>NC_138545.1:3191155-4679947 GCF_964234715.1 Podarcis melisellensis | reverse complement strand
CGCCGTTTTTCTTTGGTTTTAAGATGGAATATTGCAAAGCAGAAGAGCTCTTAACATTTTGACCCCTGCTTTCTGTATTTCTAAAAACTTCTGGTCCTCAGTACGGAAGCAAGAAACTAGGTCCGCCTTCAGAACCTCCTCCAGTCTGGGGTTTTTAATGGTTTTGTGATGCGTCCACAAAGCTACTCTATTATTGCAACTCTTGTGGAGCAAAGTGGGGAAGGGGGGAAAACTGGGACATTTCTGGGATGAAAAAATTATCGATTTTCAGGAGGAAGCTACAGCACAAACACCGGTTGAGAACAAAGCAGTACAGTGCTACCTCAGGTTAAGTACTTAATTCGTTCTGGAGGTCCGTTCTTAACCTGAAACTGTTCTTAACCTGAAGCACCACTTTAGCTAATGGGGCCTCCTGCTGCTGCCGCGCTGCCAGAGCATGATTTCTGTTCTCATTCCTGAAGCAAAGTTCTTAACCTGAGGTAATATGTCTGGGTTAGCGGAGTCTGTAACCTGAAGCGTATGTAACCTGAAGCGTATGTAACCCGAGGTACAGTGGTACAGCCACCCCAGAACTTTTGCAGACACAAACAGTATTGAAAACGGGTGGGCGTATAACTGCCCTGATACCATCATGAACAGAAATAATCACAAACGCACGATAAAATTTATCCTCACAGGAGGCCCTGGGCTCTACGATTATCAGATGGACACCTATGTACAGGTACGTGAAAAGGAAAACAACCGCACCTGGGCAAGACTTAGGGTAGCTTTCTTGTCCGCAACCAGTGAAGAAGGTGCAAAGAGGAATGGAAGGGGACACTCATTTCTCACAAGAAGTCCATGCCTTCTTAAATTTATTTTGCTTCCATGAGGGGTGGGGGGGCCTAACCCAGTTCAGAAGACCAGAAAGTGTGCACAGGAGGGCGACCAAGACGATCGAGGGTCTGGAAGCCAAGCCTTGTGAGGAACAGTCGAGGCAGACAGAGAGGAGCCATCTTCAAATATCTAAAGACCTGGAGGATGGGGCAAGCTTGCTTTCTCCTGCTCCGGAGGGCAGGACCCGAACCCGTGGCTTCGAGGAAAGAGGTTCCAACTCAACATCTGGCAACAAGAGCCGTCCGACTGTGGAATGGACTCCCTCGGGAGATGGACTCTCATCCTTTGGGAGGATTTTAAGCGGAAGTGGGACGGCCATTTGTCAGGGATGCTTGAGATGAGATTTCTGCATTCCAGGGGGTGGGACTAAATGGCCCCCAAGGTCCCAACTCTGTGGAAGAAAAGAGGCTCAAGCAACGTTCATCTTTCTGGACTGCAGGATAGCCTGTCCCTAGAGGAAAACCTTCGAAAACATGACTTGAGGTTTATTTTTATTTTTAATTTTTATATAATTTTTATTAAAGATTTAAACAAAGCATCTTATCCAAAAACATGTCATCCTTAATTCCCCCCCCCCTATTTTCCTCCCTCCCCCACAAAACCCACCCACTCCCACCCCTCGACTTCCCTCAGTTCCGGTCTTCGGTTTCTCTGAGAATGCTCTTCTCCGCATGTTACAAAGTTGTATAAATCCTTAAATTGTTTAACTAATGATTGTCAATAAAAAGTTTGTGAATGTTTATTCAAAACCTGCCAAGGAGTCCAGTTTGCTTTGTTGCATCTTCAGATACTTTGTAAAGGGTTCCCATTCATCTTTAAAGTCACAGTTATCCTTGTCCCGTAACTTATGTGTCAGTTTTGCCAGTTCTGCATAGTCCATCAATTTTTCTTGCCATGATTCTTTAGTTGGGGTTCCTTCAGTCTTCCATCCTTGTGCTATTAGGACTCTCGCCGCCGTTGTCGCATACATGAAGATATTTTCCAGCTTTTTTGGCAGGTCTTTCCCTACAATCCCTAACAAAAATGCTTCAGGTTTTTAAACAAATGTTAAGTGGAACATTTTCTTCAATTCATAGGATATCATTTCCCCAAAACATTTAATTACCGTATTTTTCACTCTATAAGACGCACCAGACCATAAGACGCACCTAGTTTTTGGAGGAAGAAAACAAGAAAAAAATATTCTGAATCTCAGAAGCCAGAACAGCAAGAGGGATCGCTGCGCAGTGAAAGCAGCAATCCCTTTTGCTGTTCTGGCTTCCGGGATAGTTGCGCAGCCTGCATTCGCTCCATAAGACGCACACACATTTCCCCTTACTTTTTAGGAGGGAAAAAGTGAGTCTTATAGAGCAAAAAATACGGTACATTACATTCCCACCACATATGATAAAATGTCCCCTGAGGTTTAAATCTATAGGCAAAAGCTGGAGAAGATTTGTGCTGCACCCCTTCTCGAAGACGGACAGGCTGACGTCAACACCTGCCTGCTCCATTTCCCAGGTGCTCTGCTTGTTCTTCCTTTCGGAGGTGTGGAAACGATCAAGCCTTTTGCATCACCTCCGTGGACTTTCCCCTACACACACACACACACACACACACACACACACACGCCCTCCTAAATATATAAGCGGCTCATTTGAGCCACGCCTTGGGAACCAGATTTTCGTACAAGAATGTGCACACCTTACACTTCTAGCATCCGACACGGCAAACATGCAAGTTAAGCAAATTTGCACCCCTGCTTATTGGGCGCAATCTGATCGGTTTCCTTGCTGGTAGGGAGGAGGAAAGAGGGACGGAAGAATTTCTCCCCTCCACCATACCCAAAATATCTGGGAACCTTCTACCAGCTGCCATCCCTTCCCCTTAGTCTACCTCGTGAGGTTGCCGCAGGCAAGGGGTTTCACGCAATTTCAGTTCATTTTAGAATCATGAGGGCTAGTAGGCTGGTGTTTGCATTGTTGCAGCATGACTCTAACCTGCTTGAGTTTGTGGTCTGGTTTTTCTAAAAAAGGAAGAATTGTGAGGGGAGAAGGAAAAATATTGGTCAAGATGCCCAATTCTGCAAAAGCCCTGTTTTGGGTTTTTTCCCCGCAGGAAAAACGGTTGTTTTCCGCAGTGGTTTCCAGGGGTCGGAGTTTCTTATGAACAGGGGTCTCTCTGTTAGAAGTCCAGTTGCAAAGGACGACTTACCTCACTGCTACCAGTCTTCTCTGCCCCCCAGGAAAAGAAAATTGAGTTTGTTCTAACAGGGCGCTCTCAGGTCACAGGTGGCAGTGAGACTCCAACAGGCCATGTGAACAGAGTGTGTGCCTCTTAAAATATCCCCCCAGAATCATCTGCACCGTCCAGCACAACGGATGTGGAAAGTATTCCCTGAAGGCCTACATTTTGGAAAACCAATCCTCAGATTGGGGAAGCCTCAAAATCAATATTCCTACTGGGCAGGTCTAGGCCTCTATCCCTCCAAAAGGACCCAATATATTGCCTGCGTACACAAGCAGTGCAAGATTCTTACTCTCAAGGTTGTGGGTTTGAATCCCACGTTGGGCAAAAGATTCCTGTATTGCAAGGGGCTGGACTAGATGACCCTGGCGGTCCCTTCCAGCTCTACAATTCTATGATTCTATGCTGCCTTAGGGACGCGGATGGCGCTGTGGGTTAACCAAAGGGCCTAGGACTTGCCGATCAGAAGGTTGGCGGTTCGAATCCCCGCGTTGGGGTGAGCTCCCGTTGCTCGGTCCCTGCTCCTGCCAACCTAGCAGTTCGAAAGCACCCTTAAGTGCAAGTAGATAAATAGGTACCACTCTGGCGGGAAGGTAAACGGCGTTTCCGTGTGCTGCTCTGGTTCGCCAGAAGCGGCTTAGTCGTGCTGGCCGCATGACCCGGAAGCTGGACGCCGGCTCCCTCGGCCAATAAAGCGAGATGAACGCCACAACCCCAGAGTCATGACTGGACCTAACGGTCAGGGGTCCCTTTACCTTTACGTTTATGCTGCCTTAAGCGAAGTTTCTAGCCCTCATGGACAATCCGAGGGCAAGAGGAAGTGAAAGGGGACAGCAGTGTGGGGAAGGGAGGTGATGTTGACTCGCCCAGAGCTCTTGAGACAAGGTAGGATAAAAAAAACGAGATCTTTTTAAAAACCTCTTATTTAAAGGGAATTTGGTGCCTGTTTAGGTTAGGTCGTTCAGAAAATGTGGCCAGGGATTTTTCAATGGGGTTGTTTAAGGAGACAGTACTGCAAAGGTGTATTAGCTTGGGGGGGGGGTTGGGGGGCAGGGGGAAGAGAACAGAGAGTTGCAAGTCCTCCACACACACACAAAAACACAACCACACAAAACTCCACACACAGAGTGTCCTGACCTCCACTTTGCAGGGAATCAAGGTGAGCCAAGTTCAAGCAGCAAAAGAGCACCATCTAGAGGCGAAGAAGCGAAAGGACACCAGGAACAAAGATACCACAGGATTAAACAGCAGTATTATAATGATTTAATCATATGTGCTGTAACATGTTTTTGAGGCCTGTTTGTCTACTCCCTCCCTCCCTCCCTCCCTCCCTCCCTCCCTTCCTTCCTTCCTTCCTTCCTTCCTTCCTTCCTTCCTTCCTTCCTTCCTTCCTTCCTTCCTTCCTTCCTTTTGTTGTAACCTGTATTTCTATGACCAGTAAAACCTGGTGATATTCAAAATTAAACTCAGCTCAGACCATAGTGGTTCAACTTTTCCCCTTTCTTGCGAGGAATCCTATTCGGAATAAGGGAATTTCCCTTAAAAAAAGGGAAACGTTGACAGCTACGGCTCAGTCCTGTAAGTGGACTTTTAACCGAGACCCCTGTTCATAAGAAACCCCTGAAACAACCGCAATAGGTTTTTCCTGAAGGAAAAAAAGGGGCTTTGACCATGTGCAGAGTGGAATTGACTCGTCTCCACACACTAAAAAAAAACAACCACATTTTCTGCTCAATCCATGAGGTGTTCTTATTGAAGGACTCCGTTATCACCTGCAACAGATGGAACTGCCACCCAGTTTCACCCCAGCTGCAGATTCAAAACCGCCCCTAGTAGCAACTCTCTCTCTCTCTCTCTCTCTCTCTCTCTCTCTCTCTCTCTCTCTATATATATATATATATATATATATACATATCTCAAAGGCAGGACTCCAAGAAATCTAAAATTGCAATGAAATCAAAGGTGGGAGCAGGAGTTCAGAGGTCTCTGGGATTTGCCTGTGGGAACCTGGCTTTAAGGGTCTAATAATAATAATAATAATAATAATAATAATAATAATAATAATAATAATAATTTATTTATACCCCACCCTCCCCAGCCAAGACCGGGCTCAGGGCAGCTAACATCAGATATAAAACAATTGATTAAGACACAATTTAAAAACAAGATTAAAATACAACATTAAAATGCAGCCTCATTTCAGTAGAAACTCAAATCAGAAACCTTTTGGGGATGGAAACATCAAATCTTCACCGAGGCCAACTATACAGACTGGTCCTACGTGGGCCAGAAAAAAAAGCCAGGGAAGTCCCCAAATAGGAGTTCCATCACAGAAGGAAAAAGGAAAGAGAGGGAGGGGATCAAGATTCCAAGCCAAAGGCCAGGAGGAACAACTCTGTCTTACAGGCCTTGTGGAAAGAAATCAGATCCCGCAGGGCCCTGGTCTCATGAGACAGAGCGTTCCACCAGGCCGGGGCCAGTGCTGAAAAGGCCCTGCCTCTGGTTGAAGCTAATCTGACTTCCTTAGGGGCCGGGACATCTAAGGTATTGCTATTCCCCCCCCCCTTTACAAGACTGTGTATTTCATTGAAATCATTTCTATATATTTTAAACACCTTACAATTTAACTTAAAGCATCAAATAAAAAATGACAGAGTATCAAAACATTACAGTTGTTGTTTAGTTGTGTCCGACTCTTCATGACCCCCTGGACCAGAGCACGCCAGGCACTCCTGACTTCCACTGCCTCCCGCAGTTTGGTCAAACTCATGCTGGTAGCTTCGAGAACACTGTCCCACCATCTCATCCTCCGTCGTCCCCTTCTCCTTGTGCCCTCCATCTTTCCCAACATCAGGGTCTTTTCCAGGGAGTCTTCTCTTCTCATGAGGTGGCCAAAGTCTTGGAGCCTCAGCTTCAGGATCTGTCCTTCCAGTGAGCACTCAGGACTGATTTCCTCAAGAATGGAGAGGTTTGATCTTCTTGCAGTCCATGGGACTCTCCAGAGTCTCCTCCAGCACCAGAATTCAAAAGCATCCATTCTTTGGCGATCAGCCTTCTTGATGGTCCAGCTCTCACTTCCATACATCACTACTAGGAAAACCATGGCTTTAACTATACGGACCTTTGTTGGCAAGGTGTTTAAAGCAGGAAGGTTAACAGGACAGTGGCGTAGCGTGGGTTGTCAGCACCCGGGACAAGGCAAGTAATTTGCACCCCCTAACCCGTGGATTTGCGCCCCCTAACCCTAACCACCAGATGTTGCACCCGGTGCGGCCGGCCCCCCCTGCACCCCCATGCTACGCCACTGTAACAGGAAAACAAAATGTTGAACATAAACGTTCAAATAACTTGAACATAGAACATTGTAGTTAAACGCCAAATATGGTGTTTCAGCTGGCTAAAGATCTTTTCTTAAAGTTCAGTTTGTCACAATGTTACAGGCACATTCTCAGATCCTCACTGTGCAAACCTTGGAAGATAGAAAGATATACTGGAGGGCCTCATTAGTGGATCTCTTAAAGCAGGCAGATTTATTGCAGGGGTGGATTGTTGCTTTTAGGTTTGTAGTCCTAAACCATTTGTTGTTGTTGTTTAGTCATTTAGTCATGTCCGCCTCTTTGTGACCCTCTGGACCAGAGCACGCCAGGCACTCCTGTCTTCCACTGCCTCCCGCAGTTTGGTCAAACTCATGCTGGTAGCTTCAAGAACACTGTCCCCCCATCTCGTCCTCCGTCGTCCCCTTCTCCTTGTGCCCTCCATCTTTCCCAGCATCAGGGTCTTTTCCAGGGAGTCTTCTCTTCTCATGAGGTGGCCAAAGTCTTGGAGCCTCAGCTTCAGGATCTGTCCTTCCAGTGAGCACTCAGGGCTGATTTCCTTCAGAATGGAGAGGTTGGATCTTCTTGCAGTCCATGGGACTCTCAAGAGTCTCCTACAGCACCAGAATTCAAAAGCATCCCTTCTTCGGCAATCAGCCTTCTTGATGGTCCAGGTCCCACTTCCATACATCACTACTGGGAAAACCAGAGCTTTAACTATACGGACCTTTGTTGGCAAGATGATGTCTCTACTTTTTAAGATGCTGTCTAGGTTTGTCATTGCTTTTCTCCCAAGAAGCAGGCATCTTTTAATTTCGTGGCTGCTGTCACCATCTGCAGTGATCATGGAGCCCCAGAAGGTAAAATCTCTCACTGCCTCCATTTCTTCCCCTTCTTGCTATTTATGGTCCTCCGAGGGGCATACCGGGAGAGGGGGTCCCGTAAATACGAGGGTCCTAGCCCAACCCCCTGCAACGCCAGAATTATGAGCGAGATCCCTTCGCAACACACCTTGTGGGGCTAAGAAGCATCAGTCCCTGTTTATACTGCGTGAGTCACGGGCTGCTTTTGAACCAGGGTCCCTCCCCAGAACACGTGGATAGGACACAAGTGCCTCTGAACATATGCAGAGCGCACCTCCCTCGCCGCAATATGAGACCCAAGCCAGCTCCTACCTAAGCAGCAATTCTCCTGCTGGTACCCTAGCCGAGGATCTTGGCAAAGGTTTCTATCCCCCCACCCCAATATAATTTTTATCAAATTTCCGATTTTTAAAAAAGAAAGATTTCTCTAGCGCAAGAAAAGCCTACCAAACCCTGGGCCTGAAATCCGCCCTGTTTTCAGAAATCCTCTCTCTCTCTCCCTCTCTTGTCAAACGAGCTCTGACCATTGAGCTCCACTTCCCCTCCGCCTGGAAAGATAATAACTGGGAAAGATAATAACTTTGTCCTTTACCTGGGCTCCCCTTAGGAAGTCTGGGCATTTGAATGCAAATAGCCAGTGAATATGCTCACACAGCCTGGGCAGGCAAGGCTCCCTGCTGGCTGCCCAAAGCCGAAGACTAAAACCTTTGGGTCCCCACTGGAGAGACAAGCCCCCCTCCCAAGAAACAGAGACACACACACAGCCGGTCCTCCTCCCTCTGGGCCGAGACAGATTCCTGATGGAGAGCAGAAGAGGCGGAAAAGAATGTTTAATACATTTGTCTGCATGCTGAGCAGGGCTGGGCAAGAACAGAGAGAGAATCACTTAGAAGGAGACAGGCGGGCATAGGAAGAGACTACAGGATCAGGCCAGTGGTTCATCTAGTCCAGTAGCGTCCTGTTCTCACAGTGGCCAGCCAGATTCCCCCCAAAGGAAAGCCGCAATCAGGATTCGAACTCAAGACCCATCTCTCCCCCCCCTCTCTTTTTGCAACAGGTATTCCAAAGCATTGCCGCCTCAGAGGCAAATGGCTTTCTTTTCTCAGCCCCAAATCTTCCAGCATTTGCCCCGTGGAAGGCCCTCCCATCAGATGTCAAAGAAATCAACAGTGACCTGACATTTAGAAGACATCTGAAGGCAGGGAAGTTTTTAATGACGGGTGTTTTAATGTATTTTTAATCTCTTGTTGGAAGCCGCCCAGAGTGGCTGGGGAAACCTAGCCAGATGGGCGGGGTGTAAATATTATTATTATTATTTGTTGGATGTTCACGGGTTCCAGCCCTATGAGAGAAGGAGAAAAACTTTCCACTGTCTCCGTGCCGTGTGCAGTTTTATAAATTTGGAGGTGCTCTCCAAAACGAACAGGGGAAAGGGCATTTTTTGAATTCTTTTCCCTGCCTTCAGGACTCAAGCCCTCAACATATTCTCAGGTTCTGTTTGATAAAAATCTTTGCAACAGCCTGACAAAGTAGGCCAGAACTGAGATTATTTCCACCCGTGTTCCCGTTCTCTTGCAACAAAAGACACGGAGCGCTGCTTTTGACAATAACTTTTTTTTTGTCCATCTTCCTGGCTCCTAGAGATGCACATGCCTTTAACACTTCCAATTAGCTTAGATAGTTTGTGCAAGATATATGCAACTGTGCTTCCTTTGCAGAAGTCTGTCTCCCGCCCAGTGGCGTAGCGTGGGTTGTCAGCACCCGGGGCAAGGCAAGTAATTTGCACCCCTTAACCCATGGATTTGCGCCCCCTAACCCTAACCCCAGGATGTTGCGCCTGGTGTGGCCGCCCCCCCCTGCACCCCCCACGCTACGCCACTGCTCCCGCCAGCGCTAAAACCCCACCCTCTCAATCTCTGCATTGCTCCGGCGCCTTAAGATTTTGTGGCAGTCCTGTAAATTTGCGTCGCAAGAAACCACCGCCACCAGGGTGTTGAATTCTGCGCTTATACCAAGTTTCACATTTGTGTGGGTCACACATACGGCCCTCTTTATGATTCTCTGTACTGTTGGGGTCCGTGGCCTGAGCCTTTTGAGCAGACTTCAGAATGAATAAATAAAGATTTCAGAGCAAATCCAAGCCCTTATCTTTCATTCAGACCAACCTGTGTTTAAAACGATGCAAGCTTCCAGATCATACAGAAATCTCCTGTTTTTATCCATAAGCTGCCCTGAGTTTCAGGGGGGAAAGGTGGGATGGGGAGGAGAAGAAGAAGAAGAAGAAGAAGAAGAAGAAGAAGAAGAAGAAGAAGAAGAAGAAGAAGAAGAAGATAGATGATTGATTGATTGATGATAGATGATTGATAGATAGATAGATAGATAGATAGATAAATAGAGATAGCGAGCTAGCTAGCTAGAGAGACAGATAGATCTAGATAAACAAACAAACAAATGAATGAATAAAGGTGGAATACAGTGGTACCTTGGTTCTCAAATGCCTTGGTTCTCAAACAACTTGGAACCCAAACACTGCAAACCCGGAAATAAGGACGAGATGGTGGGACAGTGTTCTCGAAGCTACCAGTATGAGTTTGACCAAACTGCAGGAGGCAGTGGAAGACAGGAGTGCCTGGCGTGCTCTGGTCCAGGGGGTCACGAAAAGGCGGACACGACTAAACGACTCAACAACAACCAAATGATAAGGACGTTGGGTTATTTGCCTTGCATGTTGTGTGTTTTGTGGGGTGAAACATACAACTCCAGAGGAAGGATCAAAACGCCCAAGTAGCTTTCGATGAACCTTCTTTCTGTGACGTGAGGGTGTATATTGCATTTTGAACCTGAAACAATGGCTCGTCGATTCGTTTTACAGATGGCAGGGAGACGGAATTATATATCGGATGAAATATGGGACGTCTTGCCCTGCTGTATTAAAACAGTTGCAATCGCTACACGAGGAAAGCACTTTTTGTGTTCTTTTTCCTGCGCTGAGGGAAAGAAACAGTGAACCACCGAAGAACAAAACCGGAAGGAGACGTAACTGGAGCGATTTTGGATTCCCCCAGAGCTCAAGGGTGCCTTTAAAAGCAAAATAGAAAGTTTATCTATGCCAGATCAACCACAAACACAAAAGTAAAGTTCCCCAATTAAAGTCAACCGGGCCCGTAAACAGTGTAGGAAGTATTCGGTGTAATTGACAGAAATAACAATACAATATAGTGCGGCGATGGAAGCGCAGAAAGACCTTGTCAACAGCTCTGCAATACATTCATCTTAGATTCAATTTCACAAGGAAATCTATATTTCCAGTCGATTTAGTGGGGAGGGGCCTGGCTTCAGGGTGAGTCTCTTTCACATGTGCTCTTACATACCATTGCCGATAGCACGGGAACGTAGAATTGTAGAGTTTGAAGCATAGCTGTCAACTTACAGATTTGAAAATAAGGGACCAGCAGCCTCGAAAATAAGGGGTCAGCAGCCAAAATGAGGGATTTTCCAAGCACAGGTATGTTCAACTTCTGAGCCAAAGGCAGAAAGCCCAGCCAGCAGCCAAACGAAGCCTCAAGCGGTGGTTCCCACAGCGCAGCAACCTGGCAAAGGGGATGCAGCAAGGAAAACCACCGTCCCCTCTCCGCTGGGAAGCGCTGAGCAAAGGCGAGTCCCCAGGCAAGGCGGCCGATTTGATCAGCACAAGGCATGCAAGCTCCACCCCCCAGTCGTTCTCAGACTCCTTATTGGGTGAGCAACGCAGGCAAGCAACACAGCTGGAGCCTCCCTCCTCCCTGGCCGGCAGGGAGGGAGGGAGAGGAGCTGCTTCCTTTGAAACCCGGGAAATTTAAGGGACATCATCAATCAGGGACAGCAGTGGGACACGGCGCTGGGATAAGGGACTTTCCCTCCAAATAAGGGACGGTTGACAGCTATGGTTTGAAGGGACCTCGTAGGGTCATCTAGTCCAACCCCCTACAATGCTGTTCCGCCTGGCCTTTGGTTTGGACTCGGTCTGACCCCAATGTTTCCCTCCCCTTATGGTCTTGATTTATCAGCTACTTTAAAATGAGGCTGCATTTTAAATTGCATTTTAACCTGTATTTTAAATTGGTTTCCCCCTCTCTTTCCCCCCTATTATGTTTTTACTGTGAATTTTATTGGTGTTAGCCGCCCTGAGCCCGGCTCTGGCCGGGGAGGGCAGGGTATAAATAAAATTTATTATTATTATTACAATGCAGGAATCACACTCAGGCGGCTGGCCACCCAATCTCCGCTTAAAAACCTCCAACGAAGGAAAGTCCCAACGCCTTCCGACAAGAGTTCATTCCACTGTCAAACACCTCGTACCACCAGATAGTTCTTCCTCGTGTCCGTTGGTTCAGGTCCTACCTTCCAGAGCAGGAGAAAACAAGCTTGCTCCATCTTCCATGTGGAAGTATCCTTTAGATACTGAATATGGCTACATCTCCTCTTTTGCAGGCTAAACATACCCGGCTCCTTCGACCGTTCCTCATCAGGCTTGGTTTCCAGACCCTTGATCGTCTTGGCTACCCTCCTCTGCTCAATGCCCTCCTTAAATTGTGGCGCCCAGAACTGGACACATGACTCCAGGTGTGGTCTGACCAAGGCAGAATAGATGGGGACTACATAAATCAGGCATAGGCAAACTCAGCCCTCCAGATGTTTTGGGACTACAACTCCCATCATCCCTAGCTAACAGGGCCAGTGGTCAGGGATGATGCCCTGGAGTCCAAGATCACCCCCAGACACATCATACCTACATCACAGAAAGGGTGGTCTACAACAGAAATTTGAGTGTTTACCTCCTGTCTGGCAGGTTACCTGTTAATGGTCACTTGATTGGATACCCTGGGGAGCCTGGCCAGTCTTTTGTAATGACAAATACTTAGTTCCTGGGCCAGGTCACAGGCTCACACCCTATTCATACACAGACATACCCTTAAGACAGAATTTGTGAACAGAAAAGACAATGGGGAGGCTTTTTCATTTTCCTTCGACCTTGCAGAGAAATATTTGAGGTCAATTTGGGAGGGCCTTTTTCTGTGGGGTTTCAGAAATGTGGTTTATATATGCAGCTATGAAAATAATAATAATAATAATAATAATAATAATAATAATAATAATAATTTATTTATTTATACCCCACCCATCTGGCTGGGCCTCCCCAGCCACTCTGGGCGGCTTCCAAAAAAATATTAAAATATTGTAATACATCAAACATTAAAAGCTTCCCTAAACAGGGCTGCCTTCAGATGTCTTCTAAAAGTCTGGTAGTTGTTGTTCTCTTTGACATCTGGTAGGAGGGCGTTCCACAGGGCGGGTGCCACCACCGAGAAGGCCCTCTGCCTGGTTCCCTGTATCTTGGCCTCTCGCAGCGAGGGAACCGCCAGAAGACCCTCGGAGCTGGACCTCACTGTCCAGGTAGAACGATGGGGATGGAGACGCTCCTTAATTTTTTAATTTCAAGTCCAACCCCCTGCAAAGCAGGAATCTTTTGCCCCCTGTGAGACTCGAACCCAGAACCCTGAGATCAAAAGTCTCATGCTCTACTGCCTGAGCTATCCCAGGCTATTCTTCTGTTCTTACCCCTCTTTCAGCAGGGAGATTCTCTCCCTCTCTTTCTCGCCAGCGTCAGGAGAGGAGCAGGGAAGTTCACCCCCAGCCCCTCTCAAAGGCATGAGAAGCATGTTCACAGAGGGATAAGTGTCAGAAAAATAAATTGCAATCTCGAGAGGAAGAAGGAGTCTTCGTAACGTCTTAGCTAACCCTCGGCGTCCGAAACAGGATGTTCTGTACCGCGCTTGAGCCTGTCTGAAAAATCCCCGTAGGAAGGAAATCACAACATGTCCATAACCTGAGACACCTCCAACCGTTTACTCTGGTTTTAGGTAATCCAGAGTAACTATCACTCTCTGATCCCGTACCTGTGAGAAGTGAGGACTGGAAATCTAATTCTACCCATAAATGTGCTATTGATACATTTGGGGGGGGGGAGAGAACACTCCTGTTAGCAAATATATATATATTTGAAAATAGTTGTTAAAAACTGGGTCTTTGAGGGAGTCCTACTCTCGGTCCCTCCCCCCTCACAGGGACGCTTGTTGGGGATGCGGGGCACGGCCTTCTCGGTGGTGACTCCCCGCAGGCAACTTTCGAACTCCCTGCTTAGAGAAGCCAGACTGGCTCCCTCTCTGCTGCCCTTCCATCAGGTGGCTGAGACGGTTTTATTCCGACAGGCCTTTGGGAACTGAATGCTTTTTCTTCTTGTTTTTCAGGAAAGGGCTTTTAAAGAGTGCTTTGACGTTTTGGCTATCTGTATTTTAATATTCATTTTTTTTTAGTTTTAGTTTAGGTTTTTTAAATATATTTTTATTAGTTTTTACATGAAATTTCCAAAAAAACATACATATTTTCTTATCTCATTCAGTGTTTTGGAGTTCCATCAACCACATCTGAAGATTTTTCAATCTTTATCACTTAATCTGCATTGTAATAGTCCTTCACTAATAATTTTCTTCATACTTTTCTCTGCAACGTTTCACATAGTCCTCCTTACGAAACTTCTTGCAATCCTACTAGCTGTTGATTACAATTGCTTTTCAAATAATTCACATATTTACTCCAGTCCTCTGAGAATCTCTGATCCCGCAGGTTTCGAATCCTTCCTGTCATCTTGCCTAGTTCTGCATAGTCCATTAATTTTTAAATTTTTAGTTCTATTTATAGTTCAATTGCCTTTCGAACCGTTGCCTTCTATATGTTTTTTAGCTTTTTGTGTTTTATCAGGGCCACTTGAATTTGGGCAAACTGCCTCGAGTCCCGGCCAGGTTGTGCAGATCACCTGTGTATCCAGGTGATCTCACAGAGAGCCAAACACTGAAGCAAAGATTCTCCCCGACTCCTTTTCCAAAAAATTCCCTTCCCTGTCCCTGCCACAGAGGTGTCAAGAAAGAGGTGATTTCGAGAAGGGAGGAGGAACAAGCTGAGACAGTGGAGAGAGAAGCAGACAGAACAGACTACGGAGAAAGTGGCAGAATCAGCCCCAGTCTGTGGCCTTTGCCAAAGCTGGCCACACACAGGTGTGCGTCCTTGTGCAGATCATAGAACTGCATGGAGTTGGAAAGGGATCCGAGGGTCTAGTCAAACCTCATTGCAATGACTGCCAGATTTACATATACAGTGGTGCCCCGCAAGACGAACGCCTCGCAAGACGGAAAACCCGCTAGACGAAAGGGTTTTCCGTTTTGGAGGCGCTTCGCAAAACGAATTTCCCTATGGGGTTGCTTCGCAAGACGAAAAAATCTTGTGAGTCCCCGCGGTTTTTCCCCGCTTCCCCCCCCTTTTCCTAAGCCGCTAAGCCGCTTAACAGCTGATCGCTAGAAGCCGCTAGACCGCTGTAGCGCTAATCCGCTAAGCTGTCAATGGGCTTGCTTCGCAAGAGGAAAAAACCGCTAGACGAAGAGAATCGCGGAACGGATTCTTTTCGTTTTGCGAGGCACCACTGTAAGCTAAACAAGCTACAGCTTAGGGCACCACTCTCTTGGGCCCCCCCAAAAAAATGTAAAGGAAAAAACAACTGGGTGTACATTTCCAAAATATAAGATTAAAAAGAAATCAAATAAAACCTACATACAGCAACAGTGTTTTGGGATAAGGGACTTTCCTGCCAAATAAGGGACGGTTGACAGCTATGCACTAGACATCTGCGGTAGATCACTGGCTCTCCCCAAAGAAGCTAAACAACTTTGGCTCCCCTAAAAGAAGCCCAGCAACCTTGACCTGAACCCCAAAAAACAGGGTTTTCCTTCCTAAAAAAAAGGTCAACAACTTACCCAAAAAGGAGGCAGATCACTTCCAGTTTTTAACTCTTTTGAATGTGTGTATCTTTATTGTTTTAAAATACATACATTTATGCCAGGAAAGCAAACCAACCAACAGACAAATGTACAGTCAAATAAACAAACTATAAATTGACAGACAGTAGCAATACTGTATATGAAACAACACAATTCTTATAACTATCATCCTTTATACTCCCAATAATGTGAACGATTGTAAAACAGGAAATTAAAAATGACTTCCAATTAGTCTCGCTGTACTTTGTCTGTTGATTATCTTATACCGCACAGTTACATATTTCTTATATAGTTTCTGTTAACTTCCCTACAAACTTATATTTATACAATGCAAGGTTCAGTCTAATTCTGCCAAGAAGTTTCCTTTTATACCATGATTTTAAAAATATTCTTAAAGTATTCTTGCCAGTTTTTAACTTCGTGAGTAGATCGCAGTCTCTTGGCATAGCTGTCAACCGTCCCTTATATGGCGGGACAGTCCCTTATCCCAGCGCAGTGTCCCACTGCTGTCCCTTATTGATGATGTCCCTGAAATTTCCCGGGTTTCAAAGGAAGCAGCTCCTCTCCCTCCCTCCCTGCCGGCCAGGGAGGAGGGAGGCTCCAACTGTGTTGCTTGGCTGCATTGCTCACCCAATAAGGAGTCTGAGAACGACTGGGGGGCGGAGCTTGCATGCCTTGTGCCAATCAAATCGGCCGCGTTGCCTGGGGACTCGCCTTTGCTCAGCGCTTCCCAGCGGAGAGGGCACGGTGGTTTTCCTTGCTGCATCCCCTTTGCCGGGTTGCTGCGCTGTGGGAACCACCGCTTGAGGCTTCGTTTGGCTGCTGGCTGGGCTTTCTGCCTTTGGCTTAGAGGGGCTCAGAAGTTGAACATACCTGTGTGTTGGAAAATCCCTTATTTTGGCTGCTGATCCCTTATTTTCGAGGCTGCTGGTCCCTGATTTTCTAATCTATAAGTTGACAGCTATGGTCCAGTGATCTACCGGGAGATCACGCTCTACCTGTTGGACGTGCGTGGATTAGTACATCCTTGGGTCCCAAAAAGACAGCCACTTGCCAATCAGCTGGCGTTAAACGGGCGCTGTTTTGCCAGCATGAACACGCCGGCACAGCAGACCCCTCGCCCCACAGGCCAGCTCTGACAGGTGAGCGTTTTGAGACGTCATCACAAAGTATTTTATCGGCAGATGTGTGCCCCCTGCCCACCTCCTAAAGTTGGCCCACAGGTGGGGGAGAGATAAAGATCTGGCCTTATCTGAAGGGTTTTTTGTGTCATAAAAAGCTTTGATGAAAAATTGTGCAGAAAAGGGAAAGTGGCAAGCGCTGTTTGACCAGTGAAACAGGCTCCTGAGATGAAAAATATGGGATGCAAAACAAACAAGACAGTAAAACAGAACCAAACAGAAAAACAAAAAATAAAATAAAATTTTGTTACACACACACACACACACACACAGCATATTTTCATTCCAAATTCTTCTTTTTTGACCTCCTTCATCCTGCACACAGTTTTCTATTTTCTCCTTCTCCACTGCCTCGTTTTTGAATTATTTTTACGATTTTCCCAAATTGTAACCTAAGAACCATAAATCTTCCTGTTTTGCTTTGTGGGTGAAGGGTAGCGGCTTGTTCTGTTATTGTTGTCGGTGTAATTGATTTCTGTTCTAAATCATTTCAATAAAATTAATAAAAATTTTGAAAGA
The DNA here is from genome assembly GCF_964234715.1 of Podarcis melisellensis. Taxonomy (NCBI): domain Eukaryota; kingdom Metazoa; phylum Chordata; class Lepidosauria; order Squamata; family Lacertidae; genus Podarcis; species Podarcis melisellensis. The sequence goes on along the minus strand of NC_138545.1, from coordinate 4,663,100 downwards.
AATATATGGGATGCAAATAATCAGCGTTCTCATTACCAAGGCTAACAATACAGGTCGCCACCAAATTTACCGCTCCTCCTTTTCTGATACGCTTTGGCTGAACAAAGTCAGCCTGCGGTCTCCTGCAGAAATGCACCCCGCACGTGCTCAGAGGCAGCCTTCTCCTGGCCTGGGAGCCAGGATGAAGCCCAGACAACCGGTTTGCTGGAGGCAGACGGGCATCGCTTGCACGTAAGCCAGGAGGCCTCATTGTGCGTCCGAGAAACTGGACCCGTTTGAGATCGTTTTTATCATTTCGGCCTTGAGGCGAAGGGGGCGAAAATGGCTGGGCTAGGCCTAGTGAGAGAGGAAATGTCCCCATACACAGGCAAGCCACGCACACCCGCTCACCGGGGCCAGTTCAGTTTACACGGTTGCCGGGCAACCGCCTCTCCGTGCAAGAATTCACTTTGGGCCCATTAACAGCATCTATTTATACCACAATGGCGGGGGGGGGGGGGCAGAGCCAGCAGGATAAGAGGCGAGGGAGCGTGGGTGTGGGTGTGCAAATCATGCTCACCACCACACACACACCCCAAAATTTTAAAAAAACCTTTTACCGGCCGGTTTGAAACCTAGTTACGTTCAGGCTGGGCGAAGAAGCCGGGATTTATTTTTATTTTTAACAAGCAATTAAGCGACGTATCATCTCCAGGGAGGGGACCAAGGGCTCCTTGAACCGAAGAAAGCCGCCCCACCCATCCTTGTGAAGAGAGTTATATTTCTTTACGGCGATAATCAGGGACGGAGAATTAAATTTGTTTTTAATTCACCCACAGGCTGGTTTTCTTTGAGGCGGACGCAGCCCTCAAGAGCCGCTCACACCTGCTGATGCTACAAAAGACGCAACAATAAAAATGTTCAAATGTTCAAAATCCACTTCCACACACACACACACACACACACACACACACACACACCACCGAGGTGCACAAACCAGCAGGCTGGCGAAGAAAAAAATTCAGCTAGGGTAAAACACCTAATTTGCAGATTTAAATTTGCGTCCAAGGCTGTGGTTTTTAAAAAGGCCCGTTGGAACATTAGCATCTCACATGGAATTGAAATCCATATTTTGTTTGGGGGGGGCAGGGAGATGGCTGAAAAGGGCACCCTCTTCTGGGTCACCTACTCATAGGGTGGTCAAGTCCAGAGCATCCCAGACCCTAAGATTTCAAGTCCCAAACCTGAGACCTTGGGGCGGCCCTTGTGATTTCATGGGGACCAGCCCTGGAGATGGAAGTTAATTGGGAGACAAGAGAAGTGCAGGACCCACCCACCCCAAATGTGATGAAGGACCTGCCTGACCTAATATGAACCTCTTCACCTGTGAAGAACATCACCTGAAGATCTTCTGTGGCTTCCACCATCAGACTTTAGACATCCGAGGAGGCGGCCTTTTTCGTGGTGGCTCCTCATCCGTTTTGGAAAACCCTGACGAAGCCCAGTTTGCTAAATCCAAAGGGACACACCTATCTGTTTTGTCCCAGTTCTTGAACGCTTGCTACGGCTCAAAGCTTTTCGCCGTTTTTACTTTGCTATTTATGTGTTCGTCCGCTCTCCCATGGACGGGAGCGGCCTTGAAAAAATTGCCAGAAAAATAAACTGTAAATCTATCTATCTGCCTGCCTGGAAAGGGCCCCCTCGGCCAGATTGAGAACTGGATCCATGCAGAGACAAAACCGCATTGCCGTCATTTACCAAGATGGGATAAAAAGGGGCTGCTGGATTCGTCATGTCCGACTCATTTACAAAAGCAAGGACCCCAGTAAAACCCTGCCTCACCAATCTAGCCTGAGAGACTCATCCTTCAGAGCTGTGATTTGGAAAAGGGAATGGTTCTTTGGGGGCAGAGCCATAGCTAGGGGGTGGCGAGTGGGGGTGTCCATAAATATGTCCATAAATAAAAATATTGATTAGTGTGTGAGAAGTTGAATGGGTGGAGTAGAGGGGGTTGGAGGAGAGGTAGGAAGCTACCGTCATTTCCGTGTATAAGACGAGGTTTTTTTAAAATTTAAAAAAAAAAGTTAAAAATTGGGGGTCGTCTTATAGATGGATAGTGCAGAGGAGGGACGTTGGACTGGTTGCTGCTGTGAGCTGGAAATTGTCATCGGCTATCGGTCATTGCTGTGGCAAGGGCTGTTATTGATTGGTTTCTGCTGCGGCAATTGGGCGGGCAAACCTCCCCCCAAAAGCTCAGTAACTCTGGGCAATCTCCCCCCATTTTCTTAATTTGGAGTCCCCCCAAATAGGGGGCGTCTTATACGCCGGGGGCGTGTTATGCACAGAAAAATACGGTAATTTGTCTGTGGCTAGGGGCCTATTCATTCTGAAGGAAATCAGCCCTGAGTGCTCACTGGAAGGACAGATCCTGAAGCTGAGGCTCCAAGACTTTGGCCACCTCATGAGAAGAGAAGACTCCCTGGAAAAGACCCTGATGTTGGGAAAGATGGAGGGCACAAGGAGAAGGGGACGAGAGAGGACCAGACGGTTGGACAGTGTTTTCAAAGCAGCCAACATGAGTTTGACCAACTGTGGGAGGCAGTGGAAGACAGGAGTCCCTGGCGTGCTCTGGTCCAAGGGGTCACGAAGAGTCGGACACAACTAAACGACTAAACAACAACAACAAGGGGCGCAATCTGGATGGTTCTGCCAGGGGCACAAGATCACCCGGCTACGGCACTGGGGAAGGAGCCTTAGATCCGATCATCTGCTTGGCACACAGATACCCAGGTCCATCGCCAACTGCGTGTGAAGGACTGGCTGAACGCAGAGGAATGCTGGAGGGAAAACCAGCTGGGGAACCCCCAAAGATAGAAGGCTCAGAGGTCAGGGAATGGTGGTGGGGGGACGACGAGGAGAGAGAGAGAGAGAGAGAGAGAGAGAGAGAGAGAGAGAGAGAGAAGACTGGGAAGAGGTGTCGGAAGCTGAGGGGCAACAGGGCTTAGTGAGCAGGAGGAATCTGTGGCAGAGAGCAGTCCAGAATCGAGAGGCAGTAGAACAAAGCAGGAGAGGAGGGAGGCCGAGAGAGGCTGATGAAGAATCAGGGGGGTCTCCTCCCTCCAACCTTGTCTCGGGTGGAGCTGTGGTCTAAACCCTCTTGGGTTTGCCGATCGGACGGTCAGCGGTTCGAATCCCCACGACGGATTGAGCTCCCGTTGCTCTATCCCAGCTCCTGCCAACCTAGCAGTTCGAAAGCACACCAGTGCAAGTAGATAAATAGGTACTGCTGTGGCAGGAAGGTAAACGGAGTTTCTGTGCACTCTGGTTTCCGTCACGGTGTCCCGTTGCACCAGAAGCAGTTTAGTCCTGTCTGTGGACAAAGGCTGGCTCCCTCAGCCTGAAAGCGAGATGAGCGCCGCAACGCCAGAGTCGCCTTTGACTGGAGGTAACTGTCCAGGGGTCCTTTACCTTTTTACCCAGGACAAGGAGAGGCATGAAAAGGGCAGAGGGGAGGTTGGCTGAACGCAGCCGCAGTCTCCGATTGCTTGGGAAAAGCCTTGGAGAAGGGACTTAGATGGCTGTGAGCCTAGAAATGCAAAGTAAAAGGGAATGGTGGATGATGCTCCAGTCAGACACTTATTTCCATATTTTCCCCAACTTTCAGAAGTGGGAGGGATGTTTCTGATGCTTCCCCCCCCCCCCGTTGGTTTTAACATCTCTCAGTGGAAGATTTCGTCTGTCTGTTTGGTTGTAAGTCACTTTGGGTTGCCCTGAGCAATGTATTATTATTATTATTATTATTATTATTATTATTATTATTATTATTAAAGGTAAAGTTAAGGGACCCCTGACCATTAGGTCCAGTCGTGGCCAACTCTGGGGTTGCGGCGCTCATCTCGCTTTACTGGCCGAGGGAGCCGGCAAACAGCTTCCGGGTCATGTGGCCAGCATGACTAAGCCGCTTCTGGCGAACCAGAGCAGCGCACGGAAACGCCGTTTACCTTCCCGCCGGAGTGGTACCTATTTATCTACTTGCGCTTTGACGTGCTTTTGAACTGCTAGGTGGGCAGGAGCAGGGACCGAGCAACGGGAGCTCACCCCGTTGCGGGGATTCGAACCACTGACCTTCTGATTGGCAAGTCCTAGGCTCTGTGGTTTAACCCACAGCGCCACCCGCGTCCTATTATTATTATTATTATTATTTACTGAATTTATCTGCCGCCCTATACCCGCAGGTCCCAGGGCAGTTCGCAGAATAAAATCAAAATATAAAACCTCAAAATGCAAGATCAAAATAAAAACAACCATCCCATAAAGGACTAACAAACTTAATGACTAATAAGCTTACTGGGATTGTTTACCTTTCAAAATTTCTGGAAAACCTTCCTGAGGCAAGACCTTCTAGGCTGCCCCAAATGCGCAGAACTGCTTTCCTTCTTCGCCCCCACCTCCCATTAATATATTCTGCAAAAAGACAGGGGGGAACTGGGTGATCGGCTCAGAAATAATGTCGGGTGGGGGGGGCGGGAAGGGAACAGACAGATTTTTTTCTTCAAATTCCTCAACTGCAACCACAATACCCAACTGTGGAATCTCGTAGATTTACAGAAGCAAGAAATCTGTGGGGAGAGGCTGCCCCCTTATGGTACTAAGCGAGTCTTGCAGCACCCTTCCCATAACAGCCAATAAAACAAGAAATTCAAACAATGATTCCTGCTTATCTGAGATAAAGGACTAGAAAGTATTCGCGCACCAAGAATATTCCCCCCTCATCTCATCCACAATGGCCATTTTAAAATGTGGGTAGCTGCAAACAGCATCTTAAAAAGCAGATACACCACCTTGCCAACAAAGGTCCCTATAGTTAAAGCTCTGGTTTTCCCAGTAGTGATGTATGGAAGTGAGAGCTGGACCATCAAGAAGGCTGGTCGCCGAAGAATGGATGCTTTTGAATTCTGGTGCTGGAGGAGACTCTTGAGAGTCCCATGGACTGCAAGAAGATCCAACCTCTCCATTCTGAAGGAAATCAGCCCTGAGCGCTCACTGGAAGGACAGATCCTGAAGCTGAGGCTCCAAGACTTTGGCCACCTCAGGAGAAGACTCCCTGGAAAAGACCCTGATGTTGGGAAAGACGGAGGGCCCAAGGAGAAGGGGACGACAGAGGACGAGATGGCTGGACAGTGTTCTCGAAGCTACCAGCATGAGTTTGACCAAACTGTGGGAGGCAGTGGAAGACAGGAGGGCCTGGCGTGCTCTGGTCCAGGGGGTCACGAAGAGTGACTAAATGACTAAACAACAACAAGCTTCAAACATCACCCCTTGTTTGACCTATATCCATGTAAAAGTGAGGGCCAAGATTTGCAACGATCACAAGCCCCAAATTCTCACCACCCCAACAGAAACCCATGCAACTTGAAAGCCTGTATTTAAAAATACACCACAAGTTCTCTGCATTAACTTACCTTGCAGGACTAACATACATTTTTACAGCTTATGTTTGCACGAAACCAGGTTCTCTGTTTTTAAGATTAAAAAATAATTAAAAATCCTAATTTCAGGAAAACAAAGTCTTAAACCTTTTAAAGTACAGCGGTACCTCTAGTTGCGTTCACCTCTGGTTACGTATCCTTCGGGATACGTACATGGCAAACCCGGAAGTGTTTTTCTGGCTTTCGTCGCGCGCGCATGCGCAAGAGCGCTAAACCGCACCGCACGCATGCGCAGAAACAGCAGCTTCTCTGCATCTTTTCGTAATCCTGTGTCGGAATTCGCACCCCCTCCAGAAAGGCAAAGACTTAGAAAAAAACCAAGAGCTACAATCACCATAAACTTTTATTAATCACCTGCATCACTTACTTGCCAATGAGAGGACGTATTCTTTCGCCAGGAAACAGCAACTGGTGACGAAGATTCACAAAAGCCACCACAACAGCCCTGCCCTCCCCCAAGCGAGTCAGCACCACGGCCCACCCGTTGGGCGAGGGGTGGAAAACTATTTACATAGCGCAGAAAAGTGGGGGACAATGGAAAAATCCAAAAAGAAGCAATTATACTCCCCTTATATAAAAAAAGCAAGCAAACACACACACACACGCGCGCGCACACACACACACATACAGTTCCCTAGCACAAGACTCAGATCGACAAACAGATGAACCAAAATCTTTCCCCGCGTGCAGCTAGCGCTTCCGCTAGCCGGCCGAGAGAAGGAAAATGCTGGTTTTTTTGGGACAGGAGAGATTCCTTACCCTCGTGCCCCCGACCCATAGAGGCACAGCGACAATTCTGCCCTGACCCCACATCTCTCCGTCAGAGCATGCACAAAATCTAGTCACGGCAACACCCAGCTCCATTCTCTCAAAAAACGCAGCGTTTTCAAACGTCCCCTCGCACGACGCACGTTCTCTCTTTGGTGCAAAAGCGCCACGCGTAGAAACATATAAACACGGCGACGTTCATGGGCCGAGGGCACCTGTGGCACGCCACAGGTCCCGCACCCTCGCGGCCCTGTGGCAGTATCAAGTGTTGGCGTTGGGCCCCCTGGCAAACCCCGGCAGACACGAGGAAGGGGGCTGAGGCTACGGGTGGGCCTGGGGCTTCTCCTCCGCCCCGGTGCCCGGGGAGCACCACCAGAGTTGGAGAGAGTTGTCGCCGCGGTCTTGGTGGCGAGCGGACGGCCTTCTCCCTTTCTCCTGGTCGTCGTCTTCGCTGTCCCACAGGTCAGGGAATTTGCGCTGGCCAGAAGCTGTGGCCAGAAGGGGAAGGCTGGGGTGGAGGCTAAGAGAAGGAGGCAGAAAGTCAGGGGGGGGGTCAGGCTTCAGGGAACCTAATAATAATAATAATATATTTATACCCCGCCCATCTGGCTGAGTTTCCCCAGCCACTCTGGGCGGCTTCCAATCAAGTGTTAATACTGCATTAAATATAAAAAACTTCCCTAAACAGGGCTGCCTTCAGATGTCTTTTAAAAAGATAGCTGCTTATTTCCTTCACATCTGGTGGGAGGGCGTTCCACAGGGCGGGCGCCACCACCGAGAAGGCCCTCTGCCTGGTTCCCTGTAACCTCACTTCTCGCAATGAGGGAACCGCCAGAAGGCCCTCGGAGCTAGATCTCAGTGTCCGATCCCCCTCCCTCACGGCTGGGAAAACAAGACGATCTCACCATGGTATTTTATTCCCTCATTGCGAGAAGCAAAGCTATAGGGAACCAGGCAGAGGGCCTTCTCGGTGGTGGCGCCCTACCTGTAGAACGCCCTCCCAACAGATGTCAAGGAAATAAGCAACTAGCTGACTTTTAGAAGACACCTGAAGGCAGCCCTGTTTAGGGAAGTTTTTAATGTGTGACATTTTAATGTATTTTTAATCTTTGTTGGAAGCCGCCCAGAGTGGCTGGGGAAACCCAGCCAGATGGGCGGGTTACAAATAATTGTTGTTATTATTATTATTATTATTATTATTATTATTATTATTATTATTATTAAGATCTTTTTGAATTCATTATATATTATATGCCAAAATTCTCTTATCTTCGCACAGTCCCACCACATGTGCATAAAGGTTCTGTTCTCCTACTCTCAATGCTCGCCTGGTTCTGGGAGAAGGGAGGGATCTGGAATGCTTTCTAAAGACACCCTCTGTCAGCTGTCTCTCCCCTGTGATTCTTCTTCTTCCACTTGCTCCCCTCTCAATATTTCTCAGCTTCTCCCCTCTGCAGCCTCTGAATAATAATAATAATAATAATAATAATAATAATAATAATAATAAATTTTTATTTATACCCCACCCTCCCTGGCCAGAGCCTGGCTCAGGGCGGCTAACTCCGGTAAAATTACAATAAAAACATAATAGGGGGAAAAACCAATTTAAAATACATCTTAAAAATACAATTTAAAATGCAGCCTCATTTTAATAATAGCCCATAGATCAAAACCATAAGGGGAGGGAAACATAAGGGTCAGACTGAGTCCAAACCAAAGGCCAGGAGGAACAGCTCTGTCTATCAGGCCCTGCGGAAAGATGTCAAGTCCTGCAGGGCCCTGGTCTCTTGTGACAGAGCGTTCCACCACGTCAGGGCCAGTACTGAAAAGGCCTGGCCCTAGTTGAGACCAATCTAACCACCTTGTGACCTGGGACTTCCAAGATGTTTTTGTTTGAAGACCGTAAGGTCCTCCGCGGGGCATACCAGGAGAGGCGGTCCCATAGGTACATGGGTCCTAGGCTGTATAGGACTTTAAAGGTCAAAACCAGAACCTTAAACCTGACCCTGTACTCCACCGGGAGCCAGTGCAGTTGGTAAAGCACTGGATGAATGTGATCCTGCGGCAAGGACCCCGTAAGGAGTCTCGCCGCGGCATTCAGCACCCACTGGAATTTCTGCAAATCACTGTTCTACATCTACACTTTCTCCCTCTTCCACGGGAAGTGCAGGGGGGCGGTCTCCACCATTTCAGTCCCTGACATCGGGTGGGCAAGTAAGGGTGAGGGGAGGGCCACTCACCCACCCACCCTCAGTGCCAGTCCCTCAACAGGCCTCAGGAGGAATGGCCGACGGATTTGGGCATGTTTAGCCTGGGGAAGAGGAGACCAAGACAAGAGATGAGGGCCATCTTCAAATATCTGCAATAACCCCAACCCTCAGGGGTCCTGAAACCCCATTTCCACCTCCAAATTAAGGGCAGGGCCTCAACACACACACACACACACCCCATAATAAGTACCTGATTCCGTTGACGCAGTCGCTCAGAGCCTGGAACTGCAAGGTGGGCTCCAGAAGGGGGTGGGCCAGGTAGTTGCTGCCACTGGGGGCCTGAGCCGTGTCCCAGACGCTGACCAGTCCTTCTGTGTCACCGCTCAGGAGAAACCTCCCACTCCTGCGGAGGAAAAATAATAAATAATAATAATAGATTTTTATTTATACCCCGCCCTTCCCGGTTCAGAAAACCGGGCTCAGGGCGGCTAACAACAAATTTAAAACACTTAATTGATGCAACAAAAAACAGCATTAAATACATTATAAAACGTGAATAACAATAAATTCAGAATTCAAAAATCAATTTGGGGGGAAATCCGTCCAATAAACATTATATGATCACCAGGGCTAGCTGGCTAAATTAATCCTATTTGGGCCAGCAAGGAAACCAGGGGAGCATTAGCTGTGGGATCCCAGAGCGGGTAATCTTCATAAAAAGGAGAAGGGGAGGGAAGGGAAGGAGAATGAAAGATCAGGGTTCAAATTAAAGGCCAGGCGGAATAGTTCTGTCTTACAGGCCCTGCAGAAGGAAGTTAAATCCTGCAGGGCCCTTGTCTCATGGGACAGAGCATTCCACCAGGTCGGAGCCATCACTGAGAAGGCCCTGGCCCTGGTGGAGGATAGTCTGAGTTCCTTAGGGCCCGGGACCTCTAAACTATGATTATTCATGGACCTTAAGGTCCTCTGCGGGGCAGACCAGGAGTGGCGGTCCCGTAAATACAAGGGCCCTAAGCCACAAAAGGTGAACGACACGGGTGGCGCTGTGGGTTAAACCACAGAGCCTAGGACTTGCTGATCAGAAGGTCAGCGGTTCGAATCCCCGCCACGGGGTGAGCTCCCGTTGCTCGGTCCCTGCTCCTGCCAACCTAGCAGTTTGAAAGCACGTCAAAGTGCAAGTAGATACGGTAAATAGGTACCGCTCTGGCGGGAAGGTAAACGGTGTTTCCATGCGCTGCTCTGGTTTGCCAGAAGCGGCTTAGTCCTGCTGGCCACATGACCCAGAAGCTGTACACCGGCTCCCTCAGCCAGTAAAGCGAGATGAGCGCCGCAACCCCAGAGTCAGTCACGACTGGACCTAATGGTCAGGGGTCCCTTTACCTTTTAAGCCACAAAGGGCTTTAAAGGTCAAAACCAGCACCTTAAACCTGAGCCTATACTCCACCGGGAGCCAGTGCAACTGGTAAATCACTGGGTGAACATGCTCCCATGGCAGAGACCCTGTGAGGAGCCTCGCTGCAGCATTCTGCACCCGCTGGAGTTTCTGGGACAGCTTCAAGGGCAGCCCTGCGTAGAGCGAATTACAGTAGTCAAGCCTGGAGGTGACCGTCACATGGATCACTGTGGCCAGGTCGGGGAGGGAAAGGTAAGGGACCAACTGCTTAAAGCACCACGGGCCAAGCTGGGAGGTCGTCCCGGGGAGACAAAGTTGGTGGGACAGGCCTGGGGGTATCCCCAAAGGGCATCGGGAAGCCCCACCTGATCCCAGAAGGGGGTGAACCCAGGAGTCTCCTTCTATGGCCCTTTCCTTGTAGCACATTTTTGAAAACCTGCAGGTGCCAGCAACTCCAGGAAAGGTGGCAAGAAGCAAAAGGAAAACATCCGAGTTAAGAAGGGCATTTACGAGCTGGAAGGTGTGCAGAGGAAGGCGGCCGAGAAAATAAAGGGTCTGGAAACCGAGCCTGATGAGGAACAGTTGAAGGAGCTGGGCATGTTTAACCTGAAATATAGGAGACTGAGAGGAAATATGACAGTCAACTTCAAATATCTGAAGGGCTGCCACATGGAAGGGGGTTTGTTCTCTCCCACTCTGGAGGGCAGGACTCGAACCCATGGCTTCAAGTTAAAGAAAATTTTGTTAAAACATTCCACAGGTGGTATTTTACACCAGTTATGCGGGCCAAAATCTATAAACTGAAATCCAACCTCTGCTGGAAAAGTGGGAAAAAAGCAGGAACAACAATACGTATGTGGTGGGGTTGTGAGGAGATTAAGAAATTTTGGGGAGTAATGCATGAGGAATTAAAGAAAATGTTGAAAATCCCAATTATTAAATAAAAACCAGAGGCATATCTCCTAGGCTTGATAGGGAAAGATTTACCGCAAGTGGGGGGGAAAGGAATTTTTCTATATACAACTACGGCAGCCAGGGTAGCGATTGCTTCTAAATGGGAATCTCAAACCTTGCCCTCAAAAGAGGAGTGGATTTGCAAATGAAATGAATATTTAGAACTGGCAAAGCTAAGCTCAATCCTAAAATGTCGGTCAAATCAAAAATTAAAAAAAGGAAGGGAAAAGTTTCAAAAAATTATATGTTAAAATATTGTTCTAAGAAAGATATGCCTAGAATAAAAATGTAAAGTATATCTATGAATTGGAGAAGAGACGAGATAAAATAAATACAAAGAATGATAGATTTGGAGAATGCAAAGATAAAGGTGGAAACAGAGATTCAAAGAAGTCGAATTGTGGCGGAGGGAAGATGCGGATGGATATTACGTGATAAGTGTGTAATATTTGTTTTCAATGCTTTTGCATTGTTTTCAATCTTTTCTTTCTTTCTTTCTTTCTTTCTTTCTTTCTTTCTTTCTTTCTTTCTTTCTTTCTTGTTGTTGTTGCTGCTGTTTCCTGTATTATTTAAACAAAAATAAATAAACAAAGAAAAGGATATCATCTTGTAAGGGGAGTGTGTGGACTCACGGATCTAAGTCAAAATAGAGCCTCTGGTTGGTGGCAACTGTCCGGGACACAGAAAACAGGACCTCGCCTGGCTGTCGAAGGTCCCAGCAGAGGATCTCAGTGTCCTGGAAAATAAAGGCAACAGCACAACGCCATCACAGGCCGCTTCCCCCAGGCTGGACTCCCCCAAAGTGGCACCCCTCCAGCTGGTTTTGGTCTGTGTTGGTTGGGGCTGATGGGACCGATAGGCAAAAACAGCTTGGGAGCACCGGGTTGGGGAATGCTGCCCCAGACCTCGAGGGAGATGGGGGAACCTGAAGTCTCGCTCCTCTTCCCCCACATATTCCCAGGAAAGTGAGGATAAAGTCCACAGAAATAACCGAAGATTGGGCGAATGAAGGTTGTGGCTTAGGGCCCTCGTATCTACGGGACCGCCACTCCTGGTCTGCCCCACAGAGGACCTTAAGGTCCATGAATAATCATAGTTTAGAGGTCCCGGGCCCTAAGGAAGTCAGACTATCCTCCACCAGGGCCTGCTCAGTGGTGGCTCCGACCTGGTGGAATGCTCTGTCCCATGAGATCAGGGCCCTGCAGGATTTAACTTCCTTCCGTCGGGCCTGTAAGACAGAGCTATTCCGCCTGGCCTTTAATTTGAATTCAGCCTGATCTTTTATTCCCCTTCTCTTCCCTCCCCCTTCCTGTTTTATGAAGATTACCCACAGCTAATTCTCCCCTGGTCTCCTCGCTGGCCCAAGTAGGACCAATTCAGCCAGCTAGCCCTCCGGATTATCTAACTGATTTTTTATTTTTATTGTCATTCATGTTTTTATACCGTATTTTATGCTGTTTTTATAATTAAGTGTTTTAAAGTGTTTTAAATTTGTTGTTAGCCGCCCTGAGCCCAGTTTTTGAACTGGGAAGGGAGGGATATAAATAAAAACTTATTATTATTATTATGAAGCATTTTGCGCGGGTGTTAAACTGCGGAACTCGCTCCCACAGGACGGCCAACCCGGATGGCTTTAAAAGGATTAGGCAAATTATGAGAGGACTGATTTATGGGCTACTTTTAAAATGAGGCTGCATTTTAAATGGCATTTTAACCTGTATTTTAAATTGCCCCCCCCTAATTATGTTTTTATTGTAATTTAACTGGTGTTAGCCGCCTGAGCCTGGCTCTGGCCGGGGAGGGCGGGGTATAAATAAAATTTATTAATATTACAGTGGTACCTCGGGTTACAGACGCTTCAGGTTACAGACTCCACTAACCCAGGAATAGTACCTCGGGTTAAGAACTTTACCTCAGGATGAGAACAGAAATTGTGCGGCGGCATGGGAGGCCCCATTAGCTAAAGTGGTACCTCAGGTTAAGAACAGACCTCCTGAACGAATTAAGTTCTTAACCCGAGGTGCCACTGTATTGTGTTTTTAATATCCTGTTGGGAGCAGCTCAGAGTGGCTGGGGAAGCCCGGCCAGATGGACGGGGTTACAAGTAATAAATTATTATTATTATTATTATTATTATTATTATTATTATTATTATTATTGCTGCTATTAGTCACTGTGAGAACAGGATGCTTGACTCAATGGGTTCTTAAGGGCCCGGACCCACAATGCCCCTCTCTCCTGCGCCCAGCCCTCAATTTCCCCCCCACAGGTAAGCTCTCACCTTGCGCCCTCCGGTGAAGAGGTGGAAGCCGTCCGGGGAGAAGAGGGCATGGGTGACACCCCCCTGGTGCCCGTGCAGCATGGTGAGGGGGTCGCCCTCCGCCTGGGAGTAGAGGCCCACTGTCTTAGAGTACGAGGTGCAGGCGTAGATGGGCTGCGTCGGGCTGAAGGCAATGCAGGAAATAATCCCACTCTGGCCCTGCTTCTTCACTGGGAAACCGGAGAAGGAGAGGTTAGAGGAGAGAAAGGGCTTCTTTGTGCAGCGTTAACCTGCGGAACTCCCTCCCACAGGAGACAGCGGTGGCCACCGGCTTGGATGGTTTCAAAAGAGGACTGGACAAATTCAAAGAGGGCTATCGAGGCAGAGATGCTTCTGGATCCTGGTTGCTGGGGCGGGAAGGGGCTCTTGCGCTCAGATCCTGCTCATTGGGTTTCCCACAGGCTGGTCGCACTGCGAGAACAGGATGCCGGGACTAGGTGAGCCGTCAGCCTGATCCAGCAGGCTGCTCTTGTGCTCGGGAGAGCAGGGACAGATGCAGGACGCAGCGGGGCCTTTTCTGCAACTGCCCCCAAGGTTATGGGACAACTTTCCAGAGGAGGCTCATCAACTCTGTTATAAGAATTCTAAGGTCTCAAATATAAATGTTCATAAATGTACAAGGCAAACACATACATACGTAAGAATATAAACCACGTGTCTGAAATAGTACAGGAGAAGTTGTTTTGACTCTCCCAAACTGACCTCAATGTATTTCTCTGCAAGGAGGGAGGAAATAGAGAAAGCCTTTCCATTGTCTTTTGCCTACAAATCCTGTCTTAAGGGCGTATTTGTGTAGGAATAGGGTGAGCTTGTGACCTGGACTCAGGAAGTAAAGTATTAACCATCACAAAAGAATGGCCAGGCTGCCCAGGTAAAGCAATCAGGGACCATTATCAGGTATCCCGGCAGACAGGATTTCTGCTGTAGACCGCCTCCTTCTGTGATGTATGTATGATGCTTTGGGGGGTGGTCTTGGGCTACAGGGTGGGCAATTTCAAAAGTCTATATAGAAGCTTGTTCTGGGTTCTCTCCTCCCTCCTGCACGCAGTGAGTGGGGGACCCTGTTGCAACAGTTTAATAAAGATCAGGCTTACTAGCTGATTTGCTTCTCTGGTCGGAGTCTGTTATTTCCTCCAACCGATAGGGAACCCACTTAAGGGCTCTGTATGGGCTCCAGAATACCCCATAAGGGAAAGGGAGCAGATTTTTTCTTATAACAACACCAACACACAATTGTTAGGCTTCCCAAAGCGGTGCAACAGCCGTTTACCTCATTTAAAAAGACACACATCTGATCTGAGCCAAGGTTTCTAAGCTTATGGGGGACGCGGGTGGTGCTGTGGGTTAAACCGCAGAGCCTAGGGCTTGCCGATCAGAAGGTCGGCGGTTCGAATCCCGGAAGGTCGGCGGTTCGAATCCCCATGACAGGGTGAGCTCCCGTTGCTCGGTCCCTGCTCCTGCCAACCTAGCAGTTCGAAAGCACGTCAAAGTGCAAGTAGATAAATAGGTACCACTCCGGCGGGAAGATAAATGGCGTTTCCGTGCGCTGCTCTGGTTCGCCAGAAGTGGCTTAGTCATGCTCCCTCGGCCAGTAAAGCGAGATGAGCACCGCAACCCTAGAGTCGGCCACAACTGGACCTAATGGTCAGGGGTCCCTTTACCTTTCTAAGGTTATGACTGGCTGCTGTTGGCACTGGGACTTATTAGTATCCCAGCTTCTTTCTGCGAAGGAGTTCATGGTACACCCCCTCCTCATTTAATCCCAACGACAGCCCAGTGAGGTTGGCAAGGCTGACAAGGGCAGAGATCTTTATGGGTCGAGGGAAATTTGAACTCTGGTCTCACGGGGCGCAGTCCAAACTCTTCGACCACACTGCCCAGATCCCTGCCTCCGCCGTTTTGCTCCTGGGCCCATCGAGACACGCCAACGGGTCCCTCAGCCCCAAAAAACCCAAGAAGGGGAGATGTCGCTTTGCCCAGAAACTCCCTGGACGGATCTGAGGCCGACTCACCGAGGGTGGGCCTGTTTTCGCACATGCGCCCAGGCCGCGACGTGTCAAACACCCTCACGATCTTGTCGAAGCCGCAGAAGAGCTGTGAGCCGTCCGGGGTGAAGCACAAGGAGTGGGCAGCCGTCAGCTCATCCTGGCGAGAAAATGGGAGGGTCAGCGGGAACCAACTCCAGGAGAATAGTAACAATAATAATTTTTATTTATACCCCGCCCTCCCCAGCCAAGACCGGGCTCAGGGCGGCCAACACCAAATATAAAAACAATTGATTAGAATACAGCTTAAAAAACAAGATTAAAATACAACATTAACATGCAGCCTCATTTCAGTGGAACTCAAAACTTTTTTGGGGATGAAAACGTCAAGTCTTCACCAAGGCCAACTATCCAGACTGGTCCTACATGGGCCAGAAAAAAGCCAGGGAAGTCGCCAAATAGGAGTTCCATCACAGAAAGAAAAAGGAAAGGGGGAGGGGATCAAGTGGATTCCAAGCCAAAGGCCGGGTGGAACAACTCTGTCTTACAGGCCCTGTGGAAAGAAATCAGATCCCGCAGGGCCCTGGTCTCATGAGAGAGAGCGTTCCACCAGGTCGGGGCCAGTGTTGAAAAGGCCCTGGCTCTGGTTGAGGCTAATCTGACTTCCTTAGGGCCTGGTACCTCTAGGGTGCTGCTATTTATGGACCTTAAGGTCCTCCGGGGGCATATCAGGAGAGGCGGTCCCGTAGGTACGAGGGTCCTAGGCCGTGGGATTGTGTCATGTTCAGTGGTGCCAACGCAGCCGGCAGCCGGGGAGCAACAGCAGCTGAGACAACTGCAAAGAAGGCTAAACTTTGGCTATCGTCTCCTCCCTGTTTTGCTTTGCTACTGCTACCCCTAGAAGGGAGAAGGGAGGTGCCAGACCATCTTTGCAGGGGGACCTGGACCCAGTTCCAAGTGGTGTACGGCGTTACCTTGGTTCTCAAACTTAATCCGTTCCGGAAGCCCGTTCCAAAACCAAAGCGTTCCAAAACCAAGGCACGCTTTCCCACAGAAAGTAATGGGAAACGGATTAATCCGTTCCAGACTTTTAAAAGCAACCCCTAAAACAGCAATTTAACATGGATTTTACTATCTAACGAGACCACGTATCCATAAGATGAAAGCAATAAACAATGTACTGTGGTCACACAATCAAGCAGTAGCTGAACTGGGTTCCATGCAGTCACAAAAACAAAACAAAAAAGCCACAAAAACGCAAAATAAATAATAAAAACAGACAGACCTCAGAGTAACGCTCAAAACGGAAGTGTGGCACTCAAATTGGAAGCATAAAACTCAAAACGGAGCACGTTCGGCTGCTGAAAAATGTTCGCAAACTGGAACACTTACTTCTGGTTTTGCAGTGTTTGGGTTCCTAGTTGTTTGAGTACCAAGGCGTTTGAGAACCAAGGTACCTCTGTACATGGTTCTCAAGGGTGTGCCATTTCAGGGACCAAAACTTAATTTTTGCAGATTCATTCAATGGGGGGAAGGGGGGGGAGCTTAAAAATGTGCTTTTGGCCTGTGAGGAATTCAAATCTGCTATTGTTCTTGCAATTGGGCAACATTTCCATCTACATTTGATGAAGAAGCAAATTAATTGCTTTTGGATAACCGAAGAATTTTAAACTTTGCCTTCTGAAAATGTCAGATAATGCTAAATAATAATAAATAGCATTAATATTAATATAGAATACAAGCACAAGGATTTGGCAACCATTTCCAATGGTTTCTTTGCCATTTTACACACAACTCACTCAGAACGCAAAACTCAAATAAATTAATTTAGCCCAAATATTGTTTGAATTCCCAAGTCGCGTTACAACATTTCAGAGCCCTTCTTATTTCATGGAATTTGAAAGTTGGAAAAGCCAACACGCCCATATATTTCTCCCCCTCCTCTTCCTCATTTAATCCACCCCCCCCCCGAACAACCCTGCTCAATATCAACATCAAAAAAACGAAGATCATGGCCACTGGTCCCATCACCTCCTGGCAAATAGAAGGAGGCAGTGAGAGATTTCACTTTCTTGGGCTCCATGATCACTGCAGATGGTGACAGCAGTCATGAAATTAAAAGACGCCTGCTTTGTGGGAGAAAAGCAATGACAAACCTAGACAGCATCTTAAAAAGCAGAGACATCACCTTGCCGACAAAGGTCCGTATAGTTAAAGCTCTGGTTTTCCCAGTAGTGATGTATGGAAGTGAGAGCTGGACCATAACAAAGGCTGATCGCCAAAGAATTGATTCTTTTGAATTATGGTGTAGAGGAGACTCTTGAGAGTCCCATGGACTGCAAGAAGATCAAACCTCTCCATTCTGAAGGAAATCAGCCCTGAGTGCTCACTGGAAGGACAGATCCTGAAACTGAGGCTCCAAGACTTTGGCCACCTCATGAGAAGAGAAGACTCCCTGGAAAAGACCCTGATGTTGGGAAAGATGGAGGGCACAAGGAGAAGGGGACGATGGAGGACGAGATGGTGGGACAGTGTTCTCAAAGCTACCAGCATGAGTTTGACCAAACTGCGGGAGGCAGTGGAAGACAGGAGTACCTGGCGTGCTCTGGTCCAGGGGGCCACGAAGAGTCGGACATGACTAAACAACAACCCTGCGAGGGAGTTGAGGCCGAGAGAGGCAGTGTCTAGCCTCAAGGTCACCCAGCGGGCTTTGTGCTCCAGTGGGACGATTTGAACCCTGGCCACTCCCAGTCTGACACTCGGACCACAATTTACCACACTGCCCACACCACGTCTGCCGGGCAAAGCCAGCGACATACCCACACCCCGGGCACATGCTCACCAGGTGATTGTAGGGCCGAAAGGTGGCGCGCAGATCTCCGTAGAAAGCATCCCATATGTGGATAGGGTTGTCCCGGCTGCTGCTGGCAACACTGCAAGGGGGAGAGAAGCAGAAGGAGGGCCAGTGAGGAGCAGCCGGGGGGCCGAGTGAACTAGAAAGGAGGGGGCAGGCAAAAGGGTGGGCAGTGCTTGATCACTTCCCAGCGCCACCTCACACCTGGGCATAAATGCCAGAGACACACCCTGAATGAGCCCTGGCAAATTTGTGGTGGAGAGGGCTAGCGATGGCGGCTGTGCCCTGCCTCGGGAACTGGAGGGAGCAATACTTCTGAATTAATAGTGAGGGGGGAGTGTGCTCTTGTGCTGGGGGATCCTGCTCAGAGGTTTAGCACCTGATCCCACTGTGAATGGTTCACTTTGAGAGCCATTGTTATCTGCAATGGCTGCTTTCGTATTATCATGGGGGAGCCGAATGAGTTTCACAAATTTATCCGGGCAGCCAATTTTCAGGAGGACAGTCCACAGGGCATTACGATCTAGAGTACAAGACAGAAGTACTGTTTTTGGGGGACATGGGGAGCTGGTGTGGGGGACTCCCTGGTCCTGAATGGGGCAACTGTGCCCCCGAAGGACCAGATACGCAGCCTGGGAGTCATTCTGGACTCACCGCTGTCCATGGAGGCACAGGTCAGTTCTATGTCCAGGGCAGCTGTCTACCAGCTCCATCTGGTACGCAGGATGAGACCCTCCCTGTCCGCAGACTGTCTCGCCAGAGTGGTGCATGCTCTAGTTATCACCCGCTTGGACTACTGCAATGCGCTCTATGTGGGGCTACCTTTGAAGGTGACTGAGAAACTACAACTGATCCAGAATGCGGCAGCTAGACTGGTGATTTGGGGTGGCCGCTGAGACCACATAACACCAGTCTTGAAAGACCTACATTGGCTCCCAGTACATTTCCGAGCACAATTCAAAGTGTTGGTGCTGACCTTGAAAGCCCTAAATGGCCTCAAAGGCCCAGTAGACCTGAAGGAGCGTCTCCACCCCCATCATTCAGCCCGGACACTGAGGTCCAGCTCCGAGGGCCTTCTGGCGGTTCCCTTACTGCGAGAAGCCAAGTTACAGGGAACCAGGCAGAGGGCCTTCTCGGTGGTGGCGCCCGCCCTGTGGAACGCCCTCCCACCAGATGTCAAAGAGATAAACAACTACCTGCCATTTAGAAGACATCTGAAGGCAGCCCTGTTCAGGGAAGTTTTTAATGTGTGACATTTTAATGTATTTTTAATCTTTGTTGGAAGTCACCCAGAGTGGCTGGGGAACAAATAATAAATTATTAGTATTATTACAGTGTCGAAAGCCTTAGTCAAATCAATAAGCACCATATACAGAGGTTGGTTTTGCTCTCTGCATGTTTTTGAAGCTGTTGAGCGGTGAAAATCTCGTCCACTGTCCCCCTAGAAGGCCGAAAACCATTTTGGGATTCAGGAAGGGTCAACTCGGATATTGTTAAGAGACGGTTTGCTAAGATCCTTGCAAGAATTTTGCTGGCCACAGCTAACAAAGAGGCCTCCCACTGGGACATCTGTCTGGCAGCTGCAAGAACGGGACGAGGAGTGGGCCACTGTCTGCAGGCAATGGCTTCCACCAGCCTTGTCCGCCCTCCCGCCCCCCCAGGAGCCTTTCCCGGACCATGACTTTGAGAACAGCAGAGGCAGTTGAGAGGAGAGTTCAGGGATAGTTTGTTTTGTTTTGTTTTGAAAATAATTTTATAAGTTGTGTGTGTTTGTTTCTTAATTTAATCCTTTTACATCCTTTAGTATGATTTGCGGTATTTCATGCATTGTGATTTGCTGTTATTTTAATCAATTATAGATGATTAATTCATTATTGTAACTGATAAGTGTAAATTGTCTATTACCCGCCCACCTGTCAAACCACAATGGCAAGGCAGGGGACGTATAGATTCCAGCTCCCTTTCCAAAGCCCCACCTTTCTAATTAGGCGGTGGTTAATTTCAATTCAGTTAATTTAATTAAGGCAGTGTTCAATTATTTCGGCAATTGGCTTTTCCGGACGCCTCTCCTGGGGCTGTTCAAAGCTCGAGCCTCTTCCTGCTACTTGGCAAAATGTTTTCTTTCTTTTTTTATTCCCACCAGCAACTGGGGAAGAAGAGGAAGGCAGGGGGGGAAAGAGGGGAAAGATGGATTTACAAACAAGTCTGCGGGTCGGAGGAGTTCATCAGCGGGAACCAGCAGTAATCGTAGACGGTGTCTCCTTCGGTCATGCGCAAGACGGGACTCTGGAGAGAAAGGGAGGGAGGGAGAGAGAGAGAGAGAGAGAGAGAGAGAGAGAGAGAGAGAAATGAGCACCCTGTCTGGAGCAGAGATTTCGACCAAGGTTGCCACCTACACAGGAATATTCCCTGCGTTAATCTGGAAGACTGGCCCCCACCCAGTCTTTCCTGCCCCCACACTCTTTGACGTCCCCCCTCTGTTCTGCGCTTTAGGGAAGAGCAAGGTCGGTGAGACCTTTCGCAGCTCCACAAAATCCTTTTTTGAGGCAAGGCGACCAGAACCATGTTCCAAACAAAGTGTTTTGTTTTAACTATTTATCTTGTGCTTTTATCCTGAGATTTTATCCTGTGAACCGCCCCGAGATCTTCAGATGAAGGGTGGTATATAAATCTTAATAATAATAATAATAATAATAATAATAATAATAATACGATACGATAATCTTTATTGTCATTGTCCCATGCAGAACAACGAAATTGAAAAAATCTATATCAGACATTCAAAAGCCAACAAGCCTGCTATCCCAGCCTGGTTAGCCCCCTAAAAACTCTGATACCCCACAATTAAATACAATATACGCCCACAGAGACTACCTTACACTGTGTTTAAAACCAAAATCACATATGGATAGAAACTGTTTCTCAGGAGTTTAGTCCTGGTCTTTATAACCCTGTACCTTCTTCCAGAAGGCAGAAGCTGAAAGAGATCATTTCCAGTGTACGCAGTATCCTGCGCTATCTCTGCAGCTTTCTTATGGCACCTGGAAGTGTAGATGTGATCCAAGGTGGGAAGAGTGCACCCAATTATTCTCTCCACAGTCTTTACAACCCTGGACAGCATTGTTTTTTCCCCTGACCGTGCAAGTCCCAAACCACACACACAGACCATAAGTTAACACTCTCTCCACAGTACGATGGTAAAATGCCATCAAAAGGTCCTTTGAGAGATTGTTTTTCTGGAGGATTCTCAGAAAATATAGCCTCTGCTTTGCTCTCTTCATCAGGTCTTTACTGTTTTTTCCCCAGGTTAGGTCATCTCTCAACTCCATTCCCAGAAATTGAAATACCGAGACCTGTTCCACACACTTCCTAATAATAATAATAATAATAATAATAATAATAATAATAATAATTTGTGTAACAGCTTTACGCTATCAGCAATTTTGTTTCCAGTTCCTTCCCTCATGGTCACAGAATCTGCCTTATTTTCACAGCTTCCACCCTGCTGCATTCTGGGTCTATGTCTTCATTGAGTGATCTGCTACCTGCCCGAGGCCTCATTCCCAGCCAATCATGCCAGTTCAGACCCATGGATGTTAGGAATATGTCTGCCCCTGCACGCACCGATTTGCACCTGCTCTCGCTGAACTGCCTATGTCCCTTTTTACCACGCCATTTGCTAACTTTGGAGAGGTCCTTTCGGAGCTCAACCCCATCTCGTTTTGAGGACCCCGAACCATTTAGCATCGCCAGCAAACTCTGGAATCTCACCGCACACCCCCAACGTGGAACCTACTGTTAGTATTCCTGATCCATGATTGCAGTCATGGGATTTTTGTCTTTCACATGACGGTATATGTTTTGGCTCCACAAAGTGGGATGTGACGGAAACAGGATGTTTGTGTTACTGTGAAGTGGAACTGTTCTGCCCGGACACTGAGGTCCAGCTCCGAGGGCCTTCTGGCGGTTCCCTCGCTGCCAGAAGCCAAGTTACAGGGAACCAGGCAGAGGGCCTTCTCGGTGGTGGCGCCCACCCTGTGGAACGCCCTCCCAGCAGATGTCAAATAACTACCAAACTTTTAGAAGACATCTAAAGGCAGCCCTGTTTAGGGAAGCTTTTAATGTTTAATAGGTTACTGTACTTTAGTGTTTTGTTGGAAGCCGCCCAGAGTGGCTGGGGAAACCCAGCCAGATGGGCGGGGTATAAATTATTATTATTATTATTATTATTATTATTATTATTATTAATAATAATAATAATAATAAAATTGTTATTTCTCTTTGCTATCTGCTGCTAGAGAGAGGGAGCCATGTTGCAGTGCTCCGTGTGTGTTTATATGCAAATAAACTAGATTAGCCAAAATGCTGAGTTGCTGAGGTCTATCACGCAAAATACGAAGACTCTGTGGATCCCTAAGTGTGCCGGTGTCGGTTGGCATCGGTCGCTGTGATGTTCGGGCTGAATAAAGCTTTTGAAGCTCCCGAACGATCGACCAGGAGGGAGAGAACATGCCAGTCGGGCATGTGTCTCTGCCAGGGTCCTACTCGAGTATAGGGACAAGCTCCTGCTCCTGACACCTACAGCCCTCCAGGTATTTCTGGGGCTGCAATTCCCCATCGCCACCGCACCGGCCCCCAGCATGGCCAATGGTTTGGGATGATGGGATGGGGAGTCCAGCAACTTTGGGAGGGACAGAGGCCCCCCGATTCCTGCCACAAGAGAATTTGCCTCTTCCCCTCCCCACGCAAACATGCGCTGGCAGGCAGGCAAGACGCACACTCAGCGCTCATACTACTACCAACCATTTCAGAGATGGTCCCCCATTCCTCCGCGTACAGCTCAGCAGGGAGGTTGTAGATCCGCAGGGTGTTGTCAGCACTGTTGGTGAGCAGGCAAGTCCCGTCAGGAGCCCTGGGGAGAGAGCACACTGTTGGTGAGCAGAGTGGCAACTGGTTCCCTTGTTTGTCCAGACCAGGGGTCAGCAAACTTTTTCAGCGGGCGGCCGGTCCACTGACCCTCAGACCTTGTGGGGGGCCAGACTATATTTTTTGGGGGGAAATGAACTAATTCCTATGCCCCGCAAATAATCCAGAGATGCATTTTAAATAAAAGCACACATTCTACTCATGTAAAAACCATTCGCGGGCCAGATCCGGACCATCTGCCAGGCCAGATTTAGAAGGCAATTGAGCCGGATCTGGCCCCCGGACCTTAGTTTGTCTACCCATGGTCCAGACTATGATAGGTCACGGGGCCCAAACAATAGTTACCCCATTCCCATCTTTCCCTGTTCCACCACCCCCTTCCAAAGGAATGGCCCATTGATGTCCATCAAGAGTTCCCAAAGTTAAATTACCGGTAATTGGAAATAGCTTGCAGACACTTAATTGCCTTAGGATTTCATATAAGTTACGTGATGAATTAATATGTCTAATTTTAAAATTAAAAGATATAAGGATGTTAATGTTTAAATCAAATTTCATAAGAATTTTGATTTGGAAAACTGTTAAAAGGTTGTGCATGGAAATTCAACCAAGGGGAAGCGAGGAAGTCATTTAACAATATTAATAAGTGTAATGTTAATAAGGTTATGATCTATGTTTGTTTATTTGTTTGTTTTGTTTATAATTTTGTAAAAATTAATAATTTTTTTATAATAAAAAAAGTTCCCAAACTCGGGAACTTTCTTTCATATGTGTGGACCTGTAAAAGGGTAAAAGAGTATTGGAAAATAATTCATAATGAATGGAAAAAAAACATTTAAAAGTACCTTTCCAAAACAAACAACAACCCATAGTCTTTTTTGTTGGGGATAATTCAGATGGAAATTCCCAGGTGTCAAAAAAGGTTATTTATGTACGCCACTACTGCGGCCCGTGTTTTGGTAGCCCAAAAATGGAAAACAAGCGAGGTCTCAACCAAAGAATGGCAACTTAAGTTGACAGAATATGCGCAGTTTGCAGACTTAACATACAGAATAAGAGAACAAGAACATATGTTTAAAGAAGATTGGAAAATGTTTATTGAATATATGGGGGGAAACTGTGTACACTTGAAAACAATGGCAGCATTAAGATAAATTCAACAGTGTAAATAAGTTTTGATGGATGTAATAATGGAATACTGATTGGTATAGTTTATGTAAAACATGCAGGGATTTATGATATGCAAAGCGAACCACGGAAAGAGAAGAGGGGAAGTCACTGATATTTTAAGGATGTTTAAATGAGTATTCTGAATTGTAAAATTAATAAAAAATATTTTTAAAAAGAGTTCTCAGACTCTACTCGAGAAGTCAGAAACCAACAAGCGAACAAATTATTAGAAGGAAGGGGCCTTTTCATAAGCTCTGAAAAGGTTGAAGAGAACACCATAAGAAGAGATGGCTGGATCAGCCCCATCACCCATTTAGTCCAGTGTCCTGTTCTCACAGTGAGCAACCAGATGCCTGCGGGGAAAACTGCAAACGAGATCTGAGCCCAAGAGCAACTCTCCCCTCCTGCGGTTTCCAGAAACTGGGAGCTTCGCTGCCTCTGACTGGGGAGACAGAACACAGCCATCCTGACTAGGAGCCATCGATAGCCCTCTCCCCTTCCATGAATTTGTCCAGACCTTTAAAAGCCTATCACAGGCTCCTGTGGAAGGGAGTTCCACAGTTCAACTATAGTTCAGCTTCCCCAACCCCATCCCCACTAATTCCCCTGGCGAACCACCCATTATTCCATCATGCAGCACAAAACCTCCAGATAAAAACCTGGCAAACCAAAGGCTTATATCATCTAATAGGTAAAGGGACCCCTGACCATTAGGTCCAGTTGTGACTGACTCTGGGGTTGCGGCGCTCATCTTGCTTTATTGGCCAAGGGAGCCGGCGTACAGCTTGTGGGTCACGTGGCCAGCATGATTAAGCCGCTTCTGGCGAACCAGAGCAGCGCACGGAAACGCCTTTTACCTTCCCGCTGGAGCGGTACCTATTGATATACTTGCACTCTGATGTGCTTTCAAACTCCTAGGTTGTCAGGAGCTAGGACCGAGCAACAGGAGCTTACCCCGTCACAGGGATTCGAACCGTTGACCTTCTGATCAGCAAGTCCTAGGTTCAGTGGTTTAACCCACAGTGCCACCCGCGTCTATATCATCTAATAGACTTCTATAAAAATAACAAACCTTTGTCAACACAAGAAATTCAAGACAAACTAGAAGACACCCAAATGTCCTGGTTAACACATCACCAATTACATGCCCTCTAAAACAATCCATGGTTTTCCCAGTAGTGATGTGTGGAAGTGAGAGCTGGACCATCAAGAAGGCTGATCGCCGAAGAATGGATGCTTTTGAATTCTGGTGCTGGAGGAGACTCTGGAGAGTCCCATGGACTGCAAGAAGATCAAACGCATCCATTCTTAAGGAAATCAGCCCTGAGTGCTCACTGGAAGGACAGATCGTGAAGCTGAGGCTCCAGTACTTTGGACACTGATGCTGGGAAAGATGGAGGGCACAAGGAGAAGGGGGCAACAGAGGACGAGATGGTGGGACAGTGTTCTCGAAGCTACCAGCATGAGTTTGACCATACTGCGGGAGGTAGTGGAGGACAGAGGTGCCTGGCGTGCTCTGGTCCATGGGGTCACGAAGAGTCGGACATGACTAAACGACTCAACAACAACAACAAAACAATCCAGTAGTAAAATCAGCAGCAACTAGGCCCCTGACAACCTTCGAAAACCTCCTAACAACAAAAGGACACGGTAAAGGGATGGTATCCGCAATATACAAAATATGACTACAAAATCCCACAAACTCCCTAGACACAATCAAAAAACAACGGGAGGATGACATAGGCTACGAGATTAACCCCACTCAATGGGCCAGAATGTGGTCTAAACCCCCCTTTAAATCCATAGCAACAAAAAAGAAAAAAACTCACTCTGAAAATCACCTACAGGTGGTACCTAACACCAAGGAAACTAGCGCTAATACGCCCAGGAACCTCACCAAAATGCTGGAGAGGGTGCACCTCCACAGGCACCTACCTCCACACGTGGTGGGAGTGTCCCAAAATCCCACTATTCTGGACAACTATAGTTCAGCTTCAACATTTGCCAGTGACGAAGGCGGAGAGCAAAGGGAGCAGCGCATGTTTTTGCTCCTTACAAAAGCGAGGAAATCAGAAGAACTGGGTGGCAAGAAATGGAAATTCCGACTCGAACACCAGGAAGAACTTTCTGACCATGAGAGCTGCTCAACAGTGAAAACGGTCTCCCCCTGGAGGTTGTGGACTCTCCTTACTTGGAGGTTTTTAAGCAGAGGTTGGACGGCCATCGGTCAGGGGTTCTTCAGCTGCGATTCAGGGGGTTGGACTAGATGACCCTAGGGGTCCCTCCCAAGTCTACAGTTCTACGATTCCAGTCCACTCACCATTTGCAGCCTTTAAGGAAATTCTCCGGTACGTGGCTGTACTCCACCCAGGAGCCTGTCAGAGGTTTGGGGGCCTGCGAGAAATCGTAGATCGGGAAGCTAGAAGGGGAAGGAAAAGGAAAGTCACGCTGTGCTAAGCCAGGAACACCCAACCACCCCCTTACAAAGCTTGTTAACATCCCATTCCCCTCCCAGGATCCAGCCCGAAAGGAAGGGCAGGAGCTTCTATAGGAATACTGCAATAACAACAACAACAATAATAATTTATTATTTATACCCCGCCCATCTGGCTGGGTTTCCCCAGCCACTCTGGGCTGCTCCCTAATCCCTAATAATAATAATAATAACCCTATCCCTAACCCTAAATCCAATCCCTATCTCAAACTTCTACCCCTATTTATAATAATAATAATGATGATGATGATACTGGAGACAGGAGACCACCCCCTTCGCTCAGACACGCTGGGGCCTCACCCTCAAAAAGAGAACTCTGAAATCCAGCCTCCCTGCAATTTGTGGTGGATCAAAGTATCGATAAACACAGTGGAATAAGCAGTAAGAGCAAGTTTGAAGAGAACAGTGAATGAAAGGATGGTGTAAGGGTTTCAACCTGCCTGTGAAGATGAGTGGGGGATTTTTCTAGCACTGATAGATGAATCTATGGCCTTGTTTTCACTCAAGGCTTTACCTCTGTGAAACTGGCTTCTGTGGTTTCCCAGTAGCCGCTATTGTTCTGGCCTTGTGCGTTAAACACCACAACTGGTGTGGCTAACTGAGCACAAATAAACTGAAGTTAAGCAAACCTGTTTGTAATGTTAAGGAGTGAGAGCCTGCAAGCCCGAACTGTGCAAATTCTTAAGAGTAGACAAGTGATCTTGGATTATGCAACTGAACTTGCTTTTATTTGCACGACCAAATTTGTAACAGTGCAAAAGGAGCAAATGCACCAGGCTCATGCCTGCAAGAAGGCAAAGGCTAAGTTTACTTCTTTTTTTCAAGTAAAACTCCAACCCTACCACAAAGAAAGTTACGAAACAAAATGTGCAGGCACCTTTCTAAGCAATTTTGGTGAGATGAGCCACACTGGCAGCTCATGCCTTTAAGTGCTTTTAGCCAATGCTCTCTTTAATAGTACAGTGGTACCTCTGGTTGCGAACGGGATCCGCCCCGGAGACCCGTTTGCAACCTGAAAAGAACACAACCCGCGTCTGCACATCATGATTCGCCGCTTCTGCACATGCGTGTGACGTCATTTTGTACGTGTGCGCACGCGCAAGCGGCGAAACCCAGAAGTAACCCTTTCCAGTACTTCCGGGTCGCTGTGGGACGCAACCTGAAAATGCGCGATCTGAAGAAAATGTAACATGAGGTATGAATGTATAAAGGTAAAGGGACCCCTGACCATTAGGTCCAGTCGTGGCCGACGCTGGGGTTGCGATGAACATCTTGGTTTATTGGCCGAGGGAGCCGGCGTACAGCTTCCGGGTCATGTGGCCAGCGCACGGAAACGCCGTTTATCTTCCCGCCGGAGTGGTACCTATTTATCTACTTGCACTTTGATGTGCTTTTGAACTGCTAGGTTGGCAGGAGCAGGGACCAAGCAACAGGAGCTCACCCCATCGCGGGGATTTGAGCCGCCGACCTTCTGATCGGCAAGTCCTAGGCTCTGTGGTTTAACCCACAGCGCCACTGCATTAAAAAAATAAAGCTATTGTGATTATTGTGAGACGCTTTGAGCTCAACATTTGTTGGTGGGAAAGCGGAACCCAAATATTAAATCAGTAATTTAAAAAATCATCTTTCCCCTTTCTGAACTGGGCAAAGGACCCATCTGAGCTGGACCTCCCCCTATCTGCCTGCAAGGCAACACCAGACACTCACTAGTACTCTCCTTCCTCTGCCAACATTTCTCCTCCATCAATCGCGTCTTCCTCCTTTTCTTCCTTGAGGTGATGCGCTGTGTCCCCGATCTCAGGTTCTTCCTTCGGGGGTTTGGGCCCAGGAACTGCCTCTGCAGCAGCCCCCTCGTCTTCCTGGCTGCCATTTAGCCTTGGCACCTTCGCCGCAGGTCCAGAGATGGCCCCAGGGTCCACCTTGCTGTCGTCTGGCTGCCCCAGCTCCAGCACAACCTGATGGTCAAGGGTCGGCTGGGCATCCATCCCACAAACCTTGGAGTGTCTCCTTAAGCCCTGCTCCTAAGAGGCACCACCGCTACTACTAATACTAAGAGGACAGTGTTTATGTAAGCCAGACCACCAGGGAAAGCTCGAGTGTACCGCAGCGCCGGGTGCTTCATTCATCCCAGCGTAAGGAGGTGGAGGTTGCCGAGAGGGAGGAAGGATTCTGCACGGAAAGGAAAAAGTTGCAAAATAAATAAGAATGCCCAGACCATAGCTATCAACTTACAGATTTGAAAATAAGGGATCAGCAGCCAAAATAAGGGATTTTAGTCAACCAGCAGCCAAATGAAGCCTCAAGCGGTGGTTCCCACAGCGCAGCAACCCGGCAAAGGGGAGGCAGCAAGGAAAACCACCGTCCCCTCTCCGCTGGGAAGCGCTGAGCAAAGGCGAGTCCCCAGGCAACGCGGCTGATTTGATTGGCACAAGGCATGCAAGCTCCACCCCCCAGTTGTTCTCAGACTCCTTATTGGGTGAGCAATGCAGCCAAGCAACCCAGTTGGAGCCTCCCTCCTCCCTGGCCGGCAGGGAGGGAGGGAGAGGAGCTGCTTCCTTTGAAACCCGGGAAATTTAAGGGACATCATCAATAAGGGACAGCAGCGGGACACGGCGCTGGGATAAGGGAGTTTCCTGCCAAATAAGGGACGGTTGACAGCTATAGCCCAGACTGATACCCAAATATTCCAGCCATCATTAGGTCTGAACGTATTCTGCAGCAACCACAGAATACGGTAGCCTGCCAGTCTCAGCTTTTTTTCAAAAGTAACAAAACAAAATCAAGTTGCTAGTCCACATGAAAGGGAACTGTTGAGTAGGATTTCCCATTGGCACAGGTGCCCTGCCAGGCACTTTAATTTTTTTTTTACCCACCTCATGACTAAGAGAAAAACAAGCACGTCCTCAGGGGAATGAATCTGGGGGTGGGCAAAGCTTTTTCGGCGAGGGGTGGGAGTAGACTTCTAGCACTCAGGAATCAATTTGCTGCTGGGCCAAGCTCAAGGTGCTTTTTGTTATTTTATGGATAAAAATAAGAATTAATAATCATAATAAATTTTTATTTATACCCCGTCCTTCCCAGTTCTGGGCGGCTAACCACAGATTTAAAGCACTTAATTGGTGCAACAAAAAACCAGCATAAAATACATTATAAAACGTGAATACTAAATTCAGAATTCAAAAATCAATTTAGGGGGGAAATCCATCCAATAAACATTAGATGATCACCAGGGCTAGCTGGATGAATTAGTCCTATTTGGGCCAGCGAGACCAGGGGAGAATTAGCTGTGAATTAGCACATACCTCTATTCATAGAAAAAATACCAGGCTGGGTTACAAGATTTACACATAAAGGCAAACAAAAAACATCGGAATCAGATAGCTGTATTGTGGAAGATGTACTCTTAATTGCTGCAGTAAGATTAAAGGAACAGAACAGTTTCCCGCAGGTATTTTAAAGTCACCGTATGCTAAGTTTTGGCATTTAAGCTACTTGGGGGTGGGGGAGACCTGCCTCCCTGTACTCCTGTTGCTCCCCAGGCCCACTGAGGGTGCTGTAAATAATAACTGCAAAGAAAGCCAGTGGTGGGCTAGTTGTTAAGAGTGCTGAACTAGGACCTAGGAGAGAGACCAGGGTTCAAATTCCCCCACTCAGCTACATGAAGCACCTCACTGAGTCACTCCTCCTAACTTACCCCCCCCCCAGGGTTGTTGTTGGGGATTAAATGACATGGAGAACTACATATTCCGAGCAGAAAAGCTGGAATATTATTTATTTCATAATATTCATAATATTAATTTTTCATTTTTCTGCTACATATGCTGTTTTAAATGTGCATTTTATATTAGACTTCCTTTAGTAATGTTTTCTTTTGAAACATTTATGATAATTTTTTTGTTAACTTTGCTGCATTAAATGCGCATTCTGTACTTGACCTCCTTTGTAATGTTTTTATGATAACTTTTTTTGTTAACTGTGCTGCATGTTTTATTTTGAAATCTTTCAAGAGAATATTTCAGTTTTCCGCTAATTATGTTGCTTACTTTATATTTGACTTTCTTCTGTGATGTTTTATTCTGGGTTGTTTTACATGGATTTTTTAATGTGGGCTTTGTGTTTTTATTTTGTATTTTTTATGTTCTGACCCACCCTGAGGCGGTATACAAATTTAATATATAAAAGGCTAGCAAACCGCTCTGAGATTCTCCCCCCCACACACACACATAAAAAGAGAAAGTGGCGTTGAAAGGAAACGAATAATAATGATGTATCGATTGTAATGAAAGAAAACAAACTTCAAAGCCATTCACAAAAAGTGATAAAATCCAAGAAAGAACAAACCTCAAATTGCTTCACAAAAAGAGCAATAAAATTGTGGGAAGGAAAGATCGCAGACGTACTTTAAAACATAAGAAAGTGAAAACATTAAAGGAAATCAAGATTCACGCCAACTTTCCAAGCAGCCTTGTGTAAACAAGAATGTTTTGGGCTTTTTTAAAAAGAGAAGAGCAAACTCTAGATGTCAACAGGCAGGGAGTTCCAAAGTGCAGGCGCAATATGAGAGAAGCAGACGAAAATGATGGACTTTGCAAAACTGGCAAAGCTGACGGGAAAAAAATCCGAAACCAGCACGATCTAGTAATCCAAAAAGACTGGATAAAATTTATACAGTATTTGAAAGAACATTGTAAGCCATCAACGTCACCAGTAAGGTTGCCTGAAGCCTTGTGATGAGAAACCATCTTCCTTTTCACGTTTATTTAAATCTTGAGGTACCTTGTAACGAGTTTAAATAAAATTAATTAGAGTTTAATTAAAACGTATTAAATGCTATGATAAAATGACAATTTTGGAAGCCACGAGGCGGGAGGGAAGGAAGTCGAGAGGCTCTAGGGAGCCAGAAAGTGGAGAATAATGATGTGATTATATATTATAAAATGGAAAATTAATAAAAAATATATTAAAAAAAAAACAAATACCAAGTGCAGGCGCAATAAATAAAAGTAAATAAATTACCTATTTTAAGGGGAGGGGCTGGAGGGTGGGGGCTGCAAGCACAGAAAAAGCCCCCCCATCTCCCCCCGGCCAGAGAACAGGAGCGCCCCGTTTACCTCCCAGCAGCTCCCCAACAGCAACTCATGGGCAGCCACTGGAGGCGGCCATGACACCCCGCCGGCTCCGCCCACTCGCGTCTCGCGAGAGCTGGAAGGCTCGGGCTCCCTCTCGCGAGACGCTTCCCCCCATCCTACCCATAGAGATAGGAAAAGCTCTTAGAGCAGCGCGCAGCGCCTCGGTGTTTGGAGGGGGAGGTTCCGGGTTTGCAACGGGGTGGGTGGGAATGGAACCCGCGAGTTTTGCCAGAGGCGTGTGAATGGGCAGTCGCGTGTCCGCTCTCCCCGTCCCGAACATAAAAGGTGGCGGGAGGAGGAGGATGCCGAGGTCGGCCCAAGGGCAATGCGAAATGGAAAATGAAAAAAGGAAGTCTGTGGCTAACAGGGCGGCTTACAACAACCTTGCAGTTGTGATAGCAATTTTGAGGTCTTAGATATATGGTAATGTTCATAATATATATTATATTATGCAGAATTTATCATGCAAAAGGCTGGGCTGGATGAATCCCTAGCCGGAATTAAGATTGCCAGAAGAAATATCAACAACCTCAGATATGCAGATGACACAACCTTGATGGCAGAAAGTGAGGAGGAATTAAAGAACCTTTTATTGAGGGTGAAAGAGGAGAGCGCAAAATATGACCTGAAGCTCAACATCAAAAAACTGAAGATCATGGCCACTGGTCCCATCACCTCCTGGCAAATAGAAGGGGAAGAAATGGAGGCAGTGAGAGATTTTACTTTCTTGGGCTCCATGATCACTGCAGATGGTGACAGCAGCCACGAAATTAAAAGACGCCTGCTTCTTGGGAGAAAAGCGATGACAAACCTAGACAGCATCTTAAAGAGCAGAGACATCACCTTGCCAGGTCCGTAAAGCTCTGGTTTTCCCAGTAGTGATGTATGGAAGTGAGAGCTGGACCATAAAGAAGGCTGATCGCCCAAGAATGGATGCTTTTGAATTCTGGTGCTGGAGGAGACTCTTGAGAGTCCCATGGACTGCAAGAAGATCCAACCTCTCCATTCTGAAGGAAATCAGCCCTGAGTGCTCACTGGAAGGACAGATCCTGAAGCTGAGGCTCCAAGACTTTGGCCACCTCATGAGAAGAGAAGACTCCCTGGAAAAGACCCTGATGTTGGGAAAGATGGAGGCACAAGGGGAAGGGGATGACAGAGGACGAGATGGTGGGACAGTGTTCTTGAAGCTACCAGCATGAGCTTGACCAAACTGCGGGAGGCAGTGGAAGACAGGAGTGCCCGGCGTGCTCTGGTCCAGGGGGCCACGAAGAGGCGGACATGACTAAATGACTAAACAACAACAACAATGTTCATAAGTGTACCAACCAAGCACGTACATACATCAGCCCAGGAAGACTGACCTGGAACCATTTTTGATTCCCAAACTGACCAAATGTTTTCCCTGCAAGGAGGGAGGGGGTCGGGGAGCCTTCCCATTGTCTCAGGAATTGAGTAATCAGCATTTTAATGGGTGACAGACTATCAGGAAGGGCAATCAGATAACCTGGAAAACATTCAAATTTCTGTTTTAGACCGCCTTTTCTGTGATAGGTATGATGTATCTGGGGTGGTGGTCTTGAGCTACACCCCTTCTGTGATGTATGTATGATGTTTCTGGGGGTGGTCTTGATCTACAGGGTGGCATTTTCAAAAGTCTTCATAAGGCCTTGCGTGCCATTGTTCTGGGTCCTCCTTCTTTCCTGTGTGTGAGGGGAGCACCCTGTTGCAACAGATCAATAAAGATCAAGCTTACTAGCTGCTTTGCTTCTCTATATTCTCTGGTTGGCCTCTGTAATTTTCTTCTACCAATAGGGAACCTACATAAGGACTCTATATGGGCTCTTGGATACTCCATAAGGGGGAAAAAGGGCAATTTTTGTTTACAACACAGTAGTACGCTGTTCTTACTTCGGATTAGGAGATGCGACTGAGCCATTTAGGGAATTTTTAAATGTTTGATGTTTTATCCCTTCCAACTCTAAAACTCGATTTTATGATGCCCCATTTTGCCGGCTTGCCAAAGAGGTTTCCTGGCAGAAGTGCCATTTCCACCTGTAAAGCAACACAACTTGCTCTTTTCGAATGCTGAGAAAACACCTCTTAATTGCATGGCTGGAGAGGGTTGTGGGATTGTAACAGGAATTTTATGGTCTTGGATATATGGTAATGTTCATAAGTGTACCAACCAAGCACATACGTAGATCAGCACAGGAAGGCCAACCCGGAACCATTTTGATTCCTAAACTGAGCCAATGTTTTCTCTGCAGGGTCAAACTGGAAAAGCCTCCCCATTGTCTTTTCCTTCACAAATCCTGTCTTAAGGGTATGTCTGTGTTTGAATAGGGTGTGAGCCTGTGACCTGGCCCAGGAACTAAGTATTTATCCTTACAAAAGACTGGCAGGGCTCCCCAGGAAATCTGATCAAGTAATCTGCCAGACAGGAGATAAACAACAACAGAAGAAAAACAATATTAAAATTTCTGTTTTAGACCGCCTTTTCTGTGACGTATGTATGATGTTTCTGGGGGTGGTCTTGATCTACAGGGTGGCAATTTCAAAAGTCTTTATAAGGCCTTGCACCCCATTTTTATGGGTCTCTCCTCTCTCTTGCAGGTGAGGGGAGCACCCTGTTGCAACAGATCAATAAAGGCCAAGCCTACAGGCTGCTGTTTTGCTCCAAGTAATCCTGGTTGGTGTCTTTGTTTTTTGTCCAAGGGAGCCCTCGGATTTTTCCGTTAACAGGATGTCCAGAAATCTCTGCCTTTTGCATGTCCGGAATGTAACCTCTGCCCACTTTCCCATCTGTCCCTGCCCGTGGCTGGTATGCGATGCCCCCTCCCATCTAAAGGGGGCCACTGAAACCCTCACCCCAAGTGACCTCCTGGGTTGCTTGCTCATAGCTCAGCCCTGCTTGGGTCAAGACTGCTTCGAGGAGGTGAAAGTGATGCAAACTCATGCCAAAAGAAGTTAATTTTCACCAGGGGGGGAAAGAACCTTGTTGCCTGTTTATGGGTCAGGGTTTGCAAACTGGCAGGGCTCCCCAAGGAAACAGCTGAGCGTTAGCAAATTGAGATGGCCTAGTGACCCATAGCCTTGGGGGGAGGGAGGGACCCCTCCCATTGTCAAATCCAGCGAAGCAGAAAAAAAAGAGAGACCATCGCTTCAGTAGATCAGAGTCCAGGACAGGAGAGCAGAGAGCAAGGATCTCGGAGGAGCCAGCATGAGTTACATTATACGCCCCTGGGTCGCAGGAGACCTTAAGGCCATCACGCGACTTATTAGGGTAAGAGATTTGGGGCTGGGGGGGCAGGAGAGCACCTAGAAAGCAGGGGATTTGGGTACAGGGAGTGCCTTAGACCCAGAGCTGGATTTCTCCCCACCCCATTTATGGTTGGGGTGTACGGGGCATTCGGGAAAGGGAAATCACCGTATTTTTCGCTGTATAAGACGCACCAGACCACAAGACGCACCTAGTTTTTGGAGGAGGAAAACAAGGAAAAAAATATTCTGAATCTCAGAAGCCAGAACAGCAAGAGGGATCGCTGCGCAGTGAAAACTGCAATCCCTCTTGCTGTTCTGGCTTCTGGGATAGCTGCGCAGCCTGCATTCGCTCCATTCTTAGGAGGGAAAAAGTGAGTCTTATAGAGAAAAAAATACAATACCTCTGTTGAGGGACACATCATGCTCCTTCTGGGGTGGTTTGTCCACTCTGGACCCCATCCTGCGCTCTGCTCTCACCTGCGGCTCCGAGAAGCTGTCGGC
Source organism: Podarcis melisellensis (assembly GCF_964234715.1). Classification (NCBI taxonomy): domain Eukaryota; kingdom Metazoa; phylum Chordata; class Lepidosauria; order Squamata; family Lacertidae; genus Podarcis; species Podarcis melisellensis. The sequence goes on along the minus strand of NC_138545.1, from coordinate 4,627,667 downwards.
GTGCGACAGCGGCCACACACCGAGAACGGCTTCAACCGGCCGACTGAACCAGGCGAGGGGAGCCAGTGGGTCTCAAAGCCTCGGGGAGTTGGGACATCCTCTGCCTCTGAGGACAGACTCTAGAAGATGGAGCAGACGAGACCAGGAGTGGGTCTAATGGTCAAGAGGGAATGGGGGGCAAATGGGACTCGTCCACCTGGGAAGGGAGCCCATCTTGGAGAAGGAAAACTGACCCTCAACTTCCTCTGCCTTGCCGGACATCTTCAGGATGCGCTGGGCCCAGGGGTAACCTGAGTAACACGGTCCAGGTCCAGTCCCGTATCCAAGGGTTCTGCGAGGAGTCAGTCCAACAGAGCCAAGGCAGGAAACCAGGCAAGGACAGGCACAGGGTCTCAGGCAGGTTCTGGCAAACAGCAACGTTGCTCCCGCAACCTGGGGTGGGGTCCGACAGCCTTTTATCTCTGTCGGGGTAACGGCCGGTCCTGAACCCCCCGCGACTCACCTCCCTGTTTCGCCCGAAGGCAAGCACTCCTCCTGCAAGTACTCAGGTCTCTCCTTCTCTCAGACCTCAGCCTCTGAAGCTCAGGAGACGTCGGTGGGTTACTAGACCCAGAAGCTGCCTCAGCCTCCCCTGACCCAACCGGTAGTGGAGCAGCTGTAAGTGATGGCCCAGCTGGAGGCAACGAGGTCATCCCCGCATCTGGAGCCAGGGCAGGCTCCGGCCCCTGACTCGGCCCAGCTGGTGCTTGTTGCAGGGGAACCTGGGCAGACTGGGGCTCTTCAGAATCAGGCCCCAGACTAGGTTCAGATGCCGCCTGGGGCAAAGGATCCAGTGCGGACTGAGACTCCTCTGGCTCCGAGTTCGAGTCCCAGGCCATCACACAGGAGAAAAAAAGGCTCAGGTCTAAACCCTACACAAATCTGGAGCGGAGTCCCTAAGAGGGTTGGATGAGGCCTTGTACACCTCCTTCCAGCAACCCCTGGAGGCACACTCCATTGTCTCTCAAGATAAACAAACCATTCATTTATTAACTTTGCATTCCACCCGATCAAGGTGGCGAACATTTGTTATTTATTCATGCATCACATTTACTGACCGCTTTGATCTTCCCAAGATCTCAAGGCATTGTAGATAGTTCTCTCCCCACCCCCATTTCAGCCTCACAACAACCGTGTGAGGTAGACTAGGCCAGGCACAGGCAAACTCTAGATGTTTTGGGACTACAACTCCCATCATCCCTGACCACTGGTCCTGTTAGCTAGGGCTGATGGGAGTTGTAGTCCCAAAACCTCTGGCGGGCCGGAGTTTGCCTATGCCTGGGCTAGGCTAAGGAGACAGCGACTGGCTGAGCGGAGGATTTGAACCCTGCTCTCCCGGGTCCTAGGCCGATGCAGTAACCACTATGCCGCACTCTGATGGGCAGGCGTGGCTCCTCGGGTCTGAAATCCTGGAGAGATGCTGTTGCCATTCAGTGTAGGCAGTGCTGAGCTGGATGGACCAATGGTCGGAGTCGGTAGAAGTCAGTTTCCTATGTCCCTACGATGCGGCTGGCATTGTAATCCAAGGGCCTTGCAGGACTCATACACAACATTTTGCTTCTTCCAGGAATCTGCAGCCTTCCACAAAGCTTTGGACCAGCTGACAACCACCCCAGAACGTAAGGAAAATTCTGCGGCGACGGCAGCGTTTTCTTTTCTTTTCTTTTCTTTTCAAAGCTTTACTGCAGAACAGTCTTCAAAGAGTTGAAAATAAAGCTTACAAAGATACCAAGTAATCCATCGCTCCGCTGAGTTCTCGGGTTCCATTTTCTGCCAAAAGAGACCACTCGGGTTTTCAGCAGTGAGTCATTATTTAGCCCAGGGTTTTCCAAACTTGGTTCTCCAGCCGCTTTTGGCCTACAACTCCCATCATCCCTAGCTAACAGGACCAGTGGTCAGGAAGGATGGGAACTGATGATGGCAACGTTTCCTATTTAAACGGATAGCAGCTGGCACACTGCCCTGTAACCTTGAGGGCTGGCATCTCTCCCCACACCCTGCTTGACAGCAGCCCTGGGTGCTTCCAGACTGTCACCTCTTTTTGGGTGGGGATTCCCCCCGAAAGATCAGAGGGGTGGTTTTTTTGCAATAAGGAAAGTGCAGTGGGAAAGAATGAGATAAGATTCGCTTTGATGAACCGCCGTCTAACCTCCCTGCCAACAAATCAAGATAAATGCTCTATAAATGGGATGCCTGTAGAATAAGAGTATTCTCAGCCTTCCCCCTGTTTCTGAATTCTGCCTTTTGCAAGACCTTTGGATTCTAGTAGAAAGCAAAATGGCTCTCACAAACTGGGATGTGGTTCACCCCGATCTCCATAACAAATATCAATCTATCGATCTATTGATCTATCTATCTATCGTCTGTCTGTCTGTCTACAGTGGTACCTCAGTTTATGAACTTAATCCGTTCCGAAAGTCTGTTCTTAAACCGAAACCGTTCTTAAACCGAGGCACGCTTTCCCTAATGAGGCCTCCCGCTGCTGGTGCCCTTCCACCGTTCAGATTCTGTTCTTAGACCGAAGTAAAAGTTAAAGCTCTGGTTTTCCCAGTAGTGATGTATGGAAGTGAGAGCTGGACCATCAAGAAGGCTGATGGCCGAAGAATGGATGCTTTTGAATTCTGGTGCTGGAGGAGACTCTGGAGAGTCCCATGGACTGCAAGAAGATCAAACCTCTCCATTCTGAAGGAAATCAGCCCTGAGGGCTCACTGGAAGGACAGATCCTGAAGCTGAGGCTCCAATACTTTGGCCACCTCATGAGAAGAGAAGACTCCCTGGAAAAGACCCTGATGTTGGGAAAGATGGAGGGCGCAAGGAGAAGGGGAGGACAGAGGACGAGATGGTGGGACAGGGTTCTTGAAGCTACCAGCATGAGTTTGACCAAACTGCGGGAGGCAGTGGAAGACAGGAGTGCCTGGCGTGTTCTGGTCCAGGGGGCAACGAAGAGGCAGATACAACTAAACGACTAAACAACAACAAATTATGCATTTGGTTACTATAGTTATTGCTATAAACTCAAATTTCCAATACATCTATTCTTAATTCTCTTCACAATAATTTATAAATTACTCCTTACAAAACTTCTTATAACCCAACAAGCGATGATTACCATTGCTTTCCGGCTATGTCAAAAACTTCTTCCATTCCTTTAGGAAAGTCTGGTCCTGCTGGTTCTGAATTTTCCCTGTTAGTCTCGCCATCCTGGCATAGTTCATCAATTTCTCTTGCCCCTCTTCTTTAGTTGGTATTTCTTATTGTTTCCATCTTTGGGCTAATAGTGTCCTTGCTGCAGTTATCGCATATAAAAACAGGGTTTTTTTAATCATTCTTATGAATTTCTGTACCCACAATACACAATAGAAGGCCTTCTTTTTTTTTAAACAAATGTATATTTCAACATTTTTTCCTTCTCATTATAAATCATTTCCCAGGAGTCCTTCACTTTCTTACATTCCCGCCACATATGGTAAAAGGTACCTTCTTTTTCTTTACATTTCCAACATTTATTATCTATTTTATACGTTCTGCCTAATTTCGCTGGTGTTCATCATTTTATTTTATTTTTATTCATTTTTAAACATATCAGTTCCCACAGTCATACAACATATCTTCTCATCTTATACAATATTTTAGACTTCCGTCAACACCTCTGGTGATTTTCCGTTCATTATCACTTATTCTGCAGTTCTTAATTTCTATATTACATTTAATTGTCCTTAACTAATAATTCTTTTCACAGTCATTCTTGCAGTATTACAAATTGCCCACCTTTCAAAACGCCTTGCAGTCCTACTAGCGTAGTCTGCTCATCACAATTACTTTTCAAAAAGTTCATATATTTACTCCAGTCTTCTAAGAATCTCTGATCCCGCAGGTTTCAAATCCTTCCTGTTAATTTATCTACTGTAATTCTGCATAGTCCATCAACTTCATCCTCCATTCTTCTTTTGTCAGTCTATTAATATCATCTCCTACAATGCCAAGTAAAATGCTTCTGGTTTCTTAATAAATGTATATTTCAACATCTTTTTCATCTCATTATATATCATTTCCCAGAAGCTTTTCACTTTTTTACATTCCCACCACATGTGATAAAAAGTTCCTTCCTTTTCTTTACTATCTATCCTTCTATATACCACCATCATTTTCATAATGTTTTCTTTCAGTGCACTACATGCAGTAAATTTTATTCCCTGTTCCATAATTTTTTGTATATTATGACCAATGTCTATAGCCCAATGAATCATAACAGTGTTTTAAACAAATCTGTCCTTTTCTTTCTAGTTCTCAGAAAAGATGGGTTTGAGAAAGATTCCACTTTTGGGTGCCTCGTAGCTGAGCTACCCCCGGAACAGAAGAGCAAAGACGGTAAGCAAAAGAGGCGGACTGAGCCTTGCAAGGGAAACTGCCAAACTTCTTTTTGGCGTGGGCGGGAGAGTGGAGCAGCGTTGCCTAGTGGGTGGGGAAAGCAAAGGAAACTGGCTATATATATATATAGCTCAGAAGGTAAGGGACAGAAATACAAAATTATCAGGATGAGGAATGATTATTGGGGTTGTCGATTTATTACGCGATACGCTGCGGGGTGAATGGAGGTGGAGACAGCCGCTATGCCGGATGCCTTTAAAAGAGAATTAGGCAAATTCGTAGAGGAAGAGAGGGCCATTGTTGAAGATTTGACGTTTTCATCCCCAAAAAGTTTTTGATTTGAGTTTCTACTGAAATGAGGCTGCATTTTAATGTTGTGTTTTGATCTAGTTTTTAAGACAACCGGGCGTTTGGCTGGTTAACATCCTATAATATCCTTTTAAATAGGTTTGTAGGAGGTTTAGATTATTGGTTTGGTTTGTTCTTGTTTTTCTTATGTATGTATTTTGTGTTTTTATCTTGTATTTTGATGCCCTGAGATCTACAGATGAATGGTGGTATACAAATTTAATTAATAAATAAAAATAAAAACTACTTTATTTTTCCGTATACAGCCATACCTCGGGTTACAGACACTTCAAGTTGCGTTTTATCAGGCTGCAGACCACCGAAACCCGGAAGTACTGGAACGGGTTACTTCCGGGTTTCGGCCCCCGCGCATGCGCAGAAATACCAAATCACAACCCCCATTTGCACATATGCGCCACTGCAGGTTGTGGGCGCTGTGGGTTGCGAACGTGCATCGGATCACGTTCGCAACCCGAGTGTCCACTGTATAAGACTAGGTTTTCCCCAAAAAAAAATAATGTCCAAAATTTGGGGGCGTCTTATACACAGGGCCATCCCATTTTCTTAAATCAGGATCCCAAAAAACAGGGGGTGTCTTATAGACGGAAAAATACGGTAATCATAAAACTGGAGGTGAACTGATGCTGAATTTGGGCTTCCGCTAGTGTTGGGAATTATCACCCAGCCCATTCCCTTTGAATATGCTTTTTAATTTTGCTCCTCCTCCTTGCTCTTCAGGTCGCACAATAGTCGGGTACCAGTTCCATTACCTGTCCTACTGCACGTGGCACGGCGGAATCCTCTTCGGCGAAGATCTCTACGTTGTGCCGGAATTCCGAGGTACTCTGGAAGTTGGGTGCCTCTGAGCATGTGCAGAGTGCACCCTCTCCCTTCTCACTGAGCGCACAGACCATAATCAGTAAACTAGGATGAGGAATAGTGAAGGATCGGAGGGCAGATAAGCGGGAAAAACTTCATAGCCTTTTTTGGGTCCATTTTATGGGTTTGCTGGATGGGTCTGACACATAGCTGTCAACCGTCCCTTATTTGGCGGGAAAGTCCCTTATCCCAGCGCCGTGTCCCGCTGCTGTCCCTTATTGATGGTGTCCCTTAAATTTCCCAGGTTTCAAAGGAAGCAGCTCCTCTCCCTCCCTCCCTGCTGGCCAGGGAGGAGGGAGGCTCCAACTGTGTTGCTTGGCTGCTTTGCTCATCCAATAAGGAGTCTGAGAACGACTGGGGGGTGGAGCTTGCATGCCTTGTGCCGATCAAATCGGCCACGTTGCCTGGGGACTCGCCTTTGCTCAGCGCTTCCCAGCGGAGAGGGGATGGTGGTTTCCCTTTGCCAGGTTGCTGCGCTGTGGGAACCACCGCTTGAGGCTTCGTTTGGCTGCTGGCTGGGCTTTCTGCCTTTGGCTCAGAAGTTGAACATACCTTTGCCCAGAAAATCCCTTATTTTGGCTGCTGATCCCTTATTTTCGAGGCTGCTGGTCCCTTATTTTCAAATATGTAAGTTGACAGCTATGGTCTGACTGTTGGGGATGTGGTTGTTGCAGTTGCAATAAAGTGTCTGGATAGTTGCCTGCCATACTGTCAAGATAAGAGTCAGTTCTGTTGTAAACAAAATCTGTCCTTCTTCCCTTATGGGGTATCCAAGAGCCTGTATAGAGTCCTTACTTGGGTTCCCTATCGGTAGGAGAAAATAACAGAGGCCAACCAGAGAATATTGAGAAGCAAAGCAGCTAGTGAGCCTGATCTTTATTAAAGCTGTTGCAACAGGGTCCTCATACATAAATTCCTGCAACAGTTTTTTCACCCAGTTTTGCCTCTGGCCCTGCCCTTCTCTGGTAAGTGGCCCCCAGAAGGTTGTGCCCATGGGAATCCGGCCCTCAGACTAAAAAAAGGGCTCACACTGCAACTGCATTTTTTTTAAAAGTCCTGAATGGAATGCAACATGTGTCCGTGCGTCTGCGGGTTGCTTTTTGGTGCTTCCACGCCTGCGTGTGACGTCATTTTGAGCGTCTGCGCATGCGTGCATGGCGAAACCCAGAAGTAACGTGCTCCATTACTTCCGGGCCGCTGCGGAGCACAACCCAAAAATATTCATCTCGAAGCGTATTTACCCCGAGGTATGACTGTAGTCCTAACACCCTGCTAATGTATTAACCTGGGTACAGTGCTTCTGTGTGTGTGTGTGTGTGGACGCAGGTGGCGCTGTGGGTTAAACCACAGAGCCTAGGACTTGCCAATCAGAAGGTCGGCAGTTCAAATCCCCGTGACGGGGTGAGCTCCCGTTGCTCGGTCCCTGCTCCTGCCAACCTAGCAGTTCGAAAGCACGTCAAAGTGCAAGTAGATAAATAGGTACCGCTCTGGCGGGAAGGTAAACGGCGTTTCCGTGCGCTGCTCTGGTTTGCCAGAAGCGGCTTAGTCATGCTGGCCACATGACCCAGAAGCCAGTAAAGCGAGATGAGCGCCACAACCCCAGAGTCAGCCACCACTGGACCCAACGGTAACCCGTGAAATGCAGTCCAGGACCAATCCAGAATCCGAAGGTTGCACTGGGAGTCAGTCCGACAGGGCCAAGGCAGGAGACCAGGCAAGGACAGGTACAGGATCTCAGGCAGGATCTAGCATACAGCAACGTTGCTCCCGCAACCTGGGGTGGGGTCCAACAGCCTTTTATCTCTGTCGGGGTAACGGCCGGTCCTGATCCCCCGGTGATTCGCCTCCCTGTCTCGCCCGAAGGCGAGCACTCCTCCTGCAAGTACTCAGGTCTCTCCTTCTCCTCCGACCTCAGTCTCTGCAGCTTGGGAGACGTTGGTGGGTTACTAGACCCAGAGGCCGCCTCAGCCTCCCCTGACCCAACCGGTAGTGGAGCAGCTGTAAGTGATGGCCCAGCTGGAGGCAACGAGGTCATCCCCGTATCTGGAGCCAGGGCAGGATCAGGCCCCTGACTCGGCCCAGCTGGTGCTTGTTGCAGGGGAACCTGGGCAGACTGGGGCTCTTCAGAATCAGGCCCCAGACTAGGTTCAGGCAAAGGATCCGGTGCAGACTGAGACGCCTTTGGCTCCACGTCCAAGCCCGAGTCCCAGGCCATCACACAAGCAGATCTTTTTAAACCGAGAAAACGCTCAAAGCCTAGTTCAGAATGTCCACAGCTAAAAATGAAGTGTGATTAACTTGTTCATTCATTTTTCCCCGTTTTCCCCAACCAGGCAAAGGCATTGGCACGAGTTTAATGAATAAAGTGGCAAAGGTGAGGCTGAACAGGGGTGGGTGTGGGTGTGTCTGTGTGTTGTTGTGAAGGAGCAGTGTGAATGGACTATTTATCCGTTTCTTGCATTTATACCACACCTCCTCGCAGTGGTGTAGCGTGGGGGGTGCAGGGGGGGGCCAGCCGCACCGGGCGCAACATTTGGGGGGGGCGCTCGCACTCTCAGCTCTCTGCCCCTTCCTGGCTCCAGTGGCGTAGTGTGGGGGGTGCAGGGGGGGCCGGCCGCACCGGGCGCAACATCTGGGGGTTAGGGTTAGGGATAGGGTTAGGTGGCGCAAATTCAGGGTTAGGGGGCGCAAATTACTTGCCTTGCCTCGGGTGCTGACAACCCACGCTACGCCACTGCCTGGCTCACTCACTCTCTCTCACTGCAGTGCTGGCTGTGCGAATCTGATCCAATCCGAGCTGCCGAGCTGCCGGGTCGCTGCCCACTGTGGAGGGGGAGGGTGCCAGGCGTGCGGTGCGGAGCGGAGAGAGAGCAAGGGAGGGACTATCTGGGGGAGGGACAGTGCAGCGGCCGCCCAGCGCAGCAATGAGCGCGGGAGAGAACCACACCAGACCAGACCAGGCAGCAGCAAGAAGAAGCTGGCAGAGGCGGCAGGTTAGGCGTTAGGGGCGCAAATTACTTGCCTTGCCCTGGGTGCTGATAACCCACGCTACGCTGCTGCCTCCTCGTCCAAGGAGCTCAAGGTGGTGTACATAGTTCCCCCCTCCTCTTCATCATATCCTTGCAGCAACCCTGCGAAGTAGGTCAGGCTGAGACCATCCCAGTACGTTTCCGAGCACAATTCAAAGTGTTGGTGTTGACTTTTAAAGCCCTCGAAGGCCCAGTAGACCTGAAGGAGCGTCTCCACCCCCATCTTCCAGCCCGGACACTGAGGTCCAGCTCCAAGGGCCTTCTGGCGGTTCCCTCACTGCGGGAAGCCAAGTTACAGGGAACCATGCAGAGGGCCTTCTCGGTGGTGGCACCCGCCCTGTGGAACGCCCTCCCTCCAGATGTCAAAGAGAAAAATAACTACCAAAATTTTAGAAAACACCTGAAGGCAGTCCTGTTTAGGGAAGCTTTTAATGTTTAATAGGTTATTGTATTTTAGTGTTTTATTGGAAGCTGCCCAGAGTGGCTGGGGTATAAATAAATTATTATTATTATTATTATTATTATTATTATTCAAAGCCCATTTCTCTGCTGAAAGAATTATTTAGCCGCTGTCGTCTGATGGCATTTTACCATTGTACTGTGGAGAGTGTATTAACTTATGGTCTATGTGTTGGAAGCCTCACGGTCAGGGACAAAACAATGCTGTCCAGGGTTGTAAAGACTGCGGAGAGAATAAATGGGTGCACTCTTCCCACTTTGGATCAAATCTACGCTTCCAGGTGCCATAAGAAAGCTGCAGAGATAGCACAGGATAGTGCGCACCCCAGAAATGATCTCTTTCAGCTTCTGCCTTCTGGAAGAAGGGACAGGGTTATAAAGACTAGGACTAGCCGTCTGAGAAACAGTTTCTACCCAAATGCGATTTTGGTTTTAAACACAGTGTAAGGTAGTCTCTATGGGAGTATATTGTATTTAATTGTGGGGTATCAGAGTTTTTAGGGGGTTAACCAGGCTGGGATAGCTGGGATAGCAGGCTTGTTGGTTTTTGAATGTCTGATGTAGATTTTTTCAATTTCGTTGTTCTGTATGGGACAATGACAATAAAGGTTATCGTATCGTAAAGGTTCCTAGGAATTGTAACTACGGTACCCAAAATTCTTTGAGGCAGATGTTCTTAAGGTTGTACGTTGCCTAAGATCTTTTGATAAAGGGCAGTTTTATTCCTGTTTAGACCCACCCACTCAGATGCTTAGAAGGCTGAGATGATGCTAATCTGCTTTTAGGATTTTAACTGCCATGTGTTTTAAAGTTGAGTTGCAGATTTCACTTGTTTTTCTTGCTTTTATCCTTTTTTTTTCTTTCTAAACCGCTTTCAGCCCCCCCCCCCCCAATGAAGAGGTATGGAAAAATTTTATGAAATAAAATTAATAAATAACGGCCTCCAATTCCGCCCCTATCCCCTCAGATTGCGTTGGAGAAAGGGTGCTCCGAATTCCGCTTCATCTGTGCCCGGTGGAACCAACCGGCGATGGATTTCTACGCCAAATTGGGAGCCGTGAACGTCACGATTCGGGACCACTGGCACCTCTGCCACATCGAAGGAGCACATGTCCAGAAGCTAGCGCAGCAAGCGAGGAAATAGCAGCCGAGATATAATGGCCGTAGTTGTTTGGCCCAGAAAATTATTCAGGATTCCTTTTCATGCCCCTGGCTCCAAGCCCTAGAGGCCATTTTGGCAAAGGTTTAGGCCCACTCCTGCTGGACAGACCTTCATCAAACCCGGTACCCTCTGGAAATTTTGGACTACAGCTCCCATCAGACCCAGGGAGCTTGGCTGTGCTTGCTCAGTGAAATATACTCAGAGTCGAGAGTGGATTTCATGCTCTTTATTCATCTCTTGGTGGGTGGAGGAATGAAAGTTCCCCCAAGGTATCTGCTTTATATACATTATTTACACAATGGGCTGCACATGATTGGCTAATTCCGGAATTCTCCTGTAGGCCAATCAGGTTGTGGATTCACTTCCATCTGGAGCTGGATTGGGTGGCTCCTGCAGACCAATCATACTGCTGCATTCTAGGACCAATCAGACTGCTGCATTCTGAATCCTATTGTTCTAGGAGCAATCAGACTGCTGCATTTTGGATCCTATTGTTCTAGGACCAATCAGACTGCTGCATTTTGGATCCTATTGTTCTAGGACCAATCAGACTGCTGCATTTTGGATCCTATTGTTCTAGGACCAATCAGACTGCTGCATTTTGGATCCTATTCAACTCAGTACATAACACTCAGGATAATGGGAGTTGTAGTCCAAAGCATCTGGAGGGCGCCTGGTGGACGAAGGTTGTGCTATACCCCGAACCCCTGTCTGTCTCTCCCAGGAACCCCGGAGTCCTGGTTCCTTAGGCTTTCTTCTGTCCCTGCAAATCCTGCTTTTCTTGATAATATTTTATTGATTTTCTAAAAATAACATTTATAAAAACAACAACAATACAAATCCAAAACAAATCAAGCTGGCTTCCCCCAGTCCCTTCCTTGGCTCCATTATTACTCAACATACCGCATGTTCATTGCTAGATTTAAAAACCATATAAATTACGTACCTGTTGTCCATTCATATCCAAATTACAATTAGTCCTAACACCGTGCTAATGTATTAACCTGGTACAATGCTTCTGTGTATAGATATAGATATAGATAAATATATAGATTTGTAGATATATATATATAGAGAGAGAGAGATAATTGGGTGCACTCTTCCCACCTTGGATCAAATCTACGCTTCCAGGTGCCGTAAGAAAGCTGCAGAGATAGCGCAGGATAGTGCGCACCCCGGAAATGATCTCTTTCAGCTTCTGCCTTCTGGAAGAAGGGACAGGGTTATAAAGTCTAGAACTAGCCGCCTGAGAAAAAGTTTCTATCTAAATGCGATTTTGGTTTTAAACGCAGTGTAAGGTAGTCTCTATGGGAGTATATTGTATTTAATTATGGGGTATCAGAGTTTTTAGGGGGTTACCCAGGCTGGGATAGCAGGCTTGTTGGTTTTTGAATGTTTGGTGTAGATTTTTTTCAATTTCGTTGTTCTGTATGGGACAATGACAATAAAGATTATCGTATCGTATATGCAATAAACATCTCCCATTATTCTTTAAATTCGTTGTCGGCTCTTCCTCTTAGTTTCATTGTCAGTTTTGCCATTTCAGCATATTCCATTAATTTAACTTACCAATCTTCTTTGAATGGGACGCCTTCTTCTTTCCAATGTTGTGCCAACAGTGTCCGTGCGGCCGTAGTTGCACACATAAATAAGTTCTTTCGTGATCTTGGTATGTCCGTTCCTGTAATACCTAATAGGAAAGCTTCTGGGTTTTTTTTAACTAAGGCTATTTTAAACACCATCTTCATTTCACTGTAAATCATTTCCCAATATTTCTTTATAATTTTACAATCCCACCACATGTGAAAGGAAGTCCCCTCTGTTACTTCAAATGGCATTCCTCCCCGCCATCTTAGAGGAACCAAATGTATTTCCTGAGCCCTAAGGTCCCATCTGGGGACGCGGGTGGCGCTGTGGGTTAAACCACAGAGCCTAGGACTTGCCGTTCAGAAGGTCGGCGGTTCGAATCCCCGCGACAGGTGAGCTCCCGTTGCTCGGTCCCTGCTCCTGCCAACCTAGCAGTTCGAAAGCATGTCAAAGTGCAAGTAGATAAATAGGTATCACTCTGGAGGGAAGGTAAACGGCGTTTCCATGCGCTGCTCTGGTTCGCCAGAAGCGGCTTAGTCGTGCTGGCCACATGATCCAGAAGCTGTATGCCGGATCCCTTGGCCAATAAAGCGAGATGAGCGCCGCAACCCCAGAGTCGGCCACGACTGGACCTAATGGTCGGGGTTCCTTTACCTTTACCTTTAAGGTCCCATCCGCACCATGCATTTGAAACACTCTTGCCCCACTTTGAGAGTCGCAGCTCCCCCTAAAGGATCCTGGGAACTGTAGTTTGCTAAGGGTGTTGAGAGTTTCCACGAGATCTATCATAAAACTACGGTTCTCCTTGCCCTGTCAAAGCAAGGAATTTGCAGGGCGTAAATCTGAAACCTTATTCCCAATTATTCTGTTCACTGATGCCCACAAAATTTGTGTTGATCTTTGCAGTACAACTTTGACACAATCATGATTTTGTTGGGGTGCGCCCTCCCCCCTTCTACTTCTGGAACGACCCAAATAAACGTCTGAATCCCGTCCAGTCCTGTTTTCCAAACTCTTCTTGTATGGTCCTTCTTCCAAGGTTTCTTTCTTAACACAAAATCAAAACAGGGTCGGAAGGAACCCGGAAGCCCCGATTAAAAAAGCAAGGACTCTGCTCTACACTTTTTGTAACTCTATGTTCTTATCCCGCGGCGGACCTCTCCGCTTGCTTCCGCTCGGATCTCGCGAGACCGCGACGTCCGATCTCGCCGAACGCTTCACGCCTGCCTCCAGTCGCGCGATATTATAGCCTCAAGTCCCGCGAGATCCTGTTTCAGACGCCTCCTTTGGAGACCTAGGGCAAAGATTCATGCGCAGCCCAGTATTCTGTCTCCAACAGGGGTCAGCCATTGTGGTTCCTCACCCCTTTGCTGGAAAGGGGTTATTTTTTAAATGGGGCTCTATTTTCTTTCTGTTTGGGGGTATTTTGTGTTCAAATTGGTTTTGTGTTTTGTTTACAGCCCTTTGCTTTAAATACTGCTTAGTACATTATTATTATTATTATTATTAATAATAATAATAATAATAATAATAATAATTATTTATTTTTACCCCGCCCATCTGGCCGGGCTTCCCCAGCCACTGTGGGCAGCTTCCAACAAAATATTTAAAAACCGTAATACATCAGACATTAAAAGCTTCCCTAAACATTGCACTGGGTTGGAGCTGGCAACGAGAAACCGGGTGCAAATAATTAGTAATGTTTCTGTGGTTCAATTCATTTCTTTATATTTTTCAGAAAATAAAATCTCAAAGCGGTTTGCAGCACATTAAAACAAGCCAGTAAAAAGGATCAAATTGAGAAACAAAAGACGCACGCACGCACACGCACACACACATTATATATATATATATATATATATATGTGTGTGTGTGTGTGTGTGTGTGTGTGTGTTGTTGTTTAGTCGTGTCCGCCTCTTCGTTGCCCCCTGGACCAGAGCATGCCAGGCCCTCCTGTCTTCCACTGCCTCCCGCAGTTTGGTCAAACTCATGCTGGTCGCTTCGAGAACACTGTCCCACCATCTCGTCCTCCGTCGTCCCCTTCTCCTTGTGCCCTCCATCTTTCCCAACATCAGGGTCTTTTCCAGGGAGTCTTCTCTTCTCATGAGGTGGCCAAAGTCTTGGAGCCTCAGCTTCAGGATCTGTCCTTCCAGTGAGCACTCAGGGCTGATTTCCTTCAGAATGGAGAGGTTTGATCTTCTTGCAGTCCATGGGACTCTCCAGAGTCTCCTCCAGCACCAGAATTCAAAAGCATCCATTCTTTGGCGATCAGCCTTCTTTATGGTCCAGCTCACACTTCCATACATCACTCCTGGAAAACCATATATATATTTAAAATCCCTGAGCTCCTTTTATTCTAGAAAGTAGTTCATAAAATTGTACCCGACACAGAGGAAGTGTTTAGAGAAAAGTTTCTCCTCCGTCTCTCGCAACATGCAGACAGCCGGCGAAGCTGAATGTTGGAAGGTTCAGGGCAGATAAACGGAAGGATGTGCTTATTTGAGCAGCATGTGGTTAGAACTACGGAACTCCCCGCCTCAGGAGAGAACGGAGCGATGGCCAGCAACCTGGGTGGCTTTAAAAGAGCAGTGGAGGAATTCGTGGAGGAAAACGGTTTCCAGCCACAATGGCTATGCTTTGGCATTATCTGAACACCAAATGCATCTGAACACCAATTGCTGGCAACCACAGGAGGGCAGAGGGCTCTTGTGCTCGGGGCAGGGCCGGATTTTGATGAAGAGAGGCCCTTGGCTACTCCACTTGTGAGGCCCCTCCCAACCCCCCACCCTCACGACTAGAAGAAAATGGAAGAGTGTTATTCTTATGTACTGAAGTTCTCACCCTGGGCCAGCAGGGGATACTGTAGATAGTTTTCACTCAGGTCCACATATGCAAATAAGGGATCGAAAAGTGACGTTCAGTGATTGGATAGTTACAGAAAGTTGTTACAGTTACGTTCTACTGGAGCTCTGTATAAGCAGGCTGGCTGAATCCTTCAGTTCAGTTCTGTTCTGACCTGTGAATAAACAAGAGCTGTTTGGAGAATCGCTGTGTCGTCTGATATGTTCACCCACAACTTAACAGTTATAAACAAAATTGAGTGAAGCCAAGGATGACAACAGATATTTAAAATTCTGCAATTCCCAATTTCTCCTCTAAAGGACATCGGACAACTTCATCAAAATTTCTTTGTCTTAAGTTTGTCACTTTCACTGTACAGTGATACCTTGGTTTGCAACCATTTTGGATAACAACCACATCAAACCTGGAAGTGTGTGTCCCTTTTTTTGGATTAAAACCCTCTTTTTTTATTAAAACCCTGATTATTTTTTTTAGGCCCCATTGGCGAAAGCGCACCTTGGGTTACAACCTGTTTTGGTTTACAACTGGACCTCCGGAACGGATTATGGTTGTAAACCAAGGTACCACTGTACACAATGCTCAGTGCAGACAACCTCTCTTGAGACATTGTGGCGCTTAATTCATTTTTTATTCATTTGAGTCTTGAAAAACTCCTCTCTCCTGAGCAGTTGGTGACCATAAAGCTAAGAAACAGCCGCAAGATTGCTTCCACATTAGGAAAGGCCATCTGAATTTTCCCCTTGTATATCATTTGATAAAGTTCTGTAGGAGACAGAGAGTGCTTTGCTGTGAGCCTATGGCTTTGTCTCACATACAGGTGAAAGTGCAAAAGTTCATCAATAAGTTTCAGGTCAATATCTTCTGGGAATGCTTCCGTCAACAGTTCAACAACACCTTGCTGAATTTCTTGCTTAGATGCCAAAAATGGAAAAACAATTGTGAAACATCACTGTACACAGCACTTCTTTTTCAATTGGCTTCACGTGCATCTAATATAGGAATAAAGGATTTTATCCTAAACTTATCTCTTGAAGAAAGTGCATCTAAGGCCCTAGGCCTCAGCCTACTTAAAGGTAAAGGGACCCCTGACCGTTAGGTCCAGTCGTGGCCGACTCTGGGGTTGCGGCGCTCATCTCGCTTTACTGGCCGAGGGAGCCGGCGTACAGCTTCCAGGTCATGTGGCCAGCAGGATTAAGCCGCTTCTGGCGAACCAGAGCAGCGCACGGAAACACCATTTACCTTCTTGCCAGAGCGGTACCTATTTATCTACTTGTACTTTGTGCTTTCGAACTGCTAGGTTGGCAGGATCAGGGACTGAGCAAAGGGAGCTCACCCCGTCACGGGGATTTGAACCGCCGACCTTCTGATCGGCAAGTCTTAGGCTCTGTGGTTTAACCCACAGCGCCACCCGCGTCCCTTCAGCCTACTTAGCCTATACAGAAATCCAGCACTGCTTGCGGGTTTCCCTTTTGGGGTATCCTGCAGGGACAGGATTCTGGACTAGATGGGCCAGATCCACCAGGCCTGCCTTTTCTTTTTATGGCTGCATACCCACAAGCAGAATAGCCTCCGCTACTCAGAAGGGGCGTGGGGTTCTCCTCTGCAGATCAATCCTCTTTTCTGGGGTCAGCAAGGTCTCTGCCAAGTGGGAACGTTAACCCGGGATGAAGAGCCTTAATCTGTCAAAGCTAATAGCCACCCATGAATGTGAAGCCTTTGCTTGAAGCTGATTTGCACTGAAAGCCATAACCGCATCTTAGGACAACAGATTCATTGAGTCGATTGTGCCTCGAATAATATTCCCTTTGTTTGCCCTGAGTCTACAGCCTGTCCGTTTCTTTGGATGACATTTAGCATTTAGAGAACGAAAGTATTTTAATATTTTGCTGGAAGCCGCCCAGAGTGGCTGGGGGAACCCAGCCAGATGGACGGGGTATAAATAAATCATCATCATCATCATTATAGACTTTCCTCCACTGGCGCAACAAAGCGAGAGCATATCTGAGCGTGCACCAAGTGCTGTTCCCTATTACTTAGAGCTTCCTGCTCTAAAGCCACAGAGTCTGGGTTCAAGACCGTACCTCTCTGCTTCATCCAGCATTTCTTATATTTTAAAAGTTGCCCCCCGTCCCACAAATATGTTCCCAAGGAGGCCTACAATAAAAGATTTAATAAAATAGAATATTACAATAGTTTAAACCACATTAGGCTTTAAACTGACTAATGTGGAGGAGGGAGACAGTGCTCCTGAAGGTAGGAGTCTATCAATTGATGAAGATGATCATCCAAATGTCATATACCAAATGGAGCAAACAGCACGCAGACCTATTGGTGGGAGGAAAAAATCCTTAAATAAGAGACACAGGGGAATGATTAATGGACTTCAATGTCTGTACACTAATGCGCAAAGCATGGGAAATAAACAAGATGAGCTTGAGCTCTTGGTACAGCAAACTAAATATGACATAATAGGCATAACTGAAACCTGGTGGGATAAGTCCCACGATTGGAATGTAATAATGGAGGGATACAATCTATTTCAGAGAAACAGACCAGACAAGAAAGGAGGAGGAGTGGCGTTATATGTCAGGGATGTGTATACCTGTGAAGAGATCCAAGATTTAGAACCTCAAAGCCAAAGTGAGAGCATTTGGGTCAAAATTAAGGGAGAGAAGAATAACAGTGACCTCATTGTGGGAGTTTACTATAGATCCCCAAGCCAAACGGAGAACATAGATGATGCCTTCCTGGAACAGATGGCCAAGCATGCAAAAGGAAGGGAGATAGTAGTAATGGGGGACTTCAATTACCCGGATATTTGTTGGATGTCAAACTCAGCCAAGAGCATAAGGTCAAACAGATTCCTCACTGGCCTTGCAGACAACTTCATTGTCCAGAAAGTAGGAGAAGCAACAAGAGGAACAGCCATTTTAGATCTGGTCCTAACCAATGTTGATGACCTGGTTAGTGGGGTAGAAGTGGAAGGATCATTAGGCGCGAGTGATCATGCTCTTCTGAAGTTTACTATACAGCGGAAAGGAGCAGCCAAGCATACTAGGACTCAATTTCTTGACTTTAAGAAAGCCAACTTCATAAAACTTAGGGAAGTGCTGGGTGAGATCCCATGGACAGTAATACTAAGAGGAAAGGGAGTTCATGATGGCTGGGAGTTTGTTAAGAGGGAGATAGTAAAAGCACAACTTCAGGCAATACCAATGAGACGGAAACATGGAAGGTGCCTAAAGAAGCCAGGGTGGCTATCTAAAGATACAATGATATCTATCTAAAGATACAATGATATTCTTGTAAAGAAGCTGGTAAAATGCGGTCTTGACTATGCTACCACTCAGTGGATTTGTAACTGGCTAACTGACCAAACCCAAAGGGTGCTCATCAATGGTTCCTCTTCATCCTGGAGAAGAGTGACTAGTGGGGTGCCACAGGGTTCTGTCTTGGGCCCGGTCTTATTCAACATCTTTATCAACGACTTGGATGATGGACTCAAGGGCATCCTGATCAAATTTGCAGATGACACCAAACTGGGAGGGGTGGCTAACACCCCAGAGGACAGGATCACACTTCAAAACGACCTTGACAGATTAGAGAACTGGGCCAAAACAAACAAGATGAATTTTAACAGGGAGAAATGTAAAGTATTGCACTTGGGCAAAAAAAATGAGAGGCACAAATTCAAGACGGGTGACACCTGGCTTGAGAGCAGTACATGTGAAAAGGATCTAGGAGTCTTGGTTGACCACAAACTTGACATGAGCCAACAGTGTGACGCGGCAGCTAAAAAAGCCAATGCAATTCTGGGCTGCATATAGGAGTATAGCATCTAGACCAAGGGAAGTAATAGTGCCACTGTATTCTGCTCTGGTCAGACCTCACCTGGAGTACTGTGTCCAGTTCTGGGCACCACAGTTCAAGACGGACACTGACAAACTGGAACGTGTCCAGAGGAGGGCAACCAAAATGGTCAAAGGCCTGGAAACGATGCCTTATGAGGAACGGCTAAGGGAGCTGGGCATGTTTAGCCTGGAGAAGAGGAGGTTAAGGGGTGATATGATAGCCATGTTCAAATATATAAAAGGATGTCACATAGAGGAGGGAGAAAGGTTGTTTTCTGCTGCTTCAGAGAAGCGGACACGGAGCAATGGATCCAAATTACAAGAAAGAAGATTCCACCTAAACATTAGGAAGAACTTCCTGACAGTAAGAGCTGTTTGACAGTGGAATTTGCTGCCCAGGAGTGTGGTGGAGTCTCCTTCTTTGGAGGTCTTTAAGCAGAGGCTTGACAACCATATGTCAGGAGTGCTCTGATGGTGTTTCCTGCTTGGCAGGGGGTTGGACTCGATGGCCCTGGTGGTCTCTTTTAACTCTATGATTCTATGATTCTACAACAGACTGGAAACAGCTCCCTCCAAAATTGGATTCTGGCAAAAAACGGCCTTATAAAATACTATTTCACAATAGTACAATTACACGGACACCTTCTCAGCTTACAAGAATGTTGTTTCATGCAGAAGAATAGTCCAAACTGGGGAGAAGAAGCAACTCGACAGCATTTTTCTGCAAGGGCAATTGCATTACAAGAAGCAGAGGCAAAGTTGCAATCCCTGCCTTCCTCTCCCCCCCCCCCAGGTGTGTGGCAGGTAAAACTCACCTGTTACGGCCCTTTCTATTTCTGTGCTAGGAGAAAGGGCTGCACCACTAGCTCATGATCAGTGATGTGGGCTTTCTTGAAAACTCTGAATTATATTCCCCCCCATAAAATGTTCCTATGCAAATCACAAAAATTGTCTGGTGCCCTAGAGAGCGGCTTAATCTAGCACTGTATTTAGTAAACAAAGCAAAAAAAATATTGCTGAAACTGCCAAGTTTTTGCCTATTTGCAATTGGCAGCTGTTTGTGGTTACCAGTGTACTTGCGAAACAGAAAACAAAGCGTTGGGAAATCTTCAACTCCTCATTGCTGTTCCAAATACAAGGAACTGCTGGGGTGGGGGGAGGACAGAGTAGCAAACCTGTTGTAATAAATAATCCATCATAAAAGATGCTGCATTACATTCTTCATTAAATTATCTTTCCGTTGATATAGAATTTTATGGTATTGCTCCAAAAAAAGTGGTGTTATGAGCCATGATTGCCAAAACAAGATTACACCTGATTGGCTCTCTAAACTCTCCTTTTTCTGGTTATTTGGCTATAACGTTTGATAGGATAACAGATAACTGAACAAACTTTGCTGCATTACACTCTTCATTAAATTATCTTTCCACTGATATATCATTTGATGGTATTACTCCAAAAGAAAGTGGCGTTATGAGCCATCAAACGTCGGAAATACACTTTCTCCAAATGGGTTTCCACAATTTTGGCTAACGAGTGTACGTCTTAAAAGGACAGTGCTTTGGCCTTAAATGCAGTGCGTAGCAGAATTGTGGAACTCCCTGCTGCAGCTTTGAAAGAGGATGGGACAAATTCCTGGAGGAGGAGAGAGCTATGGCTGGCAACTAGCCAACATGCCTATGTTCTCTGCAGTCGCGTCTGAATATCAATTGCTGTGTGACGGTAAAATCTGGGTGCGAGGCTGCTCTGCCACCCAGCTCGTCGGACTAAGTCCGAGGGTCCCTGCGGAGGAAAATGAGCTCAGCCGGAGACAGGAGCAAGCTGCAGAAGATCCAAGTTTATTGCGCAACAGGTTCAAGGCGAGATTGAACCCCGAGGAAGGGGTGACATGAACTTTTAAAACTTCCCTCCATGTCCCAGAATACAGTGCAAAATACATCACGGTTACATCATGAATACATTAAGGAGAGGTTGGGTTACACAGGATTAACATATGGAGGAGGGAGGGGGAATATGCAGAGCTGGAGATATGCGCAGATAAGCACATCCTGAGTACAGTACCATGAAAGAAGAAGAAGAAGAAGAAGAAGAAGAAGAAGAAGAGTTTGGATTTGATATCCCGCCTTTCACTCCCTTTAAGGAGTCTCAAAGCGGCTAACATTCTCCTTTCCCTTCCTCCCCCACAACAAACACTCTGTGAGGTGAGTGGGGCTGAGAGACTTCAAAGAAGTGTGACTGGCCCAAGGTCACCCAGCAGCTGCATGTGGAGGAGCGGAGACTCGAACCCGGTTCTCCAGATTACAAGACTACCGCTCTTAACCACTACGCCACACTGGCTCTCAGTAGACAATAGTCAGGTATGCATAGTCTGCCACCTGGCCCTGCCCGGAGGAAAGGCTTGGCAGAGTGATTTGACGGGATTAGGGTCTCCCTGTGTGTCCATGACACCTCGCTTGAGGGATTATGGTGGACAGTGCAGGTGTCATGGAGTCCTAGGGAAATTAAGCAGATTGGCACCAAAAGCAAGAAAATTGGTGCTACGGTTTATTTTCTATGGATTTTTATAGATTTTAGTCCTCTGCAGGGTCGAGTGCATGGTTCTGATTGGGTAGAACATTCCCATTCAAGAGATACCAAACATTAGTACACACGGTTTACCAGTGGAGCGAATGGGCATAGGGAAGGGAGAAAGGCACTTTTATTTATGGGGCTTGGGGTTAAATGTGGTGCTGGTGTAACAGTGTGGGGGCTGAGGGGTCCATGTAGGGCCGGGTGCCCTTGAGGTCATCGTCTCGGACCCTCTGGTGACTGGCGGAAGGGGTAAAGAAGACATGCCCCCCCCTCCGTATCAGCTGGAAGCCACAGGAAGGGAGAGCGGCTCCTGTGTTCAGGTCCTGCACTGACTCATCCAGCAGTCTTATGTTCTTAAATCAGCCTTCACCAAACTGGTGCCTGCCATGTTTTGGACTACAAAACCCATCCGAGCCAGGGAGTTGGGCTGCGCTCGCTCAGGATGATGGGAATTGTAGTCCAAAACACGGAGGACGCCGTTTGCATGTGCTTTGAAATCGAACTTTAATTGAAAAAATTATTTGGCAGGGGACGGGGGGGCAGGGAGGGGAAAAACAACCCTCTGTAAGCTTACTTTTAACAGAACAATAACCAACATTGCAAGGGACGCTGGTGGCGCTGTGGGTAAAACCTCAGTGCCTGGGACTTGCCGATCGCATGGTCGGCGGTTCAAATCCCCGCGGCGGGGTGCGCTCCCGTCGTTCGGTCCCAGCGCCTGCCAACCTAGCAGTTCGAAATCTCCCTCGGGTGCAAGTAGATAAATAGGGACCTCTTACCAGCGGGAAGGTAAACAGTGTTCCGTGTGCTGCGCTGGCTCGCCAGATGCAGCTTTGTCACGCTGGCCACGTGACCCGGAAGTGTCTGCAGACAGCGCTGGCTCCCGGCCTATAGAGTGAGATGAGCGCACAACCCTAGAGTCTGGCAAGACTGGCCTGTACGGGCAGGGGTACCTTTACCTTTTTAACCAACATTGCAGTACAGTGGACGCTCAGGTTGCGAACATGATCTGTGTGGGAAGCATGTGCGCAACCCGCAGCGTCCGCAACCTGCAGTGCCACGTCTGCACACGCGCGGGTTGCGATTCAGCACTTCTGCACAAGCACCAAAACCCAGAAGTAACCCGTTCCAGTACTTCCGGGTTCAGCACGGCGTGCAACCTGAAATCTGTAACCCGAGGTATGACTGTATATCCATCTTAGTTTACAAGACAGTATACGCCGTCCAAATGTCTGAAAAGGTGTCCCAATGAAAACGGTGTTTATAGAAAGTGCGTTCCAGTGGAGCCAAGGCGTTAAGGTGTTTATGCTGCTGTGTAATAGATACAGTGGTACCTCTGGTTAAGTACATAATTCGTTCCGGAGGTCCGTTCTTAACCCGAAACTGTTCATAACCTGAAGCACCACTTTAGCTAATGGGGCCTCCTGCTGCCGCTGCGCCGCCAGAGCACGATTTCTGTTCTCATCCTGAAGCAAAGTTCTTAACCCGAGGTACTATTTCTGGGTATGCAGAGTCAGTAACCTGAAGCGTATGTAACTTGAAGCGTATGTACCACTGTACTGGGTATTTTATCCTCCCAAGCTCGAAGTAGCGACCATAAGGGCTCGGGAAAATCCATTTTTGTCCTTGGCGGACGCCAGGATGGCAAACCCTTCCCGGCCACGGAAAAACATGCTGTTGCTCTTATAATCCCGGGGGGCTTGTGTGCTTTCACTGCGGGCCAGGAAAGACTCTGGCATCTTGGAAAAAGGAGGGTCAGAGACGTTCTCAAGCAGCTCAGCTTGGCCTAAGCTCTTTACCTTGCTTCCTGCAGCAAATACCAGCTCATCCCGCTGGTCCCCAGAGCGTCTTCCCCATCAGACCCTCAAAGTTCGGAGCAGAACGTAGAAGTCTTTGACTCTGGCTGACTGACACTCTGGCCCCGAAGTCTCTCACGGTGGGGTCCCCCGAGAAGACCACTATAGACGGAGAAACCCCAGGAAGGTCCCGTGGGCAGTCAGGTCAAAGGATGCGTTGAAACGAGGGATGCGGAGATTTAGCCGGTCTCCAGGCTGCAGGTGGAAAACCCCTAAGAGAAGGAGAAGGAGGAGGGTCAGGCAGAAACACAGCGGGGCGGAAACCCCTTCCTCTCAAGGGCCTCTGGTTCCCCTGGCGCCTGACAGGGCCTCATCCTGCTGAATTTGACGCTAGCAAATTGTCTTGCAGGATTGGTAGGAATAGGGGCTTTGGAGTATTTCAATTTCAGTAATAATAATGATAATAATAATATTATTAATAAAATAATAATAATACAGGATACAGGAGACCACCCCCTTGGCTCAGACACGCTGGGGCCTCACCATTAATAATAATAATAATAATTTATTATTTGTACCCTGGTTTTAAATGTCAGCACCAACACTTCCAACAGAGATTACAAATACATTAAAATGTCACACATTAAAAACTTCCCTGAACAGGGCTGCCTTCAGATGTCTTCTAAATGTCAAGTACGGTAGTTGTTTATCTCTTTGACATCTGATGGGAGGGCGTTCCACAGGGCGGGTGCCACCACCGAGAAGGCCCTCTGCCTGATTCCCTGTAGCTTTGCTTCTCACAGCGAGGGAACCGCCAGAAGGCCCTTGGCGCTGGACCTCAGCGTCCGGGCAGAATGGTGGGGGTGGAGACGCTCCTTCAGGTCTGCTGGGCCGCTTAAGGGCTTTAAAGGTCAGCACCAACACTTTGAATTGTGCTCAGAAACGTACTGGGAGCCAATGTAGGTCTTTCAGGACCGGTGTTATGTGGTCTTGGCGGCCACTCTCAGTCCCCAGTCTGGCTGCCGCATTCTGGATTAGTTGTAGTTTCCGGGTCACCTTCAAAGGTAGCCCCACGTAGAGCGCATGGCAGTAGTCCAAGTGGGAGATAACCAGAGCATGCGCCACTCTGGCGAGGCAGTCCGCGGGCAGTAGGTGTTATTGAGCGTCATTAATTCCCGTGGAATATACAAAGGTTGGCCCTGCTCCACACCCCATCCCCAGTCTGGCCTTTGACAGCTAACTTGCCGAGGTTCAACAGGTGAAGCTCCGGCCCAGCAAGAAGATGCCGGGTGGGGTTTCTGCCCAGGAGAGAGGGGGCAACTTGAAACCGTTCAACGCCAACACCCCGTGTGTCCTCACCAAATCCCACTCCCCTTTGTTATAAGAACTCTAAGGTCTCAAATATAAATTAAATGTTCATAAATGTACGAGGCAAACACATACATAAGTATCTAAACCATGTGTCTGGTTTATATACTAGAGAGCAATCCTGAAGCCATTTTGACTCTCCCAATGACCTCAAATATTCCTCTGCAGTAAGGGAGGCAAATGGGGAAAGCCTTCCCATTGTCTTTTTGGCTCACAAATCCTGTCTTAAGGGCATATTTGTGTATTAATAAGGTTGAGCCTGTGACCTGGACTCAGGAGCTAAAGTTTTAACCGTCACAAAAGAATAAAGGTAAAGCAATCAGGGCCCATTATCAGGTACCCTGTCAGACAGGATTTCTGCTGAAGACCGCCTCCTTCTGTGATGCATATATGATGTTTTGTGGGGTGGTCTTGGGCTACAGGGTGGGCAATTTCAAAAGTCTATATAAGTGCTTGCACACCATTGTTCGGGGTCCCTCCTCCCTTCTGCGTGTGGTGAGTGGGGACCCCTTTGCAACAGTTAAAAAAGATCAGGCTTACTAGCCGCTTTGCTTCCCAATATACTCTGGTTGGCCTCTGTTATTTCCTCCTACCAATAGGAGGGCTCCGAAGTACCCCATAAATGAAAGGGAGCAGTTTTCCCCCTATAACAATGTTCTTGAGTACCATAAAGCCCTGTGGAATACACAAAGGTTGCCCCCCTGTCCCCAGTCTGGCCTTTGACAGCTGACTGACTTGTCGAGGTTCAACAGGTGAAGCACCAGAAAATGCCGGGGGGGGGGATTTCTGCCCAGGAGAGAGGTGGCAACCAAGACCATTTGACGCCAACACCCCAACCCAAATCCCGCTCCCCTTTCAAGGGAACCCAGGAGTCCTGGATAGCAGCCCCTCCTCCCGCCAGCCAGGTCTGATTCTCTTCTCACCTCCACTATAGCAGCTGTTGAAGGCCTTTTCTGGGTTTGGGGGCATGCTCTGGACGCAGCGGAACAGGATTTGGCCGGGCTTCCCAGGAGCTTTCCGCCACAGCACCTGCCCCATAGTAAAGGTGGGGTCATGGAACAGTACCTAGGGGGAAGAAAAGGGGTGTGTGGGTCGGTTTCGCTGGCCCAGCGGCGAAGAAGGGCAAAAGGCAGCGGGGTGTAATCCGGACACTTCCTGAAGGGTGCTCAACATCGCTTTCCCCACACACAAATATTTCCCGCAGCGTCTGTGTGGTGCCATCAGCCTTAAAAGGCTGGGCCAAATTTCTTCCCAACACACATATATTTACAAATAAAGCTGTGTTCGGTGGATGAAAGGACATATGATCTTTGACACAGTGGCGTAGCGTGGGGGGTGCAGGAGGGGCCGGCCGCACCGGGCGCAACATCTGGGGGTTAGGGTTAGGGGGCGCAAATCCACGGGTTAGGGGGCGCAAATTACTTGCCTTGCCCCGGGTGCTGACAACCCACGCTTCGCCACTGTTTTGACACGATTGAGAATCGCATAGCCAGCGAAGGAGAACTTTAAAGTGTTAAGACCAGAAGGCGGAAAATACGAAAACAATGAGAAGAGGCAGGACTGAAGATTTGGAGATATGCTTCAGAGGTCCAGACTATCAGGAGTCCAGAAAAATTAATAATTACAATTGGTCTTTTTAAATTTTAGTTTCTTGTTTTTAATTGGATTATGATGTGGATATGTTGATTGGCTGTTTTTACTGGAAAATCAATAAAAATGATTTTTTAAAAAAATGTCTTCCCAACACATGTGTACAATTTTTATCCAGTTTTCAGAAGGACAGAAGGGCATTACGATATACAGTGTCGAAAGCCTTCGTCAGGTCAATTAACGCCGTACACAGGGGTTGGTTTTGCTCTCTGCATTTTTCTTGAAGCTGTCGAGCGGTGAAAATCATGTCATTGTGAAAACCGTGTTTATGGAAGACAATCTTACTCGGCTACGAGTGATCGCCAAAGAAGAAGAAGAAAAAATGTATCGATTTCCTTATGGATTTCATTTATAGAACACCTTTATCTTCCAAGGTGGGGTACCTGGTTCTCCCCCCCCCCGAGTTCCCCCTCACAACAACCTTGCGAAGAAAGTTGGGCTAACACAGTGCTTTCCAAATCTGTGTGTCGGCTCTAGGGTGTGGACCTGTCGCACCAACTTCCCTGCATTCCTCCCGGGGCTAGAAAGGGGTTCGTCTACGCAAAGCATTGGAAGACACAAGACCTACCCACTCTGGAAGAATGGCAGATGAAGGTGATGGTCTACATGGAACTGGCGGAAATGACTGGCAGAATCCGAGACCAGGGAGAAGAGTTGGTGGAAGAAGATTGGAGGAAATTTAAAATTTATCTACAGAAACATTGTAAAATGTTTGAATGTTAATGGCATTGAAATGAACTGAAGGGGCTCTAGCAACAAGGTAAAAAATAAGATTGGATTAATAATAGATAAACTAAATTGGATATGAATTTGCTGAACTAATTTTCAAAAGGGATACAAAAAAGGGAGATGTGAGGAAGTCAGGAAAATAAGTGAATCAAAAATGAGAAATTAAAAAGAGGGATTTTTGTGTTGTTGTTGTTTTAATGTGCTCTTTCTTTTCTTTTTTGGTGTTTTCTTTTTTCTTTTTTTCCTAAGTTAAATTTTTGTACTTTTGTATTCTATAACTTTATATTTTTGTGTATGTGTTTTTTCCTTTTTCTGTTTGTTGTTATTCTTAAAACTTAATAAAATATCATTTTAAAAAAAATGGAAAGGGGTTCGTCTAACCTCTGGTTTGCTAGTGAAACTGAATTACTATGTTGCAAAATGATGCATGTCTAAAAAGTGTGCCACCAGCATGAAAAGTTTGGAAAGCTCTGGCAACAAAGGTCCGTATAGTTAAAGCTCTGGTTTTCCCAGTAGCAATGTACGAAAGTGAGAGTTGGACCATCAAGAAGGCTGATTGCCGAAGAATTGATGCTTTTGAATTCTGGTGCTGGAGGAGACTCTTGAGAGTCCCATGGACTGCAAGAAGATCCAACCTCTCCATTCTGAAGGAAATCAGCCCTGAGTGCTCACTGGAAGGACAGATCCTGAAGCTGAGGCTCCAATACTTGGGCCACCTCATGAGAAGAGAAGACTCCCTGGAAAAGACCCTGATGTTGGGAAAGATGGAGGGCGCAAGGAGAAGGGGACAACAGAGGACGAGATGGTGGGACAGTGTTCTCGAAGCTACCAGCATGAGTTTGACTAAACTGTGGGAGGCAGTGGAAGACAGGAGGGCCTGGCGTGCTCTGGTCCAGGGGTCAAAAAGAGGCGGACACGACTAAATGACAAAGAATTGGCAACTGGCCCAAGACCACCCCGGAAGCTTCATGGCTACGCAGGGATCTGAACCCTGCTCCTGGTCTAAACTGACTGGATGGCAGCGACTCTCCAGGGTTGCAGCTCAGTCAGTAGATAGCTCAGTCCTTAGAGTTTGAGACTCTGAATCTCAAGGTCGTGGGTTTGAATCCCACATTGGGCAAAATATTCCTGCATGGCAGGGGGTTGGACTGGATGAGTCTCGTTGCAAGTCTACGATTCTATGAAATGCCACCAGGGACTGAAATGATGGTTCGGTCACTGAGCTACGTACCACAGCCCAGTTGAAGAGAGTGCATTTGTGTGTTGTGATGAGGCCTCCTCCTTCCCAGCCCTACCTAATCCGGCGGCCCCCACCACTGGCAAAGTAGGGTCAGGATCCTGCCCTGCCCTCTTACCTGGCTGTAAACGAAGTAAAGCCCCGTGTGCCTCACCACCACGTCCCGTCCGCTGAGCTCTAGGGCTCGGCCTTGCTGGAGGAAAGGCTCCCACCATATTTCTGTGGCAAATCCATCTTCTAAAATGCGGGCGACAGGAAAAAAGATTATTACACTGCCGTCCCATTTAAAACTCACCCGTGGCAGTCCATCCCCCCCCCCCAATGAGTTGCCAACCTTTTGTTTTCCTTTACGCACGACTCCTGGGTCGCTTCCCAAGCAGGCAGACATTCAAAGGGTAAAGCTGTCCCCATAAACTAAATCTTTGAGTTAACACAAGCGCACCACCCCTCCTTTTCCAAGTGGGGCATTACCCCTGTCTGGTCGTTCCCTTGCCCCATCCTCTGAAATTAGGTGGGGGGGGGGAATGGGGTTGGTTTTTATAGCCCATCTCTCCATCAAGGAGATCCCCTGTTGGTTGTCAATCAGAGAAGAATAGCTGGAGGCAGGAACTAGTAAAATATGAGGCATATTTTTGTTTTCTGTTGCAACAGAGTCCCCCCCCCCCTCTTTGCAAGGACCCAGAATGTTATGTACTGAAGTTCTCACCCTGGGCCAGCAGGGGGATACTGTAGATAGTTATGCAAATGAAGGATCGAAAGTGACGTTCAGTGATTGGATAGTTTGTATGCAAATGAAGGATCGAAAAGTGACGTTCAGTGATTCGATAGTTTTAGAAAGTTGCTACAGTTACGTTGTCCTGTTCTGGCCTTTGAATAAACAAGAGCTGTTTGAAGAATCGCTGTGTCGTCTGATATGTTCGCCCACAACTTAACACAGAACAAAAGCTGTGTAACCACCTTTAAAAGCTTCAGAAATTGCCCCAACCCCTTAGCTAAAGATCACAGAAAAGAAATGGTCTACAACAATAAATTTGAGAGATACTTGATCATGAGTGCCGATTGCTTTATCCTAGCCATTCTTTTGAAAAGGTAAATAAGTATTTCTCGACAGACCTACCTCATTCATCTATTTACACAGGATTTGAAGGGTTTTGCAAGTGAAAAGGACTATTGGGAAAGCTTTCCCCTCCACACAAAATACCGTATTTTTCGCTCCATAAGATACACTTTTT
Source organism: Podarcis melisellensis (assembly GCF_964234715.1). Lineage (NCBI taxonomy): Eukaryota > Metazoa > Chordata > Lepidosauria > Squamata > Lacertidae > Podarcis > Podarcis melisellensis. The sequence continues at coordinate 4,598,502 of NC_138545.1, read as the reverse complement.
TCTTCCTAAAAAGTAAGGGGAAATGTCTGTACGTCTTATGGAGCAAATGTGTGGTCCCTGGAGCCGAATTGCCCAGGGGCGAAAAGCAGATCATGTTTTTTTTTTAGAAAGAGGGAAGGGGGTGTTGAAAGGAAGCCACTGATCGACAAGTGATCGGGAGCGAGATAAGGGATGCTAGCAATAAAGGAGGCTGCCTGGGAGGGGGCCATAAAGACAGTGAACTTGCAAGGAGAGGAGACAGGAAGACTAAAGCAACAAGGAGAGAAATTGGAAGAAAAGGAGGACCAAAAAACTGCTCCAGCTAAGGAACAGACACTAAGGCAAACAAGAGGGAAGGGAGTGTTGAAAGGAAGCAGCTAATCAGTAAGATATTTAACAATACAGTACTTTCCACCATGTTACGCTAACTCGCCTGTAATTTGCCCCTCGATCTTTTTTTAGGGAAGCTTTTAATATCTGAAGGACTATTGTATTTTGTTGGAAGCTGCCCGGAGTGGCTGGGGAAACCCAGCCAGATGGGTGGGGTATAAATTATTATTATTATTATTATTATTATTATTATTATTATTATTTGGTGTTACATTAGCTACTTCCAGGCTAATCAGAGGGAGACGTTACATCTTTTTTGTTAGAAGATCAGCAATTTCACGTTTGAGGTCTTTTATTGCTGCCCAAACCCAATGATTTGACAGTTTTTATTTTGTCTGTTCCACCTAGAACTTCGTCTCTTGCCACCGCTATCTTTTGCAGTGCCTCCGTGCATCTGTGGTGGATTTATGCAGGACCATCCATACATTATTCAAATTTATTAATTGTTCTGGGATACCACGTGAGTGCCGTTTAGAGAGCAACTCTTGCGCGATGCTCTAACAAAAATGGCATGAAAACTTAAAGGAATTTCAGCATGTGCTGGTCGTAAACGAAGCAGCCAGTCCACCCCAAATCTTTTGCAGGTTCAAAGAGTCTTGGAAGCTATATTTGAATGTTAAAGTGATGCAGGATAGTGAGACAATGTGGCATTAGTGACAAAACGGAAAGGAATGTGTAAAGATGGCTTATGAGTAACAAGTAAAGAAACATAGTTAAATTAATCAAATGTTGGGGGATTAGAAGATAAGTGGATAGGAGTGGGAATGGTTAATTTAAAAGAAATTAAGAAATATTAAAATTAGTCAAAATAAAGGAAGAATTTGCTGATACTAAATTGGAAATTTGAATACAGATAAGGGAGATGTGAGGAAGTCAGGAAAGTAAGCTATATGAAATTAAGAGCTGAGCTTATATATTTTTTGTTTGGATGGTGTGCTTTCTTTTATTGTTTATTGTTGTGTTATTTTGTTTTGTTTGTTACTATAAATCTGTTGAAATTTTAATAAAAATCTTTTTTAAAAAAACAACAACAAAGAGTCTTGGAAGCGGAACAGCGCACAATCACAAAACGATCACGATTGCAACAAATAAGAAACCTGGAAGGAGAATTGCAGCAGCTGAGCCAGGAAATAATTATAAACAACGGATCAGTGTTTTTGAACTGTGAGACCAAAGGGTGATGGCGATAGAGAATGCATTTTCGTGGGATTTTAAAAGTTAAGGATGGCGGATTTCTGCAGTCTCATGTCGTTAAAAGAAAACGAGAGAGGAAGGAATTGGAGAGGACTGCACAGTTTTATACTGTGATAAGAATTTTAAAGTCTTAGATATATAATAAACGTTCATAAATGTACCAACCAAGCACGTACATAGATCAGCACAGGAAGACCGACCTGGAACCATTTTTGACTCCCAAACTGACCAAATGTTTTCTCTGCAAGGTCAAACTGGAAAAGCCTCCCCATTGCCTTTTCCTTCACAAATCCTGTCTTAAGGGTATGTCTGTCTGTGTTTGAATAGGGTGTGCCTGTGACCTGGCTCAGGAACAAAGTATTTATCATTACAAAAGACTGGCCAGGCTCCCCAGGGTATCCAATCAAGTGAGCATTAATAGGTAATCTGTCAGACGAGATAAACAACGCACTCAGATTTCTGCTGTAGACCGCCTTTTCTGTGATGTACGTATGATGTATGGAGGGGTGGTCTGGAGCTCCAGGGCGGGCAATTTAAAATGTCTATATAAGGCCTTGCGCGCCATTGTTCTGGGTTCCTCCTCTCTCCTGCGGGTGAGGGGAGCACCCTGTTGCAACAGATCAATAAAGATCAAGCTTACTAGCCGCTTTGCTTCTCAATATTCTCTGGTTGGCCTCTGTTATTTTCTCCTACCAATAGGGAACCCAGGTAAGGACTCTATATGAGCTCTTGGATACCCCATAAGGGAAAAAGGACAGATTGATTTTGTTTACAACAATACACAGCGGCAGAACAACCACGCAGATCTTAACAGTCGGAAGACTGAATGACAAAGCCACACAGCTCCATGGAAGAAAGAGACCAAAACTCACCACTGTTGGACTGTCGGAGGGGAGCCAAATGCAGGACAGACTGCTTTCCTGGCAGATAATAATAATAATAATAATAATAATAATAATAATAATAATAATAATAAACATTTTTACTATTTATATGCCGCCCATCTGACTGGGTTTCCCCAGCCATTCCGGGCAGCTTCCAGCAAACTTTAAAAACACAATAAAGCATCAAAAATTAAAATCTTCTCCGTACAAGGCTGCCTTCAAATGTCTACGGAAGGTCTGTTTATCTCCTTGATATCTGATGGGAGGGCGCCACCACCGAGAAGGCCCTCTGCCTGGTTCCCCGTAACTTCACTTCTCGCAGGGAGGGAACCGCCAGAAGGCCCTCGGAGCTGGACCTCAGTGTCCAGGCTGAACGATGGAGGCGGAGACACTCTTTCAGGTATACAGGGCAAAATGAACACACCGCTTGATTGTAAGGAAAAATAACCACATAAGTTGAAGCGGTTTACGAAAAGATTGCAACCGCTTTAAAGGACACAGAAGTCATAATGCTAAAACAGATTAAAACCACCTCTGCCTTCTAAGCATCTGGGCAAGCTTATCTAGATGATGAATGTTTTTAGCAGGCGCCAAACAGAGCGCTTGATGTCAAGTGGCAGGGAGTTCCAAAGTGCGAACGCTGCCATGCTATCGCAGCTGGGGCCAAAAATACACCAAATTTGGCATTGGGTGGAAATCTCTGCACAACATCCAGGGCCCTGTAGCCAGGAAGGCCCTCTCTCTGCTCAGCCATGTATCCTCAGGAGGGAGCTCCGGATTATTTAAATACGGTATCACTTTCACTTCCCCTCCAGCTTCACTTGTGCTTCCTCTCCAGCCTTCCTCTCCTCGCTCTGTGGGGCCGAAAACAAGAAACAGGAAGGGGGAGACCCGACTTGGCCACCTGTCTAGCCAGCTGTGACCCTCACTGTGTCGTTGCGCACAGGTGTCTGTAAAGCTGGGAGAGTGCGCTGTGCGCCCGAATATAGAATAAATATTCATCAAATATAGAGTAAATATTCATAAATGCACACATATCTAAATATACGAACCATGTGTCTGAAAGAGTAAAAGGTAAAGGTATCCCTGCCCGTACGGGCCAGTCGTGACCGACTCTGGGGTTGCGCGCTCATCTCGCTTAAGAGGCCGGGAGCCAGCGCTGTCCGCAGATACTTCTGGGTCACGTGGCCAGCGTGATGAAGCTGCTCTGGCGAGCCAGCACCAGCGCAGCACACGGAAACGCCGTTTACCTTCCTGCTATAAAGCGGTACCTATTTATCTACTTGCACTTAGGGTTGCTTTCGAACTGCTAGGTGGGCAGGAGCTGGGACCGAACGACGGGAGCGCACCCCGCCGCGGGGATTCGAACCGCTGACCCTACGATCGGCAAGTCCTAGGCACCGAGGTTGTACCCACAGCGCCACCTGCATCCCTTGTCTGAAAGAGTACAGGAGAGCAATCCTGAAGCCATTTGGACTCTCCCAAATTGAACTCAAATATTCCTCTGCGGTAAGGGAGACAAATGGGGGAAAGCCTTCCCATTGCCTTTTCACTTGCAAATCCTGTCTGAAGGACGTATAGGGTGAGCCTGTGAACTGGACTCAGGAACCAAAGTATTAACCATCACAAAACAACGGCCAAATCTCACAATGGCCTACTTACTGCGGGGACATGGCGAGTCCTGGGGGGTTCTCCCAGTATCCCTTCTCCTCCTCCTCCTCCTTTCCAGATGTGTGGGAGACCTCTCCGGAAGATCTCCAGGACTCTGAAACCAGACCAGATAGGAATGGCGTTAACTTGGGTGTTTGGCTTAAAAAGAGTGCTGTTTTGCCTTCAACCATCCTGTCAGTTCCCACAGCCATGTCCTTTTCGGTGTGGTTGTGTTCAGGTGTCACCACAATAGGGACCTCCAAGTCTGACATGATATCACCAGGTTTGCCTGGCTGCCTCCAGGGGGCAGGCTTCAGTCTCCAGATGTGTGGTGGTAATAATAATAATAATAATAATAATAATAATAATAATCAGAGACATCACCTTGCCAACAAAGGTCTGTACAGTGGTACCTCGTGTTACATATGCTTCAGGTTACATACACTTCAGGTTACAGACTCCACTAACCCAGAAATAGTACCTCAGGTTAAGAACTTTGCTTCAGGATGAGAACAGAAATCGTGCTCCGGCGGCACAGCGGCAGCAGGAGGCCCCATTAGTGAAAGTGGTGCTTCAGGTTAAGAACCGTTTCAGGTTAAGAACTGAATTAAGTACGTAACCAGAGGTACCACTGTATAGTTGAAGCTCTGGTTTTCCCAGTAGTGATGTATGGAAGTGAGAGCTGGACCATCAAGAAGGCTGATCGCCGAAGAATGGATGCTTTTGAATTCTGGTGCTGGAGGAGACTCTTGAGAGTCCCATGGACTGCAAGAAGATCAAACCTCTCCATTCTGAAGGAAATCAGCCCTGAGTGCTCACTGGAAGGACAGATCCTGAAGCTGAGGCTCCAAGACTTTGGCCACCTCCTGAGAAGAGAAGAAGACTCCCTGGAAAAGACCCTGATGTTGAGAAAGATGGAGGGCACAAGGAGAAGGGGACAACGGAGGATGAGATGGTGGGATAGTGTTCTCGAAGCTACTGGCATGAGTTTGACCAAACTGCAGGAGGCAGTGGAAGACAGGAGGGCCTGGCGTGCTCTGGTCCAGGGGGTCACGAAGAGGCGGACACGATGAAATGACTAAACAACAACAACAACATGCACACATCTTGCAAGTTTCAGCCAGGCATGAAATTATACTACAGTCATACCTCATGTTACGTCCGCTTCATGTAATGTTCTGGGTTTTGCTGCTTGCGCATGTGCAGACGCGCAAAATGACGTCATGCGCATGCGCAGAAGAGGCGTATCACAACCAGCGCGTGCGCAGACGTGCCGCTGCGGGTTGTGTTCTTTTCATGTTGAGAACGGGCCTCCAGAATGGATCCCGTTTGCAGCCAGAGGTACCACTATACAGTGGTACCTCGGTTTACAAACTTAATCTGTTCTGGAAGTCCGTTCTCAAACTGAAACTGTTTTTAAACCGAGGCACGCTTTCCCTAATGAGGCCTCCAGCCGCCGGTGCCCTTCGACCGTTCGGCTTCCATTCTTAGACCGAGGTAAAGTTCTCACTACTTCCGGTTTTGCAGAGTTTGTAAACCAAATAGTGCGTAAACAGGACTGTTCTTAAACCGAGGTACCACTGTACAGACATTCTGGGCAGGTCTGCCCTCCTTCCCAATTAACCTCCATCTCCAGGACCTGCACTTTTGATCAGTTTGGAGCCCTGAAATCTCAGGGTCTGGAATGCTCCGTCCTGACTTGTTGGCCTTTTTTGGCAGTCCATCCGTTCCCCCGCACAAAAATAAAATAAAATACCCAGGCGAGAGAAAGCAAACCCTTTCTAATTTTAAAACAGGTCTTAAAAACTGGCTTTAAGAAACCGAACCATAGCCTTTTTACAAAGTTTTTACAAAGACACTCTGCGGGAGTTCTCTCCCAATTAACCTCCGTCTCCAAAGGCTACCCCCCCCCCAATGATATCACCAGGGGCAGTTTAGGGACCTGACATCGCAAGGTATTGCGATGCTCCTGAACTGGCAACCCTACTCCACACACACGACAAACTGCCCCAACTCGTCCCCACCACAAAAGCGCCAACATTACTGCTTCCACATCGGCGGTGACTGTGGATGTGTAACCTATTGTTTTTTTCATAAAGGGTTTTCCCGCAGCAAGAGGAAATCCGGAGGATGGTAAATAAAAAGCACAGGCTGGCATCTTGAGAGCAACAAAGGCAAAACGAAAGCAAAACCCTGTGCATGAGCAACGCTGATCCTACAATAAGCCTCTGTCTGTCTGCGTCTTTTCTTTCTTCCTTCCCCACAGCAACAAAACAAGGCTTTTAAAAGCACATTTTAAAAAAGCGGCCGCCATGTTTCGAAGAGCAAAAAAGAGGACACATTTGCCAACTTCTACTTTTAACTATGGATTGCAGCAACAACGCTCGTCGTGAAAAAGAGGACATTTGGCAATCCTAAGTCTGCAGACTCGCTTGAGAGAAGGGGTGCCAGCTTCCCATTCTGGGTATGCTCCTGTGCTTTTAGCAGCACTCTCTGACGTGGAAAAGAAATGAGCTGGTGCAATTTTCCCAAGCGTGCTGCTGATGGAAAGGCAGGTGAATCAGCTTAATTTCTGCATGTCAGGGTTTGGACAAGAGCGCAGCAGCAGGACCAGTCGGGGGAAGTTGGCAACCTGCTTTAGAGGAGGCACACCTAAGAGCAGTTTCCTGGTCTCAGGATGGAGGGAGAGGCAACCAGGGACTTGTAGCCTTCAGGTTACGGGAACACCTGCTTCCGTCTTCACACAGACAATGTTTTCTATGTGTGTTTATTCCCCCTTTTTCCAGCGAACTAGGGAACAGGAAGTTCAAAAAAGAATGAGGTAAGATGTGATAAGGGATGGGGTGAGAAGGCAGGCCTACCCCATCTGTACTTTCTGCAACAATATGCAAACTCTCTGAAATTCGGGCCTCTCCAAATTTTGCAGTTCTCCAGCCCAAGGGAATCTTTGCAAAAATGCATCTGCTGGGGTAAAGGGTGCGTAAAAACAGGTATAATTTGGTGAGAATCACAAGCAAAAAATGCATGGAAGAATATCGGGAGAAATTTAGACCCCTTTGTCCGGACTTCTCTTGGCACTTGAGGTGTCCACCTTATTTTTGCGATTATTTAAACTGTTTCTAATGTTGTGAGCCGCCCTGGGACCTTAAGGTGAAGGGCAGCTCGTTAATAATAGGAATAAATTATAGGAATAACGATAATAATAACAACAGCATAGTTGTAATTCTTGATGAATCTCCACGAGGACTAAAATAAATAAGTCGCAGACGGATGTGGGAATGGAACTTAAGACTTGAAACGTGAAAAACTGAGAGAAACAGAATGGATAAAATTCCTCATCTCTGCCTCGAGAATCTAGTGGGGGAGTGGGGAGGTGACTGGAAGACAGGACTCCTGGGTCCTCTCCGCAATATGCAGTCAGTGTCAGACACGGAGGCCAAGCCCCAAACCTAATCCTGAAATATGTGACAGAACAACAACAGTGCCCTCGAGCGCGTGCAGAGTGCATTCTCCTCACCCACGCACACATATTAGGAGACAGGCCACCTACAGCTTGTGAGGAAAGCAGCTTGGAAGAAAGAACTGAAGGCCTCACTCTGCACATGCTCAGAGGGATCTTTCCCTCTTTTATTTACTTCTGACATTAAGAGCTGTTCCTGTAATTGACATATTCCTGGAGGATTATTCTATCTTCTCTCTTCCTTTCCCCAGAATCAGGCATGTCCAAAGTCCGTTTTGGGGGCTTAAATCGGCCTGCCAGTCGATTTAATCCAGCCATTGCAGCAGTTTGTTTCCTGGGTTAAAATCCTAAAAAAACTTAAACAACTTTTTTAAGGATTGAAGTTGTTCTTGAGCTTTTTTTAGGCTTTCACCCCAAAGTTCTAGTTCTTAAGCTTTTTTTAGGATTGAAGCTGTTCTCGAGGTTTTTTAGGATTTTGCAAAATCCTAAAAAACCTAAAATCCTAAAAAAACCCAAGAACAGCTTCAATCCTAAAAAAAAGCTTAAGAACTAGAACTTTGGGGTGAAAGCCTAAAAAAAGCTCAAGAACAACTTCAATCCAAAAAAAAAGGTTAACAACTTTGGTCGGCCCTCACGGCCCTTCACTTCATCAAATTTGGGCCTCTTTGAAAAAAGTTTGGATTTTTTGAAATTGCGCAGTTTCTGGGAATCTCTGCCTTCATTCCTGCCCAGACTGGATTTGCGCCCAGCTGGGATTTGGGGAAACCCCCACCAGAATAAAATGTAAGCTTTTGCTGGGAAAAAGAAAGAAATCTGGTTTGCGGGGGGGGGGGGGAGAGAACAGGAGGGAAAAGAATGTTTTGGGGAAGGTTTCCATTTTTAAAACCCCAATTCAATAAATCCACACCATTTTGCAGGGTTGGGTTGGAAAGTTGGTTCTTCGAAGCCGGGGAACTCCGAAGTTCCCAAAATTTCACAAGGCCATTGTAACACAGAGCTTTTCCATTCTCTCTTTTATTATATTAAAATGTTATTAAATTCACAACACTCATGTTAACATCCTGATAATATCAACGACTTCCCTTCTTCTCTTTTCGTGGTTCGTTTTGCATATCATAAACCCCTGCATATTTTACAAAAAGTAAACCATTCAGTATTCCATTATTAGAGCCACCTAAATTTAATTACGCTGTTGGATTTAATGCTGCCAACGTTTTTCTGGTCTACACAATTCCCCCTCATATATTCAATAAACATTTGCCAAGCTCTTTTCACTCTCCTTCCTCTAGCAGGAATTCCTCTTGCCCTCATCCTTTTAAGATGCTCTGCCTTAACCAATTCCGGCAGAAATCACCGAATTGTAGAGTTGGAAGGGGACCCTGGCGGTCATCTAGCCCAACCCCCTGCCAGGCAGGAATACGCAGGAATCGAACCCACAACCTTGGCAACACGCTCGAAACAACAGAGCTCTCCAGAATTCCAATATCACATCGCTTCTGGCCTTCCGTGGGCCTCGCCTCTCGCCCAGACATTTAGGTCAGAAACAAACAGACAAAACCAAACCATGGTGTGGGGAAAGCACTCTGCCCATGCTCAGAAGAACTCTTTGCTCCTTGGCGGTTTCCCAGGCACTGAGAAGTTTGCTCCTCAAGCTGAAAATATGAACATATCCCAGGGAGGAGAGCTCGCTCGGTGGAGCACAGGACAGGTTGTGGGTTCGAATCTCGCATTGGGCAAAAAGATCCCTGCATTGAAAGGGTCCCTTCCATCAGAGTCCATTTCCCCTCATGGCAGTACCCACCCAGCACCTCCATTCTTGCTGTGCCCCTTTCAGGCTCCCCCCTACGCCCGTCTCGACTCCCGCTTACCTGGCATGGCCTGGGGGCATCCTGGCCCCCCACTGTCCCGTGAATGGCAGATCGCACCTCCCCTTGCAGCTGTGACAGTTCTCCGCGCAGAGTTTCCAGGTGCCATTGGGTGCAGATCAAAGCGAGCAGGCAGGCCAGGAAGCCCACGCCCAGGAAGCACCCACCCACCCAGACTGCGGCGGGCAGAGAGGGGTGCTGTTCAGAGGACCCTCGCTGCGACCTTGTCTTTGCCATATGGGGGGGCCTGGAAATACAGCCGGACCGTCCCTGCTCTCCAAAAATGGCCTGGCAGGTCCAAAATTGGTGACCCCCTTGACTTCAGGTGCCCCAGAGCCGCAGGATTCCTGTGCCCAGATTCTCAGGGGCAGAACCCAGGAAATCTGCTTCCTTCCTGGACTGGACTTTGGGGAAAAACACACAAAAACCACCCCTCCTCTTAAGGAGACCCTTTTTGCTTGCCAGGGTCCCCTGGGCACGAAAACATCCCCATTGCGTGCCCTCCAAGCGCAATATACCCCCCTGGTCTGCCCTAGCTTCTTTGTCCCCAAAGGACACCTGCTGCCAGTTCAGCTGAAACTCAGCCTTTGCCCATCTGATACCCAAATTCTGGGCACCCTCAAAAGCCAGCCCTCCCTGTGCCCGGCGTCCACTGGGTGCTCAAGGCGGCGGGGTGCCAATCCTTCACACCGACACCCAGTCTCCCTACCTCCGGCAGCGCTGGCATGCATCTGGCTTTGGCCGTCTCTGCCTCTTGTTCCGCCAGGCGGGATCTGAACCTGTGCCAAGAACAGCCGAGAGGGTTGTGTAAGATTTTGAGGAAGCAGGCTCACAGACTGCTGCCTTCGGCGTCCAGCGTGGAGAGAGGCCAAGAGGCAGCTCTCTCTGGGCCGTCCGGCTCCCAGATCTCAGAGTAGGGTAGCGTGTTGGCACTGCTTGGCACCCTCCCATGCCAGTTTCTCAAAGGGACTCGTTTTCTTTGCAAGGAGCCTCATGGCAAACCTGCAAGGTAGGCCACATTACCACTATGCCTTTAAAGCGCTGTGGTGCCACCTGAAGCCGTCACGGCTAGTTCTGGGAACTGTAGTTTCCTGAAGTTAGAGGGTGAAGGGACAGGATACCCAAATCCTGTCTGTGAAATCACCCCAGGCTTCAATAATCACACCTTTTTGTCTTCTAAAAATCCAAAACAGCTTTTCTCTGCTCTATCACAAGATGCTGTGCGTAGGCAAAATGTTACTTTTAAAGGCTAATGAATAGCCTCTGTCAATGCCAAGAATACTCAGGCCTGAGAAACGAATCTTATCTCATTCTAGTTGCAACATCTCTGGACAGGCTGAACCGCTTTCATTCCCCCTTCTTGGCAATGGCGCCAAGAGTCCAAGAGTTCTGTTCATGCTCAGAGGAACTCGAGGCAGGACTCTGGAAGAAGGAGGAGAAAGGGGGAGGGAACTGGAAGCGTATACCGTATTTTTTTGCACCATAACACTCACTTTTTTCCTCCTAGAAAGTAAGGGGAAATGTCTGTGCGTGTTACGGAGCGAATGCCTGCGGGTGGCGGGGGGGGGGGATCTGCTGCTGTCGTGAGCAGAGGATCCATGGTTCCCCTTCCATCCCTCCTCCGTGGTTACAAAGCATGGATCCACATGGATCCTCAGGATTTTTGCATTGGGCTACTCCAAACTCACCGTCAGATCACATGTCTGTGGCCACAGCATGAACCACAAAAATCATACATCCACTGTTTCGTTTAGAATATTTTTTTTCTTGTTTTCCTCCTCTAAAAACTACGTGCGTGTTATGGTCGGGTGCGTGTTATAGAGCGAAAAATACGGTATATGCTTGTGCACATGGCTGTGAACTCGTGCATGCCTTTTGTGAGTTCTCACACTTGCTCCTTCTACCAGTTCATGGACGGTAGAAATAAACGCTTTTCCTCCGAAACTGTTCCTTGAGTGTCTGTTGACTCCCATCCAGTGGGGTAGCGTGGGTTGTCAGCACCCGGTGCAAGGCAAGTAATTTGCACCCCCTAACCCGTGGATTTGCGCCCCCTAACCCTAACCCCCAGATGTTGCGCCCGGTGCGGCCGGCCCCCCCTGCACCTCCCACGCTACGCCACTGCTCCCATCTCCCTTTCCCCGTCGCAATATTTTTCCCACCCGAGGGCAAAGCCTCATAAGACTACATGGGCACCCCCAGATTCCCCTCACAGAGCTACAATTCCCAGAGCGGTTTGACAACAAGTCCCTCTTCTCCAGGAACTGTGAGGGGGAACGACGGGGGTCTCCGAAAAACTCTGGCGCCCTCAGCAAAACTACGACTCCCAGGATTCCTTGTGTCATGTACTGAAGTTCTCACCCTGGGCCAGCAGGGGGATACTGTAGATAGTTATGCAAATGAAGGATCGAAAAGTGACGTTCAGTGATTGGATAGTTTTGTATGCAAATGAAGGATCGAAAAGTGACGTTCAGTGATTGGATAGTTTTAGGAAATGGCAACAGTTGCATTATTCTGGAGCTCTATATAAGCAGGCTGACTGAGCTCCTCAGCTTAGTTCTGGCATCTGAATAAAGAAGAGCTGTTTAAAGAATTGCTGTGTCGTCTGATATGTTCGCCCACAACTTAACACCTTGGGGTGGGGGGAAGCCATGGCTGTTTTAACAGTCAATTCCCAGGGAACTCTAGGAGCTGGGGGTGGGGAGAGAAAGGGTTTTCTCCCAATTCTCAGCACCCTCATTAAACTACGACTCCCACAATTCTTTGTGGCATTTAAAGGCACTGAATGTGGGGTTTGAATGCAAACTACGAGAGAGTGAGAGGCTCAGTGTAAGGGATAAGGTGGGTGGGGAGGGGCAGGGTGAACGTTGCCCCGTGAAGGGTTGGGCACAGACGCAATTAATAAAACCTATTATTAGGCGGGCAGAAAATCCTGTGGCGATGAAAGAGGAGAGTGAAAGGAAAGGGAGAGGAGAGCAGTCAAGGTGGGAAGTTGTGACAAAGGCGGTTTTACTTGATGGAGCTTCTGGGGCGGCAAGACCCTCCAGACCCACTGGGTGCAAAGATCAGTAGTTGGTAGATGCAGCTCAGAACAGGGCCTTCTCTTAAAAAATAAAAAATTATTGGTTTTACATATACTGTAAGCACATTATGTAACACCGTCTCCTCTTATTTTATCTTTTTGGCTCAACTGAGCCTGGCGGCTTCCCTCCCTAACTCCCGTCTGACAGTTTACAAAATTAAACTTGGCATCTTTACATTTCGCTTTGTTTCCTATCCTTGTTATATCGCTACCGAAAATACTGTATTACTCAACCCTGGATTGGTAGCAATTTCATCTTACAAATCTGATAGTGATGTTAATTGCTGACAGTAGTCTTTCAAATATAATATAATATAAAGAAAGAAAGAAAACTTTAATAAAAAAAAGAAAAAATATATAATATAAATTTGTTCCAGTCCTTTTGGAATGCTTGGTCTCGCTGATTCCGGATTCTTCCGGTCAGTTTCGCCAGTTTGCCAGTACCTCTCTACCTACTATCCCCAGTAAAAAAGCTTCTGGCTTTTTTAACAAAAGTGTTTTCTTTAGCTCATTATATTATATATATTTCCCAGAAAGCTTTTATCTCTGTGTGTGTCCACCACAAAAGTATCTTCCTTTTCCTTACATTTCCAACATTCATTTTTTGTTCTATATATTTTGGCCAATTTAACTGGTGTTAAATACCACCTGTATGCCATTTTCATAACATTCTCCTTAAGTGTACGGCATTCCAAGACAGGGCCTTCTCAGTGGTGGCCCCTCAGCTTCGAAACTCCCTCCCCTCAGAGGTGCGCCTAGCACCATCGCTGCTCAGGATTTGGCAAAGGCTGAAGGCACCCATCTTTCCATCTTGGCCTTTGACCCCTGAGATGCTCAACCTTTTCCTTCTACTCATGGACCCAGCCAGGATGCCTAATGAAGGCTTCTGAATTTGCTGCGTAGATGCCACTGCTTAAGAGCACACACTCGCCTGCAAAGAATTGCGGGCACTTCACTTGACTCCTTGCAGAGCTATGATTCCCAGTACCTTAAACTACAGCTCCCAGTATTTTCTGTGTGGAGCGTGCTTGAAATTTAGAGTGCCTGTGCAGCTGTAAAGGATTCTCCCGGGACAGCTCCTTTGACCGGAAACAATCTTATCTTCACCCCAAGGAGTTCCTTTGCTGTGAAGGATGCTGGGAGATTCAGAATTCAAAAATCAATTTAGGGGGTAAAAACCATCCAATAAACATTAGATGATCACCCGGGCTAGCTGGCTACGTTAGTCCTATTTGGGCCAGCGAGGAGACCAGGGGAGAATTAGCTGTGGGATCCCAGAGCGGGTAATCTTCATAAAGAGGGGAGGGGGAGGGAAGGAAGGGGAATAAAGATCAGGCTAAGTTCAAATTGAAAGCCAGGCGGAATAGCTCTGTCTTACAGGCCCGGCGGAAGGAAGTTAAATCCTGCAGGGCCCTGGTCTCATGGGACAGAGCATTCCACCAGGCCGGAGCCACCATTGAGAAGGCCCTGGCCCTGGTGGAGGATAATCTGACTTCCTTAGGGCCCGGGACCTCTAAACTATAATTATTCATGGGCCTTAAGGTCCTTTGCAGGCATACCAGGATTGGCAGTCCCATAAATACGAGGCCCCTGAGCCACAAAAGGCTTAGGGATGAGGCCTTGTACACCTCCTTCCGGCAACTCCAAGCCAAGCTGGTGCCAAACGTCTTGCTCTGCTTTCCTTTGGACGCCATCAGTAGGGCAGAGATGGGGGTCTTGCCAGCTGGGCATCCCAGGATCTCCAGCCACAATGCCCGGAAAGTCACTTTGGGGCTGCTTCATCGACTTCACCCCCAGAGGCGCACTCCATTGTCTCTCGAGACGGATGTGAACGAGCTTGGCAGCGAGTTCTTACCTTTTCAACCTCCTCAATAAAACGTTTATCCTGGTCTGGCTTCTGGGAATCAACTTGGCACCGAATCTGGGACCCAGGCGCTTGGTTCTTTGTTACAGGATAAATGGTGGGCTTGGTTCTGGCAAGGCAGGGGGTGGGCTGCTTCCCCCTGGCTCAGGTTTGCGAGATTACAGGGGTGGTTTGCCAAGAAATCTCAGTCCCCTGCGCTCCCAGATCGCCAAGCTTGGACCGCAACGTTGCCCAATTCCTGCAAAGCCATTGCCACTCAACCCAGCTGGGCAGGAAACCTTTAAGAAGTCCAGCAGTCCCTTATCAACCATTAAAAAACCCAGCAACTCTGGACTATGCAGAACTAGATAAACTAACAGGAAGGATTCGAAATCTGCGGGACCAGAAATTCACAGAAGACTGGTGTAAATTTACAGACTATTTGAAAAGTAATGGTGATGATCAAACTACGTTTGTAGGTTTGCAAGAAGTTTTGCGAGGTGAATTATTGGAACTATTGCAAAAATGGATAAAGGGGAGGATGGTTAGTTAAGATAATTAAAGGCAATGTGAATTTAAGAAATGCATAAGAAGTGGTTAAAACGGTGGATCATCAGAGGTGCTGATGGAAGTCCAAAAAATACGTAAATGTATAAGTGGTGAAGTTTTGTGGTATGTATTATAATTTATGTGTTAAAATTAATAAAAATTATTAGAAAAATAATAAAATAAACCCAGCGACTCATCACCTACCTACCCTGCATTACTCATGAGGAAGTCTGTTTGTTTAAGATAAGACTTGAGTTGGAGAGCCCTTTTTCTTTTTGAAGATCCTGCTTTGCCGCTTTGTTCTCTCCTTTCTTTGCCTTCCCTTTTCTGTTCTTAATAAAACACCGTTGCCATTTGGCTGTCAGGGTCTGGATCCTTGCAATCTCCGGGGGGCATCCTTTTGGGGTGGAAGAGGGGGGCTTTGGAGGGCTGCGATGGACCCCAGGAGTGGGGAAGCTGCTAAGCCTTCTGGTCCCTGATGAACTGAGAGGAACCCGGCTGATAAGGGCAGAGTGAGCGAGGTGTCTTGGTTTCACAGCACGGTAGAGTTGGAAAGGATTGGGGCCCTCTGCTCCAACCCCTTGCAAGGCGGCCCCTTCAGGAATGATTGCTTTGGCCTCCCAGAATGTACCCGGGGCAGGGAGTTGTAGAACTTAATCAGGGTGGTGGTGATGACAGCAATTGCCATGGTTTGGGAAGCAGCTGGCCTTCCTTGCAAGGCTGTTGTGCTGTGCGTAAGTCTCCTCACATCCTTTACAGGTGAGTAGAGCGCTTAAAAAGCAGAGACATCACCTTGCCAACCAAGGTCCCTATAGTTAAAGCTCTGGTTTTCCCAGTAGTGATGTATGGAAGTGAGAGCTGGACCATCAAGAAGGCTGATCGCTGAAGAATGGATGCTTTTGAATTCTGGTCCTGGGGGAGACTCTTGAGAGTCCCAGGGACTGCAAGAAGATCAAACCTCTCCATTCTGAAGGAAATCAGCCCTGAGTGCTCACTGGAAGGACAGATCCTGAAGCTGAGGCTCCAAGACTTTGGCCACCTCCTGAGAAGAGAAGACTCCCTGGAAAAGACCCTGATGTTGGGAAAGATGGAGGGCACAAGGAGAAGGGGACGACGGAGGACGAGATGGTGGGACAGTGTTCTCGAAGCTACCAGCATGAGTTTGACCAAACTGTGGGAGGCAGTGGAAGGCAGGAGTGCCTGGCGTGTTTTGGTCCAGGGGGTCACAAAGAGTCCGGCACGACTAAATGACTCAACAACAACAAACAACAAGACGGCTGAGCTGGCTGTAGAGTGTTACAAGAATTATAAGGTCTCATATATAGAATAAATATTCATAAATGCGCACATATCTAAATATATGAACCATGTGGTTGAAATGGCACGGGGAAGCAATCCTGAAGCCATTTGGACACTCCCAGTGACCTCAGACATTCCTCTGCAGTAAGAGAGGCAAATGGGGAAAGCCTTCCCATTGTCTTTTTGCTTTCAAATCCTGTCTTAAGGGCGTATTTGTGTAGGAATAGGGTGAGCCTGTGACCTGGACTCAGGAACTAAAATATTAACCGCCACAAAAGAATGGCCAGGCTGCCCTGGTAATGCAGTCAGTGACCATTATCAGGTATCCCGGCAGACAAGATTTCTGCTGTAGGCGGCCTCCTTCTGTGATGTATGCATGATGTCTTGGGCTACAGGGTGGGCAATTTCTAGAGTCTATATAAAGGCTTGTGCACCATTGTTCTGGGTTCTCCTCCTGAGTGAGGCCCCTGTTGCAACAGTTCCTTGAATAAAGATCAGTCTTCCTAGCCGCTTTGCTTCTCAATATACTCTGGTTGGCGTCTGTTATTTTCTCCTACTGATAGGTAACCCACTGAAGGACTCTATATGGGCTCCGGAATACCCCATAAGGGAAAGGGGCAGTTTTTTCTTTTAACAAGAGTAAATAACGCACTCAGGTTTATCCGGAAGAGTTCCTTTCCCCCCACTTGTGGAACAAAGATAGGGTATTCCACCCCTTCGCCATCCTCCAAACTGCCATTACCATCGGGGCAGTTTAACGACAAAGCAAAAAGGCGTCACCTGGCAGGACAGTGTCTCAAACAAAGAGTCTCAAAGAAAGGTGTTGTAAATTGCGGGCCCTGGAGTCCAAGACCACCCCCAGACACATCATCCCTACATCACAGAAAGGGCGGTCTACAACAGAAATCTGAGTGCGTTGTTTACCTCCTGTCTGGCAGGTTACCTGTTAATGCTCACTTGATTGGATACCCTGGGGAGCCTGGCCTGTCTTTGGTAATGACAAATACTTAGTTCCTGAGCCAGGTCACAGGTTTACCCTATTCATACAGAGACATACCCTTAAGACAGGATTTGTGAAGGGAAAGACAATGGGAAGGCTTTTCCATTTTCCCTAACCTTGCAGAGAAAACATTTGGTCAGTTTGGGAGTCAAAATGGTTTCCGGGCTGTTTTCCTGTGCTACTTCAGACATGCGGTTTATATATGACCTTAAATTTTTTATTTCAGTGTGTTCTCCGAGCTCATGTTCTCAGCATGTTCCTACAGAATGGAAGACGGCAAGATCCCCACCAATGCACTCTATGGAGAGCTGGCTTCAGACACCAGGTCTGTTGCCAGACCAACTCCGCATTCCGAAGATGCCTGCAAATGGGACAACCAAGGCCGGAAACATCAGCCCCGCTGCATGGGAATCCCTTGCGGACGACTGGAGACAACCAGCCATTGCCCCCTGTTGCGCCCCTAAAATGTGGGGCTCTGTAATGAGTCCAACCCCTTGCAATGCCCTCTGCCCATGCTCCATAGCACTCGGAAGCTCCAAATCGTGTGGGTCTGAGGCATTTGGAACAACCCCATCCTATCTGAGTGGTGTCCAAACTTCTTTCAAAGAGGGCCAGATTTGATGAAGTGAAGGGCTGTGAGGGCCGACCAAAGTTGTTGGCCTTTTTTTGAGGATTGGAGCTCCTGAGCTTTTTTTTTAGGGTTTTACCCCAGGAAATAAACAGCCACAGGGGCCGGATTAGGCCCCCGAAACGGACTTTGGCCTGGGGGGTGAGGTCTGAGAACTAAGCTCTGTATGTCTGTGTACCCCACTTCACGACTGAAAAGGAAATAAACATGTTCATGTTTTTTTTTTTTAAGAAGGCTTTTCTTCTGTAATTAACAGGTCATTAAAACCCCAGCCCCTCCCACTGCCCCAGGTATGAACAGGTAATGTAACAGCAGCATCTCTTCCCATCCATCAGGATCAGACCCTCCTCCCCTATCCAAGTCCGGCACTGGCTAGCAGAGATTATACTGTATATCTATCTATCTGCAGGGACAGAGACGTCAGCCTATGTGTTGTCCTTTGAAAAATCCCCTTTTGCCCTCCGTGGCCAATGGGAAGCTTCTTTGAATCCCATTGGCCCTCAACTGGATGGAATGGGCGGGATCCACTTCCTGTTCCTGTGGGTGTCTATGTCGCCTCCTGCTGGCCGCTGCCCGAATTGCAGTCTCTATGTACAAGATGTGCCTCTAAACTTTGCGTTATATACTGCGCATGGCATGAAGCAGTATATATGTCAGCAGGAGGGCTGAAGCTGGCAGGGTCCTCAGCAGCGTCTATTTCTCTCCGTGCTAGCAGGACGGCTTTTGAAACAATCGTAGAATTGCAGAGTTTTCGGGGGGCGTCGTCCAGCCCAGCCCACGGCAAACATCCAGCAGCTTCCAAGAAACAAAAACGGAAAACAAAGCAAAATAACGTAGGAAACACGAGGCGTCGTAAAATTTAGGAAGGCACAGATCCCGGCAGTGGCAGAAGTGTAGCAGCGAAAAATACAATTCCCAGAAGGAAAGGCAGCGACCGTCTAGGGAGCCCATGCAGATGACCCAGTTCCTCTTTCCTTTCTCTCTCTTTTTGGTTTGTGGCTTCTGTTTTCATCGAGTTGGGAGGGACCCCCAAGGGTCATCCAAACCAACCCCCTGCAATGCGACGCAGGAATCTCAAATCGCAACAGCTGAGGCCCACCCGTTCGCAACGACGGGATGCCAAGCCTGGGACGGGTGGCAAGGCGGCTTCTGGCCGCAGCGGGGCGAGCAGTTTTTCCCCGCCGCAAAAATGGACCAAGGCGTCTTTAACGGGAAGTTCCAGGTCGGGAGCGGAGGGGGAACGAATCGTCGGCGCTGGTCCGATCTGGGAGCCGGGAAGGCCGAAAAACTGAACGCAGGGAGTCCTAGAACCGTAGAGGTGAAAGGGACCCTGAGGGTCATCTAGTCCAGCCCCGTGAAACGCAGGAATTGAGTCCGTAGCGGCTCCTGCCCCCTTCCTCTCCGAACCCCCACATCCAGCTCCCCGAAGGGCGCGGGCGGCCCACCAACTCCTCCCTCTCGACGGATCCCCAGCGCCCCTCGTCTCAGTGAACTTGGAAGAGACCAAAGTAGGTGAGGTAACGGTCAGCCTTGAGGCGGACGTTGGCAATGGTGCGGACCCGGATGGATTCGTCGGGCCGGAGAAGGACCAGGCCGGAGACCTGGCAGACGCGAAGTTCGGGGTCCTGGGGCCCAGAGCTGGTGGGGGGGAACTGCTCCAGGCAGCGCAGGGCCAGCTCGCCGTCTAACATGATGTCCAGCTTCATGTAGATGGTCTTCCCTTCGTTGAAATGGACCTGGCAAGGGGTGACACGGAGAATAAGCTCAGTGCATGCTCTGGTTATCTCCTCCTTGGAAATAAAATTGAGGTTGAATCCTGACAAGACAGAAGTACTCTTCTTGGGGGACAGGAGGCAGGCGGGTGTGGAGGACTCCCTGGTCCTGAATGGGGCAACTGTGCCCCTGAAGGACTAGGTGCGCAGCCTGGGAGTCATTTTGGACTCACCGCTGTCCATGGAGGCGGAGGTCAACTCTGTGTCCAGGGCAGCTGTTTATCAGCTCCATCTGGTACGCAGGATAAGACCCTCCCTGCCCGCAGACTGTCTCACCAGAGTGGTGCATGCTCTGGTTATCTCTCACTTGGGACTACTGCCATGCGCTCTACGTGGGGCTACCTTGAAGGTGACCCGGAAACTGCAATTAATCCAGAATGTGGCAGCCAGTCTGGTGACTGGGAGCAGCCGCCAAGACCATAAAACACCGGTCTTGAAAGACCTACATTGGCTCCCAGTACGTTTCCGAGCACAATTCCAAGTGTTGGTGTTGACCTTTAAAGCCCTAAACAGCCTCAAAGGCCCAGTAGACCTGAAGGAGCGTCTCCACCCCCATCATTCAGCCTGGACACTGAGGTCCAGCTCCGAGGGCCTCCTGGCGGTTCCATCATTGTGAGAAGTGAGGTTGCAGGGAACCAGGCAGAGGGCCTTCTCGGTGGTGGTGCCCACCCTGTGGAACACCCTCCCACCCTCCCAGCAGATGTCAAGGCAATAAACAACTATCTTATCTTTAAAAGACATCTGAAGGCAGCCCTGTTTAGGGAAGTTTTTGAAATTTAATTCTGTATTGCTTTTAACATTCAATTGGGAGCTGCCCAGAGTGGCTGGGGAAACTCGGCCAGATGGGCGGGGTATAAATAATAAATTATTATTATTATTATTATTACAGTGGTACCTCTGGTTACGTACTCAATTCGTTCTGGAGGTCCGTTCTTAACCTGAAACTGAAGCTCCACGCCGCAGGAGCATGATTTCTGTTCTCATCCTGAAGCAAAGTTCTTAACCCGAGGTACTATTTCTCGGTTAGCGGAGTCTGTAACCTGAAGCGTCTGTAACCCGAGGTACCACTGTATTGTTTCCCAAACCTCTGAGTTCAGCTGCCCCTCCATCGGTGTAACCTAAACCTGTCACCCGCCCCAACCCAAATCCTCACGAACTCGCAACTAGAAAGAAGTCAATAAATGTCAGTATTTACAAATTCACATTAATCACCCGTTGCTGTTAGCTAGCAATAATAAAATGTCTATTTAAAAAAGGAAGTGCAATAGGTCAAAATGACGCTGTATTTTTTTTTTATCTCACCTAAAGAGATGGGGTATGGAAGGTCCTTGTTGGCCAGACAGGGGCACTCTGTACATGCTCGTTCCCTTTATTGCTGAACCCCCTTTTGGCCTCTAGACCTTTATTCACCCCTACGCAGCCCCACCAACTCTGGGAGATCAATACCGAAAACTTTGGGAAATGTTCTTTCTCCCTCTCCCCACCCCAAAGTTAATCATTTCCCAGGATGCCTTGCTCTTTTTACCCACAAGTCTCCGCTTCCTACTCCCCCCCCAAAGAATCAAAAAAAACACCTGGGCCCTCCCTGGCCCCAGATTACCTTTTCAAGCCCTCACCTGGCAGTACAGGTAATACAGACCCCTCTTGGTCACCCTGAACTCGCCCCGGCTGCTGTCGTAACGGAGGGGGCTTGTCGTGTTGAGTTTAGCTTCCACCCACCCGCGGATGGTCCCGTCGGCATCTATGGGGCAGGGTGGGGGGAGAAGGAAACGGTTGAGGAGTTTGTGGCTGGAAAAGTATCTCTCCAAATTACCCCCCTTTGCCTAGCTACCCCAGTTCGATTACCCAGAGGGGTCCCGCTTTTGAAAATTTAGATAAAATATCTACAGTAGTGTTTGTTATGTGAATAGTGCCATACACACACACACACACACGTGTATATGTATTTATGTAACAACTGCATATAGGGACGCGGGTGGCGCTGTGGGTTAAACCACTGAGACCAGGACTTGCCGATCAGAAGGTCGGCGGTTCGAATCCCCGCAATGACGGGGTGAGCTCCCGTTGCTCAGTCCCTGCTCCTGCCAACCTAGCAGTTCGAAAGCACGTCAAAGTGCAAGTAGATAAGTAGGTACCACTCCGGCGGGAAGGTAAACAGCGTTTCCGTGCACTGCTCTGGTTTCGCCTGAAGCGACTTAGTCATAGTGGCCACATGATCTGGAAGCTGTACGCCGGCTCCCTCGGCCAATAAAGCGAGATGAACGCCGCAACCTCAGAGTCAGCCACGACTGGACCTAATGGTCAGGGGTCCCTTTACCTTTTTTAACAACTGCATATATAAAAAATAAGAACGGACCCACGTGGATCCTCAGGATTTTTGCACTGGGTCACCCCAAATTCACCATCAGATCACATAGCATGTCCAATTTAACCTCCTTCTGTCGGCCTCTAAGACAGAGCTATTCCGCCTGGCCTTTAATTTGAATTCAGCCTGATCTTTTATTTCTCTTCTCTTCCCTCCCCTTCCCCTTTTATGAAGATCACCCACTCTGAGACCCCACAGCTAATTCTCCCCTGGCCTCCTCACTGGCCCAAATAGGACCAATTCAGCCAGCTAGCCCTGGGGATTATTTAACTGATTTTTGAATTTTATTGTTAATTCATGTTTTTATACTGTATTTTATGTTGCTTTTATAATTAAGTGTTTAAAAGTTGTTGTTAGCCACCCTGAGCCTGGTTTTTGAACCAGGGAGGGTGGGGTATAAAAAATTATTATTATTTTTATTATTATTCAGACAGGGTCTCAGAAGCCTTCCCCTCTTCTCCCCACCCAGCCATTAAAGAAGCCCCAGCCCAAGAAGTGTTACCTGCCTGGATCCCAGCTCGTCCTTCGGTGGGCTGCACTGAAATAATAAAAATAAAAGATGGGGGTCAGGCAGGACTCCTGGGTCCTCTAGGGGATCGCGAGAGGGTTCCTGAGGACGTGAGAAGCACTGTTTGGCGAGAAAGAAGACCCCCCCCCAAAAAAAAACCAAAGCAGTCCCTTCCAAATAAAAGCAGGGGGGCTGTGGAAAGGGTCCCCACTTTCTTCCCCCAACAGGTTGGCTGGGTGGGGCCAGATCTGGGCGCAAGGCGCAAGGGAGCATGTCACATTTCCTCTCACCTTCGTAGTGCGCAGCTGAAACAGTGCTGGGTCTCCGAGGCCGGGAGCGCTTGCCTTTGGCAGCTGTGTAATGGGGAGAAATAATAATAATAATAATACTAATAATAATAATTAATACCCCGCCCATCTGGCTGGGTTTCCCCAGCCACTCTGGGCAGCTTCCAACAAAATACTAAAATACAATAACCTATTAAACATTAGAAGCTTCCCTAAACAGGGCTGCCTTCAGATGTCTTCTAAAAGTCTGGTAGTTGTTTTTCTCTTTGACATCTGGTGGGAGGGCGTTCCACAGGGCGGGCGCCACCACCGAGAAGGCCCTCTGCCTGGTTCCCTGTAACCTGGCTTCTTGCAATGAGGGAACCGCCAGAAAGCCCTCGGAGCTGGAGGGCTTTCTGGCGGTTCCAGGCTGAACGATGGGGGTGGAGACGCTCCTTCAGATATGCTGGGCCTTTGAGGCCATTTAGGGCTTTAAAGGTCAACACCAACACTTTGAATTGTGCTCGGAAACGTACTGGGAGCCAGTGTAGGTCTTTCAAGACCGGTGTTATGTGGTCCTGGCGGCCGCTCCCAGTCACCAGTCTAGCTGCCGCATTCTGGATTAGTTGTGTGCCTTCCCATTCTTCCTCCAGACTCTGGGTCCTTGGTTTCCAAATGAGATGCAAAAGCTGCTCTCATCAGAAAAGAGATTTGGGGAGCCATGTCATCAGCTGATGTTCGTCCACTGTGCTTCATTAAGTCCAGGGTCAACGCAGCCGTCCACCAGGAGATTTTGGAGCACTTCATGCTTCCTTCCGCAGATGAGTTTTATAGGGATGCTGACTTCATTTTCCAGCAGGACTTTGGCACCTGCCCACACCGCCAAAAGTACCAAAACCTGGTTCAATGCCCATGGGATTACTGTGCTTGATTGGCCAAGCAAACTCGCCTGACCTGAACCCCATAGAGAATCTATGGGGCATCGCCAAGAGAAAGATGAGAGACATGAGACCGAGCAACGCAGAAGAGCTGAAGGCTGCTATTGAAGCTTCCTGGTCTTCCATAACACCTCAGCAGTCCCACAGGCTGAGAGCATCCATGCCACGCCGCATTGAGGCAGTAATTGATGCAAAAGGGGCTCAAACCAAGCACTGAGTACATGTGCATGCTTCTACTTCTCAGAGGTCCAATATTGCTCTAATTGCAGCCCTCGTTTTGCTGATTTCATGTAATATTCTAATTTTCTGAGATTGTAAATTTGGGGTTTTCATCAGCTGTACGCCATAAACATCACAATTGTAACAAATGAAGGCTTGACATACCTCGCTTTGCATGTCACGAGTCTATCTCATATATTAGTTTCGCCTTTGAAGTTGAATTACTGAAATAAACAAACTTTCCCACAATATTCTAATTTTTCGAGTTTCACCTGTACAACTCCCACATTCCCTGGCCTATCAGGGGCCTCGCCTGCTCCCCTCCCCGTCCACTCCATTGAGGGAGGCGGCGACACTCACCCTGTCTCCTCTGCCGCAGCGCCCCCTGCTGGGCAAAATGGTGCAGGAACTTGCCTTGGCTGCTCCAGCCAGTAGACAGCACCACCTAGAGGGAGAGAGGGACAATACAAGACACAGAGGGCAGGCAAAATTGCAGGTACCTTGGTTCTCAAAAGCTTTGGTTCTCAAACTCCGAAAACCCGGAAGTAAGTGTTCCGGTTTTCGAACATTTTTCAGAAGCCGAACATCCGATGTGGCTGTCGGCTATCGTTTCCGGGGCGCCTGCACCAATCAGAAGCCACGCCTTGGTTTTCAAACATTTCGGAAGTCAAATGGACTTCCGGAATGGATTAAGTTTGGCGCTTTTGTTTGTGCTATTTATTTTGCGTTTTTGAGGCTTTTTTGGTTACGGTAATTTGTTTTTTGTGACTGTGTGGAACCCAGTTCAGCTACTGATTGACTGTTTGTGTGACTGCAGAAATGGATAAAAGCCCCCCGTCCAAACAATGACCATCATCAGTGCAGGTAAGGGGAACAAAATCATTTAAATATTTATCACCTACAATGCTGTCTTATTTATTTTATAGTACAGTGGTGCCTCGCAAGACGAAATTAATCCGTTCCGTGAGGCTCTTCGTATAGCGGTTTTTTCGTCTTGCGAAGCAAGCCCATTGACAGCTTAGCGGATTAGCGCTACAACTGTCAAGCGGCTTCCAGCGATCAGGTGTTAAGCGGCTTATCAGCGGAACAGCTGATAAGCGGCTTAGCGGCTTTAAAAAAGGAAGAAAAAAGCGAAAAAAACCCGCGGGGGGATGCAAGATTTTTTTCGTCTTGCGAAGCAACCCCATAGGGGAATTTGTTTTACGAAGCGCCTCCAAAACGGAAAACCCTTTCGTCTAGCGGGTTTTTCGTCTTGCGAGGCATTCGTCTTGCGGGGCACCACTGTACTGTACATAGATTACTGCTTTCGTTTTATGGATTGATGGTCTCATTAGATAGTAAAATTCATGTTAAATTGCTGTCTCAGGGGTTGTTTTTAAAAGTCTGGAGCGGATTAATCCGTTTTGCGTTACTTTCTACGGGAAAGCGTGCCTTGGTTTTGGAACGCTTTGGTTTTGGAATGGATGAAGTTTGAGAACCAAGGTACCACTGCTCACCTGGGACATGAGCCTGCTGTCCCATTACCAGGTAATATTTGGATCAAACATTTTCTTTTCCAAAATCAGCACCCCCACCCCCAGCGCAATCCATTCATCCACCTGCTATTGTAGAGTTGGGAGAGAAGCAGGGAAAGGGGCATCCAAAATGACAGAGGGGTTGGAGCAGCTGTCCCACAAATAAAGGTTACAGAGTTTGGGGATTTTCAGCTTGCAGGAAAGGCAAGGAATGGGAGACACAACAGTTTATAACGTGAGAATTCGTGAACACCAGAACATTGAAAGATTCAGGTGTAGATGAACTATGGAACTCCCTGCCACAGGAGGCAGCAAAAAGAGGTTTAAATAAATTCACGGCGGAAGAAGGAGCTACTAAATTGATTTTTTATTTTATTGCTATTTACGCTTTATACCGTATTTTATGCTGGTGTTTTTTTTTGTAGCATCAATTAAGTGTTTTAAATTTGTTGTTAGATGCCCTGAGCCTGGTTTCCTGAACAGGGAAGGGCGGGGTATAAATAAAAAAATATTATTATTATTATTACTAGCCAGGATGGCTGTTATCTGACCCCACGGTCGGAGATATTAAGTATTTAATGTTTGATGTTCTCTTGTGTTTTTATATTTTCCTGGAAGCCGCCCAAATGGATGGCAGCATTATTATTATTATTATTATATCTCTGAATACCAATTTCTGGGAATTGCAAGAGGGGAGAGGGCTCTTGGGTCAGATCCTGCTGGTGGGTTTCCCATTTGGGCATCGGGTGGCCGCTGTGAGAATGGGATGCTGGACTAAGTGGGACCATGGCCTGATCCAGCCAGGCTCTGTTCCCTTGTACCAGGAATCCCCAGATGTTCTTGGACTCCAGTTCCCATTATCCCCAGTTGGCGTGGCCCATGGTGGAGGGTGATGGGAGCTGGAGTCTTTTCCAGAAAACATACAAAAAAGGGCTCCTGGTTCCTCCCCGTGGCCTTAGACAATCTGTTTTCCTGCAGAAACTGCTGCAGAGGAGAAGGGTTTTTCTGGAAACCCTGCTCCAGAGCTGTTCCAAAACAAAACGGACAAACATACACCCCTCGTGCAGGCAGCAGTTCAACCGGGTCAGAACCGGGGAGAGAGAGCTACATACCGGGTCCAGCTCTTCGGCGTCATCCTCAGACAGCAGCTCCTGATAGAAAAGTGAAATAAAAAAATTTAAGGTCATATGTGGCACTGTGGGTTAAACCACGGAGCTTCTTGGGCTTGCTGATCAGAAGGTCGGCGGTTCGAATCCCCGCGGCGGGGTGAGCTCCCGTTGCTCAGTCCCTGCTCCTGCCAACCTAGCAGTTCGAAAGCATGTCAAAGTGCAAGTAGATCAATAGGTACCACTCCAGCGGGAAGGTAAACGGCGTTTCCGTGCGCTGCTCTGGTTCGCCAGAAGCGGCTTAGTCCTGCTGGCCACATGACCCGGAAGCTGTACTCCAGCTCCCTCGGCCAATAAAGTGAGATGAGTGCCGCAACCCCAGAGTCAGCCATGACTGGACCTAACGGTTAGGGTTTCCTTTACCTTTATATATACAGTGGTGCCCCGCAAGACAAACGCCTCGCAAGACGGAAAACCCGCTAGACGAAAGGGTTTTCCATTTTGGAGGCGCTTCGCAAAACGAATTTCCCTATGGGCTTCCTTCGCAAGACAAAAGCCCATAGGGAAATCTCCGGGACAGCAGGGAAGCGCAGCGCCTCTTCCCCACTGTCCTCGGACCTCCTCCGAAGGCTGGCGGTGGGGCGGAGAGACCTTCTCCCCACGCCAGGCTTCGGATGGCTGTCCTGAAGACTTGCGGTGGAAGGAGGGTTTTTCCTTCCCACCGCCAACATTCAGAATGCTGTTCTGAATGTTGGCGGTGGGGAGGAAAAACCCTCCTCCCACCGCAAGCCCCGGGAACAGAGGAGAAGCGCTGCGCGCCTTCCCCTCTGTTCCCGTACCTGTGCTGAAGGCTTGCGGTGGGGAGAAAAGCCCTTCTCCGCACCGCCAGCCTGGCAAGCGGTCTCCATAGGAACGCATTAATTGATTTTTAATGCATTCCTATGGGGAACTGTGCTTCGCAAGACGGAAAACTCGCAAGACGAAAAGACTTGCGGAACGAATTAATTTCGTCTTGCGAGGCACCACTGTATATCCCTTTACATATATATAAATAAATTGTTCATAAATGTACCAACCACCTTGAAACCATTTTCACTTCCAAACTGACCAAATTATTTCTCTGCAAGGAGGGAGAAGGTGGGGGAGCCTCCCCATTGTCTTCTCCTTCAAAAATCCTGTCTTAAGGGTATGTCTGTGTATGAATAGGGTGACCCTGTGACCTGGCTCAGGAACTGAGTATTTGTCATTGCAAAAGACTGGCCAGGCTTCCCAGGGTATCCAATCAAGTGACCATTAACAGGTAACCTACCAGACAGGAGGTAAACAACACACTCAGATTTCTGTTGTAGACTGCCCTTTCTGTGATGTAGGTATGATGTGTCTGGGGGGTGAGTCCTTTGCAGGTTCTCCATCGGTCGGAGAAAAGAATGGAGGCCAATCAGAGAATATTGAGAAGCAAAGCAGTTCGTAAGCCTGATCTTTATTGAACTGTTGCTCCCCTCACACACAGGAACGGAGGAGGACCCAGAACCAAGGTGTGCCCGCCCTTATATAGACATTTTAAATTGCCCGCCCTGGAGCTCAAGACCACCCCCTCCATACATACATCATACATACATCTCAGAAGGGGTGTAACCCAAGACCACCCCCCAGATCCATCATACCTACATCACAGAAAAGGTGGTCTACAACAGAAATTTGAGTGTCGTTGTTTTTCCTATCTGCCAGGTTATCTGATAATGCCTTACCTGACTGCCTTTCCTGCTAGTCTGCCCATTCCTTTGAGATGGTGATTACCCCATTCCTGAGACAATGGGAAGGTCCCCTCACCCCCTCCCTCCTTGCAGAGAAAACATTTGATCAGTTGGGGAGTCAAAATGGTTTCAGGGCGGTCTTCCTGTGCTGCTCCAGACATGTGGTCCCCATATCTATGCACGTGCTTTTTTGGTACATTTATGAACATTACAATTTTTTATTTCAATATATAACCCTGCAGATTTAACTCAGGGATGTTAAGAAGACAGCGATGCAAAGTTCGAGGCTGATTTATTGCTCCGTACCTGTGGGAGAGGACGGATCTGGGAAGGGTTCAAAAATGCAGCCCTGAGATGTACTTTTTTTTTTTTTTGGAGAGCAGGGAGTTCAGCCTGGAGATGGTTGCCCCGGAAACTCAGAAAACACGTCTCTCCCAACATCCCGGCTGCTAACGCCTTTCTTAAAAGTAGCATTTTTGATCCTCCTCTCTGCTGTCAAGGGGAACATCAGGAAGGGGGGAAACAGCGGGGTGGGGAGTAAATTTGGGGGAGAGGAGGTGTGAGAATGGCCAGTCACCATTTCAGGAACATAGGAAACCATCTGATATTGAGCTCAGCGTTGTCACGCTCAAATTTAAAGAAATGGGAGTGCCTGATCACCTCATCTGTCTCCTGAGAAATCTCTATGTGGAACAAGAAGCTACAGTTAGAACCGGATATGGAACAACTGATTGGTTCAAAATTGGGAAAGGAGTACGACAAGGCTGTATATTGTCTCCCTGCTTATTTAACTTATATGCAGAATTCATCATGCAAAAGGCTGGGCTGGATGAATCCCAAGCCGGAATTAAGATTGCCGGAAGAAATATCAACAACCTCAGATATGCAGATGACACAACTTTGATGGCAGAAAGTGAGGAGGAATTAAAGAACCTTTTAATGAGGGTGAAAGAGGAGAGCGCAAAATATGGTCTGAAGCTCAACATCAAAAAATGAAGATCATGGCCACTGGTCCCATCACCTCCTGGCAAATAGAAGGGGAAGAAATGGAGGCAGTGAGAGATTTTACTTTCTTGGGCTCCATGATCATTACAGATGGTGACAGCAGTCATGAAATTAAAAGGCACCTGCTTCTTGGGAGAAAAACAATGACAAACCTAGACAGCATCTTAAAAAGCAGAGACATCACCTTGCCAACAAAGGTCTGTATAGTTAAAGCCATGGTTTTCCCAGTAGTGATGTATGGCAGTGAGAGCTGGACCATCAAGAAGGCTGATCGCCGAAGAATGGATGCTTTTGAATTCTGGTGCTGGAGGAGACTCTTGAGAGTCCCAGGGACTGCAAGAAGATCCAACCTCTCCATTCTGAAGGAAATCAGCCCTGAGTGCTCACTGGAAGGACAGATCCTGAAGCTGAGGCTCCAAGACTTTGGCCACCTCATGAGAAGAGAAGACTCCCTGGAAAAGACCCTGATGTTGGGAAAGATGGAGGGCACAAGGAGAAGGGGACGACGGAGGACGAGATGGTGGGACAGTGTTCTCGAAGAGACCAGCATGAATTTGACCAAACTGTGGGAGGCAGTGGAGGACAGGAGGGCCTGGCGTGCTCTGGTCCAGGGGGTCACAACGAATGGGACACGACTAAACAACAACAACAACAACAACTCAGGAAGGCCTTTTAATTTTACTTTGATTAGGGCTAGCTTTGGCGGCACGCCAAATTTCTGAAGCGGGGTTGTGCACAGCCCACACCTGTCGCCACGCAGCACTCAGAGCATGCTCAGAGATACCCTTGCAAGTGCCAATGCCACAATTTGCCCGAGGGAATCTCAGGGCCAAAAGCAGCAGTGTCCTTCATCAGTCAGTGAGAACATTTCTGGTCCAGTATGGCTAGAAAAAAACCACAGAAAAGACAAGCACTGTGTGAAATGTATGTTTTCTTATCGCATCCACCCAAACCTGTCTCTTAATTTCCAGAATGTAGATTCATCTTCATCCCATTAGGAAAAGGAAAAGTTTCCAAAGAACTAGGCAACTGCATCGACTCAAGAGGTCATTCTTGCAAAGTACTCCCAGATGTGGCTTCGTAGGATGTGACCTTTGACCTGGAGAAGCCTGTCCGTCTGTCCTTCCCCATCTCATGGGCGGAGGATGAGCAAGATGCAATTGCTCCATTTTAAAGTAAATCAACTCTGTGCATGCTTAGAAGCTCTCTCTCTTTTACCATCAAGCATACAGAAGGGAAAACATGAAACAATGCATTGAAGTGTTCCTTTTATCATCAGGACAGTTAAACTTTTGGGATTCCAAGAGGCAGGGATGGCCACCAACTTAGAATCGGGAGAATCGGAGAGTTAAAAAGGGACCCCGAGGGTCATCTAGTCTGAAATATAAAAATTAAGGTCTTATATATATATATAATAAATGTTCATAAATGTACCAAGCAAACACGTACATAAATATATAAACCACATGTCTGCCCTGCCCTGTAAACCCAAACTGACCAAATGATTTCTCTGCAAGGTCAAGGAAAATGGAAAAGCCTCCCCATTGTCTTTTCCTTCACAAATCCTGTCTGAAGGGTATGTCTGCGTATGAATAGAGTGAGCCTGTGACCTGGCTCAGGAACTGAGTATTTATCATTACAAAAGACTGGCCAGGCTCCCCAGGGTATCCAATCAAGGAAGCATTAATAGGTAACCTGCCAGACAGGAGGTAAACAACGCGCTCAGATTTCTGTTGTAGACCGCCTCTTCTGTGATGTAGGTATATTTCTGGGGGTGGTCTTGGACTCCAGGACGGGCAATTTAAAATGTCTATATAAGGGCAGGTACACCTTGGTTCGGGGTCCTCCTCCTTTCCTGTGTGTGAAGGGGGCACCCTGTTGCAAGAGATCAATAAAGATCAGGCTTACTAGCTGCTTTGCTTCTCAATATTCTCTGGTTGGCCTCTGTTATTTTCTCCGACTGATGGAGAACCTGCAAAGGACTCTATAAGGGCTCTTGTGTCCCCCATAAGGGAATAAGGGCAGATTTTCGTTTATTACAAGTCCAACCCCCTGCGATGCAGGAATATCAACAAAAGCATCCATAACAGACGGCCCTCCAACCTCTGCTTAAAAACCGCCAAGGAAGGAGAGAGCCCACCACATTGCGAGTGAATCCATCCCACCGTTAAATGGCTCTTGCTGTCCCAAAGTTCTTCCTGATGTTTCGTCGGAATCTCAGTTCTTGCAACTTGGATGGATTTAAAAAGAGGATCGGGCAGATTCATGGAGGAGGGGAAGGCTATGGGGTGGGTTGGGGGGCTTCTGGGCCCCACCGTGGAAGGCAGCAATCGTTTTGCATACTAGTTGCTGGAAACCACAGGAGGGAAGAGAGTTCGAATCCTGCTTTGTGGGTTTCCCACAACGGGCATCTGGTTGGCCGCTGTGAGAGCAGGGGGCTGGACCAGACGGGTCTGATCCTGCAGCCAGGCTATTTGCATGTGGAGACAGGTGGGAGGGCTGCAAAGGGCGTCAGCACGGCCTCTGCATTTTCAAGGACTCTGCTGGGCCTTGTTCGCATCTAACAGATGTGAGCACTCAGCGATGGCTTTTTGTTTTTATTTGCAAAGGCCTGGGAAGGGAAAGATCGGGAGGTTGCTAGGAGAGGCAGCCAGGACAGGCCGGCCTCCAGCCTCAGGGGGGCCAGCCCAGCTGTTGGGCGTGTGGGTCCAGCGGGTGGGGTGGGAAAAAGGTGCACCAGAGGCTTCACCGCTGAACCACACGTCACACCCCACTCGTTTGGGGGTTTCGGCTCCAAACAAAAGGGTCCATTTCCACAAAACCGCTGCTCCAACCCAGCCTGGCTGTTTTATTACTAGTACATGGCAGAACCATCTGGAGGGCACAAGGTCGTCAAAGGATCCAGGCTGCCTCAAAGAGATTTACTCGGTTTTCAGAGCATGCAGTTCTGGCAAGATCCAGGTTCGAATCTCGGGCCAACGACTGAGTCACTTGGGTGGGCTTGGCCAAGCTGTGAAGGCTCTCCGCTTTCCCCACCTGAAAGGCGGGCTGGGGCCGGGGAGATCTCTCTCGGGTGACCTCTCCCCACCCGAATCCGATCCCATCCTCAAACCCCTCCTGAGCGCAGCCATGCAGGAGCGAGAAAGGCAGCGTTAAAACAGAGCCATTTGCACAGGGAAAGACAAATGAGAGGCGTCAAGATTAGCATCTGGAACCCTGGTCTCTCCCAGGCCCTAGTCCAGTACTCTAACCACTACCCCACCCTGCCTCTCTAAGTAAATGCATCTGTTGTTTCAAGCATGGTATGTTAAGGGGGGTCCCCTGCTTTCACCCAGTTTCTCTCCCCAACGCACCAGCATGCTGAGAAGAGGCTACACCGGTTGAATTCCCGCCTGCCGCGCCGCGATTGCTGAAAGGTGCGGGAACATGACCCACTTAGAGCTATTTAAAGGACTTGGAGGAAGTGTTGTGCCCACTCTGCAGACCATAATAACTACTGGGCTGCTTCCCACAGCCCAGGGCTCAGCAGGGGTTGGCAGGCATGTGGCGGTTTGTGGTCGAGCGTTGCATGCCCGCAAGGCGGCAAACAGTGTGCTTTGCCTCAGGGGTCTAGGAATGTTTCCCAGCAATGCAGATCTTTGCACTCTTTACTGGCTGGGTACAGACCAGCCCGCTCTGCCAACCGGGCACCCTCCAGAGGGGAGTTGTAGCCCCAACCCATCTGGAGGGCACCCAGTTGCCAAAGGCTGGTCTAGATCTTATGCCCATCGCTCTGTTCTGACCCTGGAGGCAGCCTCCTACACCATTTCCAGAGGGATCAGTTAGTGCCGGGGCTCCCAAAATGGGCAGCATCACCCGGGCAGTGGGATTGCCAAGGGGCAAAGGGGGCAGGCGTGGGGCGCCGGAGTTATAAATGACTTCCACAACCTGGAATCGCTGGGTCAAATTAATCACCGCAGTTCAAGAGTTTTAATTGGGTTGCAATTAATCGTTGCTGTTTGGAATCTGAGAATTGCAGAGTTGGGCGGGGCAATGGTACCCCCAAAAGTTTGGTACCCAGTGAGTTAATTTCTTCCTCTCCCACGACAGGATTGGAAACAGCAGGGCAAAACTAAGAAGATTGTGCCTTATCGCTCGCTGTCAAATGCTTATCTTGGGCATATTTGAGCTTTGCATTTGAGCTCTTGCCTGGTCTGGCCTCTTGGCCTCACTGTTTACAATCTCCCTCCTCCCTTCCATTTATTTATATACAGGACTGTAGAGCTGGAAGGGACTTCCAAAGATCATTCAGCTCAACCCTCTGCAATGCCATTCAGAATCACTCTTTGATTAACTTCCTGCAACCATAAATCTGTTCACCTTCAAAGAGTCACACACGTGTGTGTGTGTTGTGTTGGTGGCAGATACGCATCTTGCAAGGCAGGCGCCCCTCCCCTCTGCCTCGGGTTTCCTGCGTTTACAGCAGGTGGCCGGATTATCGCCGATTTAAAGTGCGCACAGCGGAGCGCATTCCTCAGCCCTCCCGGACGCACGCCCTGCGCTGCTTTCGCCCAGCCCTGGCTGCGCCTGATGGGTGCTGGTGGCGGCACCTAAGGGTGCCTTCCCTTCCGCTACTCCCCGCCCGTCCGCCTCGCCGTCCTCGGTGCGAATCCCTTTGCAACTCTGCGATCTGGGGGGTCGCGAGTTGGGTCCCCCCTCCTCCTCCCCAAGGACCTTTCCGTGCGCCTCGCTGGCATTACGCGCGGCTTGGAGCCTTGCGCGCTGGCCGTGCGCCCCTCACCTGTGGCACCGCGGCGGCAGCGGCGGGCGGCGCTTCTTGCTGGGCGGCGCGGGCGCTGGATCGGGGCCAGGCGGCCAGCAGGAGGCTGAGCGAGGCCAGCAGCAACGCCGAGCCGGAGGCCAGCGCCAGCGCCAGCAGCACTAGGCGGGCGGGCGGCTCCCTGGCCCGGCGGCGCCTCCCCATGGCCGGGGCAGGAGAGGGCGGACCAGGCCGGCGGCGGCGATGGCGAACGGCGACTCCAAGCGCGGAAGCGACCGGGCGCGGAGAGGCGGCGCCGGAGAACGAGCAGGAGGCGGCAGCGGCGGCGGCAGCAACAGCGAGGCCGTCGAGGGGAGGCCGCGCTCGGCCGCCTGCCAGCAGCAGCCCCGGCGGCGAGAGGCCGAGGCGGAGCAGCAGACCAAAACAGCAGCATCCGGACAGGAAACGCCCGCCGGAGCTGCGGCGCGCCGAGGGCGGAGCAGGCCCGGCCGGGGGCGCCGGCACAGGAAGCCGCGGCGGCCGCCGCCTACAGTTCCAAGCGCGCAAAGTAGAGCCTCCAGCTTCGGTGGCAGTCTATCTTAGGGAATGGAGACGAAGCCCAGGGGCCGGTGATGCTGGGGGAGAACTATTGACTGCTTGCCTGGCTGCTTTCCCCACCCAGCTTGGCAGCTTTTGGATAGCCGAAGCTGCCGGGCTGGAATGATCTGCAGGGGACCACGCAGCAGGGAGTTCCGCAGGTTAACGCGTCCCGAAGAAGGAGAGCGCGCGCGCGAGTGTCGCCCTCTTTCCCCCCCCAAAAAAGTTTTTATTGTAAACAAACATATAAGACAAACAAACATAAATCATAGCCTTATTGAAAATTACACTGATTAACATTGTTAAGTGACTTTCGTGGAATACAGTCCGTCCCATGCGGGAAGTGTTATCCTGTGTCATCACGTGTGTACACACACACACGTGTGTTGCATTGGGGGGAGGATGTCAACAGTGATGTCAGAGGGGAATGAAATGTCATCGGAACCCGATTACGTCACTTTCCTATACATCCTGCGAAGTGAGGATTTGGAGTTGCAAATGTTACAAATTAACCTACTTCTCGGTTTAATCTTTCTCTGCGGGCGGACAGCGTGGAAAAAAATAATTCATTTTTAAAAAATGCTTTTATTTCGGGATTATTTTTTATGCACAATTCCTGCGCTAGCAGGAACCGAACCGGGGTCATGCAGCGGCTCCGTTCAGACGACCATCAACCCAGGAGAGAGATCCCAGTTTGAAAAGGGGCAAAATAAAATAAAATAAAGCAGGCGATTTCTTGCTTTCACTTCTGCCCAACTCCAGCAAAAAGACGGCGACATCCCGTGCAAAGGGAGCTTGCAAAAAAATGTCTTTTGCTCCGGATGTTGCAAACGGTTATTTAACAAAAAAAAACCCCGCAGCTTCTACTTTGCTCAGCGTGCAAACCAGAAGGAAGTGAGTCCGCTTTCCTCGCACGGCATCCCTGTCTGCAAAGAGCGGGGGCATCTGCGGTCGACACGTGTTGGGGGGTTCACACGTGCTTGGGTGCATCTCCTCCTTTTTTAAAAACCGCTTTTGTGGTTTCGTCTCCCTTTGCCCTCCCCCCACCCACCACTTAAGGTAGCGTGGCCGAGCGGTCTAAGGCGCTGGATTTAGGCTCCAGTCTCTCCGGGGACGTGGGTTCGAATCCCACCGCTGCCAGATGTTTTTCGCAGGGTTTTTGCTGAGTCGGCGGCGCTTCCCAGGCTTGGGATGGGGGAAAAAAGGCAGCTCGCTGTTTTCCTGGCTAGCTCCTCCTCCCTCCACCCCCTGCCGCATTCTTTTCCCTTTCTGCAAAAGGGAAAAAAGGAAAGGAGAAAAGCACAGGCGATGCTTCCATTTCTGGCTCCCGGCAGCTTGCTTAATCCCAGCAAGCGTTGGTGGTATAGTGGTGAGCATAGCTGCCTTCCAAGCAGTTGACCCGGGTTCGATTCCCGGCCAACGCAGCAGATTTTTAAATTTTTATTTTAGGTTTTTTTTAATTCCACTGCTCCCGTAACCTTGATGTTGGTTTTTTGCAAAATGCAAACACCCCCGAGATGCAAACAAGGACGGTCGAGGTTTTCTCCAACGCTCCCCACATGCTTCAATCCAATAATTGGGGGGGGGGGTTGCTTATTTATTAAAAAACCCCGAAGATCGTGGCCACTGGTCCCATCACCACCTGGCAAATAGAAGGGGAAGAAATGGAGGCAGTGAGAGATTTTACTTTCTTGGGCTCCATGATCACTGCAGATGGTGACAGCAGCCGCGAAATTAAAAGACGCCTGCTTCTTGGGAGAAAAGCAATGACAAACCTAGACAGCATCTTAAAAAGCAGAGACATCACCTTGCCAACAAAGGTCC
Organism: Podarcis melisellensis; assembly: GCF_964234715.1. Lineage (NCBI taxonomy): Eukaryota > Metazoa > Chordata > Lepidosauria > Squamata > Lacertidae > Podarcis > Podarcis melisellensis. Next base: position 4,562,076 of record NC_138545.1, on the reverse strand, counting down.
GTATAGTTAAATCTCAGGTTTTCCCAGCAGTGATGTATGAAAGTGAGAGCTGGACCATAAAGAAGGCTGATCGCCCAAGAATGGATGCTTTTGAATTCTGGTGGGGAGGAGACTCTGGAGAGTCCCCTGGACTGCAAGAAGATCAAACCTCTCCATTCTGAAGGAAATCAGCCCTGAGTGCTCACTGGAAGGACAGATCCTGAAGCTGAGGCTCCAAGACTTTGGCCACCTCATGAGAAAAGAAGACTCCCTGGAAAAGACCCTGATGCTGGGAAAGATGGAGGGCGCAAGGAGAAGGGGACGATGGAGGACGAGATGGGGGGACAGTGTTCTCGAAGGGACCAGCATGAGTTTCACCAAACTGCGGGAGGCAGTGGAAGACAGGAGTGCCTGGCGTGCTCTGGTCCAGGGGGTCACAAAGAGGCGGACACGACTAAACAACAAGAAGTGCTTATTTATTGTTAAGGAAATGCAAAAACAAAAATCTCTTCCCATCGCACCCACAGACCCCCTGATCTATCAGGACTAAGCTCATTTGGCCCAGGATGCAACTTGCAAAAAAGGCAGGCCATGCAGCCCAGTATTATGATTGCACAGAGTTGGGACACCCAGGGTCATCTAGTCCAACCCCCTGCAATGCAGGAATCTCAACTGGACCATCCATGACAGATGGGCAGACAGCCTCTGCTTAAAAACCTCCAAAGACCATTTGCTCCACTGTCCAGGAGTTCTTAACTGGCAGAAAAGGTCTTTCAGGTGTTCCCTTTTTTTTTAGTGCTGATTCCCCCCCCCCCCAATTTTTAAAAATTGGTTTTCACATATTGCATTAACACATTAAAAACTTCCCTGTTCAGGGAAGTTTTTAATGTGTGATATTTTAGTGTATTCTTGGTTTCTATGGAAGCCGCCCAGAGTGGCTGGGGAAACCCAGCCAGATGGGCGGGGTACAAATAATAATTTATTAATTATTATTATTATTAATTATTATTATTATTATTATCATATTATTCTTTTCTCCTTCCTCCCACTTCCCTCCACCTCCACTCAATTTTCTCTACACTATAAAATTTACAATAATCTTTGCATTCTACAACCTTCTCAAATCATCTATATATTCTTATTATCTTTCCGTACTAATTGTTCTTCCATCCATCACTTCACATTTTAATCTAGGCATATTAGCGTATCTTTTTTAAAGCAATATTTTGCCACATATTCATCAAAACATATCCACTCCTTTTTACATTTTGGATTCGACTGATTTCTTATTACAGCAGTTGATTTTGCCGATATTGAATATTCATTTAGTTTACAAATCCATTCCTGTCATTTAGTCACATTGAGTCAAAGGTCTTCCTGTCATTCAGTCGCCTTTCTTGCAACCTGAATGGAGAAAGGAGATCATTGGGCACGAGAGCATTTCAGAGTACAAAAGGACTCTGCCCTCCGGAGCTTACAATCCGCAGTTCAACAGGGGAGGCTGCAGAGCAGGGATCGATCGCGAACCGGCCGGAGTGATAGACCATTTGATGGACTTCTGCAGCCACCAGCCGCAACCAGAATGCTCAATGGTTAGTGAGTTGTTGCCCATGGATGTCCACAAGTCCCTTTCCCTCCCCGACCTGGCCACAGTGATCCATGTGACGGTCACCTCCAGGCTTGACTACTGTAATTCGCTCTACGTGGGGCTGCCCTTGATGCTGTCCCAGAAACTCCAGCGGGTGCAGAATGCTGCAGCGAGGCTCCTCATGGGGTCCCTGCCATGGGAGCATGTTCACCCAGTGCTTTACCAGTTGCACTGGCTCCCGGTGGATTATCGGGTCAGGTTCAAGGTGCTGGTCTTGACCTTTAAAGCCCTTCACGGCCTAGGAACCTCTGGAACGTGTCCAGAGGAGAGCAACCAAAATGGTCAAAGGCCTGGAAACGATGCCTTATGAGGAACGGCTAAGGGAGCTGGGCATGTTTAGCCTGGAGAAGAGGAGGTGAAGGGGTGATATGATAGCCATGTTCAAATATATCAAAGGATGTCACATAGAGGAGGGAGAAAGGTTGTTTTCTGCTGCTCCAGAGAAGCGGACACGGAGCAATGGATCCAAACTACAAGAAAGAAGATTCCACCTAAACATTAGGAAGAACTTCCTGACAGTAAGAGCTGTTTGACAGTGGAATTTGCTGCCCAGGAGTGTGGTGGAGTCTCCTTCTTTGGAGGTCTTGAAGCAGAGGCTTGACAACCATATGTCAGGAGTGCTCTGATGGGGTTTCCTGCTTGGCAGGGGGTTGGACTCCATGGCCCTTGTGGTCTCTTCCAACTCTATGATTCTAACAGAACAACAACAAAAAAAAAGCCCAGAGGAATCGGCTTGCAAAGAGGTGCGACAAGCACCCTCCTTAGAAAGCGCACGACTCTGCCTCTCTGGGTCAGGAGTTAAAGAGATGCTCTAGTCTCCCCCAGCATAGGGATGAAGGGAAATTTGCCACGCTCAGCGGCCCAGGCTGATGGGAAGGAGCAGAGACTCACACAGAGAGGCAACAAGCAGCCTCTTCCTTTTGTGGGCCCTTTGACCTCATAGAAACCATCCTGCATTTAGAATGATTGCCTCGCCTGCTTTATACCCCATACTTGAGTTCGTCTCATCCTTTTCTCTCTTTTTTTCCAAGAATATTTATTAAGGTTCTCAATAATAGTACAATAAAAATCAAAAAGAAAAAAGAAAAAAATAACAAAAATAAAAATAATTAAAAACACATAAAGTTTCCATTACTTATTTTTCATTAACTTATTTCCCAGACCTCCTCATACCTCCCTTTTTTGTATTCCAATTCAAATTATTAGTTCAGCAAGTCCTTATTAAAAATTTTAAACCTATTTCTAAACCTTTTTTCCCCTCCATATTCTCTTAAAGCATTACAGCTGGAAACCACTTAATTTCTATCCGACATCATTCTAACATTCATGTCTCATCCTTTTCTCAAAAAGAACCTGCAGCCGCCTCCAGTTCTTCTATGTTACTTCTGGACCTGAATTATTCTTCTTTTTTAATTATTTATTTTAATTTATTGGGTTTTCCACAATTATAACAAATATCACATATCAAGACCTCTGGAACAAATGAAGTTCTTAACCCAAGGTACCACTGTACAGCACTCCAGGGAGACATTTCTAGGAAAACGGGGAAGACTTGACCGTCCTCCTCCAGAACACGAGAGATAGTTCCGCTTCTTGGTTGCCAGGTCAGCAATATGCTTTCCCCAAAACACTTCCCTCTTCCTTGGAACAGAGATGATCTCAAGAGATGCAGCGCATATGCGCCCCCTCTCTACTTTTAGGCCGATCACGAGTTAACTGTTGCGTACACTGACCTCTCGAGCCGGGAGCCTTAAAATAGGACATTGTGGAAGCAAATCGTCGGAAAAAGACTAGAGAAATGCCAGCTGTGCGTTTTGCAACAGCCTGGTTTTTTTTGGGGGGGGCACATTATTCAGGGAAGTTTTTAATGTGTGACATTTTTATGTATTTTTAATCTTTGTTGGAAGCCGCCCAGAGTGGCTGGGGAAACCAAGCTAGATGGGTATGGTACACATACATACATACATACATACATACATATATACATACATAAAATCACAGGAGAACAGGAGCTGAGGACACCCCCCCCAAACCCCCACACACACAACTCAACTGGAATGCTAAAACCTAAAAAATATCCTATATGCCACAGCAGGTAGGTCTGCAATCATATTTTGGACTGTAACAGTTTCCCCTCCTCTATTCAAAGTGCAGAAGTGGGAGAGAGGGAATCTGTGGTTCTTCAGGTGTTGGAAAACTACAACTCCCATCATCGTCGGTCACGGGCCCCTGTTGGCCGGGGTTGATGGGACTGGGAGTCCAGTGGCACCAGGTAAGCCACACGGTCATTTTATAACACTTGGTAGAAGGATAAAAAATATATAAAATATTGGACGCAAATACATTGACACAGGAGATTTTGAAGGTTAATGTTCAATGGAAACTAGAACTCTCCCTGCTGGGATTAGTGGATATGCAATAAGGTTACCAGACGTCCCCGTTTCCCGGGGGACAGTCCCCAGATTTACAAAATCTATCTATTTAATAAGAAGTGGAAAAGTGTCCCTGGATTCATTGAAAGAAACAACTGGTAACCTTAATACACAACTAGAAAAATATGGAAGGTTATTGCAAGATATGATCAGAGAGGCGAGATTGTACAGATATCCCATATGTTCTTCTTGTTCTCTATTCTATATGTTAAGTCTGCGAGTTGTGCCTATTCGGTCAACTTCAGCTGCTATTGGGAACTCGCTCGTTTTCCATTTTTGGCCAACAAAACACAGGCCGCAGTTGTTGCATACATAAATAACCTTTCCCGACACCTGGGGATTTCATTCTGAATTCTCCCCAACCAAAAGGACTATGGGTTTGTTTTTTAAGGGTTACCATACGCCCAGAATTGCTTCTTCCTCTTTTAAAGCTGTCAAAGTTGGGTGGCCATCCCTGCCTCTTGTTTTAACTATTTGCTATGCGAAAAGTTGGACTGGATGAATCCCTAGCTGGAATTAAGATTGCCGGAAGAAATACTGTATCAACAACCTCAGATATGCAGATGACACAACCTTGATGGCAGAAAGTGAGGAGGAATTAAAGAACCTTTTAATGAGGGTGAAAGAGGAGAGCGCAAAATATGGTCTGAAGTTCAACATCAAAAAAACGAAGATCGTGGCCACTGGTCCCATCACCTACTGGCAAATAGAAGGGGGAGAAATGGAGGCAGTAAGAGATTTTACTTTCTTGGGCTCCATAATCACTGCAGATGGTGACAGCAGTCACACAATTAAAAGACGGCTGCTTCTTGGGAGAAAAGCAATGACAAACCTAGACAGCATCTTAAAAAGCAGATACACCACCTTGCCAACAAAGGTCCATATAGTTAAAGCTCTGGTTTCCCCAGTAGTGATGTATGGAAGTGAGAGCTGGACCATAAAGAAGGCTGATCGCTGAAGAATGGATGCTTTTGAATTCTGGTGCTGGAGGAGACTCTTGAGAGTCCCATGGACGGCGAGAAGATCCAACCTCTCCATTCTGAAGGAAATCAGCCCTGAGTACTCACTGGAAGGACAGATCCTGAAGCTGAGGCTCCAAGACTTTGGCCACCTCATGAGAAGAGAAGACTCCCTGGGAAAGACCCTGATGTTGGGAAAGATGGAGGGCACAAGGAGAAGGGGACGACAGAGGACGAGATGGTGGGACAGGGTTCTTGAAGCTACCAGCATGAGTTTGACCAAACTGCGGGAGGCAGTGGAAGACAGGAGGGCCTGGCGTGCTCTGGTCCAGGGGGCCATGGAGAGGCAGACACCACTAAATGACTCAACAACGTGAAGAAGTCTTTCCTTCCTTTCCATCCTAAATCTTTCCACGCTTCACTGAATTTCCGTGATATTCTAACAACTGGAATCTAGAGGAACGGTGCATTTGATCCTGGACGCCGATTTAAGAGTCGCTGTGACCAGCGAGGCAAAACACAGGCAAGTCTTGCAGCAGGCGAATAACCTCCCCTTTAAAAATCTGCCTTAACTTGGTGGCTGTCACACCAACTTGTAGCCGGGACTGCCATGTGTCTTGCCGAATGCAAGATGGTTCTTTTAAAATTAAGATTCAGAAGCAATACTAACGCAAGTGGTGAGAATATTACAGGATTTATTCCAAACAGCAAGCAGTATATACAGTACCAAACCTCAATCTGCCTCAGGGAGACTATCCCCCAGATAGTCTCGGTCCACAGCACTGCGGCCAAACGGTCTATGTGGAGCGCTTTGCTTGGCACGCTCCAAAGCGAGATTTTTTTATAGACCTGTGTCCTTTTTTTAAAAAACAATTTTTTCCCCCAGTGCAAAATTACAACAAAAATTACAAAAATAAAATAAACAAAACAAAAACAAAGAAAAAACCCCACACACCTACAGAGAAAACCATGCCATCATAATAATCTTTACGTACATATATACATATTGACTTCCTTCCTGTTTTGAGACCTCAACATTTTTATTCTTTCTGAATTGTGTCTATATACCTTTTGCACCGATTCTGAATTTCTTTAACCCTGCAAAGCTTCATTCGTTTAATTTACTTACTACAGAACAATGTTTTTTCCGTATATTCTTTAACACAATCCCATTCTTTTGCTAATTTTTGGTTTGATTGCCCCCTTACGAATGCTGTGAATATTGCCAAATTTATATATTCACAAAGTTTAATCTGCAGTTCTTTTATTGATGGGATTTCCACTCCCCCCCCCCTTCCAGTTTTTTGCTATGAGCATCCTGGCAGCTATTGTTGCATAACTATTTTTGCGTAGTTAGTCTTACGGGACTAACACAGGCTCAACCACAGCTATTCTACATCCAGCAACAAAAAATGCCAGGCCATATATTGAAGGCTTTGCTGAACAGCGTCATCAACACATCAAAGGCCTTTTCACAAGGGATATTGAAAGCAATAAAACACAGAAACCAGTGTCAGGAAGGGATAACCAGATAATTAAAGGTAAAGGTAAAGGGACCCCTGACCATTAGGTCCAGTCGTGGCCGACTCTGGGGTTGCGGCGCTCATCTCGCTTTATTGGCTGAGGGAGCCGGTGTACAGCTTCCGGGTCATGTGGCCAGCATGACTAAGCCGCTTCTGGCAAACCAGAGCAGCGCACGGAAACGCCGTTTACCTTCCCACCAGAGTGGTACCTCTTTATCTACTTGCACTTTGACGTGCTTTCGAACTGCTAGGTTGGCAGGAGCAGGGACCGAGCAACGGGAGCTCACCCATGCGGGGATTCGAACCGCCGACCTTCTGATCGGCAAGTCCTAGGCTCTGTGGTTTAACCAACAGCGCCACCCGCATCCCAACCAGATAATTAATAAAATTATAACAACAATGACAATAATATATTTATACCCCGCCCATCTGGCTGGGTTTCCCCAGCCACTCTGGGCAGCTTCCAACAAAATATTAAAATACAATAGTCTGTCAAACATTAAAAGCTTCCCTAAACAGGGCTGCCTTCAGATGTCTTCTACAAGTCTGGTAGTTGTTTTTCTCTTTGACATCTGGTGGGAGGGCGTTCAACAGGGCGGGTGCCACCACCGAGAAGACCAGAGATGGAAGCTGACTGCATCAGATCCTCGAGCTTACAATAATTCTTCCCCAATATCCCATACACCGTTCAGCTCTACGTGTGAAGAAGCCGCGAAGACGCACGCAACTTAAAAAGAATCTGACAAAGGCACAAGGGCTGGGAGTTTTTAAAAATTATTTTATTTTTTTTTTCTTTCAGAAAGTTAGAGTTTTTGAGCTCACAAGATAAAGCAAGGATTCCAAAACACCCAACAAAATGACAACGGTTTAATTGCCGTGGCCCCGCTCCAGAGGCATACGCGACGAGAGCCAGGGAACAGTTCTGAACTTCCAAACATGCTTTGAAAAAAGGGAGGCAAGTATCAGCCCCCCGACAAAAGTAGAAGACTTAAAAACAACTTCTCTCCCGAGGTTCTTAATCATCGGATCTTCCCCTCCCCTCGACCCCCCCCCCCGCAGAAAAGTGAACACGTTAATGCAATGCACCTTAACCAAAAAACTTTCTCTAAGGTTTTTAAACATAAATAATTCCTGACGGACACGTACGGGAAAAGGTACTATTATCGTCAAAGCTGACGGGAGTCGCCGCAGCTTCCAAATCTCGCGTTTTCGCCTCTCCCGAAGCACGGTTTGCGAGAGGTCGTGAGAGGGGCTCCATCTCGCTGCGCCCCCAAACCCCCCTTCACATGTGAGCTACTCTCCCCCCCCCGAAACAGGGTCCGTGTTTGCTGATTTCACTAGGTAGTCTATGCGATTATTTACAGTATTTCCTTTTTTAAAGATAAAAACGACAAGAGAACGGAGATCAAAACGTTCTCTGTGGGTTTGCGGGATGAAGAGAGAGAGAGAGAGAGAAATAGAGATAGGTATGAGCATTGCAGAATTTCCTTCTGCGCCGGTGTTTTTTTCCAGGCCCCTTGCAAATAGGAGGGTGCCGGGAGCTACCGGAGGTTTCGCCGCCTCCCCAAAGGTTCCCAACGTTTCATCCAATCGCGCCACTCGGAGGTCACCCGCCCACCGGTCTCCGTGGTGACAGGCGCCGCCCGCTCTCAGTTGTCCTCGTCGCTGTCGTCCGGGCTGATGGCCGGGCTGGTGAGGCTGTAGGTGGGCGAGGTGGGGCTGTAGCCGGGGGAGGTGGGCGAGTAGGTGGAGCCCTTTGGAGAGGTGGGCGAGTAGGTGGGCGAGGTGGGGCTGTACTTCGGGGAGGTGGGCGAGTAGGTGGGGCTGGTCGGGCTGTACTTGGGGGAGGTCGGGGTGTAGACGGGCGAGGTGGGCGAGTAGGTGGGGCTGGTCGGGCTGTACTTGGGGGTGGTGGGGCTGTAGGTGGGCGACGTCGGGCTGTATTTCGGCGACGTCGGGCTGTACTTGGGCGACGTCGGGCTGTACTTGGGGCTGGTCGGGGTGTACTCTGGGGAGCTGGGACTGTAGGAGGGGCTGGTCGGGGTGTACTTGGGGCTGGTGGGGCTGTAGCTGGGCGAGCTGGGGCTGTAGCTGGGCGAGGAGGGGGTGTATGTGGGCGACTGCGGGGTGTAGCGGGGGCTAGAGGGGGAGTAGCTGGGCGAGGTGGGGCTGTAGGAGGGGCTGGTCGGGGAGTAGCTGGGCGAGGTGGGGCTGTAGTTGGGAGACGTCGGGGTGTAGTTCGGCGACGTCGGGCTGTAGCTGGGCGAGGTGGGGCTGTAGCTGGGCGAAGTCGGGGTGTAGTTCGGAGACGTCGGGCTGTAGTTGGGGCTGGTTGGAGAGTAACTGGGCGATGTGGGGCTGTAGCTGGGCGATGTGGGGCTGTAGCTGGGGCTTGTCGGAGAGTAACTGGGGGACGTGGGGCTGTAGCTGGGGCTGGTCGGAGAGTAACTGGGGGACGTGGGACTGTAGCTGGGGCTGGTTGGAGAGTAGCTGGGCGATGTGGGGCTGTAGCTGGGGCTGGTTGGAGAATAGCTAGGGGACGTAGGACTGTAGCTGGGGCTGGTAGGGCTGTAGCTGGGCGATGTGGGGCTGTAGCTGGGGCTGGTTGGAGAGTAACTGGGGGACGTGGGGCTGTAGCTGGGGCTGGTAGGGCTATAATTGGGGCTGGTGGGGGAGTACGACGGAGAGGTCGGGCTGTAGGAAGGCGACGTGGGGCTGTAGCTGGGGCTCTGCGGTGTGTACGCTCCAGGGGAACGAGGCTCGTAGGCAGGAGAGGTCGGGGAGTAGCTGGGAGACATAGCGCCACCTAGAGGAAGGGAAGAGGAACAGCCGTCAGTCCAGGTTCCCGGTCTGTTTGTTTTCCCGACAGCGCACTGGAATAATGAATTCTCTCGCTCACCTGGCGATGGGATGTACGGGCTGGAGGGTCCTGGAGAGCCAGGCGAGCCCGGGGTGGGCGACCAGGCTGGAGAATAGCCGGGGCTGAAGCCGCTGGCGTCGGAGGCGGCGCTGGGTGAAAAGCCGGCTGCCCCCGGAGTCATTCCGCTACCTGCACAACCGAGGAAGGAAAAAGGGATTAAGAAACAGGCCCCATGTTGGAGAAAAGAGTTGCACCAAAACGTTCAGGTCTGGGACAACTTGTAGTACTGCAAGAGTCCTGAGCACCATATTTTTCCCTATATAAGACGCACCAGACCACAAGACGCATCTCGTTTTTGGAGGAGGAAAACAAGAAAAAAAGTATTCTGAATCTCAGAAGCCAGAACAGCAAGAGGGATCGCTGCGCAGTGAAAGCAGCAATCCCTCTTGCTGTTCTGGCTTCTGGGATAGCTGCGCAGCCTGCATTCGCTCCACAAGACGCACACACATTTCCCCTTAATTTTTGGGAGGGAAAAAGTGAGTCTTATAGAGCAAAAAATACGGTAATTGCTGGCTGCGGTGGCAACTATTGCAGCCTATAAACAGAAATAATAAATAAGGAGCCACGTGGTCCCCCCACCGCCTGGGTTTTGACAAAGGCCAAACTGCAGTGTGTGGTTGTCTGTGGATCGATCATTTGCTGTGCATAACACCCCCAACAGCCCGTACACACATGACGTTTCCTGCAAGTTATTTCCCTGCCTTTTGCAGTCGGGGGTGCAAGGCCACACGAGGCACGTACGCAGCTGAGGAACCGAATCTCCCGTTTAGGAGCCCAGCCAATGTTTGCAAAGCAATGAAAGGTCAAACACACGGAGTTCATCTATGTGCTTTTTTTCTTTTCGTTTGGCAGGAGAAAGAACGTCGCAAGAAACCCACAAAACCTCTTGGGAGACTATGCAGGTCTCCTTACTTCCCCGAATTTGTGATTTCCCACGGCACGGTCCCAGAGATCCTGGGAAGGAGAGATCCCAAAGCAGGGAAGATTTCGCATCATGGGTTGGGAGCACTGGACGAGGGCCAGAGACACCCAGGTTCAAATCCCCAATTCAAGCCATGAAAGCTTACTGGCCAATGGCCCGGCCTACACAACAGGGACGTTGGGAGGTTAAAACTGGTGCACGTCAAAAACAAATGCATGTTGTTGTGGAGCAACTTGGAACAGAATGCAATATTCCAACCATCTGGGTCAAGCTCAAACCTGCAACTAATAATTCCAAGAGGGGGCATTTGTGTAGGCGGAAGACCCCCCTCTCCGATACGTACCAACACTAGGAGACCATGCCCCATAGGCTGGTGTTGCGCCTTGGTTCCAGGGGGTCATGGCGGGCGACATTCCCCCCATGGGGCTGGGAGCTGACCCAAAGAACATGCCGGTAGCTGTTAAGGAATGGAATGGAGTTAGAGAGGATTGGAAATTGGTGTCTACAGAGACCCTCTTGCGTCCACTTACCTAAATCTACTGCCCTAAACTCTCGCTTTTATCCTGCCCTCTGAAACACACATTTCTAAAAGGAAGATGCCCTGCTTTCCTTGATATTCAGCCTCACGAGCCGGAGCACACCTCCCTCGCCCCCAAGGAAACGGCTGTGAAGCAAAACGTTGCACGCTTTTAAGCTGCCGATACGCGGGCGTCTGTTTCAGAGAAGCGAAAAATTCCTTCAAGGGAGGAAACGGTCGCTTGGAGTCACCCGCCCATGCCCGCCTCGCTCCTCTCTACTTAAGTCCTCTGTGGTGGGCGCTTGCTTGCGCATGCCCTGTTGTGCCAACTCCCAGAATCCCCTGCACCGCCCACATGAAACCTGCCTCTTTCTTCTCAAGAGAACCCCAGATTTCCTTGCTCCCGGACCAGCAAGCGCAGCAGGTTGACTTACGTCCGCCCACGCCAAGTCCCGGGATGTTGGTGGGGATCTCCATGCCGTATTTGCACTTCTCGGCGTCCAAGAGGAGGTCGAAGCAGCCGGTGCCCGCCGGGGCCAGCTGGCCCAGCATGATGTTCTCCGAGACGCCCTTCATGGGGTCGCTTTCGCCGTGGGCAGCCGCTTCCATGAGCACGTCAACCTGCAGGGGGCAGCGGAGGGCAGGGCGAGTCAAAGGGTGGCACGCTAGCTCCCCCAAGTGGCGGGAGAGGGACATTCTGTTAGAATTCCTGCTCCGTGATTGCAGTCATGGGATTGTTGTCTATCACATGACGGTGTATGTTTTGACTCCACAAAGTGGGAAGGGACGGAGACAGGATGTTTGTGTTACAGTGGTACCTCTGGTTACATACGCTTCAGGTTACAGACTCTGCTAACCCAGAAATGGTGCTTCAGGTTAAGAACTTTGCTTCAGGGTGAGAACAGAAATTGTGATCCGGCAGCGCGGTGGTAGCAGGAGGCCCCATTAGCTAAAGTGTTGCTTCGGGTTAAGAACAGTTTCAGGTTAAGAACGGACCTCCGGAACGAATTAAGTACTTAACACGAGGTACCACTGTACTGTGTTCCGTGAAGTAGGACTATTGTCCTTTGTTCTTTCTCTTTGCTGTCTGATGCTAGAGAGAGAGGGAGCCATGTAGCAGTGCTCCCTGTGTGTTTATATGTAAATAAAGTAGATTAGCCAAAATGCTGAGGTCAGTCACGCAAGATGAACAGACTCTGTGGATCCCTAAGTGTGCCGATGCCTGTTGGCATCGGTCGCTGTGATGTTCGGGCTGAAGAAAGCTTTTGAAGCAATCGACCAGGAGGGAGAAAACGTGCCAGTCAGGCATTTGTCTCTGCCAGGGTCCTACTCGAGTGTAGGCTGAGCTCCTGACAAATTCCTGGCCCTTCCCCCCCCCGAAAACTCACCGTCTCTTCGAAGGAGCACTTCATGAGGGGCCCCGTGTCCTGGCGGTTGACGCCGTGCCGGGTGATGGCCATCAAGTGGCCGCGGCAAGTCATGGTGTCGCAGAGCAGCGCCAAGTGGCGGTAGTTGACGTAGGAGCCGTCAAAGGAGATGACGTGGTAGAGCTCCCTCTCCAGGGCTTTCCTGACGGCCTCGATGCCCAGCACCTGCAAGGGCGAGGAGAGGCAGGCTGCCACAGTTGCAAAGAGGGCCCCCCCAAAAAACTGCGCTACCAGATCCCCTCCCTTAAATCTTCACCTCGGAGGGAGCGCCTTCTCCCTTTCTCTCTCTCACACAAACACGAGATCGCCTTGCCCCATTATGAGCCAACTTGGCCACTTCAATTGGTGGAATTGGCACTGTGCAGGTGGCACCTGATACCCGTTCCACATGCGCAAGAGAACCATCTTTTAGTGCGCTTTGGAACTCCCTGCCTGTTGAAGCCTCTCACCGCACTGCTTTCCAAAGTTTAGACAAGCCTAGCCAGAAAGCTGATGCGAGCGCAAATCTGCTTTCGGTCCACTGTTATTTTAAATACCTTAAATTACTGTTAATTTTGCTCGGCAATAATGTCATCGTTGCATCTTTTCTGTAAACCGCTTTTGAAGTTGTTATTGTTGCTTTTGCAGTCAAGTGGTTGTTATAAGAATTTTAATATAATATATTCTCAGTAAATAGTCTCAAATATATAATAAATATTCATAAATGCACACGCATCTAAATATATGAACCATGTGTCAGAAATAGTATGGAAGAATAATCCTGAAACCATTTTGATTTCTCCCAGTGACCTCAGATATTCCTCTGCAGTAAGGGAGGCAAATGGGGGAAAGCCTTCCCATTGTCTTTTTGGTTCACAAATCCTGTCTTAAGGGCGTATTTGCGTAGGAATAGGGTGAGCCTGTGACCTGGACTCAGGAGCTAAAGTATTAACCATCACAAAAGAATGGCCAGGCTGCCTAGGTAATTCAATCAGTGACCATTATCAGGTCTCCTGGCAGACAAGATTTCTGCTGTAGACCGCCTCCTTCTGTGATGTATGCATGATGTTTTGGGGGGTGGTCTTGGGCTACAGGGTGGGTAATATAAGGGCTTCAAGCGTCAATATAAGGGCTTGCGCACCATTGTTCAGGGTTCCTCCTCCCTCCTGCGTGTGGAGAGTGGGGACCCTGTTGCAACAGTTCAATAAAGATCAGGCTTACTAGCTGCTTTGCTTCTCAATATACTCTGGTTGGCCTCTGTTGTATTCTCCTACCGATAGGGAACCCACTTAAGGACTCTTGGGATACACCATAAGGGAAAGGGGGCAGTTTTTCTTATAACAAGAATAAATAACTGCACTCAGTTCTATCAGTCTTACTAGCCGCTTTGCTTCTCAAATATACTTTGGTTGGTCTCTGTTATTTCCTCCTACCGACAGGCAACCCTCAAGGACTCTTTACAGGCTCCAGAATACCCCATAAGGGAAAAGAAGCAGTTTTTTCCCTTGTAACACGCTGTATGCATCATATAAAATTAATAAACGAATGAACATGCCCTATCGCAGATGGAGGGGCTGCTCCCCTCCCACGAAACCCCAGAATGTGCCCCCTCCTGGCCGTAGATACCCACCGTGAAGATCTCCACAATGTCGTTGGAGGTCGTGCGCACGGGGTCCACATCCTTCTCGCTCAGCACCCGCATGAGGCTGACGCCGTCTGTCTCCAGAATCCACTCCTGCAAGGCCTTAAACTCCCCATCCTCCGTGATTATGATCTTCTTCTTGTTGTCCGTCTGGGGCAGGTGCATGTAGACCTAGGGGGGGAGATAGAGGGCAAAAAGTGGGGTCAGAGTGCGCTCGGAGGGAGCCCCTATCATGCTCAGGTAGGGAGGCGATTGTGGGAGCCAGCTGGGTTCTGCAGAGTGCGAATGCTGCCTGCCGCCCAGGCTCACCTTGCTGATCTGTTCGATGCCCTGAAGCGTCATGTCCGTCAGCATGTTGGACTCAATGCAGCGGAGGAAGACGTCGTCGTCCATCTTGTCCACAACTTCCTCCTCCTGTAAGCCGCGCGAGAGGGAGGGGAGGAGGCAGAAAGTGTCAGCCCTGTTGTTTGCCTTATATATTCTTTTCCAACAAATTGTAATAGCACCATACATTCCCTTTGACTCTGCCGAGTCGCGACTCCCCTCCCCCCCCCGGTATATTTGTCCTCTTTCCATCACGCACATCATTCTCATATTAGTACTATTATACACCTTTTTGTCTTTCCCCTGTTTGATATATTATTTTTCATTAGTCTAATTAGCTCAGTTTGAGTTGTATGGAAGTATGGAAGGTTGAAAACCTTTAATAAAGTAGATTTAAAAGGCTTCATTCAAAGACCGGACCACCCCCCCCCCCGCTCACCTCTTGCATCTTGTTTTCGTCGCTGTTCATGATCCGGATCCGCAGCACCAACTTCTCTGCGTTGTCATCGTTGAAAATGCAGTTGAGGTCGTCCCCAAAGCCTGCAAAGGGAGGAGGGAAGGAAGGTTGAGCTCCTGGGCTGAAGAGCAGACCGCAACACCTTCTCTAGAATGGGTTTTGGGGGGGGGCTAATCCCAACCCTGCCCCTCCTTCTCACCAGCATTGATCTTCTCGGCGATCTGCTCCATGGTGAGCTTGCGGTCAGTCATATGCTTGCGGTCCAGCTCCACGCGCAGCAGCCAGGGGGAGATGCGGGTGACGTCAAAGTCGGGCATCTCGTAGTAGACGTTCACCCAATCCTGGTCCTCGGCCACCACCGTGTTCTGCGGGTTGGGGTCGTAGTAGATGGCGGTGTTGGCAGTCACCTTGCGGAGGGTCGTGTGCTCCAGGCGGCAAAGGATGTCCTGGGAAGAAGACGGACCCCCGGGAAAGTAGGGGGTAGGGGAGAGAATGGGGTGAAGACTCCTGGCCTCGAGAGCACCTAGCCTTACCCTCCTGCCAACCACAAAGCTGCCCCTTTCCACTCAATTCATTTTTTTGGGGGGGGGGGAGGGAAGCAAGTTCTGTGCGTAACAAGCTAAACTTGGGCCGTCTCCTGCAATTCATCAGTTAACCTGCGGGGATCAGGCACACAGGGAAACCTCGCTGCCCACGAAACAGCAAATGGATAAAGGGGACCGCACAGAGCTTAGCGATGCTTCGAAATCCTTTTGTGTTTAAGATGAGCATCCACAGAAATAAACTTGTATCAGTAATAAAAACACATTCTATTTTATTGGGTCGTTTTGGAATGATTCCCCCAGCGCTTGCTTCTTTCTCTGCTTATGATACAATGTATTTCCACCTGTAATGTGGATTTAACCCTGTAGGAGTACGTTTTTATTGATGTAAAGGTAAAGGGTAAATGGGCCCCTGACCATTAGGTCCAGTCGTGGCCAACTCTGGGGTTGTGGCACTCATCTCGCTTTATTGGCTGAGGGAGCCGGCGTACAGCTTCTGGGTCATGTGGCCAGCATGACTAAGCTGCTTCTGGCGAACCACAGCAGCGCACGGAAACGCCGTTTACCTTCCCGCTGGAGCGGTACCTATTTATCTACTTGCACTTTGACGTGCTTTCGAACTGCTAGGTTGGCAGGAGCTGGGACCGAGCAACGGGAGCTCACTCCGTCGCGGGGATTCGAACCGCCGACCTTCTGATCGGCAAGTCCTAGGCTCTGTGGTTTAACCCACAGCACCACCTGCGTCCCACTTTTATTGATGTAGACCATTAAAAAACTATTTTTTTGATGACACGGTGGTACTAAAAAGTTTCAGCAACTACTAAATGAACAGGAAGGTTTGCAGCTTCTGCTGGAAAGGGACCCAGAAGCAGAAGGAAAAGACCATGACTGTGAGTGTGGAGTCGTTTGAGAAAAAGGCCTTTGGAGGCTACAAGGGATGTGAAAAATTTTCAGCCAACAGGCAGAGTCTCCTTTTGCTCCACCCCACCCCACTCCTTTCCTGCCTTTTCTCCTCCTCTGGATCCTTACCTTGGCCCTCTCGGCATCTCGGGCGGACTGCCCCAGCAGGAAGACGGTCAGCGAGGGGGTCTTGGGCTTCTTGGAGATGTTGATCAGCTCCTTGAGTCGGGGCACGCCCAGCGTCACGTTCTTGGCTGAGACACCGGCGTAGTGGAAGGTGTTCAGGGTCATCTGAGTGGCCGGCTCGCCCAGGGACTGGGCAGCCAGCGCCCCCACCATCTCGCCAGGGTGAGCCTGCGGGAGGATGGGCAAAGAGGGAATGAGGGGCCGCCCAGCCATGGCTTTATACAGTAAGCCAGTCTGGACCCTGGCAGACCAGGGTTCCAATCCCCGCCCAGCCAAGAAGCCCATTGGGTGGACTTGGGCCAGTCATTCACTCACTCTCAGCTTAACCTATCTTCTAGGGTTGTTGTGCAGTTAAAATGGAGAGGAGAACCTATCAGCGATATTCTTATGGTGCAGCCACATGGAGACCCATTTTGCTCATTTTTCATTAACCACAGTTTAGTGTTACGTCTAAACCATGCTTAACCTAAACTATGTTCAAACAAGCTGCAAAGCAGGGTGGATAAAAATCAATGATTTTTAAAACTATATATATGAAAAAATGGATTTTTAAAAATTTAAATTAAATATTTTTGGAGGGAATTTTTTTTCCTAAAGACAGTTTTCTATTTAAGTTACATTATAGTCCAAAGGCTATTCGTCAGGAAATAAGGATTTGTTTTAAGTTTTTCATGTGTGCTAAAAACTCAGTCTTAAGTGTTTTTTTTTAATGTTTAACCACATCAGTTAGCAAACATGGATACGTATGCCATAATGTTACTGTTTTAGTTAAATAAATTATTTAAATTGTTATTAAGGGAATGATTATTTTTCTCCTTCCAATAAAGTACAGCAGAAAAGTTGTCCGAATATAAACAGTTAACTTATTAAACCTCACAATAATTTCACTGTCTATGTATTTCTAATAGCATAAGCAAATCAGTAATTTTTGCTACAAAACTACTCTGAAAATTTATCATTCCAAAAACGAAACCGTCTGGTTGCAAATATTAAGATTATACAATGAGTCTTGCTGTAAAAAAAAAAAGATTTAAATCAAGTCTTGCTGACGAGTGATTTAAATCAAACCCACCCGGCTGCAAAGCCTTGAATTTCAAACATAGCTTGGCTATAAATTTGAAAACGATCTTGTTCAACTGGTTTGGGTTATGTCTCTCAAGAGTCCCTTAAAAACTTTTTAATTTTCCCCCTGGAGGGAGCCAAACCTCCAGGACGGAACCCAGCCAGGTACTCACAATGGCCTGGTTGAATTTGGACTCGATCTCGCCCAGCAGCCAGTCGAAGGCTTCCCCGCTGAGGCGGAACTCCTCAATCATGCGCCGGCTGCAGAGTGTGGAGCGCAGGTGGATGTTGAAGAGGAGTGTGGCGTTCTCCTGCGCCTGTTTGCTGAGGGGGTCGTCCCCGTTCACAATCACCAGTTTCTTGCTGAGCTCCTTGACGCCTGTCGCAGGAAGCAGAGAAAGGCAGGAGGGGCTGAGCTGGGAGATTGTGGCTCGCTTGTTCTCGGCAAGTTAATATATCCCGGCCTTGTTCCAGCCGCGTTCTACATCTTTTCCCCCCTCCCGGGAGACCCGGCTGAATTATTCACGTCGGAAAAGAGTCACTGGATTCGGCAGCGTGGCAAGGAAGCCCAACGGAGGAGCCCGGCTGCAGATTTCCCCTGGCAGGCTGGTGTGTGTGTGTGTGTGTCGTCCTCCCCTCCCCTGCTCTCGCCACCGGTTTCTGCCCCTCCCTGCCAAACTCACCATCCACCACTTTGATAGGATGCAGGTCGGACGGCAGGCGTGTGTTGATGTGGAAGATCTTCTGTGCATTCCAAATCATGCGCAGCAAGTTGCATGGGAGAACCACCTATGTGGGAATAGAGAGTTAGGAACTGGGCACTACCAGGTGCGGCCATCGCCCAATGCTGCCCCCTCCACCACCAGCCAGACTCCTCCTTTTAACCTCTCACTGCTTTTCCAGCAGGGCGTATCCTATACCACCAAGCTTATGACGGCATTTCATATATTAAACAAACAGGTAACAATGGAAATATCGTACAGTTGTACCTCAGCTCCCGAACGCCTTGGGAGACGAACGTTCCAGCTCCCGAACGATCAAAAACCAGAAGTGTTTCAGTTTTTGAATGTTCTTTTGGAATCTGAACGTCCAGTGGGGCTTCAGCAGTTTCCGATTGGCTGCAGGAAGCTCCTGCAGCCAATCAGAAGCCACGCTTTGGTTTCCAAATGTTTTGGAAGTTGAATGGACCTCTGGAACAGATTCTGTTTGACTTCCAAGGTACGACTGCACTGCCAATATGTAACTTGATCTCCAATTTTATTTTTCTCTACGGTTTTCGTTGTATGGTTTTCTATGTGTGATTGCTGTACACCATACCCTAAATGTTTTTTTAAAAATAAATTTTATATTCCTTTTTTTTTTAAAAAAACTGAGTAATAAATAGTCCAAGGCAAGGCGAAGCAGAACAACAAAATGGGTTGATTAATTTTGCTATGGATTTATGTAAAGAGGGTGGTTTGGGGGGCGAGGAGAGAGGCATGAGTTAGAAAACCCTAATTCGGTCCAGTAATCCCTGCATCTTTGCATATTACAACTTATTACATGCCTTCACCCTAAGCTCCTGGGGTAGGTCACAGCCATTAAATCGCAGCATTGAAAGACAATTATTAAAAACAGCTTGAAGCAACTTAAAATTACTGCTCCAACATTTTTCTTGCTTTCAAAATCAAGATTTGCTCGTGCCACACCTAGTTTTTTTTTTACTGGTAAGAAATATATTGGAAAACACAACTAAGGTGGTCCTCGCTATCCCTTGACGCTCTAGCTCTTATTTTGAAAAGGTATCTATCTGTATTATGCAAATAAATGAAATTATCTTGATGCTATGCTACATGACACTGAAATGTTCAAATGCTGCTTTGATTGCGCTCAGTGGCGTAGCGTGCGTTGTCAGCACCCGGGGCAAGGCAAGTAATTTGCGCCCCCTAACCCCTAACCTGCCGCCGCTGCCAGCTTCTTCTTGCTGCTGCCTGGGTTGGTCTGGTGTGGTTCTCTCCCGCGCTCAGCGCTGTGCTGGGCCGCCGCTGCACTGTCCCTCCCCCAGATAGTCCCTCGCTCTCTCTCCGCACCGCACGCCTGGCACCCACCCCCTCCACAGTGGTCGGCGACCTGGCTGCTCGGATCGGATTCGCACAGCCAGCACTGCAGTGAGAGAGTGAGTGAGTGAGCCAGGTAGGGGCAGAGAGCTGCAAGTGCGAGCGCGCGCCCCCAAATGTTGCGCCCGGCCCCACCTGCATCCCCCACGCTACGCCACTGATTGCCCTTGAATCTTCCTGCCACGCCAAGGTGAAAGACCACACCCTTTGAGAACCGCGGAACTAGCGCATCCAGGAAGCGGAGAAGGAATGTCCACACATGCGGGGTTGGGGTTTTTTGGGGGGTGGGGGCATAAAAAACCACCCTGCTGAACCAGACCAGAAACACCATCTGCACTAGGAGTTACCAAGGGTCTCTTCCTGCCCAGCCGGCCACCTGGGGGTCAAGACAAGGCCGGACTAGCCTCACCTTGCTGTCTCCCGTAGGGAAGATGACCCTCAGCACCTCCCGATCGGCCTTCATCTTCTCGAACTCCCTCTCCAGCTCATTCTGGATGTGGGCGTTGCTGAGAATGTCCTTCACCATCTCCTCCTGCAGGGTGCGCCGCAGAGCCCGCTCATTGGTGTAGTCGAATTTGAACCTGGGGAGGGGGGAAGATGGAGGAGAAGAGACCTTCAAGAGGACCGCTGCGATGCTCTGGATATTTCCAGGACACCCAAAGCCTGGACCGAGCAACAAAGCAAAGCCACGGTCTGCTACTGGGAACAGGGGCTCCTGCTGCAATAGAGGGGCGGTGTGTTTGTTTTGCCAGCTGAAAATACCGTATTTTTCGCTCTATAAGATGCACCAGACCACAAGACGCACCTAGTTTTTGGAGGAGGAAAACAAGAAAAAAAAATATTCTGAATCTCAGAAGCCAGAACAGCAAGAGGGATCGCTGCACAGTGAAAGCAGCAATCCCTCTTGCTGTTCTGGCTTCTGGGATAGCTGCGCAGCCTGCATTCGCTCCGTAAGACGCACACACATTTCCCCTTACTTTTTAGGAGGGAAAAAGTGAGTCTTATAGAGCAAAAAATACGGTAATTCCTTGCATGTGTCTGGCTGTTGCAGCCCATCTGAGACCGCAGTAAGAAAAGACAGAATTTCGAGAGGCATCCTATAGCTTGGCCTTCCCCAACCTCAGTTCTTCTCCTTTACAGGCGACTCTACTGACATAGAAGCTGTTTGCGCTGAGCTCCCGCGTTGCCCAGCGCACATCAGGATTCCCCAGGCCCATAAACAGGGGGGAGAGAGCGCAAATCCTGTGCAACGTGGGAGCAATGGAATAAAAGTTTGGGGGTGGCGGGGGGAGGACTCATCCATGCACGCAGAAGGAAACCCCCGAGGCAAGACTCACTTCTTCTCAAAGGCCTTGTTGGAAGGCTTGAGCGTGGCCAGGTTCTGGAATTCCACACTCTCCCCCGCCAGCCCGTCCTCGCCGTAGCGCAGCTGCACCACCTGGTTGATGGAATTGCGGACCGTGGCGTCGTACTTCACCATCACGGACTCCATGGACTTGATCAGCCGCCGCTGGATGTAACCTGGCCGTGGGGCAGAGGAGGAGATTAGCAAGAACCCCGGTGCGCCCCACAGATCCTCCATATCTATCTATCTATCTATCTATCTATCTATCTATCTATCTATCATCTTTTTTATTAAATTTTCTGTTTTACAATTCAAAAGACTCATTTAAACATCCTTAGAATATTGACGACTTCCCTTCTCTTTCCATGGCTCATTTTGCATACCATAAAATCCCTGCAAAAACTATACCATTCAGTGTTCCATTACTGCATTCATCAAAACTTGTTTACACTGTTGAATTTATCTTAATGCTGCCCACGTTTTCAAGTGTACACAATTTCCCAAGAATTTCTGAAGAAGTGTGCATGCACACGAAAGCTCATACCAAGAACTAACTTAGTTGGTCTTTAAGGTGCTACTGGAAGGAATTTTTTTTGTTTTGACAATTTCCCATGTATTCAATAAATGTTTTCCAACCTCCTCTAAACATTTGTTCACCTTGTTCTCCTATTCTATACGTTAAGTGTGCAAGCTGCGCACATTCCGTCAGCTTAAGTTGCCATTCTTCTTTGGTTGGGACCTCGCTCGCTTTCCATTTTGGGGCTGACAAAACACAGGCCGCAGTAGTGGCGTACATAAATAACCTTTTTTGACAGCTGGGAATTGCTGTCTGAATTATCCCCAAGAAAAAGGACTCGGGGTTTCTTTTGGAAATGTACTTTTAAACATTTTTTTTTCCAATTCATTATGGATTATTTCCCAATATGCTTTTACAAGACCACCACATTCAAGTCCACACAAGTCCTTCTGACTTCTGGGTGAAGAGGGGAGCTGTTTTTTGCCAGTGCTCTCATGGACCACACCTGGGCTACAATATCTGTCCAAGAGCCAGAGAGTCCCATCTCTGGAAAACGAATGCCTGGACATCTCCCGGTTGAGGCCAGTTACCAAGCAAAAGTGTTTTAAGTTACCGAGATTGCTCTGTGTGTGATGACCTCTAGTCTTTATCTCACTAACTGGCACCCGTGCTGCATCTTCATGGGGCAGTGTAATCATTGGCAATGGTAAGGGTTCTTGGGTCCCGCTTCTCGAGTTCCCAAGGGGTCCCATTTTGCTAACAGTATTTTCCTTTCCTAAATGGCTTTCATTCTACCCAATCATTAATCCATCTACTTCTTCATTTTGGGTCTGCATGTTTGGGGGCCTCCTGTGGTGAAACAGGTCAGTGCATTTCGCTGTTAACCAGAAGGTTCGTGGTTGGAGCACACCCAGGGATGGCCGTGGGGAGAATAATTGCATTGCAGGGGGGTGTTTGGACTAGATGACCCTAGGGGTCCCTCCCACCTCTAGAATTCTGATGTGGGTTAAAGCCTTGGTTCTAAACCAGTGTCTCGGACACATTTTTGGTCACATCTGTGACTGTACAGTTTGTCTGCCTTGACGCCCCAGAAGCAGAGAGAGGCAATTTAACTCTTGCTCCTTGGGACGCAGGTGGCGCTGTGGGTTAAACCACAGAGTCTAGGACTTGCTGATCAGAAGGTCGGCGGTTCGAATCACCACGACGGGGTGAGCTCCCGTTGCTTGGTCTCTGCTCCTGCCAACCTAGCAGTTCGAAAGCAGGTCAAAGTGCAAGTAGATAAATAGGTACCACTCTGGCAGGAAGTTAAACAGCATTTCCGTGCGCTGCTCTGGTTCGCCAGAAGCGGCTTAGTCATGCTGGCCACATGACCCGGAAACTGTACACTGGCTCCCTCGGCCGGTAAAGCGAGATGAGCACCACAACCCCAGAGTCGTCCGTGACCAGACCTAATGGTCAGGGGTCCCTTTACCTTTTACCTTGGGGGGTTTGGGGGGCATCTGGAGCACAGCCTGAGATCTCCTGGCTCACACTGGACAAGCAAAAGAAGAGTGGTGTCCTACCTAACAGGGTTGCTTTTACCCCCTGGGTGCTGGTGCCCCGTCTAAACCACCAAGGAAACACTGGCCTGGATTTAGGGGTAAGGTTTTCTGAATTCCTGGATTGAACCTGATTTTCCCACGCAGGATGGGAGGATGAATCCCGGTTGCTGAAAGAACAGCACTAAACCACCAACTGGAGCCATGTAGCCCTCTCTCTTCTCCCCCCCCCGCCCCTCCCTCCAAACCCACCTGTTTCAGCTGTTTTGACAGCCGTGTCGATCAGCCCCTCTCGGCCCCCCATGGCATGGAAGAAGAACTCCGTCGGGGTGAGACCGGCCAGGTAGGAATTCTCCACGAAGCCCCTGCTCTCGGGGCCGTAGTCGTCCTTGATGAAGTGGGGCAGCGTCCGATGCTTGAAGCCAAAGGGGATGCGCTTCCCTTCCACGTTCTGCTGCCCCACCACAGCAATGACCTGTGGGGAGAAGGGCGGAGAGGCAGGGCAGTCACCCAAAGTGCCTGGCGTCCGGCGGAACAGGAAGGCCGGCTGCCATGTCTGGGGTCCATCCGTCCACCCACCCACCATGTTCCTGGAGGGTGAGGCCTACCTGCGAGATGTTAATCTTGGAGCCTTTGGCTCCCGACACCACCATGGACTTGAAGTTGTTGTACTCAGAGAGGGACTTCTGGGCGGACGAGCCGGTCTTGTCTCGGGCATCATTCAGGATCCTGTTGACCTGGTTCTCAAAGGTCTGCCTCAGCGTGTTGCCAGGGGTGGGCTCCAGTTCATTGTTGTGGGCCTTCTCGATCACCTGGAGTCAGGTGAGAAAAAAAGGGGGGGGGGGAAGAGTCTCAGAACAGGCGCCTTCCCCCAGGACAAGGCAAGCCCACCCAAGCCTATGGGATTGCTCTCCCCTTTCCTCTCCATCCTACCCAAACGCAACCCTCCCTTCCCTCGCCAGTGTGGTGTAGCGTTTAGAGTGTCAGTCCAGGGTTCAAATCTCCACTCGGGTGCGAAGCTCGCAGGGTGGGCCTTGGGCCTGTCACTGCCTCTCTCAACCTAACCTACCTCAGAGGGTTGTTGCGAGGGAGAGAGGAGGGCGAGGCAAGCCACCCTGAGGTCCTTTGAGGAAAGGTGGGCTATAGATACAATGAATAAACAAACCCATCTCTGCTGGATCCCACAGAGCTCTGTGAAAACCATCTCTATAAGGAATAATAAATAATAACAACAACAATTTATTATTTATACCCCTCTCATCTGGCTGGGCCTCCCCAGCCATTCTGGGTGGCTTCCAACAAAATATTAAAATACAGTAATGCACCAAACATTAAAAACTTCCCTAAACAGACAGTATCCCCCCTAACTCCACCCCGACGTACCCCTTGAAAATTGCCAATGGTCTTGTGAACCACCTGGCAGTTTTTCTATCTACTGTGTGTGTGTGCTCTGCTAGGTGCTGTGCGGCTTTTAACCACCTTGCTTTCTAACACATGCGCTGCAATGAAACCTGCGGACCACAGTTTGGGAACCTCTGGTGTCGATTCCCCCCCGGCTCCCGATCTACAGGCCAAGGGCAACCAGCCTGAAGCACTGCTGGCGGATTCAGAAGGAAGCACGCCGTGGCCTTGAGCTCAGGTCCTTAACTGCTATGGCGGAATAATGATGAGCCCCCACCCACTCTGCCCTCTTTCCCCAAGAGCGCCTAGCCCCCTCGCCATGCGCGCGTCGCTTTGGGTGCAGAGTTCTGCTCCCTTCCTTACCTCTATGACATCCTGCTTGGCCTTCTTGATGGTGTTCTGAATGTCTTGGTAGGTCTTGGCATCAGCAATGGAGTCTCCGATCCCAATGGTGTGGCCTGCCAAAGAGGGGGCGAAGAGGCTCAACACCAGAAAGGGAGAACAAGAAAGCCGGCGTGGCCTAGTGGTTAGCGTCGGGCTGCAGCCTGGGAGACGAGGGTTCAAATCCCTGCCCGGCCATGAAGCTCACAGGGCGACTCACAGCCTAACCTACCTGTGGGGATTAAATGAGGGAGGAGTACCAAGTAGGCCCCTCAGAGAAGCAGAGAGGTTATATGGGCAATAAATCGGGGCTTCCCAAACTCGGGCCTTCATCTGCTCTTGGAATACAACTCCCATCATCCCTAGCTAGCAGGAGCAGCAGTCAGGGATGATGGGAATTGTAGTCCAAAATCAATTGGAGACCCAAGTTTGAGAAATACTGCATTTTAGCCTCTGGCACTGGAGCCGGAGCACAGTCCTTGTGTGTGACTTTGGAAATGCAACAAAATAAATACAGTGGTACCTTGGTTTACAACCATTATCCATTCCGGAGATCTGTTTGTAAGCCAAAACAGGTTGTAACCCAGGGCGCACTTTTGCCAATGGACCTCCAAAAAGTATTTGGTTGCAATCCAAAAAAATTGATTGTAATCCCAAAAAGGTTTGCAAACCGGGAAACATGCACTTCCGGGTTTGATGTGTTTGTAATCCAAAACGTATGCAAACCAGACTGTTTGCAAACCAAGGTACCGCTGTAATGGCAATGCAGGGAAGAAGTTCGTGCCTAACTGAGGAGGCCCAAGGTGGGTCTAGTCGAACAAGTACAGTGGTACCTCGGGTTAAGTACTTAATTCGTTCTGGAGGTCCGTTCTTAACCTGAAACTGTTCTTAATCTGAAGCACCACTTTAGCTAATGGGGTCTCCTGCTGCCGCCGGAGCACAATTTCTGTTCTCATCCTGAAGCAAAGTTCTTAACCTGAAGCACTATTTCTGGGTTAGCGGAGTCTGTAACCTGAAGCGTCTGTAACCCCAGGTACCACTGTAATGAGTTAAATCAGAACCCCAACGCTGCAACTGCCAGACTCCTTTGGAGGAAGAAGAAACCATGGTGGGGGAATACGCCCCACCAAAACAGACCAAGTTTCACCATCAATCTCACCTTCAATCAGCAGCCAGTTGTTGATAACCGTCTGGATGTTGCTGTAAAAGAGGCGGGTGACATCGTGGCCCATCTCCAGGTAGGAGATGTGGACCAGGGAGCCGGCAGAGGTGCCCAGCGACTTCTTGCAGAGGATGCCCATGATCAGCTCCCCGTTCTCCACGATGACCTGAGGAAGAGAGGGGAAAGGAGAGCGACAGAAGAGCGTGAGGCTGGTGGGGACGGCTAGCAAATCTGGCTGCAGGCAGGAAACTAGGTAAGCCCAGCTGTAGAGACCGGTGTGTGTGTGTGTGTGTGTGTGTGTGTGTGTGTGTGTGTGCTGCAGCCTTGCATCTCCACCCACAAGCCTGGAACCCTTTGAGCCGTGTGATTTTTGACTTGCAGCAAGAGTGGGATCTTCTGCTTCGCTCAGTGTGTTGCTCTGCAAACCTTCCATCCCTCGCCTCCTCCCTTCTTGTCTCTGTTAGTCCCAGCTAGTGCAAGAGGGCAATTGAGGATCAGGTGGGGAGGTTTTAGGTCTCCACCCCCATCATTCTGCCCGGACGCTGAGGTCCAGCGCCGAGGGCCTTCTGGCGGTTCCCTCATTGCGAGAAGTGAGGTTACAGGGAACCAGGCAGAGGGCCTTCTGGGTGGTGGCACCCACCCTGTGGAATGCCCTCCCATCAGATGTCAAAAAGATAAACAACTACCTGACATTTAGAAGACATCTGAAGGCAGCATATCCTAGGCCATAAAGCTAGGAGGTAACTTTGATGTAGATTTTGTTAATCTTTAGGTAGATCTTAAGGGCCAGCAAGAGCGTTCACAAGATGGAAAATACTAGCTTTCCTTGCCATCCTTCCTTTCCTGTTTACTGCCTGTTTATGAACTCCGGGATTTGCTAAATGCATTCCTCCTCAATTCCTGTTTTATTTACCCTAAAAAACATGTATGCATGCTCAAAGTAGTCTTTGTAGTTGAAAGGATTTCTCTTATCTAACTTTGTCCTACGGGGGGTTTGTTTTCTTTAATGCTCAGAGGACAACTGATTGGCTCTTACAAGCACTGTGTTAAGAGTTCTTTTGTTAATAAAAGGGACCTGGGTCAGGGAGTAACAAATTATTATTCGCACTTCCTCCCAGAGTCTTGCTGGCCAAGCCTCATGTGTATTAATCAGGGTCCGATCCTTCCTTGGCCTTTGGAACGCAACAGGCCAGGCTGGTGAAGAAGAAGAGGAAGAAGAAGAGTTTTGGATTTGATATCCCGCTTTATCACTACCCGAAGGAGTCTCAAAGCGGCTAACATTCTCCTTTCCCTTCCTCCCCCACAACAAGCACTCTGTGAGGTGAGTGGGGCTGAGAGACTTCAGAGAAGTGTGACTGGCCCAAGGTCACCCAGCAGCTGCAGGTGGATTACCAGATTACGAGTCCACTGCTCTTAACCACTACACCACACTGGTGAAGTCTGCCTTCTCCCTTCTCCCCCAGAGAAGCTGCCCACCAACAGTACCTTGGTGTCTCCAGGAGAGATGTGCTTGTAGGGCCCGCTGTCCTCATCGTCCGGGTGGGTGCTGTGCGTACGGATGCAGTTAATGTGTCCTGGGATGATGAGGGAGAAGATCTGCTTCCCAGTCCACAGCGGACGAGGCTTGAGGATGGCCGGCTGGGGCACTTTGCCGTCCCAGGTGGAAAGAAACATCAACAGGTTCATCACCTCGCCCTGAAGGGGAGATCAGGAAAAGGTAAGCGGTTATTGCCCGGGCTTTCCCCATGAAAAGGGAACATTTCATGCTTAGAACCCGACGTCTCCCTCCCTCAAACCATCAAGCCTTACTAAAGCAGGACTCACTACAAGTACAGGAAAAGGGGAGAGCGAAATTGCCCCTTTTTGTGCAGAAAAATCTGATAAAACATGGTATGGTTCTGGTTCCGACACTAAAACCCGCCGGAAGATTCAGGACAGGTAAAAAAAACCCCCTGCTTTACACAGTGCAAAGTCAAACTATGGAACTCCCTGCCACAGTGGGGCAGTGATGGCCAACTTGGATGCCTTTAAAATAGGATTAGACAAATTCACAGAGGGTTATTGAAGACTGCTCTCCACCATCAGAGGCACCAATGCTTCTACAACAGCGGCAAGAGTATTGTTAGCCCAGAAATGGAAGCAAGAAGAAGTTCCGACAAAAGAAGAACGGCAGATGAAATGAATGGACTATGCAGAAATGGACAAAATGACAGGAAGGATTCGAAACCTGCGGGACCAGAGATTTACAGAAGATTGGAAGAGGTGTATGAATTATTTGAAGAGCAACTGTAACCAACAAATTACGCTAGAAGTTTTGTAAGGAGAAATATACAAAGTGTTACAAAGTAGAAAAAGATAAGAGATACTGGTTATGAGTTTGAAATGTAACAGGGAAAATAAGAAATGCATACTGAGAGATTAGATAGGAAAATTTTCAGACAGGACTGATGGAAGTCAAAAAAAATGAGTAAGATGTAAAAGTATGTTTAATTAATGTTGAAAATGGTATGTTAAAAAACTAATAAAAATTATATTAAAAATGAAAGAGGCAGCAATGCTTCTGAAGGCCTGTTGCTGGAGGTGAAGGTGGTCTGGTGCAGGATTGGCTCTGAAGCCATGCATAAATAAGGCTGTCTCTGCAGAACCTGCCCTCACCCTCTCTAGGAAGACGTCTCTCTTGGTGAACTTGCGGACGGCCGTGAGGGTGTCCTGCACGATGCCCATGACGGGCCTGTTGGACTGAGGCGTGACAATCATACGGGGCACCATAGCCAGCTCTTGGATCTCAGCCCGCGTCTCCAGGGACTGGGGAAGGTGCAGGTTCATCTCATCGCCGTCAAAGTCGGCATTGTATGGGGTGGTCACACTGGTGGAGAGGAAGAGAGAGAGAGAGATTGAGAACAACGGAGGGCAG
Organism: Podarcis melisellensis; assembly: GCF_964234715.1. Taxonomy (NCBI): domain Eukaryota; kingdom Metazoa; phylum Chordata; class Lepidosauria; order Squamata; family Lacertidae; genus Podarcis; species Podarcis melisellensis. Next base: position 4,533,303 of record NC_138545.1, on the reverse strand, counting down.
CGCTCAGGCCGAGTGCCAGGAAGGAAACTGTAAGATGCCTGCCTGAGTTTGGAGAGAGGAAAAACCAGGGATGGGGAGCAGCTGGGTCAGGCGGCCTTGGAATCATAGCTGTCAACGTTTCCCCTTTTTAAAGGGAAATTCCCTTGTTCCAAATAGGATTCCTCACAAGGGGAAAGTTGACAGCGATGCTGGGAATTGAGGTTGAATCCTGACAAGACAGAAGTACTGTTTTGGGGGGACAGGAGGTGGGCAGGTGTGGGGGACTCCCTGGTCCTGAATGGGGCAACTGTGTCCCTGAAGGACCAGGTGCGCAGCCTGGGAGTCATTCTGGACTCACAGCTGTTCGTGGAGGCACAGGTCAGTTCTGTGTTCAGGGCAGCTGTTTATCAGCTCCATCTGGTACGCAGGCTGAGACCCTATCTGCCTGCAGACTGTCTCGCCAGAGTGGTGCATGCTCGGGTTATCTCCTGCTTGGAGCACTGCAATGCACTCTACGTGGGGCTACCTTTGAAGGTGATCTGGAAACTGCAACTAATCCAGAATGCGGCAGCTGGACTGGTGACTGGTTGAAGCCGCTGAGACCATATAACACAGGTCTTGAAAGACCTACACTGGCTCCCAATACATTTCTGAGCACAATTCAAAGTGTTGGTGCTGACCATGAAAGCCCTAAACAGCCTCGGTCCAGTATACCTGAAAGAGCACCTCCATCTCCATCGTTCTGCCCAGACACTGAGGTCCAGCACCGAGGGCCTCCTGGCGGTTCCCTCACTGCGAGAAGCCAAGTTACAGGGAACCAGGCAGAGGGCCTTCTCGGTGGTGGCGCCCGCCCTGTGGAACGCTCTCCCACCAGATGTCAAAGAGAAAAATAACTACCAAACTTTTAGAAGACATCTGAAGGCAGCCCTGTTTAGGGAAACTTTTAATGTTTAATAGGTTATTGTATTTTAGCGTTTTGTTGGAAGCTGCCCAGAGTGGCTGGGGGGACCCAGCCAGATGGGCGGGGTATAAATAATAATAATAATAAAACAATAATAATAATAATAATAATAATAATAATAATAATAATAATAATAATAATATCTCTTTCCAAAAAGTAAGCCGAACCTCTTCCCCTCTTTTTCAAGCCTGCCCCTTACCCACACTCTCAGTCAAACGCACACAGAGAACAGCGCCTTCTTCCTCACCTGAGATTGAGGCGAAAGGTGGACCACGGCAGGATTCGCACTCTGTGCCCCATCATGGACATCTTGTGCAGGGTCGGCTGTCGATTGAAAATGACGATGTCGCCGTCGCACATGTGCCGTTCCACCTGGAAGGGGAGATCAAGCAGGAGAGCTGTTGGTTTGCTGCCTCGAAGGATGGGCAGGAAGACTGGAGGGAGCCGGGGAAGGAAGACTGCAAAATGCACGTGGAATTTTCCGCAGCCAAACTTATTCAAGTACTGAATCCGCATCAGCACCAATTCTGAAAACTTTTATCGTTTGCACAGATGCACGTTGACGCACCAGTGAAATAGGACACAACCCAGCTTCAAGAAGCCTGCATATTTATTATATAATGGAGCGAAGGGAAGATATTTTTTCAGACTGAGGGCCATATTCCTTTAGGGGAAACTCCCAGGGGCCGCATGCCGGGGCAGGCAGGGCCAGAGAAAAGCTGGCAAGGCAACAAATTTAAGTATTTATCTCTTTTAGGCTATGCTAGTTTCTATGCTCACTCACTCATCCCTCTTTATCCTCTCTCCAGGCAAGAAAGAGGCATTATCAGAGCTCAAGGGCAGCATCCCAGCAAGGCAAAAAGACCCAAGAAGTGTGAGACGGAAGGTCAGTGACAGGGGTGGCCTGTGCAGAGTCCCGAGTGCGAGACACCTGAATGCCCGCTCTGCTTGCTGCAATGATTTCTAGCTTACTACGTAATAATGTTAAGGAAAGCCGGGATTCTGGATCAGGCCAAGTACCACCCCAGCTGAGCAGTCTGTTCTCATAGTATCCAACCAATGCTTATTAATAAAATAACAACAACAACCAACAAGAACAGTAATAATTTGCATTCCGCCTTTAATAAGTAGATCCAGGAGTGCAAACCTGAATATAATATTGGGAGGGCCCAGGGAAGCCCCGCCCTGCATAACTGATCACAGCACCATTTGAATGGCAAGCCCTATATCAGCTTTTTGGGGGGGGGGGTCTAATATTTTATTAGAGAAGGGGCCAAAGGAATATCAGCTCCTGGGAGTTGGCTACTATGCGTAGACCGCAGGGTGGTTTGCAAAACATAAAAATACAATATCAGATGTCAAAGAGATAAACAACTACCTGACATTTAGAAGACATCTGGAGGCAGCCCTGTTCAGGGAAGCTTTTAAGTGTGTGACATTTTAACGTATTTTTTATTTTTGTTGGAAGCCGCCCAGAGTGGCTGGGGAGACCCAGCCAGATGGGTGGGGTACAAACAAACTAACAAAATAAAAACACAACGTTCATAATGACCAAAAGGTAACAAAAACCAGTAACCCCCCCTCTCATTTAAAAGGGCATCGGATGTTAATCAGCCAAAGGTCTGGTTGAAAAGGGATGTTTTTGCCAGGCGCTTAATGTTAATTAAGTCACCAGATGAGCCTCCCTAGGGGGGAGCATTATCTTACCCGGCCTGCCCCACGTGGGAAGGTTTGCAAAGAGCGATACGCCCCCCACCAAACCTTTGGTCTCTCTCTTCCTCTTCCTCTGGCATTTCCCAGCTGTCCCATTTGCTCAAATTTGCCCAACTTTAAAGGAACGCTTGGCATGGTCACTTACAAAAAAGGCCACCGGAGTCTACTGGAATGGAAGAGGCTACAAGACCTGAAGCTCACACAAGGCCTTCCTTTTAATGCTAGTGGATGAATCAAGGAATTCTAGGGTTCTGCTGGCGGAACAAGCAAGGTAAAAGGACCCCTGACCATTAGGTCCAGTCGTGGACGACTCTGGGGTTGCGGCGCTCATCTCGCTTTACTGGCCGAGGGAGCCGGCGTACAGCTTCCGGGTCATGTGGCCAGCAGGACTAAGCCGCTTCTGGCAAACCAGAGCAGCGCACGGAAACGCCGTTTACCTTCCCGCCGGAGCGGTACCTATTTATCTACTTGCACTTTGACGTGCTTTTGAACTGCTAGGTTGGCAGGGGCTGGGACCGAGCAACGGGAGCTCACCCCGTTGTGGGGATTTGAACCACCGACCTTCCGATCGGCAAGCCCTAGGCTGTGGTTTAGACCACAGCATCACCCACGTAAAGCAAACCCTACACAAATCCAAAGCGGAGTCCCTAAGGCGGTTGGATGAGGCCTTGTACACCTCCTTCCGGCAACTCCAAGCCAAGCTGCTGCCAAACGTCTTTCTCGGCAAGTCCTAGGCTCTGTGGTTTAACCCACAGCGCCACCCGCGTCCTGGAACAAGGAAGAGGGCTCCCCAAATGCTCCTTTGGTACAGCACCACTGTGTGCTTACTCCAGGGTGGGAAGGGGCTGTGATTCTCCTACCCAACTTTGTGTCCTGTCCCGCCCCCAGCGGAACTGACCTTGTACCCTATCTGCAGGTGGAGGTCGCTGGGCTTTGGGTGGAAGCGGAGGTCAATCCTGTCGCCGTTGTCCCGGATAATGTACTTGGCTCCGGGGTACTGGCTGTTCCCTCTGCGCACCAGCTCCTGCAGCCTAGCGGAGGCGGAGAGGGGTTAGCCAGCATTCGGGGCGCAAGGCACCTGAGCACACCAGACGCGGGGTGGGGAAAGGGGACTCACCTGTCGATGTTGAAGGGCGTCACTATCTCGGCGAAGGTCATGTTGGCCGCGATGGAGCGGGGCACGCCCACCTGGTCGATGGAGAGGTTGGGGTCCGGGGTGATGACCGTCCGGGCCGAGAAGTCCACTCGCTTGCCCATCAGGTTCCCTCGCACGCGCCCCTCTTTCCCCTTCAGCCTCTGCTTCAGGGACTTCAGAGGCCTCCCCGATTTCTGCATGGCCTGGAAATCAAGAGGTTGGAGGAAGCAAAGCATTACTCTCTTGCAAATGCTGGTGGGGAACACGAAAGTGCAAAGAATGGCTTGCTTTTGCCTATGGAGCAAGGAGGAGCGTCCCATTCTGGACATTCGCCCTCCGCCGACTGGGAAGCACTTTTTTTTTTAATAGAATATTTATTAAGATTTTTTATAGTATTACAATAAAAATGAAAAAGAAAAAAAAAAAAAACAAAAATACAAAATAAAAATAGTTAAAAACACACAAATTTTCCATTGCTAATTTTCCTTTAGCTTATTTCCCGGACCTCCCCATACCTCCCTTTTTTGTATTCCACTTCAACTTGTTGGTTCAGCAAATCCTTACCATTAGATATTTACCTGTTTCAAAACCTTTTTTCATATTCTCTTAAAGCATTACAGCTGGAGACCACTTAATTTCTATCCAACATCATTCTAACATTCATTAATTTTACAATATTTCTGTAGATAGTCTTTAAATTTCTTCCAATCTTCTTCCACCGACTCTTCTCCCTGGTCTCGGATTCTGCCAGTCATTTCTGCCAATCACATATAGTCCATCACCTTCGTCTGCCATTCTTCCAAAGTGGGTAGATCTTGTGTCTTCCAATACTTTGCAATAAGTATTCTTGCTGCTGTTGTAGCAAGAATACTTCTATCCTTCTTTGACACCAATTGGCCGACAATGCCCAGAAGAAAGGCCTCTGGTTTCTTCAGAAAGGTATATTTAAATACCTTTTTCATTTCATTATAGATCATTTCCCAGAAAGCCTTGATCCTTGGGCACGTCCACCAAAGGTGAAAGAATGTAGCTTCATTTTCTTTACATTTCCAACATTTATTATCGGGCAAGCGCTCTTAAAGACGCCTAAGTAAGGGAAACTGGTCGACTTTCTAATCTAATTCAAGGCAGGACAATCCGATGGATTAAGAGCCGAGTGAAACTCTGCTATCCTGTCCAATAGAAATGTGATTTTGCGTGTGTGTATCAATATCTCTCCAAGCCCACTCTATGTGTCTTTGTGTCACAGGAGACAATGGAAGGGTTCTGCCTCCAGGGGTGAAGACAAACCTTTGGAGAGTTACAGCGCTGCTGAGCTGCAACTCCATGCCGACAGGGGCTGATGAGAGCTGTAGTCTGCATGGGCCATCCCTGGCTTATGCGCTACATATATTCCACGTCAACGATCATCAACCGGGCTGCCCTCCAGCTGCTTTGGACAAGAACTCCCATCAGCCACACTCAGCACAACTGTGTCGTCGGGGCTGATGGGAGTTGTAGTCCGGAGTGCTAGGAGGGCAGCCAATCAGGTGACGGCTGCTCTAACAGAGACTATTTGCTTCTTATAAATGTGAATCAGTAACAACCACCAAATTAAGACGACTTTGGGGTTCCCACTGCCCATTTTGGTCCAAACCACGGAAGGGGTGGGGGCAGAAAGTCTCTTGTAACCAGAATGAAGGCAAATATCACTCCAGACCAACAGACTTGGGGAGACCTCCTCCAAGAGAAACTTAACTGCCTCCACTCACCTAGAGGGGTTTTCCCGTGGAGGGAGGAGGCGTCGCAGCCTACCTATGGCTCGCTGACTCCTCTGCGAAAGAGGGCGGCTGCAGATTTCTACCCTGCTAGGGACAGACAGAGGCCCCCTGAGCACTTACGCGGGGCAGCCCGGGCAGCTCGTTGTCCACCATGGTGGCCACGTGGAACTGCAGCAGCTTGACGTCTTCGGCGATGACGTGGGCGGCTGCTCCATTCTGCTCGTTCCTCCGCAGCTGGTTGTTGATCTTCACAATGTCGGCCAGCTTGTGAGTCAAGTCGTCCTGAGTGGGGAGAGGAAGGAAGCAGCCTGTCAGGGCAGACAAAATCAGCCTACCTGGACCCTGCAATCGTGTGCTCCCTCCACAGGAATTCTGGAAGGTGGCCACACAACAGCAGGCCTTTTCAGTGGTGGCGCCCTGCTTATTGAACGCTCTCCCCCAGGGAGGCTCACCCAGCGTGATCATTACGTTATCTGCAGGTGCCCGGCAAAAACATTTCTTTGTGCTAGACCTTTGGCTTTCGTATACAGTCTCTTATAAGTGAGTTGGATGTTTTAATCCAGCTTTTTAAACAATAGAATTGTCTTTTTCTTTTCTTTCCCCCAGTTTTAATAAATCTGGCTGTTTTTGTTTGCTAACATTTCACATTGCTTAAGAGCTACTTCGTTTAAAAAAAGAGTAACTAATAATTGGCAAAGACGAAAGCAGAGGGAAGCTGGCCCTTTGATACGTTCTCGTTGCAAGCCACTGGCAAATTGTCATTTGAATGGCTGCATATGACATACGAAAAAGGAACCCTGCAGGATCAGGCCAATGGCCTATCTAGTCCAGCATCCTGTTCTTTCAATTGCCAGATGCCTGTGAGAGACCTGCATGCAGGATTCGAACACAGGAGCCCTCTCCCGCTCCTGTGGTTTCGGGCAAGCAGTATTTGGAAGAATTACTGCAGATTTCCCAAACTTAGGTCCCCAGCTATTGCTGGACCACATATCCCCTAATGCCTAGCTAGCGGGACCAGTCATCAGGGATGATGGGAGGAAGAGCTGAGGACCCAAAGTTTGGGAAACGTTGCATTTCTGCCTCTAGCGGTGTGAGTTTTGAGTTGGAACAAGTCCACCCTTGGCCCATACCTGATTCCTGGCAGAGCCCTGCATGACGACAGCGGGGCGGACAGACAGTGGCGGGACCGGGAGCACCGTGCAGATCATCCACTCGGGCCTTGCGAACTTGGGGTCCATGCCCAGGATGAAGCACTCCTCGTCCGAGATGCGCTTGAAGATCTCGTGCACCCGCTCCGGGCTGAGCAGGATCTTCTTCTCCTGAGAGTCCTCGTTCACGTGCTTCCACTCGGCGTAGAGCTCCAGGCCCGAGCGCCGGATCCTCGGCTGGTAGCGCCCGCAGCCGCCATGACCCTGGATAAAGAGGCAGCAACGCGGCAAGGCTGTCAGGTCGAACAGGGGTCCCCTCCAACTGCCGTGGGCCTAGGGCAGTATTCCTCAAAACTGGGTCTCTTGCCGTTGTCGGACCAGAACTCCCATCATCCCTGGCTAGCAGGACTAGTGGTCAGGGGTGCTGGGAGCTGTAGTTGAACAACAGCAGGAGACCCACTGCCCTAGTGGCACATTTGAAACTCTTAAGGAACTGTCGGAGGTGGTCCCTTCCGACTCTACAGTTCTGGGATTCTATGATCTGGGAGAGCGTCCACAATGGTCCAGAAGGCAGAGAAGAACAGCGAGCGTTAAGATAAGATGCAACATCTTACAAACTCAACCAACCAAACTGTTGGTGCTGACTTTTAAAGCCCTAAACGGCCTTGGTCCAGGATATCTGAAGGAGCGTCTCCACCCCTATCGTTTTACCCGGACACTGAGGTCCAGCACCGAGGGCCTTCTGGCGGTTCCCTCGCTGCGAGATGTGAGGTTATAGGGAACCAGGCAGAGGGCCTTCTCGGTGGTGGTGCCCTCCCTGTGGAACACCTTCTCACCAGATGTCAAAGAGAACAACAACTACCAGACTTTTAGAAGACATCTGAAGGCAGCCCTGTTTAGGGAAGCTCTTAATGTTTGATGTATTACTGTATTTTAATATTTTGTTGGAAGCCGCCCAGAGTGGCTGGGGAAGCCCAGCCAGATGGGCGGGGTATAAGTAATAAATTATTATTATTATTATTATTATTATTATAACCCCACTGGGCTTGCGCAACCGATTTGCGGTCCTGACCTTTTCCTTCGTGATGTCCTCGTCGCCTTCGGCCTGCTCCACTCCAAACTTGTTGTCCATCTCCTCCCCACCTTCGCAGATGTTCTTGCCTTTGCAAAGGTCGTAGACGTGGGTCAAACGCTTCTTCGGTTGCCCTTTGGATTTGGCCAGGATGTCTTTGATCTTCGGGTTGTTCTGCGGCGAAAAGAAGAACGGGGCATTCCCCCCAAATAATAAAGGGTGTGATTAACTGTGCCAGATTTGACCACCCCACCCCCAACATCCTCAATACTACGGGGCAACAGAAAAAGTCATTTTATACCTAGTGAAATTGTAAATTGGACTATAACTCCCATTATCCACGACTACCAGCAAATGTGAGAATATCCCACTATTCACTATAGCTCTTGGGAAGTAGGCCTCACATCGGAGGGGACATGGGCAGGCTGGGAAGGGATGCTATGGGCCTTTCTTGCTGCAATGACAAGAACACTCCACAGATACCAGTATTCTGTTCTCTTAGGATGAACCCATATTATTCTGGTTTCCTGAGCAGTTCAGTGTGGGGGTTCGTACACCCAAAGTGTTTGGAGTCAGAATCGGGGGAAACAAGACCTTTGAACTCAAGCTGAACAAAGGGGAGCAGAGGGCTGACACAAACAGGGCCTTCTTGGGGGTGGCACCTATTCACTTTGTGCCATAATGGCTCATTTTTCAGAACTAAGTAAAAAATGTTTTTATTCCCCCCTAGTTCTGGTTCTCGTTGGCTACTAAAACTGATTATTTCAAGTAACCCTTAAGATTTCGGTAGCTGATGGAATTGCTTTTTGAATTGTAGGTTGGTGCTGTGAGGCAGCTTAAGAATTATACACTGAAAGGTGAGATTAAAAACAAAAATGGATGATTGCCCACAAAGAAGCCACACAAGGCTTTGACTCACAGGCAGGTATCGCTAAGAGCAGAATGTAGAGTTAGAAGAAAAATATATTGGTCAACATACAGGCTTGTCAACAGGCACTCACCTGGTCACCTGTGGCAGGTAACCAAGAGCCAACAAGACAGGAAATTGTGGACAGAAAATTAGATTATTTCTCTTCTTTGAAAAGCCACAGGGGAGCACAGCCAGGAAAGCTGTGGTGCCCAGAACTGGACAAAGTATTCCCAGTGTGGTCTGACCAAAGCAGAATAGAGTGGGACTATTACTTCCCTTCATTTGGACTAGACTTCTGTTGATGCAGCCTGGAATAGCGTTAGCTTTTTTTGCTGCTGCATCACACAGTGGACTCATGTTTAGTTTGCGGTCCAATCAGACCCCTGGATCCTTTTCACATGTACCGCTAGTAAGCCAGGTGTCCCCCCCCCATCCTATATGTGTGAAGCTAGTTTTTCCTAAGTGCATAACCTGAAATGTTTCCAGCTGAAATTCATTTTGTTACTTTGGGCGCAGTTCTCCAATCTGATTCAGCCTTCTGCAACGTTAGCTACTAGTGTAGTGTCATCTGCAAATCTGATGAGCATCCCCTCAATTCCTTCATCATTTATATTGATGATGAACAACAACAGGTCTGGGACAGAACCCTGCAGCACCCCACTTGCCACTCCCCCACCCCCCAAGAATGACCAGGAAATGACCATTAATGAGTACTCTTTGGGTTCCGTCACCCAAAGGCTACAAATCCACTTTACAGTTCCCTCGTCCAGCCCACATTCCACCAGCTTCCTTGTGAGAATATCACGGGGGACTTAGTGAAAAGCCAATAGCTTCAGCCATTACTCACAGAGTCAACCAGCAGCTTGGAGCAGAAAAAGCAGACGCAGCGGAGAACCTTCATCGTCTTGCCCAAGAAGCCGACGTGGAAGACAGGCTTGGCCAGCTCAATGTGTCCGAAATGGCCGGGGCATTCTGTCATGTTGCCTGCCAGAGAACAGAAGGATGGGGAAATCATGACCCCCTCCGACTCCCGGATTCTGAGACTGGCCCCCTAGCCCCCTTCCCAAGAACCAGTCTTCCTAGCGAGGCCCCAGGATAGTCTCCCCCAGCCTGGTACCGTGTGGCTGGGGCTGCTGGGAGTTGTAGTATGAAACGCCTGGCGCATGGCCCTAAGAACGCACCTGCACAGGTCTGGCACCGTCCTGTCCTTTCAATGACACCCTGTCGAGGGTCCATCAGGCCCCCCAGCTTGGGGCGGCCCCCTTCTGTTGTCTCAGGGTATTTGATCCCCCCTTCTGTCACCGACATCCGTTTCTAGAAGAAAAAAATGAAAGCAGAATCAGTATCAGCCAAGTCTTCAGGGTGTGGGGAAGGCAGACGTCAAGAATGGGGACCCAAACAGCATCAGAAGTTCTAGAAGAAGAAGAAAAAAATGATATCTAGGTTGGGAGATACAAGGAACAGGAGCGCAAAGGGAGTTTTATTATTGTTATGTCACTTCCCTAATGGTGCTCTAAAAACGATTACTAGGAAAACAAAGCGTTTTTAAGTGAGTGAAGACTATCAGAAGGACACCTTCCATTCAGGAGAGAATTTACTGCGGGGATAAAACAGCTTCGCAAACTTTACAGCCTGCTCTAGCCCTCCACATCAACAAGATTACAGGCAAAAATGAAAGACGGCAGCAAAGCTCTACTACGTACAGCAAGACCCATTTTATTGATTTTCTCTCCCCACACAGAAGGGGCTTTCTGAGATTTTAATGGGAGACCAGCAACAAATGCTACTTAAAATGCAGGATCCGTGAGCCAGTTTGAAGGAGAGAGAGCCTAAGGCCAGCTCAACCGAAACTTTCTTGCTGTGTGTTTGATATGGAAACAAATAAAAACCACAAAGTTCTATCAAAATGCAGTTTTGGAGTCAGTGGAGCAAATGTGTGCATGCATGTACTATTCTTCAGCATAAAGATGCCAACATGGACTGTGCTGCCATTCCTTTGAAAACAAATCGGGATCTTTTGCTAAAAGGTGGCATAAAAATCAAGTTAGTAATAAGAGTCCCAGCAGCAGAATTATTCAATTATTAAGAAAAAAATGAGGAGGAAACCCACTTACGTACCCCGGGGGGTGTCCAAAGAATAGAGTTTTGTGGCACTTTTAACATCTGCAAACTGGTGGGGAAATTTTGTCTTGCAGGAGCGAGCACGCTTCTGGCTGCCTTCTTGCAAACCAGCATTTTTTGGGGGTAGGGGGAGAGAACACTGTGCTCCCCCCTCCCCCAGGAAGGTGCAACCCATCTCCCTTTCTCCCACAGGAAAATTGCCCTTCCAAAATCCCAATGCGATGAGAAGTCTGGAGAAAGTTCTTTGAAAGACCCCACCACCCACCCACCCGGCACTCTTATTTTTCGCACCACCACACCTTCTTTTAAATCATTTTTAAAAAATGAGATTAAAACAGAGCGGCGCGCGAACCCACCATCTCATCCGGGCTCAGGATGCCGAATTGCACGCGCTTGATGGTGCGCAGCGGGCACGCGCTGTCCCCGGACGGCGCTCCCCCGTGCATCTTTGCACACTTTTTTTTTTTCCGCCTCTCTCCGCCTTTTGGGGTGTCACGTGACGCAGCCGCGGCGCCGCCTCCGCCTCAGCCAGGAAGCAGCCGCGGCCCCTCCCCCACACGCTCCGGTTTCCACCGAGGCCTACCGAGCTCGCCGAGGGGTTCAGGGACTGGGTCTCCCTCGCCGCCCCGCGGACCGCGAGTCGGGGAGGTGCCGGCAGACTCAGCCGCGTCCCCCAAACTCCGCCCCACTCCCGCGCGCGCGCCCTCGCGACCACGTCCGGCCGCCTATCCCCTTCCCTCCCTTCTTCTCCCTCCGCGCTCTAAAGCGCGACTGAGCCAGCAGGCTCTCCGGCGCCGCCTTATATAGACTCTCCCCCCTGCACGGGGCTACAGGAGCAGAACGGCAAGGGCGAGGACGCGGAAGTGGGCGGCGCCGCGGCCTGCGTCCCCCTCCGAGCGGAGGAGAGGCGGAAGGGGGCGTGGCTAGAGCGAAGGGGTTGGGAGAAGGGAAAAGCGAGCAGGGAGGCGCCGCAATTGGTGGGGGTGCGGCCATACCAATTGAGTAAAAGGGGGGGGGAGAAAGAGATAAAAGGCGTTGGGTGAATTGGCTGGCTGTTCGCCTTTGCCAAATCGATAGATCGCCTGTTTTTAGTTTGTGCTCTTAGAGGCCTTGCATGTTTCCCCGGGGAGGGCGGGAGTGCCATTTGGTTTCAATGGGGATTGTTCACGAGTAAAACGAGCAGAGACATTACCTTGCCAACAAAGGTCCGTATAGTTAAAGCTCTGGTTTTCCCAGGAGTGATGTATGGAGGTGAGAGCTGGACCATAAAGAAGGCTGATCGCTGAAGAATGGATGCTTTTGAATTCTGGTGCTGGAGGAGACTCTGGAGAGTCCCATGGACTGCAAGAAGATTAAACCTCTCCATTCTTGAGGAAATCAGCCCTGAATGCTCACTGGAAGGACAGATCCTGAAGCTGAGGCTCCAAGACTTTGTCCACCTCCTGAGAAGAGAAGACTCCCTGGGAAAGACCCTGATGTTGGGAAAGATGGAGGGCCCAAGGAGAAGGGGACGACGGAGGACGAGATGGTGGGACAGTGTTCTCGAAGCTACCAGCATGAGTTTGACCAAACTGCGGGAGGCAGTGGAAGACAGGAGTGCCTGGCGTGCTCTGGTCCAGGGGGTCATGAAGAGGGGGACACGACTAAATGACTCAACAACAACAAAAACGAGTTTAGGATGACAATCGAGGTCAAGGAAATGGGGGAAATTGAGGCTCGCCTCGACCAAAGTCAATCAGAACTTGTTGCAAATGTCAGTGACAGCAGGATTTCGCTTTCGAAGGAGGGTTCTGTTTCACACAGATGCCTGTCACTCGTTAATGCTTTTTGTTTCCGAAAATAAATGCAAAGCCTTTGCAAAACAAATAAAAGAGTAACCAGCTTTTTCCACAATTTTGAAACCTTACTGCTTCCAGCAGTGGTTTAAACTGTGAAACCTGACCTTACTGAGTTAGAAAGCTTTGTATGCGCAACCTCATCCTTTGCATCGGAATTGATTCTAATGGGACATGCTCCTAAATCGGATTGCAAATTCGCAATATACGTTTTCTTGCCGAATTGCTCTCTCCTCCTCCCCCTGCTAATGGTTCGGTCTGCAAAGAGGGCGGAACCTCGCCCCAGTTCCGGCTGCTTTCGCGAGGGACTCCGCGTTCCTCATTGACTATTCATAAGCCCCGGAGGGCGGGAGAAATAAAAGAAGTGGGTGTGGTCATGTTCCGAAACTCGCCGAAAATGGCCGAAGGGGACCGAGGGTGGAGGAGCGGGGTTTCTCTCAGAGCCAGCTTTTGTCGAGAGCGAAGGGGAGGCGGATGGAACGCTCCGGGGAGGGGCCTTCAAAGCGCCGGGCTCGCGCATTTCGCTTGGCCGGGAGGCGGCGCCAGGCTACCCCGCCGCTCTCCCTTGGAAAGCCCGCGGCTTCGGGGCCTACCTCCGGAACTGAGGCCTTCGTGGGGGAGGCACCTAAGGCAGACTTTGGGGGTACGGAAGGCTAGAACTAACGTCGATTACGGGGGCGGGGGGGTTAGGAACACGGAATTTTTTTCCTGACTAGGTGTTGGATGGGGGGGTTCATATTTGGGGTCGTGGGATTGAGTGGGGGGGCTTTATTTACATGGGGGGCCCTTTAGCGACATGGGGGGGGGAGCCTGGCCCTTGGGGGTCGGTGTGTGCTGGTGAGTGGTTTAAATTCGGTGTGTAGGAGTGAAAAAGGGGGGGGGGGAAATAATTGGTCGTGTGGTTTTTTTGGGGGGGGTCTTGTGTTTTGGGGGGGCCTTGGGAGAGCGAGGGGGTAGATCTTTTATGCGTGTGGGGGGTCAAATAAATGTTTAAAATCTAAAGTTTTTAATCAGGGGACGAGGGAGTATCTCTGGAGATACTTGTGGGGAGAGAATAGGGTGAGAAAATGAGAAAAATTGGGGGGGGAGCCCTGGAGAAATATTGGGGGGCAGGGAGGGGGGAAGGCAAGGTAATTCTTCTGTATTGATGTCCAGGAAGACTTAAAACTGCATTTTAGACTAAGAGTAAGAAGAATTAATTAGATTTCTGGACCTTTTTTTGGTGGGGGGTGGGTAGGTAGCAATGTGGGAATTTGTGCTTTTTAATGGGGGAAATTACTTGGGCAGTGATGGGGAAGGGCTTATGTGTGGGTATTAGAAGAGTTCAGGTTGGCGGGGTTTTCGGTCTGGAAGCCAGCCAGCTTTTGGTTGCTGCTGCTGGCCCCCCCCCAAAAAAAAATCAGGAGAAGGTGAGGTTTAATTGGTAGGGGAATGTACTTGTGGCTGGTGGTGCGAGAATGGCCTTGTAAGTTTTTGCCGAGTTAAAAAGGCTCCCTTGAAAGTTAAGGGTGTGTCTTTTTTGGGGCAAGCCAGCTGCTTAAATGGGGATTTTGGAGACAAAAGCTGTGTGTGTAGGAAGCAGATTAAGAACTGCTTGGTGGTTTTTGGTGCTGGGAGTGAGTGGAGGAGGGGATATTGGCTGAACATTTTGGATGGGAAGTAAGTGAGCTCTGTTGGCATCGCTGAGAGCGAATTCTCAGCAGCCACATCAAGGTTAATTTGATTTAAAAGATTATGTTCCACCCTTCAGCAGAGCTGCCTGGGCAGGTTACAAAACTGATAAAATATCACATTGTTTTGGGGTTTCTTTAATAAAAAAAATACCAACAACCACCCCATACACATTCTGAAAGCCTGGAAGATTTAATAGCACCTTTTTGCATGAAACAGTGTTGGCAGTAGATGAGACTCACTGAATGGGCCATCACTTCTGAGAAGGTGCTCTGTGAGCAATTGAAGGAGCGTGGAGATTACCTAAATGCACAGACAGGTTGGTAAGGGGAGCATGTTTCCCTTCAGGCGCTTGGTTCCTATGCAGGTTTAGCTGAAAGAGTGATTGGTTGTTTACAGAACTGAGAAAACACTTCACATTGTCTGTTTTTGGCAAACCTTTATAATCCTAGCTGATCTTCTGGAACACGTCTGGGTTTGGGAGGGGGGGAAGGAACTTGTGGATAACATACTGAGAATCAAAAGGAGTGGGTTGGTATTGACATTGGAATTAAATATCTGGAGAGCAGAGAGACCCCAGAGGGAAGGAAGTAAAAGACAGGAAGGGAGATCTATGTTTGTGTAACTTGGGTCTGAGTGTTAGAAGCTGGGACTACAGATGAGGTAGGAAGACGACAGTTCAGAATGTCGAATGCAGGTGATAGCAGCACTATCTGCTTTAAGATGCTACAAGTCTTTATTTTTGCTCTAACTTCCAGGGGTGGTTTCACAGAGGTTCCTGCACTGCAGGGTTTTTGAACTGGAGGGTCCCTTCCAGCTCCACTATTTTATTAATGTGACTGCTCTTCTGGAAGAGCTTGCCATCCACTTGCACGCACAGGTTGTGTTCACACAGAACGCTTCCCCTTCCCAGGTGCCATACTTGTCGTCACCAGTGCAGGTTAGGAGCCTTGCTTGACACACAAATCTTCACTGGGGGAAAAATGGAGACGAACACTCCTTCCCCTCCACATATCCTCTTTTAATCTGTAGGGTGATGTCCTACTAATGTGGTTGGCCTCTGTTTCCCATCCCTCTAATGCAGCAGTGTGCTTAAGGTAAAGGGACCCCTGACCATTAAGTCCAGTCGTGGCCGACTCTGGTTGCGGCGCTCATCTCGCTTTATTGGCCGAGGGAGCCGGCGTACAGCTTCCGGGTCATGTGGCCAGCAGGACTAAGCCGCTTCTGGCGAACCAGAGCAGCGCACGGAAACGCCGTTTACCTTCCCGCCGGAGCGGTACCTATTTATCTACTTGCACTTTGGCGTGCTTTTGAACTGCTAGGTTGGCAGGAGCAGGGACGAAGCAACAGGAGCTCACCTCGTCACGGGGATTTGAACCGCCGACCTTCTGATCGGCAGGTCTTAGGCTCTGTGGTTTAACCCACAGCGCCACCCTCGTCCCTCTAGTGTGCTTAAAGGATGTTATTAATTGCAAACCACCTTGAATATATTATTTGGGGTAAGACTGTAACAAGGATTTGGATGGGGCCTGTAACAAGAAGCAGGTCTGAGGGACAGCAGAGAGCGGCTTGGATGTGGTGGCAGGGAGTGTGGTGACAAGGGGGCAGGAGGAGGACTTGGGGTAGGAAGGGGGAAACTGAAGTCCCAGCTGGATGCAGTGTTTGTGGAGCCTTGAACACAGATGCTGCTTTAGTTGGGGAGGTTGGGATACAGGCAGGAAGCTTGCTTTCCTTTTAGCAGAGCGGAAATAGCTATATCTGGTGCAGAAGGGGGTAGCAGCATCTCAGAGGGAGCCTAAGGAACAGGTGGCCTTCAGTGTGTCTTTGTGATGATGTCAGCGCGCTGAGTTGGTCGTCGACTTCCTTTCTGCCAGGCACCTCCCGCGCATGCTGCTGTCCGCTAGGTGGCGTGCCTGCACCGCTTCGCCTCCGTGCGGTGCTCGCGGCCATCCCATCCAGATTGGGATTTGAGCCAGCCAACGCTGGAAATGGCTGCAAGACCTTGGGCCTGCCTCAGCCAAAAGCAGGGGGCCGGGCTTCCTCCTTGCCCGAGTGACACAAGCGCCTCCTTTCCTCTCCCAGGCTGCCTTCATCTGGGCCGCTGGTAACTCCCCAGCTGGCACTGGGTCTGGGTGCCAGCTGTTTGGTAACACGAGGCCAGTGGGGGCGTGTGGAGGCATTCGCAAACAGGGAGGCGGCTAAGCGAGCAAGCAGATCCCCAGGGCGGGGCGAGAGCTCTCGGGCTGCAGAGGACTTGCTGAAAGTCAGAAAAGAAGAGGTTGCTAGGAATGGGGAATGTCCACGCAAATGTTAATGCTTTAAAGGAAAAACTCTGTTTGGCGTAAGGTGTGCATGTTACGTGGGGGTGGTGGGGGGTTGTACATGCTGTAAAAAATGAAATTGGCTGTTCGGCTCTGGAGGGTGAATTCCAGTTCGCTGGACTAGCAAGGTTCTTTCCCCCTAGAAAAAGAAGCAATGACCTTAAAAAGTAAGCTCTGTGAAGGGGCAGTCCCCATGCCCTGTTACGTGCCCTTTAAATTAAAGATAGAGCGATTAACCTGTGGCACAGGCAGATTCCAACACAACAGTCAGGGATGTCATCCAACAACATTTGGGTTCTCTCCCCCTTCCTGACTTACAGGTGATTCCGCAAAGGCTGAATGTTTTTTTCTTCCCTTGAGCAAACTCCCCCCCCCCCCACCCTTCTCCACGCAAACTCTTCCATTCTCCTGAGGAGCCGAATCTGATTTGGGCTCATAAATACGAACGCCATCTGGTTGTCACCGAAGTCTGATGCCTTAAAGTGCCTCTGATTACATTTGCATTTTAATGAGCTGATTGGAGCACGAGAGCCTTCTTCTGGGGCCCCCGCGGTGGCAAAGTCCACTTTGCAGTTGCCCCACCCGTGTCGTTGTTTTTATAATCAAATATTGTGAATAAATTGCCTTTAAAAAGGAAAAAAACAACCTGACTTAAGTCTCTTGTGGTGTTTTTGCTTGCGAGTGTGTTTTTGCTGCAGAGAGTGTCAGCTTCCTGGATCACACCCTCAGCATGTAAGCAGCCGTTGTTAAGAGGCTCAGTACTGCATGAGGCTCTTGCCGTAAGTTTAGTTCCACTGGACGGGGAAATGGAGGGCAACTGGGAGCCTTCATATTCCGCGTTGTGTTGTTTTTCAGGTCTGAGCTGCTGAGTCACTGCTTAGGAATTTAGAAATATCCGCACTTGTGGTCAGCTCAGCTGCTGAAAGCCAGGCTGTTTGCACTCTGCAACCTGCCAGGAATTGTCTCTTAAAACTGGAAAAACCGCACACGATTTGCGGTGCATTGTGTTCTTAAGTCTGTGTTGACTCTCAAGCGACCAAAGATGGAAGAGGGCCTTTGTCGGGCCGCCCTCTTCAGCGTGCATCGGGGGGGGGGGGCTCTGAGTGGAAGTGGGGGAAACACCTCTCACCCCCAACAGCTGCTGCGCTCATAGAAGCTAGCCTCAGGTAGCGGTCAGGAGGGTGAACGGAGCACTCCTCTGTTGCTATAGACAGCCTTAGGCAAACCACTTGGACATAAGAGTTCTGCAGCTGCCCCAGGTCAGGAGCCCATTCTGTTCTCACGGTGGGCAACCATGTGAAGCAGATAACCCCCGAAAGCAGGACCTGATGACAACAGCTCTCTCCCCACTTGTGGGTCCCAGCAGCCGGCATTCAGAGGCCATTTCCCCCTCCAGCCCCAAAAGTAAAACCATAGATCACATGGGCTAGTAGCCATGGACAGCCTGGTCCTCCACGATTTTGCCCATCCCCTTTCAGAGCCATCCCTAGTTTCACTATGCACTGTATGAATAAGTTTCTTTCAAGCTTGTTTTCTTCTGCTCTGGAGAGTGGGATCTGAGCCAAGGGATTAAAGCTACAAGGAAGGAGACTCCAACAGCAAGGAAGAACTTTCAGACGGCAAGAGCAGTTCGCTGGAGGAACGGTCTCCCTCGGGAGGTGGTGGACTCTCTTCCTTTGGAGGTTTTAAAGCAGAGGTTCGATGGCCTTCCGTTATATGATCCGTTTGGGATTCCTGCATTGCAGCGGTTAGAACAGGGTTCCTTCCGACTCTAAAATTCAATGATCTGTCCTGAATCTTCCAACATTTTACCTCGTGATCCCCTGAGTTCTCATGCTAATTTTATATGCTGGCCTTCATTTTATCACGTTTACAGTCATATCTCATGTTGCGTCCGCTTCAAGTTGCGTTTTTTTCGGGTTGCGGACTGCCGGAACCAGGAAGTACTGGAACGAGTTCCTTCCGGGTTTCAGCAGAAGCGCTAAATTGCACATGTGCAGGAGCACCGAATCGCAGCCCACACGTGCGCAGACACTGGTTGTGAACGCTGTGGGTTGCGAACATGCATCCCGCACAGATCACATTTGCAACCTGAGTGTCCACTGTATACTGTATACCACTTTTTATCTTCCAAGGATCTTAAGGTGCACGTGGTTCTTTTGCTCCCCATTTCACCCTCACAGCAACCCCGTGAGGTAAGTTAGGCTAATAATAATAATAATAAATTATTTGTACCCTGCCCATCTGGCTGGATTTCCCCAGCCACTCTGGGCAGCTTCCACAAAGAAAAAAAATACATTAAGATGTCACACATTAAAAACTTCCCTGAACAGGGCTGCCTTAAGATGTCTTCTGAATGCCAGGTAGTTGTTTATCTCTTTGACATCTGGAGGGAGGGCGTTCCACAGGGCGGGCGCCACCACCGAGAAGGCCCTCTGCCTGGTTCCCTGTAGCTTTGCTTCTTGCAGTGAGGGAACCGCCAGAAGGCCCTCGGAGCTGGACCTCAGCGTCCGGGCAGAACGATGGGGGTGGAGACGCTCCTTCAGGTATACTAAGAGATGGTAACTAGCCCAAGGTCACCTAGTGAGCTTCATGGCCGAGTGGGGATTCGAACCCTGCTCTCCTAGGGACCCAGCGATCAACTGCGATCTACCAAAACCTCTGGGGGATCTACCAGTAGATCGCGATCGACCTGTTGGACATCCCTGTCTTAGTCCAATACTCCAACCTTTACTGGCTCTCTAAACTAAAAAGCCCCAGACCTTTTCCCCCCAGTCTGTAATATGGGGGTAATACATGCTGACCTCCTTTAAAAGAAGGTGAAAAGGCTCTGAGCCAAACCAA
This sequence comes from Podarcis melisellensis, assembly GCF_964234715.1. Classification (NCBI taxonomy): domain Eukaryota; kingdom Metazoa; phylum Chordata; class Lepidosauria; order Squamata; family Lacertidae; genus Podarcis; species Podarcis melisellensis. Next base: position 4,513,833 of record NC_138545.1, on the reverse strand, counting down.
GTACAGTAGGATAATCTGCACGTTCACCCCTTTAGCATTTTGTGCTGTGGAAACAGGAAGTAACTGTTCCTGCTAGAAAGGAAAAGTAGGCAATGGTTCCTGCTGAGATGACAAGCCTGCCTTACCTAGACCAGCGAGACAAAGCTGCTCTCTTAAGGTCCAAATCTCTTCTTGCTGGCAGCCTCCAGACCAAATCTTGCCCAGGAAGTATCACACTCTCCATCCAGCCCTGCAGCTCTCGCCCCTGGTGGGCAGCGGCTCTCTAGGGTCTTGGGTGGTGGTCTCCAACAGAAGATCCATTTTATTTACATTAACCATCAGTGCCATTTTAATACGGATTGGAAATTCAAAGCCCAGGGAGCCAGAATGCCGCTTGCTCAGGCAAAAGGCCATTTTACTATATACTGTTCTCCCTGTGGCCGCGATTCCTGCATTGCAGGGGGTTGGGCTGAATGTCCCCCAGATGCCTATGGGAAGCAGGCAAACAGCACTTGGGCACAACGGCTCTCTTCCCAGTTTGGGTTCCTCCGCAACTGGTTCTCGGAGGCCTTTTCTTCTCTACAGCAGGTACAGAAACTGCCTTCTTGGGCTTCTCCGCTCCATCCGCTGGAGCCTGTCTTTGCATGCAGAGGAAGTCCTTAACTCCCTGAGGGTTTGAAACTTAGCTGTCAACTTACAGATTTGAAAATAAGGGACCAGCAGCCAAAATAAGGGACCTGTAGCCTCACCTGTTCCAGGCACTCCAGTCTCCCTGTCCTTCTGCAGTCTGGTCAAACTCATTCTGGTAGCTTCGAGAACACTGTCCAATCAACTTTGTAACCAGAGGTTCAACTGACTAGAATCTGAATCACATGCACCACAAGGCCTATGCAGCCTCAACTTAAGATGGCTCCCCGGCCCGGCTTTGCACTGCAAAGTTTGCAGCAGCACGTGCAACAAAATGGCGTCCAGCATTCAAAAAACCCCTCAGCTTGCATTAACTAGCCACACACAAGGCATGCAAGCTCCACCCCCCCCCAGTCGTTCTTATTGGGTGAGCAACAGAGCCAAGCAACACAGTTGGAGCCTCCCTCCTCCCTGGCCGGCAGGGAGGGAGGGAGAGGAGCTGCTTCCTTTGAAATTTAAGGGACATCATTTAAGGGACATCCATCAATAAGGGACAGCAGCGGGACATGGCGCTATAATAAGGGACTGTCCCTTCATATAAGGGACACTTGCCAGCTATGGTTTGAAACTCATCGGCTCCCCTCAACTGGTTTAGCCGGCCAACGGAAGCCGTTTCCATGGTGTGTCCGCTGTCGCACACTGACAGCTTCTAGGAGCTGCAGGTGAGAGCTGAGGGCTGATCAATTACAGAGAGGTGGATAGTGGAAGCTAGAAAGGTAAGGATGGAAGGAGCAGCAAGGTGGGCGGCAGGTGTGGCCTGGTGGTTATAGATTGTGATGGCCTGGGATTCAGACTCGGAGGCTGAACCTGAGGAATCCCAGCCTGCACAGGAGTCCCCGCCTCCAAAACCAGCTGAGCCGGGGCTGGGGCTTGAGCCTAAAGGGTCCTCACCTGTGCTGGATCCTCAGGTGCAGGCACCAGCTGAGTCTGCTCTGGCTCCTGAGGTGATGGAGGACCCATTGCCTGCAGGTGCTCCACTCTCAGCCCTGTTAGAGGAAGCTGAGGTTGCCTCTGGGTCCGGTAACCCTCCAGCCTCTCCTCAGCTGCAGAGGCTCAGGACAGAGAGGCGGAGGGAACTAAGTTCCCGCAGGAGGAGTGCTCGCCTTCAGGACAGGAGAGGCGAGTCACCAGAGGATCGGGGCCGCCCTATGCCTCAGGGCAGATAAAAGCCAGCCAGCCCCAGTTCCAGGTTGCAGGAGCAAGATTGTTGGTAGCCAGTTCCTGTCTGCACCCTGTCCTGCTTTTATGCCGGAGCTCCTGACCTCACCCGACTCCCTGCCTTGGACCCAGCTTCAGCTTTGACAGACTGCCTCCATCCTGCACCCTCGACCTCGGACTGGACTCAGACCTCGCCTCACGGTTAACCCACAGGACCAGCGCATTGTTGGAGAGACTGTGAAGCTCATGCCATGTGATCTTGGGGCCGGTTGCTGCCCCCTCAGCCTAGCCCACCTCACAGGGTTGTCGTGAGGCTACAACAAGGAAGGGAAGACCTGTGTGCACCACTCAGTAAAGGCAAGATGTAGTAGTAGTAATAATAATAATAATAAAATTATTATTTATACCCCACCCTCCCCAGCCAAGACCGGGTTTAGGGCGGCTAACACCAGGTATAAAAGCAATTGATTAAAATACAACTTTAAAAAAAGATCAAAATACAACATTAAAATGCAGCCGCATTTCAATAGAAACTCAAAACTTTTTTGGGGATGAAAACGTCAAATCTTCACCAAGGCCAACTATTCAGACTGGTCCTACGTGCGCCAGAAAAAAGCCAGGGAAGTCCCCAAATAGGAGTTCCATCACAGAAGGAAAAAGGAAAGGGGGGTGGGGATCAAGTGGATTCCAAGCCAAAGGCCAGGTGGAACAACACTGTCTTACAGGCCTTGCGGAAAGAAATCGGATCCTGCAGGGCCCTGGTCTCATGAGGCAGAGCGTTCCACCAGGCCGGAGCCAGTGTTGAAAAGGCCCTGGCTCTGGTTGAGGCTAATTGACTTCCTTAGGGCCCGGGACCTCTAGAGTGTTGCTATTTATGGACCTTAAGCTCCGTGGGGCATATCGCGAGAGGCGGTCCTGTAGTTACGAGGGTCCTACCTAAACGTAGCAAACAGGCTGTGCATGTAGCCGAATGCTTTGCAGTGCACTGAGTGCCCTTGAGAGCGAGTAAAACCAGGTCTGCACATCCCGTTCTCCGCCCCCTTGCTCAGAATCCGGATGCTTTTGCAGGGCACTGACAGGAAAATGCCAGCGAGCTCGGCGAGGCAGGCAGGGTGTGTGTGTGTCCTGCCTTGCAAGCTTCCAGGCCTCTGCCTGGCTTGGTCACTGCGAGGAGGGGAGCCCCTTCGCATCCTGGCAAGTCCTGCTGCAGCCAGCAAGCCGCCAGAGGGCAGAATGGCGGTGAGGCCTGAGCAGAAGGCTCCATTTGCACGCAGCTTCTGCTGTACCAAAGCCGAGCTGCCTCGGCTCTCCCGCTGCTAAAAGTCGGCCTTAACATTTGCAGAGTGAAGCCAAGGTGCCAAGCCTCCTTTAAAGGATCCTGCGTGGATCTTGTGCATAGCACAGGTGACGCTTGGCGTTGTCCGGGGTGTGCGATGGGTTGGGGCTGCTGCGAAATCTTCCCTATTCTCTGGAGCCAGCCAGTCGTTCCTTTCTCACTCGCCAGCCGCGTCCGTTTGTTTTCTCCGCCTTCCCACATCCTTACAGTTTCCTGTTTTTCAGGTTGTCAGAAAAAGCACACAGGCATCTGGCAAAACAGCGCAAATATCACTCCCCCCCCCAAAAAAAACCCCCACACACCTCCCCAAGGCACACTTGCGTGGTCCCACGTGAATCGGGATGCAAACTTGTTTTGCATCGCCCGTTCCCCCCTCGCTGGCAGAACAGGACAGTGGCAGAGGAGGGAGGGTGCGAGGATACGCAAGAGGTGCCAACCTGGTGCCCTCGGGCTGCTTCAGGTTCCCACCTCAGCCCTGGCAGGGAGCAGGCCTTTGGAGCTGCTGTTGAAAACATCCTAAGGGCACCCGAGCTGAAGGCAGATCTGCAGTATCTGTTTGGGGTGGTGAAGCTGGGAGTCGATTGAATGCCTCCCTCGGGCGGGATGCCTGGCCAAATTCAGAATGCTGCAAAGCGTGGAATTGGGAGGGACCCCCCAAAGGCCATCCATTCAAACCCCCTGCAATGCAGGAATGGGAGCTACAGAATCCCTGACAGAGGGCCACCCAACTTCTGCTTAAAAACCTCCAACGAAGTAGAGTCCACCTCCGAACTGCTCTTGCTGCCCAAAAGTCCTTCCGAATGTTCGGTTGGAATCTCCCTTCTTGTACAGTGATACCTTGGTACTCGAACAACTTGGCTCCTGAACGTTGCAAACCTAGAAGTGTTTCGGTTTGTAAACGTTTTTCGGAAGTTGAATTTCCAGCGCGGCTTACGCTTGAGTGAACCTTGAATGGGGCAACTGAGCCCCTGAAGGACCAGGTGTGCAGCCTAGGAGTTATTCTGTACTTGCAGCTGTCCATGGAGGCGCAGGTCAATTCTGTGTCCAGGGCAGCTGTCTACCAGCTCCATCTGGTACGCAGGATGAGACCCTCCCTGCCCGCAGACTATCTCGCCAGTGTGGTGCATGCTCTAGTTATCTCCCGCTTGGACTACTGCAATGTGCTCTATGTGGGGCTACCTTTGAAGGTGACCCAGAAACTACAACTAATCCAGAATGCAGCAGCCAGGCTGGGGACTGGGAGCACCCGCCAAGACCACATAACACCAGTCTTGAAGGACCTACACTGGCTCCCAGGACATTTCCAGGCACAATTCAAAGTGTTAGTGCTGACCTTGAAAGCCCTAAACGGCCTTAAAGGCCCAGTAGACCTGAAGGAGCGTCTCCACCCCCATTGTTCTGCCCGGACACTGAGGTCCAGCTCCGAGGGCCTTCTGGCGGTTCCCTCCCTGCGAGAAGTCAAGTCACAGGGAACCAGGCAGAGGGCCTTCTTGGTGGTGGCACCCGCCCTGTGGAACGCCCTCCCACCAGATGTCAAAGAGAAAAACAACTACCAGAATTTTAGAAGACATCAGAAGGCAGCTCTGTTTAGGGAAGCTCTTAATGTTTAATAGATTATTGTATTTTAATATTCTGTTGGAAGCCACCCAGAGTGGCTGGGGAAACCCAGCCAGATGCGCGGGGTTGAAATAATAAATTAGTATTATTATTATTGAGTGCAGGAAGCTCCTGCAGCCAATCAGAAGCCGCACCTTGGTTTTCGAACAGTTTCAGAAGTCGAACAGACTCCCGGAACGGATTTAAGTTCGAGAACCAAGGTAATCTGAATCTGAAGTATCTGAAGTATCTGTGTATCTGAAGAAGTGTGCATGCACACAAAAGCTCATGCCAAGAACTGACTTAGTCGGTCTTTAAGGTGCTACTGGAAGGAATTTTTTTTGTTTTGACTATGGCAGACCAACACGGCTACCTATCTGTAACTGAATCTGAATCTGTTGGTTTGGGTCCTAACCTACGAAGGCAGCTTCTGCCATTTTTTTGGTCAACACTGGGATGAGAAATTTGTGGCCTGGGTACTGCAGAGTCCATTCAGTGATGTAGCCTCTGCCAGAGTTCCAGATTGATTTATAGGCCATTGGGCTAGGGGGACCCAGACCTGGCCAAGCCAGGCCCAAACTGTATTCTTACGCAAGAGTGCAGACTTTGCATCAGATGTACCTCACCCCAGCCTTCCTCAGCTTACTACTAAAGTAAAGGTAAAGGGACCCCTGACCATTAGGTCCAGTCGTGACCGACTCTGGGGTTGTGGCGCTCATCTCGCTTTATTGGCCGAAGGAGCAGGCGTACAGCTTCCGGGTCATGTGGCCAGCATGACTAAGCCGCTTCTGACAAACCAGAGCAGCGCACGGAAACGCCGTTTACCTTCCCGCCGGAGTGGTACCTATTTATCTACTTGCACTTTGAGGTGCTTTCGAACTGCTAGGTGGGCAGGAGCAGGGACTGAGCAACGGGAGCTCTGCACATCGCAGTGATTCGAACCGCCAACCTTCTGATCGGCAAGTCCTAGGCTCTGTGGTTTAACCCACAGCGCCACCCGCGTCTTATTCCTACTTGCATGGCAACTCCCATCAGCCACAATAACGTGTACGATGTTTGCAGCCAGATTAGGCCAAGGGTACCCCACTCTGGTCGTGCACTGTGTTCTCTCAGTGGCCAGATGCTCGCCAAATGCCCACGAGCAAGACTGAAGCATGAAACAATCGGCACGCCCATTTGTGGTGCCTAGAAAATGGTGTTATTCAGGGGCACACGGCCTTCGAAGCCGCCTAAATGGGTGCCCGTCGCTACCATCTTGTGGCAGGGAGTTCCCCAGTTTAACACTGTGCGATGATGTCCCTCCTTTCGCCTGTCTTGTATTTTCCGCCATACAAATTCATGGGGTTCTTATATCACGAGAGGCCTATTCGTTTTCTCCACACATCTTGGTGGTGGCGCCCGCCCTGTGGAACGTCCTCCCTTCAGATGTGAAGGAAATAAGCAGCTATCCTATCTTTAAAAGACATCTGAAGGCAGCCCTGTTTAGGGAAGTTTTTTATATTTAATGCTGTACTGTTTTTAACACTCGATTGGGAGCCGCCCAGAGTGGCTGGGGAAACTCAGCCAGATGGGCGGGGTATAAATAATAAATTATTATTATTATTATTATTATTATTATTATTATTATTATTATTATTAGTGCCCTTTTCTGAACCTTTTTTCCAAATGGGAGGCAGAGTTTGGCATAATCGGCTGGGAATTACAGACACAGCCTTTCTGCTGATAAGTAACCCCCCTCTGGAAAATGCCTAGTTCTTTTGCCGCAACATTTTCCTTGTGGCAAGGAGTTCCATAGTTCACAGTGCAGGCATTTTCTCTGCAGGACAGCCTTCCCATTTCAGGCAGGATTTGCCGATCGGGAGACTGTTTAAGTAGAGAAGACCTTTTATTCCCTTTTCCATTCTCCCCTTTCAGTGACCACACGCCTCTCAAAAGCATTTCCACCGGTTTCCTGCAATTTCCTCTTCCATTCTCCTTTCCTTGCACCCGGCCCAGTGTTGTGAGGAACGCTTTTGAGAACTTAGCCCAGAAAAGGGGGCGGCATCCAGCTCGTTTTACTCAAAACAGACTCATTGCAATTGATGGATGTGACTTAAGTTATGTCCATCATTTTCAATGGGATTACTCTGAGTAAAACTTAGTTGCACCCACCCACTGGGTGTTGTTTACCTCCACCTTTTAAAATTGGTTGCAATGTCATTTCTGCCCCACCATTCAGCTCATTTGGGTGGTATAGCCACACAGAAAAGGTACCCCAGGGTGTCAGATAGAGGGGAACCATTGTAGGAGCACCCAGGAAGAACAGCGCCTTCCTTTAATCCACCCCACCCTGTTTCCTTCCGTTGCAATATTTGGGTGCTCTTCAATTTCCTCTCCCCGTGGCTTCATTAACTACGAACACTCAGTTTGGCCAGGTGCTGCAAAGCGTGGGGTTTTTTTGCTGCAAAACGTTGCAACGCGATTGCTAAACTTTGGCACCAGTTTGAAGTGATTCGGACGCTGTCGGAATTTGGGGTGTTAACTACAAACCCCGCTTTTACATATCGATTGCTCAGTTTGCGGGGCACACTGCAAAACGCGGGGTTGCCGCTGCAAAACGACTACAAAACTTGGGTAAAATTTGGAGGGTCCCAAATTTTGGGGTTCGTCGTTAATAAGCCTCCTCCCTGCCTCGCCTAAAAAGACCTCAAAATAATAGGTGGGAAAGATACTTCTGGAAGCGTCCCACGAACCAGAAGGAATATGCAAATTTGCGTATGATGTGCAAATGTCCCGAAATTCTATAAGAAACACCCTAGTGATCCCGGGCCCTAAGAAAGTTAGATTAGCTTCAACCAGAGGCAGGGCCTTCTCAACACTGGCTCCGGCCTGGTGGAACGCTCTGCCTCATGAGACCAGGGCCCTACGGGATCTGATTTCTTTCCGCAGGGCCTGTAAGACAGAGTTGTTCCACCTGGCCTTTGGCTTGGAGCCAATTTGATTCCGCCCCCCCTTTCTTTTTCCTTTTTCCTTTCTCCTCCTGTGATGAGGCTGCATTTTAATATTTTAATGTTTCAATATTTTAATTGTTGTATTTTAATCTTGTTTTTAAGTTGCATTCATTCAACTTGTTTTTATCATTGCTTGTTAGCCGCCCTGAGCCCGGCCTTGGCTGGGGAGGGTGGGGTATAAATAAAAATTATTATTAAAATTATTACGTGGGGCTGCCCTTGAAGCTGTCCCAGAAACTCCAGCGGATGCAGAATGCCGCGGCAAGGCTCCTCACGGGGTCCCTGCCATGGGAGCATATTCACCCAGTGCTTTTCCAGCCACACTGGCTCCCGGTGGAGTACAGGGTCAGGTTTAAGGTGCTGGTTTTGACCTTTAAGCCCTTCATGGCCTAGGACCTTCGTACCTATGGGACAGCCTCTCCTGCTATGTCCCACAGAGGACCTTAAGGTCCATAAATAGCAACAGCCTAGAGGCCCTGGGCCCTAAGGAAGTCAGATTAGCCTCAACCAGGGCCAGGGCCTTTTCAACACTGGCCCCGACATGGTGGAACGCTCTGCCTCATGAGACCAGGGCCCTGCAGGATCTGATTTCTTTCCGCAGGGCCTGTAAGACAGAGTTGTTCTGCCTTTGGCTTGGAATCAATTTGATTCCCTCCCCCTCTTCCTTTCTTCTCCTGTGATGAGGCTGCATTTTAATGTTGTATTTTAATCTTGTTTTTAAGTTGTATTTCAGACAACTTGTTTTTATTATTGGTTGTTAGCCGCCCTGAGCCTGGTCTTGGTTGGGGAGGGCGGGGTATAAATAAAAATTATTATTATTATTATTATTAATGAATAAGTGGGCACAAGATATAGGACACAACATATAAATGGAAGACTGGGGAAAATTATTGGAAGTGAATTTAAAACGTACTGGCTGTATACTGTTAAAAGAGAATTCTATGAAAACGATGTAGAGATGGTATATTACACCTGTAAAAATGGCAAAAAAGTGTTGGAAGTGTAAAGAAAAAGAAGGCACATTTTTCCATATGTGGTGGAATTGCAAAATAATTAAAAGTTATGGGGAAATGATTTGTAATGAAACGAAAATAATGTTTAAGATAACTTTTGCTAAACGGCCAGAAGCCTTTTTTTACTAGGTGCTTCAGGTTAAGAACTGCCAAAAGAGCAGAAAAAGCTCTTTATGTAATCAACAACGGCGGCTAGGATATTGCTATCCCAAAGATGGAAAAGTGAAGAAAGACCTACGAAAGAAGAATGGCAAGAAAAACTGATGGAATACCCTGAAATGGCAAAGCTAACTCAAAGGCTTCGAGACAAGGACAACAGACTTTAAGAAAGACTGGGAACCCTTTGCGACACACCTACAGAAACAATCTAAAGAAATGGACTCAGTAGCAAGTTTCGACTAAACACAATTAACAGAATAAACACGGAAAATACGATGATGATGCTAAAACGATAAGAGAACAATTATTATTGTAAAAACCTTATAAGCAAGTTATAAGCAAGCAGGAAAAGTTAATACGTAAAAAAAAACCCCACGAAGTTTAGGGAAGGGGAAGGGGAGGGGGAAACATGGGAAATGTGTCCCCCCCCCTTTGGATGTGATTGATATTGTGACGATAAAAAATCGTAAAACTCAATAAAAAATCAAACCAAAACCACAGGTTTAGGCATTTCCCTGAACCCGCTTTCTGAGAAGCAGGCGGACCCAATAGCTGTCCCAGCCAAGTCCGCTGGCCTTTCCTTAGAAAAGGTAATTGGGTTTTGGGGCCGTTTTCGACCCAGATGTCCAAAAAGCATCGGACAGCTACCTCCTCCAAAGCCTCACCACCATCTTGTCCGTTTGGGGCGGACAGGCGGATTTTAAAGCTGCGAAGCCCTCGCTGGCGGGTCCTTTGGAAGGTCCCGGCTTCCGGTCCGTCCTCCTGGAGTCTGCTCGAGCCTCGTGCCCCGCCGCGGCTATGTGCTGTCCTTCAGTTGGTCGCTGGCGTCCTCGTCCTCTTCGGCCGCGTCGCAGCTGATGTTCTGGGCCGTGATGATGACTATGCTTCCGAGAATGACCCCCGCCCCCATGATGTCAAAGGGCGTGACGGCTTCGCGCAGGACGTAGTACTGGACGGCCAGCGTCACCACCACCTCGGAGTGCAGCACGGCGCACACCAGGGCCGGGTGCGCCTTGGTGACGGCGTAGCTGGCACACAGGAAGGAGACCAACGCCAGAAAGCTGATGGCCGCCACGCAAGTCCAGGTCAGGGGGTCCACGGGCATGACGGGCTGCTGGAGGAGGAACATGGCCGGCGAGCACACCAGGCTTCCCACCACGCCGAAGAGGAAGGCCACCGTCACCAGCTTGGCCGGGAAGTCCAGGGCCCGGAAGATGACCAGCCCGAGCGCCAGCGCCATCCCTCCGAGGCAGGCCAGGGCATAGCCGAAGGTGTCGTACAGCTGCGTGCTCTTGTCGAGGTCCAGGAGGTCGGGCACCACCATGATGATCAGGCCCAAGGTGCTGCCCACCAACCCGAACCAGTCGTAGCCCGTCAAGCTGCCGTTCTCGATGCACAGCGCCAGCAGGACGGAGCAGATGGTCGACGAGCCCTTGCGGACGGTGGCGGCGTTCCCGCTGGGCACCACCATGAAGGAGCTGTAGGCGCAGCCGATTGAGATGACGTTGATGGAGGCGTGCAGGACCGTCCGCTGGCGGGCCTCCCGCGGCCCGAAGCAAGGAGCCTTCTGGCAACGCAGGTAGCACGCAAAGAGGAGGTGCAAGATGCAGCGGAAGAGGAGGATCTCCAGCGAAGGGATGCCGGAGGCCTCGTTGGCCATTCGGGTGAACGGCGCCACGAAGCCGGCCGGGACGCCGCCCCCCAGCAGGGCCACCAGAAGGCCCTTCATGCTTTCCGACAGGCGGTAGCGGTTCCAAGGCGGGCGTCGTGGCGGGGGCGGCGGGGAGCAGGGCGGGGGAGAGAACCGCAGCAGGTCGGCCACGGTCCAGGCCGCTCGGTCGGGGGGCCCCGGGCGAGATGCCATGGGCAGGAGTGCCAAGGGATTGCTGGGAGGCAGCAGGTACCTGCAGGAGAGGGCGGGGAAAACAAAGGAAGGTTGCAAGTGAGGCCAGGCATCTGTCTTGAGTGGCATACCTCCAACGCCATCTTTTATCCACCTGCCTGGTTTCTAAACAAGCCCGCCTCGGCGGAGTGTTGTGAAGCCGGAAATAAGTTGCAAGTAAGTAAGGGACGCGGGTGGCGCTGTGGGTTAAACTGCAGAGCCTAGGGCTTGCGGATCAGAAAGTCGGCGGTTCGAATCCCCGCAGTGACGGGGTGAGCTCCCGTTGCTCGGTCCCTGCTCCTGCCAACCTAGCAGTTCGAAGGCACGTCAAAGTGCAAGTAGATCAATAGGTACCGCTCTGGCGGGAAGGTAAACGGCGTTTCCGTGCGCTGCTCTGGTTCGCCAGAAGCGGCTCAGTCATGCTGGCCACATGACCCGGAAGCTGTACGCCGGCTCCCTCGGCCAATAAAGCGAGATGAGCGCCGCAACCCCAGAGTCGGCCACAACTGGACCTAATGGTCAGGGGTCCCTTTACCTTTAAGGAGAGACTGGGGCAGTTTTAAGTGATAACTTATTCCCCAACTTGTAGTCTGACTATCCAAACCTGCCTGCTTGTCTGCTCAGATGGCCAGTGAGTCTCAGAAATGGAGTCTTAGTTAACCAAGCAGTGGCGTAGCAGTGGGGATGGTTGCCCTGGGTGCAAAGATCTTAGGGGCACAAAATTTCCAAAGGGAAAAAGAGAAAATAGTAATAATACCTAAAAAATAGCATGCCCTCCCCCTCACACAGAAAATCTCCCAATGTTTGTGCGGGCAAAACGAGGAGTGGATTTGGGCGACAGTCGGATACAAGGGCGCCCTCTGCATGAGCTTTTGATAGATACCCGCTCCCAAACAATCCCTCGTTCTGTTCCCAGCTGTGCCCAATGCTCACAGATGCTGTGGCTGCCACTTGTGTAGGTTGCGGAGCTATTGCCCCTTGGTTGCAGCCTATTGGCAGGCAGTGCTGAGGATCCTTGCCTTGCCCCGGGCCCAGGCAACCCACGCTATGCCACTGGAAGCGAATGTGAAATTAAAATTTTTTATGTAGTAATAAGGAGAGTTGGGTGAGCTCCCGTTGCTCGGTCCCTGCTCCTGCCAACCCAGCAGTTCGAAAGCACGTCAAAGTGCAAGTAGATAAATAGGCACCACTCCCGTGGGAAGGTAAATGCCGTTTCCGTGCGCTGCTCTGGTTCGCCAGAAGCGGCTCAGTCATGCTGGCCACATGACCCGGAAGCTGTACGCCGGCTCCCTCGGCCAGTAAAGCGAGATGAGCGCCGCAACCCCAGAGTCGTCCACGACTGGACCTAATGGTCAGGGGTCCCTTTACCTTTAAGGAGAGTTGAGAGGACCGTTTTCAAATGTTAAGAGTATAAGAACGGCCTTCTGGGTCAAGCCGATGACCCATTCAGTCCCGCATCCTGTTCCCACAGTGGCTATGCTGTGAGGAACGCGCAATCAGGATTCGAATGCAGGAGTGCTCTGCCCCCCTGCGTTTTCCAGCAGCTGGCATTCAGAAGCACGGCTGCCTTCAGTTGTGGAGACAAAGCACAGGCACTTTTGCTAGTAGCTCCCCAAAATAGCCTTGCTCCTCCAGGAACTTGCCCATTCCTCTTCTGATGGGCGGCCACCAAAGCTCCTGTGGCAGTGAGTTCCACAGTTTAAGTGCACCCTGCCAGGGTTTTTGGGATAGGTGGTAGATTCTGCAGCCAGTTCCCCAATGCTTGCCTGGGCTAGGACTGGACCATTGGACCAGCTTTCTCATTTGCTTTCCATCCATGACCACCCCCCATTGTCTATCTGCCCTCTTCCTAAAGGTAAACGGACCTCTTGACCATTAGGTCCAGTCATGACCGACTCTGGGCTTGCGGCGCTCATCTCACTTTACTGGCCGAGGGAGCCAGCATACAGCTTCCGGGTCATGTGGCCAGCAGGACTAAGCCGCTTCTGGCGAACCAGAGCAGCACACGGAAACGCCGTTTACCTTCCCGCCAGAGTGGTACCTATTTATCTACTTGCACTTTGACATGCTTTCAAACTGCTAGGTTGGCAGGAGCAGGGACCGAGCAACGGGAGCTCACCCCATCGCTGGGATTTGAACCGCCGACCTTCTGATCGGCAAGTCCTAGGCTCTGTGGTTTAACCCACAGCACCACCCACGTCCTGCCCTCTTCCTAAAGGTAAAGGTAAAGGTACCCCTGCCCGTACGGGCCAGTCTTGACAGACTCTGGGGTTGTGCGCCCATCTCACTTAAGAGGCCAGGGGCCAGCGCTGTCCGGAGACACTTCTGGGTCACGTGGCCAGCGTGACATCGCTGCTCTGGCGAGCCAGAGCTGCACACGGAAACACCGTTTACCTTCCCGCTGGTAAGCAGTCCCTATTTATCTACTTGCACCCGGAGGTGCTTTCGAACTGCTAGGTTGGCAGGCGCTGGGACCGAGCAGCGGGAGCGCACCCCGCCACGGGGATTCGAACCGCCGACCTTTCAATCGGCAAGTCCTAGGCGCTGAGGCTTTAACCCACAGCGCCACCTGCGTCCCTGCCCTCTTCCTAGTTTCCCCTTATAACCTGTTTTTGTTCTTAATACAGTTTTCTTTATTCATTCCATTTACATAGCACCTTATCTCAAGGAGGGGTGCATCGTTCTCATCCCGACTTTATCACAACAGCAATTTCAGATTCATAGAATTGTAGATTTGGAAGGGGCCCCACGAGTCATTTAGCCGAACCCCGTGCCACATTGTGACGTACGTTAGACTGAGAGACGGGAGGCAGGCCCCGCGGTCACCCACTGAGCTTCACAGCCAAGAAGGGTTCGAACCATAGCTGTCAACTTACAGATTTGAAAATAAGGGACCGGCAGCCTCGAAAATAAGGGATCGGCAGCCAAAATAAGGGATTTTCCAACACACAGGTATGTTCAACTTCTGAGCCCCTCTGAGCCAAAGGCAGAAAGCCCAGCCAGCAGCCAAATGAAACCTCATCAATAAGGGACAGCAGCGGGACATGGCGCTGGGGTAAGGGACTGTCCCGCCAAATAAGGGACACTTGACAGCTATGGTTCGAACCCTGGTCTCCCAAGCCACAGTCCGACACTCTAACCATTTCGCCACATACCCAGGTGATGCTCTTTGAAGTCTACCTTTCCTTTCTGGAGCTCAACCAACCTGCCTAATATTCCTGGGGTCGGTGGGTTTGGGGAGCAGTGAGCCAAGGGCATCCCGTGATCTTGCATGGGGCAGGGAATTTCTGATGTAGAAAGCTGCCCAAATTGGACCACAACGGTCCATCCAGTTCAGTGTTGTCCCTGATTTCAGACGGATTTCACCCCCAGACCTACCTTGACGTGCCGTCCTAGTCTGAACCCGGGGATTTCTAAATTCAAGGCAGGTAAACCAAAGAATCGGAACTCTTCCTCCATGTTTCCTGGAGTCAGGAGTGGGGGTGTGTGACTATAAGCCACCCCCTTGCTCTCCCACACCGATCTGATCCTACTTCCCTTCCTGCGGTATCTGTCGTCAGGGCGTCTGGGTTCTAAGCCTGGGTTCTAGAAGGGTGGGAATCCAGTGCCACAAAGTGGGGTGGGGTGGGGGGAGAGAGTCACCATTTCTGAAGTCCTCTTTCCCCCCTGGGACTCAGAGAGCAGGGGATGGAGAAGAAGAAAGTGCAGGGCTTATAGAAGGAGCCCTCCCCAACTCTCCCAGCCCCCACCTACCTTCCCAGCCACCGTACAAACACAACGCTGCCTCAGTCGCCTAGCCTGGCTCCCTTGCCTGGCAGAAATTGTGATGTCATCCCGCCTGCATGCGCCACTATGACATCACGCCCTCAGGGCCTCTTCCCCCAGACTGGATGACACTAGGCACCTGCAAGGGATGAACAGGTCTACCCCAAAGGAAGTTATATGGGATGATGGGGGCGGGAATGGTTTTTCCCCTCCCCTCCAGGGCTCTGCAACCTAATGCCCTCCAGGTGTTTTTGGAATATAAGGCTGTGCTGTAGGCCAAAACATCTGCAGAGCGCTAGGGTGGGGGAAGCTGTTGGAGAGGCTCTCTAGCAAGAAACCACCTGAGATCGGAGCAGTTAACAGCCCTGAGTTAATTTGCTCCAATTTGTAGGCCTCTGGAATCTGTGCTACTAAGGCCTGGAATATTCAAATGAGGACTAGAGTGCCTTAAAACATGCAGAGCGCCTTTTCAATTGTTAATTTAAATTGTCAATTAATCAATTGTTTTTATACCTGCTGTTAGCCGCCCTGAGCCTGGTCTTGGCTGGGGAGCTGTTGTTGTTGTTTAGTTGTTTAGTCGTGTCGGACTCTTCCACTGCTTCCCGCAGTTTGGTCAAACTCATGCTGGTAGCCTTGAGAACACTGTCCCACCATCTCGTCCTCTGTCGTCCCCTTCTCCTTGTGCCCTCATCTTTCCCAACATCAGGGTCTTTTCCAGGGAGTCTTCTCTTCTCATGAGGTGGCCAAAGTCTTGGCGCCTCAGCTTCAGGATCTGTCCTTCCAGTGAGCACTCAGGGCTGATTTCCTTCAGAATGGAGAGGTTTGATCTTCTTGCAGTCCATGGTACTCTCCAGAGTCTCCTCCAGCAACAGAATTCAAAAGCATCCATTCTTTGGCGATCAGCCTTCTTTATGGTCCAGCTCTCACTTCCATACACCACTACTGGGGAGGGTGGGGTATAAATAATAATAATAATAATAATAATAATAATAATAAATTATTATTATTATTATTATTATTATTATTATTATTATTATTATTATTATTTTGCTCCCCTCTGTTGTTGGCATCTTTCTGTCTCCAGAAAACAATGGAGTGTGCCTTCAGGGGTGAGGCCAAACCGCTGCGTTAGCAGAACTGAAGTGAGCTCTTGGGCACAAGTCTGGGCAGTGTGTGTGGAGGCTACCCAGACATCAAGACCCCCTGATGTGGTCCAAAGCAGAGCAAGATGTTTGACACCAGCTTGGCTGCAGCGGTTGCCGGAAGTCGATGTACAAGGCCTCATCCAACCATTTTAGGGACTCCGCTCCAGATCTGTGTAGGGCTTAGTTCTGAGACTTTTCTTTTCCCGAAGATATCCGCAAGGCAGAGGATGTTGAGGATCAGAGTTTTCCTTCTGAGGTGGGCTCCCTTCCCAAGCGGGCGAGCCCCACCTTCCCCTCACTTCCCTCTACACCACATGCCGAAACTGCCTTTCTGACCCACGCCTGGTCTCGCCCGCTCAATCACAGCTCGTGTACAGCTGGGATAAGAATACTGTAAAACAAGGATAAGAATACATCCATGCTTTGAGGGTAGATCATTGTGGTATAGTTGGTTAGGGTGTAGGATCAAGACCTGGGAGACCCGGGTTCAAATCACTTGTGGGTCATGACATCAGTGTCTCTCAGTCTGTCCAACCTACTGTTGTTGTGGGGTTATTAAATGAGGAGGGGAGGAACTTCTCCAACACCTTGAGCTTCTTGGATGAAAAAATGTGGGAGATATAAATGCAATTATTAATAATAATAATAATAGACTTTGACCTCTGAATTTCCCTTGTTAGACATTTGCAGTGTGAGGCTGCAGTTTTATACCTGGGGAGAAGCTCCATTGAAGGTTGTGCAGCTGTCTGAATTTTCCTTGGGGCAGACCCATTGCCCCTATTAATTTCAGTGTGCCCATCTGAGTAGAACTGGCCTTGGATACAACCCCAAGGGGCCTTATTTGCAGAGGGCTGCCCTAGAGAAGGGGCGGCACCTTCCAGAAATCCGACTTACTTCCGAGGAAGCCCAATTTTACACTCACCCCCGTTTCTTTTCCTTTTTATCCGCATACGCCAGACGAGAGTTTGTGTCGTCTTGACGCGTGAAGGCGGAAAGGAACTCTGTACATGCTCAGTGGCACCTCCCAGAAAGCCCTACTTGCTTCCGAGTAAGCCCCAATTCACAGTATATTTGCCCCCTCTCCCTCTTCTTGTGTTGGCATCCCCGGGAGAGGTTTATGCGTCGTGGTCACGCGAAAAGGCACTCTGCACATGATCGGTGACCCCTTCCAGAAACCCTACCTACTTCCGAGCAAGCCCCGTTTCACAGCATCTCCCGCCGCGCTCTTATTCCGCTGCCATCCCCGGAGTGCGTTGCGCTTCCAGGCGCTCTGCACATGATCAGAGGCGCCTCCCTTTGCAGGGACCAGCGCGGGGAGAGAGAGGAGAAAACCCGCGTTACGCGTGCTTGGAAAGCGCGTGTCTTCTCGTCTCCCACCCCGCACCGCAACCTCGCCAGCCCCGGGATGTAGGCAAGCGCTTCCCGACGTGCGCTCTCGCTGGCTGGCGGGCGTCCCGGGGGCCGGAGGGCTGGCCCGCACCGAGGGCGAAGTTGCGCGCGGCTGCCGTGGCGGCGCCGCTCCGAATCGGCTGAGCCTCTGCGATGATGTCAGAGGGGGAGGCAGCGGCGGCGGCGGCGGGTTGAGCGGAGCGCCGGAGCCAGAGGAGAGCGCGGAGCGGCGGCGGCGGCGGCGAGCGAGGGGAGCGGCGTCCCGTGCCAAGCAGGCTGCGAGCATGAATGGCGGGGCGAGAAGACTCCATCTTGGGCTGCCTCGCCGCGCCGCTGCAGCAGCAGCAGCAGACACGCAGGTAGGGGGCTCGCCGACCCGATGGGGGAGCCTCCCACCGGAGGCGCCCCGGTCCCGTGCGCTCCCCTCGGGGCGCGCAAAACAAGGGCGAGGCTGCCCGCGGGCGCTTTGGAGAGGGCCCCAACCCAGCGCCCTTTTCCAAGGCGGCCTAGTCCCCGGGATCGCCAACCGGGGTGGGGTTGGGATCGGTCGGGGATCCTCCCGGGGCCCCGCGGTGTTTGGGGAGGGGGTGTCCAAGCGAGGCGCGCGGCGACGCCACTTTTCTCCCCGCGACGCGCGCCCAAGATCGCCGCCGGGGCGCGCCGCCCTCCAGCCAGCTGCGTAATTGGGCATCCGGATCTCCGGAGCTGGGAAAGGGAGGGAGGGGGTCCGCGCCAGTCCCGGGAAAGAACCGAGGGACACCCCCCCAAAAAACACACACACACCCAGCCACCCAAGAAAGGGAAAGTTTTCCCCTCCTGCCAGGGCGGGGGTTCTAGAACTCTCCAGGCGCTGGGAAAGAGGTCGGCCCGGGGATTTAGAAAGGGGGGGTGCGGAGAGCCTGCTTGGCTGGGTGTTATTTTGGGGGGGAGGGGAGGGGTGCAGCGAAAGAGGAGGCGAAGCTGCGCATTTAGCATCCTCGCCACGGATTGCATGTTTCGATCTCTCTCTTTTGGAGGGGGCCAGTGGCGTAGCGTGGGTTGTCAGCACCCGGGGCAAGGCAAGTAATTTGCGCCCCCCAAACCCGTGGATTTGCGCCCCCTAACCCTAACCTCCAGATGTTGCGCCCGGTGCGGCCAGCCCCCCTGCATCCCCCTACGCTACGCCACTGGAGGGGGGGCGGGGGGAGTGGACGGGAGACCTTGAAGAGACCCCCTCCCCAAACACCTATTCCGGAAATGACCCCGGGATATTTTTGGGACCCCTGGGTCGAAAAGTCGGGCCTCTGGTGGTGGATGACCTGGCTTCCTTAATTTTAATTCTGGACGCCACCCTGGTATAGATACATAGAGGATTCCGCGGCTTTTCTGCAGCCATCCTATACACTGGATCTGGGATCCTAGCGCGCGGGGCTGCGCGCTTGCGGAGGCGAGCAGCGGCGGGTGCCTCCGGCGCCTTGGGGCGATTCTCTTTTAGGTCCTGGGATCGCGCGAGGCTCACGCACTCCTGTGCTCCTCATGGGTTAACAGAGAGGCGGGGGATCTCAGCGGGGGATCCTTTTTTGGAAGTGTTCGGGGCGACCTGGATATTTGGGGTTAGAGAAGGGATCTCCGCTTGCATGTTTTCCATGGCAGCAGAAATACAAAAATATTGGGAAAGGGCGAGTTTTGAAGAGGATCTGTGTTTGGAGATGGGCAGCCTATAACAGCACCCCCCACCCTAACATGAAGGGAAGGGGGGGAGAGGCTGTGAGGGTGACCTCATTAGGAGAAGGGATCCTGTTCAGCTTTCATCTCTTCGCCCGGTCTTCTTCTCCTTGGTTCTCTCTTCCGCAAGGGAACGCTGAGGGTTAACGTGGCCGAAGCTCTGGTTGTTTTCCTGACCTAGTGGCGCTCATCCCATGCCCCAAACAGCGCAGGCTTAGCGCACCTCAGGAATTTGCCTCTCTATGATCGCCCACAGTGGGCCGCGGTCCCTGCTTTTGAGGTGCTGAGCACCCTGCCTCACGTACATGCCCATGTGCCCTTCCTCAAACCTGCCAGTCTGGTGCCTCCCGGATGTTTTGGAAGACGGCTCCCACCAGCCCCATCGCTGCCCTCAAAGACCCGGAGGTTGGCAGAGCTTGCCTCAGATCCCTGCGATCCCTGCATTGCAGGAGGTTGGGCTCGAAGACCCTCAGGGGGGTCCCATCCGAGCCTACCACTCGATGGAAAAAACCATTGCCCGTTAATGGCACGGACTCCTTCCTTCGTAATCTCCTGTTTATTTACCTCCAAAAGACATCTCGTGTGTCTTGGATGTGCGTGTCACTATCCACTGCCGTCCCTCACGGCAACCACGCCACACGCCTGTCAGAGCCTTGTGCGCACCAACGGACCCTTTCTGTTTCCTGTTACCCCCCTTCTACGTGCCTCAGACCTGTTTTCCCAATATCCCTTTCTCCCTATATCGAATTTCTCTCAGTGTCTTAAATCTATCCCACTCCTGCGATGGACACATAAATACGTGCCAAATCCTAAACAGAAACCTCCGAGCCACACAGGACATTTTTCTAGGCCTGAGGCAGAAAATCCACACTGGGTGTCACGCCAAACCTAGCTAACATCGTCATCCTACAGTCACGTTACTGATTTATATTCCATCTTTCCTCCAAGGTGGCGTACGCCGTCCCCTCCTTTTTGTCCTCACAACAACCCTGTGAGGTAGGCTAGCCCGAGAGCCGGGAACTGTCCCAAGGTCACCAGGCCTTGCGACTGAGTAGGGAATTGAACCCTGCCATCTGTAACCACTATACCGCACTGCCTTGTGTGAGGGCCCTGCTGTTTGCAACCGGCTTAGGGCAAGGCTGCCAGCCTGTAGTTTGTTCCTCCTCTGCCGAAAACACAGGACCGGCACACTTCCATATGCTGTCATGCCCTCCTCAGCCGGGGTTGGGGAAAATACTTCACATTTTTGGTGACCGATTTCAGCTTTCAGCGGGAAGTAAAGTGGGAAGGAAAATCAGGGTCACATCCAGATTCCTTTTAGCGGCGCCGTTACGAAACCCTGAGGCTGGGGATTTCCCCCCTCTCGAACTGGCTTTAATAACCCCATATCCCTTAGGCCATCTTTGCAACGTTATTTCCACACACACACACACGGCCACATCTTGCACGCAAGCTTACACACAAACACACAAAATTCTCAGATCTTCTCTCTGCCACCGAACACACCCTCTCGACACGCCCCCCTGCCCTCATTCTCACACGTTTATTCCTCTTGTTTATTCCTTTTTTCCACCCTGCCTTTCCTTCCAAAAGAGACGCGGCTGGCGCTGTAGGTTAAACCACAGAGCCTAGGACTTGCCGATCAGAAGGTCGGCGGTTTGAATCCCCGCGATGGGGTGAGCTCCCGTTGCTCGGTCCCTGCTCCTGCCAACCTAGCAGTTCGAAAGCACGCCAGTGCAAGTAGATAAATAGGTACCGCTCCAGCGGGAAGGTAAACGGCGTTGCCGTGCACTGCTCTGGTTTGCCAGAAGCGGCTTAGTCATGCTGGCCACATGACCTGGAAGCTCTATGCCGGCTCCCTTGGATGAGCACCACAACCCCAGAGTCGGCCATGACTGGACCTACTGGTCAGGGGTACCTTTTTCCTTCCAAGGAGCTCAAGCACATGGTCCTTCACCTCCCCAGTTTATTCTCACAACACCCCTGCAAGGTAGGGTAGGCTGAGAGAGGCAGCGGTTGGCCCCAAGGTCGCTTCGTGGCTGTGGGTGGCGGGGGGGGGGAAGGATTTGAACCCAGGCCTCTTGGCCCGACACTCTATAACCCAGCCTTCCTCAACCTTGGCCCTCCAGATGTTTTTGGCCTACAACTCTCATGATCCCTAGGCAGCAGGACCAGTGGTCAGGGATGATGGGAATTGTAGTCCCAAAACATTTGGAGAGCCGAGGCTGAGGAAGCCTGCTCTAACCACTGCACCGCACTGTTTGTAAGCATCGTCCTCACCCGCATTCCCCTCTCCTGCCGCAATCCCTTAACTCTCTTCTCTGCCCCTGCCTGCACCCCTCATTTAACGCTTTCCCCTCTCACGACCTGGCCGCCTCTTTCGCACCCGGGGCTCCGCGCAGGTGCAGAGCGAGGGGCCATCAAACGCACGGGCGCATGAGGTGACACGTATGAGGATGCATGTTCCCTCTTGATTCCGTAAGAGCAGCCCTGCGTGCGCATGGGAGAACGTGGCTGTGAGCGCATGTCCGTACCGAGCGCATAGCCAAGAGGCTTGTTTTGTTTTGTGGGTGCGCAGAGCTCTCTGGTGCGCCCATGCTTATGAACGACAGTGTTCTCTCCGCCGATGCACAGTGTAATTCTGGGTGCCCCGAATGCCGTTGTGAGAAACGCCCGGGGGTCTTGAGATACCGTGTGGGGTTCTCCGTGATCTGAGCATGTCGGGCGGCGAGGAAACACAACATGAAAACGGCACCGTCCCTCGGTGCAGTGCCCAGCTTCTGTGTTTGCCTGCGAGCTTTTGAAGGGTCTGCGATGCAACGGGGGAAGATTGCGTGCAAATCTACACACACACCCCATTTCAAAAATAGCACTTTGTGTTAGCTTCTTATCGGCAAAGGGTAGAAAACAGCTGCTTGCTTTCCTTCGGTCGAAGGGACCGGTTTTTAAGACGCATGTTGTTGAGAATTTTTTTCTGGGGGAAGCGTGTGGCCCCTGCAGCCCTGCTCCTGGCCCGAGTGCGGCCCACTCCCCGGAGGACTGCAGGGCTGGCGCAGGCCAAGCGGCGAGGAAAGGTTTGCGAAAGCCAGGCAGCTCGGCCGTGAAGCTGGCTGGGTGACCTTGGGCCCGTCCCTCGCGCTCAGGCCAGCCTGCCTCAGGATCGTGGAGAGGCTGTCACTGCGAAGAGCTGTCCGTGCCAGCTTGAGCTCTTTGAAGGAAAGGTGGGATCTAGAGGCAATGGATCGTAGATTTCCACAGTTGGAAGGGACCCCCGAGGGTCATCTAGACCAACCCGCTGCAATGCAGGACAGTTTGGCCCAACGTGGGTCTCGAACCCACGATCTTGAGATTAAGTGTCTTGTGCTGAACCGACTGAGCTATCCCAGGACAGAAAATAAACAAACATGACGCAGCCCCTTTTCAGCCCTTCGGGTTCAATGCGTTTTGGACCTTTTAACATTAAAAAAAAAATCCTTTTAAAACAGGAAAAAGTATGCTTTAAAAATAATAAACCGTGCTATAATTCTCATGAAAATGTTGCTGAACCAGACAGATACGCAGGTGAGGTAAGTCACTATTCTCGCTCTTCCCCGCCCGCCCCCATTTTGCAGGTGGGAGGACTGAGGACTGAGAGAGAAGGGTTGGCCTAACGCCCCCTCTGAGTTCACGGAAGAGGCGAGATTTCAACCCAGGACCTCCTGATCGTAGCTCAGTCGATCACTTAGCCGCTACACCGGGGAAAGGATAATAATAATAATAATTTATTTATACCCCGCCCATCTGGCTGAGTTTCCCCAGCTACTCTGGGCGACTTCCAATCAAGTGTTAAAAACAATACAGCATTCAATACTAAAAACTTCCCTAAACAGGGCTGCCTTCAGATGTCTTTTAAAGAGAAGATAGCTGCGTATTTCCTTCAGATCTGAAGGGAGGGCGTTCCACAGGGTGGGCGCCACTACCGAGAAGGCCCTCTGCCTGGTTCCCTGTAACCTCACTTCTCGCAATGAGGGAACCGCCAGAAGGCCCTCGGAGCTGGATGATGGGGGTGGAGACACTCCTTCAGATATACTGGACCGAGGCCGTTTAGGGCTTTCAAGGTCAGTACCAACACTTGGAATTGTGCTCAGAAACGTCCTGGGAGCCAATGTAGGTCTTTCAAGACCGGTGTTATGTGGTCCCGGTGGCCACTCCCAGTCACCAGTTTAGCTGCCGCATTCTGGATTAATTGCAGTTTCCGGGTCACCTTCAAAGGTAGCCCCACGTAGAGCGCATTGCAGTAGTCCAAGCGGGAGAAAACTAGAGCATGCACCACTCCGGCGAGGCAGTCTGCGGGCAGGGAGGGTCTCATCCTGCGTACCAGATGGAGCTGGCAGACAGCTGCCCTGGACACAGAATTGACCTGCGCCTCCATGGACAGCGAGTCCAGAATGACTCCCAGGCTGCGCACCTGGTTCTTCAGGGGGCACAGTTACCCCATTCAGGACCAGGGAGTCCCCCACACCTGCCCACCCCCTGTCCCCCCAAAACAGTACTTCTGTCTTGTCAGGATTCAACCTCAAAGTGTTTTTTTAACACTTGATTGGAAGCCGCCCAGAGTGGCTGGGGAAGCTCAGCCAGATGGGGGAGATATAAAGGATGGGTGCCAAGCAAGCTGGCCTGGTGAGGGGCGTGGCCTGGAGAAAGGAGGTGTGGCCTGGGAGCGTTTCGTGGGCCACATAGGAGGAACTGGAGGGCCGCATTACTCTCTCATTTCCACATACTATCCGTTTTAACGCCATACTATCCGTTTTAAGCCCAGAATAGGAAACCAGGGAATGTTACCAGTGTGTGTGTGAATATTTTGTAGGGAGAATAGATTTGCCCGCGGTTTCCATTTTACACAGAGGGGCCCTTGCGTGGCCGCCTGGCAGCCATCTTGTCCCGCTGCCAGCCCTGGCGGAGGGCATTTCCAGGGGACACCGGGGCCGGGCTGGGCTATGTTTTCCCTGGAGGGCTTCCAGCCTCCTTCTGATCTCCATTGTTAGGGCTGGTTTCTTGTTGTTTTCCTCCTCGGCCGTCGGTTTCATGCTGCCTCGCTGCTGCGTGAGGCCGGCCGGCCTCCCCCTTCCTTCCTTGCTTGTTTGCTAGCTAGCAGAAACAGGCTCTGCCTCTCTCTCCGAAAAGGTCATTCTTCCAGGCAAAGCATCCCAGCCGGGGTGTGTGTGTGTCTTCCAGGCCTTCGCTCGAAACCGAAACCTTGCATGACAGGCTCCTAGGACAGGAGTCAGCAACCTTTTTCAGCCAGGGGCCGGTCCACCGTCCCTCGGACCTTGTGGGGGGCGGGACTATATTTTTGGGGGGAGGAAATGAATACATTCCTATGCCCCACAAATAACCCAGAGATGCATTTTTAATAAAAGGACACATTCTACTCGTGTAAAAACACCAGGCAGGCCCCACAAATAACCCAGAGATGCATTTTAAATAAAAGCACACGTTCTACTCGTGTTGAAACACCAGGCAAGCCCCATAAATAAGCCAGAGATGCAATTAAAATAAAAGGACACGTTCTACTCGTGTCGAAACACCAGGCAGGCCCCACAAATAACCCAGAGATGCATTTTAAATAAAAGGACACATTCTACTCATGTCAAAACACGCTGATTCCCCGACCGTCCGTGGACCGGATTGAGAAGGCGATTGGGCCACATCTGGCCCCCGGGCCTTAGGTTGCCTATCCATGGCCTATGTCTAGGACATGGAGCACAACTTTAAATCTGGGTGTTAAGAGGATTTTATGCAGATAAGGCACTCCTGAACCGTCCTCCGTGGTCCTGAATCTACGTGCTTCTGAATTTGAGCACCTATTCCCAGAGTCACTGCAGGGTTGGAATTAGGGGTCCAGCGGGGTCATCCAGTCCAGCCCCCTGAAATGAAAGATCGTTCCCCCCTCGGGGATATGCCGCTCTTCCACACGCACACCCTGGTTACTCTTAAAAAATTATTTTAAAGGCTTTGGGTTTCACACACACACACACCCTTCCTGTCATCCGTGTTGTTGTTTTTCGAGTAGATAGAGAGCTGGGAGGTTTTGGGGTTCAGAATGGCGAATCTGCTTGCAGGCTTTCCCATAGGACGGAGGTTTTGGGGAGACGGTGGCCCATCCCTGACTATGGACCACGTTTTCGGAGACAGTGTCCCACAACCAGTGTTAGTACAGTGGACGCTCTGGTTGTGAACGTGATCCATGTGGAATGCACATTCGCAACCCACAGCGTTCGCAACTCACATCTGTGCACGCTTGGGTTGCAATTCAGTGCTTCTGCGCATGCGCGACAGCTGAAACCCAGAAGTACCGTATTTTTCGCTCTATAGGACACACTTTTTCCCCTCCAAAAATGAAGGGGAAATGTGTGTGCGTCCTATGGGGTGAATGCAGGCTTCAGGAGAGCCACAGTGCCAGCCCCACAAGGTCGGGGGACAGCGGGGAGGCGGAACGCCGCCATCCCGCTGTCTCCCGATGTGGTTTGGAGGCTGACGGCGGGGAGACGCGTGCTTCTCCCGGCCGCCAGCCCCGCAAGCTCCGGGGACAGCAGGGAGGCGCAGCACATCTTCCGCTGTCCCCGGACCTGATCTGCAGGCAGGTGGCGGGGAGAAGAGCGCTTCTCCCCGCTGCCGGCCCCACAAGCGCCTGGGGGGGAAATAAATTTTTTTTCCTTTATTTCCTCCAAAAAAAACTTGGTGCGTCCTATGGGCCGGTGCGTCCTATGGGGCGAGAAATACGGTAAGCTGTTCTGGTACTTCCAGGTTTTGGCGGTCTTCCAGGTTTTGGCGGCTGTACCCTGAGAGATGATTGTAATCAGCTGGGCGTGTTCTGTGACTGGTGTGGGTCCAATTGTGGCCCCATGGAGATCTCTGGGCGCCAGGTTTGTGATGGACATCCCTCTCTGGCTGGCCCCTCCGGCTTTCTTAAGCAGGTGAGCAGAAGAACTCATTTACTGCTCCCCCCCAGCTCAATTAATCCACTCAACGACACTGAAAGGTAGGCGAAGAGGCTGCGACCGAGTCCCAGGTCCCCCATGGGGGGGCCTCATGACTGAGTGGGGATTTGAACCCTCATCTCCCAGGTCCCAGTCCGACACTCTAACCCTGGCTTCCTCAACCTCTGCTCTCCAGATGTTTTGAGACTAGAGTTCCCATCAGCCCTGACCACTGGTCCTGCTAGCTAGGGATCATGGGAGTTGTAGGCCAAAAACATCTGGATGGCCGAGGTTGAGGAACCTTGCAGTCTAACCCACGGGAAGGCAAACTAAGGCCCAGGGGCCGGATCCAGCCCAATCGCTTTCTAAATCTGGCCCGTGGGCAGTCCGGGAATCAGCATGCTTTTACAATGCTTTTATTTAAAATGCATCTCTGGGTTATTTGTGAGGCCTGCCTGGTGTTTTTACATGAGTGGAATATGTGCTTTTATTTAAAGTGCATTTCTGGGTTATTTGTGGGGCAAAGAAATTTGCTTTTTTTCCCCTCTCCAAAATATAGTCCTGCCACCCACAAGGTCTGAGGGACAGTGGACCAGCCCCCTGCTGGAAAAGTTTGCTGACCCCTGCTCTAACCACTACACCTCACTGCCTTCCTAGAGTCCTTCTGCTATGGGGCAGCTCTATAAATAAAATAGGTAAATGAATATAGGTAACGTCACTTAGAAAAGATCTGGAATATTTTCCTTGACGCTTGCATTGCTTTATTCCAGATGGTTTTCTTGATGTTTAATGTGCTGCAAACTGCTTTGAGATCGTTTCGTTAAACTGTACAGGGGTATAGAAATGAAATGAAAAACAACAACAACATTGCTTTGGAGCTTCTGTTTGTGTGTTTACCTTTAAATATTGTCGTGCCGCTTTAGTGGCTCTCAAAAAACAAGAGGAGAAAGACAACGGGTCGCCCTACTCTGAGTAGCCCCATATAAATTACTAAACCCAAGTTAGCATTGTCCCTTAATTTCAGCAGGCGTATTCTAAGTAGCATTGGCTGCCACCCAAAAATATAGAACGAAACAAGTCGTTTTTTACTTTAAAAACAACCTCTGTTTACAAAACAACCTGCTTTGTTACTTGTAGGTATAATTGTTAATTGTGCATATTCAGTTGTTCAGAGGGGCAATTCAGTGCGTTTTTGAGTTGTGTATATTGGCCAGGTGTGTGTAACCTGGTCTGGTGGCGTGGGTGGTGCTGTGGGTTCAACCACAGAGCCTAGGACTTGCTGATCAGAAGGTCGGCGGTTCGAATCCCCACGACGGGGTGAGCTCCCGTTGCTTGGTCCCTGCTCCTGCCCACCTAGCAGTTCGAAAGCACGTCAAAGTGCAGGTAGATAAATAGGTACCGCTCCGGCGGGAAGGTAAACGGCGTTTCCGTGCGCTGCTCTGGTTCGCCAGAAGCGGCTTAGTCACGCTGGCCGCATGACCCGGAAGCTGTTTGCCGGCTCCCTCGGCCAGTAAAGCGAGATGAGCGCCGCAACCCCAGAGTCGGCCATAACTGGACCTAATGGTCAGGGGTCCCTTTACCTTTAAGGAAATACTGGGGTTGTTTTAAGTGATAAATTATTTGGCCAGGGGTGTGTGTGTGTAACCTGGTCTGGTGGCGTGGGTGGCGCTGTGGGTTCAACCACAGAGCCTAGGACTTGCTGATCAGAAGGTCGGCGGTTCGAATCCCCGCGACGGGGTGAGCTCCCGTTGCTCGGTCCCTGCTCCTGCCAACCTAGCAGTTCGAAAGCACGTCAAAGTGCAAGTAGATAAAGAGGTACCACTCTGGCAGGAAGGTAAACAGCGTTTCTGTGCGCTGCTCTGGTCCGCCAGAAGCGGCTTAGTCCTGCTGGCCACATGACCCGGAAGCTGTACGCCGGCTCCCTTGGCCAGTAAAGCGAGATGAGCGCCGCAACCCCAGAGTCGGCCACAACTGGACCTAATGGTCAGGGGTCCCTTTACCTTTACCTTTAACCTGGTCTGGAGGGACTGGGAGGCAATGATTTTGCTTGAGGGGGGTGTGGTCTTTGCTATTTCAAGGCCCAAGCCCTTCACCAGCATCTGATTTTCAGAGCGTTTCTGGGTCACTCTCCTTCCCTTTATTCCCACGCCCAGTGATGGAATGCATGTTCCTGCATCCGCATGTGCTGTGCTCGCGCATTGCCGCTGGGTGAAGATTTTGGGTCCTGCAAGCACCTTAAGACATTCCAGTACGCGACAGCGTCATCTGCGGGTGCTCGGAAGGCTTTTTGTGGCAGAGAGATCTTGCAATCCCTGGGGTTTTTTCATTTTTTAGCACATTCTTTGCACTGCGTTCTCTGTGGGGATTGCCTGTGGAGATGTGCAAACAGGCCTATTGCTGCGGTTTTTATTTTTAACACTGCACGCATCCGTAGAACGCCGAGTGTGTTTTCTTAGGCAGTTTTTCTTTAGTCTCTGTAAAAAACCGGGGGCCGTGGTGGCGTGTTGCGTTGGAGGAGACGAAGGAACTGGCATGACGTCATGGCCGACTTGGCCAATCGCGCCTCAGAATCTCTTCCGTGCCTTTGCTCGCTGACGTATCCATTGGCCACGGTTGTCATGAGCCTGCGCTGACATTTGCTTTTATTTCCCCCAAATAAGCAGTTGTGTCAATATCCTCAGGAGCCTTTCATCCCTTTTTCCAGGACCTGAGTTCGAGATCTTACAGCTATGCAGCAGGACCTCTCCTGCCCCTCTCAGAGCTGCTGGCTGTTGCCCAGGAGGACTCCAAGCCTCTGTCAGGGTCGTAAGCGACTTCCTCTGCCGAGGAAAAAGAGCCGAAGTGTTTGGTGTTTCTATGACGACGCCTGGTGTTGTTTTTCGGTTAATGATTTGCGAGCGCTCGGCTACTTCCTTTGGCTTTGGAAGCGATTTTCTTGTCTTTGCTTGAAAGGGAAAAATAATCCGTCAGAGTTATTTATTAGCTCCAGAACAGCATCGGCTGGACGCTGCCTGACGCACAGGCGGCTGTCCATCAACATCCACCTTAACTACAGCTGACTTGAACCCCTTGCGATTTCCCCTCTGATGCATGCAGATGCATACTTGTTTTTTCACACACACCCCGATTTGACTCGTCGCTTCGCCAGAATTGTACCCGACTGCACCACATAGCACGTGCCCTAACACTTTTTCTGAACCTTTACCCTCTGCTCTGCAATGAACTCAGATCTAAGATCTCTCCCATCAGACTGTGGCTGTAAGATGCGCAGAAAAACCCCCGACGGCCGCCTTTTCGTGTGGCTTCAATGATGCACATTGTTGTTGTTGTTGTGTCGTTTCGTCGTGTCCACCTCTTCGTGACCCATCTGGACCAGAGCACGTCAGGCACTCCTGTCTTCCGCTGCCCCCCGCAGTTTGGTCACATTCATGCTGGTAGCTTTGAGAACACTGTCCAACCATCTCGTCCTCCATCGTCCCCTTCTCCTTGTGCCCTCCATCTTTCCCAACATCAGGGTCTTTTCCAGGGAGTCTTCTCTTGTCACGAGATGGCCAAAGTCTTGGAGCCTCAGCTTCAGGATCCGTCCTTCCAGTGAGCACTCAGGGCTGATTTCCTTCAGAATGGAGAGGTTTGATCTTCTTGCAGTCCATGGGACTCTCCAGAGTCTCTTCCAGCACCAGAATTCAAAAGCATCCATTCTTGGGCGATCAGCCTTCTTTATGGTCCAGCTCTCACTTCCATACATCACTACTGGGAAAACCACAGCGCCGTTATATTCCAGATTTCCTGCAAAATCGACGCAGGATGCAACCCTGTCACCCTCCTCTTTTCCTCCAGTCCCCAAGAAGCGCACCCTCCGAGATATCTGCCTGCACTCAACACACTCCATCCTGGCCGTCGTCATCTCGTTCTCCCGACCACATTGCCCGTTCTGGAATCGCATCATGCCCGTTGCGCACCAGGCGTAGAAAGCCCGCTTGCTCCGCCGCTGCTGAGGGCTCCCCGCGCAAGCCGAATCCAGTTGGTGACACCTCTCTGCCTGACCCACATACCGAAACAGCGTCTGGCTTGCTCCTGATGGACACACAACACCCGCCGTTTTGCAGAGGAATGTGCGCCCGCGCAGGCCCCCCTTTTGCAGCTGACACACAAGACACCTGAAGCCCCTTTCGGCCCAACGGTGTCGGTGTGGCGGATCGCGTCCCCGTCTTCAGTTACGCCCATCTCTAACACCCGACAACAGATCCTGACACACACAGGCTGACGCAGGCCGATCGCAGCGATCCTCGCGCCCCGGCCTGTTGTGCAGCAAAGGTTGCGCTGCCTGGACCCGTCAGGCAGTGACATTTGGAGGCTGTGGCCTCTCTGGCAGCCAGGAAGGGCTTTTTATTTCTCTCTCCTCTTCCGCCCTCTCCGCCCGCCTGCCTTTCTGCATTCTTCTACTGCTAAGCCAGGGAGGAGGATGTTAACACAAGGCAGTCGGCGCTGCTGAGATCACAGGCTCTCCGGAAATGGCAGAGGATCGGGTTCCTTTGGCTGCGCAAGCTCGGAGGCTCAGCTCTCCCCACGGCTCGCGGGGAAACATGGTGGGGGCTTCGATTCCGGGAGGGGAAATCTGTGGGGTAGGCAGCACCTAGGATATCCCTTGATTTTGGGGTTTTCTGAAAGCGGAGTCTGGTGGGAAGGGAGCCAGGGCTTGAGATCCTGCAGCAAAAGGGAATTTGCATCTTGTGTTTACAAGCAGAATTGAACCCAGGCCTGCTGGAGCCGCAGCAAGGCCTTCTGAGGGTGCTGGATTCGAATCCAGGACTTCGTTTTAGAGAGGCAGGCTGGCGTTTGTGGCCCAAAGCTAGTGGAAAACTGGTGCCCCCTCCTCTGTGAATGCTGCGCAGAAGAGGCAGCCAGAAAGATGGGGAAAGGGAGGACCGAATTTCCCCCTGCTCTGAGCCACACAACCTTTAAAAAAAAGTCCGCAAATCTGTGCTCAAAGGGGAACAGAAATAGCAACTCGGCAAGCTGGTGACATCCTTTATTTTATTTTAAGGCTTTTGGATTTTTCAGGAGGCGGAACGTAAGAGCAATTGAGGCTTCGAGCCTCTCTCGCTGTTTGCTCCCAGTATCTACCATTTAATTAGACATCTATACATGACTCTTTTTTTGAGTTATCGAAATGTACTGAAACCTGTAAGTTTGGGCTGGAAGGTGTTAATCACAAAGTCCTTTTAATTGTGCGAATAGGGGCAAATTTTCCATGATGTACGTATGAGGAACGGATACAACTTTTCTGCTGAAATGGCGGGCAAGCATTCAGGGAAAGATGATGAAAACAAGGGTTGGTTGTTGTTGTTTTTAAAAAAGAGTGACGCTGTGGAAAAATACGAGCGTTTAAAATATTTTTAAATGCAGTGGGTATTGTTTTCGATCTTATTTCTCTCTTCGGTCAGAAGTAACAGCAATGGCACATTAAAAAGATATGTCCTCGTTGATACTGCTAACTGTCATATTTGACAGAGGGGAAACTGAGAATTTCAGACCTTCGTAAGCTTTTTCTTGCTTGGAAGGATAGTCAGTCACGCACTCGGTTTTTATTTATTTAAATAAAGCAAGTTTCTAGTTCTGATGAAGGGGTGGGGGAGAGAAATATTTGAATTCATTCCTGCGCCTTATAGACCACGGCTTCGGCTGGGGAGGGCGGGTTATAAATAAAATTTTATTATTATTATTATAGAATCAAAGAATCGCAGCTAGATTGAGGGGTGGGTGTGTTTTATGGAGGGTGCTAGGAAGCGACTACAGTCATACCTCGGGATAAATGTGCTTCAAGTTAAGTATTTTCGGGTTGCGCTCTGCGGCGACCCGGAAGTAACGGAGCGCGTTACTTCTGGGTTTCGCCACACGTGCGTGCGCAGATGGTCAAAATGACGTCTTGCGCATGCACGGAAACAGCGAAACGCAACCCGCGCTGAGGCAGACACAGGTTATGCTCGCTTCAGGATGCGAACGGAGCTCCGGATCGGATCCCGTTCGCATCCCGAGG
This sequence comes from Podarcis melisellensis, assembly GCF_964234715.1. NCBI lineage: Eukaryota > Metazoa > Chordata > Lepidosauria > Squamata > Lacertidae > Podarcis > Podarcis melisellensis. The sequence continues at coordinate 4,482,034 of NC_138545.1, read as the reverse complement.
TACCGCTGTATTCCAGGGGTCAGCAAGGTTTATCTTGCCTGGGCCGGATTGGTCCCGCGGAGATCCCTCCTTGAGCCAGATCACCTGTGTGTGTGAATGTGTGATTTCCGACACGTGCGCAGCCGTGATTTCCGGCACTGCGGAAGTGAGTCCCCGTGCCGCAGTTTAGCGCAGCACGTGAGCAGTCAGCTCGGTTTGGGGGCAGCTCATGAGCCAGTCAGATGACCTCCGGGGCTGCTTTTGGCCCATGGGCCTTCGGTTGCTGACCCCCGGCCAATTCCATCCCCTCTCGAGGCCTGGGATCCTGTTCATAGCTGTCAACTTTTCCCTTTTCTTGCGAGGAATCCTATTCGGAATGAGGGGATTTCCCTTAAAAAAGGGAAACTTGACAGCTCTGATCCTGTTTCTGACCCCAAAAGCAACAGAGCCTCAACTCTGCCCGCCGTTTGACCATTTCTGCCCTCTTTTTAGAAAAATCCAAAACTGAAACGAAAAGCTGCATGGGTTTTAAGGGAAGGTTCCTTTCCTAGCGGCAGAATTTAAAGTGCGTTGGGCACAGGGATAGCAAACAGTTTAAATTTGGGGTAACGCATCGTCTCTTTCTTTCCACCCAGAGGGTCCTTTTCAGGCGGATTTGGAGACAGCATCTTGAGCGACAGGGACACAGACACCCAGTAGATGTGGTCTACTCGTGTAGGTAAGGCTGACGTCCATCACCCTTCCTTTCCACTGGGTCTCCTTGGGGTGCTGCCAGAGGAAAAGAGGTGCTGGCCGGGGCTTCTGGGAATCGTAGTCCTAACCCCCAGGTGTGGGGAAGAAGGCCTGCCGTGGGTCTCCATGGAAACGCCACCGCGCTTCCCTCTTCCGGTCGCCATAGCGACAGCGGCGGTATCTAGGCCAGTCACCACCCCATCCGTGTCTCCGCGGCAACAGTGCCTGGATCTAGGCCAGCCCCTGCTTCTAGCTCTGGTCCCCATGGCAACCGCCGTCGGGTTGCCATGACTCGGCTCGGCCTCTTTCTAGAGCCTTTGCTTTGGCTCGTCGCCTCCTTCTAGAACGTTCCGTTGGGCTCTCCATTTTTCAACCCATGGGTTGGTTTCCAAGTCCGCCCAGCCTTGCAAAACAGCCTTCCCCACGTTAAAAGTCTCCTTGGCTGGGTGGTCTAGGCCAAAGAACTGACTCTGCAAATAATAATAATAATAATAATAATAATAATAATAATAATAATAATAATTTTTATTTATACCCCGCCCTCCCCAGCCAAGACCGGGCTCCGGGCGGCTAACACGCAATATAAAAACAAATTGATTGAAATACAACTTAAAAACAAGCTTAAAATACAACATTAAAATATTAAAATACAGTCTCATTTCAATGGAAACTCAAATCAAAAACTTTTTGGGGGATGAATGCCGGACGCCATCTTCCGGGGCCGCACTCCCATGGGAGTCACGTGTCTCGCATTTTGTGACGCCATGCTTTTTCTGTGTGCTAAAATTGCGGGAGAGCACAGTGCCCAAGACAGGCCTCTGTGCTCTCGCGGGGGGAAACCAGGATGCCTTGGGCTTTTTTGTCCAGGACAACTGTCGGGTATGGACTCCCAACTCCCATCAGCCCCATTGCCAGTAGTTAGCAAAGATGGGCACTGGAGTCCAGCCATATCTGTAGGGCCACAGATTCCCTGTCTCTGGTCTAGAAGCGTTTGCTTCTCGAGATTGTCTGGGCCAAATTTGGATTAACGGAGTCTTGCCTATGCCTGTCCAGGCATCTAGCCCCTAATATAGTTCCATCGTTGGGACCTCAACCCTTTCTGCTGGCCTTCATATTTCCACAGAGACTGAATTGTCTGGTTCTTCGTTGAACTCCGAATCGCTCACAGTTTTTAGGGTTTTGTTTTTTTTAAAGGATGAGGAGTAAAAGTGCTTTTACTGCTTTTCTGTGCCCTTTAATTGCTCAAATAATAATAATAATAATAATAATAATAATAATAATAATAATAACAACAACAATTTTTATTTATACCCCGCCCTCCCCAGCCAAGACCGGGCTCAGGGCGGCTAACACCAGATATACAAACAATTGATTAAAATACAACTTAAAAACAAGCTTAAAATACAACATTAGAATCCTGGAATTGGAAGGGACCCCAAGGGTCATCTAGTCCAACCCTGTGCGATGCAGGAATTCTGCCCACAGTCGTCCCTTCTGGTTCACAGCCAGATTCGCTTATCCACTACAAAAAAGGTTTTTTTGTTTTTCTGCCCTGGAGGGTCCCCACCCCAAGTTTGCAGCCTCTTAATATTTGTTCGGGACGTGGGTGGCACTGAGGGTTAAACCACAGAGCCTAGGACTTGCCGATCAGAAGGTCGGTGGTTCGAATCCCCACGACAGGGTGAGCTCCCGTTGCTCGGTCCCTGCTCCTGCCAACCTAGCAGTTCGAAAGCACGGCAAAGTGCAAGTAGATCAATAGGTACCGCTCCGGCGGGAAGGTAAATGGCGTTTCTGTGCACTGCTCTGGTTCGCCAGAAGCGGCTTAGTCATGCTGGCCACATGACCTGGAAGCTGTACGCCGGCTTCCTCGGCCAATAAAGCGAGATGAGCGCCGCAACCCCAGAGTCGGCCACGACTGGACCTAATGGTCAGGAGCCCCTTTACCTTTTAATATTTATTTGTTCAGCCCCATCAGCATACAAGGCCGATCTGTTAGAGTTGCATAGATGCCTTTCCTCCCGGAGCTAAATTACAAACAGAAATGGACTTTTAACGGGAGGAACCTATACAAATTAAATGTTTCGTGTGGGACCTGGAGTGAGGCTCTGACTCCAGTCTCAGGCTTCCTATCTTGATGAGACATAAGGCCATTTGGCGGCTGTTTTTATTGATCTGTTATGGTTGTCATGAGGTTGGCTGCAGGGTGGCGATAGCCATCTCAGCCCTTCCCAATTGTACGAAGAGCTTGCCTTTTCCTTTTCAAAAAAGAACGAGACCTCGTTGCGTTAGGGAGGGTGACTGCTAAATTCGGGGTTTTTTTGTTTGGTTATATATATATATATATATATATATATATATATATATATATATGTATTGGTTTTTTAAATAATATCATTTCCAACAATCAAGTAACATAACTTCTTATCTTATACAATGTTTTAGACATCCGTCAACTCCTCTGATGATTTTTCATTCTTTATCACTTACTCTGCATTTCTTAATTTCTTAATTTCTCTGTTACTCTTAATTATCATTAACTAAAAACTCTCCACCCGGGACAAGGGTAGCGCTGTGGGTTAAACCACAGAGCCTAGGACTTGCCGATCAGAAGGTCAGCGGTTCGAATCCCCGCGACGGGGTGAGCTCCCGTTGCTCGGTCCCTGCTCCTGCCCACCTAGCAGTTCGAAAGCACATCAAAGTGCAAGTAGATGAATAGGGACCGCTCTGGCGGGAAGGTAAACGGCTTGTCCGTGCGCTCAGTGGCGTAGCATGGGGGGTGCAGGGGGGGCCGGCCACACCGGGCGCAACATCTGGGGGTTAGGGTTAGGGGGCGCAAATCCACGGGTTAGGGGGCGCAAATTACTTGCCTTGCCCCAGGTGCTGACAACCCACGCTACGCCACTGCGTGCGCTGCTCTGGTTCGCCAGAAGTGGCTTAGTCATGCTGGCCACATGACCCGGAAGCTGTATGCCGGCTCCCTCGGCCAGTAAAGCGAGATGAGTGCCGCAACCCCAGAGTCGGCCACGACTGGACCTAATGGTCAGGGGTCTCTTTACCTTTACCTTTAAGGCTGCAGGGTGGCTTGTGAAGAGGGCCTCTGAGCATGTATGAATTGCATTTCCCATTTCCACAAGCCTGTGCACGTCTGGAATTTCTAGAGGGCAAGGCTGCCTCCATCAAGACACTTGGAACAAAATATACAGATTTTTCCTGTTTCATCCTTGCAACTTCACTGCCCGGCAGGCTTGGCAGAGATAGAGATTCCCCAAGTGGCCGAAGGACACGAAGGGGGGATTTCAAACCAGGCTCAAGAACCCAAGATTTTAGGAGATTAAAATTGGAGCAGAGACTTGATGGCAAGTCTCAAAATCCCTCGGAGCCTGCGGCAAAACGTAGGAACCTATGGATTTTCCAGCCTCGGGACAGAGGTCTTTCTCCTGCCACGGAGCATGGTGACTTTGGTAGGTTTTTAGAAACCCGCACGCAAGCCGGAAAGGCAGATTTGCCAACTCAGTGCTCATCGCGGGTTTCAGACTGCAACTCCCAGCCAGCCCAGTGGACGAGAGTTGCAGTCCCAAAATATCTGGTGGGCAAAGGTTGCAGCGGTAGGTAGGTCCGGGTGAGGGTCTTTTTTTCTATCCTGGCCTTTTTCTTTCTCTCTCTCCAGTGCACAGACCCAACATTGCAGTCCTCCTTTTTTCCACCCCCCCTCCAGCCTCTTCCAGGCTGCCGTGCCATTCCCTGCAATCTGCTGACCTCAGCCTTCGTGACTCAGACCCGCAGAAATCCATCCTGCTTCGCGTCTTGTTTACGATCCGCCAGGCTGTTCCCTCTCCCCACCGTTGCAGAGCCCTGTTTCGGTTGCAGAACCCTGGACTGCAGGCGGACGGAAGTGGCGGGCGAGGCAAATCAAGTTTTTGCTCCCCCCCTTCCCTTCCTGCGACCGTTCCATTGGGGGGGGGGACACGCATTCATTTCCACATTCGGGGCAGTGTCCATGGAAGCAGTGGCGTAGCGTGGGTTGTCAGCACCCGGGGCAAGGCAAGTAATTTGCGCCCCCTAACCCGTGGATTTGCGCCCCCTAACCCTAACCCCCAGATGTTGCGCCCGGTGCGGCTGGCCCCCCCTGCACCCCCCACGCTACGCCACTGCATGGAAGGGTCTGCAACAGTCGCCCTCCAGATAGGATGGTTACGGGGACCCTTGTTCTCGTTTAGTCGTGTCCGACTCTTTGTGACCCCCTGGACCAGAGCAGGCCAGGCTCTCCTGTCTTCCACTGCCTCCTGCAGTTTGGTCAAACTTATGTCCGTAGCTTTGAGAACACTGTCCCACCATCTCATCCTCCGTCGTCCCCTTCTCCTTGGGCCCTCCATCTTTCCCAACATCAGGGTCTTTTCCAGGGAGTCTTCTCTTCTCATGAGGTGGCCAAAATCTTGGGGCCTCAGCTTCAGGATCTGTCCTTCCAGTGAGCACTCAGGGCTGATTTCCTTCAGAATGGAGAGGTTGGATCTTCTTGCAGTCCATGGGACTCTCAAGAGTCTCCTCCAGCACCAGAATTCAAAAGCATCCCTTCTTCAGCGATCAGCCTTCTATATGGTACGGGGACCCTACCCAACCCTATTGAATATATGGACTTTATTCTCCTCTACCTTTCTCTCTCTCTGATGTATTTACAGATGTTCTCTGAGCTTCAGGTCTCAGGTGCTGGCAATATAAGGGCATGTTCCGCCGGGCATGTGCAGAGTATATTTCAGCCATGAAGGCAAAGCCTCCCAGCTCCTGTGGGGCAGGGCTCAGGGAGGCAAAGTGGTTCTGTGTTACTCTCACCCTAGGTCTCTTCAACATTATTATTATTATTATTATTATTATTATTATTATTATTATTATTATTGATATTTCCTAACCATCTGAAGTGGCTTCAAGCACATATAAAGAACATAATAAAACATCAAACCTTAAAAACCTCCCAAAATAATAATAATTTTAAGACCCAGGATGCAATTTTGACGCCATTTGAGGACCGGCTTCTTAAGCTTTCGCCCACATATACAGTGGTACCTCAGGTTAAGTACTTGATTTGTTCTGGTGGTCCGTACTTAACCTGAAACTGTTCTTACCCTGAAGCACCGCTTTAGCAAATGGGGCCTCCCACTGCCGCCGCGCTGCTGGAGCATGATTTCTGTTCTCATCCTGAAGCAAAGTTCTTAATAGTTCTTAAGCACTATTTCTGGGTTAGCAGAGTGTGTAACCTGAAGCGTCTGTAACCCGAGGTACCACTGTATTTGCCAGGTGCTCCTGTTGCGACCCACCTTGAATCAGGCTGCGACCCGACTGCTGTCAGTCGAAGGTGGGGGGTCAGGTTTCCCCAAGATAACTCTGGGATCCCTCTGGGATCTCTGCTTGGATGCTGGCGGACGGCAGGATAGATCTGTGACAGCTGTTTTGGCCCCAGTGCCAGATAGAAAGTGTGGTTAAAGGTAAAGGGACCCCTGACCATGAGGTCCAGTCGTGGCCGACTCTGGGGTTGCGGCGCTCATCTCGCTTTACTGGCCGAGGGAGCCGGCGTACAGCTTCTGGGTCATGTGGCCAGCATGACTAAGCTGCTTCTGGCGAACCAGAGCAGCGCACGGAAACGCCGTTTACCTTCCCGCCGGAGTGGTACCTATTTATCTACTTTCACTTTGAGGTGCTTTTGAACTGCTAGGTTGGCAGGAGCAGGGACCGAGCAACGGGAGCTCACCCCGTCGCGGGGATTCAAACCGCTGACCTTCCAATCAGCAAGCCCTAGGCTCTGTGGTTTAACCCACAGCGCCACCCGCGTCCCTAGAAAGCGTGGTTAGAGTCAGCCTAAAGACCTATTCCAGGCTCAAGAGATGGGGATGAAGAGGGGTGCCTAAGGACGTCTGGATGACCCCCCAGGTGGGGTCCAGGATCTCCTGGCCAGAGAGAGACCCCAGGTGCTGGACCTGTCAGAACGCCCTCGCGTATCTTGTCCTTCCCGCATGCCCCCTTCCTTTACCCACATTCAGCCGGTCCGACCCGTCTCCCCCTCCTCAAATTCTTGCTCTGTGCCACAGAGCGCTGCCTCTTCCTTCTCCCTCCCTCCCCAGCCCTTCTCTTTTTCTCTCCCTCCGTCATCCAGGCTGGTTTCCATAGAAACTCCCTTTCCGTTTGGGTACTCCTGTCGCAGCCGGGAAGGGAGTTTATATATATGCGTGTGCGCGAGAGAAAGAGAGACCCTCAAGGAATTGTTGCCGCCGTGTTATACGCACGCACACTCGCCGTGCATGCAGGCACAAGCCCATTCGCACGCACGCACACACCCATGGCCTGAAATTGCGTCGTCGGGACGGTCCCACCCAGGTCGAGGGAGGAGGGAAGTTTGCGAAAGACGGGCTTGGATGAAAAGAAAACATTGTGGGCATCCTTATTGTTCTGTCTCTCTCTCTCACACACAAGATTTTCTCTGCAGCGGGGAGAGGGCAGAGCGTGCCTTCGGGGGCCAGCCCTTGACACGAGGGGGCCGGCCGGGCCAAAGGAGGCGCCTGAGCGTCTGGGGGCAACGAGGCGAGCCTTTTGGAGCGGCTTCCGCGCTGAGCTCCGGAGAGCGGGCCGGGCCAACGCATCAGCTGCTTAATCCGAGCTGGCACCGGGAATTTCTTTCCTTCAGCCATTTTAGGCTTGCCAGCTGGAGGAACGAACTCCTTGAGCAAAATGGCTCCCCAATGGGTGGAGTGGGGAGCGGGTGGGTGGCCGGGGGGGCCCAGTGGGGAGGAGGGGTGGGCTGGGGGCTTCTCCGCTCGAGCCAAACAGGCTGCTCTCTCTTCCCTTGATGGCCTTCGGCCTGCCCATACCAGCATCAACCTTGCTGCTTCGCTCGGTGTGACTCATGTCAACGGCAGCCAAGTGACTTTTCGGGACTGACGGGAAGCAGAGCCCTGTGGTTCTCCCGGCTGCCTTCTCCCAGCCCTTCCTACGTGTGGGTTCGAATCCCCACTCGCCGGGGGGCCTCGGGCCGGTCGCTCGCTCGCTCGCTCTCGGCCTGACCTGCCTCGCAAGGTTGTTGTGGAGCTGATAATGGGGAAGGAGCAGGAACTATGCCTGCCACCTTGAACCCCGGGGAGGAAGAGGTGGGATTTGAATGTAATTATAATAATAATAATAATAATTTATTATTTATACCCTGTCCATCTGGCTGGGCTTCCCCAGCCACTCTGGGCGGCTTCCAATATTAAAATACTGTAATACATCAAACATTAAAAGCTTCCCTGAACAGGGCTGCCTTCAGATATCTTCTAAAAGTCTTCTAGTTGTTGTTCTCTTTGATATCTGGTGGGAGAGTGTTCCACAGGGCGGGCGCCACCACCGAGAAGGCCCTCTGCCTGGTTCCCTGTAGTTTCACTTCTCATAGTGAGAAGGCCCTCAAAGATGGAGCTCAGTGTCCGGGCAGAATGATGGGGATGGAGACGCTCCTTCAGGTATACTGGGTCAAGGCCATTTAGGGTTTTAAAGGCCAGCACCAACACTTTGAATTGTGCTCGGAAACATACTGGGAGCCAATGTAGGTCTTTCAAGACCGGTGTTATATGGTCTCGGCGGCCGCTCCCAGTCACCAGTCTAGCTGCCGCATTCTGGATTAGGTGTAGTTTCCGGGTCACCTTCAAAGCTAGCCCCACGTAGAGCGCATGGCAGTAGTCCAAGCGAGAGATAACCAGAGCATGCACCACTCTGGTGAGACATCCGCAGGCAGGGAGGGTCTCATTCTGTGTACCAGATGGAGCTAGTAGACAGCTGCCCTGGACACAGAATTGACCTGCACCTCCATGGACAGCGGTGAGTCCAAAATGACTCCCAGGCTGCGCACCTGGTCCTTCAGGGGCACAGTTACTCCATTCAGGACCAGGGAATCCCCCACACCTGCCCGCCTCCTGTCCCCCAAAACAGTACTTCTGTCTTGTCAGGATTCAACCTCAACCAATAATAATAATAATAATAATAATAATAATAATAATAATAATAATAATATGGCTGGCGTTCCTAGCCGTCAGGCAGACCCCCAGAGACTCCCTCCTGAGACGTCTCCCCCAGCTGTGGCGCTCCTCTTTTCGAGAGGTCAGGGGTCACAGCTACTAGGCACCATGGCCATGCGTAAGAGATGGACCTTTCCAAGCACAATTCAGAGTGTTGGTGCTGATCTTGAAAGCCCTAAACGGCCTCAAAGGCCCAGTATACCGGAAGGAGCGTCTCCACCCCCATCGTTCAGCTCCGAGGGGTTTCTGGCGGTTCCCTCACTGCGAAAAGTGAGGTTGCAGGGAACCAGGCTGAGGGCCTTCTCGGTGGCGGCGCCCTCCCTGTGGAACGCCCTCCCAGCAGATGTCAAAGAGAAAAAACAACTACTAGACTTTTAGAAGACATCTGAAGGCAGCCCCGTACAGTGGTACCTCGGGTTAAGAACTTAATTCATTCTGGAGGTCCGTTCTTAACCTGAAACTGTTCTTAACCTGAAGCACCACTTTAGCTAATGGGGCCTCCCGCTGCTGCCGCGCCGCCAGAGCACAATTTCTGTTCTCATCCTGAAGCAAAGTTCTTAACCCGAGGTACTATTTCTGGGTTAACGGAGTCTGTAACCTGAAGCGTATGTAACCCGAGGTACCACTGTATCGGGAAGTTTTAGTGTTTGATGTTTTTAGTTTGTTCTGATGTATGCTGTGAGCTGCCCAGAGTGGCTGGGGAAACCCAGCCAGATGGGCGGGGTATAAATAAATTATTATTATTTTTATTATTGACAGCTCCGTTGGTTAGAGCATGGCGCTCACCACGGCCAAGGTGGCAGGTTTGATCCTCACTGGGGCTGCTGCAAATTCCTGCTCTTCAGGCCGTTGGATGAGATGATTCCATGCTTCTATGGTCTACCTCCACATTTGTGCATTTGTGCTGTGCCAGTGTGGTGTAGTGGTTAAGAGCGGTAGACTCGTAATCTGGGGAACCGGGTTCGATTCCCCGCTCCTCCACATGCAGCTGCTGGGTGAGCTTGGGCCAGTTACACTTCTCTGAAGTCTCTCAGCCCCACTCACCTCACAGAGTGTTTGCTGTAGGGCAGGAAGGGAAAGGAGAATGTTAGCCGCTTTGAGACTCCTTCGGGTAGTGATAAAGCAGGATATCAAATCCAAACTCTTCTTCTTCTTGTATCATTATCCAGACACAACCTGCGTCTGAAAGCAATCTATTCAATGAGGTCTTGTCCTGTTGTCTATGCATAGATCAAAGGGGGCCAATAATATCATCTTTCCAAGGAATCAACACCAGTCTTTTGACTACGTGGAGCAGTTGTCAGAGCCCCCTATAACTGGTTTGTTTTTCAGGATAATAAATTACCGTATTTTTTGCTCTATAAGACTCACTTTTCCCCTCCTAAAAAGTAAGGGGAAATGTGTGTGCGTCTTACGGAGCGAATGCAGGCTGCACAGCTATCCCAGAAGCCAGAACAGCGAGAGGGATTGCTGCTTTCGCTGCGCAGCGATCCCTCTTGCTGTTCTGGCTTCTGAGATTCAGAATATTTTTTCCCCTTGTTTTCCTCCTCCAAAAACTAGGTGTGTCTTATAGAGCGAAAAATACGGTAATAATAATTTTATTACTTATGCCCAACCCATCTGGCTTGGTTGCGCCAGCTGCTCAGGGTGGCTTTCAACACATATAAAAACACAGAATAATCGTAATTATACACAGTCATAGAATCATCATAGAGTTGGAAGGCATCCTGGGGTCATCTAGTCCAACCCCGGGCAGTGCAGGAATAATAGGCAGGTGGCCCATGTGGGAATCGAACCTTGGTGTTACCAGCACCACATGCCAACTAACTGAGCTGACTGGCCTATCATATGACAACTTTAAATCCCCCCCCAAAAAAGTCGGACATTGCATAAACATGTTTCAAAGAGGCAGTCTCTAAATCGAATTAACAATAATAATGGCTGTCTACCAGCTCCATCTGGTACGCAGGATGAGACCCTACCTGCCTGCAGACTGTCTCACCAGAGTGGCGCATGCTCTGGTTATCTCCCGCTTGGACTATTGCAATGCGTTCTATGTGGGGCTACCTTTGAAGGTGACCCGGAAACTGCAACTAATCCAGAATGCGGCAGCTAGACTGATGACTGGGAGTGGCTGCCGGGACCACATAACACCAGTCTTGAAAGACCTACATTAGCTCCCAGGACGTTTCCGAGCACAATTCAACGTGTTGGTGCTGACCTTGAAAGCCCTAAACGGCCTCAAAGACCCAGTACAGTGGTACCTCAGGTTACATACGCTTCAGGTTACATATGCTTCAGGTTACAGACTCCGCTAACCCAGAAATAGTACCTCGGGTTAAGAACTTTGCTTCAGGATGAGAACAGAAATCGTGCTCAGGCGGCGTGGCAGCAGCAGGAGGCCCCATTAGCTAAAATGGTGCTTCAGGTTAAGAACAGTTTCAGGTTAAGAACGGACCTCCGGAACGAATTAAGTACTTAACCTGAGGTACCACTGTATACCTGAAGAAGCGTCTCCACCCCCATCATTCTCTGAGGTCCAGCTCCGAGGGCCTTCTGGCGGTTCCCTACCTGCGAGAAATGAAGTTACAGGGAACCAGGCAGAGGGCCTTCTTGGTGGTGGCACCCACCCTGTGGAACGCCCTCCCACCAGATGTCAAAGAGAAAAACAAAGAGATGTCAAAGAGAAAAAGATCTGCATTGGCTCCCAGTATGTTTCCGAGCACAATTCAAAGTGTTGGTGCTGACCTAGAAAGCCCTAAACGGCCTCAAAGACCCAGTAGACCTGAAGGAGCGTTTCCACCCCCATCGTTCTGCCTGGACACTGAGGTCCAGCTCCGAGGGCCTTCTGGGAGTTCCCTCCCTGCGAGAAGCCAAATTACAGGGAACCAGACAGAGGGCCTTCTCAGTAGTGGCGCCCGCCCTGTGGAACGCCCTCCCTTCAGATGTGAAGGAAATAAGCAGCTATCTTCTCTTTAAAAGACATCTGAAGGCAGCCCTGTTTAGGGAAGTTTTTTAAATTTTAATGCTGTATTGTTTTTAACACTCAATTGGGAGCCGCCCAGAGTGGCTGGGGAAACTCAGCCAGATGGGCGGGGTATAAATAATTGTTGTTGTTGTTGAGTCGTGTCCACCTCTTCGTGACCCCCTGGACCAGAGCACGCCAGGCCCTCCTGTCTTCCACTGCCTCCCGCAGTTTGGTCAAACTCATGCTGGTAGCTTCGAGAACACTGTCCCACCATCTCGTCCTCTGTCGTCCCCTTCTCCTTGCGCCCTCCATCTTTCCCAGCATCAGGGTCTTTTCCAGGGAGTCTTCTCTTCTCATGAGGTGGCCAAAGTCTTGGAGCCTCAGCTTCAGGATCTGTCCTTCCAGTGAGCACTCAGGGCTGATTTCCTTCAGAATGGAGTATATATAATATATCATCATCATCATTATAATATAACAATAACAGTCCTCTTTGTCGAGAACCTCAGGCATTACTTCCCCATTTTCTCTTTCTTTCGCAGGTCTGAGGCAGCTGAATGGCTGCAGCAATGGAGCTCACGGACATTGGCCACTCCAGATCCCTCCTGGTCCAGCTGAACGAACAGCGCCTCCGCGGCCAGTTCTGCGACATCACCATCATTGCTGAAGACACCAAGTTCAAGGCCCACAAGAACGTCCTCGCGGCCTCCAGCCCTTACTTCAAGGAGGTGCTTTCGGAGGAGTCCAGCTGCCAGCAGCCCAGCCAGATCCTGGAGCTCCCCGACGTCCAAGCCGAAGTCTTCTCCGACGTCCTCAACTTCATCTACAACTCCCGGCTCTCCGTGCCCAGCCCGGCCGCCGCCAAGGAGATCGGGGCTGTCGGCCGCCGCCTCGGCATCTCCCGCCTCGAGGACCTGGACGACCCCTTGGCAGGCACCAAGATGGACGACTCGGGCGGGGCCTCTTCCAGGCTGTGCAGCTCGCCGATCGACCTCACCTGCCCTTCCCGCTCGGCCGAGCCTTCCAGCCCCCTCAGCTTCCACAATTTGGCCAAAGCCTCCAGCCCGGCCAGCGACGGCCAGCCCGACCCCGAAACAGAGACCGCCAAGATCCTGTACAACCTCAGCTCGGTCGCCGCCGTGCCGCCACCTCAGCCAGACCTGGCTTATGTGCTGAAGGGAGGCGTCAGCTGGGACCACAACGATTCCCCCGGTAACCCATCGGCCGCCAACGGCGAGGCGGACCACCAAGGGCCGGCTTCCTCTCGCTCGCCCCCGTCCGGAGCTTCCTGCCCGGCCGCCAGCTCCTTCTGCTGCGGGAGCTGCGGCCGCTCCTTCACCACGTCGTCGGCGCTCAGCCTGCACATGAAACTGCACCGGACGCGCCGTTCTCTCTCCTGCCGGCACTGCGGCAAGAGCTTCATTCACATCAAGCGGCTCCAGACACACGAGGTCTTGTGCAAGGAGATGGAGAAGGCCGAGGAGGGCGTCCCCGCGGGCGAGGCCCTGCCCAGTCCCGGGCTGCCTCCCAAGCCGCCTCCGCCGCCGTCTTCCAAGAAGAGCGTGCTGTTCCGCCACCGCGGGCTGCAGCGCATGGACTACATCTCGGACCAAGACCACTTTGTCAAAGTGGTGGACGGGCACATCATCTACTTCTGCACCGTCTGTGAGCGCTCGTACATGACGCTCTCGAGTCTCAAGCGCCACTCCAACGTCCACTCGTGGCGGAGGAAGTACCCCTGCCGCTACTGCGACAAAGTCTTTGCTCTGGCCGAGTACCGCACCAAGCACGAGGTGTGGCACACAGGCGAGCGCCGCTACCAGTGCATCTTCTGCTGGGAGACCTTCGTCACCTACTACAACCTGAAGACCCACCAGAAAGCCTTCCACGGGATCAACCCCGGCCTGATTTCTTCCGAGAAGACGCCCAACGGAGGCTACAAGCCCAAGCTCAATGCCCTCAAACTCTACCGCCTCCTGCCCATGCGCTCCCAAAAGAGGCCCTACAAGACCTACAGCCAAGGCCTGGTGCCTGACAACCTCCTTCTCCCGGCTCAGCCCATCCCCATGGCGCTGGGTGACGGGGACTCCTTGGACGGCAACCTGGTCTCCTCGCTGGGCAACGGCGACATTGCTTCCGTCTTCACTGCCAACGGTGGCTCCCTGGAGATGCCCGAGCCGGAACGCTTTCCGCAGCCGCAGGAAACTGCGGCGGGACCGGAGATCCCCGCGCTCCCAGCCGCGGGCGAGAACGCTCTTTCGGACAAGAGGCCGGGGCCCCAGAGCGCAGAGGCCGCCTCCGTCATCGCCTATGGGCGGCCCGCCTCCTCAGTCATTGTCCACAGCACGTCAGTGTTGTCACAGACGCCCTCGGTGATCACCTACAACAGCAAGTCTTCGGACGCAGGGCCTCTGCCCTCAACACAGGTGCCCTCTTCCTCCGCGGCCAGGCCTATCAAGAAGCAAGTGCTGAAGGAGTATATCCAGTCGCAGAAGGCAGAGGGGCAAGCTCTGGAAGAGAGTGGGGAGCCCAGAGCCAGGGGGCCACGGTCCGGGCGGACCATGACGTACATGGCAAAGCCGGCGTATGTCGGGGCCACCTCCGAAAGCCGCGCCGCACCGCTCTGCCAGATCACGGTGCGCATCGGCGAGGAAGCCATCGTCAAGCGGCGGATCTCTGAGACGGACCTCATGCTGGACAAGGGCGGCCGCGTCGGGGGCAAGCGCTTCGATTTTGGCAGGGAGCAGAGCAGTGGGAAGGAGGTGCCGCCAGAAGCTCCCCACGGCAAGCACGGCGGCAGGGGGTACACCAACGAGAGCGGCGAGGAGGAGAGTGACAGGGGCGACGCTGAAGACCAGCTGTGGCGGCCCTACTACAGCTACAAGCCCAAGCGGAAGGCCAGCGCTGGCGCCAACACGCTGCCCAAGATGAAAAAGTCTCGGTGGCACCGCAAGCTCCGCTCTCTGCGCTGGATGAAAAGGACGGAGAAGGCCGGGGAGGAAGAAGAGGAGGAGGAAGAAGAGGAGGAGGAGGATGTGGGGACCAGTGAGTCGGTGCCGCCGGAAGTGTCTGCCGGCCGCGGGGCCGCCTCTGAAATTGAGGGACCGAGCCAGCCTCCCAAAGCAGGGCGCGGCTCCGAGTGGAAGCACGAGTGTGGCGCCTGTGGCAAGCTGTTCTCCGCGCTCAAGAAACTGAGGAAGCACGAGCGAGTGCACGGGCGCCTCACCAAGGACAACCCGCCCCTGGCGCCCTCGCAGGCCCACCGCGTCGGCCGCAAGCCCCTGGTCAAGTTCACCTGCACCCGCTGCACGAAGGTGTGCAAGACGGCTGCGGCCCTCAGCCGCCACATGAAGCGCCACGAGGGTGAGCCGACCGAGCCGCCGCCCTTGCCGGCCCTCACCACCGTCATCACCTACTCCAAGAAGGCGGCGGAGGCTCCTCCCGTGGCTGTCGTGCCGGCGCCCGTCGTCAAAGAGGAGACCATGCAGGAGATGCAGGTGTCGTCGTCCAGCGGCGAAGCGCCCTTGTGCCCGCAAGAGCTCCCCGAGGAGGAGGAGGAGGGGCCCGTGGCGGTGGACATGCAGCCTTACGGACGCTGCACACCGGTGCCGGAAGAGGAGGCCGTGCCCCTGGCAGAGGGCAACAAGTCTCCGTTTCCGGAGGAGCTCAGCGCCCACCCGCCCGTTCTGGAGGCGGCCACCAGCCTTGCCGAACTCCCGCCAAGATTACCACACTCCCTGCAGGACCCCGTCATCTCGCACACGGGTCTCGCTCTGAAAGAGGCCTTGGCGCCCGAGCTGGAGGAGGAGCGATACCCTGTCCAGGAGTACCCGCTGCCCTTGCTGGTGCCCGGCAGCTGTCGGACCCGGAAGGACCTGGAGGACAAGCCGCCCTCGTTCCTCGCCTACCCCAGCGCCATCCAGTTCAGCGGCGTGGGCAAGGCGGGCAGCGGCGACGGCGCGGACGGCGGCAAAGTCTGCTTCTACCCGGACCCCTACCCTCTGATGTACGGCCACCAACTGCTGGCGGCCTACCCCTACAACTTCACCCTCCCGGTGGCGCTGAACATGGTCGTCCCAGACGAGAAGGGGCAGCCGCTGCCGTTCCTCCCCGGCGTCTTCAGCTACTCGGTGAACCCGTGTCGCGGCGAGGTCCACGACGGCTCTGCCGCGGCGGCCTCCAGCGTGGCCATGGCGATGGGGGCTGGGGCCGCCCACGAGGGCAGAGGGGAGCTGCCCACCCCAGAGAGGCTGAAGAAAGGGAGCCTTCTCTGAGGGGGAGGACCAAGGGAGATTGGGGCAGAGGCGGTCAGCTGGAGGCGAGGGGCGCCGCCGCTTCCGCCTCTCCCAAGATGGCGCCCTCTCGTGGCTTTGGACTCCAACTCCCGCCCAGCCAGTGGAGAGTTTGGGGCGCTCTGAGGTTGTGGAAGGAGGCTCCCTCCTCCCCGAGAAGGGATGTTCGGGGCGGAGGGGTGGGGGCAGATTGCAGTGGCAGCGCTGCGGCAGAGAGAGACACACAGAGCTATGGAATCCAGAGGTGAGCATTGATGGCGTTGTAGGGATGCATAGCGCAGCCACCTGACCCACAACTTCACATCCCCGTGGTTTATTGAGTGGGGCACATCGTAGATAATACTTTTTTTTTTTTAACGAACAGACAAAAAAAGACGTAGCAGCGAAAATAGGTACAGGGTAACCCCTCTTCCCCCCTTCTCCCAACCACACCACCATATGAATGTCTTCTTGCTCCGTATATATATTGCCAGAGTGAACTTGCACAAGCAAATCTTCATGTAGTCGTCTCCCCACCTCCCCAATCCTGCTCCCCCCTCCCCGTCTTGGCTCTCCCTGTTACCCCTGCCTGGGAAGGGACGGCTGGGAGGAGGAGCCTCTGCTTTGGGGGGGCGGAGCTCTTTTTCGGCTCCTCCCACCACCCGATGCCCCTTTTATCTCTTGCCTTCCCCGTCTCTTCCTTCCCCAAATCGCCATTCCCCCCCTCTAAAGGGGAAGAAGGTCTCATTCCACAGAACTGTCTGCCCCACCTTCTCTCCCCCCCTTTTTTAGGGGGGTGTCCTCTCGGCCTGCCCCCCCTCGGATCTCTAGCCTCAGCTTTTAGCAGCTGCATTAATTCTCCCTGTGCGTTTTTGTTTTGCAGCTCGAAGGGGATGAATCACATTTTCCTTTCGGCTGGATGGAGGAGGAGGAGGAAGGGGTGGGGTGGGGTGGGGGGGGAGGAGAAGGAGGAGGGTGTCCTGTTGAGATGGTGAGTAGGAGCAGCAGAAGAGGACGGTTCTGTAGGATCTTGTCTTCCAGGGTTTTTGCAACAGCCACAAGAGAGCAACAACAGCTTTGCATCGCATCTGGACACACTTTGCAGGAGTGCGGGCTGCCAAGTTTGCTGCCATCCTGGTAGCATTCTCTCTCTCTCTCTCTCTCTCTCTCTCTCTCTCTCTCTCTCTCTCTCTCTCTCTCTTCCTCCCTCCCTCCCTCCCTCCCTCCCTCTCTCTCTCTCTCTTTTTTTTGGGGGGGTGCCCTTTCAGCCGGAGTGGGGTGGGCAACCAGACCGGATTCCACTGTGTACTGTGATTTTAATTTCCGCCAAGCTCATCCCACTTCTGCCGCCTTTGCAAAAAAAACAACAGCACAGCACAGAACCCCACTCTCCCAGTAACACACATTCCCTCCCACTTCCTCCATACTGGGATTTACCCCCCCCCAAAAAAAAAAAAAACCACACACACACACACAAACACACACTCCACCTAAACTCAGCAATAGGGCAGTTGGGTTACATTTCACAGTCCAGGAATTAAAAACCCAAACCCCTCCTGCGCTTGCGTTCTCTTTCTCTCTCTCTCAATAAATAAACTAGTCCTACTCAAGGCAAGAAGGCATTTTCCAGCTGCGGCTTAAGCGATCTTTGAGCCTCCAGAGGATTGAAAGGGGCACAGGCATTTGTCATGCCAATGAGCATTCTGGACCACTTAGGTTTACATTTGCATCAGGAAAAAAAACTCCCATTTTTTTTAGCCAGCCCTGTCCATAAGGTGGCTGGGCAAGTCTTCAAAATGGTTTTAAGATATGGAAGGAGATCAAAATGCTATTCTTCCTCCCCCCCTCCCTCTTCCCTTCTCTTGCTACGAACCCAAATAAATAAGTAACGGAATATTTTTTAGGATTTAGGGAGAACTGAGTGCTGCATTCCAGAAGGCCACTCTGCATATTTTGGGGGAATGGGTTTATTATTATTATTATTTTAGATTAGAGAATATGGGCAGGGTGGGGTTAAGGATGGCAATCGCCCCATTATTTTTAAAAGCCTTAGGTGTTTTCTAAGCCTGGGGGTAATGCGTATTGCCTACTTCCAAGATGAAAAAACATTTAAATTTGTGGATATTTTTTGGTTTACTAAAGGACCAAAACAGTGGGGATTTTGTTTTTTTCCTTTAAAAACAAAAACGCAACAACCCCTAATTAGTAGGGGGTGGCGAAAGAAAACTCACCCTTCTAGGGAAAACTGTGTGAACTTTAAAAAGCAAGCAGAAGGATTTTGAAGAAACAATATGTGGAGGTTTTCGATATCGAAGATTTTTAAAGGGAGGGGCAGAATTTTGCCATGAGGCTTTGGACAACAGGAGGAGGAAAGGAGAGTTATGCATGCCAGATGTTTTAGCGCACCTTTCCAAAAATGGGCCGGTCCCCTCCAGGTTTTTGTGATTCAAAATCTCTGAAAAGCCCTAGGTTGGGGGAAAAGGCTCTTTTATTGCAGAACTCCAGACGATAGCAGGGTCCTGCTGTTAGATTTCTGAGTGTGATGAGCTTTCGGACTTCCAAAAATTCCTATTGAACAATAGGAACAAAACGGCTTCCGCCCTCCCCCCAAAATATAAGATAACTGAGATTCCTGCATGGGGTTGGCATGGATGACCTTTGGGTACCCCCGACAATTCTGCGCTTTCGATAAGCTAACCCAGTTAACCCAGGAGTGGAGTTTTCTGCAAAGAAAGGGACATGCAATTCGTTTCTGGAATCGAAATCACTCCTAACCACCCCCTTACTGCTAAAATAAGCTTAAACTTTGCCCCCCACCCCTGAAACTTGCAGCCTTCGCTGCGTATTTTTGCCTCCGCAACCTCCTTGCGGAAACTAGAAAGTTCTGGCCAAGGGAGGTCTTTTTTGGGGGGGGGGTGTACCTGAACCCACCCTGCCTCCGCCAGCCTCAATTCTCAGCTTTAAGTGTTAAAAAAAAACCTCTCTAGACTTCCCTTAATATTTTAAGGGATGCAAAGCACCTCCTTCCTTGCCCCCAAAGGCTCCTGTTGAATTTCCCCGTCTCCCCCCCCCCCAGTGGAACCAAGGCATCTCCATCTTCTGTGGGCCTTGCCAGGCCTGTTCGGAGACTGGCGCTTGAACAAGGGGGGGTGGGCAAGAATCAGAAGGGCTTCCAAAGAAAGACTGGCTTGCGGGGGGGCGGGAGCTGGTGGCGCCTCTGGGCCCCCCCCCCCAATTTGGAGACTCCGAGCGGGGACAGGCAGGAGAGAGAGAATTGCGGCGTGCAAAATTTCACCAATTGCTCCAGTGCAGGGAATGTGCTGCGAGCCGCCTCTCTCGCCTCCCCCCCCCTCCCCACGCACTGCAGCACAGCTGTCCCCCCCCCCCAATTTTTGTTTGCAGCAAACGGAGGTCTGCAAAAGGAAACCACAGTCTTCTCTCTGCAGCAGCGGAGCGGAACACACGGCCTTGCAGATTTCTCTTCTCTCCCCCCCCCCAATAAAAACACCCACCCCAGTTTTTGTCCAAGCAGGGCCAATAATGCCTCCTTTCCCCCCCCCCACTTGCAACACAGAGCCTCCTCTAACCCACCCCCCCTTGACTCCAGCACTTTAGCGCCACATCCCCATTCATTCCACCTGGCCGCAACATCCCTACTGCGGCTCACCTGCAATGCAGCAAAAAATGCACATTCCTCCATCTCACCTGCTGCTGCGCCACCGATAAGAAGGCACTGCTTGGGGCGAGGGGGTGCGTGTTTTTTTTTGGGGGGGGACACTTCCTGACTCTTCCTCCCTCCCCCCACAACCCCACCCCACATCACGCTCACAAATTCCTCCAGCATCCTAAAAGGCGCATTATTCTGGAGACCTGCAGCCGATTTCTTGAAAGGGCAGGCCCCTTGCGCTTGCACCCGGCGCTCCAGGCCCCCCTGTGTAACTCTCCCCCCCTTCCGCTATGGGGCTGTGGGGTACAGCCTCCCCCACTGCCACCGCCATTCTGACCCATCCCTAGGATGGCAACCGGTCAGCAGGCCTGGGGTCGTTTTTCCGGCCTGCAAAGGTTGAAAGGTCAAGCCGGGCGGCTAAGCAAGAAGAGGCTGTGCCAGGGATTTGCCCCACGGTTTGGCAGTGGGGCACGACTCTGGTCGCGATCCAGCACGGCCGCGCATCGCCAGCGGGACCCCTGCACACCTCGCAGCAGATGCGTTGAAAGACGCCTGTCAGGGTTGAGAATGGGGAGATGAAGAGAGCACCAAAGTTATTTTGTTGGGGGGTTGCACTCCGGACCACCAGGGTGGGGAGGGCATGTGGGGCGGTCACTGACGTGTACATAGCTGTCCGTCTCTGATCTTTTGCACTTTTTCGCCACTGGGGGGTCTCTCGGTGATTGTTGACCGTTTGCTACTGAATGTAAACTTGTCTCTCTTTCTCTCTCTCTTTTTGGTTTTTAATTTTTTGTTTATTTTCTAGAAGCACCTCTAGGTAGTTTTATGGCACTTTAGAAGATTTGCTGAAACCGTTTTGAAAGGGGGGGGGACGATACCAAGGGTTTAAAAACAACAACAAATAAATACAGTACGCGGGCGTGTGGCGGGGTGGCCGGAACCGTACAAAAATGTTAAGTGACGAGGATGAAATAATAATATTTTTTTTTTGCCGCTTTTTCCCGGTCTCTGTTCCAAGTGTTCCAAGTGTGAAGAGTCCGTTAGACAAAAAAAAAAAAAATACTGTATTTATCTCTCTGCATCTGTGTGTGTAACTCAAATAACTTCTTCAAAATAAAAAGACAATTATACGCTCCACGAGAAACTGTTAAGAAAACAGTAGTAGCGGCGGCGGCGAGCGCCCACCATGTATTCCAGCTTTGTGAAAACGGGGGTCACAATTTAGCCTTTCATTACCTCCCAATTGGTGGATGCGGCTAACAATATGTAAATATTCCACCTTTTTCTGTCTCTGAGGAGCCCAACATAACATCCCCGGCTCCACGAGGGATAGAATTCGAACCCTGCTCTCCCAGGTCCGTGTAACCTGACACACTAACCCGGGTTTCCTCAGCCTCGGCCCTCCAGATGTTTCCGGCCTACAACTCCCATGATCCCTAGCTAGCAGGGGTCAGGGATGCTGGGAATTGTAGTCTCCAAACATCTGGAGGGCCGAGGTTGCGGAAGCCTGCTCTAACCACTAGCCCACACTGCCACAGTCACATCACCCTGCTGTGGCCTTGGGAGGGGTGGCCGCCGCTACCTGGGTGTGCTGCTAAAAATAGCAGGATCTTTTGGGTTATTCAGAGTTCTTGGCCTGTTTGAGAAGAGTATATAGAATCAGAATTGTAGGTTTGGCCCCTAGGGACCTGTGAGGGTCATCCAGACCAGCCCCTTGGCCTTTGGGCTTCCTACCTCCCAACCCTTCGATTCTGTAATTCAGAGGAGAGAGCCTGGAAAGATGAAAGCCTGCGTTGTTGCTTTTCACACCCCCCTGCAGGTTCTAAACCTGCTGGGATTTTCACCTTTTGGGATTTCAAACTGACCCACCTTTTCTGGATTTCAAACTGACCCACCTTGGGGTGTTTGTTTGGCCTTGGCGTGGGGGACTAGCTGTGGGGTGGGTGGACTTCAGCAAGTCCCCCCCACTCCACCGCCAACCTGTCTCTGCCCAGAAAAAATAAATCAGATTTTGGGGCCTCTGTGGGGTGGGGGGAAACCACCCTCCATTTGTGGCATAAATCTGCTGCCTCCAGCCCCTGGTTTTAAGATTGGTTCCTGGCTTGCCGGAGGACCAATCCTGCCCTAGATGCTAGATCTTTGCCCCACTGACACTTAATCCTTTGCCGCTGTTGCAACCGGCAAGTAGACAAACATAGCCTTTTACCTCTGCGGATGATGACCGATTCACCTTGCTGAGAAAGCAAGGAAGGTGTGGGGTTCCTGGCCCAGAGGTGACACCCCACACCGGCCCCTCTGTCAAATATATCTCCCTAGAGTTCGGGGTGGGGGCACAGCCTGGCCATACAGGGCAAGGGTCTGTCCCTATGTGTACTTTAGCCCTAGGGGAATCCAAAAAAAGTTAGGGGGAGAGGGAGGCGAGAGCAACATCTGACCACTTTTGGAAGGATTCTGAATGAGAAGCAAGGTGCCTCTGGGCATGTACAGAGTGCAGGACTGCACACCTGTGCCAGAGATCAGCTAGCTGCGGTTCCTGCGTCAGACTGGCCTGGATGACTTCACCCATCTCTACATTTCTATGATTCTAGCCAATTGTCCAACTTCTGCCAAAGCCCCAAACTTGCTATTTGCCCTCTGCCAACAAGAATAATGTTGGCGCCTTCACACAGCTAATCGGTTGATGGATCCACGCCTTGTCTAATCCCTAACCCGATCCTGGAGAAATTCCTGAATGGTCCACACTCCTCATCCTTACATCAGAGAGATTTTTTTCTATACCACCCTTCATCTGAGGATGACAGGGCAGGTACAGTATAAAAGCACCAAAACAAACGAAAAACATCGTAACAAAACAACACCTGCCGCCCCCAAACAGTTTTAAAGGCCATCGGTGGTTTAATTGACCAATGGCCTGGTTGATGATTAATGTTTTTTGCCTGGCGCATAATGTATAATGAAGGCAAACTTCCCTGGGGAGAGCGTTCCACAGATGGGGAGCCACTGCAGAGAAGGCCCCGTTCTTGTGTTTCCACCTTCCGGGCCTCTCACAGAGGAGGCACACAAAGAAGGGCCTCAGAAGATGATCTCAGGGTCTGGGTCGGTTCACCTGAGCTGTTTAAGGTAGGGGTCAGCAACCTTTTTCAGCCGTGGGCCGATCCACCGTCCCTCAGACCATGTGGGCCAGACTATATTTTGTGGGGGGAAATGAATGAATGTGCCACAAATAACCCAGATATGCATTTTAAATAAAAGCACACATTCTACTCATGTCAAAACACACTGATTCCTGGACCGTCCGCGAGCCGGATTGAAAGGCGATTGGGCCGCATCCAGCCCCCGGGCCTTAGGTTGCCTACTCCTGCTTTAGGGCTTTATAGGTCAAAACCAGCACTTTGAACTGGGCCTGGAAACTAATTGGTAGCCGGTGCAGTCAGACCAGGATCAGTGCAATATGCTAAAAGTTTCCGAACTGTCTTTAGAGGCAGCCGCTGTGGGTTAAACCACAGAGCCTAGGGCTTGCCGATCAGAAGGTCGGCGGTTCGAATCCCCGTGACGGGGTGAGCTCCCGTTGCTCAGTCCGTGCTCCTGCCAACCTAGCAGTTCGAAAGCATGAAGTGTTTGTAGATAAATAGGTAC
The DNA here is from genome assembly GCF_964234715.1 of Podarcis melisellensis. NCBI lineage: Eukaryota > Metazoa > Chordata > Lepidosauria > Squamata > Lacertidae > Podarcis > Podarcis melisellensis. The sequence goes on along the minus strand of NC_138545.1, from coordinate 4,458,754 downwards.
CACTCCGGCGGGAAGGTAAACGGCGTTTCCGTGCGCTGCTCTGGTTTGCCAGAAGCGGCTTAGTCCTGCTGGCCACATGACCCGGAAGCTGTACGCCGGCTCCCTCGGCCAATAAAGCGAGATGCGCACTGCAACCCCAGAGTCGGCCACGACTGGACCTAATGGTCAAGGGGTCCCTTTACCTTTAACTAGGCTGGCTGCGGCATGCCAGGCCCCAGTGTGCACTGGGATGCAGTGGGGGCACCGAAATGGTATTTTAATGTACTGCGAGAGACAAGAGCTGGAGAGCCACAAGGGATCGAAAGCTCCTGGGCTCAAGGGGAGCTCAGTACCTGGGCACCTGCTTCCCAAATTTAAACCCTGGCATCTCTGGTTTGAGCAAGGAGCAGTTGATGGAGCGACAGGAAAGACCCTCTTTCTGCCAGCCCAAGTGGGGAACGCTGACCTAGATGGACAATAGTCTGGCCTGGTAAATGGCAACTCGCCCAAAGAACCAAGCCCCTTTGTTAGGGGGCTGGCTGGCTGTTGCCAGGCTCAGCTGAAGCCAAGTCATTTAGTGCAGGCACGTCCAACAGGTAGATGATCTACCAGTCGGCCACGACTGGATCTAATGGTCAGGGGTCCCTTTACCTTTACCTTTAATGGAGCCTAGAGGTTGCCAGAGCATAGACAACAGTAGTTAGGCTATTCCTCTCCAGATAGGGGTGCAGCTGGGCTACCAGCCGAAGCTGATGGAAGGCCCTCCGGGTCATTGAGGCCTCAAGCGATGGCAGAGGATCCATAACCCCATCACCTCCCAAGGGAGACTGTCTTACTGTCAGAAAGTTCTTCCGAATGTTTCGTTGGAATCTCCTTCCTTGTAACCTGAAGCCATGAGTTCGAGTCCTACCCTCCAGAGCGGGAGAAAACAAGCTTCCCCCTCTTCTATGGGACAGCGCTTCAGCTATTTGAAGACGGCTGTCAGATCTTCTCCTTTCCAGGCTAAACTCACCCAGCTCCTTCAACCGCAGCCTAGAATAGTGTTAGCTTTTTCTGCAACTGCATCACACTGTTGGCTCACATTGAGCTTGTGGTCCACTCAGACCCCTAGATCAGGGGTCAGCAAACTTTTTCAGCAGGGGGCCGGCCCACTGTCCCTCAGACCTTGTGGGGGGCCGGACTATATTTTGAAAATAAAAATAAAAATGAACGAATTTCTGTGCCCCACAAATAACCCAGAGATGCATTTTAAATAAAAGGACACATTCTACTCATGTAAAAACACGCTGATTCCCGGACCGTCCGCAGGCTGGATTGAGAAGGCGATTGGGCCTCATCCGGCCCCCGGGCCTTAGTTTGCCTACCCATGGCCTAGATCCTTTTCACATATATTAACTGGCAAGCCAGGTGTCCCCCACCTTATATATGGCTTTCCCGCCCTGAGCGTAGATTTATCTGTGGGGTGGCGCTGTGGGTTAAACCACAGAGCCTGAGGCCTTGCCAGTCAGAAGGTTGGCGGTTCGAATCCCCGCCACGGGGTGAGCTCCCCTTGCTCGGTCCCTGCTCCTGCCAACCTAGCAGTTCGAAAACATGTCAAAGTGCAAGTAGATAAATAGGTACCACTCCGGCGGGAAGGTAAACAGTGTTTCCGTGCGCTGCTCTGGTTCGCCAGAAGCGGCTTAGTCATGCTGGCCACATGACCCGGAAGCTGTACGCCGACTCCCTCGGCCAATAAAGCGAGATGAGCGCCGCAACCCCAGAGTCGGCCACGACTGGACCTAATGGTCAGGGGTCCCTTTACCTAATCCTAATGGGAGTATCCTCCATTTCCCCCTGAATGGGGGATCTTAGGGTCTTGCACTCGCCCCAAACCGTATGGGAGACGAGAGGGATCTGTGACTCGTGCCCTTGCAATATGCAAGAGGATCAGTTGGTAGAGCGTGAGAATTTTAGTCTCACGGTTGTGGGTTCGAGTTTTACACCAGGCAAAAGTTTCCTGCGTTTAAGGGGTTGGGCTAGATGAACGGGGTGTAAAAGGTATAGTTAAACGGACCCCTGACCATTAGGTCCAGTCGTGACCGACTCTGGGGTTGCCGCACAGGAGCAGGGCCCGAGCAACGGGCTCACCCCGTCGCGGGGATTCAAACCGCCGACCTTCTGATCGACAAGTCTTAGGCTCTGTGGTTTAAGCCACAGCGCCACCCGCATCCCATATGGGGCATGGGGTGAGGCTTGCCTTAAATGGAGCATCTTTCGCTTTTGTTGTGCGAGGAGGCCTTGCGACACAGCCGCTTGCCATTACAAGATTGCAGTTGTGGGCCTTGCAGCGTTTTCTTGCAAAGCGCATCTTTGCAAAGGAGGTCTTTGGCTTGCAAGAAAAGAGAGAGGCCTTGTTTCTTGTTTCGCAAAAGCTCCCTTCCCTCTTTGCTTCGAAGCTTGGACAAGGCTTACCTCTCCTATCGTCTGTTCAAATAAAACAATTTAGAACAAAGGGAAAAAAACGCCGTGGTCCCGAGAGGCTGGCGAACGGAGAAGACGGGTCCAGGTTGGCAATTTTTGGAACCGGGATGGAGGATGCAGGAGCGCATCTGGATGTGATGATGTTGTAAACAAAAAATGCCCTTTTCCCAAGAGCCCATATAGAGTCCTTACATAGGTTCCCTATTGGTAGGAGAAGATAACAGAGGCCAACCAGAGAATATTGAGAAACAAAGCAGCTAGTAAGCTTGATCTTTATTGATCTGTTGCAACAGGGTGCTCCCCTCACCCGCAGGAGAGAAGGAGGACCCAGAATAATGGCGTGCAAGGCCTTATAAAGACTTTTGAAATTGCCACCCTGTAGATCAAGACCACCCCCAGAAACATCATACATACATCACACAAAAGGCGGTCTAAAACAGAAATTTGGATGTTATTTTTCTCCTGTCCTTGTTTATCTCCTGTCTGGCAGGTTACTTGACTGGATTTCCTGGGGAGCCCTGCCAGTCTTTTGTAATGATAAATACTTAGTTCCTGGGCCAGGTCACAGGCTCACACCCTATTCAAACACAGACATACCCTTAAGACAGGATTTGTGAAGGAAAAGACAAGGGGGAGGCTTTTCCAGTTTGACCCTGCAGAGAAAACATTGGCTCAGTTTAGGAATCAAAATGGCTTCAGGTTGGCCTTCCTGTGCTGATCTATGTATGTGCTTGGTTGGTACACTTATGAACATTACCATATAGCTAAGACCATAAAATTCCTATCACAGATGGAAGATACAGGAGCACACCTGGATGTGCAGAGGAACTCCAGGGCATCCTGATCAAATTTGCAGATGACACCAAACTGGGAGGGGTGGCTAACACCCCAGAGGACAGGATCACACTTCAAAACGACCTTGACAGATTAGAGAACTGGGCCAAAACAAACAAGATGAATTTTAACAGGGAGAAATGTAAAGTATTGCACTTGGGCAAAAAAAAATGAGAGGCACAAATACAAGATGGGTGACACCTGGCTTGAGAGCAGTACATGTGAAAAGGATCTAGGAGTCTTGGTTGACCACAAACTTGACATGAGCCAACAGTGTGACGCGGCAGCTAAAAAAGCCAATGCAATTCTGGGCTGCATCACTAGGAGTATAGCATCTAGATCAAGGGAAGTAATAGTGCCACTGTATTCTGCTCTGGTCAGACCTCACCTGGAGGACTGTGTCCAGTTCTGGGCACCACAGTTCAAGAAGGACACTGACAAACTGGAACGTGTCCAGAGGAGGGCAACCAAAATGGTCAAAGGCCTGGAAACGATGCCTTATGAGGAACGGCTAAGGGAGCTGGGCATGTTTAGCCTGGAGAAGAGGAGGTGAAGGGGTGATATGATAGCCATGTTCAAATATATAAAAGGATGTCACATAGAGGAGGGAGAAAGGTTGTTTTCTGCTGCTCCAGAGAAGCGGACACGGAGCAATGGATCCAAACTACAAGAAAGAAGATTCCACCTAAACATTAGGAAGAACTTCCTGACAGTAAGAGCTGTTTGACAGTGGAATTTGCTGCCCAGGAGTGTGGTGGAGTCTCCTTCTTTGGAGGTCTTGAAGCAGAGGCTTGACAACCATATGTCAGGAGTGCTCTGATGGGGTTTCCTGCTTGGCAGGGGGTTGGACTCGATGGCCCTTGGGGTCTCTTCCAACTCTATGATTCTATGATTCCAGAGAGCCGGGCTCAGGCTCCGGGCCCCCAAACCCCGTCTCCCTGCCCCCATGGATTTCTGCTGCGTCCACACAAGCCTTGACCCGACGAGTTTATGTCAACAACCTTTCCTGACAGTGCAGAATCGTCGCTGTTTGCCCACCGCATATCCCGGCTCGCAGCTGCAGTCTCTACCAGACGCCGCTGCACCTTGACGCCCCTCCGTTGACATGATCCCCATCTGGCCTTGGCTGGTCCTCCTGGTGGTCTCAGGACCCCCTTGGGCGGCCGGGGAGGGGCTCCAGGACATCTTGGGGATCCACGTTCCCAAGGTGAGTTTGGGAGATTTGCCGGGTAGCTGGGAGCAACTGTGTAGGAGAGGGGTTGTTGGGAAGATTTTGGGGGGCACACCTGGATCCTGTATACCCCAGCTGTGCCTGGATTCGGCCTCAGGGCGTTTCGTGCCGGAGGGCCCTCTGAGCACGTCCAGAGGGCTTGCAGCAACGCCGGAAGCAGGGAAAAAATCCACCTACGTCATAGGATGCCGCAACGTTTACAAAAGTAAGCCTGGCCTGGAGAATTTCCTCCCTCCCACTAGAACTTGTGGATGTACGATGAAGGCGAGCGTTGGAAGAGTCAGGCCAGGCCGAAGGAAGTCCTCTTTTGCGCTGTTAACCTGTGGAACTCCCTGCCACAGGATTCTTCTGATGGGAGTGGCGGACTCCTCCTCCTTCCCAGACAGGAGACTGGGCTCCGGGTGGGCTGCGTTCAGCCCCACATCTCCCGCTGACGCTTTGGGTTCAGCCTCGGGGGGCATTTCGTGCTGGAGATCCCTCTGAGCATGTCCAGAGTGCCTACAGTAGTGCCAGGGAAAACAATGTCCGGCTCGTAGGATGGGGGGCGGGGTTTAAGCTCTTTTTAAAGAAGAGAGGCAGGGGAAATAAATATCAGGGGCTCCTTTGTGAAATGATGGCTCTGCCCTCACAAAATCCCCGGCGCCTTTTCGCAACTGTGCCACAGGCAGGAGCTCAACAGGTGAAGTTTTCCCTGGAGGCTGCCTCCGCAAAGCATCATGGGGTTTGTAGTTTCCTCCCTGAAATGGAGAAGCAGTGGCTGATGGGAAATTATTTCCTTCCACATTTTACTGCTGCAGGATGAGTTTTTAGAGTTTGGGAAGGGTTTTCCCCCCACAGGTCAGCTAAGATTTTGAAAGTAAAGAACTCAATTACTTGGTCCCTGCCAGGTTTTTTCCCCTGACGGGCTCCTAGCCCCTTTCACAGCTATGCTGCTCTATCTGAAGATCACTGGGCAGTTTACAATATAAAAAGACAAAAATACATGCCGTCATAACAAACAAAAACAATACCCGCCCCCAAACACACTGTGTTTATTTTTTGAAGTAATAATCGCATTACAGCTTTGTGGGCGGGGAGAGAAGGAAAAAAAGAAGAGGAAGGAAGGAAGGAAGGAAGGAAGGAAGGACGGACTAAAAAGTAGTACCTACCTACCTATAAAAAATAATAAAAGTAAAAATAAAAGGGTATATAAAAACAACCCTTTGGGAGAATGAGGGGAAGGAAAAATATATTGTTATTAAATAATCTGTTTTATTTTGTGTGTGTGTCTTTAAAAGCAACAAAAAAAGGGAAAAAGGAAAGAAAAACAACAATCGCAAAGACAATAAGGTGAAACAGTGATGGTAATGATGAAAGGGCAGGGGGGGGGATGGACACTGATAGATTTTTTTGCCCAATTTAATTTTAAAGATAATGTTAATAATAATCAATAATAAAAAGAAGAGGAAACCAGGGCTGAATCAGAGGTCCCAGGAAGTGGCCTGTGTTGGTTCAGGCCTCCTTCGTAGGTGCCGACATTTTAATTCCTGAGAGATTTTGAAGAAGAAGAAGAAGAAGAAGAAGAAGTAGAAGAAAAGTTGGGGTCTTGTGTCCCTTTCCGCGATTTCCCCCTCCTCTCTTCCCAACCCAATACTGCATGCAACACTAACATCTTGCAGCAAATGAAACTGATCTGTAGAAAATGCAATGCATGTATTTTTGTAATGAATTGCGGGTGGCGCTGTGGGTTAAACCACGGAGCCTAGGGCTTGCCGATCCGAAGGTCGGCGGTTCGAATCCCCGCGACGGGGTGAGCTCCCGTTGCTCGGTCCCTGCTCCTGCCAACCTAGCAGTTCGAAAGCACGTCCAAGTGCAAGTAGATAAATAGGTACCGCTCCGGCGGGAAAGTAAATGGCGTTTCTGTGCGCTGCTCTGGTTCGCCATAAGCGGCTTAGTCCTGCTGGCCACATGACCCGGAAGCTGTACGCCGGCTCCCTCGGCCAATAAAGCGCGATGAGCGCCGCAACCCCACGACTGGACCTAATGGTCAAGGGTCCCTTTATCTTTAAATCTTTAATAATAATAATAATAATAATAATAATAATACAGTATAACTGCTCATCCCTACAGCAGGAAGGGGCTTCGATTGACTTACCTACATCTAGTGGCCTCTGTTTGAGTGGCAAATGTATTCTAGGGTCCCAGGGCCTTTCACAGCTGGGCTACAGGCAGAAATTCAACAGGTGAAACCCACCACCTCCACTTCCTACTGACTGAAGCTTTATAGGTTGAAATTCTGCCTATTGCACAAATTAAAGGGGTAGAAGCACCCTTCCGGGTGGGTGGGTAAATAAGGCGTCTATTGCAGCTCCTCATTTATTTATTATATTTAAGGCAAATAAGACTTAATTCTGCTTCCAAGAGTTATTTTTCTTCCCCAGCGGAATTAATCCAGGTTTCATTCCCACGAGACGCCAGCGCAAGAAAGAAACGCCGAATTGACAATGGCTCCGAGCTGCACCGAAAACGAGCCCTGCTATTAATTAATTACAATTGGCTTTCTAAAGCAGTTTACGCAGGGTTAAAAATATGTATTAAATTTTAACGGGGCAACAGCGCCACCTTGTGGCGTTGAGGCGTAATGAACTGTGGAATATTCTTTATTTGCAGCAGCATCACCACCACCTACCGGTCAGTTCTGGTAATTCACCCGTTCCCTATTTCTTTTCCGGGTCGGTGCTGCCACCTAGTGGCCAATGATGGTAAATGGCCGCTCTATCTTTTCCTCCCAGTACGGCCAGTGCTTCCAGTCCGTCTCTGGAGAGGCAGGTGCTTTGAACGTTGGGCAGAGATGGGGAGACCCCTCCCCGACGGCCACATTGGTCATCGATCCACGCACGGTGACAAGGTAAGCGGAAAATTTCTTGTCAAAACCCCACCGCCCACTGAAATTATTAAAAGAAGGAAAAAAACTGATTTCTGGATTTCCAGTGCATTTATAAAACTGGTGGAATGGGACTGGGGGGAGCAGGAAAACGCCTCTGTGGCTTTAACAAGGGCAAGAAAAACAGGCGGAAATTCAACAGGTGCAGTATCTTTCCCCCCAAAGATGAACTGATATGGGGTGGGGTCAGGCTGTCGCTCAAAGGGTAGAGCATCATGCAGAATGTCCCAGGTTCGCATGTCCACCACATGTGGAAAAACTCACCATCCTTTAATTTACACTTCCAGCAGGCTTTGTTGCGAAAAAAAGAATTTTTTGCGGGACATGATATATAACGAAATGAAAAAAAAAACTGTTTAAATACACATTCCCAAAGAAACCAGAGGCTTTCTTGCTAGGGATAATAGGAGATGAATTAAGAAAAGAGGATTGTAAATTGTTTATGTATGCCATGACCTAGCATTCTTGTGGCCCAGAAATGGAAAACCCAGGAGATCCCAGCTTTAACGGAGTGGCAGACGAAAATGTTCGAATATCTTGAATTGGCAAAAATGACTTATAAGATTAGATACCAAACAAAGTTTGAAGAGGAGTGGAGTAAATTTGTTGTGTACATACGGAATAACTGTAGAAGCTTAAAAACTGTAGCAGGGTGCACATAAATCTTGAGTTGTGGATGGAGTGTAAATAAGAATCTGTAAGAGTGGATGTTAATTTGTGAAAGCTGAAGCAGGGAAGGAAGGAAGTCCGAGTGCGATAAAGCGCAGGGTAAATAAGAAAATACTAAAATGTTGAATGGAAGAGTTTATGTTTTACTTGACTTTGTTTTTGAAAATTTAATAAAAAAAAGAATGTCCCAGGTTCAATCCCTGAGGGCTGGGAAAGGACTCCCTGTCTGAAAAACTCTGAGGAAAACTCGGCTGCGGGTTGGTGTAGACAATCCTGAGGTAGATATGGCTCTCCATAAGGCAGATTCTTTGCACAAGAAGTCGCTGGTTCAGTTTTGGGCCCCTCTCATTAAAGGACGGCAGGGAATACGGTAAAGATCTCTCAGTTAGGGACGCCAGTCAGAAGAGGCAATATTTAGAGAGATGGGCCAATGATCTGACTCTGAAAGAGGCAGCTTCGTGTGGTTTGCTTCGCCTGTTGGATTTCTGCCTGCCTGGGAACAACCCTTCTTAAAAAATAAAACAACAACCAAGAAGACAAAGGAGGGCAATTTTAGAGTTGAGATAACTCCCAAACCAATATTATTATTATTATTGGTTTGGGAGTTTAATAATAATAATAATAATAATAATAATAATAATAATAATAGTGCCCCGCCCATCTGTCTGGGTTGCTGCAGCCACTCTGGGCAGCTTCCAACATATATAAAAACAAAATAAATCATTAAACCTTGAAAAGCTTCCTGCATTTCGGGGGTTGGTCTAGATGAGCCTCAGGGGTCCCGTCCAACTCTACCATTCTGGGATTAAGTGGGGCCTGGCTGATCTCAGCAGCTTCTGATTCCGCCTCCCCAGTGCCACCTCCTATTTCGACTTCCGCACCTTCGACCCGGAGGGCGTGATCTTCTACGGGGACATGAGCCCCGGAGTCAACTGGTTCCTCCTGGCTCTGCGCAACGGGAAGCCCGAAATCCAGATCCACAACACCTTGACGAACGTCACCGTTTCCGGGGGGCGGCGCCTCAACGACGGCCAGTGGCATCGGGTACGGGGACGTGTGTTTGTGTGTGTTCCTGCGACAGATGCAAAGTTTAGGTAGATGAAGTCGCAACTCGCTCTGCACAAACAGACCCCCCTGAAATATTGGGGCAGGACCCATAAATGGTCTCGGACTGCGAGGTGCCAGGGAGGACCTAAACTGGCACTCCCCAAACTATCACAAGCTCCTGACCCCTTGGCTTCATAAACCAACCCCACATTTGTTCAGGTGACGGGAAAGGACAGAGCTCCCGATGCTCAGTCCCTGCTCCTGCCCACCTAGCATTTCGAAAGCACACCAGTGCAAGTAGATAAATAGGTACCACTCCAGCGGGAAGGTAAACGGCGTTTCCATGCGCTGCTCTGGTTCTCCAGAAGCAGCTTAGTCCTGCTGGCCACATGACCCGGAAGCTGTACGCCGGCTCCCTCGGCCAGTAAAGCAAGATGAGCGCCGCAACCCCAGAGTCGGCCCCGACTGGACCTAATGGTCAGGGATCCCTTTACCTTTAGAAAGGCGGCATGCAAATAAAATGATTGATTGATTGAGCACTGCTAAACAGGAGGGATAGGAGGGCTTCTGTGTGTCCATATCTAAGGTGTAGTGGTTAGTAAAGGTAAAGGGACCCCTGTCCATTAGGTCCAGTCGTGACCGACTCTGGGGTTGCGGCGCTCATCTCGCTTTACTGGCCAAGGCAGCCGGCGTACAGCTTCCGGGTCATGTGGACAGCAGGACTAAGCCGCTTCTGGCGAACCAGAGCAGCGCATGGAAACGCCGGTTACCTTCCCCCCGTACTGGTACCTATTTATCTACAGTCATACCTCTTGTTACATTTGCTTCAGGTTAAATCTTTTCAGGTTGTGTCCTGCGGCGACCCAGTAGTACCGGAAAGGGTGACTTCTGAGTTTTGCCGCTCGCCCATGCGCAGACGCTCAAAATGATGTCATGCTGTGAATCACGACCCGTACACCCGCAGACACGGGTTGCGTTCTGCTCATGTTGTGAACGGAGCTCTGGAACGGATCCTGTTCGCAACCAGAGTTACCACTGTACTTGCATTTTGGGCGTGCTTCCAAACTGCTAGGTTGGCAGGAGCAGGGACCGAGCAACGGGAGCTCACCCCGTCGCGGGGATTCGAACCACCGACCTTCTGATCGGCAAGCCCAAGAGGCTCGGTTGTTTAGGTGCCACCCATTTTGGGAAACTCTGATCTAAAGTGGGAGGGCTGTAGCTCCGTGCGAGAGCACCTGGGTCCCGGGTTCAGTTCCTGAGAACTGCAAGAAGGCCTCGAGAGTGGATTTCATGCTCTTTATTCAGCTCATAGTGGTGAGGAGGGAATGAAAGTCCCCTCAAAGTATCTGCTTTATATACATTATTTGCACAATGGGCTGCACGTGATTGGCTAATTCCAGAATTCTCCTGTAGGCCAATCAGGTTGTGGATTCACTTCTACCTGGAGCTGGATTGGGTGGCTCCTGCCGACCAAACATACTGCTGCATTGTTCTAGGACCAATCAGACTGCTGCATTCTGAATCCTACTGTTCTAGGACCAATCAGACTGCTGCAGTTTGGATCCTATTCAACTCAGTACATAACAGGATCTTTGCCTTTCACGCCCACGTGTGAATTCTGTGTAGCGTCTGCATATCACAATTCCAGTCCATATCTCTCTCCCCATCCGTGCTTTAATTCAGACCTCCCTTTTTGGGGGGGAAACCTGCCACGTTAAAAAAAACAAAAACCCGTTTGCGGGCCTGTTTGTCATATTAAGCCTCCCGTGTGGAAGACACGACACGAGAGGGAAAGGAGTGTGGAGGGAAGAGGAAAACAGAAAACCCCAGCACTCTTCCTGAGCTTGCAGAGCGATGCGCCTGTGTGATATCAACCGCTGAATGGTTGCCCTTGTTCCTACCAGAGTAGAGAGACAAGGAAGGAGAAATTGTGAGCTTTTCCTTTTCCTAACGTCTCTCCGCTCTGCCCGACAGATCATGGCGAAGAACGAGGGGCACACGGTCCTGCTGGCGGTGGACGGCGTTGACCAGCTGACCCTCAACCACGTCTCCGAAGCCATCGTGGAGGCCCCTGTCTTCGCCCTGCGCATTGGCGTCGGGGGCTTGCTGATCCCCACGGAGGAGCTCCTTGTCCCAGTAAGAGAGCCTGTCCCCCTCCTTGTACGCTAGAAGGGGCTGCAGGTCGGGGCTGGAAACAAGTATGGCTGGAGGAGCCAGCAGTAGGTGGCGCTAGAGGGCACTGTTTCTGCATCAGGACCCCCGTCTCCGGCAGCATAGAGCGGAAGGGTTTGTTGGGGCTGCAATATTTGGAGACCGGTCCTCTCACAGTGCCAAGCATCGCTGTGGAATTTGGGGGGGGGGTGTTTCTTGAAAATATTGGGGGGCTGCCCCCTGCCCTCCCAGATGGTGAGCCTGGCTCCCTCTGGTGGTGGAGGTTAGAAAGAACACCAGGTCACTAATAATAATAATAATAATAATAATAATAATAATAATAATAATTTATTATTTATACCCCGCCCATCTGGCTGGGCTTCCCCAGCCACTCAGGGCAGCTTCCAACACAATATTAAAATACAGTAATGCATCAGACATTAAACGCTTCCCTAAACAGGGCTGCCTTCAGATGTCTTCTAAAAGTTTGGTAGTTGTTTTTCTCTTTGACATCTGGTGGGAGGGAGTTCCACAGGGCGGGCGCCACCACCGAGAAGACCCTCTGCCTGGTTCCCTGTAGCTTTGCTTCTCGCAATGAGGGAGCCGCCAGAAGGCCCTCGGAGCTGGGTTGTGCTCGGAAATGTACTGGGAGGCAATGTAGGTTTTCAAGACCGGTGTTATATGGTCTCGGCGGCTGCTCCCAGTCCCCAGTCTAGCTGCCGCATTCTGGATTAGTTGCAGTTTCCGGGTCACCTTCAAAGGTAGCCCCACATAGAGCGCATGGCAGTAGTCCAAGCAGGAGATAACCAGAGCATGCACCACTCTGGTGAGACAGTCTGCGGGCAGGGAGGGTCTCATCCTGCATATCGGATGGAGCTGGCAGACAGCTGCCCTGGACACAGAATTGACCTTCACCTCCATGGACAGCTGTGAGTCCAAAATGACTCCCAGGCTGCACACCTGGTCCTTCACATTGATGGAGGGTTTCTAAGAATCCTATACCGTTCTTCTTCCAAACAGATCCCAGGGCAGCGTGCAAGAACCCACCATTCCTGTCAGTTTAATGTTTATTTATTTTGTTAAACAAAATAAACCCAGGACAAATCGCATGGAGAACTATGGTTTCAGCGCAAGGTTGGACGTTATCGTTGAACTTGCTCTTCCAAAGCAGTACAAAAAATACCCCTTTTTCCATAGCTCAGCCAGTGGAACATTTGCGAGTTGTGGGTTCGAGATTCCTGCGTTGTAGGGAGTTGGGCTAGATCAGGGGTAGGCAAACTAAGGCCCGGGGGCCGGATCCGGCCCAATCACCTTCTCAATTCAGCCCGTGGACGGTCCGGGAATCAGCATGTTTTTACATGAGTAGAATGTGTGCTTTTAGTTAAAATGCATCTCTGGGTTATTTGTGGGGCATAGGAATTCGTTCATTTTTATTTTTTTCAAAATATAGTCCGGCCCCCCACAAGGTCTGAGGGACAGTGGACCGGCCCCCTGCTGAAAAAGGTTGCTGAGCCCTGGCCTAGATGATTCACAATCCTGCGAGGCTGGTTTATATGTATTCTTTCGTCGTAAATCAGCTTAATCAAATGGACAACATTTTCTCCATCCATTCAGATATAACAGGAAAGACGCCCTGCACCCCCGCTCCCCAAATTTTAGCTTTTACAATCTTAGCAGCAGTTGTACGGTTAAACGTTATAATTGTACTAAAGCGTCATAGCAAATCTCCTCATGTACCATCGAAGCCGCAGAAGCCAGGTTTGAATTTCTGTCGCCCCAGCTGCCTCCACAGAAACAGAATTAGCTGCAGCCTCAGGCGAAGAAATCTGAACGGCAATAACATCTCTTAATCTCTACGGTGCAAACCAAAACACAGTTTCCTCCGGCAACTTAGCTGGGTGCGAGAGACAGCTGTCTATCACAGGGGTAGGAAACCTAAGGCCCGGGGGCCGGATCAGGCCCAATCGCCTTCTCAATCTGGCCCACGGACGGTCCGGGAATCAGCATGTTTTTACATGAGTAGAATGTGTCCTTTTATTTAAAATGCATCTCTGGGTTATTTGTGGGGCATAGGAATTCATTCATTCATTTTCCCCCCTTCAAAATATAGTTCAGCCCCCCACAAGGTCGGAGGGACAGTGGACCGGCCCCCTGCTGAAAAAGGTTGCTGGCCTATGGCCTATCACAACAGACCCACAAATATATGTGCGTGGGGGAAATAGATTACCGTGTTTTTTGCTCCATAAGATGCACTTTTTCCCCCTAAAATGTAAGGGGAAATGTCTGTGTGTCTTATGGAGCGAATGTGTGGGTCCCTGGAGCCGAATTGCCGAGGGGCAAAAAGCAGATCATGTTGGGTTTTTTTGAAAGAGGGAAGTGGGTGTTGAAACAAAGCTGCTGATCGTTCACCCAATCGGGGAGAGAGATAAGGGGCGCTAGAGATAAAGGAGGCTGCCTGGGAGGGGGAGGTAAAGACAGCGAACTTGCAAAGGGGGGGAAACAGGAAGACTAAAGCAATAAGGAGAGAAATTAGAAGAAAAGGAGGAGCAAAAAACTGCTCCAGTTAAGGAACAGACACTAAGGCAAACAAGAGGGAAAAGAGTGTTGAAAGGAAGCAGCTGATCGGTAAGCGATCGGGAGAGAGATAAGGGAGGCTAGAGGAGGCTGCCTGGGAGGGGGGAGGTGAAAGCCCATGGATCCTCAGGATTTTTACATTGGTCACCCCAAATTCACCATCAGATCACATGTCTGTGGCCACAGCATGAACCACAAAAATCATACACCCAGTGTTTTCCTCCTCTAAAAACTAGGTGCATCTTATGGTCAGGTGCATCTTATGGAGTGAAAAATACGGTACAGGAAACTAGGAGTGCAAATCAGTCTAGAAAACCCACACTCAGAAGAGGGGGGCTTATTTTGAAATGAATTGCAATTCGCAATGTGCCCCACGGTCATCTAGTCCAACCCCTTGCAAATGCAGGAATCTCAACGACAGATGGCCGTCCAACATCTGCTTAAAAATCTTCAAGGAAGGCGAGTCCACCACTTTCCAAGGGAGTCTGTTCCCCTGTCGAACAGCTCTTGCTGTCAGAAAGTTCTTTCCAATATTTAGTTGGAATCTCCTTTCTTGAAACTTGAAGCTGTGGGTTCGAGTCCTACCTTCCGGAGCAGGAGAAAGCAAGCTTTCTCCATCTTCTGTGTGGTACTGGAAGATGGCCCTCATATCTCCTCCTGGTCTCCTCTAATCAAAACATACCCAGCTCCTTCGACCGTTCCTCATCAGGCGTGGTTTCCAGACCCCTGGTCATCTTGGTCAACCTTCTCTGCACATCTTCCAGCTTGTCAACATCCTTCTTAAATTGTTGCACCCAAAACTGGACGCAGGATTCCAGGTGAGGTCTGACAAAGGGACAGTAGAAGAATATTATGACTTCCCTTGACTTGGAGTCAGGAGTCACCAAACTTTTTCAGCAGGGGGCCAGTCCACTGTCCCTTGTGGGGGCCGGACTATATTTTGAAAAAATAAATAAATGAACAAATTCCTATGCCCCACAAATAACCCAGAGATGCATTTTAAATAAAAGCACACATTCTACTCATGTAAAAACACACTGATTCCCGGACCGTCCGCAGGCCGGATTAAAAAGGTGATTGGGCTGGATCCGGCCCCCGGGCCTCAGTTTGCCTTCCCATGGGTTAGATCAAGCTTCCTCAACCTCAGCCCTCCAGATGTTTTTGGCCTACAGCTCCCATGATCCCTAGCTAGCAGGACCAGTGGACAGGGATGATGGGAACTGTAGTCCCGGGCCTTAGTTTGCCTACCACGAGAGCCAGTGTGGTGTAGTGGTTAAGAGCGGCAGTCACATAATCTGGGGAACTGGGTTCGATTCTCCGCTCCTCCACATGCAGCTGCTGGGTGACCTTGGGCCAGTCACACTTCTGTGAAGTCTCTCAGCCCCACTCACCTCACAGAGTGTTTGTTGTGGGGGAGGAAGGGAAAGGAGGTTGTTAGCCGCTTTGAGACTCCTGAAGGGGAGTGAAAGGCGGGATATCAAATCCAAACTCTTCTTCTTCTTCTACCCATGACCTGGCCACAAGGCTTCTGTTGATGCAGCCTAGAATAGCTCTTTATTCCGTAGCACAGCTGTTCTTAGCCTGTAAGTCCCCAGATGTTGTTGGACTACAACTCCCATCATCCCTGAGCTCCGGCCTCGCTAGCTAGGGATGATGGGAGTTGTAGTCCAACAACATCTGGGGACCCACAGGTTGAGAACCGCTGCGCGTAGCACAACACCACTGTCTCATGCTCCCCTGGGACTCCTAGATCCCTTTCCACAAGGGCTGCTGTCGAGTTGTGGTGTGTGATAGGAATTTTATGGTCTTAGATATATGGTAATGTTCATAAGTGTACCAACCAAGCACATACATAGATCAGCACAGGAAGGCCAACCTGGAACCATTTTGATTCCTAAACTGAGCCAATGTTTTCTCTGCAAGGTCAAAGTGGGAAAGCCTCCCCATTGTCTTTTCCTTCACAAATCCTGTCTTAAGGGTATGTCTGTGTTTGAATAGGGTGTGAGCCTGTGACCTGGCCAGGAACTAAGTATTTATCACTACAAAAGACTAGCCAGGCTACCCAGGAAATCCAATCAGGAGAAAAACAATATTAAAATGTTCCGCCTTTTCTGTGATAGGTATGATGTATCTGAGGGGTGGTCTTAGGTTACACCCCTTCTGTGATGTATTTATGATATTTCTGGGGGTGGTCCTGATCCACAGGGTGGCAATTTCAAAAGTCTTTATAAGGCCTTGCGCGCCATTATTCTAGATTCCTCCTCCCTCCTGCGTGTGGTGAGCGAGGACCCTGTTGCAACAGATCAATAAAGATCAAGCTTACTAGCTGCTTTGCTTCTCAATATTCTCTGGTTGGCCTCTGTTATCTTCTCCTACCAATAGGGAACCTACGTAAGGACTCTATATGGGCTCTTGGATACCCCATAAGGGGAAAAGAACAGATTTTGTTTACAACAGGGGCTCCCACCTTATATCTCCACCCCTAGTTTTTCCTCCCTAAGTGCAGAACCTTGCATTTGTGCCTGTCGAATTTTGGTTTCCCTCTCCCTGCCCTTCACCCTCTTCGCTCCCTTTCCCTTCCAGCTCAACCCAGCCATGGACGGCTGCATGAGGCGGTGGAATTGGCTGAACAAGAGCACCGAGTGGCTGGAAGGGACGTCCCTGGAGGACAAAGACACCAAGGTCTGCTTCCCCACCATCCGCAGGGGGAGTTTCTTCCCGGGGAACGGACTGGCCACCTTCTCCCTATCAGGTACCAGCCGGGCAGGACACCACGAATGTCTCGCTCCCCCAATTCTGCAACCCAAGCCTAGATCTCTCTTCCCTTGAGCTGAAGAGCAAAAGCCACAGAGCTTCCATTGCGATGCAATCCTGACACCGGTTGCCTTAAGGCCAGGCTGCCGCAATGCCCTCGCTGTGGGGCTTCCCTCGCCCTCAATCTGGAAGCTGCTGTGAGTGCGGGATGCCGCGGCCCAGTTGCTGAATTATAGGCAATTAGACTTATGAACCTTAGTGGTACACCCAGCACAACTCTGTTGTTGTTGTTGAGTCGTTTAGTCGTGTCCGACTCTTCGTGACCCCCTGGACCAGAGCACGCCAGGCCCTCCTGTCTTCCACTGCCTCCCACAGTCTGGTCAAACTCATGCTGGTCCCTTCGAGAACACTGTCCCACCATCTCTTCCTCCGTCGTCCCCTTCTCCTTGCGCCCTCCATCTTTCCCAGCATCAGGGTCTTTTCCAGGGAGTCTTCTCTTCTCATGAGGTGGCCAAAGTCTTGGAGCCTCAGCTTCAGGATCTGTCCTTCCAGTGAGCACTCAGGGCTGATTTCCTTCAGAATGGAGAGGTCTGATCTTCTTGCAGTCCATGGGACTCTCAAGAGTCTCCTCCAGCACCATAATTCAAAAGCATCCATTCTTCGGCGATCAGTCTTCTTTATGGTCCAGCTCTCACTTCCAAACATCACTGCTGGGAAAACCAGAGCTTTAACTATACGGACCTTTGTTGGCAAGGTGATGTCTCTACTTTTTAAGATGCTGTCTAGGCCTGTCATTGCCCTTCTCCCAAGAAGCAGGCGTCTTTTAATTGTGTGACTGCTGTCACCATCTGCAGTGATCATGGAGCCCAAGAAAGTAAAATCTCTCACTGCCTCCATTTCTTCCCCTTCTATTTGCCAGGAGGTGATGGGACCAGAGGCTATGATCTTCCTTTTTTTGATGTTGAGCTTCAGACCATATTTTGCGCTCTCCTCTTTCACCCTCATTAAAAGGTTCTTTAATTCCTCCTCACTTTCTGCCATCAAGGTTGTGTCATCTGCATATCTGAGGTTGTTGATATTTCTTCCGGCAATCTTAATTCCGGCTAGGGATTCATCCAGCCCAGCCTTAGTCTTTATACTATCAACTATCAATCAGAGATCTGCTGCCAGAGTTCAGGGCTCCCGAACGCTTTGGCTCCCGAACGCCACAAACCTGGAAGTGAGTGTTCCGGTTTGCGAACGTTCTTTGGAACCCGGACTCCTGACGGGGCTTCTGATTGGCTGCAGGAGCTTCCTGCGTGCAATAATTATTTGTCCATATTTTTTCTTCCCAATTTTTTGTGTGTTGTTCCAGTCATTCTCTCTCCTCTCAGTTATGATACAATGAGGACTGTGTAACTCTCAATAAGCTTATAACCCCCCCTCTTCTCTCTCTCTCCCCCCCCCCCGCAACTCTCACCCTCCAGGCCTCCCTACTGGAGTCATCTCTGCCAACCGGAGCTGGTCCCTGACTGTGGAGATGTGGATCGGGGCAGCCCCGCAATCAGCGCCCCTGCTGGCTGCCTCCGCTTTCCCCCTGCGCTTGAGCCTGCATCGCACGGTGAGGGCTGCACCATGTAGACCCCGAGGATGGGGGGGACGGGAGAGGCGTGGCCCCCAAAACAGCACCACCGGGACCCCAGAGACCCTGAAATAATGGAAACATAGGTGTACGAAATGCAAAAAGCATGGAGCGCATGTGAACCCCATGTTTAACAAAGAGTTTTGATGCAGGGAGAACAGTCATGGCTTCCTTCCCCCCCAAAGAATTCTGGGAGTTGTAGTTTCTTGAGGGTGCTGGGAGTTGTTACAATTACATTTCCCAGAGTTCCCTGGGAAGAGGGATGGGTGATTAAACCACTCTGGCCCCTGGCCAATGTGGTCATTCTCCCATCAGCCCTTGTGCTGGCTCGGACTGATGGGAATTGTAGTCCAAAATGGATGGAAGACCCAGTGGCGTAGCGTGGGTTGTCAGCACCCGGGGCAAGGCAAGTAATTTGTGCCCCCTAACCTGTGGATTTTAGCACTCGAGTCTCTTCTGCACCCCCCCCAGATATTGCGCCCGGTGCGGCCGGCCCCCCATGCACCCCCACGCTACGCCACTGGGAAGACCCCAGGTTGGCTGTCGACCAATCGCTCCGGTCTGACCCCACCAAGCATCTCGCCAAAGATGGGTGGGAGAGCCTACCCTCCTGCAAACGTAGGTTGGGGGGGAATCTGGTATACCTGAAGGAGCGTCTCCATCCCCATTGCTCAGCCAGACACTGAGGTCCAGTGCCAAGGGCTTTCTGGTGGTTCCCTCCCTGTGGGAAGTGAGGATACAGGGAACCAGGCAGAGGGCCTTCTTGGTGGTGGCGCCCGCCCTGTGGAACACCCTCCCACCAGATATCAAGGAAATAAACAACTACCAGACTTTTAGGAGACATCTGAAGGTAGCCCTGTTTAGGGAAGCTTTTAATATCTGAAGGACTTCTGTATTTTGATATTTTGTTGGAAGCCACCCAGAGTGGCTGGAAAAACTCAGCCAGATGGGCAGGATATAAATAATACATTATTATTACAGTGGTACCTCGGGTTACGTACGCTTCAGGTTACAGACTCTGCTAACCCAGAAATAGTACCTCGGGTTAAGAACTTTGCTTCAGGATGAGAACAGAAATCGTGCTCTGGCGGCGTGGCAGTAGCAGGAGGCTCCATTAGCTAAAGTGGTGCTTCAGGTTAAGAACGGACCTCTGGAACGAATTAAGTACTTAACCCAAGGTACCACTGTACAGTGGTACCTCAGGTTACATACACTTCAGGTTACAGACTCTGCTAACCCAGAAATAGTACCTCAGGTTAAGAACTTTGCTTCAGGATAAGAACAGAAATTGGGCTCCGGCGGCACAGCGGCAGCAGGAGGCCCCATTAGCTAAGTACGGACCTCCGGAGCGAATTAAGTACTTAACCTGAGATACCATATTATTATTATTATTATTATTATTATTATTATTATTATTATTATTATCATCATCATCATCATCATCATCTCTGGTCATGGCACCAGCCAACACCCACCTTCGGGGAGACTTCACATTTTGCCACCAGCCACCTTTTTTCCTGCCCGTCATGTGTCTGTGAGTTCCAGAGATCTCTCTTGGCTGGCCAGGTTCCTAACCTCCTGCCCTTCTCTCTCCCCCCATTTCGTGCTCCAGGATCTGATGGCTCACCTGGGGAACAAGACAGTCCTTCAGGTGCCCTTCCCCCTGGGGGGCTGCCTGGACGCCCCTCTACTCCTGAGCATCACCCCGTCCCACGCCACGCTCCGCCTGGGTGACGCAGAGACCTCGAAGCCCACCCCGAAACTGGATTTCGAAAGCCTGAAGCACATCTGGCTGGGGAAAAAGGGGGACTTTGTCGTCGGGGGGCTGCCTGGTAGGTGTCCCCCTAAGAAATGTGTATGTCCCCCCTGCAAAGGGGAGGGGAATCTCAGCTCCAGGATGTGGCCCCAAGACCTCTCCACCTGGCCCTCAGAACCTTCCCCCAGGCTGCACCCCTTACCAGCCTCCTGGAGAGGTTTTGTTGTTGTTGTTTAGTCGTTTAGTCGTGTCTGACTCTTCGTGACCCCCTGGACCACAGCACGCCAGGCCCTCCTGTCTTCCACTGCCTCCCACAGTTTGGTCAGACTCATGCTGGTAGCTTCGAGAACACTGTCCCACCATCTCGTCCTCCGTCGTCCCCTTCCCCTTGTGCCTCCATCTTTCCCAACATCAGGGTCTTTTCCAGGGAGTCTTCTCTTCTCATGAGGAGGCCAAAGTCTTGGAGCCTCAGCTTCAGGATCTGTCCTTCCAGTGAGCACTCAGGGCTGATTTCCTTCAGAATAGAGAGGTCTGATCTTCTTGCAGTCCATGGGACTCTCAAGAGTCTCCTCCAGCACCAGAATTCAAAAGCATCCATTCTTTGGCGATCAGCCTTCTTTATGGTCCAGCTCTCACTTCCATACGTCACTACTGGGGAAAACATAGCTTTGACTATACGGGCCTTTGCTGGCAAGGTGATGTCTCTGCTTTTTAAGATGCTGTCTAGGCGGTTAAACCACAGAGCCTAAGGCTTGCCGATCCAGTGGCGTAGCGTGGGTTGTCAGCACCTGGGGCAAGGCAAGTAATTTGCACCCCCTAACCCGTGGATTTGCGCCCCCTAACCCGTGGATTTGCGCCCCCTAACCCTAACCCCCAGATGTTGCGCCCGGTGCGGCCGGGCCCCCCGCACCCCCACGCTATGCCACTGCGCCGATCAGAAGGTCGGCGGTTCGAATCCCCGTGACGGGGTGAGCTCTCATTGCTCGGTCCCTGCTCCTGCCAACCTAGCAGTTCGAAAGCACACCAGTGCAAGTAGATAAATAGGCACCACTCTGGCGGGAAGGTAAACAGCGTTTCCGTGCGCTGCTCTGGTTCACCAGAAGCGGCTTAGTCATGCTGGCCACATGACCCGGAAGCTGTACGCCGCCTCCCTCGGCCAGTAGAGCGAGATGAGCGCCGCAACCCCAGAGTCGGTCACGACTGGACCTAATGGTCAGGGGTCCCTTTACCTTTACCTTTTTAAGCCATTGCCTATAAGTGCATATAAATCATCTTTCCTCCATTGTGATACCCACCCATTCCATTCCATTTCTATTTCGTTGCAGGACAGGAAAAATTCCCGGCGGCCCAGGAGAGGAGTTTCTTCCGGGGCTGCCTGCGTGGGATCCGGGTTCAAGGCCACGAGCTGGACTTCGACGAGGTGCAATCCAGAAGCAACTCTATCTGGCCCCACAGCTGCCCCGGTGCCGACGTAGGCCAGGCCAAGGCGGACCAAGAGGAGTAGGGCGTACGTCGGCGCATCTTTGCCCGCGGAGCCGCCCTCCTTCTCCCAAGCAAAAGCGCACACACACCCATCTCCTGACCCCCCCAGCTCACTAATCCCCCCCTTTGCACATTTAACACACAACCAGGCTGCTCTCAACAGTCACGGCTTCTCCCCCAAGGGATCCTGCGAAATCTAGTTTGCCACGGACGCCGAGAACACGAGAGACAGGATGCTGGTGCCACCTGTCCAGCCCAGCTTCCTGTTTTCACGGCAGCCATGCCCACGAACAGGATCCGAGTGCGAGAGTCGCTATCCCAGCTTTGGGGGCAGTGCATAGCCATTGCGGCAAGGAGCCTTTGACAGCTCTTTCCTCCATGAGGGTTTTAAGGCCGCCTATCATGGATGCTTTAGCTGGGAATTTTGCATCGCAGGGGTTGGTTTGGATTACCTCTGGGGTCCCTTCCAACTACGACTCTGTGATTCCAAGGAGACCCTATACCCTTCAGCGACTTACAATTCCCATAGCGGGTGGTTAAACTACTCTGCGAATGGTTCCTCCATGAACAGAGGACTCACCTCTTTTTTCCCCTTTTTAAAAATTTTATTTTGACAAAGTAATCATCCCAAATAAATAAGGATAAAAACGAGCACCCCACGCCCCCGAGGCCATTCCGTTGTAACCATCCAACCTCCCAAAATTTCGACACCTCCAGCGATGGTTTGACCCCTTTCCATTTTGACAAATTCTATTAATACCTTCCCTAGCGCCTCAAAATCATTTCTCCTGCGTATTCCCTGTCTTACCTTAAGGGCAGATGTTAATTTATCATAAATAGCTATATCCCACACCTCTTTATAGCATTCTTCCATTTTATATTCCCCTTGGCCCTTCCGCTTCCTAGCTATAATAATTCGTGCAGCTGTCAATAAATTTGTGAGCAAGTCCTTTGTAGCCTGCGAACTGTCCGCCCCATCATAAATTGATAATAATGCAATCTCTGGACTTTCTGTCACTTTTAACCCAGTGATTTCTGTTGTCTCCTTAAGTGCCCTTTGCCAAAAAATTGTACGTACAGTGGTACCTCGCAAGACAAAATTAATCTGTTCCGTGAGGCTCTTCGTATAGCGTTTTTTTCGTCTTGCGAAGCAAGCCCATTGACAGCTTAGCGGATTAGCGCTATTAGCGGTTTAGCGGCTTTTAGCGGCTTATCAGCTTAGCGGATCAGCTGATAAGCGGCTTAGCTGCTTAGAAAAAGGGGGGGAGGGGGAAAAACCCGCAGGAACTCGCAAGGCATTTTCGTCTTGCGAAGCAAGCCCATAGGGAAATTCGTTTTGCGAAGCGCCTCCAAAACGGAAAACCCTTTCGTCTAGCGGGTTTTCCGTCTTGCCAGGTGTTCGTCTTGCGGGGCACCACTGTATTTACACATGTGAACATACCGGTAATTCCCTGTTTCCTGGCATCTCAGAGGAGTCTCCTAAGAACTTTCAGCGCCCTTAACAAACTACAGCTCCCAGGATCCTTTGGGGGACGACGACACACTGTTTAAAACACTGTGATTCTGCTTTATATGCGCAGTGCAGACGAGGCCTCAGTCCGATGCGTAGTTGTGCGATTGCTGAGTGGCTGGGAACGGCCTGACCAGATTTCGGTTGTGATTGTGGGCGGTTGTGCGAGGTTTTGTGTGTGTGTTGTGTGTAGGGACAGGGGGCGATTGAATCTGGCAGTCTCAGCTTCCTTTACTTTCATGTTGTTGTTTTTTCAGTCCTAAGCGTGGTGCTTCCCATTTTTACGGCGGTCTGCCATTTTCAAACAGAAATCCTTGTGAAAGTTCACCAGCATCTCGGCGCAAATTTATTTTCATGTACACATTTTTTTTGCTTGATATAGACATTTTTGCAAAGCGATTTCCCCTAATTTAGTGCAATTTTGGGGGATATGTTTTATATATATAGATATATATATATATATACACACACACATATATACACACACATTTATGTATATGCATTTATATGCACACTTTAGCTTAGTACAGTATGTACGCATTACGGTATTTCTCCTGTACACATTTCTCAGCCGGAGAGAACTGTATTGCAAACTCAAAAAGAGAAATATGAATTTCAAAGGATGGTTGTGTTTCTGTTTGCATAGCGTTTTTGGAGTAGCTAGGTTCTGCTTTAAATACAAACTGAATTGAATCTCTCCCCAGTTACTTCTGGGTGTGTCAAAAATTCTCCTGGTTTTGACTGAACTAAGCCGCTTCTGGCGAACCAGAGCAGCGCATGGAAACGCCGTTTACCTTCCCGCCAGAGCAGTACCTATTTATCTACTTGCACTTCGTGGTTTTGAACTGCTAGGTTGACAGGAGCAGGGACCGAGCAACGGGAGCTCACCCCGTCACGGGGATTTGAACCGCCGACCTTCTGATCAGCGGGGTGAGCTCCCGTTGCTCGGTCCCTGCTCCTGCCCACCTAGCAGTCCGAAAGCACGTCAAAGTACAAGTAGATAAATAGGTACCACTCCGGCGGGAAGGTAAACGGCGTTTCCGTGCGCTGCTCTGGTTCGCCAGAAGCGGCTTAGTCATGCTGGCCACATGACCCGGAAGCTGTATGCTGGCTCCCTTGGCCAGTAAAGCGAGATGAGCACCGCAACCTCAGAGTCGGCCATGACTGGACCTAATGGTCAGGGGTACCTTTACCTTTTAGATCACAGTCTCTTGGGAGTCCAACTAGATTTCAATGTGTGGGGGACAGGGCAAGAATTTTTCCACCCTGGGTACCACCTGACCTTGCTATGCCACTGGGCGAGAGAGCTAGGCTTCACGGGATGCTTTGCTCGGCACTCGGTCCCAGTTCCCCACCTGTTGCGTAGAAAGCTGCCGTTTCGGATCAGACCGTCGGTCGACATTGCTCAGTAGTGTCAACACTGACTGCCGGCAGTTCCCCGAAGGTTTAGGAAAGGGGGTCTCTCTGCAATTCCCCCATTTATAGGCCAGCCTGGGAGGGACATTAAATGCTTCTTTCCCTGGGAGTAAATGAACCAACTCTTTGATGATTCCGTGACTTGACGCTTAGATTTTCTAGAATGTGAATGGCACCCGCTATTACTAGGAGAGATTTTTTTTTTGGGGGGGGGTAGATTTAACCCTTTCCTGCTGTGGTTCGGAGAGAGTGAAAAACCCTCTCGGAAGCTGCTACTGCGTTGCATTGGGGAGGGAAGGCTCTGCTGGTGCTAAAGGAGGCAAAAAGAAGAATTGGGCACCCTTGGGCGGGGGGAAGTGGATCCAGTAGATTCATATTATAAATTGATTCTGGCTAGACATCGGGAAGAACTTTCTGTTTGGCTCCCTCGGGAAGTGGCGGGTTCTCCTTCTTTGGAGGTTTTTAAACAGAGGTTGGACGGCCCTCTGTCAGGGATGCTTTAGCTGAAATCACTGCATTTCAGAGGGTTGGGCTAGATGGCCGCTGGGGGGCCCCTTCTGACGATCCTTCACCCGTCGCAGTGCCCACGCAAAGAAGCTCGCAGCGTTCTTCAGCTACACAGCAAACCCTGTTTATTGTCGGGTGTGAACAAAGAGCTACCTTGCCCCCCCGCTGGACTGAAACCCCCCAAATTAGGGAGCGCCTCCCGGGTGCACTAGGAGGGTTGTAGAGCCTAGTGGTCAGAGCAGGCCGGCCAGAACCCAGTTCGAGTTCCCCACTGCCCCCGCCACTTAGTGAAGCAGAGTCCTATTTCTGGTAGAGAAAGGGCCCCAGAGGCTTAAAGTGCCCGGCTTCTTTCCACTGCCACTTAATTCTGGAAGGGCAGCGCAGCCTAGTGGGCATCGCCCGCCAGCCGGAAGCTGGTCCCTGTTGCGAGTCCGGCAATGGCCGCCGCAGCAGCCGGAGTCCTGGTGTCTTCAGAGCAGCAGGCAGGTCCCCGACTTGCTGGAGGTGCTTGTTGGAGGTGCGTTGCGGTCCAGATCCCTGGGGGTGGTGCCCTTGGCCCAAGAGACGTTGAGCTCTCCGAAGACGCCCGTCTCGACCATCTCCTCCTGCCAAGGGATGGGGATGTTGCCCGTGGAGAAATCATCGTAGAAGGCTTTGTCCGTCTCGTCAAGCACGACGCCCTTCACCGTGGAGAAAGCGCCCACGTCGCCAATGTCTTTGGCGTAGACCACCTTGGGGTCCGGCACGAAGGGGGGCTCTACCAGGCCTGAAGCGGAAGGGGGAAGGGAGTGCGATAGGAATTTGGAGGGCTTAGATATATGGTAATGTTCATAAGTGTACCAACCAAGCCATAGCTGTCAACTTACAGATTTGAAAATAAGGGATCAGCAGCCAAAATAAGGGATTTTAGTCAACCAGCAGCCAAATGAAGCCTCAAGCGGTGGTTCCCACAGCGCAGCAACCCGGCAAAGGGGATGCAGCAAGGAAAACCACCGTCACCTCTCCGCTGGGAAGCGCTGAGCAAAGGTGAGTCCCGAGGCAACGCGGTCGATTTGATTGGCACAAGGCATGCAAACTCCACCCCCCAGTCGTTCTCAGACTCCTTATTGGGTGAGCAACGCAGCCAAGCAACCCAGTTGGAGCCTCCCTCCTCCCTGGCCGGCAGGGAGGGAGGGAGAGGAGCTGCTTCCTTTGAAACCCGGGAAATTTCAGGGACATCATCAATAAGGGACAGCAGTGGGACACGGCGCTGGGATAAGGGACTTTCCCACCAAATAAGGGACTGTTGACAGCTATGGCTAGCATAATGGCTCAGAAGTCGGGTGATCCCACTTAACCCCTGGAGGTCCTTACCTGCCTCGAGGCGGCCCCAGTTTATCTTCTGGAAAACGGGGTGCTTCTTCAACTCCGCGCATTCGTTGTCCTTGAACCCCAGGCGAGCGGCCGGGTCTTTCATCATCAGCCCCTCGCAGCAGGCCTTGCACTCAGCGCTGAACTTGTCCGTGTACGTGACAGGATCGTTCAGGATGCGACGCGTCACTTCCTTGTTCTCTACCTGTGGCAGGAAGGAGAAAAGTGCTGGGCCTTCTTCTAAAAAGCTTTTTCTGCCGCCCCATCGCATGCAGAAAGAGGGAAAATCTTTATGCGGGATATAAAATAAACACGTGGTCTTGTTTTTTGTTAATAATAAGTACCATAACATTCATACCCGTTGGGAATATTAAGGTCCAGTGCTTTTTTTCCTGGGCGTACGCATACCCCTAAACATTTTGTGAATCTAAGTTTGGCCTCATTGAAGGGCAGTATTTCTTTTTTTAAAAAATATGCTTTTTATTAAGTTTTCATTTTATATGCACAAACAAAATACACTAATATTTCATATCCTTTTACATCTATCTTTCTTTATGCTCTACAGAGCATTGACTTCCCTCCATTCCGCAGGTTTTCTTATTCCGATCTCTGATCCACAGTTCCTTAGTGATATCTAGACCATGACATAAGATTTATTTCAGCCCTGCTAACGTCTTTAACGCGGGTGGCGCAGTGGGTTAAACCGCAGAGCCTAGGGCTTGCCGATCAGAAGGTCGGCGGTTCGAATCCCTGTGACGGGGTGAGCTCCCGTTGCTCAGTCCCTGCTCCTGCCAACCTAGCAGTTTGAAAGCACACCAGTGCAAGTAGATAAATAGGTACCACTCCAGCAGGAAGGTAAACGGCGTTTCCATGCGCTGCTCTGGTTCGCCAGAAGCGGCTTAGTCATGCTGGCCACATGACCCGGAAACTGTACACCGGCTCCCTCGGCCAGTAAAGCAAGATGAGCGCCACAACCCCAGAGTCAGCCAGGACTGGACCTAATAGTCAGGGGTCCCTTTACCTTTACCTAATGTCTTCAAATTTCTACAGTTCTTACTTACATAGTCCATAAATTTACTCCACTCTGTTTGGAACTTTGTTTCCTCCTGATTGCGGTCCTGTGAGTCAGTTTTGCTAATTCCGCATATTCGACCATCTTCATCCTGTGTTTTCCATTTTTGGGCTATCCAAATTCTGGCAGCAGTCGTAGCATACATGAATAATCTTTGGTCAACTTTCTTAATATTGAGGGGCAGTATTTCAATATGGTAACGGTAAAGGACCCCTGGACGGTTAAGTCCAGTCAAAGGCGACTATGGGGTTGCGGCGCTCATCTTGCTTTCAGGCCGAGGGAGCTGGCGTTTGTCCACAGACAGCTTTCCAGTTTATTTGACTAAACCGCTTCTGGTGCAATGGGAC
The DNA here is from genome assembly GCF_964234715.1 of Podarcis melisellensis. Taxonomy (NCBI): domain Eukaryota; kingdom Metazoa; phylum Chordata; class Lepidosauria; order Squamata; family Lacertidae; genus Podarcis; species Podarcis melisellensis. Next base: position 4,431,071 of record NC_138545.1, on the reverse strand, counting down.
ACTGTGACGGAAACCACAGCGCACGGAAACGCCGTTTGCCTTCCTGCCAGAGCAGTACCTATTTACGCCGTTTGCCTTCCTGCCAGAGCAGTACCTATTTATCTACTAGCACTGGTGTGCTTTCGAACTGCTAGGTTGGCAGGAGCAGGGACCAAGCAACGGGAGCTCACCCTGTCGCGGGGATTTGAACCACCAACCTTCCGATCGCCAAGCCCAAGAGGCTCAGTGGTTTAGACCACAGCGCCGCCCGCGTCCCTAATTCAATATGAGTAGGAAAATGGGAGTACCTCTAAACATTTTTATATATAGAAAAAAAGCACTGTTAAGGTCCCAATGATTATCACACTCTTTGTACACGTCCAAAATCTTTTCTTCTTTATTAGCTAGTAATTCATAGAATCATAGAATTGGAAAGTTGGAAACGACCCTGCGAGTAATCTGGTCCAACCCCCAAGAATCTTTTGCCCCATGTGAGACTCGAACCCAGGACCGTGAGATTAAGAGTCTTGAGCTCTACCAACCGAGCTTTGCAATAAACTTGGCACCGCTTATCGTTTATGGTGGGAATGTAAGTTGGTGAAAGATTTCTGGAATTTAGCCTTGATGCTAAACGTTACCAAAAGGAGCTATTGTTTGTCATCCAAAATCGATGCTGCCGAATATTTTTGATGACACCGACGTAGGTATGTTGTCAAAAGAATTGATATATGATCTCGGCAGCTCAAATAGTAATTGCGGCTCAAAAGAAAACAGACCAAAATATTACAGCGGGCACTTGGTGCCCCTCACTCTGGAATAGAGCAATAATGGGGGGAAACTTTGCAAGTTTTGAGATTTCAGCAACGGCTGCAGACAATTTAAATATTTTTTGGCATTCCCTTATCACATATACAAGAGGATCATTTTCAATACAAGCCTGGGGAATCTGGAACTAGAATAATAATCTGATAATCTTTACTTGGACTTTGCTATTTCAACCCACGTGCGACTGAACTCGTTCTTTGTGCTTGTTTTTATAGTTTTGTTTTCCATCTGATGTTACGATTGCTAGCTCTGTTTTATATACATTATAACATTAAGAAAAATAAACCTTTTTGGGGAGGGGGAAAAAGATGTTATTGTCTAATGTCAATAATCTAAGCACCCAAACTTTTTCTCTCCAACTCCTCGGAGGAGAACAAGGTACAAGCAATCAATAAAATAAGATCTGTTTTTAGCGTTAGTTCAACTATTCAAAAGACTTAAATTATCGTCTGCCAGTCTGGCTATTGTTGTATCCTCTGTGTAAATGGGTTGCTATACGTCCAGTATTTCCAGGACTTATCTGGGATTCAAATGTCGAAATTAGCATCTGGGGGAATTTTTGGGAAATCGGCAAAATGTCCAGGGTTTTGCCAACAGAACCAGGAAGCGTGTTTGGAGTATCATTCTCTGCCTTTTTTGCGCGAATTCTAACTTTTGAGCTCAACAACATTTGGGCGATTTCCCAAGACAAGCTCAACAACTTTAGTGTCCGGATTTTTTACTTCTTGAAATAGGGCAACCCTAATTGCTTTGATTTTCTGTTTTCCACAGTGTATAAATTTGATTTTAATTTTGATTTATTTTTTATTAAAGGTTTTCTTGTTTTACAGAAGTATGTGTAATGTCTCCCGTATTTTTTCCATGCAACATTTTTACAAATCAGTTTCATTTGTTGAGACATTAGGAAGAAAAGGAGTGTATAAATCTGATGACATAAAATAAAATAAATGCCGTACTTTTTCCCCGCGGCTGCGGAAAGGTCCTTTCGCGGCGACCATCTCATAGAGGGTTACTCCCAGCGTAAAGTAATCCACGCTCGAGTCGTATTCCTCTCCCTTAAGGAGTTCCGGGGCCATAAACCCTATAGGAAAAGGGGAGAGGAAGAACCGCATAATCCCAGAACTGCAGAGCTGGGATCCCCCAGCGGTCATCTAGCCCAACCCGCTGCGATACAGGAGTCGCAGCTAAATCGCAGGAACTGCAGCTGAAGAGAAGGACCCTGAATAATGGTGTGCCCACCTGGCGTGCCCGCATAGCCCTTGGTCTTGTCTTTCCCTTCTGCCAGTTCCACCGCCAGACCCAAATCTGACAGCCGCACGTGCCCTAGATGGGGGGGGGGGCGAGAGTAAGAAGAAGCCATCATAAGGAACCGATTGACAGACTGGGTGCGACATCTGGAATCGGACACGAAAAGTTACACTTATTTGGGAATGCTGGAAGCCTTCTGGGTTGGAGGCCATTCATGTGGCAGGGAGTTCCGCAGTTTAACCACACATGGAAAATTCCTGGATCTTTCAGCGTGTTGCTTCCCTTACCTGCATCGTCCAAAAGGACGTTCTCTGGCTTGAGGTCACGGTAGATGATGCGGTTTTGATGGAGGTGTTCGAGGCCGCAGATGATCTGAGCCGTGTAGAAGATCGCCCTGGATTCCGAAAAGCCGGGGTTTTTCTCGTCGACGTTGTAGACGTGGTACCTGGGAAGGGAGCCCCAAATCGAATCCCGTCACACGTTTCCTAAACGTGGGATGCCCACAGAGCAAAATATCCGCCAGGAGATTTTGGTCAGAACTGAATACAGTGGTACCTCGGGTTACAGACGCTTCAGGTTACAGACTCTGCTAACCCAGAAATAGGACCTCAGGTTAAGAACTTTGCTTCAGGATGAGAACAGAAATTGTGCCGCGGCAGCAAGAGGCCCCATTAGCTAAAGTGGTGCTTCAGGTTAAGAACAGTTTCAGGTTAAGAACGGACCTCCAGAATGAATTAAGTTCTTAACCCGAGGTACTACTGTACAGACTTCCAGAGTTAACACTAAATACATTGTTTCTGTTAAATGAGGCACCTGAGCCACGAAAATTTGTGTCCCGGGCTTTTAAGATTCGTCTTCCCATGTACTATCTGAAACAAAAGAGGTGCACTGGTTGTCAGACTGGGAGCGGCCGCCGAGACCACATAACACCGGTCCAGAAAGACCCACATTGGCTCCCAGGACGTTTCCAAGCACAATTCAAAGTGTTGGTGCTGACCTTGAAAGCCCTAAATGGCCTCAAAGGCCCAGTAGACCTGAAGGAGCATCTCCACCCCCATCGTTCTGCCCGGACACTGAGGTCCAGCTCCGAGGGCCTTCTGGCGGTTCCCTCACTGCGAGAAGCAAAGCTACAGGGAAGCAGGCAGAGGGCCTTCTCGGTGGTGGCACCCGCCCTGTGGAACGCCCTCCCACCAGATGTCAAGGAAATAAACAACTACCAGACTTTTAGAAGACATCTGAAGGCAGCCCTGTTTAGGGAAGTTTTTAATGTTTGATGTTTTATTGTATTTTTAATATTTTGTTGGGAGCCTCCCAGAGTGGCTGGGGAAACCCAGCCAGATGGGCGGGGTATAAATTATTATGATTAATAATAATAATAATAATAATAATAATGACCCGTACCCTCCGCAATCCTACCCCACTAAGATCTAAGACATGGGTAGGCAAACTAAGACCCGGGGGCTGGATCCGGCCCAATCGCCTTCTCAATCCGGCCTGCGGACGGTCCGGGAATCAGTGTGTTTTTACACGACTAGAATGTGTCCTTTTATTTAAAACGCATCCGTGGGTTATTTGTGGGGCCTGCCTGGTGTTTTTACATGAGCAGAATGTGTGCTTTTATTTAAAATGCATCTCTGGGTTATTTGTGGGGCATAGGAATTCATTCATTCCCCCCCCCCAAAAAAATATATAGTCCGGCCCCCCACAAGGTCTGAGGCACAGTGGACCGGCCCCCTGCTGAAAAAGTTTGCTGACCCCTGATCTAAGATCTCCAGTAGCAGAATCTGTAAAAATGACCCGGCAGTCAGGATTTGCACCGGAACAGAAGAGGTCTGTGTTGTATCTCTGCGTTGGCCGCACTACAGGCAGAACATCCTGGCCCGGTTTGCAGAGCACGACCCTGACATCTTTTCCCCGCCAAAGGGTCTCCCACCTGAGGTCTCCTCCGTTCATCAACGTCATGACGAGGCAGAGGTCATTCTTGGTTTGGAAGGCGTACGCCAGGGTGACGATGAATCGGCTGTGGACTTTGGCGAGAATCCTCTTCTCCACTATTGCACCCTGGAAGAAAACGGGCGAGAAAAAGACGTTTAAATATACTTTCCCAAAAAGCTAGGCTTGGTGGGAGAAGATATTAAGAAGACAGACCAAAGATTGTATTTGTATGCAACAACAGCAGCTAGAGTTTTGATAGCCCAAAAGTGGAAGTCACAGGAGATTCCGACTGTAAGGGAATGGCTGATAAAGTTGGTTGAATACGCCGAAATGGCAAAATTGACACACAAAATTCGCAATCGGGAGGAGACGAAGTACCAAAAAGAATGGAGTAAATTCATGGTTTATATAAGTGAGAACTGTAGAAATATGAAAACGTTGGCAGGATTGAATTAATTCTTATGTCACGGTGTAATTTTTAACCAATGAAACTGTGAATTATAGATTGGAATTAGAAAACCCTCCAGAAGGGAAGGACGGAAGTCAATGGCTCTATGGAGCATAAAGTCGGATATCTGTAACAAGACTTGATGTTTTTGTTGGTCGGTGGTGGTGCTCTTAAATCTCAATAAAAAGCATTTGGGGGGAAAAGAAAACGAGCGAGAAACAGGGGGCGCAGGTCACTGAGGGTGTTGGCACATGTTTTGGCTCAGACTTCAAGTCTTTGTATTATTATTATTAATTTCTTTTTTATTATTCAAAATTAAAACAAAACATATTATCCAAAAACATATCATCCTTATTTCCCCCCCCCCATTTCCCCTTCTTCCCACCACCCTCCCACAAAGGATGCAATATTAGTAAAGAAATCTATAAAATAATATAAATAGATTTATTTATTTATATCCCATCCTTTCTCCACACCAGGGAGCAAGGCGGCCTACGCAAACTCAAAAAACAACGCAAATGCAATGCCGGAAGCTAAAAACATACCAAGGGAACGGCTCAAAATCACTTTCGCAGAATCAAAATGATATATTTTTATTTTAAAAAATCTGTTAAAATGCAGATAATAGCACAGCGCTTTTAAAAGCCGTTTTCTTAAAAAAAGAAGAGTCCGTTCCCCAACGGCCTGTGGGAATAAAAGCATCTTCTCTTGCCAGCAGAAGGACAGCAAAGAGGAAGATGGTCTGGCTTCTCTCGGAAGGGAGTTCCAAAATTGTCTGGAAGGAGCCACCACTCAGAAGGCCCCGTCGCACATCCCAACATCAGGGTCTTTTCCAGGGAGTCTTCTCTTCTCATGAGGTGGCCAAAGTCTTGGAGCCTCAGCTTCAGGATCTGTCCTTCCAGTGAGTACTCAGGGCTGATTTCCTTAAGAATGGATCAGTTTGATCTTCTTGCAGTCCACGGGACTCTCCAGAGTCTCCTCCAGCACCAGAATTCAAAAGCATCCATTCTTTGGCGATCAGCCTTCTTGATGGTCCAGCTCTCACTTCCATACATCACTACTGGGAAAACCAGAGCTTTTACTAAACGGACCTTTGTTGGCAAAGAGATGTCTCTACTTTTTAAGATGCTGTCTAGGTTTGTCATTGCTGTTCTCCCAAGGAGCAGGCGTCTTTTAATTTCGTGGCTGCTGTCACCATCTGCAGTGATCATGGAGCCCAAGAAAGTAAAATCTCTCACAGCCTCCCTTTCTTCCCCTTCTATTTGCCAGGAGGTGATGGGCCCAGTGGCCATGATCTTTCTTTTTTTGATGTTGAGCTTCAGACCATATTTTGCCCTCTCCTCTTTCACCCTCATTAAAAGGATCTTTAATTCCTCCTCCCTTTCTGCCATCAAGGTTGTGTCATCTGCATATCTGAGGTTGTTGATATTTCTTCCGGCAATCTTAATTCCAGCTTGGGATTCATCCAGCGCAGCCTTTCGCATGATGAATTCTGCATATAAGTTAAATAAGCAGGGAGACAATATACAGCCTTGTCATACTCCTTTCCCAATTTTGAACCAGTCAGTTGTTCCATATCCAGTTCTAACTGTAGCTTCTTGTCCCACGTAGAGATTTTTCAGCAGACAGATGAAGTTAGCGCACCCATTTCTCCTGCAGCAATACTGTCATTTTTTGTTGTTGTGAACTGCCATCAGATCTATGGGTGTCTACGGGAATCGCTTGATGGAGCAAGGGTCACGGGTTCGAGTCTTGCACTGGGAATAAGCGGACCCTTGTGGCCCCTTCTGATTCAACAATTCCACGGTTCCTATTTCACGCACCACCCTCCCTGCCGCGAAACCGCTGACGCTGATGTTCTCTGACACCTCTTTTGCCAGATCCGCCATCTCGGCCAGCAAGCGGCTAAACGGCAAGCTTCTTTACAGGGGAATAATTGGCCCCGGTGGGGATTAAGGTGGCTAATTTGCTTCATCTGAAAATAATCCCGGGATGGGAAGCAGGCCAGTTCGCTTGAGAGAGCGAGACACGGTTGTCGTGAGCCGGCCGCGCACGTGGCTCACCCCATCGGACACCAGGCCAGGCAGGAGATCACGCGCACGGCTGCGCAGAGGCCGTTCCCAACACCTCGCACAGAATTGCCGAGACGGATGGGACCCCCAAAGGTCTACTAGTCCAACCCCCTGCGACTCAGGGACACGTGACTTTGCTCGTTTTGCACACCTTGGATGGTGTGGACACACGCAATGGCAAAACTAGAAATTCACTTGTACCCAGTGTAAGTTAAACAAGCTACAGCTTACGGCCCCACTCTCTTGGCCCCCCCCTAAAAAAACTTAAAGGAAACAAACAACCCTGGATTTACATTTCCAAAATAAGAAACAAATAAAAGCTACATGCAGCAACAGCGTTTTGTGTTGTGTAGGCTCCGATTTGTTGTGTGCAAATGGCTTGAGATACCTATCAGGTCCATCAATGACCATCTAGCACAAGGGTGTCAAACTCAAATTCATCGGGGGCCGCATCAGCAGTTTGGTCACCCTCAAAGGGCCGGTTGTATCTGTAGGACTATGTGTCCGCCGCCGCTGCTCGGCTTCCTCCGGCCACGCTTCCCCTGGCGTGCGGGTTTTGCTTTCGTGCTCTCTTTATTTATTTTTTTGCAGCAGCACCTGTCGCGCATGGGTTGCTTGGAGGGGGGCGCGCAGAGAGCAACCCGCGCAGCTTTGCGAGCCAACCCTCCTCCAGCCCACCTTAACAAGGGCCTAGGCTTGCTAACTTTGTGGCTAGACCTCGGTGTTTGTACACACTGCAGAAAATCTGCAGGACTTTAAAGGTGCAGCGACCCTTCTGCATCCAGCCTTTCTTAATGGGAGGAGAGGAGGAGGAGGCGGTGGCGGGCGAGTCATCCGTGCAAGAGGGAAGAGTGAGCAATGGCCCGGGATCAGGCCTCTCCGATCAGGGCCAAAGGTGAACCGAGGGAGGGAGAGAGAGAAGGATCCCTAGCATCTTACGCGCGCGGACCCCGCGATGGCTCAGCCGGTGTGGTGTGCTTTGCTCTGTCCAAGCGGGCAAAGCGAGGGCGGAGAGCTGGGAAGCAGTCCGCATTTCTCAGAAGCAAGCGCCGCAATGGGTACTGCAAGCCGGACAGGCCTTGACAGCGGAGGGCGGGCTCGATTCGGGGCTTGGCGAGGAGGAGAGGGAGAAACCCGAAAGGGCACCGCGCGGCTGGGTTGGGTTGCAAATCAAGCGCGTGAAAGGGTTGCCTTTTGCAGAGCCGGACAGGGGCGGAAGGAGCGTTCCTGCCTTTGTCATTGATAAAAGGGCTTGCAGGGGAAGGGGGGCGGCCCTTATGGACACCAGGAATTGCTGGCTACACGGGCCACATGACGAGGTGTGGCGGGCCGGATTCGGCCCGCGGGCCTTGTGTTTGACACCCGTGGACTAGATGATTGCTGGGGTTCCCTTTGAACTGAAGTTCTACGATTCTATGGTTTCCAGCCTCACCTGCTAGGACTGGGGCTACATCCTGCCTGAAACCCAGTACCCCAGTAGCCGTGGAGGCGGCCTACGCCTCTGAATGACGGTTCCAGGGATTCACAGTAGGGGAGAGCGAGTCTTGAACTCGGGTCCCGCTCGCAGGCTTCTCACTGGGGGGTCTGGGTGGCCTCGGTGAGGACAGGCCGCTGGAACAGAACGGGCCTCAGGCCTGATCAAGTCAAAGGGCTCTGCTGTCTCTCAGCCTGGTCTACCTCGAAGGGTTGTTATTAGGAAAAAATCAGAGGAAGAACAACACGCTTGGCTCTGAGTTCATGGGAGGAATAATGATATCACACGAGCATATTTTCTTTTCTTGTGATTTTGGCATTTATGCCAGAAGACAATTAAAGGTCCGTATAGTAAAAGCTCTGGTTTTCCCAGTAGTGATGTATGGAAGTGAGAGCTGGACCACAAAGAAGGCTGATCGCCGAAGAATGGATGCTTTTGAATTCTGGTGCTGGAGGAGACTCTTGAGAGTCCCATGGATTGCAAGAAGATCCAACCTCTCCATTCTGAAGGAAATCAGCCCTGAGTGCTCCCTGGAAGGACAGATCCTGAAGCTGAGGCTCCAAGACTTTGGCCACCTCAGGAGAAGAGAAGACTCCCTGGAAAAGACTCTGATGTTGGGAAAGATGGAGGGCGCAAGGAGAAGTGGACGATGGAGGATGAGATGGTTGAATGGTGTTATCGAAGTGACTAACATGAGTTTGACCAAACTGCGGGAGGCAGTGGAAGACAGGAGGGCCTGGCGTGCTCTGGTCTAGGGGTCACGAAGAGTCGGACACGACTAAACGACTAAACAACAACAACAAACAACAACTCAACAGGCTCAATTCTATGCTACCAACGGTTCAGGACCTGCTTTCGGACAGGAATGATCAAATTACTTTAATAGTGGCTGAATTTTTGAGTGCTGTCCACGTAGAAAGACTGGGCCATTATAAAGAGATTTAGCGGTTCTTAACTGATCGGTGATGGGGTAGTGTTATATTGTATTATTTACGCAAATTGATTTCCTCTGGAGTTAAATCCTTGTTATGCTGAGCTCGTATTTTGCACAATTTGTATACGGCGTCTGTTTGATAATGTGTGATTTGCTATGCCTAATAAAGGATATTTGATTGGAATGGTTTCACACTCAACATCGCACACATTTCTGGTACATTAATTCCTCGACTCTTCTCTCATTCCTGCATCTTTTGAGAAGCTTCTTGAATTAAGGTCTGGGGTTGAGCAATGGAAGGTGAAGGAGAATATCAAAGTGGCTTTTAACATGTTTTAATTTATTATTGATCACTGCAGACGGTGACAGCAGTCACGAAATTAAAAGACGCCTGCTTCTTGGGAGAAAGGCGATGGCAAACCTAGACAGCATCTTAAAAAGCAGAAACATCACCTTGCCAGCAAGGGTTCGTATAGTTAAATCTCTGGTTTTCCCAGTAGTGATGTATGGAAGTGAGAGCTGGACCATCAAGAAGGCTGATCGCCGAAGAATGGATGCTTTTGAATTCTGGTGCTGGAGGAGACTCTTGAGAGTCCCATGGACTGCAAGAAGATCCAACCTCTCCATTCTGAAGGAAATCAGCCCTGAGTGCTCCCTGGAAGGACAGATCCTGAAGCTGAGGCTCCAAGACTTTGGCCACCTCATGAGAAGAGAAGACTCCCTGGAAAAGACCCTGATGTTGGGAAAGATGGAGGGCACAAGGAGAAGGGGACAATGGAGGACGAGATGGTGGGACAGTGTTCTCGAAGCTACAAACATGAATCTGACCAGACTGTGGGAGGCAGTGGAAGACAGGAGGGTCTGGTATGCTCTGGTCCAGGGGGTCACGAAGAGTTGGACACGACTAAACGACTAAACAACAACAATTTATTAATGATTGATTGGATGAATTTATATACTGACCTATACCCGGAGGTCTAGGGGCGGTTATCGCTGGTAATATTATTATTATTTTAAATGTTTAAATAGTTGCTTTTAACTGTTTTCACCAATAATGTTATTTAATTTATTCTTGCGAGCAGGGTTGGACTTAGGTAATACGGTGCCCTGAGCAAGGACAACATTTGACAGCCCCACCCTAAATATTTCTTATTTTCCTAATGATTCCTTTGAGTACAGTTGTTGTTTTTTTATAGATCTTCTCAGTAAGTACCCATATACCGTAAATATGGTGTTGTTGTTTTGCAACCCCTCGACCGCCCTGGGTTCAAGGGTGCCAGCCAGCCAGCCCCAAACCCCACCTTGCTGATTGCTCCGCACAGCCAGAATGGCCACCTTTGGGCCTGACCCAGGATGTATATATAGGGCTCTCAGCCAATCAGAAGGGTGGATGCCTGGGAGCCAATCAGCTTCAAGGGCCTTAAGGAAAGACCCCATTGCTTTCTTTGCTTCTCGGTGGTTCAAGAAATGAGTCCAAATGGGCACCAAGGACCAGATATCTGGCTGTGAATTTTGTACCCTCTTCCTGCCTGCACGAAAAGGATTTACCGTATTTTTCGCTCCATAAGACACACCTGACCATTAGACACACCTAGTTTTTATAGGAGGAAAACAAGGAAAAAATATATTCTGAACGAAACAGTGGATGTATGATTTTTGTGGTTCATGCTGTGGCCACAGACATGTGATTTGACAGAGAGTTTGGGGTAGCCCAATGCAAAAATTATGAATTCTGGTGCTGGAGGTGACTCTGGAGAGTCCCATGGACTGCAAGAAGATCAGACCTCTCCATTCTGAAGGAAATCAGCCCTGAGTGCTCACTGGAAGGACAGATCCTGAAGCTGAGGCTCCAGTACTTTGGCCACCTCATGAGAAGAGAAGACTCCCTGGAAAAGACCCTGATGTTGGGAAAACTGTTTGCGGACAAACGGTGGCTCCCTCGGCCAGTAAAGCGAGATGAGCGCTGCAACCCCAGAGTTGTCCGTGACTGGACCTAACGGTCAGGGGTCCCTTTACCTTTAACTTTGGGAAGGCGGCATGCAAATAAAGTGATTGATTGAGCGCTGTTAAACAGGAGGGGTATGAGGGCCTTTGTGTGTCAATATCTAGGGTGTAGTGGTTAGTAAAGGTAAAGGAACCCCTGACCATTATGTCCAGTCGTGGCTGACTCTGGGGTTGCAGCGCTCATCTCGCTCTACTGGCCGAGGGAGCCGTGTACAGCTTCCGGGTCATGTGGCCAGCATGACTAAGCCGCTTCTGGCAAACCAGAGCAGCGCATGGAAACACCGTTTACCTTCCCGCTGGAGCGGTACCTATTTATCTACTTGGACTTTGACGTGTTTTCGAACTGCTAGGTTGGCAGGAGCAGGGACCGAGCAATGGGAGCTCACCCCATCGCGGGGATTCGAACTGCCGACCTTCTGATCAGCAAGTCCTAGGCTCTGTGGGTTAACCCACAGCGCCACCTGCGACCCGATGTAGTGGTTGGTACTTCAGACCAAAATCTGAATCCCCAGTCAGCTATGAAGCTCACCAGGTGAAACCTTGCAGCCAGTCCCTGCCTCTCTCTACCTGGCCTACCTCACAGGGGTGTTGTGGGGATAAAATGAGGAGGTTGAAAGAACCATGCCCATTCCACCTTGAGGAAAAAAATGTGGGATATACATGCAATAAATAAAATAGCTGAGGGCGCCATGATCCCCACAGCCACCGTACTGCAGACTCCATTTTCAGGGACAGTTTGCAGACACCAGAATGCCTGGTGGAAATTTGTGCAACCTGGCTGAGTTCGCAGAGGGCATTCTGGTGGCGGGAGAAAGTTATTTCGTGTTGCTGGAGGGAGAAACATGCGGCCTAGGACCCACGTACCTACAGGACTGACTCTCCTGGTATGCCCCGTGGAGGACCTTAAGGTCCACAAATGACAACACTTTGGAGGTCCCAAGTCGCAAGGTGGTTAGATTGGTCTCAACTAGGGCCAGGGCCTTTTCAGTACTGGTCCCTATCTGGTAGAATGCTCTGTCCCAAGAGACCAGGGCCCTGCGGGACTTGACATCTTTCCTCAGGGCCTGCAAGACGGAGCTGTTCTGCCTGGCCTTTGGTTTGGACTCGGTCTGACCCTTATGTTTCCCTCCCCTTATGGTCTTGATCTATGGGCTACTATTAAAATGAGGCTGCATTTTAACCTGCATTTTAACCTGCATTTTAAATTGGTTTCCCCCATTACGTTTTTTACTAGTGTTAGCCACCCTGAGCCCGGCTCTGGCTGGGGAGGGCGGGGTATAAATAAAATTTATTGTTGTTGTTGTTGTTGTTGTTGTTGTTGTTGTTGTTGTTGTTGTTGTTGTTGTTGTTATCTAGTCCAACCCCTGGCAAAGCAGGAATCTCAGCTAAAGCATCTATGACAGATGGCCATTCTTAAAAAAGCCCAAGGTGTTTAGCTTGGGAATAGAGAGAGGAGAGAGATGACAGCCATCTCTAAATATCTCAAGGAGTGTTACATGAAAGAGGGAACAAGCTTGTTTTCTCCTGCTCCGGAGGGTAGGACTCGAACCCATGGCTTCACGTTACAAGAAAGGAGATTCCGACTAAATATCAGGAAGACGGCAAGAGCCATTGGGCAGTGGACCGGTCTCCCTCGGGAGGTGGTGGACTCCCATCCGTTGGAGGTTCTTCAGCAGAGGTTGGGGGGGCATCTGCCAGAGGTGCTTTAGCTGAGATTCGTGCGTTGCAGAGGGTTGGGGTAGATGGCCCCTGGGGGTCCCTTCCAACTCTGTCGTTCTATGATTCTATGACCTGAACACCATGAAGGACCTAAGAACAGCTCTCCTGGATGCGGCCAGCATCCTGTTCTCACAGTGACCAACCTCAACATTTACTCTAAGACCACCAGGAACATCTCTAATTTCCTCTAAGGCCACCAGGAACATCTCTAATTGACTTCAAGGCCACCAGGAACATCTCATATTTACTCTAAGACCACCAAGAACATCTCTTATTTACTCAAAGGCCACCAAGAACATCTCTAATTTACTCCAAGGCCACCAGGAGCATCTCTTATTTATTCTATAAGGCCACCAGGAACATCTCTTATTTAATCTAAGGCCACCAGGAACATCTCTAACTTACTCTAAGGCCACCAGGAACATCTCTAACTTACTCTAAGGCCACCAGGAACATCTCTTATTTAATCTAAGGCCACCAGGAACATCTCTAACTTACTCTAAGGCCACCAGGAACATCTCTAACTTACTCTAAGGCCACCAGGAACATCTCTTATTTACTCTAAGGCCACCAGGAGCATCTCTTATTTATTCTATAAGGCCACCAGGAACATCTCTTATTTACTCAAAGGCCACCAAGAACATCTCTTATTTACTCTAAGGCCACCAGGAACATCTCTTATTTACTCTATAAGGCCACCAGGAACATCTCTTATTTACTCTATAAGGCCACCAGGAACATCTCTTATTTACTCTAAGGCCACCAGGAACATCTCTTGTTTACTCTAAGACCACCAGGAACACCTCTAGTTTACTCTAAGACCACCAGGAACATCTCTTATTTAAGGCCACCAGGAACATCTCTTATTTAAGGCCACCAGGAACACCTCTTATTTACTCTAAGGCCACCAGGAGCAATTCTTATTTACTCTATAAGGCCACCAGGAACAACTTCCACCCCGGAGCCCTCCTCACCTCGTATCCCTTGCGCTTCTTTAGCCTCTTCTTGTTGAGGCGCTTGTTGGCGTACATTTTGCCGGTGGCCTTCATCTGGCAGGCGCACACCTCCCCGAACCCCCCTTTGCCCAGCACTCGGAAGTCCATGAACCACTCGTCCGTCACGCTCTGGGCCTCCAGCCACTTGAACTGCAGGAAGCGGTAGAAGAAGAGGCTCTCCTTGTAGGGGGCGAAGGCCTTCTCCTCCAGGTGTTTGAGCAGCTGCTTCTCGGACTCTTTGAAGAGGTCTCCGTGGCTGTGCTTGCTGTCCTCCTTGACCCGCATGATGGCCTTCTCCTCCAGGAAGGAGCAGAACTCCTTCGAGGCCGAGTCGAAGTACTTGTTGATGGTCACCTGGGCGGTGGAGCCCCTCATGGCCTCCTCCGATGTGTTGTACTCCTCAATGCTCTCCCACAGTCCTGCCGCCGCCATGAACTGCGGCGTGTCCTCCAGGAACTGCTGGAAGATCCTCTTTCCGATGGGCTGCCTCAGGCAGATGAATTTGAAGTCCAGGTCCAGGGTGTCTTTGAGATGCTCGCACTGGGTGATGTGCGGCAACTTCAGCTTGGCTCGCATCTTCTTGTCGCGCCCCGAGGACGGGCCGCCGTCGCCCCGAGCCGACACGTAGGCCGAATTGGCCACCACCGTCTCCAGGCCTCCGATATCCATGGCGGCTTCAGGTCACCTAGCAAGGCAAGCAGAGAGGGTGAATTCCAGACACTCCAATTTTCACGATGCGATATCTTTATTGTCATTGTCCCATGCAGAACAGTGGAATTAAAAAATCTGCAGAAGATATTCAAAAACCCCTAAAAACTCTGAAACCCCATTTTAAAATACAATATACTCCTATAGAGACTCCTTATACAGTGGTACCTCGGGTTACATATGCTTTGGGTTACATATGCTTCCGGTAACCCAGAAATAGTGCTTCAGGATAAGAACAGAAATCGTGCTCCGGCGGCGTGGCAGCAGCAGGAGCCCCATTAGCTAAAGTGGTGCTTCAGGTTAAGAACAGTTTCGGGTTAAGAACGGACCTCCAGAACGAATTAAGTACTTAACCCGAGGTACCACTGTACTGTGTTTAAAAGGGACGCGGGTGGCGCTGTGGGTTAAACCACAGAGCCTAGGACTTGCCGATCAGAAGGTCGGCGGTTCGAATCCCCGCGACGGGGTGAGCTCCCGTTGCTCGGTCCCTGCTCCTGCCAACCTAGCAGTTCGAAAGCATGTCAAAGTGCAAATAGATCAATAGGTACCACTCCGGCGGGAAGGTAAACGGCATTTCCGTGCGCTGCTCTGGTTTGCCAGAAGTGGCTTAGTCATGCTGACCACATGACCCAGAAGCTGTACGCCGGCTCCCTCGGCCAATAAAGCGAGATGAGCGCCGCAACCCCAGAGTCGGCCACGACTGGACCTAATGCTCAGGGGTCCCTTTACCTTTACTTTATCAGTATAAAGTATAAAGCATTTAAAGCCAGAATTGCATTTGGGTAGAAACTGTTTCTCAGGCGGCTAGTCCTAGTCTTTATAACCCTGTACCTTCTTCCAGAAGGCAGAAGCTGAAAGAGATAATTTCTGGGGTGCGCACTATCCTGCGCGATCTCTGCAGCTTTCTTATGGCACCTGGAAGCATAGATTTGATCCAAGGTGGGAAGAGTGCACCCAATTATTCTCTCCGCAGTCTTTACAACCCTGGGCAGCATTGTTTTTCCCCTGACAGTGAAGCTCCCAAACCACACACACAGACCATAAGTTAATACACTCTCCACAGTACAATGGTAAAATACCATCAACAGGTACTTTGAGAGATTCTTTTTCCGGAGGATTCGCAGAAAATATAACCTCTGCTGTGCTCTCTTCATCAGGTCTTTGCTGTTTTCTCCCCAGGTTAGGTCGTCTCTCAACTCCATTCCCAGAAATCGAAACACCGAGACCTGTTCCACGCACTTCCCCTCAATAATTAGTGGCTGAATATTCAGTTTACATTTCCTAAAGTCCACAATAATCTCTTTTGTTTTCTTTAAGTTAAGGAGTAAATTGTTTTTCCTGCACCACTCCCCCAGCTGCTCAACGTCCATCCTATAGGCCGCCCTTCCCCCTCTCCAGCTGTGATTAAACCAACCACCATTGTATCATCTGCAAACTTAATTATCTTATTACTGGGGTATTTGGGGGCACAGTCAGCTGTCTATAAAAGTGGGCTCAACACACACCTCTGCGGCGTCCCCGTATTCATGATGAGACCTGCAGATCCTGACCCATCCTGACCCTTTGGGAACGGTTTGGTAGAAAATCTAATATTCTCCTGCACAAACATGGTGGAAGTCCTAGGTCTAATAATTTGGGCACCAATCTACACGGAGGAATAGTATTAAATGCAGAACTAAAGTCTACAAATCACAGTGTCGCATAGTTCCCTTGCTTCTCCAATGCTCAGGGGTCCCTTTACCTTTACTTTATACTGCGTTTAAAACCAAAATCGCATTTGGGTAGAAACTGTTTCGCAGGCGGCTAGTCCTAGTCTTTATAACCCTGTCCCTTCTTCCAGAAGGCAGAAGCTGAAAGAGATCATTTAAAAACCCTGGTTTTAACATATGCACGGGTTTGCTTTTTAAAATGTTGCACGTCGCTTTGAGCCACTGTGGCCAGAAAAAGGGACTGATATATTGAATCAACTAATAATGAGAATAGCGATAATAAAATGCTGATGGATTTACATGAGGACTTTTTAAAAAAACTTTTTTTTTTTTTGCAGGAGCAGGAATGCAAAAAACTGAATTTAATATTGGGGGAATGAGAGCCGGAGAGCACTGAAAGAAATGTACAGCTCCTTGACTCAAAAGCAGATTAGTGGGCGGGAGAGGGCAAAACAGGTGAGGCTATAATGCTGCCAGGAATATCTTAAGGGGGGGTTAAAGGAGGTGGCCGGGGAGGGGAGGAGAACAAGCTGCTCCAGGATTTAGAAGATTGGCATATTTTCTTACGCTTCCGGGCTTCTCAATGATGCTGGCCAGGCGATACCTGCATCCCTACTGCATGCATGCGTTCCTGAGGAGGGAGCTGCACCAGTTGAACTTCCACCCGTCCCGCAACTTGTCAAAAGCTGCCGCATGCATTAAAAAGGAAGATCGGAAAACTGCAAATTAGGAGAAATTCTATTTCTGAAAAATAGAAAATCGCCATTCAGATTTTTAAAAACTCTGGTTTTCACATATGCATGGGTTTGCTTTTTGCCTAAAATGTTGTAGGTTGCTTTGAGTTGGCGTGGCCAGAAATATATTTAATCGACTAACTAATAATGAGAATAGCAATAATAAAATGCTGATGAATTTAAAGGAGGATTTTTTAAACTTTTCATATTTTTATTTTTTTGCAGGAGCAGGAATGCAAAGTACTGAATTTAATATTGCCTCCAACATTGATCAACATTGATTTAATATTGCCTCCAACATTGATCAAATGCATCCATTCTGAAGAAAATCAGCCCTGAGTGCTCAATGGAAGGACAGATCCTGAAGCTGAGGCTCCAAGACTTTGGCCTCCTCATGAGACTCCCTGGAAAAGACCCTGATGTTGGGAAAGATGGAGGGCACAAGGAGAAGGGGACGACAGAGGACGAGATGGTGGGACAGTGTTCTCGAAGCTACCAGCATGAGTTTGACCAAACTGCGGGAGGCAGTGGAAGACAGGAGAGCCTGGCCTGCTCTGGTCCAGGGGGTCATGAAGAGGCAGACACGACTAAATGACTAAACAACAACAACAACAACATTGAAAAGGAAGATTGGAAATTGTATGCCACAACAGCAGGAAGACTACTCCTTGAACAGAGATGGAAACCACAGGCTATTCCGACAATTGAAGAATGGCAACAGAAAGTATTGGAGTATGCGGAAAAAGCAAGGCTAACTTGGAAGAATCCGACGTCAGGGCGATGAGAAATTCCAAAAAGAATGGTCCGAATTTATGATATACTTACGAGAAAACTGCACATAAATAAAGACACTCACAGGACTGAAATAAAACTCGTAATGTTTATTGTGAACGTTTGGTTACACCGCAAGATGTAACGCTGTAATATAATAAGCAATGTATGTCTAAAGTATAATACAAAAATTTACAAAGGAATTATGGACGTTTATAGAATGTATATATTGTTGTTGTTGTTGCTTAGTCATTTAGTTGTGTCCAACTCTTCGTGACCCCCTGGACCAGAGCACACCAGGCACACTCCTGTCTTCCACTGCCTCCCGCAGTTTGGTCAGACTCATGCTGGTAGCTTCGAGAACACTGTCCCACCATCTCGTCCTCTGTCGTCCCCTTCTCCTTGGGCCCTCTCATCTTTCCCAACATCAGGGTCTTTTCCAGGGAGTCTTCTCTTCTCATGAGGTGGCCAAAGTCTTGGAGCCTCAGTGTCAGGATTTGTCCTACCAGTGAGCACTCAGGGCTGGTTTCCTTCAGAATGGAGAGGTTGGATCTTCTTGCAGTCCATGGGACTCTCAAGAGTCTCCTCCAGCACCAGAATTCAAAAGCATCCATTCTTCGGCAATCAGCCTTCTTGATGGTCCAGCTCTCACTTCCATACATCACTACTGGGAAAACCAGAGCTTTAACTACAGTATATGGACCTTTGTCGGCAAGGTGATGTCTCTGCTTTTTAAGATGCTGTCTAGGTTTGTCAGAAGAGGGGTGGAGGGAAGTTAATTCGGATAAGATTTATAGATTGAAAGGAGAATAATACTGTTAAGCTGTGTTGCGGTTAAGATATTTGGAAAAAAATAATAAAAATTATGGGGGGTGGGGAGCTGCCTTGTGCATGCAGAATTCTATTTCAAGGCCATGCTAGCACTCTCACCTTGCCCTAAAAAGTCCCCAAAATGTCACTAAGAACCAGGGCTGCAGTGATACACAGGAGATGGTTTTGCCAAGCTGTTGTTGATTTTTGTTTGTTTGTTTATATCCCACCTTTTCCTCCAGGGAGCTCAGTGTGGTGTACAGTGGTACCTCAGGTTACATACGCTTCAGGTTACATACGCTTCAGGTTACACACTCCGCTAACCCAGAAACAGTGCTTCAGGTTAAGAACTTTGCTTCAGGATGAGAACAGAAATCATGCTCCGGCGGCGCAGCAGCAGCAGCAGGACGCCCCATTAGCTAAAGTGGTGCTTCAGGTTAAGAACAAGTACAGACCTCCGGAATGAATTAAGTACTTAACCCGAGGTACCACTGTACATGGCTCTTCTCTCCCCCCCTCATTTAACCCCCGCAACAACAACCCTGTGAGGCAGGTTAGGCTGAGATAGGCAGTGACTGCTGCCCTGAAGTCAGCCAGGGAGCTTCATGGCCTAACAAGGATTTGAATCCAGGTCCTAACATTCTGACACTCTAACCCATGGGTAGGCAAACTAAGCCGTGGGGGCCGGATCCGGCCCAATCGCCTTCTCAATCCGGCCTGCGGACGGTCCGGGAATCAGCATGTTTTTACATGAGTAGAATGTGTCCTTTTATTTAAAATGCATCTCTGGGTTATTTGTGGGGCATAGGAATTTGTTCACCCCCCCAATATAGTCTGGCCCCCCACAAAGTCTATGGGACAGTGGACCGGCCCTCTGCTGAAAAGGTTTCCTTACCTCTGCTCTAACCACTATGCCACACTGCCTACTGGGAGTTCGGAAGGAAGGAAGGAAGGACAACACAGCCAACGCAACACAACACCTGTTATTGCAGGAACGGTCTCCCTTGGGTAGTTGTGGACTCTCCTCGCCTGGAGGTTTTTAAGCAGAGGTTCGAGGGCCATCTGTCTGGAGTTCTTCAGTTGTGATTCCTGCATTGGGGGGGAGTTGGACTAGATGACCCTTCGGGTCCCAGGCAACTCTATGATTCTGTGACGTGTGGGAGCCTTCTGAGACCGGTGCACAGCTTAAGAGTCACACGATGCTTTGATCTTAGCGGCCTTTATGATACGATAACCTTTATTGTCATTGTCCCATACAGAGCAACAAAATTGAAAAAATCTACATCAGACATTCAAAAACCCACAAGCCTGCTATCTCAGCTATCCCTGCCTGCAGATGGTGACAGCAGCCACGAAATTAAAAGACGCCTGCTTCTTGGGAGAAAAGCAATGGCAAACCTAGACAGCATCTTAAAAAGCAGAGACATCACCTTGCCGACAAAGGTCCGTTTAGTAAAAGCTCTGGTTTTCCCAGTAGTGATGTATGGAAGTGAGAGCTGGACCATCAAGAAGGCTGATCGCCAAAGAATGGATGCTTTTGAATTCTGGTGCTGGAGGAGACTCTGGAGAGTCCCATGGACTGCAAGAAGATCCAACCTCTCCATTCTGAAGGAAAGCGCTGGACAGCGTTGTTTTTCCCCTGACCGTGCAGCTCCCAAACCACACACACAGACCATAAGTTAACACTCTCTCCACAGTACAATGGTAAAAATCAATCAACAGGTCCTGCTAAGACTCTGTTTTTTCACAAGGAAGGAGAATGAATTTACCATCTAGCAAGGCCCACAATGTCCTTCTCAGTAAATATCCCCTGCAACATTAGTTAGGAGCTTCCTCTTTGCATTTTCTATCCCATTTCTTTCTCCTGGTTCTCTTGCGAGCAGCAGCCAGATTGGGGCTGAACACCTTCTTAACCGTCCCAAAGTCAGTTTCCCTTCTGCTGGCCTTGGGTGTAGCCAGTGCCAGATTTATGATATAAACAAGCTATAACTTAGGCCCCTACTCTCTTGGGAGCCCCCAAAAAATTTAAAGGAAAAAACCCCTGGATGTACATTTCCAAAATGTAAGATAAAAAACATTTTGTTATGTGCAAATGGCTTTAGATACCTATTAGGTCCATAAATGGCAATATATATATATATAAAATAATATTTATTACTTTTCCAACAATTTAAACACTACATAAAAAAATTAAACAATACAATACAATACAAAAACAAAAACACTACATAACACTAACACATTAAACTAACAAAACAAAACAGTTTAAAACACATCAAACAATTTCAATATCTTATCTTTCATTCACTTGTTTCAATAACCTCCTCGCACCTCCCTTTTTGTATTCCACTTCAATTAATTGTTTCAGCAATTCCTTTCCATCTTCCTCTGTTTTCTGTCCTATAATTATCTTAACATATTCTAACCTTATTTTTTCCTTTAATACACTAATAATCTATTTGTACTTAATTCCTTACAACATTTCTACTAAAGCCATATAACTTCATTCCAACATTTTTCTAACATTCATTAATTTTACAGTATTTCTGTAAATAGTCTTTAAACTTTTTCCAGTCTTCTTCCACCGACTCTTCTCCCTGGTCTCGGATTCTGCCAGTCATTTCTGCCAGTTCCATGTAGTCCATCACCTTCATCTGCCACTCTTCCCGGGTGGGTAAATCTTGTGTCTTCCAATACTTCGCGATGAGTATTCTTGCTGCTGTTGTTGCATACGTAAAAAAAGTTCTGTGCTTCTTTGACACCAATTGGCCGACTATGCCCAGGAGAAAGGCCTCTGGTTTCTTCAGGAAGGTATATTTAAATACCTTTTTCAGTTCATTATAAACCATCTCCCAGAATGTCTTAATCCTTGGGCATGTCCACCAAAGGTGAAAGAATGTACCTTCAGTCTCATTACATTTCCAACATTTATTGTTGGGCAAATGGTAAATTTTTGCAAGCTTGACTGGTGTCATGTACCACCTATAAATGATTTTCATTAAATTTTCTCTTAGGGCATTACATGCCGTGAATTTCATACCTGTGGTCCATAACTGTTCCCAGTCAGCCATCATTATGTTATGTCCAAGGTCTTGTGCCCATTTAATCATAGCAGATTTCACCATTTCGTCCTGAGTGTTCCATTTCAACAGCAAGTTATACATTCTTGACAAGTTCCTAATTTTTGAATCTAACAATTCTGTTTCCAATTTTGATTTTTCCACCTGGAAACCAACTTTTTTGTGATAAATGGCCATATAGCATATATTCAACACAAAAAAGCAGTGACAATTCGTTGTTGACAAAGGACAGCTGGACATATAAAGGGCCCCATTACCTTCTGTAGCTTAGGGCCTCATCAAACCTAAATCCAGCCCTGACCCTAAACGTCTGCTGCCTTGCGGGACATCTTTTGGAGAAGAAAAGGCTGTGGGGTAAACCCTAGAGCAGGGTTGGATGGGGCCTTGTACGCCTCCTTCCAGCAACTCCGGCAGCCAAACTGGTGCCAAACGTCTTTATTTGCTTTCCTTTGGACCACACCTGGAGGCCGAGAGGGGCGCCATGTCGTCTGGGCAGCCCAGGACCTCCAGACACAATGCCCAAGCTTGCGCCCCAGGAAGTCCTTTCAGTGCTGCTGGTGCAGCAGTTTGACTTCACCCCTGGAAGCACGCTCCATTGCTTCACCCCTGGAGGCCCACTCCATTGTCTCTCAAGACAGACGGGTGTCATCTCAACTCCACAAGGCAGCTGCCTCCCCACATCCACCCAGACTGATTGTTTTGACCCTCAGAAACAAAAACAAAAAACTTAAAAATCCACAATTGCCTCCGTGGTCCGCACCCTGTCCTTGGCTCCCCATATCAGCCCCAGTTTGAGCTCCCTGCTTTCTGTGCTTTTATAGAATCGCAGAGGTGGAAGGGACCCCCAGAGGCCATCGAGCCCAACCCCTTGCTACGCAAGAACCTTGCCCCCAGCCACCCCTGGGGTGGGCTTGAACCACCAGCCTTTGGTTTACAGCCATTCTCCAAAGAACCTATTTCCCCAGGGCAGTGGTGGGATTAATTCAGTCTTTGTCCTGGCACCTCAGCCCCACAAGTGTGGGAATTTCAGGAAGTCACCTAAATCAGGCATCCCCAAACTTGGTCCTCCAGATGTTTCGGGACTACAACTCCCATCATCCCTAGCTAACAGGACCAGTGGTCAGGGACGATGGGAATTGTAGTCTCAAAAAACATCTGGAGGGCCGAGTTTGGGGGTGCCTGGCTTAAATCAATCCTTTCGTTCAGGATGATGGGAGTTGTAGTCCGAAACATCCGGAGGGGGGCTGGGTTGGCGAAGGCTGCTCTGAGCCAGTGCGCTTCAGCCTTGGGTCCCCAGTTGTCGCTGGACTACAACTCCCATCATCTGCAACCATTGGTTGATGGGAGTTGTAGTCTGAAACATCTGGAGGGCGCTGGGTTGGCGAAAGCAAGTGGGCAGCTATCCAACTGGGGTGGGTGGGGAATCCTATGTCGTTCTGCCCATGCAACAGCTGCACCCGTTTACTCGGGAGTAAATCTTGTTGGAGCTCAGTTAGCGGAGGACGAGACTCCCGGGTTGTGAGTTTGGTCCAACTTGCCTTCTGCGCAAGCTTCTGAGGGCCGCATGCCAGTGGTGGGCGGGGCCAGTGGTGGGTGTGGGCGGAGCAATGCATCTCAGCTCCCATGCCCCTCTCTGCCCCCCATCCATGCAAGTAATAGGCAAGATCAGAGATATCAAGGACACATTCCAGCCAGGCAGAAACATTCAAGGAGCGAAGAGGGGTGTGGTGGCCTGGGAAAAGTCCCAAGGGCCTGACAGAGAGGATTGGGGGGCCACATTTGAGGCAAACCATCAATCGGAGACTCTTTTCCACCCAAGAATGGTTGCTTCCACATCAGCCATTTAATCTGGAACAAATATCCTTCATGCACTCCCCGCCCCCACCAGCGAATCTAGTTGATATTGTTGCCAGCATGTTGCATTCTAGAATTTTCTACCTTCTTTTCCTGCCTTTTCCCAGACCTGATTCCAGTGGCACCCTGTAGACAGTGGGCAGGCAAATTGCTACTGAGCCAATTCATCCCTTCTGTACCTTTAGTTAGTAGCTTCCTCATCACCCTTCGTTCACCCCCGGAAACTTCTGTTATATTTCTTCCCGCAAAACAACACTGCTTTTACTATGAAAAGAATTAAAATGAGGGTGAGGTGGTCAGGTATCAAAGCTGCAACCCGCGCCTGAGCGTCTGCCGGTGTGTGGCTCGCGATTTGCCATTTCTGTGCATGCGCGCGACGTCATTTTGAGTGTCTGCGCATGCGCGAGCGCTCTGTTACTTCCGGGTTGCCGCGGAGCGCAACCCGAAAATATTCAGCCCGAAGCATATTTAACCCGAGGTATGACTGTACAGGGGTAGGCAACCTAAGGCCCGGGGGCCGGATCCGGCCAAAATGCCTTCTAAATCCGGCCCACGGACGGTCCAGGAATCAGCACATTTTTAAATGAATAGAATGTGTGCTTTTATTTAAAATGCATCTCTGGGTTATTTGTGGGGCATAGGAATGCGTTCATTTCCCCCTCCAAAAAATATAGTCCGGCCTCCCACATGGTCTGAGGGACGGTGGACCGCCCTGTGCTGAAAATATTGCTGACCCCTGATCTAATAAGTATCTCAAGCCATTTGCCCATGTTGCCCTGCAACCAGTCCATGCAGAATGTAGGCACCCTATATATAGAAAGGAGCAAACCTGTGATATTTTAGGGAGCAGGCTAGCAGGCAGGGTCCATGACTTACATCCTAGGAGCCTGCACAACACAAAACACTGTTGTTGTATGTAGGTTCTATTTGATTTGTTTTTTCTCTTATATTTTGGAAATGTACATCGAGTTTTCCCCCCTTTAAATTTCTTGGCCCCCCCCCAAGAGTGTGGCCCTAAGCTACAGCTTGTTTAGCTTATACAGTGGTACCTTGGGTTACATACGCTTCAGGTTACAGACTCCGCTAACCCAGAAATAGGACCTCGGGTTAAGAACTTTGCTTCAGGATGAGAACAGAAATCGTGTGGCAGCAGCGGGAGGCCCCATTAGCTAAAGTGGTGCTTCAGGTTAAGAACAGTTTCAGGTTAAGAACGGACCTCCGGAACGAATTAAGTTCTTAACCTGAGGTACAATTGTATGTAAATCAGAGTTTTCCTTCTCTTAGATGGGCTTCCTTCTCTGGTGGATGAGCCCAACCTGCCTTCTAGGAACAAATTAAAAAGTGGGGCCCGAAAACCGTGATGTGAGTGGTGATCTTAGACACTTGCTTTTGCAAACCTGGTACTCTCCAGATGTTTGGGACGGCAATGCCCATCGTCTCTGGCAGGCTGAACATCTGGATGGCTCTGAGCTGGGTGGGGGGAGGCTGTGCGATCAACTCGGCGCAGGACTTTGCGCATTGCAGGGATCTGGGATGAAAGCCACTCCTTTCGATGCGCAGCTAGAATTAGGTAAAGGTAAAGGTACCCCTGGAAGGGACACGGGTGGTGCTGTGAGTTAAACCACAGAGCCTAGGACTTGCTGATCAGAAGGTCGGTGGTTCGAATCCCTGCGACGGGGTGAGCTCCCGTTGCTCAGTCCCTGCTCCTGCCAACCTAGCAGTTTGAAAGCATGTCAAATTGCAAGTAGATAAATAGGTACCGCTCCAGCGGGAAGGTAAATGGCGTTTCCGTGCGCTGCTCTGGTTCGCCAGAAGCAGCTTAGTTATGCTGGCCACATGACCTGGAAGCTGTACGCCGGCTCCCTTGGCCAATAAAGCGAGATGAGCTCCGCAACCCCAGAGTCGGTCACGACTGGACCTAATGGTCAGGGGTCCCTTTACCTTTACTTTAAAGGTACCCCTGCCCGTTCGGGCCAGTCTTGCCAGACTCTAGGGTTGTGCGCTCATCTCACTCTATAGGCCGGGAGCCAGCGCTGTCCGCAGACACTTCCGGGTCACGTGGCCAGCGGGACAAGCTGCATCTGGTGAGCCAGCGCAGCACACGGAACGCCGTTTACCTTCCCACTGGTAAGCGATCCCTATTTATCTACTTGCACCCAGGGGTGCTTTCGAACTGCTGGGTTGGCAGGTGCTGGGACCGAGCAACGGGAGCGCACCCTGCCGCGGGGATTCGAACCGCCGACCATGCGATCGGAAGTCCTAGGCGCTGAGGTTTTACCCACAGCGCCACCTGCGTCCCGTGGCAGCTAGAATTAGCCTTTGCTAAAAACAGCCTCTAATGCAAATAGACAAGCTGGGCTGGTTAAGAATAGCCTGCTTCTATTCCACCCCCCCCCCCACCCCTTATTAACAGGACTAACTCCTCGTGGCACAAGACCAGGGAAGATTATTTTACGTCTTTGGCCCATTCCTCGAAGTCTGAAGCCTGCTCAGAGATCTGGGACCAGATCTTCTGATTTATTAATAATAATAAAAATTTAAAAGGAGGTTTAAAGCGGCGACACCGGGGGAACGAGAATGGTTATTTAACCTTCTCCCTCGAATGCCAAACAAATAAAAGAAGGTGAATAATAATACTTAAAAAAATTATTTATACCCCACCCTCCCCGGCCAGAGCCGAGCTCAGGGCGGCTAACACCAATAAAATCACAGTGAAAACATAATAGGGGGGAAAGAGAGGGGTGGGAAAAAACCAATTTAAAATACAGGTTAAAATGCAATTTAAAATGCAGCCTCAAAGCATAGTTCATTGTCAGAGCACCTGGGAAATCCTGCAGAATGGCCAAATATCACATCTCAGTGGCCAAACTGGGTGCCTAAGGTCAGCGCTTGCAATAGGAACTTCGTAGCAATGTACTACTTTGTGTAGTGTCAAAATAAGGATGTGTATGCACTGTGTCATAAGGACATAAGAAGAACCTACTGGATCAAGCCCGTTTATCCCAGGATCCTGTTCCCACAGCGGCCACGCAGAATTGGATAAGACGACAGGGAGAATTCGAAACCAGCAGGACCAGAAATTCTTGAAAGATTGGAGTAAATCTACAAGTTATCTGAAAGAGAATTGCGACCAACCGGCTACGCTCGTAGGACGACAAGACGTTTTGTAAGGAGAACTGTCTGAAATATTGCAGAAAAGATTGATGAGAGTGGATTTCAAGCTATGGGTTATTAAAAGTAATAGTTAGGATAAGAAACGTAAGAGATGAGGTTTAGAAATCATTAGACGTGGTTGATGGGAAGTCTCAGGCTAAAATAGCCAAAATGTTGTATAAGATGAGATGAGATGTTCTGTTTGGAAAATATATGTAAACACTAATAATAATGTATATTAAAAGTAAATAAATAGATGCCCATGATGGGATGCCTGGAAGCAGGATTCGAACGCAAGATCACCCCCTCCCCTCCGCGTTTTCCAGCAACTGGTATTCAGAAACAACCCTGCCTCCGACTGTGATGGGAGAAGATCGCCACCTTGGCTGGGAGCCATCCATAGCCCTCTCCTCCTCCAGGAATCTGCCTGATCCTCTTTGAAAGCCATCCAATTTGGCGGCCATCCTTATCCGGTGGGAGGGAGTTCCACAGGTTAACTCTGCTCTTCTTCCTTTTACCCAGCCTGAAACTTCCAGCGAGGTATTGCTGGACAGAAAGGTTTGGAGCGACTTCCTCCAAGCACAAAACCGTTTTGCGCAAGAGGAGGCGAGTGGGAATCTAGCCGGGAATGTGGACTGCTGGGTTCTTCCAAAGAGCAAGGCTATTTTTGCAGGCCAGAGGCGATCGGCCCCCTAAATCCCGAAGCGTTGCAGGAAGAGCAGGGAGCAAAAGCTGTCGGGGTTCTTCTTGTTGTTGTTGTTTAGTCGTTTAGTCGTGTCCGCCTCTTCGTGACCCCCTGGACCAGAGCACGCCAGCCACTCCTGTCTTCCACTGCCTCCCGCAGTTTGGTCAGACTCATGCTGGTAGCTTCGAGAACACTGTCCAACCATCTCGTCCTCTGTCGTCCCCTTCTCCTTGCGTCCTCCATCTTTCCCAACATCAGGGTCTTTTCCAGGGAGTCTTCTCTTCTCATGAGGTGGCCAAAGTCTTGGAGCTTCAGCTTCAGGATCTGTCCTTCCAGGGAGCACTCAGGGCTGATTTCCTTCCGAATGGAGAGGTTGGATCTTCTTGCAGTCCATGGGACTCTCCAGAGTCTCCTCCAGCACCAGAATTCAAAAGCATCCATTCTTCAAAAGCGATCACACTTCTTTATGGTCCAGCTCTCACTTCCATACTTCACTACTGGGAAAACCATAGCTTTTACTATACAGACCTTTGTTGGGAAGGTGATGTCTCTGCTTTTTAAGATGCTGTCTAGGTTTGTCATTGCTTTTCTCCCAAGAAGCAGGGGTCTTTTAATTTTGTGGCTGCTGTCACCATCTGCAGTGATCATGGAGCCCAAGAAAGTCAAATCTCTCACTGCCTCCATTTCTTCCCCTTCTATTTGCCAGGAGGTGATGGGACCAGTGGCCATGATCTTTGTTTTCATGATGTTGAGCTTCAAATTTCCTTCAGAATGGAGAGGTTTGATCTTCTCGCAGTCCATGGGACTCTCCAGAGTCTCCTCCAGCACCAGAATTCAAAAGCATCCATTCTTCGGCGGTCGGGGTTCTAGGATCCACTAAAGGACATCTCCCTAAACTGTTCTAGATGTATCCTGTAATGCTTTGGCGAGCTAAAACCTTACCTAGTGCTTAAACTGGCATCTCTGAATGCACAGATTATTGTTTTTTTGAAAGAGACAAGGAGATGTTGCAGGTTAAATGCGTTTGGGGCCTGAGAAAATGCGCTCTGCGGTCGCATGTGGGTGGCAATGGCTTGAGAGGCGCATTCCCCACAGAAAGTGAATATATAAATTTGGCGAGACTCACAGCATTCATAAGGGGACAATCGGACCAAAAATTATTAAAAGAATGGGGATGTGCTAAAGAGTATATGAACATTGTTCTGGATTAAGCATGTCGGTATGTAACGAATGAGAGTGGGATGCGGGTGGTGTTGTGGGTTAAACCACAGAGCCTAGGACTTGCCGATCGGAAGGTCGGCGGTTCGAATCCCCGCATGGGTGAGCTCCTGTTGCTCGGTCCCTGCTCCTGCCAACCTAGCAGTTCGAAAGCACGTCAAAGTGCAAGTAGATAAAGAGGTACCGCTCCGGCGGGAAGGTAAATGGCGTTTCCATGCGCTGCTCTGGTTCTCCAGAAGCGGCTCAGTCCTGCTGGCCACATGACCTAGAAGCCGTACGCCGGCTCCCTCGGCCAGTAAAGCGAGATGAGCGCCGCAACCCCAGAGTCGGCCACGACTGGACCTAATGGGTCCCTTTGCCTTTACCTTTTTTGTAACAAATGAAGCTTTGCAGGGTTAAAGAAAGAGAAAAATGGTATAAAAAGTATATAGAGGTAATCTACATTAGACACAACAACTTAGAAAGAGTAAAAATTTTGAGGTCTTAGAATAAAGGAAGGAAGTCAATATGTGTATATGTATGTAAGGATTAGATTAGAATGATAATATGGTTTTATTTGTAGATGTGTGTTTTTGTTTTTTGTGTTCCTTTTTCTCTTGTTTTTCCCCTCTTGTTTGTACTGTTTTATTTTGGATTCAATGTTTGTAATTTTTGTTGCAATTTTGCACTGAAAATTAAAAAAAAAATAAAATAAAAGTGGATTATAACGGCAGGATGCGCATTGGGCGGGCGAGTAACATGGGATCGGGATCGCATGGGGTGACATCATGCGCTCAGCACCCCCAAAAAGGCATCTTCACCCAATGCCACGTGCGAATGTTCAGGCCGGATTAAAGAATTTATTCACGGAGCGCAACTATGGAACTCCTTTCCGCAGGAGACACAGATGGCCATCGACCTAAATGGCTGCAGAAGAGTATTGGGCAAATTTATAGAGGAGAGGGTTATCTGTAGCTGCTATCTCTGCCTCCACACGCACCCTGGTTCGGCCCTCTGAACGACTGCTCTAACCGCTACACCACACTGCCTGCGAGAACAGGATGCTGGACTAGGTGGGTTACTGGCCAGATCCTGCAGTCCGTTCTTGTGTTCTTAATATGAAAGAATCGGGCAAATTGGAAAGCCTTTGTACGCTGATAGATATCAACATAACTCTCTTTTTTGATATACTGCAAATATGCAAACATATATGCGGTTGCTGTTTTAGACGGCGTTGCCATGCGAAAGCATGTAAAACTGCAAAAACCTGTGTCGGAAAAGCTCACTGCAGAAAAGAAACCCTGTCCGTTTTGAAGGGAGAGCGCTGGGTTCAGATCCCCATTCAGCAACAGGGAGCTCACAGAGAGCCTACCTTGAATGATTGTTGGGAGAAGAACATGGAGAGCTTGAGGACAGTGAACTCACAAGGTGGAATATACTGTATTTTTCGCTCCATAAGACACTCCTAGTTTTTAGAGGAGGAAAACAAGAAAAAAAAAATAGTCTGAACGAAACAGTGGATGTATGATTTTTGTCATTCAAGCTGTGGCCACAGACATGTTATGTGATTTGACGGTGAGTTTGGGGTGAACCAATGCAAAAATCCTGAGGATCCATGTGGATCCGTGCTTTGTAACCACGTTTTTGCGCCACTGCGGCCCCACGAAACAGTGGATGCGTGGTTTTTTTTTGGTGCAGGTTGTAGCCATGGACATGCTATGTGATCTGATGCTGAATTTGGGGTGACCCAATGTAAAAGTCCTGAGGATCCATGGGCTTTTACCTCCCCCCTCCCAGGCAGCCTCCTTTATCTCTAGCATCCCTTATCTCTCTCCCCGATCGCCTGCCGATCAGCTGCTTCCTTTCAACACTCCCTTCCCTCTTGTTTGCCTTAGTGTCTTTTCCTTAACTGGAGCAGTTTTTTGCTCCTCCTTTTCTTCTAATTTCTCTCCTCATTGATTTAGTCTTCCTGTCTCCTCTCCTTGCAAATTTGCTGTCTTTACCTCCCTCCTCCCAGGCAGCCTCCTTTATCTCTAGCGTCCCTTATCTCTCTCCCTGATCAGCAAACGATCTGCGGCTTCGTTTCAACACCCCTTTCCCTCTTTCTAAAAAAATTAAGCACGATCTGCTTTTTGCCCCTGGGCAATTTGGCTCCAGAGACCACGCATTCACTCCATAAGACGCACAGACATTTCCCCTTACTTTTTAGGAGGAAAAAAGTGTGTCTTATGGAGCGAAAAATACGGTAAGTAGCCGTCTTCCAATAACTGAAGGCCCGTCAAGTGGAAGACGGAGCCGGCTTGTGTTCTCCTGCTCTGGAGGGTAGCACTCGAACCCATGACCTCATGCAACAAGAGAGGAGATTTTGACTAAACAACAGGAAGACGTTTCTGGCTGTAAGAGCCGTTCAACAGTGGGGCAGACTTTCTGGTCGAAGGGGGGGGGGGAATTTCCTTCCTTGGCTCTCGGCCAGGGCTGTGATTTCTGCATCGAAGGGGGTTGGAGTAGAATATCCTTGGGGTTCCCCCTCAACTCTACAATTCTATGTGCGTGTTTTTATAATAATAATAATTTATTATTTATACCCCGCCCATCTAGCTGAGTTTCCCCAGCCACTCTGGGCGGCTCCAAATCGAGTGATAAAAACAATACAGCATTAAATATTAAAAACTTCCCTAAACAGGGCTGCCTTCAGATGTATTCTAAAATTCTGGTAGTTGTTTTTCTCTTTGACATCTGGTGGGAGGGCGTTCCACAGGGCGGGAGCCACCACCGAGAAGGCCCTCTGCCTGGTTCCCTGTAACTTCATTTCTCGCAGGGAGGGAACCGCCAGAAGGCCCTCGGAGCTGGACCTCAGAGAATGATGGGGGTGGAGACGCTTCTTCAGGTATACAGTGGTACCTCAGGTTAAGAACTTAATTCGTTCCGGAGGTCCGTTCTTAACCTGAAACTGTTCTTAACCTGAAGCACCTTTTTAGCTAATGGGGCCTCCTGCTGCTGCCACACCGCCTGAGCGCGATTTCTGTTCTCATCCTGAAGCAAAGTTCTTAACCCGAGGTACTATTTCTGGGTTAGCGGAGTCTGTAACCTGAAGTGTATGTAACCCAAGGTACCACTGTACTGGGTCTTTGAGGCCGTTTAGGGCTTTCAAGGTCAGCACCAACACGTTGAATTGTGCTCGGAAACGTCCTGGGAGCTAATGTAGGTCTTTCAAGACTGGTGTTATGTGGTCTCGGCGGCCGCTCCCAGTCACCAGTCTGGCTGCCACATTCTGGATTAGTTGTAGTTTCCGGATCACCTTCAAAGGTAGCCCCATGTAGGGCGCATTGCAGTAGTCCAAGCAGGAGATAACCAGAGCATGCACCACTCTGGAGAGACAGTCTGTGGGCAGGGAAGGTCTCATCCTGCGTACCAGATGGAGCTGGCAGACAGCTGCCCTGGACACAGAATTGACCTGCGCCTCCATGGACAGCTGTGAGTCCAGAATGACTCCCAGGCTGCACACCTGGTCCTTCAGGGGCACAGTTGCCCCATTCAGGACCAGGGAGTCCTCCACACCTGCCCGCCTCCTTTCCCCTCAAAACAGTACTTCTTTCTTGTCAGGATTCAACCTCAATCTGTTAGCCGCCTTCCATCCTCCAGCCGTCTCCAGGCACTTATAGGCCTTGCTCCTTCCCTGTTTCCCTTTCCAAGTGCTGGCTGAGATGGTCTCCGGTTTGCTGGCCTCTCTCTCTCGGGGGGGGGGCCAGCTGCGGAAGACCCTCACGTGCCGATCTTTGTGCCCCATGGATCTGGGGAAGGGGAGATCAAGGCCACCCCCAACTGCTTCAAGCCTTCTGCACCTGAGTTGGAGGTTGCGAAGGAGCTGTCCAAACCCATTATCTTACAGCCAGCGAAACGTTTGATAATCCCCACCCTGTAAGCTGCTTTTGAGGCGTAAGCCTGGCTCACGCCCTCTCCGGGAGATGCTGAAGGACCCCCCCCCCCGCCAGTTATGGGATTGCCTCCCTGGGCGAGGTCTCCTACTGAGTCGCTCTTGTAAAGGGTTCTGGGAGATGCTCGTCTCGAGTCGCTGGCCTGCGTCCCACAGAGACCATCTCCTGCATCTCTCTGTGGCCCAAGTTCCACTGCAAAGGCTTCTGGGAAACTCCCTCCCGGTTTTGCATCCCATCCTCAGTCTCTTCTGCACGCTGTCTCTCTCTCTCTCCACATATCATTCCCAACAATCATATAACGCACCGTATTTTTCGCTCCATAAGACGCACTTCTTTCCTCCTAAAAAGTAAGGAGAAATGTCTGTGTCTTATGGAGCGAATGGGGCCGCAACAGCGCAAAAACGTGGTTACAATGCACGGATCCACATGGATTCTCAGGATTTCTGCATTGGGCTACCCCAAACTCACTGTCAAATCACATAACATGTCTGTGGCCACAGCTTGAACGACAAAAATCATACATCCACTGTTTCGTTCAGAATATTTTTTTCTTGTTTTCCTCCTCTAAAAACTAGGTGCGTCTTATGGAGCAAAAAAATACGGTAATTTCTTATCTTATACAGTGTTTTGAACTTCCATCAACCACATCGGAAGATTTTTCAGTCTTTATCACTTAATCTACATTTCTTAATTTCCTTCTTACTTTTAATTATCCTCAACTAACCATTCTCCTCATCATCTTCCCTGCAATATTTTGCATAGTCCTCCTTACAAAACTTCTTGCAATCCTACTAGCGTGATCTGTTTATTACAATTGTTTTTCAAATAGTTCAAATATTTATTCCAGTCCTCTGAAAATCTCTGGTCTCGTGGATTTCGGATCCTTCCTGTCATCTTATCTAATTCTGCATAGTCCATTAATTTCGTCTGCCACGCCTCTGCTCTCCCTCTTAGTGGGCAAAAAAGAGGCTGCTCTGGAAAAGGCCACGCTACCCAGCTCTCGCTGCCCTGGAGGACTAAAGGTGTATCAGAAGAGGGCAACAAGTGAGGCAGTTGCCCGCTGGGCGGGCAGCAGGTTCTGGGTTCGAGAAAAGGTGGCAGAGAGAGAGAGAGAGAGAGAGAGAGAGAGAGAGAGAGAGAGAGAGAGAGAAATGCAGATCTGGCTGCCGTTGGGTGCACACACCATCAGAGTTCTCTCTCCCTGGCCTAGTCGAAATTATTTTTCATTTATTTATTGTGATCAAGGGTTCGAGCCCTACCTTGGGCAAAAGATTCCTGCATTGCAGGGGGTTGGACTAGATGATCACAAGGGTCCCTTCCAAATCTACAGTCCTGTGATTCTATTGCATTTATTTGTTGTTGTTGTTTAGTCGTGTCCGACTCTTCGTGGCCCCCTGGACCAGAGCACACCAGGCACTCCTGTCTTCCACTGCCTCCTGCAGTTTGGTCAAACTCATGCTGGTAACTTCGAGAACACAGTCCCACCATCTCGTCCTCCGTCGTCCCCTTCTCCTTGCGCCCTCCATCTTTCCCAACATCAGGGTCTTTTCCAGGGAGTCTTCTCTTCTCCTGAGGTGGCCAAAGTCTTGGAGCCTCAGCTTCAGGATCTGTCCTTCCAGTGAGCACTCAGGGCTGATTTCCTTCCGAATGGAGAGGTTTGATCTTCTTGCAGTCCATGGGACTCTCAAGAGTCTCCTCCAGCACCAGAATTCAAAAGCATCAATTTTTCAGCGATCAATTTTTCGGCAATTTTTATCATTAGAAAATGAATAAATTGAATTTTTTAAAAAATAGCCCACCTTTTTCCTCCAAGGAGCTGACAGTGGCATACATGGTTTTCCTCCACAACAACACCCCTGTGAGGCTAAGAGAGGCAGCGACTATCCCCAAGGCTTGCACTCAGCGAGCTTCGTGGGCGAGTGGCAATTGGAACCCCCGTCTCTCCCAGGTCTTACTGCAACATCCTAACCACTGCACCACACTGCCCAGGAAACAGGTGCTGGCCTAGGCAGCGAACCCTCAGCTCACTCTTGTTTCGACAGCTAAACCAGTGGGGAACTGGCAGCGCGTTGGGCACATGTTTTGGGCCCCAATGTGGTGCCAGTAGCGGCACAGGATTAGCACCCATGCATTTAAATGCATGCAAATTTAAGAAGAAGAAAAGCGTTCGTTCCGAATGGCTGCCGGTTCCCTCCTTCCTCGTTTAGCCTCGCTGGCAACCCACCCTCCT
Organism: Podarcis melisellensis; assembly: GCF_964234715.1. Classification (NCBI taxonomy): domain Eukaryota; kingdom Metazoa; phylum Chordata; class Lepidosauria; order Squamata; family Lacertidae; genus Podarcis; species Podarcis melisellensis. Next base: position 4,396,572 of record NC_138545.1, on the reverse strand, counting down.
CCTTCTCCCCCATTCCCAGCAAACCTCTCTCTCTCCCCTACTCTGCCCCACTCCTGTCAATGGGCACCCAAGAAGTCTAGATGGACCCAGGGTCTCACCCGGCTTCTCTCCCCACCAAGAACACAGGAGGGGGAAGAGGAAGGTTTTTGCAATGGTGCGGGTTGGGCCGGATGACCTTGGGGGATCCCTTCCCGAAGAAGAAGAGCCTATTTCAAAGACTCGCCCTGTTTTTGCTATTGCAATTCAACAGTGGAATAGCGTGGGGGGGTGCAGGGGGGCCCGGCCGCACCGGGCGCAACATCTGGGGGTTAGGGGGCGCAAATCCACGGGTTAGGGGGCGCAAATTACTTGCCTTGCCCCGGGTGCTGGCAACCCACGCTACGCCACTGCAATTCAAACTGTTTTTAAAAGCGGTGTTTTAACTTGCCACGGCCCACTCCGGGACCTCAGGGGAAATCATATTATTATTATTATTATTATTATTATTATTATTATTATTATTAATATTCAGGCCCCGCAGCTGCGAGCCAACCTGCCAGTCCAGCCTCATTGCACAAAAAATGGAAGCAAGAAGAATTACCAACATTAGAAGAATGGAGGATGAATTGATGGACTATGCAGAATTAGACAAGCTAACAGGAAGGATCCGAGACTGGCAGGACCAGAGGTTTACCGAAGACTGGACTAAATTTACTGAGTATCTGAAAAGTATTTGTGATGATCAGATTACGTCTGTAGGACTACAAGAAGTTCTGTGAGGAGTAATTTAAGAAATATTGTAAAAATGGAAAGGGTTTGCTAGAAAAGGTAAAGGCAATATTAAGTTAAGAATCGCAGGAGAAATAATCAAGACGGAAGGCTATCAGAGATGCTGAAGGAAGTCCAAACAAGGACATATGTATAATAATTTGTGTGGTATGTCTTTAAAATTCTTGTATGCTAAAAATTAATAAAAAATATTATTAAAAAAAAGAGAAACCAACCTTGTAGCTCCATCAGATCAGCCTTGTGGAATATGCCACCAAACTGAGATCCAGCGAGCGCCTTTTAAATTCCTGGGGGAAACTTTTCTGTTCTGCCAGGCAATGAAGACTGCATCTTTCCATCCTAGTGAGCTGATTTCTGATTTTAACTTTATCTACCTATCCATCTGTCTGGTTTTAGCGGTAAGGTTTTACGCATAATGGCCGCAAAGCTCCTCTGCTTTCTGAACAGCAGCATAGAATTCATATATATATACGGTATATATATATATCCGTATTTTTCGCTCTATAAGACGCACCAGACCACAAGACGTACCTAGTTTTTGGAGGAGGAAAACAAGAAAAAAAATATTCTGAATCTCAGAAGCCAGAACAGCAAGAGGGATCGCTGCGCAGTGAAAGCAGCAATCCCTCTTGCTGTTCTGGCTTCTGGGATAGCTGCGCAGCCTGCATTCGCTCCATAAGACGCACACACATTTCCCCTTACTTTTTAGGAAGGAAAAAGTGAGTCTTATAGAGCAAAAAATACGGTATATATATATATATAATGAAGACAATAAAATAACTCTGAGAGGCTTGTGACATCGCTAAAATGTGACATATATAAACTCAGACATATAGACATGCAGGTTTCTTTTCAAGGACTCACAAGGTATGCTGGGAGTTGTAGTGGCAGAGGTCTGGAGGGCGCCAAGTTGGCAAAGGCTGCCCTAGACATTCGCTCGCACTCCTCAGAAGTCTGGAGCCTTTTTACCAGCTGCCATCCCTTTTGCTGGGTTTTGCCCGCATAGCAAAGCATATGCTAGCATTTGATTGACATTGGCGTGAGACTGAGTTGAGAAATAAGACTAAGAGCACATATTGATACAGGAATGTATTAGATAACATGTGAAGAAATATACAATGATAAGAGCACATTCATTTGTAAAAAAAGGAATATACAATGGGAAAGACAGGAAGTCTAGTGTGTTGGTATGTATATTATTTGGGGGGGATTTGTTTTTGTTTTTCCTCTTTGATCTTTCTTTCTTTTTTGTTTCATTTTCTTTCTAGGTATATAATTTTTGTATACGTGTTGGAAATCATATTACAGTAAATCCTGTAATGTAATATGACGTTTACCAACGTAATGTAAGAAGGTTAACAAATAAATAAAATGCAAATTCAAAAAAGAAAGGAAAAGATTTTGCCAACAACACACCCTTCCCCAATTCCCCAAGCCCCCCGCCCCATTGAAAATACCTGGGAATCCCCCCCCCCAACCCAACCTCTCACCTGACCCACACGCCCAATAATTATTCCTGACCTAACCTACCATAATCCTCTCCCCCATTGCTGTCAACTTTTCCCTTTTCTTATTTGGAATCAGGGAATTTCCCTTAAAAAAAGGAAAACGTTGACAGCTGTGCTCCCCCCCCCAAATCCCAATTCTCCCCAGTGGCCCCCCAACGTCCCAGTGACCCTGCCTTTGGCAGAAAATCTGCCCCTATCCGTGACCCAAATGTACAGGTGAGGGTCTCTCCAGAGAAGAACTGGGGGGGGGGGTGATCCCCAAAATTGCTTACCTTTCAGGCGTCGCAGGGAGAGAAACCGGCCTCAGATGGGGAGCCCTGTGTCGCCCCCCCCAAACCCCCCCAGCCCGGGGCGTCTCACGCTTTGACAGGCGCCGGGTCCCAAGTGTCAGGCTGCATCCCAGGAACGTCCAGCAGTCGGACTGTGGAGGGTGGGGGCCTTTGCAATCCTCCAGGGCAGGATTATCCCCCCCCCCAACCCCGCCAGCCGCCGTGCCAAGGCAAGGCAGGGATGGAGCTTGGTTGGGGGGGGGGCGCGAGGAATGAAAACATCACCAACCTGTCAAGGAGCATTAAGCAAATCCACCTTGCTTTGTCAAAGAGTCAGAGGGCATTTGTTGCTCAGCGGGCAGCTCTGAAATGTTCCCACAGCCCAGGGGTAGAGGCCGGGATTTGGGACTTCTCCATAGGCCTTGCCCCCCCACCCCCCACTTTCCGACTTGGAAGGGACCCCGTGCGATCATCTAGTCCAACCCCCGTGCAAGGCAGGGACCGCGGCTGAACTAATAATAATAATAATTTATTATTTATAGCCCGCCCATCTGGCTGGGTTTCCCCAGCCACTCTGGGCGGCTTCCAGCAGAATACAGTGGTACCTCGGGTTACAGATGCTTCAGGTTACATACACTTCAGGTTACAGACTCCGCTAACCCAGAAATAGGACCTTGGGTTAAGAACTTTGCTTCAGGGTGAGAACAGAAATCATGTGGCGGCAGCAGGAGGCCCCATTAGCTAAAGTGGTGCTTCAGGTTACGAACAGTTTCAGGTTAAGAACAGACCTCCGGAAGGAATTAAGTACGTAACCACTGTATTAAAATACAATAACCTATTAAACATTAAAAGCTTCCCTTAATAGGGCTGCCTTCAGATGTCTTCTAAAAGTCTGGTAGTTGTTGTTCTCTTTGACATCTGGTGGGAGGGTGTTCCACAGGGCGGGCGCCACCACCAAGAAGGCCCTCTGCCTGGTTCCCTGTAACTTGGCTTCTTGCAGGGAGGGAACTGCCAGAAGGCCCTCGGAGATGGACCTCAGCGTCCGGGCAGAATGATGGGGCTGGAGACGCTCCTTCAGGTCTACTGGGCCTTTGAGGCTGTTTAGGGCTTTCAAGGTCAGCACCAACACTTTGAATTGTGCTCGGAAACGTACTGGGAGCCAATGTAGGTCTTTCAAGACCGGTGTTATGTGGTCTCGGCGACCGGTCCCAGTCACCAGTCTGGCTGCCGCATTCTGGATTAGTTGAAGAATTCCCCAACAGAAGGCCGTCCGATCGCCGTTGGAAAATCTGCAGCCAAGGAGAGCCCGCAATCTTCCGAGGGGGTCCGTCGAACGGCTCTCGCCGTTGGAAAAGTTCCCATGTTTTCGAGGAGCTGTTGCAAGTTACCCTCGGTCCGGATTACACTGGGCTGCAAGTACTTAGCTCAAAATACAAAGGCCAGAAAAAAATGCATTTTTAAAAACCGACGGCCTGGGTTTTTGCGGGAGAGGCAAGCTTTTGAGTTCCACAGGGCTCTTTATCAGGCAGAAATTGAGTTCTGTGTGACTCAAAAGTCTGCATCCCAGGCGGTCAAACAGAGCAGGGGATTTTGCCTACATTTTCTCACCTGAGTTTGGGGGGCAAATCCATCCATCAGAGAACAGCGGCTTAGAGCAGGAACCATGAATCCTTGTGTCTCTTCCTCAGATCTTGGTGGGGAAAATAATCCCAGCTGCTTATAGGGTTGCCAGTTTCCCCCCTCTCAATCAGCTCCTGTGCTTTGATCGGCAGCCCAGCAGCAGTTCCAGTGAGGAAAAGCTGGTATTCTTAGCCATAGCCGTCAATTTACAGATTTGAAAATAAGGGACCAGCAGCCAAAATAAGGGACCTGCAGCCTCACCTGTTCCAGGCACTCCAGTCTTCCTGTTCCCCTGCAGTCTGGTCAAACTCATGCTGGTAGCTTCGAGAACACTGTCCAACCAACTTTGTAACCAGAGGTTCAACTGACTAGAATCTGAATCACATGCACCACAAGGCCTATGCAGCCTCAACTTAAGATGGCTCTCCGGCCTGGCTTTGCACTGCAAAGTTTGCAGCAGCACGTGCAACAAAATGGCGTCCAGCATTCAAAAACCCCCTCAGCTTGCATTAACTAGCCACACACAAGGCATGCAAGCTCCACTCCCCAGTCGTTCTCAGACTCCTTATTGGGTGAGCAACACAGCCAAGCAACACAGTTGGAGCCTCCCTCCTCCCTGGCTGGCAGGGAGGGAGGGAGAGGAGCTGCTTCCTTTGAAATTTAAGGGACATCCTTTAAGGGACATTTAAGGGACATCCATCAATAAGGGACAGCAGCGGGACATGGCGCTGGAATAAGGGACTGTCCCTTCAAATAAGGGACACTTGACAGCTATGTTCTTAGCTAGCCAGTGCTGAAATTCAAAAGCACCCAGATTTCCCCATTTCTCCCTTCCAATCTCAAAAGCAACATTTGCCTTTTGAATCTGAAACATTTGAGCTCTTTAGACCTGCTGGCAACTCTCAAGTATACAGATTTCGGCCAGGTCCAATTATAAGAACTCACCAGAAGCCAGCTTTTCACACATCAATTGAAATTGCCCGCCAAAGCCAGAGACTGCATGCCATTGCATGTCAACTGCGAAAAGCTAGGTCCCGAATGCCATTGCATGCCGCCCACCAAAGACATGAAATCTCCCTTGCTAAATTTCAAGCTGCGAAATGAAACGGCGTTGAGGACGGAACAGGAAATATCCAGCAACTGTCGGGCTATATTTGCAAATATCTGACCTTGCCATTTGCCATTTTATTCATCTTGCTAATTATTCTGCTTTAAATGTGCAATTTATATTTGACTTCACTTAGCAAGGGTGGGGTGTTGTTTTTAAATGCTTAAGTTTTTTTTTTGTTAACTTTGTGTTAAATACGCATTCGGTAGTTGACCTCCTTTGTGATGTTTTATTTTGAAATCTTTTAAGATAATATTTTAGTTATTTATGTTAATTACGTTGCTTTGACCGTATATACTCTATATTTGACTTCCTTCAGATTGTTTTATCGATGCTTTAATATGCTGCAAGCCGCTTAGAGGTTTTTCCTGAAAATACCAAACGGTATAGAAACAAAATAAATAATGATAAATAATACTTCCTGCTTCTCCCTGACATCACCCCACCCTCTATTTATAGGGTGCCATTCCTGCTTCTGTCACCAGGGGGCATGTCGACACCCTGCAGTGGCAGATAATCCTGGCTCTGCCAATCCGCGCCTTTAGATGCTGGGCATGCAAGCGTTTGGCCAGGGAGGGGGGCAGATCTGGCCCTGGCGCCCAGCCCAGCCTGGCGCCCTTCCAGGGACAAACAGTCATCCTTAGCGAAGGCAGATGGTTACCTGGGAGGCCGCAGGAGGCTGTTTCTCCCTGGCAGCCTCTTACCAAGCTCTAGGGAAACCCTGATTTCCCTTGGGGCAGGTCCCTGCAGGCAGAAATGCAACAGGTGCGGCGCAGAAACACCCACCTGTTGGGTTTCGGCCTGCAATGCATGCACCACCCACGCCGCGGGTGCAGATTCAGAGGAGGCTGTGTGATAGGAATTTTATGGTCTTAGATATATGGTAATGTTCATAAGTGTACCAACCAAGCACATACATGGATCAGCACAGGAAGGCCAACCTGGAACCATTTTGATTCCTAAACTGAGCCAATGTTTTCTCTGCAAGGTGAAAGTGGAAAAGCCTCCCCCTTGTCTTTTCCTTCACAAATCCTGTCTTAAGGGTATGTCTGTGTTTGAATAGGGTGTGAGCCAGTGACCTGGCCCAGGAACCAAGTATTTATCACTACAAAAAACTAGCCAGGCTACCCAGGAAATCCAATCAAGTAACCTGCCAGACAGGAGATAAACAACATTCAAATGTTCTGTTTTAGACCGTCTTTTCTGTGATGTAGGTGTGATGTATCTGAGGGGTGGTCTTAGGTTACACCCCTTCTGTGATGTATGTATGATGTTTCTGGGGGTGGTCTTGATCTACAGGGTGGCAATTTCAAAAGTCTTTATAAGGCCTTGCACACTATATAAGGGTGGGCACACCTGGGTTCTGGGTCCTCCTCCTTTCCTGCGTGTGAGGGGAGCACCCTGTTGCAACAGATCAATAAAGATCAAGCTTACAGGCTGCTTTGCTTCTCAATATTCTCTGGTTGGCCTCTGTTATTCTCTCCTACCAATAGCATCACTGCAGATGGTGACAGCAGTCACGAAATTAAAAGACGCCTGCTCCTTGGGAGAAAGGCGATGGCAAACCTAGACAGCATCTTAAAAAGCAGAGACATCACCTTGCCAACAAAGGTCCCTATAGTTAAAGCTATGGTTTTCCCAGTAGTGATGTATGGAAGTGAGAGCTGGACCATCAAGAAGGCTGATCGCCGAAGAATTGATGCTTTTGAATTCTGGTGCTGGAGGAGACTCTGGAGAGTCCCATGGACTGCAAGAAGATCCAACCTCTCCATTCTGAAGGAAATCAGCCCTGAGGGCTCACTGGAAGGACAGATCCTGAAGCTGAGGCTCCAAGCCTTTGGCCACCTCATGAGAAGAGAAGACTCCCTGGAAAAGACCCTGATGTTGGGAAAGATGGAGGGCACAAGGAGAAGGGGACGACGGAGGACGAGATGGTGGGACAGTGTTCTTGAAGCTACCAGCATGAGTCTGACCAAACTGCGGGAGGCAGTGGAAGACAGGAGTGCCTGGCGCGCTCTGGTTCAGGGGGTCACGAAGAGTCGGACACGACTAAACGACTAAACAACAAACCAATAGTGAACCTATGTAAGAACTCTATATGGGCTCTTGGATTTCCCCATAAGGGAAAAGGACATATTTTTATTTACAACAGCTGTCCATTTTTCTCCCTGTTGCCATGCTAGGGGCTCAGGCCCAGTCACAGAAACAACAGCCTGCACTTCGAAGCTGTGTTGTCCTCAATCTCGGAAGAACGACGGAAGGAGACGGAACCAGAGAAAGAGAGAGAGATTTCTCCAGGCCTCAATCTTTCTCTCCTCCACTCCTCTTTCAGATGCATTTCTGAGGTCGGCTGCCCCAAAACCAGCCTGGCAGCAATCCTCAGATGAATTGAAAAACTCTGGGCAAGGCTCCACCCTGTTGCGCAATAACCTTGCAAGGTGGTGGCAGGGCTTTGCTTTGTTTATCGTGGGGAGACTTCTGGGAAATGTGTTGAGCTATCAACATCCCTCTCCTCTCCTGTCCTTTGGGCTGATTTTCATTTTAGGGGCTGGGCCCAAGATGCAAAACCGGCCTTTGGCAACCCGCCACCCTCTCCAGATGTAGAAGAGTGGCAGTTTAAGGTTAAGGGGTATGCAGAAATAGGCAAGCTAACAGCAGAAAAATTCGACATCAGGATGATGAAACCTATCAAAAAGAATGGGGGAAATTTATGTTATACAGTGGTACGCTTCAGGTTACAGACTCGGCTAACCCAGAAATAGTGCTTCAGGTTAAGAACTTTGCTTCAGGATGAGAACAGAAATCGTGCTCTGGCGGCGCAGCGGGAGGCCCCATTAGCTAAAGTGGTGCTTCAGGTTAAGAACAGTTTCAGGTTAAGTACGGACCTCCGGAACGAATTAAGTACTTAGCCTGAGGTACCACTGTATATAGAGAAGATGATGTGAAATAGGGAAACCAGTAGAACTGGAATAAACCTCATAACGGGAAAATACAAAGAAATTTACTGGACAATAATATCAAAATGAATTTAAAATGTATATTATGACCAAGGTTGAACAGTATTTGTAGATGAATACAGGCAGACAACAAGAATTGTATATATAGAAAGATTTATTTGTTTACGGACATTTCCCGGACAAAAATTGAAGAAGAACAACTATATACAAAATGGATAAAGACAACGCGAAAAGTTAGACAACACAAAAAAGCCAGAAGGAGAGAAGTCAGCTCTTGAGAGCAAGAACAAATGTAAAATGTAATATAATAAGTGTATGTATAGTATGTAATTATAAAAAGCCAATAAAGATCATCTTAAAAAAAAAAATGTTGGGAGATTGAGGGTGGATAAAATAAAGTCTTCCTTCATGAGTTAAACGGGGCATAGGCAAACTTGGCCTTCCAGATGTTTTGGGACTACAACTCCCATCATCCCTGACCACTGGTCCTGTTAGCTCGGGATGATGGGAGTTGTAGTCCCAAAACATCTGGAGGGCCGAGTTTGCCTATGCCTGGGTTAAACAGAAGAACTCCCTGCTGCAGTAGGCTTTAAAAGAGGATTGGACAGATTCATGGAGGAGGAGAGAGCTATCGAGGGGTAAATTAAAGGTAAAGGGACCCCTGACCATTAGGTCCAGTCGTGGCCGACTCTGGGGTTGCGGCACTCATCTCGCTTTACTGGCCAAGGGAGCCAGCGTCCAGATTCCAGGTCATGTGGCCGGCATGACTAAGCCGCTTCTGGCGAACAAGAGCAGCGCACGGAAATGCCATTTACCTTCCTGTCGGAGTGGTACCTATTGATCTATTTGCACATTGATGTGCTTTTGAACTGCTAGGTTGGCAGGAGCAGGGACGGAGCAACGGGAGCTCACCCCGTCGTGGGGATTCGAACCGCCGACCTTCTGATCGGCCAGTCCTAGGCTCTGTGGTTTAACCCACAGCACCACCCGTGTCCCTTTATCGAGGGGGTACTAGGCAGGAAAATCTGTTGCTGGACGTTGACCCCCCCCTTAAGCTGGCTCCATGGCCAGGTCACCTTTGAACTCCTGCGGCCGGCATCTCCCTTTAAGACTTAGCAAGAGAATTTGCAGCCATCCGTTCTCTCCCCCAGCTGTTTATCCTTTAGCCAGGAGCTGGTCTCTTGACCTCTCCACCCCGGCTCCCCAGTCTCCAAGCAGATCCTGCAGACTTTGACCCGAGGAGCCTTCTTCCCTTCGAGACCCCCTCTTGAACTTTGCAACGGCCACCCGTTTATTGAGGCCGGACTTGTTTACTCTGAGTTGGGGTTGCAGGGAGAGAAGCTTCTAGGCAGGATCTGAAAGGAGAAATGGGGATCTCTTAGGGAGAGAGAGGGAAGCAGGCCCAAAATATGTTGCCTTCGCAGATACTCCTTCGTAGTGGGATGTGCAAAACCAGCGCAGGCTCTCCCCCGAGTGCGGAGCTACGCTTACATATACGGTGAGAAGCAGAGAGGGCTGACAACAAAATAATAATAATAATAATAATAATAATAATAATAATAATAATAATAATATATTATTTATACCCCGCCCATCTGGCTGGGCTTCCCCAGCCACTCTGGGCAGCTTCCAACAAAATATTAAAATACCGCAATACATCAAACATTAAAAGCTTCCCTAAACAGGGCTGCCTTCAGAAGATAGAGTCTTTATCAAGAAATGGAGTTTCTTTTATAACGTAGCGCAAGAATAAGGGACAGGCTAATGTCAACCCATTTGTGTTAAACGGAACCTTGTGGTGTTCATTTGCTGTGTTTGGTTTTGGTCTACAGTGGTACCTCGGGTTAAGTATTTAATTCGTTCCGGAGGTCTGTTCTTAACCTGAAACTGTTCTTAACCTGAAGCACCACTTCAGGTAATGGGGCCTCCTGCTGCCGCCACGCCGCCAGAGCACGATTTCTGTTCTCATCCTGAAGCAAAGTTCTTAACCTGAAGCACTATTTCTGGGTTAGCGGAGTCTGTAACCTGAAGCGTATGTAACCTGAAGCGTATGTAACCTGAGGTACCACTCTACTGTCTACTGTCATCTCACTTGTTATTATGTCTGTTATTATGCTTGTCACTTTATAAATAAATATATGGCAATTTAAAAAAACAAACAAAAGACTTTCGAACATTTTACGGCAGAACTGATGAAAACTGTATTTCCCAGCTTTAAAGAATCAGACGAGGGAACAGTTTTGCCTCATCCAAAAGCATATAGCCTGGTTTTGACTCCTCTGAGTTTCCTAAATCTGAGGAAATTGTGGCGGGTGGGAACTATTATGGGTTTGTACATCCCCACAGAGTTGGACACGACTAAACAACAACAACAGATCCCCACAAATTCCTGCATTGCAGGGGGTGGGACTAGATGACTCTGTGGGACCCTTCCAACTCTGCAAAATGTTTCTCATTGTTGCAGGAATTTATATATAGGTTGGGGGGGGGGTTGCCCCTTCAGCAGATATCATGCACATGCAGCCCACTACCAAAACCAGCACAAGCGCTTTTGTGACTTTGGTGATTTGTCCCCACAAAACACTTCATCACAGTTTCTTCCTATCTATTCAAAGGGCCTCTGCTGCACGATACCAAATGTAAGAATTCACTGATCAATGGATCTCTGTACTGGCTCACTGGGAAAACTTCAAAACAAAAAAATTCCTTCCAGTAGCACCTTAAAGACCACACTTCTTCAGATACGAAAGTGCACACGACAGCTCATACCAAGAACTAACTTAGTTGGTCTTTAAGGTGCTACTGGAAGGAATTTTTTTGTTTTGACTATGGCAGACCAACACGGCTACCTATCTGTAACTGGGAAAACTTCAGAAATTCATATAGACACGTGAGCTCAGCTACTCAGCAGCCCCAACTCCTGAGTGATAATTCTTGGCATCCTGATACCTGAGTGCCATTCCAGAAATAAAAAACCCAGATGAGGACAAAAGGGTGTGATTATCGATAGATTTTATTGCATTAGCCGTATGGCCATAGCATAATATACATAGAAATAACAACATAAAATGGGGGTGGGGAGGTAAAAGTAGATATCATCCTAGCTCCTTGTACAATAAGGCTACTTGGAAGTTCGTTTGATTGTGCGGCGTATCAACTACAGCTGTGGTATTAAAGAAAAAGTTGGTGCCGCTTTCCTCTTCATCACACTAAGCAGGAAGTTAGCTGTCATCTCGGTAATCCAACAATCAGAATCCTGCAGAAGAAGGGACACTATCCAAGGCTGGATTGGGAGATGAAGGAGTTAGAAACCGAGATCTTTCATCTGTCCAGTTGGGACAGAAGAGCATTACGTGTTCCATAGTCTCCAGAGCCGTGTCATTGCAGGTGCATGTTCTATTTGCGATGGGAATTCTAGAATAACGACCTGACAGAACTGCTGTAGGAAAACAGTTGAGACGGGCACAGGTAAAGGCCCTTCGCTTAGCCTCCGAAGAAATTGTGAAGCAGTATAGAGGGAGGGTGTGATTAACTTGGCTGGGAAACAGGGAAATGTAAATATCTTTTTTGTTACACTTGATGGGTGTCTGGTGGAGGGCAAGGGGAACCATGGGGCAGGGTCCAGGATGCTCAGATTCCGGCCACCAGACCTCCCTTTTCATGATGTAGGAGTGATGTAGTTTGGGGGGGTGTAACACGGGGATTAGCAGCTTATAAAAGTTGGGGTCTTCTTTTGTTTGGGGCTTCCATCTTGTTCCACCTGGTGGCAGGTGGGAGTCCCGTCGTGACAGTCTTCAATAAAGACCAAGCCTACTGGCTGCTGTTTGGCTCTGGTATTCCTGGCTGGTGTCCTTGTTTTTTTGTCCAAGGGAACCCTCAGATTTCTCCGTTAACATCATCACAGCTCAACCTTACAAGGGTGTGGGACCTGTGTGGTGTAGTGTGGTGTAGTGGTTAAGAGCGGTAGTCTCGTAATCTGGAGAACCGGGTTCGAGTCTCCACTCCTCCACCTGCAGCTGCTGGGTGACCTTAGAGTCACACTTCTCTAAAGTCTCTCAACTCCACTCACCTCACAGAGCATTTGTTGTGGGGGAGGAAGGGAAAGGAGAATGTTAGCCGCTTTGAGACTCCTTAAAGGGAGTGAAAGGCGGGATATCAAATCCAAACTCTTCTTCTTCTTCTTCTGAAGGGTTAAAGTCGAGGAGGTGGCCTTGGAGAGCTCTGGGTTCCAATCCTGGCTCCCCTCCCCACCCCCAGGGAACTCCAGTCCCCAGTGGGCTTCCTGATTCCTCCATAAGGGAGAGGAGGGAGGGACCCAGTTTTGCAAAAAACGCTCGACCCAGATTCCCGGGGAAGGAAGGAAGCTCTTTCCCTCCACGTAACCGGTGAGCCTGGCTGAATGTGGGTCACCCTGTGCACTAAATGCAGCATCGCTCCAGGCACCCAAAGCCATTGCTCAGCTCCAAAGGCCTTTGCGAAAACAAACACTGGGAACCTTTAGGCTTTTTTGCAAGACGGCCGGCGTGGTTCAGAGACCCAAATTCCGGCCTCGGATGCCTGGGTTCAGATTCCTTGCCTGGGCACGTCGGCAGGCAGGATCTGGGCAAGTCCTCCTGACTGCCTTGCGCCACAAAACATTGAACACTTTTATATAATTTTTAAACTAGTTTTTTAACACATCATTCTCAACAGTAATTATACATACTTTTACATCTTATGCAGTTTTTTGGCTTCCATCAGTCCTGTCTGAAAATTTTCCAATCTAATCTCTCAGTATGCATTTCTTATTTTCCCTATTACATTTCAAACTCATAACCAATATCTCTATCTTTTTCTACTTTGAAACACTTGGATATTTCTCCTTACACAACTTCTTGTAGTCCTACTAGCGTAATTTGTTGATTACAGTTGCTCTTCAAATAATTCATATACTTCTTCCAATCTTCTGTCAATCTCTGGTCCCGCAGGTTTTGAATCCTTCCTGTCATTTTGTCCAATTCTGCATAGTTTCGTCTGCCATTCTTCTTTCGTCAGAATTTCTTCTTGTTTCCATTTCTGGGCTAACAATACTCTTGCCGCTGTTGTTGCATATAAAAACAATTTAACATCTTGCCTATTAATGTCCTGACCTATAATACCAAGTAAAAATGCTTCTGGTTTTTTAAAAAATGTGTATTTCAACATCTTTTTCATATTATATATCATTTCCCAGAAGTTCTTTACTTTTTTACATTCCCACCACATATGATAAAATGTTCCTTCTTTTTCTTTATATTTCCAACATTTATGATTTGTCTTATACAGCTAATTTCACTGGTGTCTTATATAGCTAATTTCACTGGGGTAATATACCTGGGAACCGTAGTTTAAGGGCGCTGGGAGTTCTCCCAGAGCTACAGTTCCCAAGATCCTTTGGCGGCTTACAGTGGCCTAAGAGTGCTTTGTTTATTACAGATTTTCTTTCTTTGTTGTATTTATGGAATCGTGGAATTTAAGAGTAGTGAGGGACCACGAGCGTCATCTAGTCCAGCCCCCTGAAATGCAGGAATCTATCGCCCAACTTGGAACTCGAACCCAGAACCCTGAGGTTAAGAGTCTCATGCTCATAGGGCCAAGCTGCAGCCAAGGAGTTCTCTGACTCCCCACAACAACCTTGTGAGGTAGGAGAAGCTGAGAGAAGGCAAGGTCTGGCTCCCAAGGTCACGCCATGAGCTTCGTGGCTGAGTGGGGATTCGAACCCTAGTCCTAGCCCAACATTCGAACCCAGCCCTTCTCAACCTTGAGTCACCAGACCTTGTGGTGTCAAAAACCCCATATTTCCTGAACGTTGGGGTTGTGCAGGCAGGCTGGGGCTGATGGGAGCTTTTATTATTATTATTATTTTCATTTTTTTAAAAAAAAAATAATATTTATTGACGTTTCAAAAAAGTTACAAAAATGAAAAAAGAAAAGAAAAAATACAAAATACAGAAAAATAAAAGCAGTTTAAAAACAAATCAATCTTTCCATATCTTGTCTTTCATTTACTTGTTTCCCTGACCTCCTCACACCTCCCTTTTTTGTATTCTAGTTCAATTGGTTATTTCAGCAAATCCTTTCCGTTTTTGCTTTTATCTTAATAATCCATCTTAATATATTGTAGCTTTACATTCTCAGCTGTTAACAATCCATTTTTACATACCCCTTTGTAACATTACTGCTAAAACCACATAACTTCATTCTAGCATCCTTCTAACATTCCTTAATTTTACAGTGTTTCTGTAAATAGTCTTTGAATTTCTTCCAATCTTCTTCCACCGACTCTTCTCCCTGGTCTCAGATTCTGCCAGTCATTTCCTCCAGTTCCATGTAGTCCATTACCTTCATCTGCCATTCTTCCCGGGTGGGTAAATCTTGTGTCTTCCAATACTTTGCGATAAGTATTCTTGCTGCTGTTGTAGCATACATAAAAAAAGTTCTATCCTTCTTTAGCACCAATTGGCCGACCATGCCCAGGAGAAAGGCCTCTGGTTTCTTCAAGAGGGTATATTTAAATACCTTTTTCATTTCATTATAGATCATCTCCCAGAAAGCCTTAATCCTTGGGCACGTCCACCAGTGCTTTTTTCTGTGGAGACAACGCAAACCCCTAAACATTTTGTGAATCTTAAGTTTGGCCTCACTGAGGGGCAGTATTTCAACATGAGTAGGAAAATGAGATTAAAAACATTTTTTTAAAAGAAAAAAGCACTGGTTTTTAAAATAAAACATATTTGATTTATCGAAAAATTTTGTGGCGGTTCAGAAGAGAAAAACGAGTAGTACAAAGACATCTGAAGACCCTAAGGTGGGAAAGGCAGCTCTAACCACTGCGCCACACTGCCTCCACTCTAACCAACACCCTAGCAAGACTTCTGTACTCTTTAATAGTTGAACCAAACAGGCATGTAAGGAGAGGAACTGAGCCAGTCTCTCCTCTCTGCCTAACCCCTAATCAGTTTTTCCAGCTGGCCTCTTGCCTCTCTTTTCCCCACCTGCGAAATGGGTCCTAAGGAATTATGTAGGCGGCAGAGAGATGACGACTCAAGCCGTCTGGCCCAGTGGCCTGACCTGGTTGGAGCACAGTTTCTAGGTGAGGGTGACACAATTGAGGGTTCGGCAACACACGCCTGGCCACTGACTCACCTGGCTCTGAGGAATCCTTTCACAAGGGAACACCTGTTAAAATGAAATTATTCTTTTAAACAAAAAAACACCTCTCCCGTAACCCAGCAAGGATTCAGACCCAGCTGACCAGCATTCCACTGTTTCATTTGCGAAATAACTTTGGCCATTGGAATATCCATCTGCCTATCTCCCTAATCTATCAACGTCCCCTCCAAAAATCTGTTTTATGTCGATTTTTCAATTTCATTGTTCTGTGTGGGACAATGACAATCAAGATATCGTATCGTAAGGTGTGAAATTGACTCCTGGAGGAAAGGCGGAATAAGCCTGCAGCAATTTTCCTAGCCGGAATGAGAAACAACATAATAAATTTGAAAATACCCTCTTCCGCCTTTTAATGGAATGAAATGGGCATATAAATCACTGCACTGTGTTTTGATCTTTTTTTTAACAGCATGTCATTTGCCAGACACACTTAGAGTCATAGAATTGGGGGTGTTTGGAAGGGATCCCCAAAACTCTTCCTGTCTGCAGTGCAAGAATCATGGCTAAAAACAACAACCAGACAGATAGCCATCAAATCTCATTTTTGCAACCTCCAGTGAAGGAGAGGCCACCAGCTTCTGAGGCCACAGAATCGCAAGACTGTAGAGTTGCGAGGGACCCCTGAAGGTCATCCGGCCCAATCCCATTTCGTGGAGGAATCCCAGTGTCAGAATTATATATATTTAATAATAATACAGTGGTACCTCGGGTTAATTCGTTCCGGAGGTCCGTTCTTAACCTGAAACTGTACTTAACCTGAGACACCACTTTAGCTAATGGGGCCTCCTGCTGCTGCCGCGCCGCCGGAGCACAATTTCTGTTCTCATCCTGAAGCAAAGTTCTTAACCCGAGGTACTATTTCTGGGTTAGTGGAGTCTGTAAACTGAAGCGTATGTAACCCGAGGTACCACTGAATAATAATAATAATAATAATAATAATAATAATAATAATAATAATAATAATAATAATAATAATTTATTTATACCCCGCCCATCTGTCTGTCTGGGTTTCCCCAGCCACTCTGGGCGGCTTCCAACAAAATATTAAAATACAATAGTCTAGTAAACATTAAAAGCTTCCCTAAACAGGGCTGCCTTCAGATGACTTCTGAAGGTTTGGTAGTTATTTTTCTCTTTGACATCTGGTGGGAGGGCGTTCCACAGGGCAGGTGCCACCACCGAGAAGGCCCTCTGCCTGGTTCCCTGTAACTTGGCTTCTCGCAGGGAGGGAACTGCCAGAAGGCCCTCAGAACTGGACCTCAATGTCTGGGCTGAACGATGGGGGTGGAGATGCTCCTTCAGGTCTACTGGGCCTTTGAGGCCGTTTAGGGCTTTCAAGGTCAGCACCAACACTTTGAATTTTGCTCAGAAACGTCCTGGAAGCCAATGTAGGTATTTCAAGACTGGTGTTATATGGTCTTGGCGGCCGCTCCCAGTCCCCAGTCCGGCTGCCGCATTCTGGATTAATTGCAGTTTCCGGGTCACCTTCAAAGGTAGCCCCACGTAGAGCGCATGACAGTAGTCCAAGCGAGAGATAACCAGAGCATGCACCACTCTGGCCAGACAGTCCACAGGCAGGCAGGGTCTCATCCTGCGTACCAGATGGAGCTGGTAGACAGCTGCCCTGGACACAGAACTGACCTGGGCCTCCATGGACAGCGGTGAGTAAAGTCAAGGTTCTGTTGTGGAATATACAATGAGGAGGGGAATGATCAGAGTGCCTTTTGCTCATCGCCAGTCCACTCCTAACCAGACCAGAGACATTTCAGGGTGCATCTGCCACGCATTGGGCAGTGGGTGTCAGAAACTTCCCTCGCCCGTGGTCTGGGGTCTGTAAGCAACCAAGGACGTCAGCATAGCCTGGCTGCCGGATCTGGCCAAACGGGGCCCATCTAAGCCCAGCATCCTTGCTCTCCCGGTGACCCAGAAGCCCCCAAGGGAAGCCCCCAAGCACCATTGTCTAATTCCCTTTCGGAGCCATCTAAATGGGCAGCAGCCGTCACTTCCTCTTGTGGCAAGGAGTTCCGCAGTTTAACTGCGCCGAGTGAAGAAACACCGTCCTGAATCTCCCAGCGTTCAGCTTCCGTTGGATTTAGTCTCATGAGGGAAGGGGGGGAGATCTGTCTGTCTGCTTTCTCTACACACGATGCAATTTTACGAACTGCTGTTTTTCAAAACTATAAAAAACAAAAACCCTACAGATTATTCATACGGGAGCTCCAGCCTCTGGGATCATATTGCCTGCACCTTTACAATATCCTTTTTTGGAGGGCTAGGCATATTTTGTTGATAACCCTTTGCAGAGTGTCTGTTGGGGATCTGGGGTTGGACTGGGTGACCTCTGGTGTTGTTTTCATCATCTTCTTCTTCTTCCAAGCCTGTGATTTCAAGAGACCAGGAAATAAGAGGGAGGGAATGGAAGCCTTGAAACTGGGGTGCCCAAAACTGTGACTTGGGTCACAGTTAATAGCAAGGACCAGTCGGACTGGCTTTGTATTGGAAAAAATGATGCAGGTACGATGGCTCAACACTTAATTGGAAATAACAACCACACACCTGGAATCCTTCTAATCCCTGAGCTTCTGACTAGCTCCAGGAAAAATGAAGGCTGGAAAATGCAGGGGGCAGAACAATCGCCAAAATTCCCGGGTCCTTCCCAGTTCTAGGAAGGGAGTGTATCTCACACAGATTTCTTCTTGAGATAAGGCATAGCAGATCATTTGGGGAACATGCCTTCCATCTCGCTCGCTGGTGTGACCCGAAAGCTTGCACACTTCTGCACCGACAGAGGCTGCTCCTTGTTCAACAACCGCCCGTGCTTATTTTCTCCAGCAGACAGGGCCGGATTTAGGTTTGATGAAGCCCTAAGCTACTGAAAGGGACGCGGGTGGCGCTGTGGGTTAAACCACATAGCCTAGGACTTGCCGATCAGAAGGTCGGCGGTTCGAATCCTCGCGACGGGGGGAGCTCCCGTTGCTCGGTCCCTGCTCCTGCCAACCTAGCAGTTCGAAAGCACCTCAAAGTGCAAGTAGATAAATAGGTACCACTCCGGCGGGAAGGTAAACGGCGTTTCCGTGCGCTGCTCTGGTTCGCCAGAAGCGGCTTAGTCCTGCTGGCCACAGGACCCGGAAGCTGTACGCCGGCTCCATCGGCCAATAAAGCGAGATGAGCGCCGCAAGCCCAGAGTCGGCCACGACTGGACCTAATGGTCAGGGGTCCCTTTACCTTACCTTTTAAGCTACTGAAGGTAATGTCCAGCTGTCCTTTGTCAACAACAAATTGTCCCTGTTTTTTGTGTGTTGAATATATGCTATATGCTATATGAATATATGCTATGATAGACCTAATAAGTATCTCAAGCCATTTGCCCATGTTGCCCTGCAATCAGTCCATGCAGAATATAGGCACCCTATATATAGAAAGGAGCAAACCAGTGATATTTTAGGGAGCAGGCAAGCAGGCAAGCAGGCGGGGCCCGTGACTTACATCCTAGGAGCCTACAGAACACAACACAAAACACTATTGCTGTAGGTAGGTTATATTTCATTTGTTTTTTATCTTATATTTTGGAAATGTACATCCATGTGTTGTTTTTTTCCTTGACATTTTTTTGGGGCCCCCAAGGGAGTGGGGCCCTAAACTATAGCTTGTTTAGCTTATATGCAAATCTGGCACTGCCAATAATAATAATAATAATAATAATAATAATAATTTATTTATACCCCACCCATCTGGCTGTGCTTCCCCATACACTCTGGGTGGTTTCCAAAAAAAATATTAAAATACCCTAATACATCAAACATTAAAAGCTTCCCTAAACAGGGCTGCCTTCAGATGCCAGCAGATCATATTGGCCCCGAAAGATGGGAGGGGCAAAGTATGTGAGTTTTTCATCTTCACGGGACTCTTCAGAAAGGGTTTCAGCCTGAGAAAGCGCTCTGTGTTCCTAAAAAAGCGACATTCCTACTTCTAGGGCGGGTTATCGTAAAAATGGGAGGGTAAAGGGCAAGATTCCCAGATTTTGCATTCTGATAGCAATATGCCAAGCTATGCCAGATCCTAATCATTTAACCCCAGGGCTAAATGGGGACTTCAAAGCCCTTCTGCAAACAGGTCCTCTTTTAAACCTCAGGCAAAGCACATTCCAGCAGGATTGGACCCTGCCCTCTGGCAAGCAATGGGCAGTGCAACAGTCGCCCTTGGCAGGCTGTGGATTCTCCTTTTTGGACGTCCCATCACCTCCTGGCAAATAGAAGGGGAAGAAATGGAGGCAGTGAGAGATTTAACTTTCTTGGGCTCCATGATCACTGCAGATGGTGACAGCAGCCACGAAATTAAAAGACGTCTGCTTCTTGGGAGAAAAGCAATGACAAACCTAGACAGCATCTTAAAAAGTAGAGACATCACCTTGCCAACAACATATACAGTAGTTAAATCTCTGGTTTTCCCAGCAGTGATGTATGGAAGTGAGAGCTGGACCATAAAGAAGGCTGATCGCCAAAGAATGGATGCTTTTGAATTCTGGTGCTGGAGGAGACTCTGGAGAGTCCCATGGACTGCAAGAAGATCAAACCTCTCCATTCTGAAGGAAATCAGCCCTGAGTGCTCACTGGAAGGACAGATCCTGAAGCTGAGGCTCCAAGACTTTGGCCACCTCAGGAGAAGAGAAGACTCCCTGGAAAAGACCCTGATGTTGGGAAAGATGGAGGGCGCAAGGAGAAGGGGAAGACGGAGGACAAGATGGTGGGACAGTGTTCTTGAAGCTACGGGCATGAGTTTGACCAAACTGCGGGAGGCAGTGGAAGACAGGAGGGCCTGGCGTGCTCTGGTCCAGGGGGCCACGAAGAGGCGGATACGACTAAATGACTCAACAAGTTGGATGGCCATCCATCATGGATGCTTTAGCTAAGATTCCTGCATTTCAGGGGGCTGGACTAGATGGCTTTGGGAGTCCCTTCCTAGTCTACAATTCCACGATTCTATGAATTTCCTCTCTTCCTCTTCTCAAGGCACTTGGGATTGGGTTCGATTTCAGATGGAGGGTGTGTGGAACCTAAGCACTCAGGATTATGTTGCAAGGAAAGCAACAGGTTGTTGAAAACATTTGCAATGCTAATTTCCTTTCATGGTATCCTAGCGATGATACCAAGGCTATCAAGGCAGGCCAAACATTCAGCCTTTCAAAAAATAAAATAAAAATGCTTTTACCAATGTCTCACAACAAATGTAGCCAATCTGTAGAAAAAAGAGAAAAAACGTGTGTTCTTTTGTAAACAAGGGAAATCTTTAATAAAAAATATTCTTAAAATAAAATAAAAATGCTTCTGTTTCTTTGGAACGCATCTCAAGTTGGAGGGTCTCTTTAATAATAATAATAATGAAAATAAATTTTATTTATACCCCGCCCTCCCCGGCCAGAGCCGAGCTCAGGGCGGCTAACACCAATAAAATCACAGTAAAAACATAATGGGGGGGAAACAAAAACAAAAAATTAAAATACAGGTTAAAATGCAATTTAAAATGCAGCCTCATTTTAAAAGTAGCTGATAAATCAAGACCATAAGGGGAGGGAAACATAAGGGTCAGAGTGAGTCCAAACCAAAGACCAGGCGGAACAGCTCTGTCTTGCAGGCCCTGCGGAAAGATGTCAAGCCCCTCTTTTATATGTGAATACACATATAATTTTATCTGTATGCCCCCTTTCCACAATTCAAAGCATGCTCAAGGTGCCGCAAGGTGGTGGTTCTCATTTATAATTTTATTATTTTGTTTTATTTATTGCCGATGGCTCGAGATTGCCGCTTGCAATTTAAAAGAAGAAAAGGAGGAAGGAAACGACGTCAAATGAAAACGCAGCGCGAGGTTTAAAAGCATTATTAGAGAATGGTTCTCATCCTGTACTGACATAAAAAAAGGACACGTCCTGGCCCACTCGACTAAAAGAGGGAGACCTACTGCGAGCGAAACCCCTGGGTGAATCAGAACATCTTCGCCGGGCGCCTAAAGGTTGATAGTGACGGTGCCACCTCCCTGGGGAAAGCGTGCCACAGCAGGGAAGCCACCACCGAGAAGGCCCCGCTCTGTCTACCGTATGTGGTGGACGTGCAAAATAACAAAAGCATTCTGGGAAATGATATATGATGAGTTGAAAAAAATGTTAAAAATAACATTTGTGGTGGTGGTGGTGGTGGGGAGACAGAAGCTTTTTTTATTAGGAATTCTAGCTGCAGAAATACCAAAGGAGCCAAAAAGTTTATTTATGCAGGAGACGACAGTAGCACGGATGCTACCGACCCAGAGATGGAAAGAAGATAAAAGTCCAAACTGAAGACGAATGGTTGATGAAGATGATGGATTATGCTGAAATGGCGAAAATGACCAGGAAAATCAGAAACCAAGACGATGGAAACTTTAAGAAGGAATGGGAGGAAAATGTAAGTTGCCTAAGAGTACACTTTAAACAACTGAAAACTTTGGCAGGATTATAGCAACACTTGTAATGTATTAAAGACTAAGGTAAACAGGGTTTTTTTTTTTTAAAAAAATATCTTTATTAATTTAAAATAAATACATTTATGAAAAAACAGATGTACATACAAATAAACAAATATACAATCAAACAAACAAATAACAGAAGAATCAAATTCTCCTGGTAAAAAGGGATTTTTTAAGAAAGATGGAGAAAAAGCTTGCTAATGGAAGCCATAGAGGGGTGGGGGGGAGTCTAAAGATTCAGGAAATCCTACATGTTTATTGTTTGAATTCAAATGTATGTTGTAAACTTGAATAATTATTTTTTATTAAAGAGAGAGAGAGAGAGAGAGAGAGAGAGAGAGAAGGCTCCATTCTCAAGCAGTGCGGAGTTGGACTATGGAACTCCCTGACACATGAGGCCACCAACCTAGATGGCTTTAAAAAGAGAATCAGGCAAAATTTATAGAGGACAGGGCTATCGGCAGCTACTAGCCAGGATGCCACAGTCGGAGGCTGCAGTTCTTCTGGAGCCTAGTTTCTGGGAACCGCAGGACGGGGAAGAGGGCTCTTGTGCCCTGCAGATGTGATAAGAATTAGATATATAATAAATGTTCATAAATGTACCAAGCAAGCACCTACATAGATCAGCACAGGAAGGCCGACCTGAAACCATTTTTGATTCCCAAACTGACCAAATGTTTTCTCTGCAAGGTCAAAGGAAAATGGAAAGCCCTCCCCACTTTCTTTTCCTTCACAAATCCTGTCTTGAGGGTATTTGAATAGGGTGAGCCTGTGACCTGGCTCAGGAACTAAGTATGTATCGTTACAAAAGACTGGCCAGGGTATCCAAGCAAGTGAGCATTAACAGGTGACCTGTCAGACGAGATAAACAAAGCACTCAGATTTCTGCTGTAGACCGCCTTTTCTGTGATGTAGGTATGATGTATCGGGTGTGTGTCTCTTGGGTTCCACCCCTTCCTGTGATGTATGTATGATGTATGGAGGGGTGGTCTTGATCTACAGGGTGGCAATGTCTATATAAGGGTGGGCACACCTGGGTTCTGAGTCCTCCTCCTTTCCTGTGTGTGAGGGGAGCACCCTGTTGCAACAGATAAATAAAGATTAGGCTTACTAGCTGCTTTGCTTCTCAATATTCTCTGGTTTGCCTCTGTTATTTTCTCCTACCAATAGGGAACCTACGTAAGGACTCTATACGGGCTCTTGGATACCCCTAAGGACATTTCAGACTACAATGCCCAGCAGCCAGCGCAACGCCCAAGGTGGATACCGATGCGAATCTCCCCCCAGGCAGTTGCAGTCAGGGGAGTCTCTAGCCCTGCTCTGTTATCCTCCAGAACTTTAGCCTCTGAACGAGGGAGTAAATTCATTTTTTTTCCACCATGGAAGGGTGGGGGCTGGTGAGGACGGATCCTGTCTGACTAGTCCTTCAGGGCTAAATACCCTCTCTGTGCGGCTGAGAGCGGACAGTCCCCTCCAGGCTGTTATCGGGCCTGTCTTTCCACACCTGCCCATTAAAGACGACCTGGAGGCTCCAGGTGAGCCTCAGAGTCCCCCTTCAGGGGGTCGCCCCCCTTATCTTCAAGGACGAGGGGAGGGCAGATCAGTTGCGAGGCCCGGGTCAACCCTGCCAGCTTTGAAGGCTTGGCCACGTGCAAATCTCGGCATGCGCCTTGCCCTCAGGCCCTCCCCCAGGTGACTTTCTGTCAGCAACACCTTTCTCTTCGAAGGCGAAGAGAGAGGGTGCCTTTGTTTTTCGCTCTTTCTTTTTTAAATAAAGTTTTTTTATTAACAATTTCAACATATCAAAATATCAAAACATATCATATTCATTATTTCGCCCTCCCCCTCCCACCTCCTCATCGAACCCTCCCTCCTCCACCCCCAGACTTCCCTCAATTCCTCTCTCTGAACCTGAATGGGGTAACTGTGCCCCCGAAGGACCAGGTGCGCAGCCTGGGAGTCATTTTGGACTCACCGCTGTCCATGGAGGTGCAGGTCAACTCTGTGTCCAGGGCACCTGTTTACTAGCTCCATCTGGTGCGCAGGATGAGACCCTCCCTGCCCTCAGACTGTCTCTCCAGAGTGGTGCATGCTCTGGTTATCTCCCGCTTGGACTACTGCCATGCGCTCTACGTGGGGCTACCTTTGAAGGTGACCCGGAAACTACAACTAATCCAGAATGCGGCAGCCACACTGGTGACTGGGAGCGGCCACCGAGACCACATAACACCGGTCTTGAAAGACCTACACTGGCTCCCAGTATATTTCCGAGCACAATCCAAAGTGTTGGTGCTGAGCTTGAAAGCCCTAAACGGCCTCAAAGGCCCAGTAGACCTGAAGGAGCGTCTCCACCCCCATCATTCTGCCCGGACACTGAGGTCCAGCGCCGAGGGCCTTCTGGCGGTTCCCTCCCTGTGAGAAGTGAGGTTGCAGGGAACCAGGCAGAGGGCCTTCTCAGTGGTGGCACCTGCCCTGTGGAACGCCCTCCCACCAGATGTCAAAGAGAACAACAACTACCAGACTTCTGAAGGCAGCCCTGTTTAGGGAATCTTTTAATGTTTGAGGCATTACTGTATTTTAATATTGTGTTGGGAGCCTCCTAGAGTGGCTGGGGAAACCCAGCCAGACGGGAGTGGTATAAATCATAAATTATTATTATTAGGAGACCGTGGGTGTGTGGAAACCAGGAAAGCCGGGTGGAAAGGAACCAGGAAATGACATTGCACGGGGTTGGACTGGATGACCCTTGGAACCCGAAAGTTCTGTGATTCTATAAATAGGTAAAGACATCAGCGAGGGCCCCTTCTCTGCCTTTGATGGAGGGTATTCATTCATCTGGTCATGGACCATAGTAATAGTGCCACTGTATTCTGCTCTGGTCAGACCTCACCTGGAGTACTGTGTCCAGTTCTGGGCACCACAGTTCAAGAAGGACACTGACAAACTGGAACGTGTCCAGAGGAGGGCAACCAAAATGGTCAAAGGCCTGGGAACGATGCCTTATGAGGAACGGCTAAGGGAGCTGGGCATGTTTAGCCTGGAGAAGAGGAGGTGAAGGGGTGATTTGATAGCCATGTTCAAATATATAAAAGGATGTCACATAGAGGAGGGAGAAAGGTTGTTTTCTGCTGCTCCAGAGAAGCGGACACGGAGCAATGGATCCAAACTACAAGGAAGAAGATTCCACCTAAACATTAGGAAGAACTTCCTGACAGTAAGAGCTGTTCGACGGTGGAATTTGCTGCCAAGGAGTGTGGTGGAGTCTCCTTCTTTGGAGGTCTTTAAGCAGAGGCTTGACAACCATATGTCAGGAGTGCTCTGATGGGGTTTCCAGCTTGGCAGGGGGTTGGACTCGATGGCCCTTGTGGTCTCTTCCAACTCTATGATTCTATGACCAGCTTGAAAGTGGCTTTAGTCATTACCCCAGCCAGCTAATGGACCCCCATGGACCCCCGAGCTGCCGCAGCCTTCTTGGCTACCCTTTCTCCTTATCTACACCAGAGACCCCGGAGGCTTTTAGTGGGCTGGTGAAATGGCTGGCATCTTGATTTGCTTCGTCATCCTGCCACCCAACCTCTCCAGGTCCGTCTTGGCAGAGACCTCGGTGCCCGGCTGCCAGCTTCCCAGGTCTTGCTCATCGTCTTTGTTCAAAGATAACCAAAGAAATCCGGAAAGGAGTGTGTGGGAGGCCATTATTTAAATCTCTCGTCCCCGTGCCGATGGCATAAGCCGGAAAAACGGGCGGAGTTTCTCCTTCAAGGCAGGGAAGAAGTGGCCTCGATTTCCATAGGTGGTTCGGTCCCGAAAGAACTGTTCCACTTGCCATATTATTATTACAGTGGTACCTCGGGTTAAGTACTTAATTTGTTCCAGAGGTCCGTACTTAACCTGAAACTGTTCATAACCTGAAGCACCACTTTAGGTAATGGGGCCTCCTGCTGCCACCGTAGCACGATTTCTGTTCTCATCCTGAAGCAAAGTTCTTAACCTGAAGCACTATTTCTGGGTTAGCGGAGTCTGTAACCTGAAGCGTATGTAACCTGAAGCGTATGTAACCTGAGGTACCACTGTATTTTACTTTGCAACTCTATGGGGAAGCTAGCACCACTGAGTTTTCCTCCATCAGACATAGCAGGGATTTGGGGGTGTTTGGAAAAGGACCACCTCTCTCACCTGGAAGCCTTACTTTTAAACCCGAGGTGCCTGGAGGCTGCAGTAGGATGGCTGAAGGCACTCTGCACATGCTCAGGACACCTGCTCCTTTTGTTTAGTCGTTTAGTCATGTCCGCCTCTTCGTGACCCCCTGGACCAGAGCACGCCAGGCACCCCTGTCTTCCACTGCCTCCCGCAGTTTGGTCAAGCTCATGCTGGTCCCTTCGAGAACACTGTCCCACCATCTCATCCTCTGTCGTCCCCTTCTCCTTGTGCCCTCCATCTTTCCCAACATCAGGGTCTGTTCCAGGGAGTCTTCTCTTCTCATGAGGTGGCCAAAGTCTTGGAGCCTCAGCTTCAGGATCTGTCCTTCCAGTGAGCACTCAGGGCTGATTTCCTTCAGAATGGAGAGGTTTGATCTTCTTGCAGTCCGTGGGACTCTCAAGAGTCTCCTCCAGCACCAGAATTCAAAAGCATCCATTCTTCGGCGATCAGCCTTCTTGATGGTCCAGCTCTCACTTCCATACATCACTACTGGGAAAACCAAAGCTTTAACTATACGGACCCTTGTTGGCAAGGTGATGTCTCTGCTTTTTAAGATGCTGTCTAGGTTTGTCATTGCTTTTCTCCCAAGAAACAGGCCACAATAAACCTACCATTAAAATTATGGACTGGTCATTTCTTCGTTAGAGGGCAAATGGGCAAATTTAGCAGGAGATGAAATACTTTCCCCCCTCACTGTATAATAATAATAATAATGATAATAATGATAATAATAATAATAATAATAATAATAATAATAATAATAATAATAATTTATTATTTATACCCCGCCCATCTGGCTGAGTTTCCCCAGCCACTCTGGGTGGCTCCCAATCAAGTATTTAAAACAATACAGCGTTAAATGTTAAAAGCTTCCCTGAACAGGGCTGCCTTCAGATTTCTTTTGAAGATAGGATAGCTATTTATTTCCTTCACATCTGGTGGGAGGGTGTTCCACAGGGAGGGAGCCACCACCGAGAAGGCCCTCTGCCTGGTTCCCTGCAACCTCACTTCTCGCAGGGAGGGAACCGCCAGAAAGCCCTCGGAGCTGGACCTCAGTGTCCAGGCTGAACGATGGGGGTGGAGACGCTCCTTCAGGTCTCCTGGGCCTTTGAGGCCGTCTAGGGCTTTCAAGGCTAGCACCAACACTTTGAATTGTGCTCAGAAACGTCCTGGGAGCCAATGTAGGTCTTTCAGGACTGGTGTTATGTGGTCTTGGTGGCCGCTCCCAGTCCCCAGTCTGGCTGCCACATTCTGGATTAAATGCAGTTTCCGGATCGCCTTCAAAGGTAGCCCCACGTAGAGTGCATGGCAGTAGTCCAAGCGAGAGATAACCAGAGCATGCACCACTCTGGTGAGACAGTGGGACAAAATACCTCCTGAGATGTGTGCAAACCTGGTAGTTTTGCCACCAAGTACTAAGCCATCTTTGGCAAAGGGATCAAATACTTCTTTCACTTGTTATAACGCACATCCATCTCTGACTTTGGTCTTCTGGGTTTTTGGGGGGTTTTCCCTATCGTTCTTCCGTCTCTCACAGCTACGATAAACCTACCGTTAAAATGATGGACTGGTCATTTCTTCGTCAGGGGGCAAATTTAGCAGGGGATCGAATACTTCCTCCCCCCCCCCACTGTAACTCAAAGCCATGGGTTCAAGTCCTCCCCTCCGGAGCAGGAGAAAACCGGCCTGTGGCCCTCCAGATGTTTTGGCTGGGGAAGGTGGTCTGATGGGCACGTACCGTATTTTTTGCTCTATAAGACGCACCAGACCACAAGACGCAACTCGTTTTTGGAGGAGGAAAACAAGAAAAAAATATTCTGAATCTCAGAAGCCAGAACAGCAAGAGGGATCGCTGCGCAGTGAAAGCAGCAATCCCTCCTGCTGTTCTGGCTTCTGGGATAGCTGCGCAGCCTGCATTCGCTCCATAAGACCCACACACATTTCCCCTTACTTTTTAGGAGGGGAAAAGTGAGTCTTATAGAGCAAAAAATACGGTATTTCAATACAGGGCACCCCAAGCTGCAGGAAGTTGAGCTATGCGTCTCAGACCGTTGAGGATCCACCTGGATCGAGACCGTGAAGAAATCAGAGATCAGGGATGTTGCAATTTAGCATTCATCCCTGAAACCCTTGGTTGACGCCCGGAGCCCGGATGAATGGGCCTCCACCCCGACAGCAACAGACCGTTGACCTATCTGCTTGATGGATGTCAACTTCCTGATAGCCATCAGAAGCTTTCAGGACATCGTGTTCCTATGCGCAGAAACTCAGAAGCCAGCCACAGGGAAATTTGTGTCTGCGCAGAGCAGATTCGGCCAACCTGGCGCTCTCCAAACAGAGCGGCGCTCTAAAACATCTGCCTTTGTTACGATGAAATTATCCGTCAAAACAGCCCCGTTGAAAAAATAAAATAAAATCAACAATAAACTTCAAAAAGAGAGAGAGAGATTGACAAAGAATTTACAATCTCCTACTACGAAAGGAAAATTAAAGAAAAAACAATTAAGAAAAAAGAAAAGAAAATATAGAAAGAAGAGAAAGCAAATTTATGTACATAACAAAACACTTAATCTTCCTGATTAATACTTAATTAAACACTTAAATAAAAAAGTCTTCTGCCAAAACGAGTCTTCCAATCATTCTCATTGTACTGTTTGTAAATTCTTTGTAATTTAAATTAATAAAGATTATTTAAG
This sequence comes from Podarcis melisellensis, assembly GCF_964234715.1. Classification (NCBI taxonomy): domain Eukaryota; kingdom Metazoa; phylum Chordata; class Lepidosauria; order Squamata; family Lacertidae; genus Podarcis; species Podarcis melisellensis. Next base: position 4,367,763 of record NC_138545.1, on the reverse strand, counting down.
AAAATAAAAATAAAAAGAGAGATGAAAACACACATCAACACTGTGCATTTCTGGGTCGGCTTGTCAAACAAGAATGTTTCCAGCAAGCTCCGAAACGAGCGCTTTGAAGGCGCCGGCTTGGTATCAAGTGGCAGGGAGTTCCGTAGGAAAAAGAATCGATTCCTTTACAAATGGCCAAATGGGTATGGACCTGGAACAGGGCCAGTTCCGCAGGTCAAATCGCATTTTGGGGAGTGAGGCAATTCTGCGGTAAAATGATCCCAAGACGTTAAGGGCTTTATACACTCATTGAACATGGCCAGGTGGTAAGTTGGCAACCAGGGCAGCTCTTGCACACATTATATAAGGACTTCCAACGGCAGGAAGTAAAGGGAGTTGAGAGAGAAGTGAAACCCGTCAAGTTCATCAAAGGATAGAAGGAAGTATGAATTGACTTTCCTGCTTGCAAAATCTCCCTTTTCCTCCTAGGTGAGCGTAGGCTGTGCGAGAGAGCAGGTTTATTACTTCATTGCACCGGAGATAATTACCGTATTTTTCGCTCTATCAGACGCACCAGACCATAAGACGCACCTAGTTTTTGGAGGAGGAAAACAAGAAAAAAAATAATATTCTGAATCTCAGAAGCCAGAACAGGAAGAGGGATCGCTGCGCAGAGAAAGCAGCAATCCCTCTTGCTGTTCTGGCTTCTGGGATAGCTGCGCAGCCTGCATTCGCTCCATAAGACGCACACACATTTCCCCTTACTTTTTAGGAGGGGAAAAGTGAGTCTTATAGAGCAAAAAATACGGTATATTGCGGTCGTTCAGTCCCAAGATGCTTACAGGACCCACACTTCCTCTGCTGGTTGTGCCACCAGAGGAAGGCCCTCTGTGTATGCTCGGGAGACCCTTTCTCTCGATACAAAAGCTCCAAGCACATAATATTAGCCTTGAAGGACCAGGCCAGCGGCCCGTCAAGTCCAGCATCCTGTTCTCACAGGGGCCGGCGACCGTATGCCTCTTCCGGAAAACCCCGCAAGCAGGACCCGAGTGCGAAAGCAACGCTCTCCCCTCCTGTGGTTTCCAGAAACTGGTATTCACAAATATCGCTGCCTCCAATGGCAGAGGCAGAGCGTGGCTGCTGTGGCTAGTAGCTACCGAAAGCCTTTTGAATTGGTCTCATCTTTTAAAGCCCTCTATTTCATGGCCATCCCTGTGGCAGGGAGTTCCACAGTCCAACCCTGCTTTCTTTCCTCCGTCCCAAATCTCCCCACATTCTGCGACAGTGAATGCTCATTACAACAGAGGGAGAGAAAAGCTTTTCTGTCTCCACTTGCCTCGCGCCAGGCGTCATTTTTATAAGCTTCTACCATGTTGCCTCTTCCTGTTCTTTTGTCTAAACCCAAAAGACCCCAACGCGGCCAGATTTTCTCCCAGCGGAGAGTCTCTCCATCCATCCATCCCTGGGATCGTTTGCCCTTTTGCAAAGCATCAAAGCCCATTATGCATTCATTTAAATATTAATAAACTGCACTTCATAAATAAAAAATAACAAGGTGGAATATGACATTTAAAAACAACAGCAATCTTACAATGATAATGTTCAGTTAAAAAAACATAACCAGCAGCTCCAGGTTAGCAAAAACCGAGTGGTAAAGAAAAGTCATCTTCCCTAGGCCAAATCGTACAGATTTCCTATTTGCCAGAACTCGGTCTGTCAGCAAAAGTTACACTTTGGAACTCCCCGCCAATTGATTATCGGGAAGACGCCTCCAACACACTCTTTTCGACGCCTGCTCAAAACACTGGACAAGCCTACCCAGATGTTTAGAAAGCTGAGTTTGAACCTATGTTTATTCTTATTTTAATTATTTTTGAAAGTTTTAGGCGATGGTCTCTTATGGATAATTTCATTGTTTTATCTTTTATTGGGGGTTTCTCCACCCTTACAACCAAGCGGTATATAAAGCAGTGTGGTGCAGTGGTTAGAGTGTCAGACCTGGGAAAGAAAGGGGGATATAAAGAAAATGTCAGTGATGTTCCTGCTTTGCAGTGCAGGGTGAACCTTTTGCTTCAGGGCTCAGAGAGTTAGGTTGCTAATGTTGGGCCAAGCGCGTTTGCTGGGCAGAAGGGAGAAATCGTTTTTTTTGTTTCATTTTTCCAGCGCATCATGTGGCAGGGAGTACCCCAGGCTCCTGCCCCGCATGACAAGGAGACAGCAAAGCAGGCAAGATGTTTAATTGTTTTTATATGCAACAACTGCGGCAAGAGTATTGTTAGCCTAGAAATGGAAACAAGAAGAAATTCCGACGAAAGAAGAATGGCAGACGAAAATAATGGACTGTGCAGAATTGGACAAAATAAGAGGAAGGATTCGAAACCTGCAGGACCAGAGATTTACTGAAGATTGGAAGAAGCATATGAACTATTTGAAGAGCAATTGTAACCAACAAATTACGCTAGTAGGGCTGCAAGATGTTTTGTAAGGAGGAATATATAAAGTAGATACAGAAGAGAAATATTGGTTATGAGTTTTTAATGTAACAGGGAAAATAAGAAATGTATACTGTACTAATGTATACAGGGCAGCCCTGTTCAGGGTAGTTTTTAACGTGTGATATTTTACTTTATTTTTGGTTTTTATGGAAGCAGCCCAGAGTGGCTGGGGAGGCCCAGCCAGATGGGCGGGGTATAAATAATAAATTATTATTATTATTATTATTATTATTATTATTATTATTATTATTATTCTAAGAGATTAGATGGGAACATTTTCAGACAGGACTGATGGAAGTCAGAAAAAAAATGGAATAGGATGTAAAAATATGTTGAATCACTGTTGAAAATGGTATGTTAAAAAACAACTATTTTTTAAAAATAATATATATATAAAAAGACAAGGAGACGGCAAAGTGGAAATGAGTTTGCCGACAGCAGTTCGGAAAGGTGGCAGGTAATGCCAAGCCCAGGCGAAGGCAAAAAACTCCATGCAACGCCAAGGCAGCAAATTCCACGCAATGCAATTTTAAAAAGCGCATTTTCCCACCTCCCTCTCTAATTGGGGGTTGACCCAAACCTAGCAGACCTGAGAAACTTGATGGGGGGAACTCCCCTCCCCCCCTCCTCCCCACCCCACCCCTCCCCCTCCCCAAACACCCCTCCCTCTCCAAATGGGGTCCAGCCCAACATCTCTTTCAAGAAAAGCGCCCAGCCCCGATGGGAAAATCCTGAATGGGGAAAAGGGGGCGGGGGCGTCTGGCGTGCATATTCATGAGCAGGGGGCGGGGCCAGGGCAGGAGGGGCGGGGCCAGGGCAATAAATAGGAGCCCTCCCTCTCCTGCAGCCTCTTTCCCTTTGCGCCAGAGGAGGAGGCGCTCTGAGCATCCTTGCAAAAGAGGACAGCTTGGTTTTTGCGCCTGCATCCATCTCTCTCTCTCTCTCTCGCTCTCCTGCTCCCTTCTCCTTGGGCATCCTTGTTTTGGGGGGAGACCTTTGCAGACCCAGCCCCCTATTTGCTCCCTCTGCCCCTTGCCAGGATCTTGACCCCCCCACTTTGAAGCCACCATGGCCGTCGAGAAGGAGAAGAAGACCTGCGGGCAAGTGATGACGGAGTGGAAGGAATTTATCTGGAACCCGCGCACGCATCAGTTTATGGGGCGCACCGGGAGCAGCTGGGGTGAGCCTGTCTTGTCTGGGGTTTTTTTTTGGGGGGGCGCACGCAGGCAGGGAGTGTGGGGGGGCCAGATCCTGCATCATCTCGCCTCCTCCTCCGCCTCCTCCTCCTCCTGCAGGGCAGGATTTAATGACAAGATACTTCAAGGACTCCTAGCCAAGGGAGATTATTTAAAGGGGGAGATTAGTGGAGATGGGGGGGGAGAACAGGGCCACGAAAGGGATTATTTTAGGGATGGGGGGGCGACTATAAGAGCCAAAAGCAAAGCTTTGGCTGAAAATCGGGGTCCCCCTCCTTGGAAAGTAGATTCTGAATATTCGCATTTCTCCCCCTTATTTTGTTTCTTTAATAAAAGGGGGCATCGCCCATGAGATTTTCTAACCTTGGTTTTTGAAAGAGGGGGGTGCTTTGGGGAGGGTTATGTAAGGGGGAGTTTTGTGATGGGGGGCGGTCTTTCTGGAGGGGGGAAATGGGGAATTTCTGTAACAGATCTCAGAGTCCTTTGGTGGGGGGGACTAGGAAAAAAAGGAGGGGGTTGTGATGGGTGATGCCATCCTGGAAGGGGGGGGCATGCAGATATGGCGGACTGCTGGGGTGCCCCCCCCCGAAAAGGGAAACTGCAGACCTTGAGTAAGATAGGAAATGCAAGGGGGAAATTGGGTTTCATGTGGATTTTGTTTGGGGAGGGTGGTTAATATGGAAAGGGCCATTATGAGAAATTTCAGGGGGTTATTTAGGTTTCTACGTTAAAAAAATATCTATATATGTTATAGATTAGTATTTAGGGTGGAAGAAAAGCAGGGAGACTGGAATTAAAACAGAGCCCCACTTCTAAAATAATTCTCAATTTTTGAATTTGAAGGAGGGGGGTGAGATGATCTAAGTCCTGGAATAGCAGCCAAGGCTGTACCTCAAAAAGGAACAGGGAAAAAACACATTGGGTTATTTACACCCTGGGCATAGCAACCCCCCCCCCAAAAAAATACACCCATCGCCACCCAGGCCATGAAGTGAAATTTGAAGATGGATAAAACTGGATTTCCCCTGGGATCCTGTTCTGCATTTGTGGGGTAGAATGGAATGGAGAATCTCGCCTTTGCAATGTTCTAGAAGGCAGGTTGATAAACAGGGGAGGGGGGGGTATATGGTTCTTTGGTCAAAGATTGACCTCAAACACCCCCCCCCCCAAAAAAACCCACACACACAAACATAACCTACAAAATGGAGATATTAGACATGCATTAGACATGCAGAAGAGAATTAATGTTGGGGATTTCGCTGCAGTCTTTGCGAATTTTTTTTTGGGGGGGGACAGCACCCCTTGGAGAAAGCAGATTGGGGGGGGGAATGTGTGTGTGTGTACATTTGACAGAGCTAAAAGACCCCAGTTTGAATAGATCAGAGCATGGAGGAAGCAAAATCATTATATGCTTTGAAGGAAAAAAATTGGGGGGAGCATTTGCTGTGATTGGGGTGGGGTGGGGGGGAGGAAAAGTGGGGTGCCTAGGGAGTCACTGCATCCCTGAAGATTGGGGGGGCGATCATTTGCTGAGGACGAGAGGCGATATTAAATGTGTGTGGGAAATGTGGCAGTAATGATAGAGTGGAATAGGCCTGAAAAATATATATTTTTTTGTGGGGGGGGGGGCTTATGGTCCCAGCGATCAGGTCCTGTATAGGGTCTGTGTGTCCCCCAAAAAGAAGGGCAGAGATTGTATGGGGCTTTCTGTTTCCTTGTTTCTTGGGGGGGTTTGACGGTGGGCTCTCCACCCCCCCCCCCCCAATTTTTGATATTGATTGATGCAGGGAAGAAGGTGCTGTAGGCATCAGCAGAGGCCAGAGCAGCAGGAAAAGTAGGTCATTATTTTCCTTCTGTGGAGTTGGCTTGCCAGGCCCCCTCTCTCTCCCCCCCCCACACCGCCTGCCCAGTCTGTCAACAAGCTCGCCCCCCCCCCCCAGTCTCCTGGCACCAGAGAGGAGAGGAGGGGGCTTCACGCAGCCTCTGTCGCTTTGTCCTGCTTCGAAAAATAACCAGGCTTGCAAAATAGTTGATTAAAATGCCCCCCCCCCCCGTGGCAAAATGCTGGTTTGCTGGCAAACCTTTCCTTGCTTCCCATCCTCTCTGTGTTGCGCCCCCTCCCTACATACAAACTAGATGTGTACCTAGAGCTGCTTTGAGCAATGAACCCTCCCTTCCAATGGTGACCCCCTTGATCTGCGAGGCAGTTGATTTATAGATCTCTCTATCTCCCTGCCCCCCCCCCCCCGGAAGCTGACATTATGAGATTTCTTCTTCAAACCACCCGTGTAAATGTGGCCAGGCCTTTCTAGATCTCCTACTGCAGATTCTTGGATTCTCCCCTTTCCAGACTTTCTACCCCCCCTCAAGTCTGTGTACCGCTTGATTCCACCCCCCCAATTGTACCCACCTTACTGGCACCCCCAAGTCGCCTTTTGGGGGGTGGGGATGGGATTGCAACAATATGTAGATGGCTGGGAAACTAGCTGGTGGTTCGAACTGGGAATGGGGCATCTGAATAATTTCTGGAGGGTGAGAGGGAAGAAAATTTGGGGTGGGGGTAGAGAAGGACTTGACTCCCCCGTTCGACAGAAGTCCAACCTTTGGGTCTGTCGCATTGCAACTCCTGAAGAACCTGGCAAGCTCTCCTTCTCCCTTGGAAACCTTGTTTGCCTGTGGGAAAATTCCTTTCCCCAAAGCTTGCAACCTCTCTGTCAGGCTCTGGCCCCCTCCTTGCAACCCCCCCTCCCCACAAATCTGCCCCCTCCCTCCTCCCTGCTTTTGTCAAATCCCACAAGTCTCCCACTCTCCTCAACTCGAATCTCTTGCAGTTTTCCTGGCCAGCATCTGGTTCAAACAGCAGCCTTTTCCCTGCTCTGTTTTTTTTTTGGGGGGGGTTCATCCCCTTTGATTGCGAACCAAAGCTGCGTTGATAATCTGGTTCCCCTTCCCCCCTCCACCCCCCACCAATTTATTGCAATTTACGACTCTCTGCTTTTGTGCGTTCTGGAGACCCGGCGACGTGCGGAGCGGTTTTGGGGGAACAAGAAGACCGCCCCCCCCCCAGATCCTGGCTTGCATTTCACTGCAGAAAGCTGATGGCACCTCACCCCCACTGCAGTAGCTGATCCTGATCCGGCGTGCGGTGTTGGGGGGGGGAGGAAGGAAACCAGGCCAAGATCTGACAGCACTTTATTTTGTGGGGGGGGGGGTGGTTTCCATCTAGGCTTGGCTCGGGGTTCAGTTGCCTTTGGCACTGCGGAGCGAAGACGTTGGCAAGCGGTGTGGAGAAGAGAGAGTTGGCGCAGCCTTTCGCCCTAATACACTTGGCAGAGGAGACATTGCTGCCTCGATTTCTCCATGGGGCAAAAGGCGGTCTTGTGGGGGGGGGCGCACCATTCTCAAGTACTTCTTTGGAAAAAGCATTTTAGCAGCAGGTGAAAGGATGTAAGCTTCACTTGCGGGGTTTATTCTAGGGGAAAGAAGCAGTTATCTCCGTAATAAGGTGAGGGTTCAAGAACCTCATCAGTCACAGATATGTGCCCCCCCATCCCATGCCATGTCTGTGGGGGGGGGAATGGTACCCACTGGTGCCAGGAAGTGGAGGAAACAGCAGCCAGGAAGATGGGTTTTGCTGCAGAATGCAGGCAGTCAATATTGGACACCCCCCTAATATCTGGGTTCTTCTAAGGCAAAAGAGCAGGGATGGGGGAGCCTGAAAGAGTTATGGGGTCTTCTCTAGGGTGGAAATGAGGCCTGATGTTTCGGCTTTGGGTGAGGGAGAGAGAGAGAGACCCACACAACAAGCAATGGGTGCTCAGGATTTTAAGCTGAGATGTCTAGTTGTGGGTGTTTTTTTGGGGTGAAAAGGATCTTGGGGGGACAGTAGGAGGCCTGATCTGAGGGCTGGACATTTCTGGAACGAGAAGAAGGGCAGTGGGGGCTGGATTTGGCAGGATTTGGCCAAGCGGGGGAGGCCGGGAGGGGTGACAGGACAAGGCAGGTGCTTAAATGTAGCAAAGAGAGAGAATGTGAAGGAAGGGGGTAAAAGGGGGCAGTTTTTACATTGGGGGGCTGCCTGGAAAAAAAATGGATAATTTAGAGGGCGGGGGAAGAGACTGTGGATTCTTCGAGAGTGAAAAACCCCATCATTTTTGTAATCTAATTGTAATTTTGTAATCTCATTTCTTCTTGTGGGGAATATACAGGGATTTATTTGTTTTTTTTGAGGGGGTGGGAGTTTTTTGGGTGGCAGGCAAAGCCAAACGCCGAAAGGAGGAGCAGACACATTTCTCACAAAAACGGCCAGGAATGGGGCATCCACGTTCTGCCTTATATCCTGGGTTCTACAAATGCTATAAATGCATTAAAAAAAAATTAAAAGGCTGGGGACCTGGGGGTTGTGTGTGGTTTTTTGGGGGGACTGCCCCCTTGCGCCCTCTCTGTGGATGCCCATATTTCTTTTGCTATAAATGTGTGTGTGTTTTGGAGAGACAGCAAGAACTCCAGACACAGCAAACAGGATTATCTCTTGTCTGTCAGCTCAGCTTTGGCCTTGCAAGGCCCAGAGATTCTGGGCTTAATGTCTTGCAAGCTGCAGGTTTTCCAGCTTTGCTGTCTATCTCTGTGTGTCATTGGAGAGGGTGCTTCAGAAATGCACTTTATTATTTATTGCACTGGCATTCCAGCTCTCCTTTTTTTTTCCCTTCCTCCGGAGAGCTCATCGATTTTCCCCTATCCTCATTCAATTCCACAAAATCACTGCCAGGTAGGCTGGGCCCAGAACGACAGTGACTGGTCCAAGGTGGCTGAACGGGGAGGGGATCTGAACCCTGCTCTTGAGTAGTCCGACTCTCTAACCACTACACCGCACTACTTGGTGCCTGTGGAGGTGATGGGATATCCAATTCCAGGCTTGACTCTTGAGTAACTTTAAGCATTGGCTAACACCCTGGGACGCGGGCTTGCCGATCAGAAGGTCAGTGGTTCGAATCCCCGCGACGGGGTGAGCTCCCGTTGCTCAGTCCCTGCTCCTGCCAACCTAGCAGTTTGAAAGCACGTCAAAGTGCAAGTAGATAAATAGGTACCACTCCGGCGGGAAGGTAAACGGCGTTTCCATGCGCTGCTCTGGTTCGCCAGAAGTGGCTTAGTCCTGTTGCCCACATGACCCGGAAGCTGGACGCCGGCTCCCTTGGCCAATAAAGCGAGATGAGTGCCGCAAGCCCAGAGTCGTCCACGACTGGACCTAATGGTCAGGGGTCCCTATACTTTACGAACACCCTGGATGTGAGCTTTGCTCTGCCTTGTCTCCGTGCGTTGAAAGAACACCGCAGGATTTGTGGGACGGTAACCCCTAGACCCCGCTGCCAGGAGTTGCTTATTTTAACACTCAACTGGGGGGCGGGTTGTGCTGTGGGTTCCTGGGGGGGGGGCAGCTGGAGAAAAATTTGCCCTGAGATTTGCTGAGTTTGTTTCTTTGAATTGCCTGGCGAATTTCAAACATACAGGGATGTATTTTAAACAAACCATTGGGCAGCTCTGATATTATCCTAATTGTCTCCATATTTTCGTACACAAGTTTGAGGCTCCTGCACACAAACACACAATGTTTCTGCCCCTCCCAGCCTCTGTTTACTTTCTGGCTTGTGCCGAATTGTGTCTCTCGCCTTTGGCCTGTGATGGTTCCTTCTGATAGCCTACTTATTATTCCAGCTGCGTGTCCTACATTGAATGAAGGTGTTGCAACCTAGATCTGGGATTCTTGTGGGTCAGATTCTCTCGCTGGGTGGAGTCTCTAGCTAGTCACTTCCTCTTGGCCTCAGTTCCCCGATCTGTGAAATGGCACCAGCGACCCACTTCAGTAAATTACACAGTAAACGGAGAGCTCCGCTGACCTGAGCTCAGAGTCATCTTTGGGATTAATGCAACTGTTTATTTCTACAAAGGGGCTGTGCTCGGACGTCTTAGGAGACCTAGGTGTAAACTTTGAGTAAATCCCATGTGAGTCTAGAGAACAGCTTGGATCCTACCTGGCTTTATATGTCAGGCCAAAGGCTTCAGTTTGCAAGCCCACAGCCTGGACTCTGGGCTTTTTTCCTTCGCTGAATGTTTTGGGAAACTCTCCTTGTCTTAAACAACGAGATAAGGAAGAGTTGGAAGTTAATAATAAATAAAAAACCCTAATCATTGGCTCCTGGGGGATTAAAAAAAACAACCACCCGGTTACTTGAATGTTCCACCATGTTGTCAGCAGTATTTTAGTCAATTACAAATTAGCAGAGTGGCTGTAAAGTTGACCACCGTTTGCACTTTTCGGGGGCTTCCAACTGATTATGAATATTCCCCCCTCTTCCTCCATGCATCCCCTTTTGAAGCACCCCCCCCCAAAGTTGTTGGCCATCTTGTGGCAGGGAGTTCCATAGTTCAGCTATGCACCGTGAGATTAAGGGCCCTGCCCATTGCGAACTCCTTGTGCCCCCTCGAATTTGAGTGTTTCTCTCCCCGCAACTCCTGCCACCCCACACTTTTCTCCTCCCTAAAGTGGAAGAATCCCAAAGATTTGAAAAACCGAATAGCATCGCACTGGGAATTTAGGGAGGTGAAAGTGCAGGGAAGCAGGAGGGAGGAGAACGAGGGTGAATCAAAGGAAACACAGATGGGTTCATAATCCACATTAAGCAGAAAGGTACCACTGAGGGAGAGCAACTGGGGCCGTAGTACAGCCTTCCTCCAGCTCAACCCTCCAGATGTTTTGAGACTACAATTCCCATCATCCCTGACCACTGGTCCTGCTAGCTAGGGATCATGGGAAACATCTGGAGGGCTGAGTTTGAGGAAGGTAGGTTTGCCTAGCAGTAGAGGAGAGCGCCATTTAGAGAGGAAGGGGATGATATATGGGGCAGGTCTGCTTCGGCCAGCGCTGGGACTTTTCAACGAAAAATATACCACATTTTCTCGAATCTGGGATTTAGAAACGGAGGTCAGGCCCTGGGAAGTGTTCGAAAGGTGCCTGGCGCATTTTGCCATCGGCCACTTGCGACCAAATTAAAATCTTCATTTTTGGAGTTTCAGGCAGGGAGGGTATCTCCTAGCCGGATCGGGAGATTATCGTAGAATTGGGATCCCTGAGGGTCATTTAGCCCAACCCCCCGCCATGCAGGAGTCTTTCGTCCAACGTGGGTTTCGAATCCACAACCCTGAGATTAAGAATCTCTTGCTCTTCCATCCAAACTGTCGAGGACTGATCCTGGGACCTTTGGCAGACTCTGTACCCCTGGCCCTTTAGCATGCAACACACTAAAAGAGTGTTAAAACGTGCTAAAGGGGTATCAAAGGCTTGGGGGTTCAGTGCAGACCCCCCTTTTAATTCCCTGGCCCTAAAGCCTGCCTGCCATGGATAGCCCAGCTGCCCTCTTGCTGAACTTCGTGGGATATCTGGCGACTGTGCCGAAGTGGAGGAAAGGCATCTCTGGTTTCCTTCGCTTCGTCAATCATCTAATTAAATTGGCACAACGCCCTAGCGAGGCAGGCAGGTGCCGGAGAGGGAAATTTCGGGATGGGCCAAAGACGTTACGGTTTCGTGGGCGTTTCAAAGGCAGGGCAGACATAAGGCGGTAGCAATTTGCAGGCTTTCTTTCTGGAGCGACTGTTGTCGAACCGGCGCTCCTTATGGGAGTTGTAGTCCGAAATCGCCCTGGGGGCTGGTGGGAGTCGTAGTCGGGTATAGAAATGAGCTAGGCGTGTTTTGCGACTGGCGTGGGTCCAATTGCGACCGCCGGCTGACAGGCTGGCGACTGCAAAATGTCTTTTAGAAGAGGATTTGAAATATTTCACTTGAAGTTGTTGTTGTTTTTTCTATTTTATTTCATTAAATGTTACCAAAAAATGAATAGAAAAAATATAAATGATACATAACCATACATAAAAACCTTTCATCTACACAGTTTTCCAGAATGCAGACTAGAAAAGAAAAAGATAAAAGAAACAAGGAAGGAAAATGCTTTTCATAATCGACTTCATATGAAGTTGTTTTAATCTGGATTGTGTTATGTGATGTTTTTGTGTGTTGTAAACCGTTTTGAGACTTGTTCTTTAAAATATAAAGCAGTATAGAAATGAAATAATAATAATAATAATAATAATAATAATAATAATAATAATAATAATAATAATAATAATATTCCTTGAGATAACTAGCTGTGGCAACCGAAACCTAGCTTTAAGGTTTGCGCTGTCATGGTCCAAAATGGCAGTTTTGGGTGGAGGCTGGTGAGTCCCAATAGCCCTGGAGGGTGCCACGTTGGCAAAGGCTGTTCTACAATATTCATTTGCAGGCCTGTCTAAGAACAGCATCCCATCTGGCAGGGGGGAGCATGAGGTGGGGGCTAATAAGAAAACAGAATGGGGTCAGTTCTAATGGCTACAGTTTTTGGACCTCACTGCCTGACTCTTCCCTCAATTTAATCTATTTTTTTCCCTGCCCCTTCCAGCTCTGATCCTGCTGTTCTACCTCGTCTTCTACGGCTTCCTCACGGCCCTCTTCACCCTCACGATGTGGGTGATGCTGCAGACGGTGGACCAGTTCAACCCCAAATACCAGGACCGCCTCTCCATCCCAGGTGAGGCCTTGGCTTCCAACCTTGCGTGCAGATCACGTGCAAAGTCCCCACAGGCAGAAAGCAGGTGCAACAAGGAGGTCCAGCCTGGCGTTCTCCCTGAGGTGTTAGCTTTCTGCTTGAAGGGTGCTTTTCCCTAGCTGTCAACTTACAGATTTGAAAATAAGGGGCCAGCAGCCTTGAAAATAAGGGATCAGCAGCCAAAAGAAGGGATCAACAATTACTTTGACATATTTTGTTGCGTGCAAATGGCTTTAGATACCTATTAGGTCCATAAATTACCATAGAGCATATATTCAACATTAAAAACCAACAATTTGTTGTTGACAAAGCACAGCTGGACATAGAAAGGGCCCCATTACCTTCAGTAGCTTATTTAAGAGACATCATCAATAAGGGACAGCAGCGGGACATGGCGCTGGGATAAGGGACTGTCCCGCCAAATAAGGGACGCTTGACAACTATGTGGTTTTCACATAAGTGGTGCTGTGTGGAGAGGGGCATGTTTAAGTGGTTTTGCATGAGGCACTGGTGTCTAAAGAAGTGCCTGGCCTTCGAAGAATCATAGAGTTGGAAGGGACCCCTGCGGTCATCTAGTCCAACCCGCTGCAATGCAGGAATCTCACCTTAAGCACCCATGGCAGATGGCCTGCCAGCTTGCACTAGGAACTGCACTGATGTGCAGAATCTGGCTAGGGTCGTTCATTGAACTCTGTACATACTCAGAGACGTGGGTGTTCTCAGGGGAAATGTCCCCCTGCCGCCCCACGGTACCACCAAAATAGAAAAGAAGGCTAACACTTCGGACATGCAAGTCGCTCCCTCTTGCATGGAGCCCTGGGAGGGGAGGTTGAAGCTGTTAAACGGGCTATTCTTGGCACATTCACAAACTACAACCCCCAGGATCCTTTGGGGCAAGCCCTGGCCGTGTACAGGAATGTGTAAACCCAGTGTGGATATGCCTAGCTGCTTGCTAAACTGGCTCAAATTAGGAGCTCCCCACTGGTCTTTCTCACAGATGAGGGGCTTGCTGGGGCCATCTAGTCTGACCCAGAATTTTGCCTGCCGGACAGGAGCTGTAGTCGAGAACACCACGAGGCGGCCTAGTAGACCGCAGGTGGCTTGAAGAGGAGGCACCCTGGTGTTAGCAGCACTTTATCCAACCTTTGCCTCCTTGCCAAATAGCCAGTTTCTCCAAGGAGAGAACTAATAATAATAATAATAATAATAAATTTTTATTTATTCTCCACCAGGCTCAGGTGGAAAACCAGGCTCAGGGCAGCTAGCAACAAATTTAAAGCACTTAATTGATGCAACGAAAACAGCATAAAATACAGTATAAAACGTGAATAACAATAAATTCAGAAATCAAAAATCAATTTAGGGGGGAAATCCATCCAATAAACATTAGATGATCACCAGGGCTAGCTGGCTAAGTTAGTCCTATTTGGGCCAGCGAGGAGACCAGGGGAGAATTAGCTGTGGGATCCCAGAGTGGGTAATCTTCATAAAACGGGGAGAGAAGGAAGGGGAATAAAAGATCAGGCTAAGTTCAAGTTGAAAGCCAGGCGGAATAGCTCTGTCTTACAGGCCCTGCGATAGGAGATCAAGTCGTGCAGGGCCCTGGTCTCATGGGACAGAGCATTCCACCAGGTCGGAGCCATCACTGAGAAGGCCCTGGCCCTGGTGGAGGATAATCTGACTTCCTTAGGGTCCTCTAAACTATGATTATTCATGGACCTCAAGGTCCTCTGCGGGGCAGACCAGGCAAGTTTCTGGTCCTCAGGGAGGAGTGTGGGCAGGCGGAGCTCTGAAACTCAACCATTTCTCTCTTTTTCTCCCTCCCTGCCTTGCAGGTGTGATGATTCGCCCCAAGACGGACGCGCTGGACATCACTTACAACATGAGCCAGACTGAATCCTGGGAGGAATACGTGAGGATGCTAAATAAGTTTTTGGAGGGTAAGTAAAATGGGGGAAGGCATAACACCTTTCTCTTCCCCCCCACCACCCGGCATTTCTGGCAATGATGCTAATTAACCACTTAATTAGGGAAGGAACGGCCTCACACCCCCTTTTCCCAAGCTTCTGCGACATTCCCTTTCTTGTCGCCGGAAGTTGTTGGAATACAACTCCCATCATCCAGGGTCCTGGGAAGGAATGGATGATGGGAGTTGTAGTCCAACACCACCCGGGAACCCAAGTTTCAGAGGGGCTGGGGCAAGCGTGCGCAGCTGAGGCCCCCTAGAGGTGGCAGGTGTTGAAAACGAGCTGGGCGTGTTCACCAGCGGAACTCCTTGCTGGGTGAAACTCCACGATGCCCTTTAAGCCAGGTTGCATATATCTATATAATCACCTGCCTTCGCTTTCCTCCAAGGGGCTTTCCACTCTCTTATAAAATCTGACGGAATTGAAAATATACCGGAATCCTTTGCGGATTGTTAATTGGAGACGGGGGTGTCTGCCTGACGCTATGTGGGGAAGAGGCAGCAGAACAGAGAGTGGATTTGCAAAGATCTGAGCAGTGCAGGAAACTGCTCTGGACTCCAAGACAGTGTCCATCTAGGCCAGTGCTGTCTACACTGACTGCCAGCAGCTTTCCAGGTTTCAGACGAGAAACCAAACCATAAAACAGCCGCATAGAATAAGTGCATTCGCAAGTAGTTTAAAAGAGCAAAGTCCCAAGGAAAAGGCTATCTTATTATCAAGTCTAGTTCCAGATTTTGCCAGGCATGTCTTGGAAAGGACGGTTCCTCTGTATATCTAATGAATGAATGCCAAATCTTATTAAAAGGTGTCTGGAGGTTGCAGCCCTTGTCGAAATCTGAAATTGTGTGTCATTTTCTCCATTAGATCTGTATGCCAGAGCAATGCAAGGATAATACTAACCTCCTCTGGAGGGTCATTAATCGGTATTACAGCTGCATAATTTAGATGTGTGTGCGCGCTGCTTTTTAAAAAGGGTCTCGCTATAAAAACGCAGTGTGCTTTTGGGAGCTGGTGCTGCAAGCATTATTTAGTCTTTTTTGATCTGTGCTTCAGTAGACACCTGGACTGTCATTCCCACTTGTTAGTGGATGGGGAACGACTTCAAAGACACGGTTTCTGCGCCACAAATAGCCCCCACCGAACCTCATTAAGATTGAACCTGGGCTATTTGATCTGTCCCATCATGGTTTTTAAATTTCGTTTTATTCCGTGTACGGTGGTGCACCTGCAGTCCTTCCAGATGATGTTTTGCGGCCAGCCTTTATTTATTCGCCTCTTCCTACAAAACATTTTTTAATGGGGAGATGTGGAGGCAGCGGGCCCTGTCTTGGATGTGTTTTTAAAAGGGGGTTGGAGGGAAAATATTAAATAAATTCAATAACAACAATGGCCTACATTTGCACTAATAAAATGAAAATCACGGGAACTGTAGTTTACCCCTCAGAGAACTACGTTTCCCAGGATTAGGGGGCTTTGGTTATATGAGCTTTAAAAGAAGCTTGGGTCTGCCGCTCAGCTCTTGGCCTAACCTCACAGGGTTGTTGTGAAGCATAAAACAGGGCTCCTTGGAGGAAAAGTGAGATCAAACGTAAAAATAAACAAGACAGGGTTTTTTTTAAGTACCCTCGCTCGGTTGTTGTGCCAGAATTGTCTTCTGTGGAGTCTCAAAAGGGTCTTTGGAATATATGAAAAAGGCTATAATGCAAAGCTGTGCGATAAAACCATGGCTATATAAACAGTATAATGAGAACGATTGGAAGTTTTTATTTGACGGATATGCTTTGGTATAAATTTTTGGCTTTTTCTTTTTATCTTTTTCTTTTGTCTTGATTTTTCTTTCTCTATTTCTCTCTTTTATATTTACCTTCGTTGTAAAGGATCATCTGTATCTGTATTTTAAACTAATAAAGAGTTACCATGAAAAAACATAATCAAATGGGTCTTTCTCTACCCTGGAACTCCCTGAGACTGGGTCAAGGAGATGTTCTGTTGCTGAGCTACGTTTTCCTCCTCCTGCATCGCCGGGGGTTGGACTAGATGACACCCGGGGTTCCCTTTCGAACCCTTACGATTCCTCCTTCTCTTCTAGCTTATGACAACGCCAAACAGGTGGCCAGCAACCGGGATTGTATCCCGGGGCAGTACAACGAGCAGGTGGACAACGGGGTGTTGAATTACCCGAAGACGGCGTGCCAGTTCAACCGCACCATGTTGGGCGACTGCTCGGGCCTCAACGACACCACCTACGGGTACCGGGACGGGCGTCCCTGTATCCTCGTCAAGATGAACCGGGTAGGCTAAGAAGCCCTGACTGTTCCTCTCTTGCCGGTTGAGGCTCTGTTCAGTCTGAACAAGGGAATGATAACAATTTATAATAATTTATTGGGACGCGGGTGGCGCTGTGGGTTAACCCACAGAGCCTTGGACTTGCCGATCAGAAGGTCGGCGGTTCGAATCCCCGCGATGCGCTGAGCTCCCGTTGCTCGGTCCCTGCTCCTGCCAACCTAGCACGTCAAAGTGCAAGTAGATAAATAGGTACCACTCCGGTGGGAAGGTAAACGGGGTTTCCGTGCGCTGCTCTGGTTTGCCAGAAGCGGCTTAGTCCTGCTGGCCACATGACCCGGAAGCTGTACGCCAGCTCCCTTGGCCAATAAAGCCAGATGAGCACCGCAACCCCAGAGTCGGTCACGACTGGACCTAATGGTCAGGGGTCCCCTTTACCTTTACCTTATAATTTATGACCTATACCCCACTGATCTGGTCGGGCCTCCCCAGCCACTCTGGGCAGCTCCCAACAGAATATTAAAAATGCAATAAAGGACTTGAGTTTTCAAATGGATCCAAATGGCAAGAAAGAACTAAATATCTGGGAGACAGTGGAACGGACTCCCTCGGAAGGGGGCGGCCCAGTCAAGATTTGAGAATTGCGAGCCCTCCATCCCCACATCCGAGGATTAGAAGGATAGGTCGCAGGAGCACAGAAAAACCTCCGGCTGCCTAACCTTTCCTTCTGTGGAGATGGGAGGAATTCTGTTGCCGATTCTGTTGAATTGCAGCCTTCGCCGACCCGGTGGTTTTGAACTATAACTCCCATGGGAGTTGTAGCGCGGAACCACCGGACGGCACCAAGTCGGCGAAGGCAGGTGTTTTGAAAGCATCAGCCTTTCCCACAGTGGGGCAAATTCCACCCCGTCTTTTTGCCGATGGTGGTGTCGTTTCCCCCCCTGCCCAGCTCAGTTAATTTTTTGTGGGGTGGGGAGGGCAGAGTGAGAGCCACTTGGAGGTCCTGAACTCTTTTCTCCCCCCCATTTTGTGTCTCGGCAGGTCATCAAGTTCTACGCGGGAGACGGCAAGCCTATCAACGTCTCTTGCCTGGCAAAGGTAAAAGCCTCTGATCTGCCACTGCCACTGTCTCTCTCTCCTCCTTCTCTTCTTCCTTGTTTTTTTCTTTCTTGTTCTTTCTCATTCCATTTCATTAACGCTCCACTTTCCCCTCTCCTCCTCCTCCTTGTCTCTTTCAAAAAAATTAATTATTCTGTGCATTCAGAGACCCCGCTCTAAGCACGAGGTAAGGTCTTGCCAAAGCATTAGAAGATAAATCTAGAACCGTATAGGCAGATAGATGTCCTTTAGTGGATCCTAGAACCCAACGGCTTTTGCTTTCTGCTCTTCCTGCAACGCTTCGGGGTATAGGGGTAGAGAACCCATATAGGGGGCCGATCGCCTCTGGCCCGCAAAAGTAGCCTTGCCGTTTCGAAGAACCCAGCAGTCCACATTGCCGGCTAGATTCCCAGTCGCTGCCTTTTGCGCAAAACAATTTGTGCTTGGAAGAAGTCGCTCCAAACCTTCCTGTCCCGCAATACCTTGCTGGAAGTTTCAGGCTGGGTAAAAGGAAGAAGAGCAGAGTTAACCTGTGGAACTCCCTGCCACTGGATGGCGCAGGGATGGCCGCAAAATTGGATGGCTTTCAAAGAGGATCAGGCAGGTTCCTGGAGGAGGAGAGGGCTATGGATGGCTCCCAGCCAAGGTGGCGATGTTCTCCCATCACAATCGGAGGCAGGGTTGCTTCTGAATACCAGTTACTGGAAAACGCGGAGGGGAGGATCTTGCATTCAAATCCTGCTTCCAGGCATCCCCTAATGGGCATCTAGGTGGCCACTGTGAGAACAGGATAATGGACTAGATGGGCCACAGGCCTGATGCAGCAATTTTGTCTTATATCCCCCAACTCGAACCTCTTCGTTGCAATGTGAATATCCCACAAAAGTATTAATATCAAAAGGAGAGACATTCTCCCCTGGCACTAGCTATGAATATTGTTTTATTCTGTTGGGGTGCCCCCTTTTTCAGATTTAGCAGGGGTAAATCCATATTGGCTGGGATTTATTTATTTTTTTGAAAATTTCTCCAAGGACACTTCACAGCCTCCTGTGAAAGAAGAATACTAAAAAAATAATAATTGTAATCATAATAATTTCTTGTACCCTGCCCATGTGACTGGGCTCCCCCAGCCGCTCTAGTTTGTTAGGGCTGGGGGGTTATTTAAAAATATTGATTTGTTAGCCTCTAAATTCATTGAACATTGCTATATAGGGGTCACAAAATCACGTGTAAACATTTCTCCAGGTCAGTTCCATCATTTGGTATCCCGATAGACATCGGATAGCTAGCCTACCAAGGGATGGCTCAAAAAACCCCACCACAGCGATATTTAACAGCTTGGACGATGCATTTAAATACTGCTTGCCATGAAGTTAAGAACATGGGGAACTTCCTTGTTAAGTTCATGAGCATGAATCCATCTGGTTCAGTGCTGGCAGTGGCCCCCCTGAGGTTTCAGAAAAGGGCCTTTCCCCCAGCTCTACCTGCAGATCTTGTCAGAAATCAAATTCAGGACCTTTTTTATGCAAAGTAGATTCTCTCCCACTCAGCCACTTCACTTCCTTTACCTCTTGCCTCCTGCAGTAGTTTTTCCCTTTGTGAGCAATCGAGGCAGCGCATACCCTTCTGAAAAACCAGTTCAAGGGATGTTGAAATTTGCCGCGCCTTTACGTTAAGCAATGTCAAACGAATTCCTTGTTTTTGCAATACGAGGAAGAGGCGGAGAGGTAGTCCGGGCTCTGAGTACCTTTTCCTTTTCCCTGTCAAATCATGACTCAGCCCCAAGCGCCCAGCTTCTGAGATTTGTCGCCAGATTTGCATTCAGGTTCATCTTCACAGCCTCTTGTTGAATTTATGAAAGCTGGAGCTTCCAGATGTCTTTGGTTTCAGTGTACAATTCAGATTTCCGGGTGGAGGTAGATCACAGTATTTTTTCTAAAACACACACACCGTTTTGCTAATTTTTCAAAAAGAGAAGAAATTTACACCAACAATATCATTTGGTTTCCCTCTTACTCCCCTACCCGCTTCCCTAACAAAACTTGAAGTTGTCCCGTCATCGTAAGGTAATACAGTGGTACCTCCAGTTGAGAACGGGATCCGTCCCGGAGGCCCATTCGCAACATGAAAAGAGCGCAACCTGAAGCACCGTATCTGCACAGGTGCGTGGCGCGATTTGGTGCTCGTGCACATGCGCGAGTGGTGAAACCCAGAAGTAACCCTTTCCGGTACTTCCGGGTCGCCGCGGGACGTAACCTGAAAGAACATTACATGAGGTATAACTGTACAGAGATAGTGTAAGAAAAGGATCACAGCTGTGTAAAATGCAGTCTTGATAGCCCTTGGTTTTCTTTGTTCCTCTTACGTTTTTTGTAAAAATGGCTGTCTCCCTCCTCTGTTCATTTAGCCTTTCCTTTGTTCACTTTATTTTCTTCTTTGTCTCTCCACGCGTTCACTCTGTCTTCTTCTTCCACGTTTCTGTCTTCAGAAGAAAAAAAACCCTAAGGAAGATCTCATAGTAAGGACAACGCTGGATGCGGTTTGGGAAAAGCGGGGCCAGGGGGGGTGGCGGCCCTGGAGGCTGTGTCTTAGTGGGAGGGGAGATTTTTGATAATTGAATGCACATAGCAGATAGCAGAAGAGTTGAATGGGGCAGCGAGCGAGCACCGGGAGTGGGGGGCAGAATGATCATTGGCGTAGCCAGCCAATAGGAAAGGGAGATATCACAGTTCATGAAAGTGAGTTTGGAATAGTGAGCATTAAGGTGAATGGGGGTGGCATGTTGCTAGCCGCATGTCAGGGAGGGGGGGGGGAGGGATAAAATATGTTTTGACACCCGTCTTTTCTCCTCCCACAGAAAGAGGAGGACGCCCAGAAACTGGGGGAGATAGCAATGTTCCCTCCCAATGGAAACATTGACCTAATGTACTTTCCTTATTACGGCAAAAAAATCCATGTAAGTATTGCACACTCCCGAAGCCTTTTCTTACCTCCTCTTCAACCCAAAAGTGTGTTTCTTGGGGCCATCTTTTGCTGAAGGTACAGGACCCCTGACAAGTATGTCCAGTCGCGAACGACTCTGGGGTTGCGGCGCTCATCTCGCTTTACTGGCCGAGGGAGCCGGCATTTGTCCGCAGACAGTTTTTCCGGGTCATGTGGCCAGCAGGACTAAGCCGCTTCTGGTGAAACCAGAGCAGCGCATGGAAACACCGTTTACCTTCCCACCAGAGTGGTACCTATTTATCTACTTGCACTTTGACGTGCTTTTGAACTGCTAGGTTGGCAGGAGCAGGAACTGAGTAACGGGAGCTCACCCCGTTGTGGGGATTCGAACCGCTGGCCTTCTGATCAGCAAGCCCTAGGCTCAGTGGTTTAGACCACAGCGCCACCCGCATCCCGCCATCTTTTGCTAAAGGGATGTACAAAGACTGGGTGGGAGGAGAAAGCTATGTTGTGGGCTTGGACTAAACATTTATTGTTCCAAAATAGAAAGTGGAAAAGCATTAAACCCCAAAATAGGAAGCGCTCCAAGTATTTGGCCATCATATTCAACAGTCCGCTTGCAATATTATATTTCAGATGGACTGTCGCATATTGCGTTGTTTATTTCTATAGTCCTACATACCATTTTGACTCAATTGCTCCAGCTCACGTTGTTGTGGGATGTATGATTTCCACTGTATATTTTGCCGTTCCTGTGGCCAGTAAACCACTTCGTAAATAGCGGTACAGAAAGGCTGTGTAAAAATTAAAAACGAAATGGGAGCAAAGTTAAAGTGCTAAAGCATGGGTAGGCAAACTATCTGACCCAATCGCCTTCTAAATCTGGCCTGCGGACGGTCTGGGAATCAGCGTGTTTTTACATGAGTAGAATGTGTGCTTTTATTTAAAACGCATCTCTGGGTTATTTGTGGGGCATAGGAATTCTTTCATTTTCCTCCCCAAAATATAGTCTGGCCCCCACAAGGTCTGAGGGACAGTGGACCAGCCCCCTGCTGAAAAAGTTTGCTGACCAGTCTCTCCAGTATTTAGTAGCTAGGCAAGAAATAAAAATCGAGATAAATTCAGTTTTTTTAAAAAAATTGGTTTGTGGTTTAGCAAGCTAGGGTTTTTTTGGCACTGAAATTAACTCTTAACTTTTGCAAGGACATTTCGGGCTGCCGCTTTAATCCGAGCGCAAACGCTGCCTTAGTGTTTTCGGAGGAAGAGCGAGAGATTTGGGGGGGTGCCAGACGAGATCCGTGGGTTGGTTCCCCGGCTGATTTTTTGCCCCTCGGTCTCCCCCACTTCCGCAGGTGAACTACACGCAGCCCGTCGTGGCCGTCAAATTCCTCAACCTGACGTTCAACTACGACCACCACATCGAGTGCAGGGTCAACGCCGCCAACGTCAACACGAACGACGAGCGGGACAAGTTTGCTGGCCGCGTGGCTTTCAAGATCCGGGTCAACAAAGAATGATAGTGTCCCCCCCAAAAAATCCTCGGTCCGTCCTCCCCTCCGCCCCATCCCCTTGCACCCCAGCACCCTAAAAAAAAAGAAAGAAAGAAAGCTAACTTTTTTCTTCCATGCTCAGAAGAGGGTGGCGCATTGATGTTGAAGGAGGAGCAAGGTGGTTGTGGGGTGCAGGGGGGACACCCCACTTCTGCACATCCTTAACCGTTGCTGTTAGACAATCCCCGAACCCCGAAATCGACGGCTTTGCTTCTTCCACCTGCACCCCTTCATCTGGCCCGCATTTGCCCCCTTTACCTCTCTCGAAATATTTGGGAATGCTGCTTTTGGCTCGTTCTAACGACATTTTTTCTCCCCCTTCTCGCCCCACATATGTGGGGAGCTCAGAGGCTGTGATTTCCCCCCCCCCTCCAAGCCCAGGTCCCACGAATCTCCCCACCACCCCCACCACCCCTTTCCCATCCCGGAGATATTTCCTAATATAATAATAAATGTATATAGATATTTTTTATATATATTAAAAATTAAGGTACTGCTGAGTCCTCCGTATTTTCATCCTTTTCCAGAGCTCTTTTCCTTCCCCCTCCTCCTCTCACCCTCGACATCTTTTCTACCAGTTTTGCTCCTGCCACAAAACCCTTGTTATGAAAATAGCTACAGGGGGGCTCCTTGGCCCTATGGGGGTTAGCAGTGGGCCATCTTGGTTCCTAATTTGGGGGGAATTTCTGTGGTTTGGGGCCTCCGACTGTTGACCATTGGGAAGCCATTTTGTCTCGGCCGCTCTGGAAGCTTCCGGCGGCCGTGACTGCGCGAAAGAACGTCAAAATATGTGTTAAACGTGGGGTTTTTTTGAGGGTGTGTATTGCTGCGCTCTCTAAATACACTTAACGAAGGATTAAACCCAATTATTCCCTCAGAATGCTGGCCACCGAGCGAAATGGCTGCACTTTCTTAGTTCTGCATGATGGACAAAATGGCCGCCGCTCTGTTTTTGGATGGCAGCCATTTTGCTGCTGGCCGGTCCTCTCAGTTAAATCAGTAAACCCTTCTTCCCGGTTTTAGAAAGAGCAGAATCCGTGGCAACTGTCCAAAACGGCTTCAGGGGTTGAAGCGTCCCCGTTCTCCCCCCTTACTACTTTTGACTTTTGTGTGGCAATAGCTTGCCATCTCTCTCTTGACTTGCAAGCAGCTTTTGTTAAAAAAAATGGCAGACAAAAGGCTTTTTTTGGGCATGGCGGCTGTTCTGATTCCCTCGCAGAGGAAACGGTCGCGGCGGCTGTGAAAAACGCAGCTTGTCAGTCTTAATTGTCTCATCCTGCCATCCCTCTTTTATTCCCTCTCTCTCTTCTAAATAGGATCTACTCTGACCCTGTTCGTCCTTTAGTGTACAGTTGTTTTAATCTGTTATAATAGTGGCACACATTGCACTAAGATGATGATAGAAAAGAAATTTAAACAAAACAAAACCACTGGTTCTGCCATAGTTGAGGGGGAAATATTGACTGAACCCAATAATGCCTCTTTAGTCACTTTAATTAACCGATGGAGTTTTTTTTTATTTTACTTTTGTTTTCTCTTAGATTCTGGCTTGCCTCATCTCTCACTTCCCGTTTAATATTTGTCGGAAGAACAGAAACGTTGTTTTAAAACGAAAGCCAACTTTTAATTTTTGGCAATGGGTGTTTTTTATATATATATATATAAAAACCTCCCTTGCTTCTTGTTTTTCAATAGTTATTAAATTTCACCCCTTTCACCTCTTTTAAGGCTTGCATTGAAGTCGATTATTACGTGTATGAATGGAAGACATAACTTAAAAATTCTTTGGCTTTTTAACTCTTTTATTTTTATCTTTGTTTTTATTTGCAGAATTATTTAATTGCCTGTATCAGATTTACTGTAAAGATGAGAAATAAATAAATAAATAAAATAAAAACTTTAAAAACTTTGGTTGCCTTTTGGGTTGGAGTTTTTGACCGTGCATTTAGATACGTCAAACGGAGCTGTGGGGAGCATTTTTCCCTGCTGCCTGGAGGCGAAGGATAATTATCTTTTTTTCTCAGTTTTTGCTATTATTTTGCATTTATGCAGCTCACAAAGTGCATATATTCCTCCCTTCCTTTCCATTTAGCCTAACAACAGCCCTGCGAGGTCGGTTCGGCCGGGAGGAAGAGCGAGTTGGCTCCGCAAGGTCAGGGAATGAGTTCTATGGTCAAGTATGTTACAGGATTTGAACTCTGGTCTCTCCAGGGTCCTAGCCTGACACTCCAGCCGCCAAACATCACCTTGCCTCACCTTCCGAGTTGCCCATCCATAGTTGGCAGCAAACTCTGCAGGTCCAAAATGCATTAACCCCCCAATGAGGCCGAGATGCATTTTGCGCTTTTAATTAAAGCGCAGCCTTTTCTTCCTAAACGTGCATCTGTCCTTAGAAATTAGCATATGCACAGCTCCATATTTTGGCCTTTTCCTGGCCACGAAATTAAAAGATGCCTGCTTCTTGGGAGAAAAGCAATGACAAACCTAGACAGCATCTTTAAAATGATGCATTGATTTTTCTCCCTTTTTTTTTGGTGAAAAATCAGACTGGAATCCAGAATATTGCATTGTAGCAGACTGGACTAGAGCTGTAATTCTATGAAATAAGGTCAGCCCTTTTGAATAGGGGGGGGGGGGGGCAAGCAAGAAAAGAGAGGGTCCTTTTTCATTGAACGCGTAGCTTTTTAAAAATTGGGCTGAGTTGAAGCCAGAAGTGGCACAATAAATAGCCCCTTGGTAATTTGGGGCTGCCCTTCGAGGGTTGGGCATCCCACCCCCTAAATCACTTGGCACGTCATGGGGGGGGGGGGAGAGATGTTGGCAGAGACACCCTGGTTCCCTCCGAGCCAGACCGAATGAATGGCTTTCATTAAGGCCTTGCCTGTAGCCCTTTTTCTTTTCTTTTCAGTGAGCTGACAGGGAAAGGAGGAAAGGGAGGGGGCCGTTGGCCTTCTTTCTTGGGCTCCATGATCACTGCAAATGGTGACAGCAGTCACAAAATTAAAAGATGCCTGATTCTTGGGAGAAAAGCAATGACAAACCTAGACAGCATCTTAAAAAGCAGAGACATCACCTTGCCGGCAAAGGTCCGTATAGTTAAAGTTGTATGGCCTTAAACGATTCGTTCAAAATTGGGAAAGGAGTACGACCAGGCTATATATTGTCTCCCTCCTTACTTAACTTATATGCAGAATTCATCCTGGGAAAGGCTGGGCTGGATGAATCCCAAGCTGGAATTAAGATTGCCGGAAGAAATATCAACAACCTCAGATATGCAGATGACACAACCTTGGTGGCAGAAAGTGAGGAGGAATTAAAGAACCTTTTAATGAGGGTGAAAGAGGAGAGGGCAAAATATGGTCTGAAGCTCAACATCAAAAAAACGAAGATCATGGCCACTGGGCCCATCACCTCCTGGCAAATAGAAGGGGAAGAAATGGAGGCAGTGAGAGATTTTACTTTCTTGGGCTCCATGATCACTGCAGATGGTGACAGCAGCCACGAAATTAAAAGACGCCTGCTTCTTGGGAGAAAAGCAATGACAAACCTAGACAGCATCTTAAAAAGCAGAGACATCACCTTGCCAACAAAGGTCCGTATAGTTAAAGCTCTGGTTTTCCCAGTAGTGATGTATGGAAGTGAGAGCTGGACCATAAAGGCTGGTCGCCGAATAATGCATGCTTTTGAATTCTGGTGCTGGAGGAGACTCTTGAGAGTCCCATGGACTGCAAGAAGATCAAACCTCTCCATTCTGAAGGAAATCAGCCCTGAGTGCTCACTGGAAGGACAGATCCTGAAGCTGAGGCTCTAAGACTTTGGCCACCTCATGAGAAGAGAAGACTCCCTGGAAAAGACCCTGATGCTGGGAAAGATGGAGGGCACAAGGGGAAGGGACGACAGAGGACGAGATGGTGGGACAGTGTTCTCGAAGCCACAAACATGAGTTTGACCAAACTTCGGGAGGCAGTGGAAGACGGAGGGCCTGGCGTGCTCTGGTCCTGGGGGTCATGAAGAGTCGGACACAACTAAATGACAACAACAGCAGCACCCCTGTTGTCAACGCAAAGCGAGACTGTGACAAACTCTGCACCAAAGCAAGTGGAGGGAAGTGTGGGGTTTTTTGGGGGGACACACCCCTCTGCGTTTTGCTAAGACAAGGGGATCTTGAGTGTGGGTGCCATTAGTTATGTTTGCAAGGGAGTTTGCATGCAACTGCCCCTCCATATCCACAAATATTGAAAAGAATTGGAAGTACTCAATTATCTGAGGTTCTCCCCCCCCCCCGCTATTTATGGGCTATTATTACTTTAAAAAAGCTCAACTTTGGCTGCCCCCCCAAAAAAAATCCTGGTACACTCATGCATGCATGTCCGGTGGGTTTTCCACTGGGGGGGGGCACAGACATGTCATGAATTGGCACCTGTAGAGTGGCTATGCATGGGTACATGTGTCCTATTATTATTATCCAGTATACCTGAAGGAGCGTCTCCACCCCCATCATTCTGCCCGGACGCTGAGGTCCAGCGCCAAGGGCCTTCTGGCGGTTCCCTCATTGCGAGAAGCAATGCTACAGGGAACCAGGCAGAGGGCCTTCTCGGTAGTGGCGCCCGCCCTGTGGAACGCCCTCCCATCAAATGTCATAGCGATAAATAACTACCTGACATTCAGAAGACATCTTAAGGCAGCCCTGTTCAGGGAAGTTTTTAACGTGTGATATTTTACTGTATTTTTGGTTTATATGGAAGCCGCCCAGAGTGGCTGGGGAGGCCCAGCCAGATGGGCAGGGTATAAATAAATTATTATTATTATTACTATTAATAATAATAATAATAATTTATTTATTTATTTTATTTATTAATAATTCCTCTGGGTTTCCCCCGAAGGAGTCCTATTTATTGATGGGAAAAGCATAAGCCATGAAGAGTCACTTTGTAATAATAATAATAATAGTAATTAATTAAAAAATTATTATTTCTGCCCTGCCCATCTGGCTGGGTTTCTCCAGCCACTCTGGGCGGCTCCCAACAGAACATTAAAAACAGTAAAACTTCAAACATTCAAAACTTCCCTAAACAGGGCTGCCTTCAGATGTATTCTAAAAATGAGATAGTTGTTTATTTCCTTGACATCTGATGGGAGGGCGTTCCACAGGGCAGGCGCCACCACCGAGAAGGCCCTCTGTCAGTGGCGTAGCGTGGGTTGTCAGCACCCGGGGCAAGGCAAGTAATTTGCGCCCCCTAACCCATGGATTTGCGCCCCCTAATCCTAACCCCCAGATGTTGCGCCCGGTGCGGCCGGCCCCCCCTGCACCCCCCACGCTACGCCACTGCCCTCTGCCTGTTTCTCTCGCTAACCCATAGTCAGTTTTTTTTGCGGCTGCATTGCTGACCTGAGCACTGCGACAGGAATCTCTGGGCATGAGGCTGGTATCAGCACGATTGCGGATGACAAAGGATGGGCGAAATGAAACTATGAAGCAGCCTTCCCCAGTCTGGTGCCCTCTGGATATTTTGGGCGACATAGCCCACGGCTGGACACGAGGATGTCCACGATTCTGGCGATAAACCTCTGGCTTCTCTCAGGGCAAACCCAGGAGGCTAGAACCTCAGTCTCGTTCTCCTACTGCTAGAGCAATGAAATACCTCTCTTCCCCAGCACAAATAGCAATAATGAAATGTTCCTGAGAATTCCTGCGTATGGTGCAGGCTGCAGCTTTTACAATGTACTTCAGGGCTCAAGATTTTCTGGACCAAGAGGGTCGCTGGGCAGAAATTGCTTCCCCCCACCCCAGCGCATCTTGTAGCAGGGAGTACCACAGGCCTCTGGCCCGGGTGACAAGGAGAAGGCTAGGTGAAAGTGCATTTGCCCACAGCAGTGACTGAGCTTGGGGGTTCACTGCCCGAGTCAAAACATCCTTAATCCACCTGTTTTTTGCTACTTGTTTTGGATTACAGAGGTGAGGAGGAACATTGGGATCAGAGTCAGGCCTCAGGACTGCCTACCCTGGCTGGCTGTGGCACTCTGGGCCCGCCTGGCCTTAATCTGCGCACAGAACAGCTGCCCAGGCCATAATTTGTGCTGTGGGGCCCGGTGGCGATGGCAACGCGATGCAGAATCCGCTTGAGGCAGCAGCAACAGCACCTGAGACAGCTCCCCAAAGTGATGCGGTCGCCATGGCGACCGGGAGCCGCATCTCTGCAGAAGGGAGGATTGCCGCGGCGACCAGGAGAGCTTCCCAGTTCATTGCAGAGGGAGCAAAAAATTGTGTGTTTTTCGCGAAAAACCTGCAGGTACCGTTCCCCACCCCCAGTGCCACTAGGATTAACAAGCATAAGAACAAAGACAGTGTTGCATAGTGGTTAGAGCGCTGGACTAGGGTTCAAATCCCTGCTCGGCCCCGAAGCTCACTGGGTGCGGCAAGGCAAAACGACCTCCTTGCACACCTAGCCCCCCTCCTGGGGTCAACAGGAAGCACCCCCCCAGCTGTCAGCACCCATGTCCATCCTGGGAAAGCGGGTGCTGTGGTCTGTAGCTGCTAGCTTTCTTCCAGCGGGGTTATCTACCTGCATCCATCGCTTTCAGCGCTGTGGTGGACACTTTTGTGGAAGGGGGGAGGCGGAGAGAATATATCTTTCGCCAGCCTCCTGTCGCTTTCCCCTAGTAACCTATATTTGCACACACCCCTTCGGCTATATTAATTTATCTTCTCGCTCTCCTGATCATTGGTCCTTTGCTCGTCTCCCCCTCTGCCTCTCAAGGCCGGATCATCCTTAATCCTTTCCCCACCCCACCAGCCAGTCTTGCATCAGCTGCCGCCGCAACGAGACAGATTGTATTCTTCTAATCTCCATGAGTAACGCAGTAGCTCCATCCCGGGTCTCCAGCACGATCAGCTTCTGGCAGGGCGCTCTCTGCAGCCCCAGCAAACCCGATTTGCAGGGTTCGCCGTGTGAGCAGCTAGACATTATTTAGGCGTGGATCTGCAAGTTCCTCTGCAAAGCACTATCTGCTTAAAAACATCATACATAGGCAGACACATGCCAACAGCGGTGAGCCAGCAATAATCACACTGTGCCAGTTCAAGTTAACTCTTTATTTTTCCACCTTCGCCGAATCAAGCAGTTGGTCCCTTACCTTTCCCGCCCCGATCTGGCCACAGTGATCCGTGCAACGGTCACCTCCAGGCTTGACTACCGTAATTCGCTCTATGTGGGGCTGCCCTTGAAGCTGACCCAGAAACTCCAGCGGGTGCAGAATGCTGCAGCGAGGCTCCTCACAGGGTCTCTGCCATAGGAGCATATTCACCCAGTGCTTTTCCAGCTGCACTGGCTCCCGGTGGAGTACGGGGTCAGATTTAAGGTGCTGGTTTTGACCTTTCAAGCCCTTCACGGCCTAGGATCCTCGTACCTACGGGACCACCTCTCCGGGTATGCCCTATGGAGGACCTTAAGGTCCATAAATGGCAACACCCTAGAGGTCCCGGGCCCTAAGGAGGTCAGATTAGCCTCGACCAGGGCCAGGGCCTTCTCAGTGATGGCTCCGTCCTGGTGGAACGCTCTGT
Source organism: Podarcis melisellensis (assembly GCF_964234715.1). Taxonomy (NCBI): domain Eukaryota; kingdom Metazoa; phylum Chordata; class Lepidosauria; order Squamata; family Lacertidae; genus Podarcis; species Podarcis melisellensis. Next base: position 4,338,055 of record NC_138545.1, on the reverse strand, counting down.
CTCATGAGACCAGGGCCCTTCAGGATTTAACTTTGTTCCGCAGGGCCTGTAAGACAAAGTTGTTCTACCTGGCCTTCGGCTTGGAATCAATTTGATTCCCTCCCCCTCTTTCCTTTTACCTTTCTCCTCCTGTGACGGAACTCCTATTTGGGGACTTCCCTGGCTTTTTTCTGGCCCATGTAGGACCAGTCTGGAAAGTTAGCCTTGGTGAAGACTTGACGTTTTCATCCCCCAAAAAGTTTTTGATTTGAGTTTCCATTGAAATGAGGCTGTATTTGAATGTTTGAATGTTTTATTTTAATCTTGTTTTTAAGTTGTATTTCAATCAATTTGTTTTATATCGGGTGTTAGCCGCCCTGAGCCCGGTCTTGGCTGGAGAGGGTGAGGTATAAATAAAATTATTATTATTATTAGCAAGAACAGGATCAGTACAGACTTGATGGGCAGTCAGGCCTAATGAGCGCAAGAACTTGCCCCCCACCCATGGATCAGTTGCCAATATTATAGGTCCCTGCCTCCCCATAGCCATCTCAGTCCCCTCCTCTCCAGGGTTTTCCCCAAGCATTCAGAGACTGCGCCTGCCCACAGCCAACCTCTCCTTCGCCCTTTTCATGCCTCTTCTGGTTCTGGGAGACCAGAGGGGAAAGGAGTTGGTCACAGCAGGAGGGGGAGATATTCGCAACTCTTCCCCAGCCGAACTCCTCTCTGCCTCCCTCATCTCCTGCTTCGTTCTTCTGCCTCCGATTCTGAACTTCTCTCCAACACAAACACTCCCGAACCCTGTGACCTCTTCGGCTTCCGACGTCTCCCCAGACTTTTCCCTCTGACTGCTCATCGCCATCCATGTCTTCGGCTATCTGAAGGCAGCTATCCTCTCCCCACTTAGGTGTTGTTGTTGTTTAGTCGTTTAGTCATGTCCGACTCTTCGTGACCCCCTGGACCAGAACACGCCAGGCCCTCCTGTCTTCCACTGCCTCCCGCAGTTTGGTCAAACTCATGCTGGTAGCTTCGAGAACACTGTCCAGCCATCTCGTCCTCTGTCGTCCCCTTCTCCTTGGGCCCTCCATCTTTCCCAACATCAGGGTCTTTTCCAGGGAGTCTTCTCTTCTCATGAGGTGGCCAAAGTCTTGGAGCCTCAGCTTCAGGATCTGTCCTTCCAGTGAGCACTCAGGGCTGATTTCCTTCAGAATGGAGAGGTTTGTTCTTCTTGCAGTCCATGGCACTCTCAAGAGTCTCCTCCAGCACCAGAATTCAAAAGCATCCATTCTTCGGTGATCAGCCTTCTTGATGGTCCAGCTCTCACTTCCATACATCACTACTGGGAAAACCATGGCTTTAACTATACGGACGTTTGTTGGCAAGGTGATGTCTCTACTTTTTAAGATGCTGTCTAGGTTTGTCACTTAGGTAGGATCCCACTTAGGTAGGATTTGCCGTATTTCGCAAAGTGAAAATCCCAACACAACCGTTGCGGAGCTTTTCTTGGCAAAGCTGTTGAGTTTCTTTCAGTTTTTACGAAAAATCAGCAAAAACAACACTGACATTTAGCCAGTTTCACAGACATTCAGCCAACTTCCGCATGGACACTGCTTCCGACTCCAGTATTCCAGATATGTCTGTGAAATTCCAGACGTATGCTAGCTCTTCTGTGTCTCCTCTGCTCCAGGTTCAAGACACCCCCAACCCTCTTCCAGGATATTCCATTTCACCCCATTTCCTATTTCCCCCTCTCTTCCTGCATTGGCAACAGACCGCATTCTGTGCATGCTCAGCACTCCTTTGGCCGGCTGAGGTTTCTCCCCCCCACCTTATTCCTTTTTAAAAAAAAAAAAAATTATTGATTTTATTGCATATTACAACAAATCACAACACAGAAAAAAGACAAAAGACGAGAAACAAAGAAGGAAAGAAAAAGAAAAACAATAAGAGACAATGCATATATTAACAAACATTAAACAAAAATGGACTTGCTTTCCTCAAAGTGTGACTTCTTTGTTATTACTATAATTTTAGTTGTTGTGTCATTGACATTACTTTGCCTTTATTTCTCTCATTTCTATTTTCCCCTACACTTTCCACAAAAGTGGCCGGCTGAGGTTTCATTAGGATGCAATGAGAGACCTGGATCAGACCAACGGCCCACCTGGACCAGCACCCTTTATAGAGGGTTGGACAGGACCTTCCAACTCTACAACTCCAAGAAACTTTGGCTGGTGGCCTCCTGTGGCAGGGAGTTCCACAGTCGAACTCCGCACTGTGCGAAGATGAGCTTTCTTTTACCTGCCCTGAATTTCCCAAATTCCGGCTTTGCCGGGTGCCCCCTTCCAAAACTCTGCCATTCTACAATCCTAGGATGCGGGCGAGCTGGCGGGCGGGCATGCCCCCCTCCCACTGCGCGCTGCAACATTTCGTTGCAGGCCTGGCTCGCCTGCAACCTTCCAGATTGTGAGACAGACAGGCAGCTTGTGTGTGTGTGTGTGTGTGTGTGTGTGTGTGTGTGTGCATTTTAATGCGGCTTGCGCTTTACCAACCAGCCTCCCTGCCTGCCCACAGCTTATATTCCCCAGGGGCTTTCAGGCTGCATTTTGTCTGACTGCCCAGCTGGCGCCTTGCCACCCTCTGCTTCTCAGCCGCGTTGCTGCTTGATGCCAGACTGGGGGAAAGAGAAGGCAGAGAAGAGGAGGAGGGGGGGGAAAGCTCTCATTTTGCTGCGGCCTCACATGCCCTCGGCTCTGCGGAGTCATGAAATGCATTTCGGCTTGGCGCTGTGCCCTGCTGCTAGTCTCCCGTTGCCACGTCCGCCCGCCCAAATCTCTGCCACCAACATCCCTCCTGCATCAGACACCCCCCTCTCCTTCGCAGTCAAAACTCCGGCCCCACCCAACGCGGCAAAAACAAATAAATTAAAAAATCCCCTGCCAGAGGCAGATCGATGCCAACATAAAGCGTTCTCGTTCATGAACAATTACCCAATCGATTTCACCCCAGATTGGCTAGCAGGAGTCGCTAGCGGCTATGGAGCCCAGCCTGGTGGGGAGGGGGTCGTCTTCTGGGGGCCTGGGCAGATTCATGGGGGAGAATATGGTCCTTCAGAGAGCCTAAGCCACATAGGGATTTGTAGGTCACAACCAGCGCTTAAAATTGTGCCCAGATTTATTCTTTGGCGACCCCTCGTAGCTGAGTAAGATTGTCTTCCATAAACACGATCTTAACATTGAGTCTGTAAGTGACTGTGGAGGCCAGTTCTGGATCTACACGTCCTTCCACAATGGGGACATTGGTTTCCGGGTGGGAGTTGATCACGGTGTGGATTTGCCAGGCGTGCCTTCCTCTTAGCACGTTTCTCCCCTGTGTCCTGAGTTCGAGTGTCTTCAAAGCCCATGACACCTTTTGTAAAGGCTGTTCTCCAACTGGAGCACTTGCAGGCCAGTGTTTCCCAGTTGTCAGTGCTTATACTACATTTTTAAAAGATTTGCCTTCATAGAGTCTTTGAACCTCTTTTGTGGACCACCAGCATTACGCCTTCCATTTTTAAGTTCGGAATAGAGTAGTTGCTTTGGAAGACGACAATCAGGCATCCGCACAACATGACCAGTCCAACAAAGTTGACGTTGAAGAATCATCGCTTCAACACTGGTGATCTTTGCTTTCTTCCAGTACACTGGTATTAGTTCGCCTGTCTTCCCAAGTGATGTGTAGAATTTTTCGGAGACACCGCTGATGGAATCTTTCATGGAGTTGGAGATGGCGTTAATAATAATAATAATAATAATAATAATAATAATAATAATAATAATAATTTATTTGTATCCTGCCTTCCCCGGCCAAGAACGGCTAGCATCATAAAAACAACACAATATGCATAAAAACAGACATCAATTAATTAAAATACATCTTAAAATTAATTCAGATACGTTAAAAGTTTGTGAGTGGTCCATACCTCAATGGAGGGGAGCGGCTATGGGTTGCAGGGCAGTGGATTCTGGGAAGAGGTTTAGGGGGCACCAAGCCCTAAGTTCAATCCATGATGGCCTCCCTAGGTAGGGCTGGGGAAAATCACCTGAGTCTCAAAACTGCCGAGCCACCCCCAGCCTGTGTAGACCTTGCCAAAACTTGAAACTAATTCCTCTGGGTTTCTCCCTGAAAGAAGAGTCCTATTTCACAATAAGAAAAGCATCATACTAATACTAATAATAATTTGTCATTTATACCCCGCCCATCCGGTTGGGTTTCCCCAGCCACTCTGGGCAGCTCCCAACAAAATATTAAAAATACAATAAAACATCAGACGTTAAAAACTTCCCTAAACAGGGCTGTCTTCAGATGTCTTCTAAAAGTCAGATAGTTGTTTATTTCCTTGACATTTTGTGGGTGTTCCACTGGGCGGGCGCCACTACCGAGAAGGCCCTCTGCCTGGATCCCTGTAACTTGGCTTCTCGCAGAGAGGGAACTGCCAGAAGGCCCTCCGAGCTGGACCTCAGTTTCCGGGCAGAGCTCCTTCATACTGGGCCTTTGGGGCTTTCAAGGTCAGCACCAACACTTTGAATTGTGCTTGGAAACATACTGGGAGCCAATGTAGGTCTTTCGAGACCAGTGTTATGTGGTTTCCCAGTCACCAGTCCAGCTGCCGCATTCTGGATTAGTTGCAGTTTCCGGGTCACCTTCAAAGGTAGCCCCATGTAGAGCGCATGGCAGCAGTCCAAGCGGGAGATAACCAGAGCATGCATCCCTCTGGTGAGTAAAGGAAGAAAGACTGTGGGTGTGTGGGTGTGCAGGGGGAATGGGCATTGTGTTAAGGCTGAAGTAAAAGCTGCAACAAAATGTTGCAGCATGCGATGAGGTGATTATTGCCAGCCAGCCCTTGCTTTGTCCTGGATATCCAGTCCTCCCCTCCCCCCGGCTTTCCAGTAATCAGTACAGTGGTACCTCGGGTTACATACACTTCAGGTAACAGACTCCGCTAACCCAGAAATAGTACCTCGGGTTAAGAACTTTGCTTCAGGATGATAACAGAAATTGGGAAGTCTCATTAGCTAAAGTGGTGGTTAAGAATAGACCTCCAGAACGAATTTAGTTCTTAACCTGAGGTACCACTGTACTTGGCATTCAGTGAAGCTGAACACTGCAGGGTTCTGGCCAGAGAAAAAGATAAAGTCCTTTTTCACGCAGCCCAGAGTTAGGGTCTTATTCTGTTCCCGCTGAGCATGCTCAGCCCTCGCTAAATATTTCCTGTGCTTCTGTAAATCTTGGAGTGCCGTCCTCTCCGGTACCTTGCCTGTACAGGATGGCACCCTTTGCACCACGTAAATGAAAATAAAATCCTTGCAGAATCAGTCTCTTTCTTTCTCTCTCCTGGCACCTGGCCCAGGAACCGCCAGGCTTTTGTGAATGGAAGGAGCAAGACCGCTTGGGGAGGGGGGTGTTGTGGCTGGGGGTGTCGCCAAGGCTTTCAGCACAGAATGTTCCCGACTCTTTCCCCGGAAAAACAGTATGGCTATCGCCGCCGTCGCCTCTCCTGCCCCGATGCTAACCAACAGGCTGAAATTCACCTGGTGGAGCTTACACTCATTGCTGCTGCTGTGTTATAAGCAGCACCTGTGCTATAGACGCCTGCCCTGCTGCTCCTCCTCAAGGTATTGAGTCATATTACCACAGAGCCTAGGACTTGCTGATCAGAAGGTCGGCGGTTCGAATCCCCGCAATGACGGGGTGAGCTCCCGTTGCTTGGTCCCTGCTCCTGCCCACCTAGCAGTTCGAAAGCACATCAAAGTGCAAGTAGATAAATAGGTACCACTCCGGCGGGAAGGTAAACGGTGTTTCCGTGCGCTGCTCTGGTTCGCCAGAAGCGGCTTAGTCCTGCTGGCCACATGACCCAGAAGCTGGACGCCGGCTCCCTCGGCCAATAAAGCGAGATGAGCGCCACAACCCCAGAGTCTGTCACGACTGGACCTAATGGTCAGGGGTCCCTTTACCTTTACCTTTAAGTCGGCGCGAGATTTTGGGGATTCAATTCTGACAGAAAGTGAGAAGTATTACCAGAGGAACGTCTGTCTGCTGTCCAAAATGAATTCCGCTGAAGATTTTGGGCGATGGCAATGTTGATGCGTTGTCAAAATAACTGGTATTACGCTTATCTTGCCGGCTCGAATAATAATTGCAGCTCAACCCAAAACAGCCGGAAATCGTACACCGCCACTCATTCTGGTATAGAGCAATAATGGAGAAAATCACACATAATTTGAGATCATGACTAGATAATAATTTGATTAGACAATAATTCTCTTTATACGATTGGACATTCCTTTATATTTGTATTGTGGATATGTGCCCTATTCTATTATCCTAATACTATGTTTGTGGGTTGCTAAGTTACAAAAAAACCAAATGGCCGTGGCCGTATAGATTGATTATTGATTATTTCTTAAGCAACAGAACCATCATTTTCAGACTGCCCTCCTCACAAGCCGGGCAAACGTGAAACTACATTTGACGATCAGAAAATGCCAATATTATTCCCTGGGACATTTGTTCTATGAGCCCATGAGCAACTGTTTCACATTTTTGCTTTTCCAGAAGTATAGCTCAGTCAGTAGAGCACAAGGCTCTTAATCTCAAGGTTATGGGTTTGAGTCCCGCCTTGTGCAAAAAAATTTCCTCCATTTCAGGGGGTTAGACTAGATGACCCATGTCGCCCCTTGCAACCTGATGTTACGATCTCTTAATTTCCACCTGTTATAACTGTTCCATGCTGTGCTTTTGGGGGGGGTGTGATGCAGGGCGACGTATACCCCCAAACATTTTGTGAATCTAAGTTTGGCCTCATTGAGCAAGCTTTTTCAGCAGGGGGCCAGTCCACTGTCCCTCAGACCTTGTAGGGGGCCAGACTATATTTTGCGGGGGGAAATGAATGAATTCTCAAGCCCCACAAACAGTGGCGTAGTGTGGGGGGTGCAGGGGGGCCCGGCCGCAACATCTGGCGGTTAGGGTTAAGGGGCGCAAATTCACGGGTTAGGGGGCGCAAATTACTTGCTTTGCCCCGGGTGCTGACAACCCATGCTATGCCACTGCCCACAAATAACCCAGAGATGTGTTCATTTAAAAACGCCAGGCAGGCCCCACAAATAACCCAGAGATGCATTTTAAATAAAAGGACACGTTCTACTCATGTAAAAGCACGCTGATTCCCGGAACGTCTGCGGGCCGGATTAAGAAGGCGATTGGGCCGGATCCGGCCCCCAGGCCTTAGTTTGTCTACCCATGTCACTGAGGGTCAGTATTTCAATATGAGCAGGAAAATGAAAGTACTCCTAAACATTTTTTTTGGGGGGGGGAGCACTGATTCTGTGCATTATTAAATGAAATAAAAAAATCTCTGCAGAAAGGTGTTGCAGGAATTTATGTATAGGTTGGGGGGGGTGTTTGCCCCTCCAGCAGATATCATGCACATGCAGCCCACTACCAAAACCAGCACTATCGCTTTTGTGGCTTTTGTGATTTGTCCCCACAAAACACCCCATCACAGTTTCTTCCTATCTATTCAAAGGGCCTCTGCTGCACAATACCAAATGTAAGAATTCACTGATCAATGTATCTATGTACTGGCTCACAGGGAAAACTTCAGAAATTCATATAGACATGTGAGCTCAGCTCCTCAGCAGCTCCTCTGCCTGAGTGATAATCCCTGGCCTCCTGATACCTGAGTGCCAGACAGGTAGCCATGCCAGAAAGAACAAACCCAGATGAAGACAAAATGGTGTGGTTAACGTGGCTGGGAAACAGGGAAATGTAAAGATCTTTTTTGTTACACTTGATGGGTGTTTGGTGGAGGGCAAGGGGAACCATGGGGCAGGGTCCAGGATGCTCAGATTACTGCCACCAGACCTCCCCTTTCATGATGTAGGAATGATGTAGTTTGGGGGGGGGGGTGTAACATGGGGATTAGCAGCTAATAAAAGTTTGGGGGCTCTTTTGTTTGGGGCTTCCATCTTGTTCCACCTGGTGGCAGGTGGGAGTCCTGTCGCGACAGTCTCCAATAAAGACCAAGCCTACTGGCTGTTGTTCTGCTCTGGTATTCCTGGCTGGTGTCCTTGTTTTTTTGTCCAAGGGAGCCCTCAGATTTCTCCGTTAACAGAGGCAAACCCACAGGGTCACAACATGGCTGCACATGGGCCCACTATACATGTTCCCAAAACCCCACCCTACCAAAAAAAGACCCCACCCAGAATGTCCCTCTGTCCCAACCTGTGCAGCCTTCCCAACTTCCAGGGCCGAAAGCGTTAACCCCGACTAATCCTTCTACAAGGACAGAGGAAGAGCAGCAGCTTATGGGATTTTCCTTGGGGTGGGGTGGGATTATCTGGCCTTTGTGGAGGGAGGGGGGGCTTTAGGCAGCATCTCTCAAGCGCCCTCCCCCCCCGCTTCCCACTGGCCTGTGGTCTCTGCAAAGAGAGGCACCATACTGTATTTATAGCAGGACTATAAATACTCCCATTGCCTCCTGCTACCTTCTGTTTTCTCCAGTATAGCCTAGGCGGTGGGTGTTTTCGCTTTTTCCTTGGTGGGGGGCAATGAGAAGATCCAAGGCACAACTTTTGGGGGGTGGGGAGAGGGGTAAATTGGCAAGAAGGCAAATTGTTGTTGTTGTTTAGTCGTTTAGTCACGTCCGACTCTTCGTGACCCCCTGGACCAGAGCACGCCAGGCCCTCCTGTCTTCCACTGCCTCCCGCAGTTTGGTCAAACTCATGCTGGTCCCACCATCTCTGTCTTCCCCTTCTCCTTGCGCCCTCCATCTTTCCCAGCATCAGGGTCTTTTCCAGGGAGTCTTCTCTTCTCATGAGGTGGCCAAAGTCTTGGAGCCTCAGCTTCAGGATCTGTCCTTCCAGTGAGCACTCAGGGCTGATTTCCTTCCGAATGGAGAGGTTTGATCTTCTTGCAGTCCATGGGACTCTCAAGAGTCTCCTCCAGCACCAGAATTCAAAAGCATCAATTCTTCGGCGATCAGCCTTCTTTATGGTCCAGCTCTCACTTCCATACATCACTACTGGGAAAACCAGAGCTTTAACTAACATATTTTTTGCTCTATAACACGCACCCGACCATAACACGCACGTAATTTTTAGAGGAGGAAAATCCGTAGGCATGCCACCCGTAGGCTTTTCCTCCATAACACGCACAGACATTTCCCCTTACTTTCTAGGAGGAAAAAAGTGAGTGTTATGGTGCAAAAAATACGGTATACGGACCTTTGTTGGCAAGGTGATGTCTCTGCTTTTTAAGATGCTGTCTAGGTTTGTCATCGCTTTCCTCCCAAAAAGCAGGCGTCTTTTAATTTTGTGACTGCTGTCACCATCTGCAGTGATCCTGGAGCCCAAGAAAGTAAAATCTCTCACTGCCTCCATTTCTTCCCCTTCTATTTGCCAGGAGGTGATGGGACCAGTGGCCATGTTCTTCCTTTTTTTGATGTTGAGCTTCAGACCATATTTTGCACTCTCCTCTTTCACCCTCATTAAAGCTCTGATATCATTTTAAACCTGTTCCTATTTTATCCTTTTGCTAGAAAATAATAATGCTCTTTTAACTGTTTTCACCTTAGTTTTTCCCCCCTGTTGCAAAACCACAGAACTGTGTATTAATATTAAGCTGTACAGAAATGCTTTTGAATGAGTAAACCAGCCCCACAGGCGACCCTAGAGTAAGGGGAAAGGGGTCTGAATTGTGTAGGGCCTGTTTGCTTTTTAAAAAGTTGGGTGTGTGTCTGTGTGTTACAAAGCGTTGCGGTCCTTGGTGTGGCAGGATGGTTAGAGTGCCTTGCTAGGACCTGGGAGAGACCTGCGTTCGAATCTCCCACTTGACAGTCGCTGCCTCTCTCAGAACAACCCGCCTCGCAGGCTTGTTGTAGCGATTTAAATACAACTTTGAACACTTTTTGAGAAAAAGATGGGCTTTAACTGCAATAAAATTCACAAAAACACAACATTTAGGCACCCTCCAGACTGTTTTTGTATTTGCATTTTGCACCGATAATAACATTAAATAATATGTCTGCAGAAGACATCTGAAGGCAGCCCTGTTTAGGGAAGCTTTTAATGTTTAACAGACCACTGTATTTTAATACTTTGTTGGAAGCCGCCCAGGGTGGCTGGGGAGACCCAGCCAAATGGGCAGGGTATAAATAATAAATTATTATTATTATTATTAAGACCACTCGTGTGAAAATGGCTTTTTCTGACATGAAATTAATAATAATAATAATAATAATAATAATAATAATAATAATAATAATTTATTATTTATACCCCGCCCATCTGGCTGGGCTTCCCCAACCACTCTGGGCGGCTTCCAAAAAAATATTAAAATACTATAATACATCAAACATTAAAAGCTTCCCTAAACAGGGCTGCCTTCAGATGTCTTCTAAAAGTCTGGTAGTTGTTCTCTTATTGCTTGTTTATCGCATTCATAGTCCACCATAGCTTAGCTCTTGGGAACAAAACTTGTTCTGATCTCGCCAAGCGACTCCAAACTTTAACAAACTGCAGAAATTATATATATAGGGAAGTTTTATAATGTTCTTATATGTGTTGGAAGCTGCCCAAAGTGGCTGAGGCAGCCCAGCCAGTTGGGCAGGGGTACGAATTGTTGTTGTTGGTTGTTATTATTATTATTTCCCTCCAAAAAGTTCGACACAACAACCTTGCGAGGCGGGCCGAGCGTGCGAGAAACAGAACGAGACGAGGCAGAATAAAATGGAAACCAGGCTCGTTTTCCTCCTGTCCTGTCCCTGCAAAAGCTGCCTCCTCATCAGGGCTACTTCAAGGTCGAAGGAAGGGCAGGGTGCCAGACTGCTCTTTGCAGAAGGAACTTGGCAGCGCCCACCGACTAGGGGATGTGGAAGAATGGGACGATTCGGGTGAGAGGAGGAAAGCTGGGCTCTGTTCCCTTTCCTCCACCCCCGCTCCCCCCCCCAACGTGGAGAAGTCACCCCGCCATCGCCAACCTAGCGCCCTCCGGGTGCTTTGGGCTACAGTTCCCAGGCAGCGTGGCCTAGTGGTTGGCGCAGGGGGGTGAGCAAACGTTTTCAGCAAGGGGCCGGTCCACTGTCCCTCAGACCTTGTGGGGGGCCGGACTATATTTTGGGGAAGGAATGAACAAATTCCTATGCCCCACAAATCACCCAGAGATGCATTTTAAATAAAAGCACACCTTCTACTCATGTAAAAACGCCAGGCAGGCCCCACAAATAACCCAGAGGTGCATTTCAAATAAAAGGACATATTTTATTCATGTAAAAACACAGATTCCTGGACTGTCCGTGGGCTGGATTTAGAAGGCGATTGGGCCGGATCTGGCCCCCGGGCCTTAGTTTGCCTACCCATGGTAGAGGGCTGGACTGGGATCTGGATTCGAATCCTGACTCGGCTACCGTCTCTCGGCCTGTGTCGGAGGCAGGAGAGCCCAGGGTTCGAATCCCCCCTCTGCCGCCCTGAAGCAAGCTCACTGGCTCGCTGCCTCTCAACCCGGCCTACCTCGCAAGGTTGTTGTGACGGTTAAATGAGGGGGGGAAAAGAATCGTGAGCTCCCCCTGCCTCAAACTCCTTGCAGGGAAAAAAAGACAGCGACGAATATCTGGAGGGTGCCAGGTTGCTGGGTGCAGAAGACGTGTGTGGGGTCTGCTTTGCACAGAGCTTTCATATAAAGGAGGTTGTGGGGTGTCTTGGCTCAGCCCCCCCCCACTTCATAGAAGGGAAAAAACCCAATTTCTTGAAGGTGGGGGACTCTCAAGACTTCTTTATGGCGGGGGAGCACGGATTTGGCAGCAGCAAAGGCAAGCTGTGTCCTCCGCTTCCATTCACCCCACGTCTCCCCCCCCCTTTTTTTACAATCCTGCATTTCCCATTCATAAGAGCTCTATTTTTGCTTTTGAATGGATGCAGCTAAAATGGTCCCCGGAGGTGGATTTCTGCCTTGTGTGGCGCTGCCCCCTCCTGGCACAGCGCAGGAACGGCAACGCTCTCCTGGGCAACTGTTCAGCGGCCAAGGAGCCAGCCTTGCAAGGCTGTTGTTGCGGCCAAATTGCCACCCTAAAAAAAAAACAGCAGATGGGCTGGATGGAGCGGGGAGGACCCAAACCACCGGATTCAAAGGGCAATGATATTCCGGCGAAAGATGGGTTTTCCTCCCTTGGGAGATTTTAAAAGAGGCCAGATGGAAATATCAGTTCAGGATTTGCTTGCTGTGACTCTGGCATGGCAGGGGGTTGGACTAGATGACCCTAGGGGGTCTCTTAAAAGGTTACCTCATGAGAAGAGAAGACTCCCTGGAAAAGACCCTGATGTTGGGAAAGATGGAGGGCACAAGGAGAAGGGGACGACAGAGGACGAGATGGTTGGATAGTGTTCTCGAAGCTACCAGCATGAGTTTGACCAAACTGTGGGAGGCAGTGGAAGACAGGAGGGCCTGGCGTGCTCTGCTCCAGGGGGCGGACCACGACTAAACGACGACGACTGTTAGCTCCAGTCGTGGCAGACTCTGGGGCTTGCGGTGCTCATCTCGCTTTATTGGCTCAGAGAGCTGGCGTACAGCTTCCGGGTCATGTGGCCAGCATGACTAAGCCGCTTCTGGCGAACCAGAGCAACACAGAGAAAGCCGTTTACCTTCCCGCCGGAGCGGTACCTATTGATCTACTTGCACTTGGCGTGCTTTTGAACTGCTAGGTTGGCAGGAGCAGGGACCGAGCAACGGGAGCTCACCCCGTCGTGGGGATTCGAACTGCCGACCTTCTGATCGGCAAGCCCTAGGCTCTGTGGTTTAACCCACTCCCATCTCTTGCGGGGGCTCAATTGGTGCCACCGTCTTCCATCAAGAGCTTGGCTGTAACCTTCAACGCCTCCCTTTCTATGGAGGAGCAGGTTGCAGCCGCAGCAAAGGCAGCATTTTTTCATCTCCGCCAAGCTAAGCAGTTGGCTCCTTACCTTTCTTGCCCTGATCTGGCCACAGTGATCCATGCAACGGTCACCTCCAGGCTTGATTATTGTAATTCTCTCTACACGGGGCTGCACTTGAAGCTGACCCAGAAACTCCAGCAAGTGCAGAATGCTGCAGCAAGGCTCCTTACGGGGTCCTAATGGCCAGGGGTCCCTTTACCTTTAAAAGATGGGATTCTCCCCCACATTCCATATTGTCCCGACCCAGCCAGCAGACCTCTGTCTTTGAATCATAGAATCATAAAGTTGGAAGAGACCACAAGGGCCATCGAGTCCAACCCCCTGTCAAGCAGGAGACTCCACCACACTCTTGGAGACTCCACCACACTCTTGGGCAGCAAATTCCACTGTCAAACAGCTCTTACTGTCAGGAAGTTCTTCCTAATGTTTAGGTGGAATCTTCTTTCTTGTAGTTTGGATCCATTGCTCCGTGTCCGCTTCTCTGGAGCAGCAGAAAACAACCTTTCTCCCTCCTCTATGCAGCCCAGAATTGCATTGGCTTTTTTAGCTGCCACATCACACTGTTGGCTCATGTCAAGTTTGTGGTCTGCATCAATAGGAGTATAGCATCTAGATCAAGGGAAGTAATAGTGCCACTGTATTCTGCTCTGGTCAGACCTTACCTGGAGTACTGTCTCCAGTTCTGGGCACCACAGTTCAAGGACACTGACAAACTGGAACGTGTCCAGAGGAGGGCAACCCAAATGGTCAAAGGCCTGGAAACGATGCCTTATGAGGAACGGCTAAGGGAGCTGGGCATGTTTAGCCTGGAGAAGAGGAGGTGAAGGGGTGATATGATAACCATGTTCAAATATATAAAAGGATGTCACATAGTAAGAGCTGTTTGACAGTGGAATTTGCTGCCAAGGAGTGTGGTGGAATCTCCTTCTTTGGAGGTCTTTAAGCAGAGGCTTGACAACCATATGTCAGGAGTGCTCTGATGGTGTTTCCTGCTTGACAGGGGGTTGGACTCGATGGCCCTTGGGGTCTCTTCCAACTCTATGATTCTGCAGAGGCTCAGGACAGAGAGGCGGAGGGAACTAAGTTCCCGCAGGAGGAGGGCTCGCCTCCAGGCCAGGAGAGGCGAGTCACCAGAGGATCAGGGCCGCCAAATGCCTCGGGGCAGATAAAAGCCAGCCAGCCCCAGTCCCAGGTTGCGGGAGCAACATCGTTGGTTACCTGTTCCTGCCTGCACCCTGTCCTGCTTTCTGCCAGAGTTCCTGACCACGTCCGACTCCCTGCCTTGGACCGTGCTTCAGCCTCGGACCGGACACGGACCACGCCGCACGGTAACTCCCCCCCCCCCCGGGTCAGCACAAAAGTAATGTTCAGCTTATGGCAAAGAGCGAACGATAAAGAAATAAGGAACAACAAAAGAATATAAAAATACAAACATCTGGGGTGTGTCCCATCTGTCCCCCCCCCCCAATTTAGAGTCGCATACACAAAATACCGCTCGGAGGGACGTTAGAGGAAAAAACAGGAACAGGACCAAAGTCTATCTTTTATTAAAGTACAAAAAAGGGGGTTCCTAAAAAAAGCCATGCAAGGAAAATCGGAGCATATAAAATAAACTACAAAGCAATTAACGGGGGGGGGGGAGGAGGCGGAGGGAAAAAGGAGAGGGCTTTGCTTAGCTTCAGGACAATTAATTGTGGGGGGAAGGACTGTATGAGAGTTTGATAATGTGTCAGATCATTGTAGTTTTTGGGTTTTGTTTTTCTTTCTCTTTTTCTACCTTCCATGATTATTTTATTTGGAAACACACACACACACCCTCCATTGCCAACCTGTAGTACAGAGCGCCCGGTGGACGCACCAGGTTGGGGAAAAGGCTGCGCGGTCAAGGAATGTGGAGTATAACCGGGTCTCCACAGTCTAATACTGAACAGAATTGGGGGGGTGGGAGCCCCCCCTTCTAGAAACGAGAGCGCCATTTCACCGTTCCCGCTCCTTAACAAGCCCTCGCCTGGGGAAATACGTCGGGCGGGTTGCACCCCTCCGCCACCCGTGTTACGAACTAAGCAGCATCTCTTTTGTAAAATAAAAATAGAAATTAAAAAAAAAGGAATACTGTTTGAGAAATTCAATTTTTATAAAAAATTTAAAAAACGAAGTTTTTATAGAGCAACAGTTCTGGAAAACTGTTCAGGAAAAAAAACAAGAACTGGCAGTTATTTTGTGCAATTAGGAGAATGCAGCCTGTCCCAAACCATTTGATGGCAGGGGGGGAGCGATAGAAAGAGGCGCCCCTCCCGCAGCAGCTATTAGGGAAACCCCGATTGGTCCAGGGAGGTTCAGCACTGCTGTGACCTGGCCCAATCAGAAGGCTGGAAAATGGCTCAACCATAAGAAGGGACTTTGGGGGGGGGGGAAATGGGGTGAGGAGTTGGGGGGGAACAGGGGGGGATAGAAGAAGCAGCACCCCTATTCAGTTGTCCTTCACAACCACAGCCATCTTCTTCTGGAGCCTAGACAAACAAGAGATGGAAAGAGACCAGGTGTTAATCTAGGGTTGTCATATTTCAAAAAGCGACAATCTGGAGTTTTTGAGCTATTCTTAAAGAAATCCACCCAAATCTACACTTCCCGACAGCCACCGTATTTTTCGCTCTATAAGACGCACCAGACCACAAGACGAACCTAGTTTTGGGAGAAGGAAAACAAGGGAAAAAATATTCTGAATCTCAGAAGCCAGAACAGCAAGAGGGATCGCTGCGCAGTGAAAGCACAGGCAAAATTCGTTGCCAAGGACGGGAGACTCAACTCGTCACTGGCGCCCATCCCCACATTGTCGGTGATTTGAAGGCAGACATAAACGCTTAGGTCCAGATAATGCTAAGTTGCCATATGTCCAGGTTTTCCAGGACAAGTCCTCTTTTGCCCACCTGGGCAGATTTTTGCATTTTACATGAAATGTCCTGGTTTGGGGGGGGTTCTTTATTTGTTTTTGTTTTTAAATTTGGGGGTAGCCCACACTCATAACAGGAGGAGTGAGCAGCCATGGGGGGGGGGGGGAATCAGCAAGCTCTTAAGGCAGGACATAATGAGGCTCAACAACCTCAGATATGCAAATGACACAACCTTGATGGCAGAAAGTGAGGAGGAATTAAAGAACCTTTTAATGAGGGTGAAAGAGGAGAGCGCAAAATATGGTCTAAATCTCAACATCAAAAAAACACTGGTCCCATCACCTCCTGGCAAATAGAAGGGGAAGAAATGGAGGCAGTGAGAGATTTTACTTTCTTGGGCTCCATGATCACTGCAGATGGTAACTGCAGCCGCGAAATTAAAAGACGCCTGCTTCTTGGGAGAAAAGCAACGACAAACCTAGACAGCATCTTAAAAAGCAGAGACATCACCTTGCCAACAAAGGTCCGCATAGTTCAAGCTCTGGTTTTCCCAGTAGGGATGTATGGAAGTGAGAGCTGGACCATAAAGAAGACTGATTGCTGAAGAATGGATGCTTTTGAATTCTGGTGCTGGAGGAGACTCTGGAGAGTCCCATGGACTGCAAGAAGATCAAACCTCTCCATTCTGAAGGAAATCAGCCCTGAGTGCTCACTGGAAGGACAGAACCTGAAGCCGAGGCTCCAAGACTTTGGCCACCTCATGAGAAGAGAAGACTCCCTGGAAAAGACCCTGATGTTGGGAAAGATGGAGGGCACAAGGAGAAGGGGACGGCTGAGGACGAGATGGTGGGACAGTGTTTTCGAAGGGACCAGCATGAGTTTGACCAAACTGTGGGAGGCAGTGGAAGACAGGAGTGCCTGGCGTGCTCTGGTCCAGGGGGTCACGAAGAGGCGGACACGACTAAACCACCATCAAATGAGCCTCAAGCGGCTCGAGTCAGCGAGCCACGCTGCACCCCGCAAAAGCAAGCAAGGCAAAAACCCACACTCCAATCTGACCAGACTGGTGATGGAGCTGGCGAGATGGAGGGGGGAAAGGATGCACCCGGGGAGGCGGACACCTGCTTGGCATGTAGAAGTCACTGCCAGCCGACGCTTGAAGATAGATGGGAGTCAGGAGAAGGGCGAAGGAGGCAGCGTTTAACCACTCACACTTTGGCCGGCTCCTTGTTTTGCTTCATCAAATCTTGAAACTCGATGGCTTCTTTTATTTTCTTCAGCAGCTGGTACAGCTTCCGGTCCCGAGTCTGGAAAGGGAGGAGGAAATATAGTTCGTCATCAATTATTCCCATCGTATTTATTTATACCTTTGCCTTCTTCCCCCACAAACCAGGAATCGAAGCGGCTTAGACAAATTTAAACAGCGCAGATTGAGATACGGAAAAGCTAAGCGGTGGAAGATCATTGTTCCAAAGTAATTAAGATGCAATTTTTTTTTAAAAAAGAAATCTATTAAAATGTAGATAATAAAAGTAGCATGCTCTTTCCTTAAAATTCCATTGGTTCCCAAGGGCCCGTTGGAATAAAACCATCTTCACCTGTCAGAAGAAGGATGAGGGAAGCAGTCTGGCTTCTCACAAGAGTGAGGCATTGTGGGAGAGATAAAATTGTGGCCTTCTGGGGAACGGGTGTTTGGTCTCTTTAACCGAAAAACTCCGTCTCTAGAAGTGTGAGTCAATTACATCTGAAGGCAGCCTTGTTTAGGGAAGCTTTTAATGTTTACTAGGTTATTGTATTTTAATATTCTGTTGGAAGCCGCCAGAGTGGCTGGGGTATAAATAATAAAATAATAATAATAATAATAATTATTATTATTATTATTATTACAGCGGTGCCTCGCAAGATGAAATTAATTCGTTCCGCGAGTCTTTTCGTCTTGCGCGGTTTTTCGTCTTGCGAAGCACGGTCAGTCGCAACTGCACCTCTTCAAGCGGTTTTAAGAAAAAAGGAAACAAACTCGCAAGACGTTTCCGTCTTGCAAAGCAAGCCCATAGGGAAAATCGTCTTGCGAAGCAACTCAAAAAACGAAAAACCCTTTCGTCTTGCGAGGCATTCGTCTTGCGAGGTACCACTGTATTATTAACCAGGGAGCGGCCATCTTGCAGCTCCCTCGCAGTCCGAGGGGGGACACTTAAGCCGAACGGACGCAGTTCGGTGCGAACATTTACACAAGGCCCGGGACGCGGCTTTCTGGCTTTTCCACCCCCCCACCCCACGAAAGTCACCTGGATGGTGTAAACTCTTCCTTCAGTGCTACTGCCGACGCCACTAGGAGCCTCCACGATCCGCTTCTTGGAGCCTCCCGAATTGCTGCTCTGAGAGAAAGCTGTGGAAAGGGACAGGAGGAAGGGTTGATTAATTTTATTTATTAAATCTGCACACACACACCCACTTCGTGCGCAGCTCTCATGGCAATGGTTTGCAACGTTAGAAACACAAAATGCGTAATAACAACAAAAACCAAAGCAACCATCTCACACGTAAAAGATGTCAATCGGCCAAAGGTCTGGTTGAAGAGGAACAAATATTAATACACTGGTACCTTGGCTCCCAGACAAACTGTCTCCCAAACACCAGAAAACCGGAAATAAGTGTTCCAGTTTGCGAATGTTTTTCGGAAGCCGAACGTCTGGTGTGTCTGTCGGCTATTGTTTCCTTTTATTATTATTATTTTATACATTTTTATTAGTTTTTTCAACGTATCATTTCCAACAATCATTTAACACAACTTCTTAGACAATCTTTTAGACTTCCATTAACAACCTCCGATGATTTTCCGTTCTTTATCACTTATTCTGCATTTCTTAATTTCTCTTACTCTTAATTATCATTAACTAATAATTCTCTTCATAATCTTTCTTATAATATTTCAAATAGTCCTCTTTACAGAACTTCTTGCAGTCCTACAAGCGTAACCTGCTTTTCAAATAATTCATATATTTACTCCAGTCTTCTAGGTATCTCTGATCCCGCGGGTTTCAAATCCTTCTTGTTCATTTATCTAATTCTGCATAGGCCATTAATTTCATCTGCCATTCTTCTTTCGTCGGTAATTCTTCTTGCTTCCATTTTTGTGCCAATAATATACTTGCTGCAGTCGTTGCATATAAAAACAGCTTACAATCCTGACTATTAATATCCTCTCCTACAATGCCAAGTAAAATGTCGTCTATTGTTTCCAGGGCCAATCGGACGTTGCGCCTTGGTTTGCCAATGCTTTGGAAGTTGGACGGACTTCCAGATGGATTGAGTTCAGGAACCAAGGTACGACTGTATATGCGCCCCCCTTTTAAAAGTGCCCTGTGCCCTTAAAAAAAAAAAACACCAACTCAAACCCAACCCAAAACAGAGGGAGAGAATTGCATTGAGAGGGGCAGGTTTGCATTTAAAAATACTTTTATTAAAAAACCAGAAGCCTTTTTATTGGGTATAGTGGGTGACGAGATACCAAGGGAGGATAAAAGACTGTTTATGTGTGCGACAACTGCGGAAAGAATTCTTCTAGCCCCAAAATGGAAACAACAAGAAATACCAAGGCAAGAAGAGCGGAAGATGAAAATGATGGACTTTGCAGAACTGGCGAATTTGACAAGAAAAATCCGAAACCAGCACGATCAAGTATTCCAAAGGGACTGGAGTAAATTTATACAATATTTGAAAGATCATTGCAAGCAATTAACATCACTAGCAGGGTTGCCTGAAGACTTGTAATGAGAAATTTTCTACCTTTGTATATTTAAGTTTCGAG
Organism: Podarcis melisellensis; assembly: GCF_964234715.1. Taxonomy (NCBI): domain Eukaryota; kingdom Metazoa; phylum Chordata; class Lepidosauria; order Squamata; family Lacertidae; genus Podarcis; species Podarcis melisellensis. The sequence continues at coordinate 4,318,412 of NC_138545.1, read as the reverse complement.
GCCTTTTGTAATGAGTGCAATTAGAATTGGAAAACGCAATTTCAATCGATTGTTTTTAGAGCTGGTGTTAGCCGCCCTGAGCCTGGTCTTGGCTGGGGAGGGCAGGGTATAAATAAAATTTATTAAAGCAAAGATTATGGGATAATGGACACAGTGACTTGCGATCTCAATCATACGCAGTCTGTAGTCCGCTGGCAGTAGGAGTACAATATGGGTATGTCTTTAAGTTAACACCTTACATTAAAAAGGGACGCAGGTGGCGCTGTGGGTTAAAGCCTCAGCGCCTAGGACTTGCCGATCGAAAGGTCGGCGGTTCGAATCCCTGCGGCGGGGTGCGCTCCCGCTGCTCGGTCCCAGCGCCTGCCAACCTAGCAGTTTGAAAGCACCTCTGGGTGCAAGTAGATAAATAGGGACCGCTTATCAGCGGGAAGGTAAACGGCGTTTCCGTGTGCGGCTCTGGCTCGCCAGAGCAGCGATGTCACGCTGGCCACGTGACCCGGAAGTGTCTCCGGACAGCGCTGGCCCCTGGCCTCTTAAGTGAGATGGGCGCACAACCCCAGAGTCTGTCAAGACTGGCCCGTACGGGCAGGGGTACCTTTACCTTTACCTTTACCTTAAAAACCTGACGGTACCAAACTATCGAAGGCTTTTCACCAAAGCCAGACTAAACGTCTTTCCTTCTGCAGTGTTGGACGGCAGGTTGAGAGGAGTTCCCTGCCAGGACAGACTTTGCTCGTGTGCTCAAGACATCGATTCCATAAAACATATTTTGTTGCACTGTGCAAAATATGAGCAAGCCAGGGCTGAACTGATACTACCCTTGCTGGTACCTTTCCTGGGAAAATCAGAGGCTCACTATGTGAGGTTCCTATTGGAAGACCGCACAAATGCTAGAACATTAGCAGTGGCAAAGTTTTTAGCGGTGGTTGCAAGAACCAATAATCCCTATAGTCTGAACAAAATGCTTGTTTAACCTGGAGGTGGGATGTATGAATTGTGCATTGCTTTGTAACGATTTGTTGGGTCTCTGGACCATAATAAAGATTGATGATTAAAATGCAATGATATAAAGGTTAATTTTGAAAGCTGTGAGGCAGGAGGGAAGGAAGGAAGTTGATAGACTCTAGAGAGCCAGGGCAGTAAAGTAGATAATGATGATGCAAATGTATATTATTAAATGGAAAATAAATAAAAATTATATATATGAGTAGCAGGCTTGCTTACACGCTCCTGGGCTCCCCGGCAACCATTCCTGGGACGACTCCTCTTCAGACTTGCACTCTTTGGCGTTCCCACTGCCGGCTTCCAGTCGACTCCTCTTGGCGTTCCCGCCGCCGTCAGATTCGAGTTTATTCCTCTTGGCGTTCATTCCAGAGGGAGCCATTTTCTTGAAGTTTTCTTCCTCCGTCTTGCGGTCCCGGCCTGGGCAGGCACAAACCCTGGCCTCAAAGCAGCGCCGTCCGAGAAGCTGGCCCCTGTGGAGAAAGGACGGGGAGAGGAGACGAGGGAAAACTTTTTTTCTTTTCCTTTGCAGCTCAAGGGCCGCATTCGCATCTGGAGAAGGCTTCTGAGGGCCGCATGCAAGTGGCAAAGGGACGAAGGAATGAATGGGATTTTTTTAACCTCCATGAACTAGGCTCCCCATGCAGGCATTGAAAGAGTCCAAGGGCCTGGGCAAATTTGCAAATGACAGCAAGGAAGCAAGGCGATGGCGTTTCCCCAAGTGGTTACAGTAGTCCCTTGGTTTTCAAGCGCCTTGGTACCCAAACAACTTGGAACCCAGACACTGCAAATCCGGAAGTAAGTGTTCCGCTCTGGGAACTGTTTTCGGAAGCCGAACGTGCTCCGTTTTGAGTATTTAATAATAATAATTTATCTATACCCCGCCCATCTGGCTGGGCTTCCCCACCCACTCTGGGCGGCTTCCAGCAAAATATTAAAATACCGTAATACATCAAACAATAATAGCTTCCCTAAAGAGGGCTGCCTTCAGATGTCTTCTAAAAGTCTGGTAGTTGTTGTTCTCTTTGACATCTGGTGGGAGGCCATTCCACAGGCTTCCATTTTGAGTGTTACGCTGAGGTCTGTCAGTTTTTGCTATTTACATTGGTACCTCGGGTTACAGACGTTTCAGGTTACAGACTCCGCTAACCCAGAAATAGTAATTCAGGTTAAGAACTTTGCTTCAGGATGAGAACAGAAATTGTGCGGTGACAGCAGTGGGAAGCCCCACTGGCTGAAGTGGTACCTCAGGTTAAGAACAGTTTCAGGTTAAGAACGGACCTCCAGAATGAATTAAGTTCTTAACCTGAGGTATTTTGCATTTTTTCGGCTCTTTTTTGTGACTGTGCGGAACCCAGTCCAGCTACCGACTGATTGATTGACTGCAGCACATTGTTTATCGCTTTCATTTTATGGATCAATGGTCTTGTCAGAGAGTAAAATTCATGTTGAAATTGCTGTCTCAGGGGTTGTTTTTAAAAGTCGCTCTGTTTTGCATGACTTTCTATGGGAAAGCACGTTTTGGTTTTGGAACGCTTTGGTTTTGGAACGGACCTCCGGAACGGATGAAGTTTGAGAACCAAGGTACCACTGTAGCCAGATTTGGACAGGACCCCTCCCTTCCTTGCGGTTCAACAGGATCAGTACCCACCTACCCACTGTCACAGATCTCTAGGGCCACTGGGTACCCTTCTCCCTATCCCACCCCCCAACCCTGGACCCATAGCTAGAGCAAGGATCTATATAATAATAATATAATAATAAAATTTTATTTATACCCCGCCCTTCCTGGTTCAAAAACCGGGCTCAGGGCGGCTAACAACAAATTTAAAACACATAATTATAAAAGCAGAATAAAATATAGTATAAAAACATGAATAACAATAAAAATCAAAATCAATTAGATAATCCCCAGGGCTAGCTGGCTGAATTGGTCCTGCTTGGGCCAGCGATGAGACCAGGGGAGAATTAGCTGTGGGGTGTCAGAGTGGGTGATCTTCATAAAAGGGGAGGGAAGGAAGGGGAATAAAGGATCAGGCTGAATTCAAATTAAAGGTCAGGCATAATAACTCTGTCTTACAGGCCCACCGGAAGGAGGTTAAATCCTGAAGGGCCCTGGTCTCATGGGATCTAGAGCCAAGCACCAATGAAATTTTAACAGATCTCACGAGAAATTTGGTTCTAGAGTTACGGGCTTGCTTCAACGCTGCCTGTGACCTCTCTATCTGCAAACAGGAGTTCAGAACCCCATCTCCTGGCCACAGACCTGGGGCGCTGGCCTCGTCTTTCCCAGAGAACCCAGGAGTCCTGGAACCCAGGAGACAGAGCCCCCAATGCACTCTCGAGGGGCAAGGAGGTGCCGGGGGGAGGAGGGAGAAGAGAGGAAGAGGATGAAAAGTGTTTTACGCACAGATGGGTCTCCAGGGTGATGATGACCAAGATGGGGCGGCGGTTCATGCCCCCCTGGCAGGAACTGTTGCACATGAAGTTGTAGAGAATCTTGCTGCTCTCCGTCCCCAGCTGAAAAGCAAAGAGGGGGGAGGAATTGGGGCACAGGGACCTGCTGATCTCCCCCCCCCCCCCGACTATTCAAGGGGAGCGTCTCTGCAAGGTGCAGTGCAAGATTATTACTACTATAATTACAATTATTAGCAGCAGGGAGAAAGTATGCAACTTTCTTTGCAAGCCACATTATTACAATTACAGTGGTACCTCGGGTTACAGACGCTTCAGGTTACAGACTCCGCTAACCCAGAAATATTACCTCAGGTTAAGAACTGTGCTTCAGGATGAGAACAGAAATCGTGCTCCGGTGGCACAGCAGGAGGCCCCATTAGATAAAGTGGTGCTTCAGGTTAAGAACAGTTTCAGGTTAAGAACGGACCTACAGAACAAATGAAGTACATAACCAGAGATAAAGGGACCCCTGACCATTAGGTCCAGTCGTGGCCGACTCTGGGGTTGCGGCGCTCATCTCGCTTTATTGGCCAAGGGAGCCGGCGTACAGCTTCCGGGTCATGTGGCCAGCAGGACTAAGCCGCTTCTGGCGAACCAGAGCAGCGCACGGAAACACCGTTTACCTTCCCGCCGGAGTGGTACCTATTGATCTGCTTGCACTTTGTGCTTTTGAACTGCTAGGTTGGCAGGATCAGGGACCGAACAACGGGAGCTCACCCCGTTGCGGGGATTCGAACCACCGACCTTGTGATCGGCAAGTCCTAGGCTCTGTGGTTTAACCCACAGCGCCACCCGCGTCCCTATAACCAGAGGTACCACTGTATAATTAATATTATTAATTAAATGTGCATACTATAGCCCTACACCGGGCGGTTCACAGCGTTAAAAATACAGAAGAACCTCTGTTGTCGAAAGCTTCGGAGGCAGAACAATTCGGAACCCAAACGCCGACAGACACGGAAGAGAATGCTTCCATTTTTGAACGGCTTCCGAGGCGCGGTTCTCCATCTGTCGATGGATTTTGCCGACTGGCAACCGCGCCTCCGTTGTCGAACGTTTCAGAAGCCGAACAGCCTTCCGGAGTGGATTACAGTTCGGCAACCGAGGTTTCGCTGTTAAGGCAAGATAAAAACGCTATATCTCCAAACAGAGTTCGGAAACTTCAGTTTGGAGCAGAACTCGGCAGCCAGGACAAGACAGATTGACCCATTTGCACCGATCCTGGCCCGACGTCACTGGCTGCCGCGACACCTGAATGCAAAGGGTAGATCTCCAGTGTGATCCGGGGATCTTTTCCCGGTCCAAGCCCCCTCCCCCAACGCCCCAATTTCGATAACCTGGGGTGCCTCATAGGGAACGACGACGCTGTGGCGCTTGGTGTTCTGGTCGGATAAGTACTGTGCCTGCTGGTTCCCTTCCACCCGGATCAGGTGCTCAGCGGGGGCGATGCCTCCTGGAGGACACAAAACCGGATCAGGGCCGGGCGGGGAGGGGGGGGGGAGAGAGAAAAGCGTGGGGATGGCTGCTTTGCAAAAGGGACAAGGATAATAATAATAATAAATTTTATTTATATCCCGCCCTCCCCAGCCGAAGCTGGGCTCAGGGCGGCTAACAACAATCAAAATAGTCCAACATTCTAAAAACATTCATTATAAAATTAATTAAAATCAAATTAAGATCAAATTAATGGCAACCATCAAGCAAAATTCTGTGCAGATTGCCAGAGGAGGGGGGTCAGGCTGCGCCCTGACCAAAGGCCTGGTGGAACAACTCTGTCTTGCAGGCCCTGCGGAAAGATGTCAGGTCCCGCAGGGCCCTAGTCTCTTGTGACAGAGCGTTCCACCAGATTGGAGCCGCGGCCGAGAAGGCCCTGGCTCTAGTTGAGGCCAGCCTAACCTCTCTGTGGCCTGGGATCTTTAGGATGTTTTTATTTGCAGACCGTAAATTTCTCTGTGGGGCATACCAGGAGAGGCAGTCCCGTAGGTACGAGGGTCCTAGGCCGTATAGGATTGAGTGCGGTCGGCACCTGCGGTGTCCAAAATGGGAATGTGTGCCGCGTGATGGTTTTGACGGCATGGCCTCTGAGCGCGTGCAGAGGGCCCACCCCACACCAGAGGCTAGCCACCCCCAAACCACCTGCTCCACATAGGTAAAGATAAAGGGACCCCTGACCATTAGGTCCAGTTGTGGCTGACTCTGGGGTTGTGGCGCTCATCTCGCTTTGTTGGCCGAGGGAGCTGGCGTACAGCTTCCGGGTCATGTGGCCAGCATGACTAAGCCGCTTCTGGAAAACCAGAGCTGCGCATGGAAACGCCATTTACCTTCCTGCTGGAGTGGTACCTATTTATCTACTTGCACTTTGACGTGCTTTTGAACTGCTAGGTGGGCAGGAGCTGGGACCGAGCAATGGGAGCTCACTCCGTCGCAGGGATTCGAACCGCCGACCTTCTGATCGGCAAGCTCTAGGCTCTGTGGTTTAGATCACAGCGCCACCCGGTCCCTTAAATCTTTTTCTACTGCATCTTAAAACATAAAAGGACCCTTGGATGGTTAAGTCCAGTCAAAGGCGATTTTGGGGGTTGTGGCGCTCATCTCACTTTCAGGCCGAGGGAGCCGGCGTTTGTCCGCAAACAGCTTTCCAGGTCCTGCGGCCAGCAGGACCAAATCGCTTCGGGTGCAATGGGACACCGTGACGGAAACCAGAGCGCACGGAAATGCCGTTTACCTTCCCGCCGGAGCGGTACCTATTTATCTACTGGCACTCGTGTGCTTTCAAACTGCTAGGTTGGCATGAGCAGGGACCGAGCGACAGGAGCTCACCCCGTCGCGGGGATTATAACCGCCAACCTTCTGATGAGCAAGCCCTAGGCCCTGTGGTTTAACCCACAGCGCCACCCACATCCCTGGGAGTAAATTTCAAGGAGGGTTACCTGGAGGGATGCTAAGAGGCAAGAGGGGGCGCAGGTGAGTGCTGGGGGCGTAAATCGCTGCCCAGCTTAGGAAAGGCCCTTTTGCCGGGTCAAGCTCATCCCATTGCGTTGAATTAATCAAACTAGTTTCAATCGGGTTCTGAGCCAATGCGCAATTCATCGCTCTCGTTCCAAGATTTATGGTGTTATTCTTGTCTCCCTTAGTGTGTTGTCCAAAGCGCTCTTCCGAATAACGCTTTTTATAGAGCAGGGGAACCGGTTCTCCAGCTTTTCCCCCTGGGCTGCACTTTCAGAATAAAAATCTGCTCATGCGACACCAAATTTGTTTATCGTTAAAGAATTCGTCAGAAAATGAAAAGAAACAACTGCTCTGTTTATAGTGAAGAGCGCAGCTGCTTTATAATTTGATCGTATATAATCTAATAGCACCTTAAACCCAGGTTGCGGTAGCCAAAACCGAAAGTCTAGACACCTTTTCTTTATAGTGAGGATTATTATTATTAGTAGTAGTATTATTATTATTGCTTTTATTTCTGTCCCACTTTGTTTTTAAGTTCCTCTTCAATCAGGCCTTTTGTTGTTGTTATTTATACTTTTCAAGTTTATACATTTCATTATATTCATTTATTTATGTTTGTTTTTCTTTCTGTTTCCCTTTTGCTCTTTTCTTTTTTTTTTGTAACCTTCCTTAATTTCTTTTTCAAGTCTGCAAGTTTGTACGTATTTGCAATAAAATTGAATAACCTTTTTATAATATATATGTGTGTGTGTGTGTGTGTGTGTATATATATATACAGTGGTGCCTCGCAAGACGAAATTAATCCGTTCCGTGAGGCTCTTCATATAGCGGTTTTTTCGTCTTGCGAAGCAAGCCCGTTGACAGCTTAGCGGATTAGCGCTACAGCTGTCTAGCGGCTTCTAGCGATCAGCTGTTAAGCGGCTTATCAGCGGAACAGCTGATAAGCGGCTTAGCGGCTTAAGAAAAGGGCGAAAAAAGCGAAAAAACCCCGCGGGGGGGGATGCAAGATTTTTTTCGTCTTGCGAAGCAACCCCATAGGGGAATTCGTTTTGCGAAGCGCCTCCAAAACGGAAAACCCTTTCGTCTAGCGGGTTCTCCGTCTTGCGAGGCGTTCGTCTTGCGGGGCACCACTGTATGTGTGTGTGTGTGCGTGTGTGTATATATATATATATATGCAGGTTTTGGTGTCCTCGGGTGTCTTCCCGTGTAAAAGTTGGGGTGTCTAGGCGACGTTTCGACGAGGTCTCACTCGTCATCTTCAGGCTGGTGCTTTCGGCTTCTTGTTACTGGAACAGAGCAGGATCTCAGTGTTTGAGTTCCTATAAATACTGTTGAGGGGGTGTGGTGTATAGCCTCCAATGTTCTGGGCAGAGAGGAAGTTCCCAGGCTAGTGTGCCTTTTCTTCTTTTGTTCCTTAATTACTTGAGGGATATCTTGAGTGATTTCTTGAGTGATATCCTGAGTACCACTTAGGTGGGTCATTAGGTGTGGATTAGTTGCTAAAGTCTTTGTGTCTTGACCTCTTGAACTTTGTGAAGAGTTTTTCTGAGAAGATGGCTGTACTGCACTTAGTTGTGCTCTGGCTTGGCTTCGTGTATAGGGGCGAGCTGTGGTTTTGTGGCCTGTGTCAGCCAGATCTGTGTAGGGATTGCAGGGGGGTGCAGCATCCGGAGGTGCCACCATGGTTTGGCTACTGGATGGTGTCTGTAATTTATCTGTGGAGAGGGTCTGGGTTTGGGTCTGGTGTGGTTGATTGGTGATGGCGTTCTGTGTGCCTCTGGATCTGGTGTCAGTTTTTGTGGGGAGGGCTAATTTCCAGATGTCTGGCAAGCGGGATGTGTCGTCACGCTTGTTCATGTTGTGAGGGTGTTTCTCTATCTCGATGGCTTCCATGATTATTCTCTTGTGGTGATGTTCCATGTTAAAGAGCAATTTGGAATCTGCAAAATTAATTTCGTGTCCTGTTTCTTTCATGTGTTGGAAAAGAGCAGGCCACAAAACCACAGCTCGCCCCTATACACGAAGCCAAGCCAGAGCACAACTAAGTGCAGTACAGCCATCTTCTCAGAAAAACTCTTCACAAAGTTCAAGAGGTCAAGACACAAAGACTTTAGCAACTAATCCACACCTAATGACCCACCTAAGTGGTACTCAGGATATCACTCAAGAAATCACTCAAGATATCCCTCAAGTAATTAAGGAACAAAAGAAGAAAAGGCACACTAGCCTGGGAACTTCCTCTCTGCCCAGAACATTGGAGGCTATACACCACACCCCCTCAACAGTATTTATAGGAACTCAAACACTGAGATCCTGCTCTGTTCCAGTAACAAGAAGCCGAAAGCACCAGCCTGAAGATGACGAGTGAGACCTCGTCGAAACGTCGCCTAGACACCCCAACTTTTACACGGGAAGACACCCGAGGACACCAAAACCTGCATTCCTGTACCCGTGAAAATCTACGAAAGCATATATATATATATATATATATATATATATAAACTCTTACTGACTAGTCATTTAAATTACGATTCGATTTAAATCAAACCCACAATGCATGCATTTGGACGGGGGAGGAAAGAGAAAGGCTGCGCTGGGTTCGAATCCTCCAAATTTTTCCCTTTTCTTCTTTTTTTGTAACCTTCCTTCATTTCTTTTTCTTTCTTCAAGTGTGCAACTTTTGATTTGTACGTATTTACAATAGAATTGGGGTTATTTTAACAAATACATATATAAATCAAGTCTTACTGACTAGTCATTTAAATAATCGTGATTCGATCTGATTTAAATCAAGCCCACCCTGACCACGAAGCATGCATTTGGACGGGGGAGGAAAGAGAAAGGGTGCGCTGGGTTCGAATCCTTTGTAGACAACTCCTCAGGGCATCGGCCCAGTCCTCGTCCCCAGAGACCAGCCCCCTAGCCCAAAAGAGCCAGCCCATTCCCTCTGCTGGAGCTTACCGCGGCTGCCTTCGCCAGAGCGCTCGTGGTGCGGGCATCGCTTGACCACCTCGGCGATGTGCTCAGACTTCTTGAAGATGGCTGTGGTGCGAATGACAGCCCTGGGAGGGGGCGGCGTGGCCACTTTGATGAGGACGGGGCAAGTCTTGCCCATCTGGCAGTAGAGCTTGTTGAGATCCGGTGAGTACTACACGTTGGGCCGGAGAGAAAAGAGAGGGAGGGAGAACATTGCAACATGGAAATTATACAATTTATTATCATCACCTTGCCGACAAAGGTTCGTCAACATGACCATTGGGGCCCCTCTGTAATTCTACGATTCCACAAATCGATTAAATTAGTTAAGAATGATTTGTAGAGTTATTTACTTTATGTAGAGTTATTTAATGATGATGTAAATGTGTATTATTTGTGTATAAATGGAAAATTAAGATTGCTGGAAGAAATATCAACAACCTCAGATATGCAGATGACACAACCTCGATGACAGAAAGTGAAGAGGAATTAAAGAACCTTTTAATGAGGGTGAAAGAGGAGAGCGCAAAATATGGTCTGAAGCTCAACATCAAAAAAACGAAGATCATGGCCACTGGTCCCATCACCTCCTGGCAAATAGAAGGGGAAGAAATGGAGGCAGTGAGAGATTTTACTTTCTTGGGCTCCATGATCACTGCAGATGGTGACAGCAGTCACGAAATCAAAAGACGCATGCTTCTTGGGGGAAAAGCAATGACAAACCTAGACAGCATCTTAAAAAGCAGAGACATCACCTTCCCAACAAAGGTCCATATAGTTAAAGCTATGCTTTTCCCAGTAGTGATGTATGGAAGTGAGAGGTGGACCATAAAGAAGGCTGATCATCGAAGAATGGATGCTTTTGAATTATGGTGCTGGAGGAGACTCTGGAGAGTCCCATGGACTGCAAGAAGATCCAACCTCTCCATTCGGAAGGAAATCAGCCCTGAGTGCTCACTGGAAGGACAGATCCTGAAGCTGAGGCTCCAAGACTTTGGCCACCACATGAGAAGAGAAGACTCCCTGGAGAAGACCCTGATGTTGGGAAAGATGGAGGGCACAAGGAGAAGGGGACGACAGAAGACGAGATGGTGGGACAGTGTTCTTGAAGCTACCAGTGTGAGTTTGACCAAACTGCGGGAGGCAGTGGAAGACAGGAGTGGCTGGCGTGTTTTGGTCCATGGGGTCACGAAGAGGCGGACACGACTAAATGACTAAACAACAACAACATCTGAAGCAACATTTAAAAAACAGCTTTAAAAGCAAGTTAAAAAGGATAACTGTGAGATGTCCAAGCAACAGGCTCCACCAGCCTCCGAGGGAACCCAGGCGTCCGGCTGCCCCTCCCAACCTCGGAGTCAAATCTATATTAATTCTGGAGTTGTAAACCCTACAATTCTCTCCTGTCCCCACGACAGCTCCCCTCTTCTCTCCCCAAATCCCCTAGATCAAATACTGGTAGATCACCAGATGTCTGCGGTAGATCACCGGCTCTCCACAAAGAAGCTCAAGAACTTTGGCTCCTCTAAAAAAAGCTCAAAAACGTCCCCCCAAAAGAGGGCTTTCCTTCCTACAAAAAACAGCTAGACGACTTTGACATGAACCCCTAAAAAACGAGAGTAGATCACTGCCAGTTTTTAACTCTGTTAGTAGATTGTGAGTTGGCCACCCCTGCCCTAGATCTTATACACTTGCAGAATAATCCAGCCCCCCCTTTCACCCTCATAGGAAAGTATTAAGCCTGACCCACCCCCAAGAATTTTTAGCACCCCTCAAAAAATGTAGGAATCCATTCACACCCATCCTTTTAGGCAACCCCCCCAAAAAACCCCCAGCAGTCTTTTTGCTGGCCCTTTGCTTTACATTAAAATTCCTTTCCTGACACTGTTTTTTTTGGGGGGGGTAGTGATCTCGACCACGCACGATTCCCCCCACCCCCAAAAAAGCCACACGCACCACAATCCTAGTAACATGCCAAAAGTTCAACTAACCTTTTCGGCCATCACTGCACAAGAGCGAGGGATTTAATTTCGGAGACTGAGCAACGCTGTCCGTCCGTCTCTCAGTCCCCCCCCAATCCCTCCCAGCAACACACGAAACTCAATGAACTGCGCAAGGAGGAGAGCTAAACATGTCCAAACTTGCCTTGCAGAGTTGTTTGGGGGGGCGTGGAGAAAAGGGGTCTGGTCTCAAGTCCAGCCTCCTCAAATATCCGCCTTTAAAAAGCTGCGAGACTCGGGTCGCGGTCACAGCATGCATTCAAAGGACCACTTCCAAAAGCCAGGAGTTTTTTCCGCCCAAAGGATTACGGGAACTGTAGTTTACTGAGGGTGTTCAGAGGCGAGAGGCCTCGTCCCTAGTGTCCCACCCCCCAAAGGATCTACAATTCCCAGAGCAGTTTAATAATCAACCACCACCCCTTATCTGGGAATTGTAGCTCTGTGAGGGGAAGAAGGGAGTCTTAAACTATAACTCCCAGAACTCTTGGGTGGGAGGAAGTGATTGACGGGTTAAAAGTGGGACGGTGCTGCTTTAAATGTACAGTGGTACCTCCGGTTAAGTGCTTAATTCGTTCCGGAGATCTGTTCTTAACCTGAAACTGTTCTTAACCTGAAGCACCACTTTAGCTAATGGGGCTTCCTGCTGCCGCCGCGCCGCCGGAGCACGATTTCTGTTCTCATCCTGAAACAAGGTTCTTAACCTGAAGCACTATTTCTGGGTTAGCAGAGTATGTAACCTGAAGCGTATGTAACCTGAGGTACCACTGTATAGTGAAAATGGGGCCTTAGGAATTTCTCGACAAGTCTTCGAAGTGAATTTTCTTTATTCCAGGGCCCATCTGCGCCATACATTTAAACTCTTTAAATGGTAAAAACTGAGCACCCCTCCCATCTATGTATGTCTATTCATCTATCTCAGGGAAACTGTAGTTTATAAAGGGTGCCAGGAGCTGTCTGAATATCCCTATTCCAAAAACCAGAGTTCCCTGGGAAGAGGGATGGACTGTTAAACTACTCTGGGAATTATAGTTCTGTGAGGGGAATAGGGGCTCTCTCAGCACTTGGAACAAGCTACAGCTCCCAGAATCCTTTGGGGGGGTGAAGCCATGATGGTTTGACGTGTGGTATCACAGCGCTTCAAACGCATGGCGCCAAGGCGGCTGACATCTTTCAGCTGGGTGCCCTCGAGCTGCTTTGAACTACAACTCCCACCGGTCCCCGGGCGGCACAGCAGGAGTCAACCGCCTGAAGTGAGTTTCTAAAAAGAACGTGGCCCCTTCTGAACGTTTTGGGAAGGAGAGAGCAGGTCTTCTGTTTGAAAAAATGAAGCGTTAATGGGTGACAGAGATTGGCACCAAGATATAAGACTTTGAAAAGCTGGTATCACTGGACCTAAGTTCAGCTATTCCTCCAGTGCAAGAGGCTTCGACAACAAGACCATCGGGGCCCCTCTGTAATTCTAGGATTCCACAAATTGATTAAATTAGTGAAGAATTAATTGTAGAGTTAGTTATTTTTGAAAGGCAGGGCGGTAAATTCGATAATGATATTGTAAATGTATATTATTAAATGGAAAATTAAGATTGCCGGAAGAAATATCAACAACCCCAGATATGCAGATGACACAACCTTGATGGCAGAAAGTGAGGAGGAATTAAAGAACCTTTTAATGAGGGTGAAAGGGGAGAGCGCAAAATATGGTCTGAAGCTCAACATCAAAAAAATGAAGACCATGGCCACTGGGCCCATCACCTCCTGGCAAATAGAAGGGGAAGAAATGGAGGCAATGAGAGATTTTACTTTCTTGGGCTCCATAATCACGGCAGATGGTGACAGCAGTCACGAAATTAAAAAACGCCTGCTTCTTGGGAGAAAAGCAATGAGAAACCTAGACAGCATCTTAAAAAGCAGAGACATCACCTTGCCAACAAAGGTCCATATAGTAAAAGCTCTGGTTTTCCCAGTAGTGATGTATGGAAGTGAGAGCTGGACCATCAAGAAGGCAGATCGCTGAAGAATGGATGCTTTTGAATTCTGGTGCTGGAGGAGACTCTTGAGAGTCCCATGGACTGCAAGAAGATCAAACCTCTCCATTCTGGAGGAAATCAGCCCTGAGTGCTCACTGGGAGGACAGATCCTGAAGCTGAGGCTCCAAGACTTTGGCCACCTCCTGAGAAGAGAAGACTCCCTGGAAAAGACCCTGATGTTGGGAAAGATGGAGGGCGCAAGGAGAAGGGGAAGACGGAGGACGAGATGGTGGGACAGTGTTCTCGAAGCTGCCAGCATGAGTTTGACCAAACTGCAGGAGGCAGTGGAAGACAGGAGTGGCTGGCGTGCTCTGGTCCATGGGGTCACGAAAAGTCGGACACGACTAAACGACTAAACAACAACACACACACACACACACACACACTAGCCCAAACATAACAAAGAAGGAGGTATGCATCGATTCATTCAACCAATTTATTAAAATAAAAAAAAATAATAATTGTAGTCTTGGAAGGGACCCGTGGGTCATCTAGTCCAACCCCCTGCAAAAGCAGGAATCTTTTGCCCAACGTGGGACTCGAACCCACAGCCGTGCGACGAAGACTTTCACGCTAGATCTACGTTAGTTTATACGGGGTTTTCGAACGGGTGCGCCATTCATTGTGAATGCTTTGAAGAAGAGTTTGGATTTGATACCCCGCTTTATCACTCCCTTTAAGGAGTCCCAAAGTGGCTCACATTCTCCTTTCCCTTCCTCCCCCACAACACTCTGTGAGGTGAGTGGGGCTGAGAGACTTCAGAGAAGTGTGACTGGCCCAAGGTCACCCAGCAGCTGCAGGTGGAGGAGCGGAGACGCGAACCCGGTTCCCCAGATTACGAGTCCACTGCTCTTAACCACTACACCACACTGGCTCTCAGTGTTTGAATTGAACTGTGCTGTTGTTTTCTTCCTTTGTAGGTCCTGCAAAACCGCTATTTGGAATCACACTTTTAGGGAGCACTGGGGATGAATTCATAGCTGTCAACTTACAGATTTGAAAATAAGGGACCAGCAGCCTCGAAAATAAGGGATCAGCAGCCAAAATAAGGGAGCAACAATTACTTTGATAAAATACATATTTTGTTGTGTGCAAATCGCTTTAGATACCTATTAGGTCCATAAATTACCATATAGCATATATTTAAATAAACAGCAACAAAGGACAGCTGGACATATAAACGGCCCCATTACCTTCAGTAGCTTATTTAAGGGACATCATCAATAAGGGACAGCAGTGGGACATGGCGCTGGGATAAGGGACTGTCCCGCCAAATAAGGGACGCTTGACAACTATGGATGAATTCATGGCACCTAGGGGGAGCACATCTGTTCAAAATCCCCCCAGGACCAGGTGTGGGTCCAGCTGCGGCCCCATGGAGATCTCTGGGCGCCATGCTGGCGACCAACATCTCCCTCTGGCTGGCCTTCTTAAGCCGGTGAGCAGAATAACGTATTAATTGTATTAATATCCCACTTTATTCTCCAAGTAGTACATGTTTCACCCCCGCCCCTCCTGAGTTAATCTCCACAACGACCCTGAGAGGGAGGCGAAGAGGCTTCGAGTGACTCCAAGGTCGCCCAATGGAGATTTGAACCCTGAACTCCCAGGTCCCAGTCTGATGCTCTCACCACTACACCCCACTGCCTTCCTAGAGTCCTTCTGCTATGGGAGAAGCTGTATCAATTAACTAGGTGAATAGATTTGGGGATAGCAAAAGGCCACTTAAAGAGATGGATCTGGAATATTCGGGATGGTTTCATACGATGCTTTAAAGTTTTTGTAAACAGCTCTGGAGATGTTTCCTTTAGAATATTATTATTATTATTAATAATAATAATAATAATAAGAAATTACTTGTAACCCAGCCCATTTGGCTGGGCCTCCCCAGCTACTCTGGGTGGCTCCCAACAGGATATTAAAAACACGATAAAAGATCAAACATTAAAAACTTCCCTAAACAGGGCTGCCTTCAGATGTCTTCTGAAAGTCGGATAGTTGTTTATTTCCTCGACATCTGATGGGAGGGCGTTCCACAGGGCGGGTGCCACCACCGAGAAGGCCCTCCGCCTTCGATATAGAAACGAAATCAATAAAATGTTTAACTGGCAAAATAAAATAAAGATGTCTAGACATTCTCTTCTGGCAACCATAACCTGTTTAGCGCGCCACTTTGTGATTAGCCTATCTATTTGAGTTTCTGACCTTTTATAAAACCAACCTTTGCCGATGCCCCTCCATGGGTGAAGCTCCCCCCTCTAAACGATACAGATTTACGTATAAGGTAAACAAGCTCTAGCTTACGGCCCCCAAAAAATTAAAGGGGGAAAAAACATCTAGATGTACATTTCCAAAATATAAGATAAAAAACAAATAAAATAAAACCTACCTACAGCAACAGTGTTTTGTGTTGTGTAGGCTCCTGTGATGTAAGTCATGGGCCCCGCCTGCTAGCCTACTCCTAAAATATCACAGGTTTGCTCCTTTCTATATACAGGGTGCCTACATTCTGCTGTTTATATTAGCAGATAGTTTACATCATATATTTACACCTATAAATATTTCACATTATACTTACAGCATGTTTCCACGAGACTAGATTATGAGTCTTTGTAAACTGTGTTTCTAAAGGAATTTTTGTTATTGCCAAATGCCAATGTATTTGCATTATGAATAATAATAATAAAAAAATTAAAGCTTAATCATTATTTCACTATTAACATACCTCTTCTCAATTGTATTTCACTATTAATATACTTCTTGTTAATTGTATTTCAGCTGAACAATTACTTTGATAAAACACATATTTTGCTATGTGCAAATGGCTTTAGATACTTGCAAGGTCCATAAATGACCATATGGCATATATTCAACACACACAAAAATCGGCGACAATTTGTTGCTGACAAAGGACAGCTGGGCATAGAATGGGCCCGGTTACCTTCAGTAGCTTATAATAATTTAATAATAATTTATTATTTATACCCCGGCCATCTAGCTGGGTTTCCCCAGCCACTCTGGGCAGCTTCCAACAGAATATTAAAAGGTAAAGGGACCCCTGACCGTTAGGTCCAGTCACGGCCAACTCTTGGGTTGCGGCGCTCATCTCGCTTTACTGGCCGAGGGAGCCAGCGTACAGCTTCCGGGTCATGTGACCAGCATGACTGAGCTGCTTCTGGCGAACCAGAGCAGCGCATGGAAACGCCGTTTACCTTCCCGCCGGAGTGGTACCTATTGATCTACTTGCACTTTGAGGTGCTTTCGAACTGCTAGGTTGGCAGGAGCAGGGACCGAGCAACGGGAGCTCACCCCGTCATTGCGGGGATTCGAACCGCCGACCTTCTGATCAGCAAGTCCTAGGCTCTGTGTTTTAATCCACAGCGCCACCCGCGTCCCAACAGAATATTAAAAACGTGATAAAACATCTAGCATTAAAAACTGCCCTAAACAGAGGTCTGCCTTCAGATGCTGAGGGCCTCATCAAACCTAAATCCGGCCCTGAATGCAACCCAACCCATTATTATTTTTTAAAATAGGTATTTTCCCCCGCCCCACTTCCACCCTCCTGCCCAGCTCCGTACGGTGCAGGTGACGGATTTGGCGGTCCCCGACGGCTCAAACGCCAACTCGAACCCATGCTCGCCAGGGTAGTTTTCAGTGGAAGGGACGGTGGAGGTGGTGGAGAGGATTGTGGCCTCACTGCTCTGTTCGCCCGCCTGGGGGGCACTGCCCTCCTCCGGGAAAGGAAGGTCAAAGGTCTCCAGGGTCAGGTCCTTATGAAGTTCCTCCTGGGAGGGGTGAAGGGTGGGAAGAGAGAAAGAAATTTAAAAGAGAATTATGGGCTTGCAAGTTGAAGGGACCTGAGCGAGCCGAAGCAATGTGGTCTGAGCAGGACACGTGCCCAAACATCATCATCTTCTTCTTCTTCCAGTGGTACCTTGGTTCTCAAACTTCATCCGTTCCGGAACTCCGTTCCAAAACCAAAGCGTTCCAAAACCAAGGCGCGCTTTCCCGTAGAAAGCAACACAAAATGGATTAATCCCTTCCAGTCTTTTAAAAGCAACCCCTAAAACAGAACTTTAACATGAATTTTGCTATCTAAGGAGACCATGGATCCATAAAATGAAAGCAAAAAAACCATGTACCGCAGTCACACAATCAATCAATCAATCAATCAATCAACTGGTAGCCAAAAGATACCGTATTTTTCGCTCCATAAGACGCACCTAGTTTTTAGAGGAGGAAAACAAGGAAAAAAATATTCTGAATGAAACAGTGGGTGCATGATTTTTGTGGTTCATGCTGTGGCCACAGACACGATATGTGATTTGATGGTGAGTTTGGGGTAGCCCAATGCAAAAATCCTGAGGATCCATGTGGATCCGTGCTTTGTAACCATGTATTTGCACCATTGTGGCCCCACGAAACAGTGGGTGCGTGGGATTTTTTTGGTGCAGGTTGTAGCCATGGACATGCTATGTGATCTGATGGTGAATTTGGGGTGACCCAATGCAAAAATCCGGAGGATCCATGGGCTTTTACCTCCCCCCTCCCAGGCAGCCTCCTTTATCTCTAGAGTCCCTTATCTCTCTCCCGATCGCTTGCCGATCAGCTGCTTCCTTTCAACACCCCCTTCCCTCTTTCTAAAAAAAAGAGAGCATGAGCTGCTTTTCTGCCCTGGGCAATTCGTCTCCAGGGACCACGCATTCGCTCCATAAGACGCACAGACAATTCCCCTTACTTTTTAGGAGGAAAAAAGTGTGTCTTATGGAGCAAAAAAATACGGTAGTTTTCTATTTAACTTACATTATAGTCCAAAGGCTATTCATCAGGAAATAAGGATTTGTTTTAAGGTTTTCATGTGTGCTAAAACTCAGTCTAAGTTTAAAAAAACAAAACCACAAAACCACATCAGTTAACAAACATGGCTACATATGCTATAAAGTTATTGTTTTAGTTAAATAGTTTCGATTGTTATTAAAGAAATAGTTATTTTTCTCTTTCCAAGAAAGTACAGCAGAAACATTGTCCAAATATAAACAGTTCACTTTTTAAACCTCACAATAATTACACAATTATCTCTCTATGTATTTCTAACAGTATAACCAAATCAGTAATTTTTGATATAACTGTAAAAACCACTCTGAAAATTTATTCATTGCAAAAATGAAACCTTCATCTGGTTGTAAATATTAAGATTATACCAGCAATAATGAATCATTCTGTAAAAAAAATTAATGATTTAAATCAAGTCTTACTGACTAGTGATTTACCGTATTTTCCCCTCTATAACACGCAGATTTTTTTCTCCTAAAAAGGAAGGGGAAATGTCTGTGCGTGTTATTGAGCGAATGTGTGGTCCCTGGAGCCAAATGGCGCGAGGGGAGGCAAAAAAAATCAGGCAAAAATCAAATCGCGCGTCTCGGAGAAGGGAAACCTGAAAAGAGGAAACGGCTGCTTTCCTGCATTCTGCCTCAGGGTCTTACTGCCCACCCTCCTCTGTTTCCTTGCTGTGTTTGTTCAAACGGAACAAAGAGCAGGGAAAGCCCCTCCCCTCCAGGCAAGCAGAGGGGAAAGCAGAGTGTCGTCTCTGTGCTCCGTGCTGCTGAAAACATGCAGGAGGGAGAGAGATAGAGAGAGCTCGAGCTGGCTGGCTTGGGTGGGTAGGTGAGGGAAAACTTTTGCCTTCCTTTCCTCCCTCCCGTTATACCCCTCTCCTGCATTCTTAGCCAGCTGCTTCTCTGCACACCCCTCTCGTGCTCCTTGTCCATTCTCTGTTTTTCCTTCCTTCCCCACTTAAAATGTGGTTAAAAAGCATGGATCCACATGGATCCTCAGGATCTTTGCATTGGGTCAGCCCAAATTCACCATCAGAGCACATAGCATGTCCATGGCTACAGCCTGCCCCCCAAAAATCACCCACCCACTGTTGCCTGGGGCTGCAATGGTGCAAAAACGTGGTTACAAAGCATGGATCCACAGGGATTCTCAGGATTTTTGCATTGGGTCACCCCAAATTCACCATCAGATCACATGTCTGTGGCCACAGCATGAAGCACAAAAATGATACACCCTCTGTTTCATTCAGAATGTTTTTTCCCTTGTTTTCCTCCTCTAAAAACGATGTGCGTGTTATGGTCAGGTGCGTGTTATAGAGCAAAAAATACGGTAAATCAAGTCTTACTGACTAGTGATTTAAACTGATCTGATTTAAATCAAATCCAACCTGTATTAGATCAAACCGCCCTTGGTTTCCCTTTCCAACTCTACAATTCTACTAATTCCACCTACCTCAAAATCTTTGCTGGACTGCATGCAAGTCCATAGCTCATTGAACACCGCGTCGGATTCAAACAACTGTTCCATCTTCAAAGCCGGGAGCAGGAGAAGACAGATGTTCCTTAAAAAAAAAAAGATACAGATTTGTTAGATATTGGTCCCTCTATCTCAGGCCTAGGCAAACTCCGGCCCTCCAGGTGTTTTGGGACTACAACTCCCATCATCCCTAGCTAACAGGACCAGTGGCCCGGGATGATGGGAATTGTGGTCCCAAACATCTGGAGGGCCGGAGTTTGCCTAGGCCTGCTCTGCCTCCTTTGTTCAGCCTTCTCCAGCCCAATGCCTTTCCAGATGTTTTGGGACTACAACTCCCATCATCCTCTGCTGCGGATGATGGGAGTGGTAGTCCAAAACATCTGGAAAGGGGACTGGATGGAGGACTTCGTTTCAAAACAGGTAATCTACTAATCATAGTCCTCTTTCTCCCCCTTACACCAGAGCAAACCATCATGGGGGGTGCGCAGAGACGATACCTAGGTCACTCGTATACATGAATTTATTTGCAATATTTCTGCACAGCAATAGAAACGCAGGACTGTAGATTGGTCCATCTAGTCCAAGCCCTTCATCTGGTTGTAACTATTAAGATCATACCAGCAAGAAATAGTCTTTTTTGGGGGGGGTGAAGATTTAAATCAAGTCTTACTGACTGGTGATTTAAACAGATTGGATTTAAATCAGATCCACCCTCGAATTGGCTCATTTTGCTGCTGCATCGCACTGCTGGCCTCATGTCTAGCTACAGGGGTCCCTTGGTTCTCAAACGCCTTGGAACCCAAACACTGCAAACCCGGAAGTAAGTGTTCCGGTTTGCAAACTTTTTTCAGAAGCCGGACGTGCTCCGTTTGGAGTGCCACACATCTGTTTTGAGTGTTGTGTCTGTTTTGGAGATTTATTTTGACTTTTTGTTTTTGCGGCTCTTTTGTTGTTGTTTTTGTGACTGTGTGGAACCCAGTTCAGCTACTGATGGGATTGACGGTGTGACTGCAGTACATTCTTTATTGCTTTCATTTTATTTTATTTTTTATTTAAAAAATTTATTGATTTTTCCAACACATAATAAAAGACAAACACATTACAAAACAAAAACATACACCACATTAAACATATACTGACTTCCCCATACCTCCCTTTCGCTGCATCCTTATTCCAAAGTTCTTTAGCAACCCTTTAATCAGTTTATCTATTGGTTCCCTTTCATTAAATTTCTTTAAACTTAATATTTACAGCTGTATTTCTCTACTTCTTGCCCCTTGACATCTCAACACTCCTCAATTTTACAACAGTTTTTAAGATATAGTTTAAACTTCTTCCAGTCCTCTTCCACTGTCTCCTTCCCCTGATCTCGGATTCTGCCGGTCATCTCTGCTAGTCCCATGAAGTCTGTCACCTTTGTCTGCCATTCTTCCAGAGTAGGTAGTTCTTGCATCTTCCAATACTTTGCCAGAAGAATTCTTGCTGCTGTGGTAGCATACATAAAAAAGGTTCTATCCTTCTTTGGCACCAATTGGCCAACCATGCCCAGGAGAAAAGCCTCAGGTTTCATAGGAAAAGTCCATTTAAGGACCTTCTTAATTTCATTATAGATCATTTCCCAGAAGGCTTTAATCTTTGGGCAGGTCCACCAAAGGTGGTAAAAGGTACCTTCAGTCTCATTACATTTCCAGCATTTGTTATTGGGCAAATGGTATATTTTTTATTGCTTTCATTTTATGGATCAGCACTCTCGTTAGAGCAAGGGTAGGCAAACTAAGGTCCGGGGACCGGATCCGGCCCAATCGCCTTCTAAATCCGGCCCGGACAGTCTGGGAATCAGTGTGTTTTTACATGAGTAGAATATGTCCTTTTATTTCAAATGCATCTCTGGGTTATTTGTGGGGCCTGCCTGGTGTTTTTCCATGAGTAGAATGTGTGCTTTTATCTAAAATGCATCTCTGGGTTATTTGTGGGGCATAGGAATTCATTCACTTTTCCCTCCTTCAAAATATAGTCTGGCCCCCCCACAAGGTCTGAGGGACAGTGGATCGGCCCCCTGCTGACCCCTGCATTAGAGAGTAAGTTCATGTTAAATTGCAGTTTTAGGTGTTTTTAAAAGTCTGGAACGGATTAATCCACTTTGCATTACTTTCTATGGGAAAGCACACCTTGGTTTTGGAACGCGCTTTGGTTTTGGAACAAACCTCCGGAACGGATCAAGTTTGAGAACAGAGGTACCGCTGTACTAAGACCCATCATTCCTCATTGGATGGGGAAGATAATAAAACATGGGAAAGGCATAGCTGTCAACGGTCCCTTATTTGGCGGGAAACTCCCTTATCCCAGTGCTGTGTCCTGCTGCTGTCCCTGATTGATGATGTCCCTTAAATTTCCCGGGTTTCAAAGGAAGCAGCTCCTCTCCCTCCCTCCCTGGGAGGAGGGAGGCTCCAGCTGTGTTGCTTGGCTGCGTTGCTCACCCAATAAGGAGTCTGAGAACGACTGGGGGGGGTGGAGCTTGCATGCCTTGGGCCAATCAAATCGGCCGCGTTGCCTGGGGACTCGCCTTTGCTCAGCGCTTCCCAGCGGAGAGGTGACGGTGGTTTCCCTTGCTGCATCCCCTTTGCTGGGTTGCTGCGCTGTGGGAACCACCGCTTGAGGCTTCATTTGGCTGCTGGCTGGGCTTTCTTCCTTTGGCTCGGAGGGGCTCAGAAGTTGAACATACCTGTGCCCGGAAAATCCCTTTTTTTGGCTGCTGATCCCTTATTTTTGAGGCTGCTGGTCCCTTATTTTCAAATCTGTAAGTTGACAGCTATGGGCAAAGGCAGGAAAGCTTATGACCCTTTTCAGTTGCCGAAGGATCCCAAACAGGTGTCAATCAGCCAAGGAAGAGATCCTTATGGATTCTCCCAGAATCTTAAATATCCCGAAATTCTCAGGCTCTACTAAGCTGAACTCTCTTGGCACATCACTATGTTTACCAACTAATACTGACCACAGGAAACAGATTTAAGTCAATTATCTGATCATGAGAGCAGCAACTTGTGGGCACCACGTAATAATATGTCTTCCCCATATTCCTACAAAACAAAAGCTGGCTTAAAATATTGAGTATTTGGGGAAGAGGCCGCTTCTCGAAGCTTATGCTAAAGCATTCTTCTATACCTGATGCTAATCTCTCAAAAATATTTATTCAGGACTGAACATGCCACCGGTCCTCAGTGTGGGGTTTGTTTGTTTTTTGTCTTCTCCCCGCCTCCTCACCTATTCACTTTTCTCTGTTTTTACTAAAATTAAAAATATAAGAAAAATACTGCTCCCTTTCCCTTACTCTCCTTTTCCCAACTCCCTTGTTGCCTTTCTTGGAGCCAACAGGAAAAAAATACAGTGGTACCTCGGGCTAAGTACTTACGGTAATTCATTCTGGAGGTCTGTTTTTAACCTGAAACTGTTCTTAACCTGAAGCACCACTTTAGCTAAAGGGGCCTCCCACTGTCACCGTGCCGCTGCTACGCGATTTCTGTTCTCATCCTGAAGCAAAGTTCTTAACTTGAAGCACTATTACTGTGTTAGCGGAGTCTGTAACGTGAAGCAGATGTAACCCGAGGTACCACTGTACTTTCCTGGGCAATCATTTTCATTTGATGTCACAAATATAAATTTATATGGATATTCCAAATACAGTGGTACCTTGGGTTAAGTACTTAATTCGTTCCAGAGGTCCGTTCTTAACCTGAAACTGTTCTTAACCTGAAGCACCAGTTTAGCTAATCGGACCTCCCGCTGCCGCCGTGCGATTTCTGTTCTCATCCTGAAGCAAAGTTCTTAACCCGAGGTACTATTTCTGGGTTAGCGGAGTCTGTAACCTGAAGCGTATGTAACCCGAAGCGTATGTAACCCGAGGTACCACTGTATATGAAATCCAAATTTCCAGCAGATCTGCATTTGAAACCAGGAGCCCCACCAGTTAAATCAGGCGTGTCCAAAGTCCATTTCGGGGGCCTAATCTGGCCCACCGGTCAGTTTAATCCAGCCCCTGTGGTGGTTTATTTCCTGGGGTAAAATCCTAAAAAAATCTCAACAACTTCAGTCCTTAAGAAAGCTCAACAACTCTGAGGTAAAATCCTTTTAAAAGCTCAACTTCAATCCTAAAAAAAGGAAAGGTTAACAACTTTGGTTGGCCCTCAGGGCCCTTCACTTCATCAAATCTGGCCCTCTTTGAAAAAAGATTGGACACCACTGACTAAAATAAAAAACGCAATCCAAGTATGTGCTTGGTGTAAGAAAAATACTGCTCCCTTTCCCTTACTCTCCTTTTCCCACCTCTCTTGTTGCCTTTCTTGGAGCCAACAGGGGAAAAAAATATGAAATCCAAATTTCCAACAGATCTGCATTTGAAAGCAAAAGCCCCACCAGTTGAATGCATTTTGGGTTAAAAATAAAAATCCATTTATTGATTAGGAAGAGCAGGATATAAATTTTCATAATAATAATAATTGCACTGATAAATAAGCAAAATTGATTCTTTTCTGTGCACGCACAAATGACCCTAAGCAGGCAATCAGGGTTTTATTTATGTTAAGTGTCGAAATAATGTTTAATTTTATATTGTGAAGGATGTTAATGTTTAAGTTAAATTTTATAAGAACTGTGATTTGGAAAACGGTTAAAAGGACATGCAATGAAATTCAGCCAAGGGGGAGCGAGGAAGTCACTTAACAATGTTGAGTGTAATAATGTTAAGTTAGCAATGTTAAGTTAATAAGTGTAATTTTCAATAAGGCTATGATTTATGTTTGTTTGTCTTACGTGTTTGTTTGTTTATATTGTTGTGAAAACCAAAAAAAAAAAAAATTGGGGAAAAAACAAAAACAAAAACCTTAAGCAGGCAATCAGTGTAGGAAAGAAAAAAACACATAGAGGAAGGCCTAATCTCTCCTTCCCAGCCAGAAACGTTCTTAGTACGTTCCTTTCCGGCCTCCGGGCAGGAAAGGGTTCTTTGGCCTGGGCCGTACCATTCCTTAAGGCGGGGGGTGTATAATGAGAAAACTCGTCAACTACGCTTCGCTCCCTATCGTGTCTCCACGCACAATCCTTTCTACACCGCTGCACCTCTTTACACGCGACGCTCGAGTTATCAGAAGGGGGGAAAGCGCCGCACACGAATGTATAAGGCGCCTAGCAGTTCCCCATCACCCCTCCTCGCATTGTTATGGTTCCTTCTGACACCAGAGCGGACTGTACCATGTATCAGGTTTCCAGACCGGAGGGGGGGGGGAATAGGAGATGGTAAATCTAGGGCAAGGGTTTAATTCTATTAAAGGGGCAGGGACGCATTTAGAGGGGATTGGTTCCCACGGTGGGGTTTGGGTTTTTTTTTGCCTGCCTGTTGAAAAAGGAAATCAATGGTTGGGACTAGTGCTGGGTTTATGCACAAAGTAAAAGCTGCAGTTTAGGGCACAAAAAGAATGACTAAGTTTTGCATACAATAAAATATTAAAAAATATATAAAATATAAAATAGCAGGCTTTAAAAGCAGGCGTTAAAAGTTTTCTGACTTGCAAATGGTCCGGTATTTTTCACTCCAATGAATTTCACATGCAAATAAATTGAATGCATGGAATGTTTGTAGCAGCATCTTCTCCTAGAGAGTAAACTTATTTGCATATGAAATACCTCCGACACGGGACACATTGATAAATCAAGAATATTGCGGGAGGGGGTGTCAGATTTTTTTGGGGGGGTGGGGTCGAGACATACATATTACGTCGGTTCCATTTACCCTCTCACAAACACCTTGACACAAAAGGAGTCTTCCTCAACATCTGGCGCCCTCCAGATGTGTTTTTTTTGCATTCCAAAACAGCTGGAGGGAACCAGGGTATTTTTCTTTTCAGGACGGCGGAAACTCCGAGATGGAAACATTTTTTAAGCAGGAAACCTCCGAGCATCTTCGCTCCCTCCCTCTCTCTCGCCTGACCTTCCCTGCAATTTTTGCACACTTCAGTTAAAAATTGCATTGGGGGCCTCAGACCTCTGTAAGGATCGGGATCGCAACCCCCCCCAAAAAAGTAACGTCCCCCCCCCCTTCCAGAAAGATCTAGAAGCGTTGCCTCTCCCGGCCTCGGCCTCTCCGCACCGTTTACCTGGGAGTAAGCCCCACTGAACACAATGGATCTACCTTCCGAGGAAGCACACTGGCTCTTAAGCAACATCTAAAAAAATAAACTTGCAAGTTGCAATTCCGTTTTTTGCATTCCCTGGTGGGATTCGGAGCGGCTTACTTCCCGAGTAAACGCCTGCGGGGATCGGGCCGCGAGCTGCTTTTGCAATCTCCGAGGGACGCAGGAAAACGGGGGTGGGAGAGAAGGAAGCCGTTTTCCCGACCCTCTTGGGGGGGGGGGCAAAGTGGGGTGGGGTGGGGGAGAGATTGGGGAAGCGCCTCTCCTTTCTCCCCCCGCCGCCGTGCTAAGCGAAAGATCCTCACCAAAGCGAGGCCTCCTCCTTCTCCTGTTCTCTGCACGGGCAAATCCCGGGGGCGGCGGAGCTAAAGTTCCACGGATGGAACCCCGCGGCCGCCAACGTTCCACGGGATGGAATACTGCGGCCGCCAACGTTCCACGGGATAGAACGCGACGGCAGCCAACGTTCCACGGGATAGAACGCGACGGCCGCCAACGTTCTTCCCGTGGAACCCTGGCGCTGGCAACGTTCTACGCCCCCGCTCCTTTTTCAATGGGGCTCATCCGTGGGACGGAAGCGGCTCATCGGCCGGTGACTCAACCCCGCCAGAAAAAAAAATAAACAATTCCGCATAACCCGCGCGCGCGCGCCTACCACGGCCTGGCCTTTACCCGGGTGGGCAGGTTTTCTAAACACCCCCCCCCAAAAAAAATTAAGGGCCAAGGCTGTGGCAATCTCTTTACCTGCTCCAGGTAGCGGCCCCTCCACCAGCAGCCCGGCCTCGCCCCTCGCCCTCCGCCCGACTGAACTGTAAGCGGCGGCAAAATCAGATGGGATCAGGGGAGGCGTGGAAATGGCCATGCTGCGGGGATTCCCCTGTTTGGTTCCCGCGGGCCAGCTCGGTCTCGCGAGTGGAAGCCGCGGACGCCATCTTGAGGAAGGGCACGGGGGTTGGGGCGGGGCTCAGCTTGGCGAGCAGCTGCGCGCCAGAGTCCAGGCGAGGAAGCTGCTGTCCACCTCTGGGGTCAGTTATACAGTGTCTCTGAACACGCTTACCGGGCTTCGTGTTGAAAATGAAAGTTTCAGATATAAGAATGCAAGGCCGGTTCCTGGCCAGGTGCCCCCCCCAAAGCCCTTTTAACCCCTGGCATTCAGAGATAGACTGCCCCTAGCTATGGAGGATCCATTCATTTAGCTCACGTAATTTAAAAGAAATTAAAATACGCCTGCTTCTTGGGAGAAAAGCGATGACAAACCTAGACAGCATCTTAAAAAGCAGAGACATCACCTTGCCGACAAAGGTCCGTATAGTTAAAGCTCTGGTTTTCCCAGTCGTGATGTATGGAAGTGAGAGCTGGACCATAAAGAAGGCTGATCGCCAAAGAATGGATGCTTTTGAATTCTGGTGCTGGAGGAGACTCTTGAGAGTCCCATGGACTGCAAGAAGATCCAACCTCTCCATTCGGAAGGAAATCAGCCCTGAGTGCTCACTGGAAGGACAGATCCTGAAGCTGAGGCTCCAAGACTTTGGCCACCTCATGAGAAGAGAAGACTCCCTGGAAAAGAGCCTGATGTTGGGAAAGATGAAGGGCACAAGGAGAAGGGGACAACAGAGGACGAGATGGTGGGACAGTGTTCTCGAAGCGACCAGCATGAGTTTGACCAAACTGCGGGAGGCAGTGGAAGACAGGAGGGCCTGGCGTGCTCTGGTCCAGGGGGTCATGAAGAGTCGGACACGACTAAACAACAACAACATCCCCACACTCAGCCCTCTAGATCAGGGGTCAGCAAACTTTTTCAGCAGGGGGCCGGTCCACTGTCCCTCAGTCCTTGTGGGGGGCCGGACTATATTTTAGGGGGGAAAATTAATTCCTATGCCCCACAAATAACCCAGAGATGCATTTTAAATAAAAGCACACATTCTACTCATGTGAAAACACACTGATTCCCGGACGGTCTGTGGGGCGGATTTAGAAGGCGATTGGGCCGAATCCGGCCCCCGGGCCTTAGTTTGCCTACCCATGCTCTGGGCGGTCCTTTGCAACTCAACAGGTCTATGATTCTATCACTGTATTGGCCATCAAACTGGTCCTCATCTTACACGCTTAAGTATCCCAGCAATTAGGGACGTGGGTGGCGCTGTAGGTTAAACCACAGAGCCTAGGACTTGCCGATCAGAAGGTCGGCGGTTTGAATCCCCACGACGGGGTGAGCTCCCGTTGCTCGGTCCCAGCTCCTGCCAACCTAGCAGTTCGAAAGCATGTCAAAGTGCAAGTAGATAAATAGGTACCACTCTGGCGGGAAGGTAAACGGCGTTTCCGTGCGCTGCTCTGGTTCGCCAGAAGCGGCTTAGTCATGCTGGGCACATGACCCGGAAGCTGTACGCCGGCTCCCTCAGCCAATAAAGCCAGATGAGCGCCGCAACCCCAGAGTCGGCCACGACTGGACCTAATGGTCAGGGGTCCCTTTACCTTTACCTATCCCAGCAATTGCAAATTTGCCCCTCGCAGAACTATGGTTCCCAGCGCCCTTAGCAGACTAAAGATCCCAGGATTATTTGCAGGAAGCCTTCAACGTATGATTCTACGTGGTGTGAGCAGGGTTCGTAGAATCGTCAAATCCTGCACTGATGCAGAGCTCAAGGTGGGAAGAGGCGAGAGCCGAGACCTGCCTGGATCTGCCAAAAAAGGTAAACTTTGGGTGAGGGAGGGAGGCGTTGGGACCTGCTTCTGGAATTCGTGCCCAGCGGCCGTTGGGTGTCAAACCAGTTTTGCCCTCACACGCAGGGGCTGGCGTGGGTGGGGTGTGAGTGCCAGTACCAAAGGGTTTATTGTATGAACCAAAAGCCGTAACAATTTCATTGCAATTTGCCAAACCGCAAAACATACCATTGCTCACAGCAAGGCATCAATGATTTAAAGAAATGCCGCTGGGATCCGTAAGTAACATCAGCTACCAACTCATTACCCAGCTTCACTTCTGTTAGGCCTCCAAATCTCCAGCCCCTCCACCCCATAATCGTAGAGTTGCAAGGCACCCGAGTCCTACCTCCTTGCAGTTCAGGAATCTTTTTGCAACATTAGGCTTGCCATATGTCTGGGAAATCCTGGACGTGTCCTCTTTTTGGTGGCCGACACGCCCATCTGGGGGGACGTTGACATTTTATAGCGAATGTCCATTTTGGTTTTTCTGGAGGGAGTTAGGCTCAGGCAACAAATTTTTCTGTCCCAATACTTACCTCTGGGAATATAGTAACCCTAGCTCTCTGTTTTCTATCTTCCTTGCAGCCAGAGCATCTAAAAAATTCTATTTTTTTTAAATGAATAAATCTTAAATCTACATCCTTGTTTCACTCCGTTTAAGGTTTTAAAGGCTTCAGCCAAGGCTCCCTTTATACCAACACTGACCCTAATCTCTGTGGTTGTTGTTGTTTAGTCGTTTAGTCATGTCCGACTCTTCGTGACCCCCTGGACCAGAGCACGCCAGGCACTCCTGTCTTCCACTGCCTCCCGCACTTTGGTCAAACTCATGCTGGTCGCTTCCAGAACACTATCCACCCATCTGGTCCTCTGTTGTCCCCTTCTCCTGGTGCCCTCCATCCTTCCCAGCATCAGGGTCTTTTCCAGGGACTCTTCTCTTCTCATGAGGTGGCCAAAGTCTTGGAGCCTCAGCTTCAGGATCTGTCCTTCCAGGGAGCACTCAGGGCTGATTTCCTTCAGAATGGAGAGGTTTGATCTTCTTGCAGTCCATGGGACTCTCAAGAGTCTCCTCCAGCACCAGAATTCAAAAGCATCAATTCTTCTGCGATCAGCCTTCTTTATGGTCCAGCTCTCACTTCCATACATCACTACTGGGAAAACCATGGCTTTAACTATACAGACCTTTGTTGGCAAGGTGATGTCTCTGCTTTTTAAGATGCTGTCTAGGTTTGCCATCGCCTTTCTCCCAAGGAGCAGGCGTCTTTTAACTTCGTGGCGGCTGTCACCATCTGCAGTGATCATTGAGCCCAAGAAAGTCAAATCTCTCACTGCCTCCATTTCTTCCCCTTCTATTTGCCAGGAGGTGATGGGCCCAGTGGCCACGATCTTCGTTTTTTTGATGTTGAGCTTCAGACCATATTTTGCGCTCTCCTCTTTCACCCTCATTAAAAGGTTCTTTAATTCCTCTTCACTTTCTGCCATCAAGGTTGTGTCATCTGCATATCTGAGGTTGTTGATATTTCTTCCAGCAGTCTTCATTCCAGTTTGGGATTCATCCAGCCCAGCCTTTCTCATGATGAATTCTGCATATAAGTTAAGTAAGCAGGGAGATAATATACAGCCTTGTCATACTCCTTTCCCAATTTTGAACCAATCGTTTAAGGCCGTATAGAACCTTTATTCTGTTGTTTTGTAAACAAATCAACAACATTTTTTTTTTAAAAGAAAAGGGTTAACTCTAAATTCCAGACACCAGGCTGGGAGCTGACAGAGAGCTTCTCTCTGCTGGAGACAGGATGCTAGGCCACCTGACCGAGCACAAAGGGCTTTTGTTATGCTTCTAAACTGGGAAAGTACCTGGAAGGAAAAAAAAATGAGTCATCCAGCAATGCAAAAACACACAGAGCTGGAAACTGACCATCCTTTCCCCAGGTTTTTAAGAAGGGGCAAGGTACCATCCTCTTAACTATCTCCAATTAGCTTGCTAGATATTTCAGGAAAGAATTTGTAAAGTTGGAAAGGGAATACAGGACCATCTAAACCAACTCTCTGCAATGCAGGAATGTTTTGCCCAACATGGGGCCCAAACACACAACCCAGAGATTAAGAGTATTGTGTTCTCCCGACTGAGCTATTTCCTCCTTGCTTTATGTCACAGGTCAGCAAACTTTTTCAGCCATGGGCCGGTCCACTGTCCTGCAGACCTTGTGGGGGGCTGGACTATATTTGTTGTTGTTGTTTAGTCATTTAGTCGTGTCCGACTCTTCGTGACCCCATGGACCAGAGAACGCCAGGCACCTCTGTCCTCCACTGCCTCCCGCAGTTTGGTCAAACTCATGCTGGTAACCTCGAAAACACTATCCAACCATCTCGTCCTCTGTCGCCCCCTTCTCCTTGTGCCCTCCATCTTTCCCAACATCAGGGTCTTCTCCAGGGAGTCTTCTCTTCTCATGAGGTGGCCAAAGTACTGGAGCCTCAGCTTCAGGATCTGTCCTTCCCGTGAGCACTCAGGGCTGATTTCCTTCAGAATGGAGAGGTTGGATCTTCTTGCAGTCCATGGGACTCTCAAGAGTCTCCTCCAGCACCAGAATTCAAAAGCATCAATTCTTTGGCGATCAGCCTTCTTTATGGTCCAGCTCTCACTTCCATACATCACTACTGGGAAAACCATAGCTTTAACTATACGAACCTTTGTTGACAAGGTGATGTCTCTACTTCTCTATATTTTGGGGGGAAATAATGAACAAATTCATTAATGAAGCTACCAGCATGAGTCTGACCAAACTGCGGGAGGCAGTGGAAGACAGGAGTGCCTGGCCTGCTCTGGTCCAGGGGGTCACGAAGAGTCGGACGAGACTAAACAACTCAACAACAACAATGGCCTTAAACGACCCAGACATCTGCATATATAGGTGGCACTGGGTGATCATGCAACACAATATTTGTAAACATAAATAAAATCGTGGCAGATAGATGTAGTAATTTGAGCTCTGCCCTTAAGACATGCTTTTCATTTATGAAATACCGGTATCTTTTCAAGAAGGGCAGTCTGCCAAACCCCATACCCGGTGAAAATAGGGACAATTTACAGCAACAATCCAAATTATTTAGATCAAAAGTATTTCAGGATTTGGAGATAGGAAGATGGAGGTTTTTAAGCAGAAGTCGGATGGTCAGTGTAGAGACAATACTGAGCTTTCCCTTTGGGAATTATAGGGACAGAACTAACTAAATTGTATAGAAATTTATTTATGTATGTGACTACAGCGGCAAGAATGTTACTTGCCCCGAAATGGAGAAGAGCAGAAGTCCCAGCAAAGGAAGAACGGATACAAAAACTTATGGAATATGCAGAAATGGCCAAACTTACTGGAAGAATAAGAAATCAAGACAACAAACTTTTTAAATAAAAAAATGGAAACGGCTTATTGAATATTTACAGATAAATTGCAAAAAGATAAACACATTGGCAGTATTATTGTAATTACCTGCAGTTTTATAAGAGTATATATTTACAGTAGACAATCAAATGAATTTGGATATGCAGAAGGTATTAGAAAATAAATTTAAGGAACCGCAGAAAGAGGGGGAAGGGAGTCAGATTTTGAAATGTTGAATTGATTGTAAAATGAATGAAAATGTATAAATTTGAAAAGCATAAAAACTAAAAAAAGAGGGAGACAATACTGAGCTTAATTATAAGGCAGATTCCTCTGTTTCTCTTGGCATACCCCAAGCCAGTAATATTTTGGTTGGCCCTAAGGTACTTTCCCAATTTTGATCCAACCAGTTGTGCCATATCCAGTTCTAACTAGCTTCTTGTCCCACATCGAGATTTCTTAGGAGACAGATGAGGTGATCAGGCACTCCCATTTCTTTAAGAACTTGTCACAGTCAAAGGCTTTTGCGTAGTCAATGAAGCAGAAGTAGATATTTTTCTGGAACTCTCTAGCTTTCTCCATAATCCAGCGCATGTTTGCAATTTGGTCTCTGGTTCCTCTGCTTCTTCTAAATCCAGCTTGCACTTCTGGGAGTTCTCGATCCACATACTGCTTGAGCCTTCCTTGTAGAATTTTAAGCATAACCTTGCTAGCGTGTGAAATGAGCGCAATTGTGCGGTAGTTGGAGCATTCTTTGGCACTGCCCTTCTATGGGATTGGGATGTAGACTGATTTCCCCCAATCCTCTGGCCACTGCTGAGTTTTCCAAAACTTGCTGGCATACTGAGTGTAGTCCCTTAACAGTACCATCTTTTACAATTTTAAATAATTCAGATGGAATATCATCACTTCCACTGGCCTTGTTATTAGCAGTGCTTTCTAAATATCTTCGCAGAAGCTTACGAAAAGCTTGGCCTGTCACTCAACATCCAAAAAACCAAAGTGCTGCACCAACAAGCACAAAATAACCCCTCTGCAGCGCCACAAATCCAACTCAATGGCATAACGTTGGAAAATGTCAATCACTTCTACCTGGGCAGTTATCTTTCCACAAGGGCCGATATTGATGCCGAAATCCAGCATCGCCTGAGCTCTGTGCATGTGGATTTTTCCCAATTGAAGTGCAGAGTGTTTGAGGACCGGGACATTTGCAGGGAAAGCAAAATGCTTGTTTACAAACCTATTGTACTACCAACCTTACTGTCAGTTTGTGAAACATGGACCATTTATAAATGCCATCTCCAACTCCTCGAAAGATTCCATCAGCGGTGTCTCCAAAAATTTTTACACATCACTTGGGAAGACAGGCAAACTAATATCAGTGTACAGTGGTAGCTCGGGTTACATACGCTTCAGGTTACATATGCTTCAGGTTACAGACTCCGCTAACCCAGAAATAGTGCTTCAGGTTAGGAACTTTGCTTCAGGATGAGAACAGAAATCGTGCTGCGGCGTCGGCACGGCGGCAACAGGAGGCCCCATTAGCTAAAGTGGTGCTTCAGGTTAAGAACAGTTTCAGATTAAGAATGGACCTCCCGAACGAATTAAGTACTTAACCCGAGGTACCACTGTACTGGAAGAAGCAAAGATCACCAGTGTCGAAGCAACGATTCTTCAATGTCAACTTCGTTGGACTGGTCATGTTGTACGGATGCCTGATGATCATCTTCCAAAGCAACTACTCTATTCTGAACTTTAAAATGGAAAGCGTAATGTTGGTGGTCAATAAAAGAGGTTGAAAGACTGTCTCAAGGCAAATCTTTAAAAATGTAGTATAAACACTGAAAACTGGGAAACAGTGGCCTGCGAGCGCTCCAGTTGGAGAACAGCCTTTACCAAAGGTGTCATGGGCTTTGAGGACACTCGAACTCAGGACGCAAGCGAGAAACGTGCTAAGAGGGAGGCATGCTTGGCAAATCCACACTGTGATCGACTCCCGCCCGGAAAACAATGTCCCCATTGTGGAAGGACGTGTGGGTCCAGAATTGGCCTCCATAGTCACCTACGGACTCATTGTTAAAACTGTGTTTATGGAAGACAATCTTACTCGGCCACGAGGGATTGCCAAAGAAGAAGCTTTCTAAAGCCCATTTGACTTCACTCCCCAGGATTTTTGGCTCAAGGTCAGCAACCACACTACCTGGGGTGTACGAGCCATCCATATCTTTCTGGTATAATTCCTCTGTGTATTCTTGCCACCTCTTCTTGACGTCTCCTGCTTCTGTTAGGTCCTTACCACTTTCGTCCTTTATTACGGTAATCTTTGCATGAAGAGTCGGACGCGACTAAACGACGACAACAACAACAAAAGGTATCACAGGATAGTTTGCAGATTTCTTTCTCTCCTGAAGAACCAAACACAGATTCCCTGTCCTTTTCCCCTCTCTGACCACAAGGTGCCACCAGACTCCAGACCATAAGGACAAAAAGTACCGTATTTTTCGTCCCATAGGACGCTCCGTCCCATAGGACACACCTACCTTTTTTGGAGGGGAAATAAAGGGGGGGGAAATTCCCTTTATTTCCCCCCCCAAAACCAGGTCGGTGAACAGTGGGATGGCGGCGCTGCGCCTCCCCGCTGTCCCCCGAGCTTGTGGGGCTGGCCGATGTCTGTCCGGCGCGTGGGGTGCTCTGCTTCAGGGCGCCACGCGCGCCAGGCGGCAGGCTGCTATCCGCAGCGTGGGGAGCCCTGCGGGGAAGTCCTGCAGGGCTCCCCACGCTGCGGATGTCTGTCCGGAGCGCGGGCGCTCTGCTTCAGGGCGCCCTGCCCGCCAGGCGGCAGGCTGCGGACACCTGCGCGAAGCACAGGGCGTCCCCCAAAGGGCGCCCCATGCTCCGCGCTGCAGGCTGCCGTCCGGAAGCCTTGCACGCCCGGGGGAAGTTCCCCCGGGCACGCAAGGCTTGTGGATAGCTTCCTGGAGCCTGGAAAGCGAGAGGTGTCGGTGCGCACCGACGCTTCTCTCTCTCCAGGCTTCAGCGAAAGCCTGCATTCGCCCCATAGGACGCACACACATTTCCCATTCATTTTTGGAGGGGAAAAAGTGTGTCCTATAGGACGAAAAATATGGTAGTTTTGTTCTGAAATACAAGTGGAACCTGGAACTATTTGCAGAACTGGTGGGAGGGGGACGGGAATGGGGGGAGGCAAAGGCAGCAGTTTCCAAACTGGACTTGTTCTGCTGCCCACAGGTCCGTCCCCCCCGGCCTCGCCCGCCTTGCAAGGTTGTTGTGACAATCAAATGGGGAGGGGGGGAGGGACCATGCTTGCCATCTTGAGCTGGAAAAGCAGGATGGAAACGGAAGAACTGCTAAATAAACTGCAGCCGGTCCTGTTTTCCTTTGCAAAAAAATCCCCTCCGCAAACCGTTCTCTTTTATCTAAACCAGGGGTCCCCAAACGAAGGTCCACGGGCCGGATAAGGCCCAAGGGACTCGTTTATCCGGACCGCGGCGACCCCTGCCGCTCTTACCGGCGCTGCGCTGCATGGCTGCCCACTTCCGGGTCGGAGGAGCACCGGAAATAGCTTGCGCGCATGCGCAAGCGTTATTTGTGCATGTGTTGGCGCTGAGCTTGAAAGCCCTAAACGGCCTTGGTCCAGTATACCAGAAGGAGCATCTCCACCCCCATCGTTCTGCCCGGAGACTGAGGTCCAGCTCCGAGGGCCTTCTGGCGGTTCCCTCACTGCGAGAGGCCAAGTTACAGGGAACCAGGCAGAGGGCCTTCTCGGTGGTGGCGCCCGCCCTGTGGAACGCCCTCCCACCAGATGTCAAAGAGAACAACAACTACCAGACTTTTAGAAGGCAGCCCTGTTTAGGGAAGCTTTTAATGTTTAATAGGTTATTGTATTTTAGTGTTTTGCTGGAAGCTGCCCAGAGTGGCTGGGGAAACCCAGCCAGATGGGCCGGGTATAAATAATAAATTATTATTATTATTATTATTTCCAAGCATTATTTGTGTATGCGCAAACGTTATTTCCGATGCACATCTGGGTCGTAGGAGGCCCATGCACATGCGTACAAGCTATTTCCGTTGCTCCTCCGACCCGGGAGTGCGCCAGAAATAGTGTGTGTGCATGCGTATGGGCATGCGCCCTCCAGCCCGCCGTGTGATCAGCACTGGAGACACTGTTTGCTGACCCCTGATCTAAACCTTCCTCTCCAGTGAAGGCAGACTTCAACCCTTGCCCTCTGTTCCAAGGTGCACCCATCTGAAATTTCGCCTCTCGCTGCTCGGAAGGCAGGTACGGGGACCTGCAGACACTTTGAACCTCCGCTGCTCAAAGGTCTCCGTTGTGTGACAGCCATCGCCCCCCCGCCTCCTCCTTTGTTTCTCTCTTTCCGCACAAATGCTGCCGCAGCCGAGTGTTGAGAAACGCAGTTATCAAGACGGGCACCATTCCCCGGCGAAGAAAGCGCTAGGTGTGCAGAAAGGGGGTCATAGAATCATAGAATCCCAGAGTTGGAAGAGACCCCAAGGGCCATCGAGTCCAACCCCCTGCCAAGCAGGAAACCCCATCAGAGCACTCCTGACATCTGGTTGTCAAGCCTCTGCTTCAAGACCTCCAAAGAAGGAGACTCCACCACACTCCTTGGCAGCAAATTCCACTGTCAAACAGCTCTTACTGTCAGGAAGTTCTTCCTAATGTTTAGGTGGAATCTTCTTTCTTGTAGTTTGGATCCATTGCTCTGTGTCCGCTTCTCTGGAGCAGCAGAAAACAACCTTTCTCCCTCCTCTCTGTGACATCCTTTTATATATTTGAACATGGCTATCATATCCCCCCTTAACCTCCTCTTCTCCAGGCTAAACATGCCCAGCTCCCTTAGCCGTTCCTCATAAGGCATCGTTTCCAGGCCTTTGACCATTTTGGTTGCCCTCCTCTGGACACGTTCCAGTTTGTCAGTGTCCTTCTTGAACTGTGGTGCCCAGAACTGGACACAGTACTCCAGGTGAGGTCTGACCAGAGCAGAATTGCATTGCCTTTTTAGCTGCCGCGTCACACTGTTGGCTCATGTCAAGTTTGTGGTCAACCAAGACTCCTAGATCCTTTTCACATGTACTGCTCTCAAGCCAGGTGTCACCCATCTTGTATTTGTGCCTCTCATTTTTTTTGCCCAAGTGCAATACTTTACATTTCTCCCTGTTAAAATTCATCTTGTTTGTTCTGGCCCAGTTCTCTAATCTGTCAAGGTCGTTTTGAAGTGTGATCCTGTCCTCTGGGGTGTTAGCCACCCCTCCCAGTTTGGTGTCATCTGCAAATTTGATCAGGATGCCCTTGAGTCCATCGTCCAAGTCGTTGATAAAGATGTTGAATAAGACCGGGCCCATAGGGTCGGACTCCTATGCTGCCTTCTCTTTTTTCAAATTTTTCAAATTGATTTCCCATTTTTAACACAAAATAACAAACATATAAAAAGGAAAAACAAACATACATTCAAAATTTCTTACAACTAAAAATCCAAATTCATTCCATTTTAGGTGACTTCCTCAAATCCTTCCTAACTGATTTCCATTACATTTCATTTTGGCAATTTTCCGATATCCACGTCTAATAAAATTAACTTGTTCAGATTACTAACTTCCTTTCTTTTCATAATATCCTCATTTTATACATTCAACATAATTTAATCCTAAACCAAAGTTAGTGCTTGCAAGTATTTCCTCTTATGTTACATTATTGTATTTTACTAAATGTTCCTTAAATTTCTTCTATTCTTCTTGATGTTCCTCCTCTCTCTGATCGCGGATTCTTCCAGTAAGGTCAGCCAGCTCCAAGAAGTCCAACTATGCTGCCTTCTTCTGCATCTTTGATCTGCAAGGAGGTGGGAGTGTTTTCGTGTTCGGGTTCACAGCGGGTTGGTCTTGATGACCCTCGGGATCCCATCCATCGCTACGATTCTACGCTTTATTTCACAAACTCTTATGCACTGCTTGATTGTAAATTGTGCACACACACCTCTCAAAGCAGTTTACGAAAAGAAGACAGTAATGTTCTGGGGTCGATTCCATCGGTCTCCCATCTTTTTCTGCAAGTAGCTCAACGTTACACAGCTCTCCCCTACTCCTCAATTCACCCCCCACAACAACCCGGCGAGGTAGGCTAGGCTGAGAGAGGCAGCGACCAGCCCCCAAGGTCACCCAGGCATCTTTGTGGCCAAGCGGGAATTTGAACCCAGGTCTCTCCCTGGTCTTAAAGGTAAAGGTAAAGGGACCCCTGACCATTAGGTCCAGTCGTGACCGACTCTGGGGTTGCGGCGCTCATCTCGCTTTACTGGCCTAGGGAGCCGGCGTACAGCTTCCGGGTCATGTGGCCAGCAGGATTAAGCTGCATCTGGCGAACCAGAGCAGTGCACGGAAATGCCGTTTACCTTCCCGCCGGAGTGGTACCTATTGATCTACTTGCACTTTGAGGTGCTTTCGAACTGCTAGGTTGGCAGGAGCAGGGACCGAGCAACGGGAGCTCACCCCGTCACGGGGATTCGAACCGCCGACCTTCTGATCGGCAAGTCCTAGGCTCCCTGGTCCTAGTTGCATAGTAAAAACAGTTAAAAGCAGCTTTTTTAAACATTCAACATACAGTGGTACCTTGATTGACGAACTTAATCCGTTCCGGAAGTCTGTTCTGAAACCAAAGCATTCTTAAACCAAGGCGTGTTTTCCCATCGCAGCGGGGGACTCAATTTACACTCGACAGGAAGCGGAACATATTCTGCTTCCAAGGCAAAGTTCACAAACCAAAACACCTACTTTTGGGTTTGCAGCGTTCTTAATCCAAGTTGTTCATAAACTAAGCTGTTCTGTCCCCTCCATTTTAGAACACCTAACTGTGAGGATACACAGAATGAAAGGGTTTAAGGTCGGTGAGAAAGAGGAGGATTGGTTCGAGAAGAGATTGAATTATTTGGGTAGGTTTGAACAATTTGGGGCAATTAAAATGGTAAAAGTTAAATAAACCTTGTGGATGGAGGAGCTTTAACATATATAAAATTGTACATATGGTTGATTTGAATATGTTATTATTGATTATGTATACCCAATGTATCAGACACCTGCGGGGTTTCACTGTTTGTGTTTTGGTTGTTGGTTAAAAAAACAATTTAAACTAAGCTGTTCTTAAACCAAGGTAAAGGTAAAGGGACCCCTGACCATTAGGTCCAGTCGTGGCTGACTCTGGGGTTGCGGCGCTCATCTCGCTTTATTGGCAGAGGGAGCCGGCGTACAGCTTCCGGGTCATGTGGCCAGCAGGACTAAGCCGCTTCTGGCGAACCAGAGCAGCGCACGGAAACACCGTTTACCTTCCCGCTGGAGTGGTACCTATTTATCTACTTGCACTGGCGTGCTTCCGAACTGCTAGGTTGGCAGGAGCAGGGACCGAGAAACAGGAGCTCACCCCGTGGCGGGGATTCGAACCGCCGACCTTCTGATCAGCAAGTCCTAGGTTCTGTACAATTAACACCAACGATAAGGTAAAAACAGCCAACTTTCTCCATATTTGGCTCGGCTCAGCTAAACAAGTGTGTTTTAAGCAGGTGGTTCCACAGCGCAGGTGCTGCCACACCAAAGCATTGATTTCCTCCACATGCAGAATTAATTTTATGGTCAGGTAGGTATAAATGGGATCTCACAGAAAAAAACAGCAGCCATTGCCGCTAGGAGCCATTTATTTGACAATCCCTGAAGACGACCCCGCCTGGTGCAAGTTGTCAGTGGAGACGTCCCCTTTGATTGCAGCCACTTATGGGTGCAGGCAAGAGTTTTTGTACAGTGACTATTTGCCTGGCACTGAGGTCCAGTCACCTCTGGAGTTCTGCGCAGTCAAGAAAATGCTGGGTTCGGGCGGGAGTTGAATGAGGCTGTGCCTTGGACCGCACCTTTTCCTTGAGAATTACCGTACATAACTTTATGACATAGCAATTGTTGTTATACTTTTCCATTCACCATATAGATAGGGTATGTACTTCACATGATTTTGACATTATAGTTTATGTGTATAGAGGTAAAAGGTAAAGGGACCCCTAACCATTAGGTCCAGTCGTGACCAACTCTGGGGTTGCGGCGCTCATCTCGCTTTACAGGCCGAGGGAGCCGGCGTACAGCTTCCGGGTCATGTGGCCAGCAGGACTAAGCCGCTTCTGGCGAACCAGAGCAGCGCACGGAAATGCCGTTCACCTTCCCGCTGGAGCGGTACCTATTTATCTACTTGCACTTTGACGTGCTTTCGAGCTGCTAGGTTGGCAGGAGCAGGGACTGAGCAACGGGAGCTCACCCCGTCGCGGGGATTCGAACCGCCGACCTTCTGGTCGGCAAGTCCTAGGCTCTGTAGTTTAACGGTTAACCCACAGTGCCACCCACGTCCCATACAGTTTATGTGCATAGTTCATAATATTTTGAGTTTATTGTAGTTACCATGCATATGCAGGTCATTGAGTTTATTGCATATGCAGGTTTTGAGTTTATTGTAGTTACCATTCATATGCAGGTCATTGTTTTAGTATTCTTTTATAGTTTATGATGCAATTCTGAATCCTTCTGCTGTGCTGAAGAAGAATTCCACCAAACAGTGGGTATATCCGGAATCACTGTTCACAACGTCTGTTTGTGAACCACTTTGGCAGAGTTGGACGCCATAAACAAATCTTCACAGCCTGTTTTCACCAGAGAAGAATCTGATACATTGCTTCTTTCAGAGACTCTCATAGTCTTCAAAGACTTTCAGAGACTTATAAGACTTGTTTTTATTTGGTTTTATGTTTCCAAGGGTGCATATTTTGTGACTTTCAGAGATTCATAAGTTTTCTGTTTATGTGATTTAATGTATATCATATTACATAAAGATATTGTATCATTGAATTTGGTCATTGTGTTGCCTTGGATATTACTACAGAACCTTTTCCTTGGGAACGGGGAGGTTGCGGCCACTGAGCCACAATTTCTCCTAACTCAGCAACTAGGTTCTCTGACGCATATAAAAGGGAAAACACTGCCAAGTCAAAGTTGGTTGAGATACCTGTTTCCCGATAACGTATCAGGAACAGAGGCACAATGTGCATGTAATCTGGATTGTGTAAAATTATGTAAGAATTCGTAAAGGGGCGGTCACAGAGTTCACGCAGAGCAGAATCCCGTTGACCCAGAGACAAACAAACTCCAGGGGCGTCTTAAAGACTGACATATTTTTGTGTGTGTCAGGAGAGTGTCATGGGCTTCAGCCGTATTAAATGTGCTTGGCTATACCTTGCCAACAAAGGTCCGTATAGTGAAAGCTCTGGTTTTCCCAGTAGTGATGTATGGAAGTGAGAGCTGGACCATAAAGAAGGCTGATCGCCGAAGAATGGATGCTTTTGAATTCTGGTGCTGGAGGAGACTCTGGAGAGTCCCATGGACTGCAAGAAGATCCAACCTCTCCATACTGAAGGAAATCAGCCCTGAGTGCTCACTGGAAGGACAGATCCTGAAGCTGAGGCTCCAAAACTTTGGCCTCCTCATGAGAAGAGAAGACTCCCTGGAAAAGACCCTGATGTTGGTAAAGATGGAGGGCACAAGGAGAAGGGGACGACGGAGGACGAGATGGTGGGACAGTGTTCTTGAAGCTGCCAGCATGAGTTTGACCAAACTGCGGGAGGCAGTGGAAGACAGAAGTGCCTGGCGTGCTCTGGTCCAGGGGGTCACAAAGAGTTGGACACGACTAAACAACTAAACAACAACAACATAAGATTGAGGGGGTTGGGTTTGCATGCAGGAAAAACCCCTGATGGCAGCTGCAAGTAAACTAGGATAGCATGTGATTGATAACAACAACAACAACCACTTATTACTTATACCCCGTCCATCTGGCCGGGCCTCCCTAGCTACTCTGGGCAGCTCCCAACAGACTAGGAAAAACACGATAAAACATCAAACAGGGCTGCCTTCAGATGTCCTCTAAAAGTCAGGTAGTTGTTTATTTCCTTGACATCTGGTGGGAGGGCATTCCACAGGGCGGGCGCCACCACGGAGAAGGCCCTCTGCCTGGTTCCCTGTAACTTGGCTTCTCGCAGGGAGGGAACCGCCAGAAGGCCCTCGGAGCTGGACCTCAGTGTCCGGGCAGAAAGATGGGGGTGGAGACGCTCCTTCAGGTCTCCTGGGCCTTTGAGGCCGTTTAGGGTTTTCAAGGTCAGCACCAACACTTTGAATTGTGCTCGGAAACATATTGGGAGCCAGTGTAGGTCTTTCAGGACCTGTGTTATATGGTCTCGGCGGCCACTCCCAGATTGATTGATTGATTGATAATACATTTCTATGTTGCTTTCCATTCAGATGAATCCTAAACAATATATAACGGGGACACAACAAAATGTAATGAGTACAGCATAAATTATATGTGATGTGATTAACAAATCATCGAAAGGAACATAAGGACATAAGGGTAGATTGCTGGACCAGACCAAGATCCCATCTTTGGAATTTGCCTACTCCTTTTTTAAAGCCATCCAGATTGGTGGCCATGACTGCCCCTTGTGGCGGAGAGTTCCACAGTTTAACTCTGCACTGCACAAATAAATCCTTTCTTTTCTCTGTCCTGAATTTCCCAACATTAGGCTCCCTCCATGTTCCAGGGTTATGGAAAGGAGAAAAACTTTGATCGTGTCGCCACTTCCTCGTCTAAAGCAATTACAACCTCCTTCTTGGCCATTTCCAGGGTGTGTCTGCTGTTGCATTTGACCTGGTCTGGCTACGATGCTGCTTGTGAATGAACAAAACTTTCTTTGCCTCAGCCGTCGGCCATAGCAACAAAAGAACATTGCAACATACACAGAGCAAAAAAAAAAAAGTTGATTATATAAAACACAGTTTAGGGTCCTGAACCAGCAGTCAAATAGCGGACCTTATACAAGATTCTGCTTGTGTGTGAAGCATGTGGCATTAAGGGGGGTG
Source organism: Podarcis melisellensis (assembly GCF_964234715.1). Classification (NCBI taxonomy): domain Eukaryota; kingdom Metazoa; phylum Chordata; class Lepidosauria; order Squamata; family Lacertidae; genus Podarcis; species Podarcis melisellensis. Next base: position 4,275,456 of record NC_138545.1, on the reverse strand, counting down.
GAGTAAAGGAACCCTGGATAGTTGTTGTTGTTGTTGTTTAGTTGTTTAGTCATGTCTGACTCTTTGTGGCCCCCTGGACCAGAGCACGCCAGGCACTCCTATCTTCCAGAAAGTGAGGAGGAATTAAAAAACCTTTTAATGGGGGTGAAAGAGGAGAGCGCAAAATATGGTCTGAAACTAAACATCAAAAAAAGGAAGATCATGGCCACTGGGCCCGTCACCTCCTGGCAAATAGAAGGGGAAGAAATGGAGGCAATAAGAGATTTTACTTTCTTGGGTTCCACGATCACTGCAGATGTTGACAGCAGTCACGAAATTAAAAGACGCCTGCTTCTTGGGAGAAAAGCAATGACAAACCTAGACAGCATCCTAAAAATCAGAGACATCACCTTTCCAACAAAGGTCCGTATAGTTTTCCCAGTAGTGATGTATGAAAGTGAGAGCTGGACCATAAAGAAGGCTGATCGCTGAAGAATGGATGCTTTTGAATTCTGGTGCTGGAGGAGACTCTGGAGAGTCCCATGGACTGCAAGAAGATCAAACCTCTCCATTCTGAAGGAAATCAGCCCTGAGTGCTCACTGGAAGGACAGATCCTGAAGCTGAGGCTCCAAGACTTTGGCCTCCTCATGAGAAGAGAAGACTCCCTGGAAAAGACCCTGATGTTGGGAAAGATGGAGGGCCCAAGGAGAAGGGGACGACGGAGGATGAGATGGTTGGATAGCATGAGTTTGACCAAACTGGGGGAGGCAGTGGAAGACAGGAGGGCCTGGCGTGCTCTGGTCCAGGGGGCCACGAAGAGTCGGACACGACTAAACGACTCAACAACAACAACAACAAAGTTGCCAGGAGGATGCCGGACCGCAGCGTGAAACTACTTTGCTGGTGCCCGGGAGCAGCTCGGACGCATGGAGGTAGCCAGGACGTTTTTTGGGTGGAGAGGGAAGGTGGACTTTTGTTGGGGAGGGCAGAACCGACGTGACTGGTCAGTTAGAGAAGTATTTTTACTGTCTTGCTTGATCTAACGGGGCGGGGGCGGGGGGGGCGCAGCTGCCCACCCATGGCAAGTCCAGTGCTCGGACGCACAGTTGGCGCATCCCCACACAGGCTCGGATCTGGGGGTGGCAGAAGGGCGCAACAGCAGCCCCCCCCCCGCTCAGGTGGGGGCTGGCTGCGGTTCTCCCTTTGTTCTCTACCGCTTGCCCCGCCCCTTTTGCGTGGGCGGCCGCCCACTCCCCCCCCCAGGCGACTTAGAGACGCGCTCCTCCGCTGGAGTTAAAAACTCCCACGCTTTGCGCCGCGACTGCGGAGTCGCACTTTCCCACCTCTCGCCGGCACGAATCTTCCCAGGTGGGGAAAGATCTCACTTTTTCACGAGGGATCGGGGAAGCTGCGCCTGCCACGGGTGGGGTGGGGCGTATAATAAAAAAAGCAGGGTCCTGGTAACGCAAAGGGAGGCTTTGGAGACGCGCGTCGCCGGCGGAGGAGCATGGAGTGTGTCATCCGAGAAGCCACCGTCGAGGATTGCGAAAATCTCATGAGCCTGATACACGTGAGTGCGGTCTTGAGTTCGAATCCCGCTGACAGGTTTCTCGCCACTGTGAGAACAGAGGTGCTGGGCAGTGCCGGCTTTACGCATAAGCTAAGCAAGCTATAGCTCAGGGCCCCACTCTCTTGGCCCCCCCCCCCAATTAAAAAAAATATTTAAAAGTTTCAATCAAACCAAATTATATATTCCAAATTATACAAATTATGGGGCCCTGGAAAAAAACAACTGGATGTACATTTCCAAAATATAAGATAAAAAACAAATAAAATAAAACCTGCGTACAGCAACAGTGCTTTGTGTCGTGTAGGCTCCTATTTGTTATGTGCAAATGGCTTTAAAGGTAAAGGGACCCCTGACCGTTAGGTCCAGTTGTGGCTGACTCTGGAGTTGCGGTGCTCATCTCGCTTTACTGGCCGAGGGAGCCGGCGTACAGCTTCCAGGTCATGTGGCCAGCAGGACTAAGCCACTTCTGGCAAACGCATGGAAACGCCGTTTACCTTCCCGCCGGAGTGGTACCTATTGATCTACTTGTACTCTGACGTGTTTTCAAACTGCTAGGTGGGCAGGAGCAGGGACTGAGCAACGGCAGCTCCCCCCGTAACGGGGATTCGAACCACCAACCTTCTGATCAGCAAGTCCTAGGCTCTGTGGTTTAACCCACAGCGTCACCCGCGTCCCTTTGCAAGTGGCTTTAGATACTTATTAAAAAAGTAAAGGACCCCTGACAGTTAAGTCCAGTCGCAGATGACTCTGGGGTTGTGGTGCTCATCTCGCTTTACTGGCCGAGGGAGCCAGCATTTGTCCGCAGACAGTTTTTCAAGGTCATGTGGCCAGCATGACTAAGCCGCTTCTGGCGAACCAGAGCAGCGCACGGAAACGCCGTTTACCTTCCCGCCGGAGTGGTACCTATTGATCTACTTGCACTCTGACGTGCTTTCGAACTTCTATACCTATTAGGTTCATAAATGACCGTATAGTGTACGTATATTCAACACCAAAAAACAGCGACAATTTGTTGTTGACAAAGGACAGCTGGAGATATAAAGGGCCCCATTACCTTGCTTAGGGCCTCATCAAACCTAAGTCCGGCCCTGGTTCTGGGCTCAGGTCGGTAGAGCACAAGACTCCTTCATCTTAGGGTCACGGGTTCGAGTTCCGCATCAGGCTAAAGATTCCTGCATTGTGGGGGCCAGGGTTCAGCTAGATGTCCCTTGGGGTCCCATTCAACTCTACCATTCTGTGATTCTACACCACTCATAGTAGATCACTACTCTGAAGAGTTCTGCCACACAATCCCGGGCAAGGCTTGGCCCAGCGCCAGGGAGCTTTTGAACGTTGACTTGAATGCCTGCTTTCTGTTCTTTGTTCCGCCCAGGAAATTGCTGACTTTCACCACTTACTGGAGGACGTGACGATCAATTCTCAAGGTAAGGCTGAGGGTGCTGCGCTAAGCGTGGCGGATATGAATCCACAAGCTCTCTCCACGCCAATAAAGAGTTCCAGGAAGTTTTGCTGCAAACTGCCTTTAAACTTGTTACCCAAAAAAGTTGCAAATACAAATTAGCCCACCGCTCTTAAGCAAGTGGCGATGCAGTCCCGAGTTTTCTTTTAAGTCCTTACTTGTTAATATAGTTAATATAGCATACTGGGACTTTTCTGTTTCATATATATTTATTTGATCAGTTTTGTACACCGCTTGATTGTAAAACAAAAAACAAAACACCCTCAAAACTGCTTCCCCCCAAAAAGATGAAGCAATAAAATCATCACTCAGAAGGCTGTTCTTGAGTTCTTGAAACCCTCTAACCATTGCACTGCACTGCCACAATTCGGTGACTCTGCCTCTTTTGTTGGTTGCGGCTCCACCCGAACCGACGGCAAAACGGGAGAGTCCAACTAAACATTAGCAAGAATTTTATGGTGGTGAAAGCGGTTTGAGACTGGAACGGACTCCCCTGGAAAATGGTGGGCTCTTTTTCAGAGGTTTTAAAACAGGGATTCTTGAATCACTGTTCCGTCATTGCAGGGGGTTGGACTAAATGACCCCCCCAGGTCCCTTACAACTCTGCAATTCCATTTGGCCAGGTCGAGAGTGGACTCAACCTAAAACACTTTTTCCTTCCTTGTTTTCCTTCCCGGCACGCAGTTTTAAAAGCGGACGGCTTTGGCAAGGACCCCTTCTTCAAATGCCTCCTGGCTGAACAGCCTGTGGAAAATGGGTGCAAGCCAGGTAAGAGCCACCCCCACCCTAAGCTCAGCTCCTCGGTGTCAATTACTCCAAGGTGTAAAGTGCTAGTAAGTTGGAGGGACAGAGCAAGAGGAAGAAATTTCCTCTCTCCTACCACCTTTTACTCCGTTGCATGAAAACCTATCCTTTGCTATTTCCCCCAGTGCACCCCCACCCTAAGCTCAGCTCCTCGGTGTAAATTACTCCAAGGTGTAAAGTGTTAGTAAGTTGAAGGGACAGAGCAAGAGGAAGAATTTTTTTCTCCTGCCACCATTTACTCTATTGCATGAAATTTGCTATTTCCCCCAATGCACCCCCACCCTAAGCTCAGCCCCTTGGTGTAAATTACTCCAAGGTGTAAAGTGCAAGTAAGTTGAAAGGAAAGAGCAAGAGGAATAATTTTTTCTCCTACCACCGTTTACTCCATTGCACGAAGACCTATCCTTTGCTATTTTCCCCACTGCAGCTCGTCCGATTGGCCATGCCCTGTACTTCTTTGGGTACAACGTCAACCACGGGAGAATGGTGTACCTGGAAAACCTCTACGTGGTGGCAGAATTCAGAGGTACGTGAGGGCATCATCCGGGAGCATCCGGCCAAGTTACAGCAGTGTCAGGGGCTGTGACTCACCTGGGGGATTTTGTCGACCAATCAAGAGCCTCCTCTCTCCTTCCTCGGAGAAGATGCTGCAACTCAGCTTTTGAGCTGGGTATATAGAATGGTACAGCTGGAAAGGGACCTCACTGGGTCATCTAGCTCAACCCTCAGCAAGGCCGGAATCGCAGCTAATAATAAGAGTAATTATTATTATTATTAATCATTTATACCCTGCCTATCTGCCTGGGTTTCCCCAGCCACTGTGGGCGGCTTCCAACAAAATATTAAAATACAATACAGTGGTACCTTGGTTTAAGAACAGCTTAGTTTATGAACAGGGACGCGAGTGGCGCTGTGGGTTAAACCACAGAGCCTAGGGCTTGCCGATCAGAAGGTCCCAGAACTTCCCTAAACAGGGCTGCCTTCAGATGTCTTCTAAAAGTCAGGTAGTTGTTTATTTCCTTGGCATCTGGTGGGAGGGAGTTCCACAGGGTGGGTGCCACCACCGAGAAGGCCCTCTGCCTGGTTCTCTGTAGCTTTGCTTCTCGCAATGAGGGAACCGCCAGAAGGTCTTCAGAGCTGGACCTCAGTGTCTGGGCTGGACGATGGGGGTGGAGACGCTCCTTCAGGTATACTGGGCCTTTGAGGCCGTTTAGGGCTTTCAAGGTCAGCACCAACACTTTGAATTGTGCTCAGAAACGTCCTGGGAGCCAATGTAGGTCTTTCAAGACCGGTGTTATGTGGTCCCGGTGGCCACTCCCAGTCCCCAGTATGGCTGCTGCATTCTGGATTAGTTGTAGTTTCTGGGTCACCTTCAAAGGTAGCCCCACATAGAGCGCATTGCAGTAGTCGAAGCGGGAGATTCTTTGCTTGTTGTGCCAAAGCAGCAGGCTGAAATTCTGTACCAAATTCTGAAATTTGGTACATCCTATTAAACTCAGCAGGGTTTACTTCTGAGTGTAGGATTGCTGCATCAATAATAATAATAATAATAATAATAATAATAATAATAATAATATTTTATTTATGTCCTGCCCTCCCCAGCCGAACCCGGGCTCAGAGCGGCTAACAACAATAAAAGTACAGTGGTGCCTCGCAAGACGAAATTAATCCGTTCCGTGAGGCTCTTCGTATAGCGGTTTTTTCGTCTTGCGAAGCAAGCCCATTGACAGCTTAGCGGATTAGCGCTATTAGCGGTTTAGCGGCTTTTAGCGATCAGCTGTTAAGCGGCTTATCAGCGGATTAGCTGGTAAGCGGCTTAGCGGCTTAGGAAAAGGGGGGGAAAGGGGAAAAACCCGCAGGAACTCGCAATACATCTTCGTCTTGCGAAGCAAGCCCATAAAGAAATTCGTTTCGCGAAGCGCTTCCAAAACGGAAACCCCTTTCGTCTAGCGGGTTTTCCGTCTTGCGAGGCGTTCGTCTTGCGGGGCACCACTGTATGACAGTATTCTAAAATCAATTCATTCTAAAAATCAATTCAAAATCAAATTAATGGCAACCACTAGTTATTCTCCTGTTAACTACAGAGTGGCACATCGCGGGTCAGGCTAGATGACCCCTGAGGTCCCTTCCAACTTTCCAGTTTTGTGATTCTTAAAAAACTAGGCTGTGTGTGTTTGGGCAGAAAGATTATCCATAGCTACTCTAGGTCACCGGACTATGGACCTGGGAGAAAGTATGTGGAGTTAGAACAAAATCACTTACAAAGGTGTTGGCAATTAGACAAGAATCTATAATGTAGGTAAAGGATTTCGAAAGAGGTTGTGGCTGAACCGAAGGAGAAGGAGCCCTTTCAAAACTGAAGTTGCTCCTGTTTTTAAAAAGAAGTTACACCTCAGAGTAAGACTGGTGTAATTGTGCGACGCCCTCCTATTTAACTGCCTTTTATATAAGTGAAAACATGCATTATTATGGTCGTTTTCCTTACAACTCGGCACAAGGAAGAGCGACACAGCCTGCGAAAATTGTTCCCATCCTTTCTCCTCCTTTTGTAAATAAAGAGTAACTTTGCTGGTGTAAAATGGTTCGATTCTCGCTTATCTCTTATATTGCGGTTTAAAAAGCAACTTTGGACTCTGACGCCCGGACCCTTCTCTCACAGCCCAGTGAGAGAGTTGGGAATTGTAGAGTCAGAACCCGCTGCAATGAGGATCTGGCAAATGTCTGAAGAACCACACCAAATCTAGTTAAAAAATTGGATTCTTCTGCTTTCCCCCCTTGCTAGGGTCTATTTATAATGTTTTGCAGTCCAACGTTGGACTATTAATCTGTGTGCTTTTTACGGAACCCCCTAGTTTTTTGGGTGGAGTTCTTATTCGGAAGCTAGCGCCCTCCAGCTGTTTTGAGCTACAGCTCCCATCGGCGCCGCGGCTGGTGGGAGCTGTAGTTCCAAATGACCGGTGGGCGCCAGGTAGGGGGAGGCTGTTTTTGTTGCTGTTCATACTGACTCCTCTTTCTGTCCACCTTCTCCGCCAGGCAAAGGAATCGGGAAGCAGCTATTGAGCAAAGTAGCAGAGGTGAGTTGGAAGACTGAAATCCTGGTCATGTTTTGATCATTACCTGGGATCTATAGTTTGCAGCCGCCTCCTGCTCCCCGAAAAGGCGTTCCAATTTCTGGGGGGCCCCCACCTCCAGCCCAGAATACAGCCCCTACATCAGAAAGAGTAATAGGGTTGCCATCCTTATGGAATCGTAGAGTTGGAAGGGACCACCAAAGATCATCGATCCCAGCCCCTGTGCTTGCTGCAGCCCAAAACATCTGGAGGGCCCCAGATTGGGAAAACAAAGTTTCCAAACAGTGCTCAGCATCCTTAGTGGACTACAGTTCCCAGGATCCTTTTGGGCAGGGGGAGGGAATTATTTATTTATTTATTTATACCCCGCCCATCTGGCCAGGTTTTCCCAGCCACTCTGGGCAGCTCCCAACAGAATATTAAGCACATGACAAAACATCAAACTTCCCTAAACAGGGCTGCCTTCAGATGTCTTCTAAAAGTCAGATAGCTGTTTATTTCCTTGACATCTGCTGGGAGGGCGTTCCACAGGGCGGGTGCCACCACTGAGAAGGCCCTCTGCCTGGTTCCCTGTAATCTCACTTCTCGCAAGGAGGGAACCACCAGAAGGCCCTCGGAGCTGGACCTCAGTGTCTGGGCTGAACGATGGGGGTGGAGACGCTCCTTCAGGTCTACTGGGCCTTTGAGGCTGTTTAGGGCTTTCAAGGTCAGCATCAACACTTTGAATTGTGCTCGGAAACGTCCTGGGAGCCAATGTAGGTCTTTCAAGACCGGTGTTATATGGTCTCGGTGGCCGCTCCCAGTCACCAGTCCAGCTGCCGCATTCTGGATTAGTTGTAGTTTCCGGGTCGCCTTCAAAGGTAGCCCCACGTAGAGCGCATGGCAGTACTCCAAGCGGGAGATAACCAGAGCATGCGCCACTCTGGCGAGACAGTCCACAGGCAGAGAGGGTCTCATCCTGCATACCAGATGGAGCTGATAGACAGCTGCCCTGGACACAGAATTGACCTGCGCCTCCATGGACAGCTGTGAGTTCAAAATGACTCCCAGGCTGCGCACCTGGTCCTTCAGGGGCACAGTTACCCCATTTAGGATCAGAGAGTCCCCCACACCCGCCCACCTCCCATACTTCTGTCTTGTCAGGATTCAACCTCAATCTGTTAGCCGCCATCCATCCTCCTACTGCCTCCAGACACTCACACAGGACCTTCACCGCCTTCACTGGTTCTGATTTGAAAGAGAGGTAGAGCTGGGTATCATCTGCATACTGATGGACACACTCATCCAAGTGGCGTGGAGAGTGTTTTTAAGGCAAGGTCCTAGAATTGCCGAGTTGGAAGGGACCCCAAGGGTCATCTAGTCCAACCCGCTGCAGTGCACCCAGGGCCAGATTTAGGTTTGATGAGGCCCTCAGCTACTGAAGGTAATGGGGCCCTTTAAATGTCCAAATTGTCGCTGTTTTTTTGTGCTGAATATATGCTATATGGCAATTTATGGATCTAATAGGTATCTAAAGCCATTTGCACATAACAAAATATGTATTTTATCAAAGTCATTTTTTAAAAATGTATTTTTATTAAAGATTTTCTTGGTTTACAAAGCATGGGCAATGTCTCTCTTTTCAGGTAACATTTTTTACAGATCAGTTTCATTTGTTGAGACATTAGTCACAGTAATCGTTGAACTGAAATACGATTAAGTAGAAGAATATTAATAGTGAAGTGCAATTAAGAAGAAGTATATTAATAGTGAAATAAGTACTAAGCTCAAAATTAAAAGGATTTTTTATTCATAACTAACCTCATAATGTAAACACATTGGCATTTGGCAATAACAAAAGCTCCTCTAGAAACACAGTTTACAAAAACTTACAATCTAGTCTCTAGAAACTTGCTATAACATGAAATAATAATAGGTGTGGATATATGATGCAAACTACTAATAATTAGAAATAGCAGAATGTAGGCCCCCTGAGAAACAGTGTCTATCCAAATGCGATTTTGGTTTTAAATGCAGTGTAAGGTAGTCTCTGTGGGAGTATATTGTATTTAATTATGGGGTATCAGAGTTTTTAGGGGGTTAACCAGGCTGGGATAGCTGGCTTGTTGGTTTTTGAATGTCTGGTGTAGATTTTTTCAATTTCATTGTTCTGTATGGGACAATGACAATAAAGATTATCGTATTGTATATCTAGAAAGGAGCAAACCAGTGATATTTTTGGGAGCAGGCTGGCAGGCAGGGCCCATGACTTACATCTAGGAACCTACACAACACAAAACACTGCTGCTGTAGGTAGGTTTTATTTAATTGGTTTTTTTATCTTATATTTTGGAAATGTACATCCAGGTGGTTTTGTCCCCTTTAAATTTTTGGGGGGACCCCAAGAGAGTGGGGCCCTAAGCTATACAGTCATATCTCGGGTTACAGACCCTTCAGGTTGCGTTTTTTCAGGTTACAGACCGCTGAAACCTGGAAGTACCGGAATGGGTTACTTCCGGGTTTCGGCGGTCGCGCATGTGCAGAAGTGCTAAATCGTGCTTTACGCATGTGCAGAAGTGCCGAATTGCAACCCGTGCGTGCGCAGACGCGCCACTGTGGGTTGCGAACGTACATCCCGCATGGATCACGTTCGCAACCCAAGCGTCCACTGTAGCTTGTGTAGGGACGCGGGTGGCGCTGTGGGTTAAACCACAGAGCCTAGGACCTGCCGATCAGAAGGTCGGCGGTTCAAATCCCCGTGACGGGGTGAGCTCCCGTTGCTCGGTCCCTGCTCCTGTCAACCTAGCAGTTCGAAAGCACGTCAAAGTGCAAGTAGATAAATAGCTACCGCTCCGGCGGGAAGGTAAACGGCGTTTCCGTGCGCTGCTCTGGTTCGCCAGAAGCGGCTTGGTCATGCTGGCCACATGACCCGGAAGCTGTATGCTGGCTCCCTCGGCCAGTAAAGCGAGATGAGCGCCGCAACCCCAGAGTCGGCCACAACTGGACCTAATGGTCAGGGGTCCCTTTACCTTTACTTTTAAATCCAGCGAATCTTTGTTCTATGTCCATTCTCTGTTGTCCTCCTCGGACGTAGATTGCCCTGGAGGCCGGCTGCGTGGAGATGAAATTTGTCGCCATGGAATGGAACCGGCCGGCCAAAGAGTTTTACGTCCGCCTGGGGGCTCACGACACCACCGACTCCGAAGATCTGCACTGCATGGTTCTGGATCAGGACGCCTTGCAAAGGTTGCGGCAACACGGGAAAGAGAAAATCACTCGCTGAACTCCCTGTTAAATGGGAAGGTCAAAGAGCGCCCCCTGCTGTTATCCATAACGGAGTTTATACTGTACATAAAGAGTTTATTTCATTTGACTAACCTGGTTGGGAAGGGGCAGAGGAAGGAAAAAAATTCGCAGGAGACTATACCTTATGCAGATATCTTCCTGTGAAACATTAGAGGATTCCATAGCGAAATACAGACTATACCTTTAAATAAAAGCCTGTAGGAGTTTTGTAAGCCTGTTTTTGTTTCGTTGTGTTTTTTTCAAAATTTATTTTCAGTTGAGTCAAGTCATGACCAACTCTGGGGTTGCGGCGCTCATCTCGCTTTACTGGCCGAGGGAGCCGGCGTACGGCTTCCGGGTCATGTGGCCAGCATGACTAAGCCGCTTCTGGCGAACCAGAGCAGCACACGGAAACACCATTTACCTTCCCGCCGGAGCGGTACCTATTTATCTACTTGCACTTTGACGTGCTTTCAAACTGCTAGGTGGGCAGGAGCAGGGACTGAGCAACGGGAGCTCACCCCGTCGCAGGGATTCGAACCGCCAACCTTCCGATCACCAAGTCCTAGGCTGTGTGGTTTAACCCACAGCGCCACCCGTGTCCCTTAAATCTTTTCCTACTGCATCTTAAAACATAAAAGGTCAAGCACCCCTGGACGGTTAAGTCCAGTCAAAGGCGACTATGGCGTTGTGGCGCTCATCTCGCTTTCAGGCCGAGGGAGCCGGCATTTGTCCGCAGACAGCTTTCCGGGTCATGCGGCCAGCAGGACTAAACCGCTTCTGGCGCAATGGGACACTGTGACAGAAACCAGAGCGCACAGAAACGCCGTTTACCTTCCCGCTGGAGTGGTACCTATTTATCTACTTGCACTGGTGTGCATTCGAACTGCTAGGTTGGCAGGAGCAGGGACCGAGCAACGGGAGATCACCCCATCGCGGGGATTCGAACCGCCAACCTTCCAATCGGCAAGCCCAAAAGGCTCAATGGTTTAGACCACAGCGCCACCTGCCAGCTGTCCATTTTGCCCAGTGTCCTGTTCTCACAGTGGTCACAGTGGTGCTTGTGCAAAGCCCAAATAGATATCTAAATAAATAGATCCAGTAAGCAAATAAATAGTTTTTTATTCAGGGTCTGTGTGGGCGTGCCCACCCACGGCCCGTGGCTTTCCTGACCCAGAGCCGCAGAACTGCGGGGAGTATGGCCATTGCGCTGCCCCCGCTGGGAACTGTCGAGAGCATTTGCAACCTTTAACAGGGATCCCTCTCTGACGCAGCCCCTTATCTCTGAGACGTTCTCCCCAGGGAAATCCGTAAAATGCTTCTGTTGGAGCCTTCAGAAGAAAAACACCCTGTGACCTTTTAAAAATTCCTGTCCGCTTTTTGGTACACGGCAACATCAGAGCCAGCTGCATCTGGCCAATGTCTGTGGCCATCCTGTCTGAAACCTGCTATCAGGATTCGAACACAAGACCAGCACTCTTGCCACCTGTGGTTTCCAGAAACTGGTACCCAGAAGCTTTAAAGGCCCTCCAGATGTATTTTTTTTAATATATGTGTTTATTTATTGGTTTCACATATTACATTTCAATACAGATGTACCAAAGCCAACACCATTTCCTCCCCATCTCCCCATCCATTTCCATTTCTATTTCCTCAGTCCATCATATTTTTCTTTTCTCCTTCCTCCCCTCCGTCTCCACTCTATTTCCTCCACATTATACCATTTACAATAATCTTTGCATTCTACAATCTTCTCAAATCATCTATATATTCTTATTATCTTTCCTTACTCATTTTTCTCCCATCCAGTACTTCACATTTTAATCTAGGCATATTAGCGTATATTTTTTTGAGCAATATTTTGCCATATATTCATCAAAACATTTCCACTCCTTTTTCGATTTTCGATTCGACTGATTTCTTGTTATAGCAGTTCATTTTGCCAAAATAAAATATCCATTTAGTTTACAAATCCATTCCTCCTTTGTGGGTATAGTTTGTGACTTCCGCCAGCAGCAATCACTATTCTAGCAGCTGTACTTGCATGTAGAAAAATTATTATTTCCCCTCTGTGGGATCTCATCATCTATCGATCCAAGGAGATATGTCTCTGGTTTCTTTGTTATTGATATTTTCAACGTCATCTTTAGTTCTTCATGTAAAGGTAAAGGTAAAGGTACCCCTGCCCGTACGGGCCAGTCTTGCCAGACTCTGGGGTTGTGCGCCCATCTCACTTAAGAGGCCAGGGGCCAGCGCTGTCCGGAGACACTTCCGGGTCACATGGCCAGTGTGACATCGCTGCTCTGGCGAGCCAGAGCCGCACACGGAAACGCCGTTTACCTTCCCGCTGGTAAGCGGTCCCTATTTATCTACTTGCACCCGGAGGTGCTTTCGAACTGCTAGGTTGGCAGGCGCTGGGACCGAGCAGCGGGAGCGCACCCCGCCGCAGGGATTCGAACCGCCGACCTTCCGATCAGCAAGTCCTAGGTGCTGAGGCTTTAACCCACAGCGCCACCTGTGTCCCTCCTAGTTCTTCATGTACTACTATCCAAAATTTCTTAATTTCCTCACCCCTCTACCACCCCTCCAGATGTTTTGGACTACAGTTCCCATCATCCCTGACCACGGGTCCTGTTTGCCAGGGATCATGGGAGTTGTCGGCCAAAACCTCTGGAGGGCCAAAGGTTGGGAATGCCTGGATTAGAGTAATTCATCACGGGAGCACAGTCCCAAGGCAGCAGTGCCTGCAGATACCAGTTCGAATCCTGCTGGTGGGTTTTCCTATTGTCTTTGGCCACTGCAAGAACAGGATGCTGGGCCCTTCTTGGCCTGATCCTGCGGACACTTACATCCACAGCAACCTTTCACTTCCTTGGCCTTGCCCAAGAGGAGACCCTCTGGAGGTGGGCTTCCCGTTCATTATGGGATGGAAGGTGGAGGTGGCGGCGTTTGGTTTCCCCCACCTGCAGCCCCGAAACACCTTGGACCTTAGCGTCCGTTAGGGACAGGATCCGACGGAATCGACAAACCCGGATGACTCTCTGGGGAGCTTTCCAGGCCAGCAGTCCCCATTAGCAGAATATTAGGGTGACCGCTGGCCTGTCCGGCCACCCTGCGCAGTTGGCACCCGTCTCTGCCTCGTCTTCCCGGTTCTCTTGACGTGCCCACGCTCTCCTTCCTCCCAGGGGGTAATTAAAACCCTTTTTACATAAAAACCTCCATCAGGTTTAATCTCCATCAAAGGGAAAGGTTATTAGAAAAGCGTGGAGATAACCCAGGCGCGTCTCACGCTTCCTTCGCAAACCCAGAGGGAGACCTGTGGGTTTCTGGAGGTGGAATGGGGTTCTGGAGGAGGGGTGGGGAACGTCAAGCCTGCAGAATCCTACAAGGGACCCCCAGAGGTCATCCATTCCAGCCCCTTTCAATGCGGGAATCTCAGCTAAAATCTCCCTGGCAGATGGCCACCCAGCCTCTGCTTAAAATCCCTGAAGGAAGGAGACTGTTCCACTGTCGAATGGCTCTTACTGCCGGAAAGTTCTTCCTGATGTTTAGCTGGAATCTCCTTCCTCATAACCTGAAGCAGTGGGTTCGAGTCCTGCCCACTGGAGAGTTTTTTTTTTATCAGAACAGTACAAGACACAGAATTCAGGGTTGAGATTTGGGTAGAGAACATCTATGTTCCTCCAGATGTTCACAGGTGTTAACAGCCAGCATGATTGACGATTAGAGAGGATGAGAGTTGTATCCGTTCCTGAAAGACCTACATTGGCTGCCAGTACATTTCCGAGCACAAGTCAAAGTGTTGGTACTGACCTTGAAAACCCTAAACAGCTTCAAAGGCCCAGTAGACCTGAAGGAGCGTCTCCACCCCCATCGTTCAGCCCGGACACTGAGGTCCAGCTCCGAGGGCCTTCTGGCAGTTCCCTCATTGCGAGAAGCCAAGTTACAGGGAACCAGGCAGAGGGCCTTCTCGGTGGTGGCACCCACCCTGTGGAACTCCCTCCCACCAGATGTCAAGGAAATAAACAACTACCTGACTTTTAGAAGACATCTGAAGGCAGCCCTGTTTAGGGAAGTTTTGAATGTTTGATGTTTTATCGTGTTTTCCATATTCTGTTGTGAGCCACCCAGAGTGGCTGGGGAAACCCAACCAGATGGACGGGGTATAAGTAATAAATTATTGTTGTTGTTGTTATCAATTATATGCTATCCTAGCTTACTTGCAGCTGCCATCAGGCATTTTTCCTGCATGCAAACCCAAAACCCCTCAATCTTATAGCCAAGTACATTTAATACAGCCGAAGCTATATAAACAACTATCTGACTTTTAGAAGACAACCGAAGGCAGCCCTGTTCATGGAAGTTTTAAATGTGTGATGTTTTATCGTGTTTTTAATATTCTGTTGGGAGCCGCCCAATATATTATTATTATTATTATTATTATTATTATTATTATTATTATTATTTATCCCGGAAACCTCTAGATGCTGACCAGGTTTTTGGGGGAGGTGACTAAGGGCTCTTCCATATTGAAGGGAGAAGATAGATTGAGAGATGGGATTCCTGGGCCCTTAAGGAAGTGAGCAAAGTATAGAATAATGGAATTGCAGAGCAGAAGAGTTGTAAGGGATCTGTTATCGACCATAACATCCTTCTGGACCGTCTTGAGGGGCTGGGAGCTGGGGGCACTGTCCTACAGTGGTTCCGCTCCTTCCTCCTGGGCTGTGTCCAGAAAGTGGTGGTGGGGGGTGAGTGTTCAGACCCCTGGGCTCTCACTTGTGGGGTGCCTCGGGGTTCTGTCCTCTCCCCCATGCTTTTCAACATTTACATGCAGCCGCTGGGAGAGATCATCAGGAGGTTTGGGCTGGGTGTTCATCAGTATGCGGATTACACCCAGCTCTACCTCTCTTTTTAATCAGAACCAGTGAAGGCGGTGAAGGTCCTGTGTGAGTGTCTGGAGGCGGTTGGAGGATGGATGGCGGCTAACAGATTGAGGTGGAATCCTGACAAGGCAGAAGTACTGTTTTTGGGGGACAGGAGGCGGGCAGGTGTGGAGGATTCCCTGGTCCTGAATGGGGTAACTGTGCCCCTGAAGGGCCAGGTGCGCAGCCTGGAAGTCATTTTGGACTCACAGCTGTCCATGGAAGCACAGGTCAAATCTGTGTCCAGGACAGCTGTTTACCAGCTCCATCTGGTACGTAGGCTGAGACCCTATCTGCCTGCGGACTGTCTCGCCAGAGTGGTGCATGCTCTGGTTATCGCCCGCTTGGATTACTGCCATGCGCTCTACGTGGGGCTACCTTTGAAGGTGACCCGGAAACTACAACTAATCCAGAATGCAGCAGCTAGACTGGTGACTGGGAGCGGCTGCCGAGACCATATAACACCGGTCTTGAAAGACCTACATTGGCTCCCAGTATGTTTCCGAGCACAATTCAAAGTGTTGGTGCTGACCTTTAAAGCCCTAAACAGCCTCGGTCCAGTATACCTGAAAGAGCGCCTCCACCCCCATCATTCTGCCCGGACGTTGAGGTCCAGCGCCGAGGGCCTTCTGGCGGTTCCCTCATTGCGAGAAGCTAAGCTACAGGGAACCAGGCAGAGGGCCTTCTTGGTAGTGGCGCCCGCCCTGTGGAACGCCCTTCTAGCAGATGTCAAAGCGATAAACAACTACCTGACATTCAGAAGACATCTTAAGGCAGCCCTGTTCAGGGAAGTTTTTAACGTGTGATATTTTACTGTATTTTTGGTTTTTATGGAAGCCGCCCAGAGTGGCTGGGGAGGCCCAGCCAGATGGGCGGGGTATAAATAATAAAATTATTATTATTATTATTATTATTATTATTATTATTATTATTATTAGTCTAACTCACCTTCAATGCACCAAAAGAAAACGAATAATTATGTCTCCTCAAAACTTTCACAAACACAACTGAATGTGGAATCATGCCCAATTGTCTACATCATCAATGCATAATTAATGCAGCAGGATAGCTCAGTTGGTTAGAGTGTGGCGCGGATAAAGCCAAGGTTGCAGGTTTGATCCCTGTAAAGGAACAGCTGCGTATTCCTGCATCGCAGGGGGGGCTGGACTGGATGATCTTTGGGGGGTCCCTTCTAAGCTCTACAATTCTATGATCCCTGTGTAGAAAGGGCCACGGCCGCCGAGGCAACTGGCCCTACCGACGATTAGCAAAAGGACGAAACAGCCATGAAACAGCCAGAAAACGGGCGCTTTATTGCGAAGCATCGACATGTTACAATATCCAAAAAAAGGGAGAGTTGATTTCACAAGCGGCAACAGAGAAAGAGGGAAGCTGCAGGGGTCCTGATCCGGACTCAGGGAGGCAAATAGGTCCTGCAAACCACTACACACCCATTAGCACAGACAGGCCCATCTTACCCATAGAGGCGAGTGGCGCAGGGCGCCAGGGCGCCAAGTTCTGCCGGGCGCCAGGCGAGAGTCCGGGGAACACTGAACGAGTGTGCTGAGCATAGCTGTCAACTGTCCCTTATTTGGTGGGAAACTCCCTTATCCCAGCGCCGTGCCCCGCTGCTGTCCCTTGTTGATGATGTCCCTTAAATTTCCCGGGTTTCATGCTCGCCCGGCTCGGGAGGGAAGCAGCAGCTCAGGGTCCTCTGCCGAGAGAGAGAGAGCGCACGAGCTGTCGCATCTCCGTCTCTCCCTTTTCCCCCTCAGGGGCACGTCGTAAGGAGACGGGTGGCGGCGGGCAGGCAGGCAGCCCCTCTCTTGCGAGACTTCCGCCACGCTGCCAGGGGAAGCCGGAGGCAGCAGTGGCAGTGGAGGCGGCCTGGGGGAGGAGGAAGAGGAGGGTATGGGGAGGGACACAGAAGGGCGGCGCTTCAGCGGCCACAGTGGCACCACAACTGCCTCATGCGAGGCTGGCGGGCGGCGTGGGCGAGAGTCTCTCTCCCTCTCTCTCAGGCGGAGAAGGGCCGATGGAACTCCTCGCACCAGGACGACGGCAGCCCCGATGTGCTGCTTAGCATCCCCTCCAACCAGTGCAGCGTCTTAATGTTTGTGATTCCCCCCTCTGCATCCCTTTCATAACTCTATTTTTATAAATATTTGTCTATCCATGGTTCACATTTTTACTACAAGTTTTCTGTCAATCCTACCAATGCATGCAACTCTTTACAATAGCTTTTCAACTAAATGATAAACTTTCCCCCTTCTTTATTCAAGAGGTCCTCTTCCTGGTTTCTAATTCTGCCTTTAAGCTTTGCCATCTCCACGTTGTCCATCAGTTTTGTCTGCCACTCTTCTTTGGTCAGAGTTGTAGACCCTTAGGATCATTTTCCCCCTGCAAAACACAGTCAGTCGCAGCCAAAGCAGCATGGCTCCATCAGTGCAGGATTTCTGTATAAGTTAAGCAAAATTCCTTATTTTGGCTGCTGATCTCTTATTTTCGAGGCTGCTGGTCCCTTATTTTCAAATCTGTAAGTTGACAGCTATGGTGCTGAGCGAGCGAGGGTGCGTACGCCGCCCCCGCTGAACGCCGGCTCGGTTTTTTCTCTTTTAGCCTGCAGGTGCTGAATTCTGCCGGGCGCCAGAAGGCTAACAGGGGAAAAACCTAGCCGACATTCGGCAGGAGCGGCGCATGGGCCTGCTTGCATGACGTGCTGCCTGCCATGGCCACCGCGGCACGAAGCGGTCAGCTGAGCCCGGAGGCGCCACGTCCAGCCTTCACCCCTTCCCTGCCGGAGGAGCCACCCTCCAGCCGCTGCCCGCCACAGTCTTTGCACCAGATATGCTTAAGACGGCCCTGAGCACAGATTTGCTAGCACATCGCATCGAAAGCTACCTAGGAGGGGTTGGGTTAGGGGCCCCACATAGATCTGGGGAAGGCAGATTTTCAAGCGCAATTGCCCAACCTGGCACCCTCCAGGCGTTACGGACTACAAATCCCATCGTCCTGAGTCAGCTTCGCCGATTGAGTCCCGGACGATGGGAGTTGTAGTCTGACGACATCTGGGGAGACCCCAAAGCTGAAGAACGCCGGCTTGGAGCTGCCTTCGTCAACCTCGCCCCTCCCAGGAAAAAAATAATATGGACTACAAATCCCATCATCCTGAGTCGGTTTACCCAGTTGCCGTGGATGATGGGAATCGTAGTCCGAAACATTGGGTGCACACGACGAGGTCACAGAAACACATGCAGCCCTGGAGGCGATGTTCTAGCAGGAGGTGAGCGTTTTCCAGTAGAAAGTCTTGCAGCCGGCTTTCCGCTCCCGGGGGGGCTGCCAGGGGGCGGAGGGACGAGCGGAGTGGTGGGGGCCGGGGTGGTGGGCTCGCCGGAGGCCAGAGATGGCTCGCAGGACGAGGTGGTCCGAGGAGTCCTGGTTGTGTGGGAAAGGAAGCAAATTGGGGGAGATTTCCCCCCCCTCAAAATAAAGAACACGCTATAAATATACACATACGCAGTCAAGAAATAAATATATACGTTGTTATATAAAGAAAACGTCATATGTACATACATACACCCCACTCCAATCCATGCAAGTCTGCAAATTACCCACAATGCCTGCCAGCAGGGGGTTGGACTAGATGACCCCTGGGTCCCTTTCGACTCTATGGATCTATGATCAGCCAGGGTAAAGAGGGGCATCTGCAACATTATTTGGAAGCTGAAAATGGAAGCCTCTGTGGGGAGGAAGTTCCTCAGTTTAGCAGCCACCGCAGAGACATTTGTTGGAGGGCAGTGTGGTGTAATGGTTAGAGTTTTTGAGCTAAGACCTGGGAGACCAGGGTTCGAATCCTGGCTGGACCATAAAGCTTTGTGATGACCTCGAGCCGGTCGCTCTCTCTCAGACTAACCTATCTTGCAGGATTATTGTGTGGGGATTAAATGAAAGAGCCAGGCACAAGTTGCTTTAAACTCCTTGTGGGGGGAATGGGGGATACAAATGAATAAATAAAAATGTGTTTTTTCTACTCGCGATCCCAGGGCAGGCTACAAAATTAAATCTGTAGGTCTTCAGAGATCTAAAGAAATCTAGCCCACAAAGTTTGGAAGGGAACTGAAGATCACCCATCAATTCTCTCGCCTCCAACAGGAAAAAGTGTGTTGCTTAACTCCCCTGGAAGAATTGCCATCCCAGATTTAGGACCACGAACTAATTCCTCCATGTCTGCCAATCTTCTCCCCGCTTCCCACCAGGCAAACACACACTTGTCTCCCTGAATTTGGTAGCAAACCCAGAAATCGCCCACCCCCTAAACAATATTCTCTGCTGCGCATAATTTTCTTGTGTGTGTGTGTGTTTTTTTTAAGTTGTGGACCAGATAATGTCAAACAGGCAAGCCATCCTTCCCTTCTGTATCTCTCAAACATATATCCCGACTCTACAATTCTATGGAATAAAATAAAATAATTATAATTTAGGGAGGGGTGTTCACTACCCCTACTCCTTGCAATAATTATTTCTAGGGATTGCGAACGAAACGGCCCAAATTGGCACGAATGATAAAATTGGTTGTTTGTTTGGATTACCATTTTAATTCAGTTGAAGTGCATGTCCTTTCTTAAATAAAAAAATCCATTTAAAAACACACATACCCTGGTTTCCCTAGAAACTGACCATCCTGCCCCCTGATATTCGGGGAAATAAAAAATAAAACCTGCACAACTAGGAAGACTCCCCCAGTTTCTCCCCAAACCTTACCTGGCTCTCAGGGGGTAGGAGTTTCGGGGGGCTGGCATGGAGGGTTACCCTGGGTATCAAGCAAAGAGCTAGCAGGAACAGACACAGCTGGGCAAAAGACCTCATGGTTGCAGCCGTGAGCAAGCTGGCACCCTGAGAGGGCAGCAAGTGCCAGGAACACCCCTTTTATAAATCTCTTCCCCCTCCCCTGCAAGGAGGCAGCCAATGGGATCACAGGGGGAGGCTGGCGGCAGCCAATGGGCAAGAGGGCAGGAGTCGAAAACAGAAGCATCCCATTCCCAAGGGAAGGTATTCCTGATGTTCAGCTGGAATCAAATCTCTCTTGCAGTTTGAATATCCATTGGTGGTTTGGGTCCAGCGGAAAACACGCTCGCTCCATCTTCCATGGGCCAGCCCGTGAGATATTTGAAGATGGCTAGGGACGCGGGTGGCGCTGTGGGTTAAACCACAGAGCCTAGGGCTTGCTGTTCAGAAGGTCGGCGGTTCAAATCCCCGCGATGGGGTGAGCTCCCGTTGCTCGGTCCCTGCTCCTGCCAACCTAGCAGTTCAAAAGCACAAAGTGCAAGTAGATAAATAGGTACCGCTCCGGCGGGAAGGTAAACGGTGTTTCCGTGCGCTGCTCTGGTTCGCCAGAAGTGGCTTAGTCCTGCTGGCCACATGACCCGGAAGCTGTACGCCGGCTCCCTCGGCCAATAAAGCAAGATGAGCGCCACAACCCCAGAGTTGGTCACGACTGGACCTAATGGTCAGGGGTCCCTTTACCTTTATCCTATTATCATCAGTGCTTTTTTTCTTTTAAAAAACTGTTTAGGAGTACAGTGGTACCTTGGGTTACATACGCTTCAGGTTACATATGCTTCAGGTTACAGACGCTTCAGGTTACAGACTCCACTAACCCAGAAATAGTACCTTGGGTTAAGAACTTTGCTTCAAAATGAGAACAGAAATTGTGCTCCAGCGGCGCGGCAGCAGCAGGAGGCCCCATTAGCTAAAGTGGTGCTTCAGGTTAAGAACAGTTTCAGGTTAAGAACAGACCTCCGGAACGAATTAAGTACTTAACCCGAGGTACCACTGTACTCTCATTTTGACTCAAGAAAATCACCGTTTTGTACTTCAAATCGGGAAAAATAAATACAAATATTCACAAAATGTTTAGGGATATGCGTATCTTGGCATCTGCCCAGAAAAAAGCACTTATTATTATTATTATTATTAATTGTATACTGCCATTACCCATAGATCTTAGGGCAGTTCACATCTCTTCCTCCGGCAAAACATACCTAACTCCCTCCACCCTTCCCTCCTAAGGTTTGGTTTCCAGACCCTTGATCGTCCTCCTCTTCACACCTTCCACCTTGTCGACACCCTCCTGAAAGTGGGGTACCCAGAACAGGACACAGGACTCCAGGCAGGGTCTGATCCTAGGCAGAAAAGAGCAGTACTGTGACTTCCCTTACTCTGGACACTAGATTTCTGTCAACGCAGACTGGAATCGACTTTCCTCGCACCGTTCTCTCGATACTGAGGCACGTCGGGCTTTTTCTGTGTTCCTGAGCGCTTAGCTGTGAAGTAAGCAGAACAATTTCTCCTTGCTATACTTCTCCAGAGTTGATCCCAGGAGCCTATTCTCAGTGGCCAGCATGTCTCCATGAACGACGATTGGCTCCAATCAGCCGAAAGGTGAGAAGACTTAGATATAATATAATTTATTATTTATACCCCGCCCATCTGGCTGGGTTTCCCCAGCCACTCTGGGCAGCTTCCAACAGAATATTAAAATACAATAGTCTATTAAACGTTAAAAACTTCCCTGAACAGGGCTGCCTTCAGATGTATTCTAAAATTCTGGTAGTTGTTTTTCTCTTTGACATCTGGTGGGAGGGCGTTCCACAGGGAGGGCGCCACCACCAAGAAGCCAATGTAGGTCTTTCAAGACCGGTGTTATGTGGTCTCAGCAGCCGCTCCCAGTCACCAGTCTAGCTGCCGCATTCTGGATTAGTTGTAGTTTCCGGGTCACCTTCAAAGGGAGTCCCACGTAGAGCGCATGGCAGTAGTCCAAGCGAGAGATAACTAGAGCGTGCACCACTCTGGCAAGACAGTCTGCGGGCAGGGAGGGTCTCATCTTGCGTACCAGATGGAGCTGATAAACAGCTGCCCTGGACACAAAATTGACTTCCTTCTCAAGGGCTCTCAGAGATATACTGGTCTCTGACACCCCCATGCCCCCATACACCTCTGCTTGCAGTATATCCCACCTCCACTGTCCAGGCCCAGCTGAATCACCACGTCTGTTCCCAACCTGATGGGAATAATTTACCTGTGAGATCACAGCGAGAGCTGCCACAGATCCGAAATTTGCAAAAGATCGGTCCTTTACACTTTGGAACTCCCTGCTTATTGATACCAGGCAAGAAACTTTGCCGTGCTCTTTTCAGTGCTTCACAAACGATTCTCGTTTAGACAAGGCTACCCAAGGGATGCGGAACGCCGATGTGTTTTAATCCGGATTCCAGTTTGCTGCCGATTTCATCACTTGAATGTTTTAAAGAGTTGTTTCGACTGATCGTTTCATTCACTCGGTAAACCCAAAGTGGCCACCCAGTCAGATGGGCGAGGTACAAATAATAAAATTATAAAAATTATTTTTGGCTCATTGTTGTTTGCCAACACAATCAAGTGGAGTAATATATTTTATGAAATAAGTAAATAATCTGCTGGCCGATGCAGTCTGAGCCCAGGTAACAGCTCTCCCGGTCCCCTGGGTTGGGTTCGGGGGGCAGTTCAGCAAAGCCCCCCCAAATAATTAGCAGACACAAGGTGAAGTTTGACACATCTTTAATTAAATTCTGACACATAACGCACATGAACGCAATGCCCCACGCCCTGGGGGAAGACGCTTGTGGGGTGGGGAGTTTAATGCATTTTGAAAAAATACCCATCCTTTAAAAAAACACTCACACACAGAGAAGGAACTTGAGGAATTATTAAAAAAAATAAAAAAAATAAAACCAAGAGCTAGGGATATAGACCCAGATGTTGATATCCCATTTCCCTCAGTTAGTGGCAATGGTGGAGGAGCGAAGAAGGGTATTTTAGTAAAATTCACCTTTTTTCTAAGCTGCTGCTGCTGCCCTCCAGTGTTCTGGATTCCAATCCAACCAACCCCCAGCCAGCACAGCTGACTGGAGGCTGATGGGAGTTGTAGGACGGCATCTGCTTGGTTAAGGCTGCTGTAACTGACCGGGGGGGGGGGGGAGAGGGGAGATGGCACATAGCTAAGACCAGCTTATAGGTTTGGGGGAGCCCTCAAGGCAGGGAAATGGTGGGGCTGGTGGTGGAGAGAAGACAGAGACGTGCAGAGAGAAGACAGAGATATGCAGAGCGAAGACAGATATATACAGAGCGAAGACAGAGGCAATCCGCTTCCGCTTTGAGAAATGCAGGGTTGATGTTCGAAGCCGCCAACCCGCAGAGGAGAATTGGGGTGGGGGTAGGGGGGAAGGAGGGAGGGAGGCAGCCAGGGCAGGACAGGAAAGTGGGGCAGCAGGGAGAAAAAGTTAGGGAGAGTTAGGGGCTTGAGATGCACTGCTGCTGCCCCGAGACACACAGCAGGGTTTCTATGGCCAAAGGAAAAGAGGGCTGAAATGAACGTCAAGAAATTCCTAGAACAGAAGGGTTGGAAAGGCCCCAACGGGTTGTCTATCCCAACCGCCTGCAACTCAGTGATAAAGGCAGCACGAAGTGGGGTGCAAAATGTGAGCGGTTGAGGAGGCGGAAACCCATAGAGAAAACCAACAAGGAGACGGGGGGAGGCAGAAGCCATCAGCAGTCCGTGGTGATCTTGGAGGAGAGCTCCTGTATCCGCCGAGCGCTGCAGCTCTTGCAAAGGATGTGGCCGTCCAGCGGGTAGCAACCTCGGCCTTCGCCCTCGGAGGACAGGAGCAGCCCACACTCCTGGCAGGGGAGAGAGAAGAGAATTGGTGTCTGGTATCCGTTCATCTCGAGAGACAACGGAATGCGCCTCCAGGGGGGAAGTCAAACCTCTGCATCAGCAGCACTGAAGTGACCGCCCCCGCAAGCGCAAGTGTGTCTGGGGGTCCTGGCTGCCCAGATGACCAGACCCCCCTCTCGGCCTCGCAGATGTGGCCCAAAGGAAAGCATGGGCTTGAGACCCATCAGCTCCTCTCACCTGGTTTAGCCGGCCAGTCAAAGCCGTTTCCCGGTATTGTGGCCGCCGTCGCACGCTGAAGCTTCTAGAAGCCCCAGGTGAGTGCGGAGTGCAGGTGGGGACCAAAAGGGAACAAACTACCCAAGAAGGAACACAGGTGTCCCCCAACCAGAGGTCCTCCTCCTCTCCAACAGAGCATAATGTTAACCTGCGGAACACCCTCCCACAAGAGACAGGGATGGCCACTAACCTGGATGGCCTCAGAAGAGGACTGGACAAAGAGACCGGGAGCCCGGCCAAAGTGGTCTCACCTCGCATTTGTAGCAGCCTATGTGAAAACTGCGGTCCAGGGCGACGATTCGCACGGTCTCCTCCTTTCCAGGCTCTGGCATGATGGCATTACCACAAACTGAGCACCGGGGGGCAAACTTCCTGCCGGGGGGGTGGAGACAAGGATTAAGGCATTTAGAAGCGAATTTCCTCCCGCTTTTAGCTCAGATCTGCTAGAGGAGGGAGAATATCCGCACGTCATCAAACCTGCGGAACTCCCTGCCACAGGAGATGCCCACCAATGTGGAAGGGGTGAAAGGAGGACGAGACAAACTCCTGGAAGAAAGGGCAATTTGTAGGTTTTAAAAGCTGTATTTCAAATGGATGTAAAACTTTGGACTTTAGGGAGAATTGTGGGCGAATCAGAGTTACCATCTGCTCCGAACCGCAAAGCATGCTGGGAGGAGAGAGCCAAGGGTGCTCATGAACCCCCCCATCCAAGAAAGTTCCATTTAGCCAAAATGGGGGAGGAGAGAGAGAGATTTACCGGTGGAAGTCTTCAATACAGTGAATCTGGCTGGTGGCATCGACCGTGAACGGGACGCCATCGAGGCAGCGATGGCAAACCACGCAGGTGAAGCACTGTGGGTGGTAGGCTTTCCCCATCGCTCGCAGGATCCGGTCCATGATGGGTTTGGAGCACATAGAACATTTTTCCAAGGTCACCTGGCGAGAGGAGGGAAGGAGGGAAAGGGGGCTTCAACCTACAGACTGTGAATAATAATAATAATAATAATAATAATAATAATAATAATAATAATAATAATAATAATAATAATTTAGTTATACCCCGCCCATCTGGCTGGGTTCCCCCAGCCACTCACTCTGGGCACCTTCCAACAAAGTATTAAAATACAGTGGTACCTCGGATTAAGTACTTAATTCGTTCCGGAGGTCCGTTCTTAACCTGAAACTGTTCTTAACCTAAAGCACCACTTTAGCTAATGGGGCCTCCTGCTGCTGCCGCGCTGCCGGGGCACGATTTCTGTTCTTATCCTGAAGCAAAGTTCTTAACCTGAAGCACTATTTCTGGGTTAGCAGAGTCTTTAACCTGAAGCGTATGTAACCCAAGGTACCACTGTATTAAAATACAGTGGTCTGTTAAACAGTAAAAGCTTCCCTAAACAGGGCTGCCTTCAGATGTCTTCTAAAAGTCTGGTAGTTGTTCTTCTCTTTGGCATCTGCTGGGAGGGCGTTCCACAGGGCGGGCGCCACCACCGAGAAGGCCCTCTGCATGGTTCCTTGCAACCTCACTTTTCGCAGTGAGGGAACTGCCAGAAGGCCCTCGGAGCTGGACCTCAGTGTCCGGGCTGGACAATGGGGGTGGAGACGCTCCTTCAGGTATACTGGGCCATTTAGGGCTTTCAAGGTCAGCACCAACACTTTGAATTGTGCTTGGAAACGTCCTGGGAGCCAATGTAGGTGCTTCAAGACCGCTGTTATGTGGTCTCGGCAGCCACTCCCAGTCCCCAGTCTAGCTGCCGCATTCTGGATTAGTTGTAGTTTCCGGGTCACCTTCAAAGGTAGCCCCACGTAGAGCGCATGGCAGTAGTCCAAGCGGGAGATAACCAGAGCATGCACCACTCTGGCGAGACAGTCTGCGGGCAGGGAGGGTCTCATCCTGCGTACAAGATGGAGCTGGTAAACAGCTGCCCTGGACACAGAACTGACCTGCGCCTCCATGGACAGATAACCAGAGCATGCATCACTGTGCAGAGGCTGCACCCCCCCCCCCACCTGCCAGGACCCCCTAAACCCCCCCCCACTCACAATGTAGCAGGATTCGCAGAAGGAGCGCCGGTCGATGGCGTAGAACGGCTGCCCACGCAGGCGGCATCGACAGGTGGCGCAGGTAAAACACTCCACGTGGAAGACCTGGTCCATGGCCACGCAGCCCGTCCCGTCGCCAACCACGTTCTCCCCGCAGCGGGCACAGCGGCCTGTCAGGGAGGAAGGAGGTGTTCAGAGGCCTTTTCTGGGGTCACCCGCTCCCCCAAAATGCCCTTGCCAGCAACTCTCTACAACCCAGCCTGACCTTGGGCAAGGGAAGCGTTCCCCAGGTCCCGCCTGCAGATAGACTGCCTCTTGCCGTGGAGGCTCCACCGGCAGCCGAGACGGACACAGCTGCCGACCGGACCGCCCCCCTCCCCTCTCTGCGGACCCCGGTTTTGAAGCCGCGCCACCAAGCGTTTGTCATCTCTTGGGGTGCCAAACTCGGCCACAGGCTTAAGAAAACCTCACCGAAATACTCGCCCGACGGAGGGTTGTTCATGTCGTACACCAGCTTCTTCGTCAGCCGGTCCAGCTCTTCTTCCGGGCGGCTGGGGGGAACCTAGTGGGTCGAGATGGGGGGCAGAGAGAAAGAACCGTGAGCCCTCTCCCTTATCAAGCCATCCATAGCCCTCTCCTCCTCCTTGAATCTGCCTAATCCTCTTTTAAAGCTATTTAGGTTGGTGCCCATTCCTGTGGCAGGGAGTTCCGCCGTCTAACTATGCCCACCACGAAGGAGGACCGCCTTCTATCTGCCCCGAATCTCCCAACATCCAGCTTTGCTGGTTGCCCACCAATCCTAGAGCTATGAGAGAGAAGGAGGGAACTTTTCCGCTTCCTCCAGGGTACGGTGACTTTTATAGACCTCTTAACGTGTCTCTCCTTACATGCCTTTGGTCCAAACTAAAAAAATTGCAAATGCTACAGCCCTTTCTCCCTAGGGGAGTCGATCCCTCCCCTTGATCCTTCCGGCTCTGCCCTTTGCGGAACCTTTCCCAGCTCGACAATACTGCAGAATCGTAGAGAAAGGGCCCCCAAAGGACATCCAGCCCAACCTGCCTGCAACGCGGGAATCGCAGCTGAAGAATTGCTAACGGGGGGGGGGGGGGTCCATCGAGCCTCTGCTGGAGAACGTCCAATGAAGATAAATAGATAGATAGATAATGATTATTATTGATTAAATCTGTATACTGTCCTTCACCCAAAGAACCCCAGGGCAGTTCAGAAATGGGATTATGATGGTGATGATGATGATGATGATGATAATAATAATAATAATTTTATTTATATCCTGTCCTCCCCAGCCAAGACCAGGCTCAGGGCGGCTAACACTGGATATAAAAACAAATTGATTGAAATACAACTTGAAAACAAGATAAAAATACAACATTAAAACATTAAAATACAGCCTCATTTCAATGGAAACTAAAATCAAAAACTTCACCAACGAAAAGTCTTCACCAAGGCTAACGAAATAATTAAATTAAATTAATAACAAATAATTATTAATTAAATTTGTATGCGGCCCTTCATCCAAAGAACCCCAGGGCTGTTAAAATACAGACTGATCATTTATTATTATTATTATTATTATTATTATTATTATTATTATTTCTTAAATTTGCATAGTGCCCTCCATCCAAAGAACCCCAAGTTCAGATATAGATAATAATAATAATAACAGATTAAATTTGTATACTGCAATTCACCCAAAGAACCCTAGGGCAGTTCAGACTTGGACAGATGATGATGATGATGATGATGATTATATACTGTCCTTCATCAAAGACCCCCAGGGCAGTTCAGATACAGACAGGTAGATAATGATTGTTTATTAAATTTGCACGCCCCACCTTCCTCTGAAGTTCCCCAGGGTGGTTCAGAAACGGAAGCTTCTTGTTCCTCTAAACATTGACCACAAAAACATTTCCCGCCCTCTGCAATACCGCCTCTCCCAACTTGCCGGAAAAACAAAACAAAACCTGCCGGAATCTCTCATGACTCGAACGCAGGACCCCCCGTACAAATGCCCCTCGCCTGCCTCCCCCCAGGGCCCTCCTCTTACCTGGTGCTGAAACCTCAGTCCTCCGCCCGCCGCCGGCGGCATCTGCGAAGCCACCGCCATCTCCTCCTTGCCCGGTTTCGCCAACCCGGGGTGGTACTGCCCCACCGGCGCCCCGACCTTGCCAGGGCCCGGGTAGAACTCCCCTTCGGCCATCCGCCGGCCGTACGACGGCGGCTCCGGGTACCAGGGCTCAGCGTCGTGACCCCGGGACCGGCTGCCCACCTCCGAGGCGTACTGAGGGGGCGGTTTCGCCCGGTAGCCCAGCCGGGGGGACGGCGGTCCATACGCCTGCTCCGCCCGGCGCTGGGGCTGGTTGTACCCGGCGACTGGCTGCGCCACCTTGACCTGGACGTTGAAGGGCGGGCCGGCGGACGAGGAAGCCGTGGCGTACGAGGCGGGCATGGGCTGAGGGTATGGTTTGGCGGCCGCGCCCGGCCGGTGGTAGCCGGCGGCGTAGGGGTCCCCGGAGACAGCGGCACCAACGTACGGGGCAGGGGCCGGCTGCCCGCCATAAGGGGCACTCTTGACGTAGGCGTCGAACCCCGGAGGCTTGGCGGGGGTGGAGAAGGTTCCGGAAGGGCCCGGTTTGTAGGCAGTGGCGGGCTTGGCGATGCCAGCCTGAGGGAGGTTGTGGGAGAAGGGAGCAGGCTCCAGATTCTGTGGGGGAAAGAAGGGGCAGGGATCAGGGACTGGCACAAAACTGGCGAACGATACCAGCGAGGGGTGTGCCACCACGAAATAAGTGTGGAAACCTCCATCGTATCACTGCCTCTGGTTTTTTTTTAAAGGGAATAAAAGCTTTTTAGCATTTCTTAAATTCTTAAACCAGTGAGAGATAAGGAATGGAAAGAAACACCGAAAGAAACTTTAAGGTACAAATTTAAATCCATACCATTTAAATTGGCTTAATCTTAATCCAGTGAGACTGAAGACAATTCACCTGAGGTACTGGACAAGGTAGTAAAACACTCTTAGACCTTCTGGATCGTTGGACTGATTTACATCAATAAGAGAACCAATTTTGGATGTGGGAAAAGAGATGTGTTCATCACCAATTACTGTATTTTTCGCTCTATAGGACACACCCGACCATAGGACGCACCTTGTTTTAGAGGGGGAGAACAAGGGGGGAAAATTCTCCCCCTCTCTGCTCAGCGCCCCTTCAGCGAAGCGGCAGGAGAAACGGAGCCCCCTTTTTTTCTTGTTCTCCCCCTCTAAAACAAGGTACGTTCTGTGCGGCCAAGGTGCGTTCACCCGAAGCCTCCGGAGCGCAGCGGGAGTTCCCGCTGGGCTCCGGAGGCTTCGGGTTCCTTTCGACCTGCTCTTTGGGGCTGGCCCCCCACCGCCAGCCCCAAAGACCAAGTCAGGGAGCAGCGCAAAGGCTGCGCGCAGCCTTCCCGCCCGCTGCCCCCCGAGCTTGTGGGGCTGGCGGTGGGGGGAAGCGCTGCTTTCCCCCACCGCCAGCCTCAAAGATCCCTGAAGCCTTCGGAGCGCAGCGTGAGTTCCCGCTGCGCTGCGCAGGCTTCGGGTTCCTTTGCTGAGTCTTGCTCTCCCGGCTTCAGCAAAAGGAACCTTTGCGCTGCTCCCTGACTTGGTCTTTGGGGCTGGCGGTGGGGGGCCAGCCCCAAAGAGCAGGTTGAAAGGAACCCAAAGCCTCCGGAGCCCAGCAGGAATTCCCTATTATTATTCTGCGAGGGTGGGTAGGCACAGGGGGTAGGTATCGCCTCTGACCGCCCCCACCCCGAATTCCCGGACGGTGTTTCTCACCTGCCTCTCGCCGCGGCGCTGCCGGGCGCTCTCCAAATCGGCCAGCATGCTGGTGAGGGAGTCTATCTGGATGTCGATGCTAGAGGGGCGGGGAGGACCTTGCTCAAGAGGCGCCCCCTGTTGGCAGAAAGAGAAGGGTGAGCGAGGGGCAGGTGGGCCGCCCCCTTCCAGAAAAATCCAGGGCTTCGGAGGTGGGGTGGTCTCTCAGCGCCGATCAGCCGATGGGCGGCGAGAGATACCACTCTGAAGCCTGGGAGACCCCCATAACGCCCCCAAATCTCACCTACTGTTGGGTTAATAATAATAATAATAATAATAATAATTATAATAATAATAATAAATCAATTCATTCTAGAATCAAATTCATGGCAACCATTGGACTAGAGTTCTGTGAGAATTACCAAAGGAGGGAGTCAGGCTGTGCCCTGGCCAAAGGCCAGGCGGAACAGCTCTGTCTTGCAGGCCCTGCAGAAAGATGTCAAGTCCCGCAGGGCACTAGTCTCTTGGGACAGAGCGTTCCACCAAGTCGGGGCCACTACTGAAAAGGCCCTGGCCCTAGTTGAGACCAATCTAACCACCTTGCAAACCTGCAACCTCCAAAATGTTGTCAATTGTGGACCTCTCCGCGGGGCATACCAGGAGAGGCAGTCCTGTAGGTACGTGGGTCCTAGGCCGCATGGGGCTTTAAAGGTTAAAACCAGCACCTTGAACCTGATCCTGTACTCCACTGGGAGCCAGTGCAGCTGGTATAGCACCGGGTGAATGTGATCCCGCAGCGAGGACCCCGTAAGGAGTCTCGCTGCGGCATTCTGCACCCGCTGGAGTTTCTGGGTCAGTCTCAAGGGCAGCCCCACGTAGAACGAATTACAATAATCAAGCCTGGAGGTGACCGTTGCGTGGATCACAGTGACCAGATCAGGGCGAGAAAGGTAAGGGACCTGCTTAGCTTAGCGGAGGTGGAAAAATGCCGCCTTTGTTATAGCTGTGAGCTGCACCTCCATGGAAAGGGAGGCATTGAAGATTACACCCAAACTCTTAATGGACGGTGCTGGCACTAATTGCGCAAGAGATGGGAGCATAGCTGTCAACTTACAGATTTGAAAATAAGGGACCAGCAGCCTCGAAAATAAGGGACCAGCAGCCAAACTAAGGGATTTTCCGGGCACAGGTATGTTCAGCTTCTGAGCCAAAGGCCGAAAGCCCAGCCAGCAGCCAAACGAAGCCTCAACCCGGCAAAGGGGATGCAGCAAGGAAAACCACCGTCCCCTCTCCGCTGGGAAGCGCTGAGCAAAGGTGAGTCCCCAGGCAAGGCGGCCGACTTGATCAGCACAAGGCATGCAAGCTTCACCCCCCAGTCGTTCTCAGACTCCTTATTGGGTGAGCAACGCAGCCAAGCAATAACACTTGCACATGCACAAATAACGCTTGCGCATGCACAAATAACACGTGTGTGTGTACAAATAACGCTTGCGCATGCACAAATAACACTTGTGTGTGTGTGTGTGTGTGTAAATAACGCTTGTGCATGCACACAGCTATTTCCGGTGCTCCTCCGACCCAGAAGTGGGCAGCCACACAGTGCAGCGCCGGTAAGAGCGGGCAGTGGCCTTAGTTTGGGGACCCCTGATCTAGAGCCAAGCACCAAAGAAATCATCACAGTGACCGTCAGGCTGGTCCTCAAATCTCACGAGAAATCTGATCCTAGTGCAATGGGGTTTCATGCATTCGTGAATCCCAAAACCTGGTGTCACCGGGCAAACCCACCTGCAAGCCCAGCTTACCTGCAAGGGGTACCCAGGAGGAGAAGCGCTGCCCCAAGAACCCCCAGATCCTCTCTCGCCTGCGGAAGAGTAATGATGGTCACCAGTGGGGTCGTGAACATGGGGCAGAGGGCCTGGAGAAAAAGAATTGGGGGGTGGGAGGAGAGAAGAAACCAAGAGGGAGGTTTACTATTTTCCATCTATTAAATAAAATTTACACACCCCTTGGGAAGCGGGTGGCGCTGTGGTCTAAACCACAGAGCCTAGGGCTTGCCGATCAGAAGGTCACGGTTCGAATCCCTGCAACGGGGTGAGCTCCTGTTGCTCGGTCCCTGCTCCTGCCAACCTAGCAGTTCGAAAGCACCTCAAAGTGCAAGTAGATAAAGAGGTACCACTCCAGCGGGAAGGTAAACGGCGTTTCCGTGCGCTGCTCTGGTTCGCCAGAAGCGGCTTAGTCCTGCTGGCCACATGACCTGGAAGCTGTACGCCGACTCCCTTGGCCAGTAAAACGAGATGAGCGCCGCAACCCCAGAGTCCGACTGGACCTAATGGTCAGGGGTCCCTTTACCTTTACTTTATAAACCCCTTAGGGATGCAGGTGGCGCTGTGGTCTAAGTCACAGAGTCTAGGGCTTGCTGATCAGAAGGTCAGCGGTTCAAATCCCCGCGACGGGGTGAGCTCCTGTTGCTCAGTCCCTGCTCCTGCCAACCTAGCAGTTCGAAAGCACGGCAGAGTGCAAGTAGATGCAAAGTGCATCATTCATTACATGCCGATATACTTACTCCAGAACAATGGTTTTTCGTTATACTCTTTAGCACATCCCCATTCTTTTAATAATTTCTTGTCCGATTGTCCCCTTATGAATGCTGTGAGTCTTACCAGATTTATATATTCACATAATTTAATTTGCCATTCTTTCATTGATGGAATTTTTCTCCCTTTCCAATTTTTTGCTATAAGCATCCTGGCAGCTGTCGTTGCAAAAAGGAATACTTTCCTTTGATTGTCAGAAATATTGTTTGTTATTATACCTAAAAGGAATGCCTCAGGTTTTTTTACTGAAAGATATTTTAAACATCTTTTTGATTTCTTCATATATTTCATTCCAAAATTATTTAACAGGTCGGCATTCCCACATGTGAAACATTGTTCCTATTTCTTTCTAGTATCTCCAGCAGGTATACTTCAACCATAAAAATCTTCGCATTTTATCTCTTACAAATAATACTGTTTTAAAATGCACTATCTTCTACTTCTAAGCCTACAGCCTATACCCACTTCCAAAGCTGTTCTAAGATTTAAATATGGTAATCCTGGAATTGCAGAGTTGTTAGGGACACCCAAAGGTCATTCATCCCAGCCCGCTGCCATGCAAAGAATCCATTGGCGTTCTGCGCCGCCACCTTACCTGGCACGGGGGGCAGGTACTGTGTTGGCACGCTCATCGTCCCGTTGGCCTCCTGAGACCCATAGGCAGGTTGGGGGGCACCAGGAGAAGAAGCAAAACTCTTCTGGGGCTTGAAGGCGGCCGGAGCAGAAACTGTGACCCCAGCTTGCCCCGGGACCCCCACCTGTTTCGGGGGAAGCCAGGTGGGGCCAGACATCACGTGGGGGGCTAGGAAAAACGCAAAGAGAGAATTTTGTATTTTATTTTAAGAAATCTGGGCCTCAGAAGTTGCCACAGAGAGCTTTTTCTTTTCTCATTTTTAAAATTTAGTTTTAAATACAGTGGTACCTCGGGTTACGTACTTTATTCGTTCCGGAGGTCTGTTCTTAACCTGAAACTGTTCTTAACCTGAGGTACCACTTTAGCTAATACGGCCTCCCACTACCGTGGAGCAATTTCTGTTCTCATCCTGAAGCAAAGTTCTTAACCTGAGGTACTATTTCTGGGTTAGCGGAGTCTGTAACCTGAAGCGTATGTAACCTGGAGCATATGTAACCTGAGGTACTACTGCATCTGACTTTTAGAAGACATCTGAAGGCAGCCCTGTTCAGGGAAGCTTTTAAGGTTTGATGTAACCTGAAAAGGATGAAACCCGAGGTACCACTGTAATAATAATAATAATAATAATAATAATAATAATAATAATAATAATAATAATTTATACCCCAGCCACTCTGGGCGGCTTCCAACAAAGTATTAAAATACAGTGGTTTGTTAAACATTAAAGGCTTCCCTAAAGAGGGCTGCCTTCAGATGTCTTCTAAAAGTCTGGTGGTTGTTCTTCTCTTTGACATCTGGTGGGAGGGCGTTCCACAGGGCGGGTGCCACCACCGAGAAGGCCCTCTGCCTGGTTCCCTGTAACTAGGCTTCTCACAATGAGGGAACCGCCAAAAGGCCCTTGGAGCTGGAGCTCAGTGCCTGGGCTGGACGATGGGGGTGGAGACGCTCCTTCAGGTCTACTGGGCTTCTGAGGCCATTTAGGGCTTTCAAGGTCAGCACCAACACTTTGAATTGTGCTCGGAAACATACTGGGAGCCAATGTAGGTCTTTCAAGACTGGTGTTATATGGTCTCGGCGGCCACTCCCAGTCCCTAGTCTAGCTGCCGCATTCTGGATTAGTTGCAGTTTCCGAGTCACCTTCAAAGGTAGCCCCACGTAGAGCGCATTGCAGTAGTCCAAGCAGGAGATAACCAGAGCATGCACCACTCTGGAGAGACAGACAGGGGGCAGGGAGGGTCTCATCCTGCGCACCAGATGGAGCTGGTAAACAGCTGCCCATATTTTAATTTGCAATCATACCACGGCTCATCCGAAGTTACAAGATCCCCACGGATCTCTGGACTTCCCCCTCTATGGGTTCAATGATTAAACCTTTTCTACTGCATCTTTTTAAGAAAAATAATCCAGATTTTTTATAACTCCATTGCGTCCGTAGTTCTCATTACATTAAAAGTGTTGTTACAGCCCTGCTAACGTTAGCAGAGAGCGTTCACGGGGCCCAGGACTCCTGGGTCCCTTCTGCAGCATCTAAACTCTTTGCGAGACAGCCTTGGACAATACAAGGAAGAAATATTTTATTGCATTGCATTTCTATCCCATCTTTGAGGGACACGTGTGGCGCTGTGGGTTAAACCACAGAGCCTAGGACTTGCCAATCAGAAGGTCGGCGGTTCAAATCCCCGTGACAGGGTGAGCTCCTATTGCTCGGTCCCTGCTCCTGCCAACCTAGCAGTTCGAAAGCACGTCAAAGTGCAAGTAGATAAATAGGTACCACTCCGGCGGGAAGGTGGCCGACTCTGGGGTTGCGGCACTCATCTCGCTTTATTGGCCGAGGGAGCCAGTGTACAGCTTCCAGGTCATGTGGCAAGCAGGACTAAGACGCTTCTGGCGAACCAGAGCAGCGCACCGAAACGCCATTTACCTTCCCGCCCGAGTGGTACCTATTTATCTACTTGTACTTTAACCTGCTTTCGAACTGCTAGGCTGGCAGGAGCAGGGACCGAGCAACGGGAGCTCACCCCGTCACGGGGATTCGAGCCGCCGACCTTCTGATCGGCAAGTCCTAGGTTTAACCCACAGCGCCACCCGCGACCCTTGGCTTCTGCCATAGCCGTGCGCAACCTCTCCAGCCAGGAGAGGCTGCGTTCGGCTATGGCAATACCCCCACCTCCCGCAAAAGCCCACAGGAGCCGCGTACCCTTTAAGGAGCGCGCGGCTCCTGCGGGCTTTTCTACGAGGAGGGAGAAGGGACTGACTGGACACGTCAGTCCCTTCTCCCTCCTGGGGAAAAGCCCGCAAGAGCCGTGCGGAGTGTGTGTGCGGCTCTGGGGGGCTTTTCCCGCCTGTCTCCCCCATGCATTCGCTCCATAAGACGCACACACATTTCCCCTTACTTTTTAGGAGGGGAAAAGTGCATTTTATGGAACGGAAAATACGGTAACCTTCCCCAAAATGGTGCCCTCCAGGTGGTTCGGACCCATCCGAGAAGCTGCTTGGGGGACACCTGGTTGGGAAAGGTGGATTCAACCACAGATGTTCAGAAAATCCACACCTTCTTAAGAACACACACAAAAAAACCGAGGCCAACTGCGAAAAGCTGATGGTGCCGTAGTTGGAGTGCCAGACCAACGAATCTCGCTCTCCCTCTTTCTTTTTTCCTTTCTCCTCCTATGACGAGGCTGCATTTTAATGTTTTCAAGTTGTATTTTAATCTTGTTTTTTAAGTTGTATTCATTCAACTTGTTCTTATTATTGGTTGTTAGGCGCCCTGAGCCCGGCCTTGGCTGGGGAGGTCGAGGTATAAATAAAAATTATTGTTATTATTATTATGTGTGTGGCCTCGGGGGCCGGTCCCTGCCTCTCAGCCTGGCCCCCGCCTCCCTCGCAGGGATGTTGTGAGGATGAAAGGAGAAGAAGGGGAAAAACTCCCTCCGTTTCTCCGAAGAAAAAAGATGGCCTGTGGATGCAATAAGGAGAATCATCGAAGGAGGTCCAGACCGGGAGGATGACTTCAAGGTTTCAGTAAAAAAATAAAATATAAATCCTATTTCACTGGGGAAGTTTAGATTCTGGAGCAACCAAGGTGGGATATAAATAATAAAATTGTTATTATTCCTTCTGCAAGTGCCATCCAAAAAGGACTTCAGCAAGGAGATTTTGGGGGGTGGGGTGGAGGAAGGGAAAGGGAAAGGTAAAGGTAAAGGTACCCCTGCCCGTACGGGCCAGTCTTGACAGACTCTGGGGTTGTGCGCCCATCTCACTTAAGAGGCCAGGGGCCAGCGCTGTCCGCAGACACTTCCGGGTCACGTGGCCAGCGTGACATCGCTGCTCTGGCGAGCCAGAGCCGCACACGGAAACGCCGTTTACCTTCCCGCCATTAAGCGGTCCCTATTTATCTACTTGCACCCGGAGGTGCTTTCGAACTGCTAGGTTGGCAGGCGCTGGGACCGAGCAACGGGAGCGCACCCCGCCGCGGGGATTCGAACCGCCGACCTTTCGATCGGCAAGTCCTAGGCGCTGAGGCTTTAACCCACAGCGCCACCCGCGTCCCCGGAGGAAGGGAAACACTTACTATAATTGCACAAATGTGGGGCACCCTCAAGCCATGCCACAGAGTGGGCTAGCAGATTTTTAAGGGGGGTCATAGCAATGAACCCCCTTTTTTTGTCAAAGCCAAATCTGGCTTCTCCCCACCCCTTCCCCAAATCGCCCAGCTTCTCAGTCCCCCCCTTAAAATCATGTCAGGAACTGCTCCGAAGCCACACCCAGACCCCTCTGGAAGCCAGTTATGGGTCGGGCCCCATAGGCCAGATTTTTAAGGCACTTTGCACATGCTCAAGGGGTTGTTCCGAGCCGGGCCCCCCAGCTCAGGACGAGGCCTAAGGCTGCACCCCCCTCCTTGGAAGAACCCAGGCGTCCGGGCCCCCAAACCCTCCGACCCACCCAAGATTCCCCAAGGCTGCTGCTTCCGCCCCACAAGTCTGGGCAAACAAGGAGGAACCCAGGCGTCCGAGCTCTCCCCCTCCATCTCCAAAGGGGCTCTCTGTCGCCCCCAAAGTGGGAGCGGGGAGCCCCCTATTAGCCCCCCATGCACAGGGGGGTGGGGGTGGAGGGAGAGGGGGTCCTGGGGGGGCCAGCCAACTTTCACCCTAGAGAATATATGGGGACCCCCTCCTTGCAAGAACCCAGGCGTCCGGGCCTCCAAGCCCTCCGACCCACCCAAGATCCCCAAGGCTGCTGCTGCCGCCCCATAACTCTGGGTTGCAGCAAGGAGGAACCCAGGCGTCCGAGCTCTCCCCCTCCACCTCTATCGCCCCCAAAGTTAGAGCAGGGAGCCCCCTATTAGCCCCCCATGCACAGGGGGGTGGGGGGGAGAGGGGGTCCTGGGGGGGCCAGGCGACTTTCACCCTAGAGAATATATGGGGAGGAAAAAGAAGGAGAGGGGAAGAGGGCAGGGGACGCGCCCAGCTCGGAAATAGGGGGTTGATTCCCCCCCAATTGCATCAGGCTTGAATGCAATGGGTGGGGTGGCGGGGGGGGGTTTCCTGCAACCTCTCCCCCCCCAGGGGTCTCACCTGATCCCAGGATCTGGCAGCTTGTGGGGTCGATCTTCCTCGCGCCCCAGCTCGATCCCCTCCGTGGGCCGCGCGCAACTTTCTTGCAAACTTTCTTCCGTCCCGCAGAAAACTTTCCTTCTCTGCCCCCCCTCCGCCTCCCACGCAACACTTTTTTTTTCTTAATGGACCCCCCCGGGGTGACGTCACCGCATTCCAGAGCGTCACGTGGAGCCTGGGAATTCCTGCCACTTCCGGTGGGAGGAGGGCGAGGGGTGGGGTGGGGGGTCCGGGAGGGGGCGGGGCGGAGGGTCCCCTCCCCTCCCCCCAATTGCCTCTCTCGGACTCCTGGGTTCCTCTTGGAAGAGGAGGTCTTCCTCTGTAGGGGTTTTTTTAGAGTAAAGGGCTTGGGGGGGCTCCCCTGGGGGGCAAGAGTGGGGGTGGGGAAGGGGCCGGACGCCTGGGTCCTCCAGGGCAGGATTGCGCCTCTAGGTGGGTCCTCTGGGAGGAAGTGTGTCAGGAATTTTTTTTGGGTGGGTGGGGGGAGAATTCTGAGTCCTCTAAAAAAGGGGGTCTGCCTCTAGTGGGGCGCCAGCTCAAGGGGCGGAGCAGGACTCCTGGGTCCTCTTTGTTTCATATGGTCAGTGTGGTTTGAATGTTGCCTTTAGTTTAAAAGTTAAAAGTTTCTTAAAATCATCATAAAAGTGTTTTTCCCTGGGGGGTACCAGCAGGGCAGGACTCCTGGGTCCTCTTGGGCAGGGGGAGGGGAAAGTAAGGTACAAGAAGGTGGGGGAGGGGAGCAGGACTCCTGGGTTCCCCTGGGAAAGGGGTGCGTGCGCCTCCGTGGCCCGGACGCCTGGGTTCCCTTCCCCAGGAAAGAAGGCCTGGTGGGAAGCCAGGATTCTTGAACTTGCTTCGGAGGGCAGTTGGGCCTAGTGGGCGGAGGCAGGCTTGGAAACGGAGAGGGGCTGGCGCTCTTTCTCGTCCCCCCCCACCTCGCCTAGGGAGCTGTGATGCAGAGTTGCGTGTCTGAGACAGGGACTGGGTGTGCCAGTCTCCCAGTCGGTCGGGGTCTGCATGTCCTGGCACGCCTGGCAGGGGAGCGGATCCCATCCTGTCTCTTCCGCTGTCTGCTTTCAGCAGTCAGAGCTCTTGCGCCAGCCTTCCAGGCGCAATCGGACTACAAATCCCATCGGCGGAGGGGTGGGCTGGATGGCTTTTGGGTGCCACCTCCTTAAGAAGGCGTGGGATTCTGTGGCCATCACAAGGGGGGGTTCCGAGCTCACCCTTCCCCAGCTGAGGACCCTCCAGGTGGCCTGGACTACGAATCCCATCAGGGAAGGCCGGTGTGGCGCAGCGGTTAAAGTGCTGGACTAATAATAATAATACTAATAATAATGTTGATTAAATGAGAACCACGTGCGGCATTTTTGAGTTCATTGCAGAAAAATGGTGGGATTGCAATGCAATGCAATACCATTAAGTGCAATTAAATAAAATAATTAAATTAAATTAAATGGCTGTAACTAAACTAGAATCCCAAAACTGTTCAGTGATTCTAATGAGAGATGCGTAAATATGCCCTGCTACCCTGAAATGAGAGTGGACACTTGCCCCTATTTCATTTTTCCCCTTGAGGGGCGACGTGTGGGGTGCCCCGTTAACTTTAGAACAACAAGCCTGTGCGGTAGGTCAGGCTGCCTGATATATTTCGTGGCCGAGTCGAGATCTGAACCCGGATCCTCGGTGGTTTTGTTTTCGTTTGCCGTGGATGAAATTGGCGGCGGCGTATCAATCAATCAATCAATCAATCAAACCTTTATTGCATTAGCATTCAGCCATAGCAAGATAAGACAAAAAATAAATAAATGCTAGAGACAAGCAACCAAACAAAATTCAAGACGATTATTACTGGCGTTATGACATTTAAATTACCCTAAGACAATAATGTAAAGATTTAGTTGCCAGCGCCGGGAATCTAAAATGCGGATGTATATAAAGCATAAAATGGCCCCAAAAGGGCTCGGCACATTAGGTTAAAAGGTAATAAAAAGAATTCAAGCAGGTCCAGGTCTAGGACACACTACCCGGTCAAGGTAGCCCTGAGTTTCAAAGCCTGCACTATAAAGATTGCCACCCCGCGTGAAATTTGGGGATTTGCGTCCACAAGAAGCGATTTCAAACAATCTTCTTTAGATGTGATGGTGGACGGGATCAAGAGGAGGAGCTGAGTTCTTATTAGCTCATAAATAGGGCAGTAGAAAAAGAAATGTGTGAAGTCCTCTCATTCCTACAGCATAGGTGGCGCATTGGGTCAGTGCGCCAGAAGGTTGGTGATTCGAGCCCACCCAGGGGTGATGGGGGGGGGCAGGATTCCAGCATCGAAGCGGGTTGGACTAGATGACCCTCTGGGTCCCTTCCCAGGGGGTGATGGGAGTTGTAGTCCGAAACATCTGGACGGCACCAGGGTGGGAAAAGAGTGTCTTAGCTAGCCAAGGAAGGTCCCCAGAACCTCTTTTCTGCTTCTAACGCCAGAACTAAGCATTTAGACGCCAACACGAAGTATAAAGAAACCAGGGCATGTGCAGAGTGGAAAAGACCCTAGGAATTTCTGGTGCTAAGAGCCATTTGATAGCAGAATGGACTCCCTCATGAGGAGTTCTCCTTCATTGGAGGCTTTTCTTTTTTATATATATAATATATTTTTTATTCTTTTTCCATAACAAATTATACATCCAAAACATCTTTTTTACATCCAAATTCCTCCTTATTGACTTCCCTCCTCCCGCCTGAAAAACCTTCCTAGTACTTACTTTCTCCACATTTCTTAAATTTAAATCACACCACCATATTATTAATTACTTTTTTACAATCTAACAATATTCCTACCTTTTCTCTTCACGGAGCTTCCTTAAAAATTACAAACCTTATCCGATTATCACTTAACTTTTGCATATATTCAATAAATTTCATCCAGTCCTCTGTAAATCTTTGATCACGTCGGTTCCGGATCCTTCCTGTCAGTCTATCGAGTTCCGCATAATCCATCATTTTCATTCTCCATTCTTCAATCGTAGGTAGCTCTTCTTGTTTTCACTTCTGGGTCATCAAAGTTCTTGCTGCTGACACTGCATATAAAAATATCTTCCTATCTTTCTTATCTATCTCATTACCCTTCCTTGGAGGTTTTTCAAGGCCTCTTGCCAGGGATTTTTTAAGCTCCGATTCCTGCATTGCAGCGGGGCTGGACTGGATGACCGCTGGATGCCCCCCTCCCAATTTGCAAGCCTACGATTCACTTTCATATATACGCCTGAAGGTGATCGGGAGAGGCTTCTGAGGAAGGAGGTGGGGATTTGGTTTTTTTTAATTATTATTATTATTTATTAAGTTTCATGTAAGTAACCAAAAAAGAAAACAAATCAACAGTTACAGAAAAAGAAAAAAATAGGTAAAAAGTATCTAAACATAACATAAAAATATTATCAGTTTCCGTTACAGTTCTTTGTCTTCACATTTGTCTCTTTATATCTTTAAGAACTTAAATCATTCTTCTACGCCCTATTCACCTCCATCCCTCCCGATTTCAGGCTTCTTAATATGCATAATTTATTTTTCCTGATTGTTAATAGTTTGCACATCGTAAGATCTATATCAAACCTGCTATAGTTTTTAGGTTTCTATAATTCCCTTCAATGTATATCATAAATTTGTTCCAATCGTTAATAAACTTTGTATTTTTTTGGTTTCTGATTTTTTGCGAGTTCAACAAATTCAAATAATTTTGTTTGCCAATCTCTGATTGATGGGGTATTTTGATTCTTCCAATTTTGGGCAATCAGTAATCTGGCGGCGGTTGTGGCATACTGAAATATAATCTTATCTTCTTTTTTGATTTCATCCCCAATTATTCCTAGTAGGAATGCCTCTGGTCTTTTGGGAAATGTGTATTTGAATATTTTTTTTAACTCGTTATAAATATATAATATAAGGTGGGGATTTGACCTGCCAAGCGAGCTCACATATACACCCCCCAAAGGGAAACGGACGTGAATCACTGTCTCGTTCGCCCTGGCACACTTATAGCCAACCTTATAGTGCCCTCTTTATCAATCTTGGCCACGGCTCAAACGCTTTAATAGACACCGGAGAGCCGGAAAGAGCAAATATTGCCGCAGCCCTGTGTGTGGGATGAGTCGGGGAGGGAACGGTGGGGTGGTGCAGTGGTTAGAGCGCAGGTCGGTCCTTTACGTCGGGCCAAAGAAGCCTTGGAGGGGGGGTGAGGGGTGGAGAGAGGGCTATAGATCAGGAAAAACAGACATCTGGCAAGGAAAGGGTGGTTCTCCAGACGGCTGCCACATTGGCACTCTGGTGGTCTGGACCGAGGCCTGGTCCACAATCTTCTTCCGCCCAAGGCAAGCAAGCGTCTATTTTTAAGGCTGGACACGCCCCCCCTGCTGACCGCTGCAGCGTTCTGTGAAATCCGAAATCTAAATATAATGTGAATCGGCAGGAGCATCTCGGAGTCCTTTTGCTATTTCGGAACTGGGAACTTATTCCAAGTCCCCCCAAACTACCCAGCTGCCCCCCAGGACCTCAATTCTGCCTTCGCAGGTTTTCCAGACACTCCACCCACAGCACCACCCAAAAGCTTTCCATTGATTTCATCACATTTCATCTCAACTTTTGCTCCAAGGTGGCGACACGGTTCTCTCCCGCTCCTCACTGAATCCCCACAACAACCCTGCGAAGTAGATGAGGCCGAGAGAAGCAGGGTCTTGCCCTAACGCCAATGAGCCTCATGGCTCTCTTCCCTCGTCCTGATATAGAATCATAGAATCATAGAGTTGGAAGAGACCCCAAGGGCCATCGAGTCCAACCCCCTGCCAAGCAGGAAACCCCATCAGAGCACTCCTGACATCTGGTTGTCAAGCCTCTGCTTAAAGACCTCCAAAGAAGGAGACTCCACCACACTCCTGGGCAGCAAATTCCACTGTCAAACAGCTCTTACTGTCAGGAAGTTCTTCCTAATGTTTAGGTGGAATCTTCTTTCTTGTAGTTTGGATCCATTGCTCCGTGTCCGCTTCTCTGGAGCAGCAGAAAACAACCTTTCTCCCTCCTCTATGTGACATCCTTTGATATATTTGAACATGGCTATCATATCACCCCTTCACCTCCTCTTCTCCAGGCTAAACATGCTCAGCTCCCTTAGCCGTTCCTCATAAGGCATCGTTTCCAGGCCTTTGACCATTTGGGTTGCCCTCCTCTGGACACGTTCCAGTTTGTCAGTGTCCTTCTTGAACTGTGGTGCCCAGAACTGGACACAGTACTCCAGGTGAGGTCTGACCAGAGCAGAATACAGTGGCACTATTACTTCCCTTGATCTAGATGCTATACTCCTATTGATGCAGCCCAGAATCGCATTGGCTTTTTTAGCTGCCTCCTCACACTGTTGGCTCATGTCAAGTTTGTGGTCAACGAAGACTCCTAGATCCTTTTCACATGTACTGCTCTCAAGCCAGGTGTCACCCATATCCTCGTGTGGTAGGCCAGGCTAAGAGACGGTAGCTGAAGCAGGATTTGAACCCAGGTCCCAGTCCAGCCCTCTACCATGGGTAGGCAAACTAAGGCCCGGGGGCCGGATCCGGCTCAATCGCCTTCTCAATCCGGCCTGCGGACGGTCCGGGAATCAGCGTGTTTTTACATGAGTAGAATGTGTGGCTGGATTTAGAAGGCGGTTGGGCCGGATCCTGCCCCTGGGCCTTAGTTTGCCTACCCATGGTCCAGAGAGACAGGTTTGCTATCTCACCTGCTGCTTGGAAGAACTGAAACATAAGAAGAGCAGAGGTTACAAGGAAGGAAGGGTGTTTGGGCTGGGTGTCTATCAATATGCGGATGATACCCAGCTCTACCTCTCTTTCAAATCAGAACCAGCGAAGGCGGTGAAGGTCCTGTGTGAATGTCTGGAGGCGGTTGGAGGATGGATGGCGGCTAACAGATTGAGGTGGAATCCTGACAAGACAGAAGTACTGTTTCTGGGGGACAGGAGGCGGGCGGGTGTGGGGGACTCCCTGGTCCTGAATGGGGCAACTGTGCCCCTGAAGGACCAGGGGCGCAGCCTGGGAGTCATTTTGGACTCACAGCTGTCCATGGAGGCGCAGGTCAATTCTGTGTCCTGGGCAGCTGTCTACCAGCTCCATCTGGTACGCAGGATGAGACCCTCCCTGCAGGCAGACTGTCTGGCCAGAGTGGTACAGGCTCTGGTTATCTCCCGCTTGGACTATTGCAATGTGCTCTATGTGGGGCTACCTTTGAAGGTGACACGGAAACTACAACTAATCAGAATGCGGCAG
Organism: Podarcis melisellensis; assembly: GCF_964234715.1. Taxonomy (NCBI): domain Eukaryota; kingdom Metazoa; phylum Chordata; class Lepidosauria; order Squamata; family Lacertidae; genus Podarcis; species Podarcis melisellensis. The sequence continues at coordinate 4,231,412 of NC_138545.1, read as the reverse complement.
CTAGACTGGGGACTGGGAGTGGCCACCAATACCGTATAACACCAGTCTTGAAAGACCTACACTGGCTCCCAGTACGTTTCTGAGCACAATTCAAAGTGTTGGCGCTGACCTTGAAAGCCCTAAACAGCCTCAAAGACCCAGTAGACCTGAAGGAATGTCTCCACCCCCATTGTTCTGCCCTGACACTGAGGTCCAGCACCGAGGGCCTTCTGGCAGTTCCTTCCCTGCAAGAAGGGAGATTACATGGGAACCAGGCAGAGGGCCTTCTCGGTGGTGGCGCCCGCCCTGTGGAACGCCCTCCCACCAGATGTCAAAGAGAACAACAACTACCAGACTTGTAGAAGACATCTGAAGGCAGCCCTGTTTAGGGAAGCTTTTAATTTCTGATGCATTACTGTATTTTAATATTTTGTTGGAAGCCGCCCAGAGTGGCTGGGGAATCCCAGCCAGATGGGCGGGGTATAAATGGTAAATTATTATTATTATTATTATTATTAATATTATTATTATTATTCCCACAGATACACAGAGTGCTCTCACCGCCTTCAATGAGCAAGTAGTGCAGACTGCTCCACATAATCACCCAGTGAATCTGAGATTGATGGTTCTGGAATTGGAAGACGAGGTTAGGAGTCCACGGGAGGCAGACACCTGCTGTCCAATATCTTGTAGTAAAGGAGAGACGCAGGATGAGGCCAGCTCCTCTGTTTGAGCCTGGAGTCAGAGGAAGCAAGTCTCTGGGTTTTGCAAAAACCACACAGGCAGGCGCCAGAAAAAAACCTCTGCCCTCCTGTGGAGACAGCGCATAGCCGTGGCCTGGCTAGTAGCCGTCTAGATTGGTGGCCATCGCTGCTTCTTGTGGCGGGGAGTTCCGCAGATTAACCGTGCGCCGCGGGAAGAAGTCCTCCTTTCCCCGCTGTCCCAAATCTTCCAACACTCACTGGAGTTTGGAGAGAAGGGAAAATCGACTTTCCACCCTCTCCATGCAGCGCACCTTTCCATTCCCAGCTGCGTGGACGGGGGGTGGGCAGGAGGAGAGACAAATGCCCTCGGCACATGCTCAGAGGCACTCTGCCTCTGTTGCGGCTTCGGATCTTCCACGGCAGGGGGAACTGGGGACCCCCCCCGCCGCCACCGCACTCTTCCCACTGTCCTTTGGCTCCGTTTGAACACGGGACAAAAAACTCAGGAAAAGCTGGGGGGGGGAGGAAGAGGGGAGGAAATGGTCTCATGCAAACAGGTGCTTCCTCTCTCCGGCCTTCGCCCACCCCCCAAACAAAAAAAGAACAAAACCTTACAAACGCCTCCAACGCGCGCCCTCTGCTTTCGAGAAATCTCACAATGTAAGGAAGCGTGAAACAAAGTCTAGAAAAAGCCTTAGGGGTTGGGGAGGGGGCTTTGAAGCAGGGACCCCCCCCCCCGCCACTCAGTGCGTTTGGCAAGATATAAAGATTTGGCGAACTGGAAGAAGGCAGCCAGGAATGTTTTGCGGGGGTCTTGCTTAAATCTTTGGGGTTGTGCGCTAAGACGCGGAGCAGTCTCCCTGAGTTGTAAGCGCCCCCCCTCTTTTTCCTGAAAGCGCTATAAATACACCCACTCCTGCCCCCCCCCAAACACACACAGACACACCTCTCTCTTCTTCCCAGTACAGCTGAGCCAAACTCTGAAAAGGAAGGATGTGTGACTTAACTCCGTTTCCTCTCCGACGTTATAAAAAGGCCATACCGGCCCGGCCGTCCTCTGAGGCTGGTTCTCGGGGCGCCGCGGCTTCAGGGGGGGTGAAAGGGGGTTCAGCTGGATCTCTGGCCCCCTCCCCACCTGAAGCGGGCAGGGACAGCACCTTGCAGGCGGCTCCAAGACAGACCCTGCGGGACAGGGCGGTAAGGACTCAAAGCCAGGCGTTCCCAAGGACGCGCAAAAAGGGGTGAAGGGCAGGTGGGTTTTTTTCCTGGGGGGGGGGGAGAAACGGGGTTCAAGGTGTGAAGGAGAGGCTACCCGTGGCTACTACCACTAGCCAAGAGGGCTATGATCTGCGCCGTCCCCTGTCGGAGGCAGTAAATGCGTCTGGATGCTAGAGTTTCTCATGCGCGCTGCTCACAGTTGCGCGTTTCTCCATCGTGGGTACCAGCTTGGTCCATTGTGAAAAGAAGGTGGGGGGGTGGACTAGATGAGTCCAGGGTCTTCTTAGGTTCTTAGCAGTGGGCTGGGAGGAAACGGGACCCCCGGGGATGGTTTGGTGGGGGAGAGGCGACGGTCTCGGTTTCCATGGTCTCATGCGCTTGCCTTGCGCTTTTCTCCCCCAAAGGCTCAGAACGGCATCTCCACAGCATCGTGCAGGTAAAGGGCACTCCGTTAAAAATTAAAAAAAAAGTATTTGTAACATCAAATGAAAATGATTATATTTGTAACACCAAATGAAAATGTGTGAGTGCCTGGAGGCGGTTGGAGGATGGATGGCGGCTAACAGATTGAGGTTGAATCCTGACGAGACAGAAGTACTGTTTTGGGGGGACAGGAGGCGGGTGGGTGTGGAGGACCCCCTGGTCCTGAATGGGGTAACTGTGCCCCCTGAAGAACCAGGTGCGCAGCCTGGGAGTAATTCTGGACTCACCACTGTCCATGGAGGCGCAGGTCAATTCTGTGTCCAGGGCGGCTGTCTACCAGCTCCACCTGGTACGTAGGATGAGACCCTCCCTGCCCGCAGACTGTCTCGCCAGAGTGGCGCATGCTCTGGTTATCTCCCGCTTGGACTACTGCCATGTGCTCTACGTGGGGCTACCTTTGAAGGTGACCCGGAAACTGCAATTAATCCAGAATGCGGCAGCTAGACTGGTGACTGGGAGTGGCCGCCGGGACCACATAACACCGGTCCTGAGAGATCTGCATTGGCTCCCAGTACGTTTCCGAGCACAATTCAAAGTGTTGGTGCTGACCTTGAAAGCCCTAAACGGCTTCGGTCCTGTATACCTGAAGGAGCGTCTCCACCCCTATCGTTCTGCCCGGACACTGAGGTCCAGCTCCGAGGGCCTTCTGGCGGTTCCCTCATTGCGAGGTGACAGGGAACCAGGCAGAGGGCCTTCTCGGTGGTGGCGCCCGCCCTGTGGAATGCCCTCCCACCAGATGTGAAGGAAATAAGTAGCCATCCTATCTTCAAAACACATCTGAAGGCAGCCCTGTTTAGGGAAGTTTTTAATATTTAATACTGTATTGTTTTTAACACTCAATTGGGAGCCGCCCAGAGTGGCTGGGGAAACTCAGCCAGATTTGGGGGGGTATAAATAATAAATTATTATTATTATTTCAAAAAATCAAATCAAAATCCTGGGAACTGTAGTTCCCCCCCTTGGGGCGCGATGATTCCAAGGAGCTTTGGAGAGCTACAGTTTTCAGGACTCTTAAGGGGCTTTGAACGCACAGTGCGTGGTTAGATCTGAAATCCCGTTGAGGTTTAAGAACCCTGGGAACTAAAGCTGAAGCCTTTCGCAGAGCTACAATTCCCAGCACCCTTTAATCAACGACAGCGCCCGAGATTCTCTGGAGGAGATGGAAATGTGCTTCGGATGTACTGCGCGTACGCACCGGACCGGGACGCGGGAGAGACCTGAGTTCGAATCCCCACTTGGCTGTGAAGCTCCCTGTCACTGGCTCTCCGCTTCACGTGCCTCGCAGGGTTGTCGTGGGGGTTAAATGAGGAGGGGGGGGGTAAAGAACCATGCACGCCCCTTTGAGCAAACTGGAGAAAAAGGCGAGATGTAAATGCAATCATCAAAATATTTGAAGGTGCCTTGAATCCCGACTCGGGAAGAAGGCCGGATATAAATGCATTAAATAAATGCAACAAATTTGATGCAGGGAACTTTGGATCGTGGGAACTACTGTATTTTTTGCTCTATAAGACTCACTTTTTCCCTCCTAAAAAGTAAGGGGAAATGTGTGTGCGTCTTATGGAGCGAATGCAGGCTGCGCAGCTATCCCAGAAGCCAGAACAGCAAGAGGGATTGCTGCTTTCGCTGCGCAGCGATCCCTCTTGCTGTTCTGGCTTCTGAGATTCAGAATATTTTTTTCTTGTTTTCCTCCTCCAAAAACTGGGTGCGTCTTATGGTCTGGTGCGTCTTATGGAGCGAAAAATATGGTAGGTTCTCCAGATTTGGTGCAAGGGATCGTGGGAACTGGGGACTCCGGGGAGGGGTTTTCCGTGACTTCTTGAAGCTGGAAGCAGCCGCGTAAGGCAGGGCGCCAGGACTTCTGCATTCTTCAGCAAATGAATGGCGGGAGGATCAAAGAGGCGGCAGGCGGCCAGGACTCCTGGGTTCTGGCCTCCAGCTCTGAGCTAAGTCCCTGGCATGAGAAGGCTGTCCTGTGTGCTGTGGACTCCCCTTTGATGGATGATTCTAAACAGAGCTCAGGTGGCCATCTGTCAGGGATTCTTCAGCTGTGATCCTTGCATGGGGGGGTGGACTAGATGGCCGCTGGGGTACCCCTCTCTCGAGTTCTCTATATGACTCCAGGACACCCGAGCTCATGGCAGCTCAGTCGACAGAGTGTGAGGCTCATTCTTCTCTCTCTCTCTCTCTCTCTCTCTCTCTCTCTCTCTCTCTCTCTCTCTCTCTCTCTCTCATTTTCTAATTTACATTTCAAAATATCCATTTAAAAAACAACCTTAAATCAAAGACTTCCTTTCTTCTCCTTCCGTGGTTCATTTTGCATACCAAACATCCCTGCTTGTTTTACATGAACGAAACTATCAGTAAACCATTGTTACATCCAGCGGTTTAGGTTAAACCACAGAGCCTAGGACTTGCCGATCAGAAGGTCGGCGGTTCAAATCCCCGCGACGGGGTGAGCTCCCGTTGTTCGGTCCCTGCTCCTGCCAACCTAGCAGTTCAAAAGCACATCAAAGTGCAAGTAGGGAAATAGGTACCACTCCGGCGGGAAGGTAAACGGCGTTTCCATGCGCTGCTCTTGTTCGCCAGAAGCGGCTTAGTCATGCCGGCCACATGACCCAGAAGCTGTACGCCGGCTCCCTTGGCCAGTAAAGTGAGATGAGCACCGCAACCCCAGAGTTGGCCACGACTGGACCTAATGGTCAGGGGTCCCTTTACCTGTACCTTTACCTTTTTACCAGCGTTTTTAAAGGAACACAATTGTCACCCATATATTCAGTAAACGTTTGCCAATCTTCTCTAAACATATGTTCTTCTTGTTCTTTTATTCTATATTTTAAATCTGCAAGTTGCGCGTATTCTGTCAGTTTAAGTTGCCATTCTTCTTTGGTTGGGACCTCACTCGTTTTCCATTTTGGGGCTAACAAAACACAGGCCGCAGTAATGGCATACATAAATAATCTTTTTTGACACCCTCTGAATTATCCCCAGCAAAGAGGACTCTGTGTTGTTTTTTTTTTGAAAGGTACTTTTAAACATTTTTTTTCCAATTCATTATATATCATTTCCCAATACTCTTTTACAAGTCCACCACATGTGATAAAACGTAACCTCATTACATCTCCAGCACTTACCCGATTCGGACTTAAACATTTTAGCAAGTCTACTCAGAGTTAAATACCATCTATAAATCATTTACAGGAAGTTGTCCTTCAATGAATAACATGCTGTGAATTTCAAATCACTCTTCCAAAGTTTTCCCCAGATGTAGATTTCTCTCTCTCTCTCTCTCTCTCTCTCTCTCTCTCTCTCTCTCTCTCTCTCTCTCTCTCTCTCTCTTTCTTCGTAATCTTTCAGGTTTTCCTGCTTTTGGTGTAACTGTATATGCTTTTAATTTGTTTTCTTTCTTTTCTTTTTATAGATCATCTTTCTTGCATTAAAAAAATTACAAAAAAACACAAATTAATCCTTACACCCCCATGTACCAAAAAGAAAACGATACATAAAAGAAAATATAAAAAGGAAAGGAAAAAAAATACTTGCTAAATACACAACGTTATTTAAGGAGTACAAACCATCATTCAAATATTCTGTACACAAAATTCATAGCAACACATTACCTTCATATTCTCTCTTTCTTCATATTCTCTCTTTCTTTTTCCCCTTTTACCTTTCTTCTTATTCCTCTAAGAAGATATTATGTCCTATATCTATTGCCCAGCAGAGTGGGAGGCTCTTAGTCTCAGGGCTGCGGGTTCGAGTTCTGCAACGGCGAGTTGGGCTAGATGACCTTTGGTGGTCTCCGTGATTCTAAGGCTCTTCCTGCTCCCGCAGGCACGATGGCCGGGCCACGCGACCAGAGCGACGTTCGCGAGTTCACACGCCACTCCGGCGACGTGCTGATGAACCTGAACGAGCTCCGGAAACGCCACTTCCTCACGGACGTCACCTTGCGAGTGGGGGGCTGCCCCTTGCAGGCCCACAAAGCTGTCCTCACTGCCTGCAGGTGAGCGTCCCACCCTACCTGTGTGTGTCTGTGCCACGCGTGGCCAAGGGGGTCCACAGGAGGGCAGCGGCACCTTGTGAAAGCGCAAGAGGGAGCCACAGGAGCGGGCAGCCAGTGTGGTGTAGTGGTTAAGAGCGGTGGACTCGTAATCTGGGGAACCGGGTTCGCTTCCCCGCTCCTCCACATGCAGCTGCTGGGTGACCTTGGGCCAGTCACACGTCTCTGAAGTCTCTCAGCCTCACTCACCTCACAAGAGTGTTTGCTGTGGGGCAGGAAGGGAAAGGAGATTGTTAGCCGCTTTGAGACTCCTTCGGGTAGTGATAAAGCGGGATATCAAATCCAATCCAGCTGAGGAGCGCTTGGTTCAGTGCCAGATTTGAGACCTTGAGCTTAATGCTCATCTGGAGAGATGGGACATTAGCCAGCTGTGCGGTTGCATACCCTCCAACATTTATCCAATGAAAATAGGGACACCCTATTCCACGGCAATTAGGGACGCGGGTGGCGCTGTGGGTTAAACCACAGAGCCTAGGACTTGCCGATCAGAAGGTCGGCGGTTCGAATCCCCGCGACGGGGTGAGCTCCTGTTGCTCGGTCCCTGCTCCTGCCAACCTAGAAGTTCGAAAGCACAAAGTGCAAGTAGATCAATAGGTACCGCTCTGGCGGGAAGGTAAACGGCGTTTCCGTGTGCTGCCCTGGCTCACCAGAAGCGGCTTAGTCATGCTGGCCACATGACCCGGAAGCTGTATGCTGGATCCCTCGGCCAATAAAGCGAGATGAGCGCCGCAACCCCAGAGTTGGCTGCGACTGGACCTAGTGGTCAGGGGTCCCTTTACCTTTTAAACAAGCTATAGCTTAGGGCAGGTGTCAGCAACCTTTTTCAGCAGGGGGCCGGTCCACTGACCCTCAGACCTTGTGGTGGGCCAGACTATATTTTGGGGGGGAAAGAAAAAGAATGAATTCCTACGCCCCACAAATAACCCAGAGATTCATTTTACATAAAGGCACACATTCTACTCATGTAAAAACACCAGGCAGGCCCCACAAATACGTAACCCAGAGATGTGTTTTAAATAAAAGCACACATTGTGCTCACGCTAATTCCTGGACCATCCGCAGGCCAGATTGAGAAGGCGATTGGGCCGGATCCGGCCCCCGGACCTTAGGTTGCCTACCCATACTATAAAAGTGTCTGAAAACCAATCCTGATGAGGGACAGTTGAAGGAGTTGAGTGTGTTTAGACTGGAAAAGAGGAGACTCAGAGGACGCACAAGAGGCGATTGGGACGGATCCGGCCCCTGGGTCTTAGTTTGCCTACTCATGGCTTACGACCCCACTCTCTTGGGGGGCCCCAAAGAAATTAAAAAGGGGGGAGGACTGGATGTACATTTCCAGAATATAAGATACAAAACAAATAAAATAAAACCTACCTACAGCAACAGTGTTTTGTGTTGTGTTGGCTCCTATGAAGCTCACAATGGAAATTATCATTGACTTCGGATTTCAACTCTACAGTGGTGTCACATAGTCATAACACACTTATAACGTTATAAGTTGACTAGTGTAGCTGAGTCCCCGGTCAGATGGGCAGGCTACAAATAATAAAATTATTATTATTATTATTAGCCACTCAACTGACTGGGTTGGCCCAGCCACTCTGGGTGGCTTCCAGCACATTATACTGTAAAAGTATTCGTATTAGAATTACGAAGCTGAGCCATGTTCCGTGGGAAGACCCAGTTGCTGTGTTGTCCTGGGAACAGCAAGGGTCTCGTTTTGATATTTTATCAGATTATTATTATTAGTATTCTATTGGGAGCCGCCCAGAGTGGCTGGGGAAACCCACCCAGATTGGCAGGATATAAATTAATAATAATAATAATAATAATAATAATAATAATAATAATAATAATTCTGTTGGGAGCCGCCCAGAATGGCTGGGGAAACCCAGCCAGATTGGCAGGGTATAAATAAAATATTATTATTATTATTATTATTATTATTATTATTATTATTATTATTTCTGTTGGGAGCCGCCCAGAGTGGCTGGGGAAACCCAGCCAGATTGGCAGGTTATAAATTATTATTATTATTGTTATTGTTATTGTTATTGTTATTAATGCTGGTGGGAGCCACCCAAAGTAGCTGGGGAAACCCAGCCAAATTGGCGGGTATAAATAATAAATTATTATTATTATTATTATTATTATTATTATTATTATTATTATTTCTCTTGGGAGCCGCCCAGAGTGGCTGGGGAAACCCAGCCAGATTGGCAAGGTATAAATATGAAATTATTATTATTATTATTATTATTACTCACAAATCCTAAGCAGGGTGCTTCAGAACCACAGTCTTGCAAAGGAAACCATGGTTTGCACTATATGAATGCCCCACATCCCATCATAGAACGTGGCTGCAACTAGAGCATGCTGGGAACTGCGGTCCCTTCTCCTCTGCTTGCGGGAGCGATGCATGCTGGGACTTGCGGTCCTCTTGCCCTGACCCCTCTCCTCCTTCTCTGTCTCCTTCGCAGCGGCTTTTTCTACTCCATCTTCCTGGGCCAGGGGGGCCACGAGGTCAGCGTGCTCACCTTGCCCAGTTCCATCGAACCCGCCGGCTTCCAGGCCCTCCTCGACTTCATGTACACGTCCCACCTGGTCCTCACGCCGGGCACCGTGCCCGCGGTCCTGGCTGCCGCCTCTTACCTGCAGATGGAGCACGTGGTGGAGAGTTGCCATCGCTTCATCCAGGCCAGGTAAGCGGGTGGGGAGGCGCAAGAGGGGTGCCCCCGGAGAACATAGCTGTCAACCGTCCCTTATTTGGCGGGACAGTCCCTTATCCCAGCGCCGTGTCCCGCTGCTGTCCCTTATGGATGATGTCCCTTAAATTTCCCGGGTTTCAAAGGAAGCAGTTCCTCTCCCTCCCTCCCTGCTGGCCAGGGAGGAGGGAGGCTCCAACTGGGTTGCTTGGCTGCGTTGCTCACCCAATAAGGAGTCTAAGAACGACTGTGGGGTGGAGCTTGCATGCCTTGTGCCAATCAAATCGGCCGCGTTGCCTGGGGACTCGCCTTTGCTCAGCGCTTCCCAGCGGAGAGGGGACGGTGGTTTTCCTTGCTGCATCCCCTTTGCCTGGTTGCTGCGCTGTGGGAACCACCGCTTGAGGCTTCGTTTGGCTGCTGGCTGGGCTTTCTGTCTTTGGCTCAGAGGGGCTCAGAAGTTGAACATACCTGTGCTTGGAAAATCCCTTATTTTGGCTGCTGACCCCTTATTTTCGAGGCTGCTGGTCCCTTATTTTCAAATCTGTAAGTTGACAGCTATGCCAGAGAACAAACCACAGAGAAATGGGTTGGAAGATTCGAGGCAGGCGCAACGAAGCATTTTTTTAGGCAGAGGAACTGCGGAACACCCTGCCACTTGAGGCAGCGACCGCCGCCAACTTGGATGGTTTTGAAAGAGGACTGGGCCAATTCGAAAAGGCTATTTTGGGGTGGGGATATTAGCCAGAACGGCTATTCTCTGCCTCCATATTCAGAGGCAGCAAGTGCTTCTGAGTCCCGGTTGCTGGAAAACGCAGAAAGGGCACGGGGTCTTGTGTTCGAATTCTGCTTGGGGGTTTCTCATCATGGGAATCTGGTTGGCCGCTGTGAGAGCAGGGTGCTGCCGGACCAGAGAGGGGCCAGTGAAATCAAACGTGGGTGTGAAATTCATCAGAATATAAGCACTTCACTGTTCTTAAAACATATCTGGTACTCTTGCCTAAGCAAATAAGCTCTGAGCAGGTGCTAGGACCATTCTGGATAGTTGGTGAAGACTTGACGTTTTTATCCCCCAAAAAGTTTTTGATTGAGTTTCCACTAGAATGAGGCTGCATTTTCATGTTTTCATGTTGTATTTTAATCTTGTTTTTTAAGTTATATTTCAATCAATTGTTTTTATATTCAGTGTTAGCCGCCCTGAGCCTGGTCTTGGCTGGGGAGGGAGGGATATAAATGAAAATTATTATTATTATTATTGAAGCAGACCGGAGAAGGGCCCTTCCTCATCTTAACGGCAGCCGTGGAAGTTTGGGAAGATGACAACAAAGGCTTCTTGAATTCAGAAGCCCAATCCCACTGGGTCAGGGCAGACAAGGCGTTTTTTCCCACGCAGCCAGTGGAACTCACTGCCACAAGACGGCTTAAAAAGAGGTCCAGGCAGATGCCCAGAGCAGCCAGCTATTGAAGGCAACTAGGCAGAACAGTTAAGCTCTGCCGTCGCAGTTGGGGGGCGGCAAATGCTTCTGAATAATCCCAGTTGCTGGGACTCAGAAGTCCTGTGTTCGAATTCTGCCTGTGGGTTTGAACGGGACGCTAGCCCTTCTGACTTTCTTCTGTTCTGATGTTCTTACGCAGCTACGACCGGGTGACCTTCTTCCTGACCCCGCCAGCGCCCACCTTCCTCCGCCACAGACCCCTGGAAGACGTCGGGGGGTCCCTCGCCCCAAGTTTCCCAAGGGAGGGCCAAGAAGAACACCCCACTGTCGACGAGGCCTCCAGCCGCCCTCTGCCGGCTCCCTACTGCCCGAAGGACAAGGAATTGGGGTCTGCGATGTCGCCGGGGGCCGGGGACCAGTCCCCTCCGGGCCAGCCGGCCTCCCCCCGCGAGTCCAGCGGCTGCGCCCCCCCAGGCGCGGACCCCAAAGCCTGCCACTGGAAGAAGTATCGCTTCATCGTCCTCAACTCCATGCTGCGCGAGGGGAGGCCGGACCACCCCGAATCGCACGGCCAGGCCGGCCGGGATCAAGACCCCGGGAACGGAAGCCGCCTTCACAGGTCAGGGAGCCAGTAGGGGCTTTACAGATGGACTGCGGCCTGCAGGTTGGGAAAATGGTGTTTAGTTTCCTCTTGGGGGGGTAGGACAGCAGGCAGAGGTCAGCTGGGTGCAGTATAAGCTAAACAAGCTATAGCTTAGGGCCCCACTCTCTTGGGAGCCCCCCGACAATTTAAAGGGGAAAAAACCTGGATGTACATTTCCAAAATTTAAGATACGGTTCCGCCGCTGTGAGAAGCCAAGTTACAGGGAACCAGGCAGAGGGCCTTCTCGGTGGTGGCTCCCGGCCTGTGGAACACCCTCCCACCAGATGTCAAAGAGATAAGCAACTATTTGACTTTTAGAAGACATCTGAAGGCAGCCCTGTTTAGGGAAGCTTTTAATGTTTAATAGGTTATTGTATTTTAGTGTTCTGTTGGAAGGTGCCCAGAGTGGCTGGGTATAAATAAGAAATTATTACAGTGGTACCTCGGGTTAAGTACTTAATTCGTTCCGGAGGTCCATACTTAACCTGAAACTGTTCTTAACCTGAAGCACCACTTTAGCTAATGGGGCCTCCTGCTGCCGCGCCTCCTCTGAGACCTGTGATGAAAGACTGCGAAAATCCCTGAAACCAGAAGTAATCGACTAGAAATATTATCTTATAGAATTAAACTACATAACAAAAATCAAAAAAGTTTAAGGGGAAAAATCAGAAAAACCTAGAACTGAACAAAGCCTTAACGGGATGACATCTACAAATCTCATTTCACTGGACTATTCAGCTTCCTCAGAAGGAAATCGAGAAATCGTAAACTTTAAATGACTTTAAACAAACGCAAGAACAGGGCTGAAATGCTCCCCTGAGTTTACAAAAAGGGTTTGAAAACCGAAATGGCAAGTTTTGGACATGTTGTTGTTGTTTAGTCGTTTAGTCGTGTCCGCCTCTTCGTGACCCCCTGGACCAGAGCACACCAGGCCCTCCTGTCTTCCACTGCCTCCCGCAGTTTGGTCAAACTCATGCTGGTAGCTTTGAGAACACTGTCCCACCATCTCGTCCTCAGTCGTCCCCTTCTCCTTCTGCCCTCCATCTTTCCCAACATCAGGGTCTTTTCCAGGGAGTCTTCTCTTCTCATGAGGTGGCCAAAGTCTTGGAGCCTCAGCTTCAGGATCTGTCCTTCCAGTGAGCACTCAGGGCTGATTTCCTCAAGAATGGAGAGGTTGGATTTTCTTGCAGTCCATGGGACTCTCAAGAGTCTCCTCCAGCACCAGAATTCAAAAGCATCCATTCTTCGGCGATCAGCCTTCTTTATGGTCCAGCTCTCACTTCCATACATCACTACTGGGAAAACCAGAGCTTTAACTATACGGACCTTTGTTGGCAAGGTGATGGCACAAATTCAAAGAAAGGAATACAAGATAAACTGTTTTAGATTTTGAAACAAACCCAAGAACAGGGCTGAAACGCTCCTTTGGTCTAGATGTTACTGCTGATGTTAAAAACTTATTTCTAGTTGATTACAGTGGTACCTCGGGTTAAGTACTGAATTTTTCGTTCTATAAGATGCATCAGACCACAAGACGCACCTAGTTTTTGGAGGAGGAAAACAAGAAAAAAAATATTCTGAATCTCAGAAGCCAGAACAGCAAGAGGGATCGCTGCGCAGTCAAAGTATCAATCCCTCTTGCTGTTCTGGCTTCTGGGATAGCTGCGCAGCCTGCATTCGCTCCATAAGACGCACACACATTTCCCCTTACTTTTTAGGAGGGAAAAAGTGAGTCTTTTAGAGCAAAAAATACGGTACTTAATTCGTTCCGGAGGTCCGTTCTTAACCTGAAACTGTTCTTAACCTGAAGCACCACTTTTGCTAATGGGGCCTCCTGCTGCCGCTGGAGAATGATTTCTGTTCTTATCCTGAAGAAAAGTTCTTAACCTGAAGCACTATTTCTGGGTTAGCGAAGTCTGTAACCTGAAGCGTATGTAACCCGAGGTACCACTGTACTTCTCGTTTCAGGGATTTTCACGCTATTTCATTTGTTTTGTGTAATTTCTCGGTCCTTTGCCTTTTTTCTACTGTGATGAAAGACTGGCTATAAATAGGAAGGACGTTTTCTGCCTGGCTCTGACCCTTCCTTCCTTCCGCTCTTGCCCAGGCTGCCGTCCTCTCAGCCCCACTGCTCCGCCTGCAACCAGCCAGCCCCCCTACTTTGCTCCCACCCTCCAGAGGACGCGTCCATGGGGCAGGGAGACCCCTGTGGTTCTGGTGAGTTGGAAGGGGCGGTTTAAGTTTCTTTCTTTTCCAATCTGCCCCCGTAGGAACCGAACGCAGACCCTGGGGTCGCCATCAGGCGCCTGTCTTCGTGTGCCCCTCATCGCGAGGGCCGGAGGGCTGCAACACGAGGACGGGGCCTTTTTGGCGCTGGCTCCCCATTTGTGGAACGCTGTCCTCAGGGAGGCTCACCTGGCGCCAACGTTAGACATCCTTAGTCATCTCTTTTCTGCCAGGCTTCGAATCATCTGCAGCCTCCTTGAGTGGGTGGGATGTTTCAACCCTGCTTTTTTCCAAAGCGAGATCGCAGAGGGCCTTCTCGGTGGTGGCGCCCGCCCTGTGGAACGCCCTCCCGTCAGATGTCAAGGAAATAAACAACTATCTGACTTTTAGAAGACATCTGGAGGCAGCCCTGTTTAGGGAAGCTTTTAATGTTGAATAGGTTATTGTATTTTAAAGTTTTGTTGGAAGCCGCCCATAGTGGCTGGTGAAACCCAGCCAGGTGGGCGGGGTATAAATAATAAATTATTATTATATTATTATATCTGAAGGCAGCCCTGTTTAGGGAATTTTTTAATGTTTGATGTTTTATTGTGTTTTTAATATCCTGTTGGAAGCTGCCCAGAGTGGCTGGGGAAACCCAGCCAGATGGGTGGGGTATAAATAATAAATTATTATTATTATTATTATTATTATTATTATTATTATTATTATTATTATTATTATCATCATTACTATTATTAGTTTTCCTCCTGTGCTGGTTCTAACATATGCTTTTGTCCATTTATATGTTGTAAGTTGCTCTGAGTTCTTTTGGTTAAAAAAAAATGACTGATAATTTTTAATTTTTTAAAACTCATTTTTCTTTTTCATTCATTACATACATCTCAATTTCTTAACATTTACTATATATTCCTTCCTCCCTCCCCTCCAGGGTTTTCCCCAACTTCCACTCCTCGTTTGTTTCTATTTTCACCCACTTTGCTATCTCTTAAAAGTTATTAATAAAATAACATCAAGCCTAAAAACCTAAAAATAAAACACACCATCATATTTCACTATCTTCTAAACATTTTCTAATGCTGATAATGTAAATGTTTGTTTAAATACTGCCATCAAGTCTATTGACTTTCTTTCTTTCTGCAAATATAAGATGAATGGTTCCCAATCTTTTTCAAAGTCTCTGTTGTCTTTTTCTCTTAGTCTCTCCGTCATTTTTGCCAGTTCTGCATCGTTCATCCACTTCTCTAGCCATTCTTCTTTAGGGACTGATAAATTTAATCAATTAATAAGTCTCCATCTCTCCGCATCAGTTCGCAATTTGTTTATTTTTCTAAACGGGTCTCGTGAAAACCCACCAGGATCTTAGTGCGAATTTCTCGTAACGTGCACAGGGTCGAACGGCGTTTTGTTTTCACATTTTTGGCTAAGCGAAGTTGCATATCACAACACCTTTTTAACATTAATAATAATAATAATAATAGATGAGTCAGTTGGTTAGAGCATGGTGCTGATAACGCCAAGGTTGCGGGTTCGAATCCCGTACGATATTCCCAAATTGCAGCGGGTTGGACTAGATGACCCCATAACCCTAACCCCTTGCAACTCTACAATTCCATGAGTCTATGAAAAAGGCAGAGAGTGTGTTTTTGCACGGACTGGGCAGGCCCAAACGCCTCACGCTTGCTAACTCCCCAGGGGCTGGCCCTTACGACTGCGGTGCCTGCGACTTAGGATACCTGGAGGAAGTTGAAGAAGAGGGGGGAGGAGGAGGAAGGAGCCCCCCAGGAAACGCCTATGAGGAGAAGCCCTACAAATGCCATTTCTGCAACTCAACCTTCCGCTACAAAGGGAACCTAGCAAGCCACAGATCTCTGCATACCGGTTGGTTTTGCTTGATTTTGAACAATGTCTAAACTGGGCTTTCATCCATTCCAGAACATGGGCTCCAAGCCTGCATAAAACTCAAATGTTTATATAACGATATGGACAATCGAAACAATAAATTAAACTTCAGCAGGGACAAATGTCAGGTTCTGCACTTAGTAAACAAACAAACCAAGCCGTGTTGCAAAATACGAGTCGGCAATATGAAAAGCAACACGGCCGGAAAGAATTACTTTTTTTAAAAAATATTTTTTATTGATTTTAACATATCAATTATAAAATGCACCACAAAACTTATCACTTATACAATCTTTTTTTTTTTTTACTTCCATCAGCACCTCGGATAATCCACCGTTTTATCTACTTCTTATACATTACTTTATATTGCCTTTAAGTCTCTTAACAAATTATCCTTCCCCTGTTTTTGCAATACTTCCAATAATACTCCTCACAGAACTTCTTGCAAACCTACAAACGTCGTCTGATCTTCACAAATACTTTTCAAATAGTCCGTAAATTTGCTCCACTCTTCTGTGAATTTCTGGTCCCGCCGGTTTCGAATTCTTCCTGTTAGTTTATCTAATTCTGCATAGTCCAGTAACTTCCCAGAAACAATTACAATGTGGAAAATTTTATGGAAGAATTCAAAACATCAAAACTAACAAACTGAAGTCTCCAAAAGTCTCTGAAAGTCCTTAAATGAATCACGGTGGAGAGCAAGCTGTGAAGCTTTGTATAATTCGCAAATGTCCAATTCTGATTTCCGACTCCGAACTCTGATGAACAGTGTTTCCGGATAACTACTGTTTCATTGAATTCTTCATCAGCCAATTAGTTCAACACTCGTAAGTAGAAAGATATGTAATTTCTTACATAATCGCATCAGCACTGTTCCAGAGTATTTTTCATTCTTGTGTATATTATATCTATTCCAAAAACGATTGGTTAATGAAGAAATTACGTATCTTTCTACTTACGAGTGTTGAACTAATTGGCTGATGAAGAAAAGAAAAGAAAAAGAAAAAAAGGAAAGGAAAGGGGGAAAAAATAAAATATGGGTTAAACTACAATTTAAAATGCAGCCTCATTTTAATAGTAGCCCATAGATCAAAACCGTAAGGGGAGGGAAACATAAGGGTCAGACTGAGTCCAAACCAAGGGCCAGGTGGAACAGCTCTGTCTTGCAGGCCCTGCGGAAAGATGTCAAGTCCCGCAGGGCCCTGGTCTCTTGTGACAGAGCGCTCTACCAAGTCGGGGCCAGTACTGAAAAGGCCCTGGCCCTAGTTGAGACCAATCTAGCCACCTTGCGACCCGGGACCTCCAAAATGTTGTCAATTGTGGACCTCTCCGCGGGGCATACCAGGAGAGGCCGTCCCATAGGTACGAGGGTCCTAGGCCGCATAGGGCTTTAAAGGTCAAAGCCAACACCTTGAACCTGACCCTGTACTCCACCGGGAGCCAGTGCAGTTGGTAAAGTACGGGGTGAATGTGATCCCGCAGGAAGGACCCCGTAAGGAGCCTCGCCGCGGCATTCTGCACCCGCTGGAGTTTCTGGGTCAGCTTCAAGGGCAGCCCCGAGTTACGATAATACAAGCCATATGAGGAATGGTTGAAGTAACTGGGTATGTTTAGAGGAGACATGAAAGCCATCTTCAAATACCCGAAGGGCTGCCCCATGGAGGAGGGAGCAAGCTTGTTTTCTCCTGCTCTGGAGGGTAGGACTCGAACCCGTGGCTTCAAGTTTCAATAAAGGAGATTCTGACTAAATATTAGGAAGAACTTTCTGACAGTAAGGGCCGTTTGACAGTGGGGGGGGGTCTCCCTCAGAAAGTGGTGGACTCTCCTTCCATGGAGGTTTTTAAGCAGAGGTTGGACGGCCATCAGTCAGGGATGCTTTAGTTGAGATGCCTGCATCGCAGGGGGTTGGAATGGATGACCTCTGGGGGTCCCCTTTAAACTCTGTGATTCCAGGAATCTATTCAGAGTGGGGAGATGGAGTCCTGTATTGGTGGGTGAAGGGGAGGGCATTCAGAGTAGTGTGACCGGCCCCTGAAGCCTCACCTGTGCCACTGCTACCTGTCGCTCTTAGGAGAGAAGCCGTACCACTGCGGGATTTGCGGCGCCCAGTTCAACCGCCCGGCGAATCTCAAGACTCACCTGCGTATTCACTCCGGGGAGAAGCCCTACAAGTGTGAGACCTGCGGATCTCGTTTTGTGCAGGTAAAAAGGGGGGGGGGAGGTACCTGGCAGGGGCGGGAGGCAAAACCCTCCTTGTGGGGGACTCCCTGGTCCTGAATGGGGCAACTGTGCCCCTGAAGGACCAGGTGCGCAGCCTGGGAGTCATTCTGGACTCACCGCTGTCCATGGAGGTGCAGGTCAGTTCTGTGTCCAGGGCAGCTGTCTGGCAGCTCCATCTGGTACGCAGGATGAGACCCTCCCTGCCCACTGTCTGTCTCTCCAGAGTGCTGCATGCTCTGGTTATCTCCCTCTTGGACTACTGCAATGCGCTCTATGTGGGGCTACCTTTGAAGGTGACCTGGAAACTACAACTAATCCAGAATGCGGCAGCCAGACTGGGGACTGGGAGGAGCCGCCGAGACCACATAACACCGACCTTGAAATTTGAAAAGGGCCAGTAGAACTGAAGGAGCGTCTCCACCCCCATCATCCAGCCCAGACCCTGAGGTCCAGCTCCAAGGGCCTTTTGGCGATTCCCTCCCTGCGAGAAGCCAAGTTACAGGGAACCAGGCAGAGGGCCTTCTCGGTGGTGGCGCCCGCCCTGTGGACCACCCTCCCTTCAGATGTCAAGGAAATAAACAACTACTGTATCTGACTTTTAGAAAGCATCTAGAGAGCCAGTGTGGTGTAGTGGTTAAGAGTGATAGACTCGTAATCTGGAAAACCGGGTTCGCTTCCCTGCTCCTCCACATGCAGCTGCTGGGTGACCTTGGGCCAGTCACACTTCTCTGAAGTCTCTCAGCCCCACTCACCTCACAGAGTGTTTGTTGGGGGGGAGGAAGGGAAAAGGAGAATATTAGCCGCTTTTTGAGACCCCTTCGGGTAGTGATAAAGCGGGATATCAAATCCAAACTCTTCTACTCTTCTTCATCTGAAGGCAGCCCTGTTTAGGGAAGTTTGATGTTTTATTGTGTTTTTAATATTCTGTTCGGAGCTGCCCAGAGTGGCTGGGGAAACCCAGCCAGATGGGCGGGGTATCAAATAATATACAGTGGTACCTCTGGTTGCGAACAGGATCCGTTCCGGAGCCCCGGTCTCACCATGAAAAAACGCAACCCGCATTAGTTAGTTCCTGCACCCGGGTTTCCTTCATTTACACCTGCGCTATCCTGGAGGCTGAAGGTATCCAATCGTAGAACCGCAAAGCTGTCCACCCGCCGGTCATTCCTCCTTCCTTCTCCCAGGTCGCTCACTTGAGAGCCCATGTCCTGATCCACACCGGGGAGAAGCCCTACCCCTGTGGGACGTGCGGGACTCGATTTCGGCACCTGCAGACCCTGAAGAGCCACCTCCGTATCCACACGGGAGAGAAGCCTTATCATGTGAGTGGAGAAGGAGCTTTTTCATGGTGTGTTTGGTGTGGCGGACGAGAAACGGGTCTTGGTGACCGGGGGGGGTAGGAAGGGGGCCGGGGGGCTGTGCACCCCAGGTTCCATCATGGAGGGGGGGACAAATTATCAAGGAACAATTACTGCCCTACTAGGGCGGTTCATAATTTATTTATTTTTCAATGTCTCCTCCAAAGGCCTTATCTTACTACACTAGGGATGATATAGCTATATATGAAATTTCATGCATATCAGTTAATATCTTGACCCTCTTCCAGGACAATACAGTGGATGCACATTCGCAACCCACAGCGTTCATAACCCGCAGCACCGCGTCTGCGCACGTGCGGGTCGCGATTTGGCATTTCTGCGCATGCGCAAAGGGCGGGTTTGCGCTTTTGCGCATGCGCCAAAACCCAGAAGTAACCCATTCTGGTACTTCCGGGTTTGGCGCGGTGCGCAACCCGAAATCGCATAACCCGAGGTATGACTGTACAACATAGCAGCAGCATAAAAGACAGTATAAAATCATGAATGACAATAAAATTCAAAGTTCAGAAATCAAAATGGGGGAAATCCATCTAATAAGTACAGTGGTACCTCGGGTTACAGACGCTTCAGGTTACAGACTCCGCTAACCCAGAAATAGTGCTTCAGGTTCAGAATTTTGCTTCGGGATGAGAACAGAAATTGTGCTCCGGCAGCGCGGTGGCAGCAGGAGGCCCCATTAGCTAAAGTGGTACCTCAGGTTAAGAACAGTTTCAGGTTAAGAACGAACCTCCAGAATGAATTGAGTACTTAACCTGAGGTACCACTGTATTAGATAGTCACCAGGGCTAGCTGGCTGAATTAGTCCTATTTGGGCCAGCGAGGAGGCCAGGGGAGAATTAGCTGTGGGGTCTTAGAGCGGGTGATGTTCATAAAAGGGGAGGGGGAGGGAAGAGAATAGAAATAAAAGATCAGGCTGAATTCAAATTAAAAGCCAGGCGGAATAGCTCTGTCTTACAGGCCCTGCAGAAGGAAGTTAAATCCTGCAGGGCCCTGGTCTCATGGGACAGAGCATTCCACCAGGTCGGAGCCACCACTGAGAAGGTCCTGGCCCTGGTGGAGGATAGTCTGACTTCCTTAGGGACATCTAAACTATGATTATTCATGGACCTTAAGGTCCTCTGCGGGGCACCGGGTTGGGGAAAGCCCCCCTGCAGCCCTCTGGGATGTAGGCGCCCGCCTTGACACCTGTCTCCTCTCCGCAGTGCGAGAAATGCGACGTCCGCTTCCGCCACAAGAGCCAGCTGCGGCTGCACCTGCGGCAGAAACACGGCGCCATCACCAACACGAAGATCCGCTACAAAGTCCTTGAAGGCCCTTACGCCGGTCTCTGCTGAGCGGGGAGCGTGTTGCGCGATTTTGGCCGGATCCAAAAATCCGCCGACCAGCAGATTCTGCGCTCAGGTATCTGAGTGGAATCATCTCTATCCTGCACCTGAGAGCTGGACCTTTTCGGTGTCTGAAACTCAGAATATCCGACGCCCTAAATGGTGCGCGTCACATTCTTGCATAGCTGTCAAGTTTTCTTGCGAGGAATCCTATTCGGAATAAGGGAATTTCACTTTAAAAAAGGGAAACGTTGGCAGCTCTGCATTCTGGGCGACTGCATTTTTTCATGATTTAAAGAGGTTCCTGCAAATAATTATATCTAAAAAAAGAAACATTCAGACGTCTGCCGGATCCAAACCCTGAAATTTAGGTAATTTGGCGAGTTTCAAATGTTTAGATTGAGAGCTGATTATTATTCAGAATCAGGGCGGGGGAGATACTGAGCAAACATTCTTGATTCATGCCCCCAACTCCCAAGATATCAACCCACTAGGCGCTACTCCCCTCTTGGGAGTTAGAGATGGAACCCCAAAAGTTGATGTACGGCTCTGCAGGCAGAGCTGTGATAGTAAAAGCAGAATTTCCAAGCAACATCCAGTCTCTTCTTAGTTTATATGTTACTTTGTGCCGCCTGGGAAGCGACGCAAAAGTTCTGTGCTCGAAGGAGCAGAGGTGTAAGGCAGGCGAGAAAGTCTGCAAATTAGGAGCAGGAAAAGCTGTTACGCCTGCTATACACCTATCGGGCTGCATAAATGCACCGTCCCTTTAAAGCGCGCCCTTTTCCCCAAAGGATTCTGGGAACTGTAGTTTGCTGAGGCCACGAGGGGTTTAAAACTACAGTGCCCAGAATTATTTGGGGGAAAGAATTTGCTTTATAGGGTGGCCTTAATACCACAAAGTTGTAATTTGTTAGGTGCTGCTGGGAGTTGTAGCGTGGCTCAATGATCAAACCCTGAACAAACTAGAGTTCCCTCCCATAATTCACTGGAGGGGGGCCACGGCTATGGATCCCCAAGATGCTTTGGGGACTGTGGATTCACAGAATCCTCTGGGGCACATTCACCCCAGTACTTGACTCCTTTGACCAGCAGAGTCTCTCAGGCAGACTTTTCTGACAGGCGGAGATTCGAACCCAGAACCTTCTGCATGCAAAGCAGGGGTCCCTGCTACTGACCCCACACCCTAGCTATGGACTCTGCTTTTCTCCTCCACAGGACATAAGCTAGAATTAAGAGGAGTTTATTAGAATCATTGTTCGACTTCATTTTGGGGTTTTTTAAAACGTTATGTGCAGTGTACTTTGCTCTTTCTAAATGTGTTATTTTGCTGGCCAAATCTGTCTTGTCTGTTCCTATTGTGCTCCATTGTTATTCTTGATTATTATTATTATTGCTGCTGTTTCCTTCTTCTGACTGCGATGCTGCTTTGTTTGCCGATCTTCCTCTTAACATCGAAGAGCAGTTGCGGGTTGCGTGGGCCGATTCCACCTCGTACCATTAAAGCGCTGTGCGATACCACTTTAAACAGCCATGGCTTTCCCCCAGAGAATCATGGGAACTGTAGTTTCTATTCCCCCCACAGAGCAACAGTTCCCAGAATTCCCTGGGAGGTGAGATTGACTCTCAGGGGAGTCCTGGGAGCTATAGTTTGCTACGAGTGTTGAGGGGAGACCCCCACCTGCCCCTCGTAGTACTATAGTTCCCAGAGTGCTTTAACCATCGATCCCTCTTCCCAGGGGATTCTGGGAATTGTGCCTCTGCAGTAGGGGCAGTGGCGGATAAGTTAAGGTCCCATATTTCAAGAAGTAAAAATCTGGACACAAAAAGCTTTTCTAAAGGAAAGTTGTTGAGCCCAGATTTCCCCGGATACTTAATTTCCTCATTGGAATCCCGGGAAAATCCGGATGTATGGCCTTCTCGGCACCCTTGGGTGTCAGTTCCCATAATTCCTTGGGGGCGGTTTAAAGTGGAATCAAAGCGTTTTAAAAGGATGGTGTGGACGAAGCCATATTCAGAGAACTTTATCCAGAATTGGGCCTGGCAGGCGCAGAAAGAAAGTGGGGGACGCAGCGAGGTCTGGAACCTCAGCCTAAGAACTTTCCAGAAGTTTCTAGAAGAGGTCTGGAACCTCAGAAAGAGAGGAAAAAGCCTCCTCCATATTTTGCTTTTTTCCTTTTTCTTTGCATGCATGCATCATTTTTCAGGAAATGAGACGATTTCCATTTTTAAAGGGGGTTATTAGGAAAAGGCCTCCCCTCCGGTGAGAGAGGAAGGAAGGTTCTGCGTTGACATGGGGCTGAAGACGGCACACCCCTCCCAAGTGGAAAATGAACGTCGGTGCCTGATCCCCAAAGACCTGGGTTCGAAAGGTGCGCTTTTTGAAGGTGCCCCTGGTCTCTGGGCAGAGTGGCATGTCGTGGGATTGTGGCTTTCAATGCCACGAATTGGATCAATCGGGCTGGTTCCCTTTTGGTCCGGGTAAAGTTTGGAGGGGGGGCAGAGAGATACAAGGGTCTGTCTGGGTTTTGAAATATATCTATATGTATTTATTCATGCACGCCTGCAACAAAACAATCTCTTTGTAAGGTCGCCAAACTTTATATCCTTGCGTTGTTTCAATAAAAGCTAAAGTTGCCCGGCGATCGTCCGTCGTTTCTCGAACATCTTGAATGGGGACTTTAAAATAAAAAAAAACAGTGTTGTTGGGTTGGCCATATATATATATATGACCTTGCGGAGACCAAGCCGTCGATAGCCCTCTCTCCTCCGTCAATTTGTCCAGTCCTGTTAGGTAAATCTGAGGTTGCCAGCGCTCGCTTCCTCCAGTGGCAGTGAGTTCCACAACTGACCTCAGCTCTCGGCTGCAAGAATGGGAAGGGATAGATAGATAAACTTTACAGTGGTACCTCTGGTTACGTACTTAATTCGTTCTAGAGGTCCGTTCTTAACCTGAAACTGTTCTTAACCTGAAGCACCACTTTAGCTAATGGGGCCTCCTGCTGCTGCCATGCCGCCGGAGCACGATTTCTGTTCTCATCCTGAAGCAAAGTTCTTAACCCGAGGTACTATTTCTGGGCTAGCGGAGTCTGTAACCTGAAGCATCTGTAACCTGAAGCGAATGTAACCCGAGGTACCACTGTATTTGCATTAGCCAATGGCCATGGCAACGTAAAACAATCAATATATACAGATAAAAATGGGTAAAAAGGGCAATCAAATGACCAAGATTATCGTTCAAATAGTGGCCCTTAATCTCATTGCACCCTCGATAAACCACAGCTGACCTCAGCTCTTGGGCTGCAAGAACGGGAAGGGAACCCAGGGCATCATCCAGACTGAGCCGCTCCCCACTAAACCCACCGCAGTATAACACAGATAGGGCCTGCTTTCGGCAGCAGCTGGCGCTCCGAGTAGGGCGTTCCCGCATGCGCCAGTGGCCAAACACACACACAAACTCAGCAGCGCCCAAGCCAGCTGCAAGCCCAACTGTCTGCCCATCCGAAAGACTTCTGCTTTCTCCGAAAAAAGAATGGTTAAGGGAACCCACCCTGCTCTGTTTCCTGGCCTAACAAAGCATCCCAGGGCAGCTGCATCCTGGTGATGAATCCGTACCACCGTCTCGTGCGCCAAACCATCCCATTTTTCCTCCCTTGGGGGAGCTGCACATGGATGGGGTGGGAGTTGCAAAGCCCGAGTCTCGTGCCTCTACACTTTCCCTTTGCAGAGGGTAGGCAAGGGGTTTCAAAGTCACAATTTGCTCATCCTTCACAGGAAAGCAACTTTTCCTCCGTTGCCCTTTTTTTCATATCAAAGGTGCCGGGATTAAGCAAACTTTTACTACGGATACTGGGAGTCTATCCTGTTTTGGTAGAGGTTTTCCTGGTGCTGGGTTCTCCCTCCACCAGGGACGGATGTGTGCATTACGCGATTTCTCCCGGAAACTCTCTGCTTAGGGACAAATAAGGATTAAAAACTGTACTCCGGAACGGCTGCCAAGTTCCGGGCGGGTTTGCTAGGTTATCTTTCGGAGAGGCAGGTTTGGGCAGAAAGTTTCTGCATGGAGAAAATTGTGGGTCGTGGCAGAGTTGGGCCCAGCAGGCCGGGGGTCTCTAATAATAATAATAATAATAGTAATAATAATAATGGTGATGATTTATTATTTATACCCCGCCCATCTGGCTGGGCTTCCTCAGCCACTCTGGGCGGCTTACAACAAAATATTAAAATACTGTAATACACCAAACATTAAAAGCTTCCCTGCCTTCAGGGCTGCCTTCAGATGTCTTCTAAAAGTCTGATAGTTGTTCTTCTCTTTGACATCTGGTGGGAGGGAGTTCCACAGGGAGGGCGCCAACACTGAGAAGGCCCTCTGCCTGGTTCCCTGTAACTTGGCTCCTCGCAGCGAGGAAACCGCCAGAAGGCCCTTGGAGCTGGACCTCAGTGTCCGGGTAGAATGATGGGGGTGGAGACGCTCCTTCAGATATACTGGGCCTTTGAGGCCGGTTAGAGCTTTCAAGGTCAGCACCAACACTTTGAATTGTGCTCGGAAACATACTGGGAACCAATGCAGGTCTTTCAAGACCGGTGTTATATGGTCTCGGCGGCCGCTCCCAGTCACCAGTCTAGCTGCCGCATTCTGGACTAGTTGTAGTTTCCGGGTCACCTTCAAAGGTAGCCCCACATAGAGCGCATGGCAGTAGTCCAAGCGGGAGATAACTAGAGCATGCACCACTCTGGCGAGACAGTCCACGGACAGGGAGGGTCTCATCCTGTGTACCAGATGGAGCTGGCAGACAGCTGCCCTGGACACAGATTTGACTTGCACCTCCATGGACTGCTGTGAGTCCAGAATGACTCCCAGACTGCGCACCTGGTCCTTCAGGGGCACAGTTATCCCATTCAGGACCAGGGAATCCTCCACACCTGCCCACCTCCTGTCTCCCCAAAACAGTACTTCTGTCTTGTCAGGATTCAACCTCTCCTGCGCAAGTCTCATGGAAACAGGCAGGAGGTGAGCTTGGCCCAGCAGGAATCGGCAGCCAGTACTTGTCTCTGAGCACTGCTGCCATACGCTGACAAGGCCTCTCTGCTGCCAGCAATCGTGCTGCAGCATTCTGCCCTAACCGCAGCTTCAGGATCAAGCACGAGGGAAGCCCCATGTAGAGCGCATGGCAGTAGTCCAGCCTTGAAGCAGCTCATGAAGCTGGGTGGGTCCCACACCCCCAGAAAAAAGCCCCGTGGAGCCCCAATCCGCCCCCCCCCAGCACCCCACACCAGATACTATTCAACTCTAGCTTCAGTCCTCTCTCCTGTGCCCCATACATTCTGCTCCCGAAATCCCTCTTATTGTTCTTGAACCCACCACACCCAGCTTGGCAGGAAAGTCGGGTGAATCACTCGCTCAGAGGTGGCCCTTCTGGAAGAGGCTCCAGACAGCTTGAATTTTGCTCCTGCGAGGGATTCGCACTCGAAGCATTATGGTACCGCAGCTCTTCTTCCCCCAGAGAATTCTGGGATATGTAGTTTGTTGAAGGTGCTGAGAGTTGATGTAAAGGTAAAGGGACCCCTGACCATTAGGTCCAGTTGTGGCCGACTCTGGGGTTGCAGCACTCATCTCGCTTTACTAGCCAAGGGAGCCGACGTTGGGCTTCCGGGTCATGTGGCCAGCATGACTAAGCCGCTTCTGGCGAACCAGAGCAGCGCACGGAAACGCCGTTTACCTTCCCGCCGGAGCGGTACCTATTTATCTCCTTGCACTTGACGTGCTTTCGAACTGATAGGTTGGTAGGAGCTGGGACAGAGCAACGGGAGCTCACCCTGTCGCGGGGATTCGAACCGCCGACCTTCTGATCGGCAAGTCCTAGGCTCCGTGGTTTAAACCACAGCGCCACCTGCGTCCCTTGAGAGTTGATGGGATACCCCCTATTCCTAGGGTTGGCATTTTCCCAAAAGTGAAAATCTGGACAAATCCACCCAGATGTGATATGACGGCCCGATTCCCAGACATGTCCAGAAAAACCCAGGTGTACGGCAGCCCTACTATTCGACCCAGGGCCGGATTTAGGTTTGATGAGGCCCTCAGATACTGAAGGTAATGGGACCCTTAATAAGTCCAGCCGTCCTTTGTCAACAACAAATTGTCACTGTTCTTTTTTGTGTCAAATATATGGTATATGGTAATTTATGGATGGGGACAGCAGCTACCAAATTAAAAGACGCCTGCTTCTTGGGAGAAAAGCAATGACAAACCTAGAGAGCATCTTAAAAAGCAGAGACATCACCTTGCTGGCAAAGGTCCGTATAGTTAAAGGTATGGTTTTCCCAGTAGTGATGTATGGAAGTGAGAGCTGGACCATCAAGAAGGCTGATGGCCGAAGAATGGATGCTTTTGAATTCTGGTGCTGGAGGAGACTCTGGAGAGTCCCATGGACTGCAAGAAGATCCAACCTCTCCATTCTGAAGGAAATCAGCCCTGAGTGCTCACTGGAAGGACAGATCCTGAAGCTGAGGCTCCAAGACTTTGGCCACCTCATGAGAAGAGAAGACTCCCTGGGAAAGACCCTGATGTTGGGAAAGATGGAGGGCGCAAGGAGAAGGGGACGACGGAGGACGAGATGGTTGGGCAGTGTTCTCGAAGGGACCAGCATGAGTTTGACCAAACTGCGGGAGGCAGTGGAAGACAGGAGTGTTCCCTTTCATGATGTAACCATAATGCATGCTCTGGTCCAGGGGGTCATGAAGAGTCGGACACGACTAAATGACTAAACAACAACAACACAGCTATTTGCTCCAGTTGGTGGCTGGACTCCTTCTTTTATTCCGCAGGGACCCACGACGAGCTGGGTGACTGAGCAGCCTCGCTCCAGGGGTCCAGGGGGTCACGAAGAGTTGGACACGACTAAACGACTAAACAACAACAACAATTTATGGATCTAATAGGTATCTAAAGCCATTTGCACATAGCAAAATATGTATTTTATCAAAGTAATCGTTGAACTGAAATACAATTAAGAAGTATATTAATAGTGAATACAATCAAGAAGATGTATATTTGTTGTTGTTTAGTCGTGTCCGACTCTTATTTAAAGAAACAACAAAACGAATTGGACTCCTTGGCAGGCTTTGAAGAAACATACACACATTTATTTGTTAACACAATAGATGGATAATTTAGAGATTTTTACATTTTGTAATATACAGAGACCAATATTTGTTAACAAATCAGAAAGAGGAACTGAGGGAAGTCGTAGGGGGAAAATGGGGGAAAATACAATTGTTGGAATAATTTGTTATGTGAAAATAGTTAATTTTTTTTTTTTAAGTATGGTGTGGATGTGGCCACAGGCTGCCTTGGGCGGCTGGGAGTTGTAGTTCGAGGGCACCCAGATAGCGAAGGCTGGATTAAGGCCTCGGATGGGGTCTCCTGGCCTTTTTGCACCACAGCCCCGCTGTCTCTCGCTTCCACCCACGCGACGCAGGAGGTCTGAGGGAAGGGAAGCCGCCTCTGGCCCTTTTGTTCAGATTCCTGCCGGACGCCTGCAGTCATTTTTCCGGCTGGGATATTTTTAGCTCCGTGCCGCAGCAAACCACTTCCTGCAGAGAAAGGATTTGGAAGGGGAGGGAAAGGATGAGGTCCCAATCCGTTATCCTCCAACCCCTGACACACAATGACAGCGCAGGCAACGCAATCACAACATTGGCATATCATTTTTAAAAATATATACATATAATTTTTATTAAATTTTCTGCTTCACAATTTAAAATATTCATGTAAACAACCTTAAAATATCACCGACTTCCCTTCTTCTCTTTCCGTGGTTCGTTTTGCATATCATAAATCCCTGCATAAAAAACGAAGATCGTGGCCACTGGTCCCATTACCTCCTGGCAAAAAGAGGGTCTGCAAGCTGCGCATATTCCACCAGATAGGTAGCCGTGTTGGTCTGCCATAGTCAAAACAAACAAAAAAAATTCCTTCCAGTAGCACCTTAAAGACCAACTAAGTTAGTTCTAAGTTACGGTAGATAACATCTGAAGAAGTGTGCATGCACACGAAAGCTCATACCAAGAACTAACTTAGTTGGTCTTTAAGGTGCTACTGGAAGGAATTTTTTTTTCATATTCCACCAGTTTAAGTTGCCATTCTCATTCAGTTGGGACCTCGCTCTTTTTCCATTTTTGGGATACCGAAACACGGGCCGCAATGTTGTTGTTGTTGAGTCGTTTAGTCGTGTCCGCCTCTTTGTGACCCCCTGGACCAGAGCACGCCAGGCACTCCTGTCTTCCTCTGCCTCCCGCAGTTTGGTCAAACTCATGCTGGTCCCTTCGAGAACACTGCCCCACCATCTCATCCTCTGTCCTCCCCTTCTCCTTGTGCCCTCCATCTTTCCCAACATCAGGGTCTTTTCCAGGGAGTCTTCTCTTCTCCTGAGGTGGCCAAAGTCTTGGAGCCTCAGCTTCAGGATCTGTCCTTCCAGTGAGCACTCAGGGCTGATTTCCTCCAGAATGGAGAGGTTTGATCTTCTTGCAGTCCATGGGACTCTCCAGAGTCTCCTCCAGCACTAGAATTCAAAAGCATCCATTCTTGGGCGATCAGCCTTCTTGATGGTCCAGCTCTCACTTCCATACATCACTACTGGGAAAACCAGAGCTTTAACTATACGGACCTTTGTTGGCAAGGTGATGTCTCTGCTTTTTAAGATGCTGTCTAGGTTTGTCATTGCTTTTCTCCCAAGAAGCAGGCGTCTTTTAATTTCGTGACTGCAGTAGTGGCGGACATAAATAACCTTTTAACATATACTTTGCGGACATCAGCTTGTTCACGGAGCCTGTGGCGTCCTTGATATATATCGTTTTATTTGCACATGTGTGCAACCTGAGCAGAGGAGGGAGAGGCTCACAGCATCGACCCCCCCGACAGAACTTGTTTTGCCATTTAGTCGCAGATTTGGACTAAGCACAGAGCAAGCAGGTCTCTGTGTCTCCACCTTCCAGCCTGTTTTCCGGCTCAGCTCACAGCCCAAACCATAGCTGTCAACGTTTCCCTTTTTTAAAGGGAAATTCCCTTATTCCAAATAGGATTCCTCGCAAGGAAAGGGAAAAGTTGACAGCTATGGCCCAAACTCTGCCTCTTGCTCCCCTGCCTAGCAGCCAGCTGACGGAAGGCCTACCCTTTTATTTGATGGCACAGAGCAATTTACAGTGGTACCTTGGTTCTCAAACTGAATCCGTTCCAGAAGTCCGTTCCAAAACCAAAGCGTTCCAAAACCGAGGCACGCTTTCTCATGGAAAGTAATGGGAAATGGATTAATGCCTTCCAGACTTTTAAAAACAACCCCTAAAACAGTAAATTTAACATGGATTTTACTCTCTGACGAGACCATAGGTCCATAAAATGAAAGCAATAAACAATGTATAGTGGTACCTCAGCTTACATACACTTCAGGTTACATACGCTTCAGTTTACAGACTCTGCTAACCCAGAAATAGTGCTTCAGGTTAAGAACTTTGCTTCAGGATAAGAACAGAAATCATGCTCCGGCAGCGCAGCGGCAGCGGGAGGCCCCATTAGCTAAAGTGCTGCTTCAGGTAAAGGACAGTTTCAGGTTAAGAACGGACCTCCGGAACGAATTAAGTACTTAACCCAAGGTACCACTGTACTGCAGTCGCACAATCAATCCACCAGTAGCTGAACTGGGTTCCACACAGTCACAAAAACGAAACGAAAAAGAGCTGCGAAAACAAAACCGCAAAATAAATGGCAAAAACAGACAGGCTTCATTGTAAAACTCAAAACTGAGAGCGTTCGGTTTCCAAAAAAATGTTCGCAAACTGGAACACTTACTTCAGGGTTTGCAGTGTTTGGGTTCCAAGCAAAATATGTATTTGATCAAAGTAATTGTGGAACTGAAATACAATTAAGAAGAAGTATATTAATAGTGAAATACAATTAAGAAGAAGTATATTTTGGGGAGCCCCCAAAAGAGCAGGGCCCTAAGCTATAGCTTGTTTCGCTTATACGTAAATCCGGAATTGGAGTCACCCCATTTGTGGATTTCCACTGTTTTGAAATGATTTGCGCCTTGTCGTGACTTCAATGTCTGGAAACCATTT
Source organism: Podarcis melisellensis (assembly GCF_964234715.1). Taxonomy (NCBI): domain Eukaryota; kingdom Metazoa; phylum Chordata; class Lepidosauria; order Squamata; family Lacertidae; genus Podarcis; species Podarcis melisellensis. The sequence continues at coordinate 4,201,019 of NC_138545.1, read as the reverse complement.
CTGCAAAAGGTGGTTGTTGTTTTTTGTCCGCCCCGATGAAACCGCGACGGCGCTTACACAGAACAAGCGAGAGGAACAGGAAGGAAAAGGGCCTTGTGCCAGGGTGACAATGGGCGCTGGCGGCCCGTTCTGCCCTGGGATGACTCACCAGCGGAGAAGGCGGTTCTGCTGGCTTGGAGAGAGGCCTGGGCACCTGTTTCCTGCGGCCGCTGGACTCAAGGAAGGAGATCGAGGAGTCTGTGTGTGTGTGTTTGGTCAAGGTCTCCCCCCCCCCCGATTTGCCTCTGTTGCAGGAATTTATGTATAGGTTGAAGGGGGGGTGTTGCCCCTCCAGCAGATATCATGCACAGGCACCCCACTACCAAAACCAGCACAATCACTTTTGTGACTTTTGTGATTTGTCCCCACAAAACACTTCATCACAGTTTCTTCCTATCTATTCAAAGGGCCTTTGCTGCATGATACCAAATGTAACAATTGACTGATCAATGTATCTATGTACTGGCTCACTGGGAAAACTTCAGAAATTCATATACAGTGGTACCTCAGGTTAAGTGCTTAATTCGTTCCAGAGGTCCGTTCTTAACCTGAAACCGTTCTTAACCTGAAGCACCACTTTAGCTAATGGGGCCTCCTGCTGCCGCCGTGTCGCCGGAGCCCGATTTCTGTTCTTATCCTGAAGCAAAGTTCTTAACCTGAAGCACTATTTCTGGGTTAGCGGAGTCTGTAACCTGAAGCGTATGTAACCCGAGGTACCACTGTAGACATGTGAGCTCAGCACCTCAGTAGCCCCTCTGCCTGAGTGATAATCCCTGGCATCCTGATACCTGAGTGCCAGACAGGTAGCCATTCCAGAATATCCACCCTCCCTTCCCCACAGGTGGGTGGGGTTTGCGGCACCGAGTGGGGCTCACCTGGGCGGGTGCCACCCACCTGCTTGGGCCAGCCTGTGATCTGTCCTCGGCCAGAGAGGACAATGGATGGCCGGCCAGGGATGGACCTAAGGCCAAAAGAAAAAAGAGGCTGCTCTGTTGTCCAAACCTCTTTTGCTATTTTTCCTCCCGGGATCACCCACCCACCCTCCCTCAAATTAATAATTTCTTGCCTCCATAATTTCATCCTAGGTCAGCGGTCTTCAAGTTAACGATTCTTTCTTTACAGGCTAATATTTTGCGTTCCAGGTCAGCGGGCGCTGCTGCGGTCGTAAGATGGTTGCTGTATTCAGAACCGGGAAGGAATTTTCCCTGCATTGGCAGGTTTCGCCTTAAATGCATTTTGTCACAACTTTGGCGCTTTGAGGCCTTAGCAAGGTATCTTTTAGTCTTACATCAAGTTGGGGGGGTGCATTTATGCTTCCTCCCCGTGCGGCGGTGCTTGAAGGGCCCCTTAAAGGGCAAAAACCGGGAGTCCCTGGCCCTGGAGCGGCGGCATGTAGGTCAAACTCCCGGGACGAGGTCGGTGGAAGGTCATGCTGTGTAAGTTTGCGCTTTGCAGTCCCTTCTCACTGGATCTCATCAGCCAGGTGGGCTGAGAGGGTTACCTGCCAAGGCCTGTGCCAAGTTCCCCACTTCTGAAGCTCAATAAAGTTGTGGCCAATTTGAACCCATAATCTGGACTCTTGTCTCAGCATTTGGGGCAAAGGGGTAGGCACCACAGACAGGCTTAGCGCATCTGCCCGCAAATAACAAACCCAGATGAAGACAAAAGGGTGGGATTCACTTGGCTGAGAAACAGGGAAATGCAAATACAGTGGTACCTCGGGTTACATACGCTTCAGGTTACAGACTCCACTAACCCAGAAATAGTCCCTCGGGTTAAGAACTTTGCTTCAGGATGAGAACAGAAATCGTGCAGCGGCGGCACAGCGGCAGCAGGAGGCCCCAGTAGCTAAAGTGGTGCTTCAGGTTAAGAACAATTTCAGGTTAAGAACAGACCTCCAGAACGAATTAAGTTCTTAACCTGAGGTACCACTGTATCTCTTTTGTTACACTTGACGGGTGTTTGGTGGAGGGCAAGGGGAACCATGGGGCAGGGTCCAGGATGCTCAGATTACGGCCACCAGACCTCCCCTTTCATGATGTAGGAGTGATGTAGTTTGGGTGTGTGTGACATGGGAATTAGCAGCTAATAAAAGTTTGGGTTCTCTTTTGTTTGGGGCTTCCATCTTGTTCCACCTGGTGGCAGGTGGGAGTCCTGTTGCGACAGTCTTAATAAAGACCAAGCCTACTGGCTGCTGTTTTGCTCTGTTATTCCTGGCTGGTGTCCTTGTTTTTTGTCCAAGGGAGCCCTCAGATTTCTCCGTTAACACCTCAAACGTCCAGAGGAACTGGGCTCCAGCCAGGCTGATCTAGGAAGCAGGCCAGCTGACCTCCTGGTACAGAGGCCGCTAAAGATGTACCGGTGTGCTAGGCGCTGTACAAAATGTGACGCGTGGATAGGGTTGCCAGGTCAGGAGCATCCCAGACCCCAGTGGCGTAGCGTGGGTTGTCAGCACCCAGGGCAAGGCAGACCCCAGTGTGAGCCAGTGTAGTGTAGAGCCAGTGTGGTGTAGTGGTTAAGAGCAGTAGTCTTGTAATCTGGGGAACCAGGTTCGCATCTCTGCTCCTCCACATGCAGCTGCTGGGTGACCTTGGGTCAGTCACACTTCTCTGAAGTCTCTCAGCCCCACTCACCTCAAAGAGTGTTTGTTGTGGGGCAGGAAGGGAAAGGAGAATGTTAGCCGCTTTGAGACTCCTGAAGGGGAGTGAAAGGCGGGATATCAAATCCAAACTCTTCTTCTTCAGTGGCGTAGTGTGGGTTGCCAGCGTGGCAAGTAATTTGCGCCCCCTAACCCGTGCAGTTGTGCCCCCTAACCCGTGGATTTGCGCCCCCTAACCCTAACCCCCAGATGTTGCGCCCGGTGCGGCCGGCCCCCCCTGCACCCGCATGGTACGCCACTGCCAGACCCTGTGGTTTCAGGGTCCGGTGCCGAGACTTAGGGGCTGCCAGGATGCTCTAAGCAGCTCCCGGCTGGTTGCCCAGGAAAGTACAGTGGTACCTCGGGTTACAGACACTTCAGGTTACAGACTCTGGTAACCCAGAAATAGTGCTTCAGGTTAAGAACATTGCTTCAGTATGAGAACAGAAATCGTGCTCCTGCAGCGCGGCAACAGCAGGAGGCCCCATTAGCTAAAGTGGTGCTTCAGGTTAAGAACAGTTTCAGGTTAAGAACGGACCTCCGGAATGAATTAAGTACTTAACCTGAGGTACCACAGTATAAAGACAAGCGAAGGTTTCTGACGGTCCTTTTTTAATTCAGCATTTGCAGAGAGAGGCTATAGGACTCAGCCTCTTGGATAATCGTGTTGTCCCGAGTGAATGTCTGATGCTATATTGTTTTTAATATTCGGTTGGAAGCCGCCTAGAGTGGCTGGGGAAACTGCCAGATGGGCGGGTTATACCGGTAAATAAATAAATAGATAGATGATAGATAGATAGATAGATAGATAGATAGATAGATAGATAGATAGATAGATGATAGAGGGAGGGAATCAAATTGATTCCAAGCCAAAGGGCAGGCAGAACAACTCTGTCTTACAGGCCCTGTGGAAAGAAATCAGATCCCGCAGGAGAAGCATAACATGCCCCCACTCACCCTTTCTTAACAAATGAATAAATAAATGAAAAGGGAAGCCCTAGCAATTAAAATAAGTGCGTCTCCACCAGCTGCCCCAGGAAGATTCGTACACAGCGCATACACAGCACCAACATTTGTGCTGTCTTATATCCAGAGCCTTTGGATAAAGGTTTCGTGGCAAGGAAAAGTCGGCCTGGGGAAAACCGCACCTGTTGAATTTCTGGCTGACCTACAACGAAGGTGTCCTCTTTCTCGCACCTCAACCAAAGTTGCAGCCTTTGAAATAAACCCTCCATCCATCCTGTTAAATGGATACAAGTTTCTTTCCAGTATCTTGTAGTGTTATGCCTCCCCCTGTGGGTCAGAACTGATGTTGCCTATTTGGAAATAAGAGCTATGAGACAGGACCCACACGCCCCACGGACAGCTGCTCTTTGGGTTGTTAACGGAGAAATCCGAGGGCTCCCTTGGACAAAAAACAAGGACACCAGCCAGGAATACCAGAGCAAAACAGCTGCCAGTAGGCTTGGTCTTGATTGAAGACTGTCGCGACAGGACAGATGGAAGTCCCGAAGAAAAGAGACCCCAAACTTTTATTAGCTTCTAATCCCCATGTTAGGTAAAGGTAAAGGGACCCCTGACCATTAGGTCCAGTGGCGGACAAGTCTGGGGTTGCGGCGCTCATCTTGCTTTATTGGCCGAGGGAGCCGGCGTACAGCTTCCGGGTCATGTGGCCAGCATGACTAAGCCGCTTCTGGCGAACCAGAGCAGCGCACGAAAATGCCGTTTACCTTCCCGCCAGAGTGGTACCTATTTATCTGCTTGCACTTTGACGTGCTTTCAAACTGCTAGGTGGGCAGGAGCAGGGACCGAGCAACTGGAGCTCACCGTGTTTCAGGGATTCGATCAGATGACCTTCTGATCGGCAAGCCCTGGGCTCTGTGGTTTAGCCCACAGCGCCACCCACGTCCCATGTTACACCCCCCCCCAAACTACATCACTCATACATCACGGTTACATCATGAAAGGGGAGGTCTGGTGGCCGTAATCTGAGCATCCTGGACCCTGCCCCATGGTTCCCCTTGCCCTCCACCAAACACCCATCAAGTGTAACAAAAAATATATTTACATTTTCCTGTTTCCCAGCCACGTTAACCACACCCTTTTGTCTTCATCTGGGTTTGTTCTTTCTGGAATGGCACTCAGGTATCAGGATGCAAGGAATTATCACTCAGGCAGTGGGGCTGCTGAGTAGCTGAGCTCACATGTCTATATGAATTTCTGAAGTTTCCCTGTGAGCCAGTACAGAGATACATTTATCAGTGAATTCTTACATTTGGTATTCTGCAGCAGAGGCCCTTTGAATAGATAGAAAGAAACTGTGATGGGGTGTTTTGTGGGGGCAAATCTCAAAAGTCACAAAAGCGATTGTGCTGTTTTTGGTAGTGGGGTGCCTGTGCATGATATCTGCTGGAGGGACAACCCCCCCAACCTATACATACATTCCTTTAGAGGTCGGCTGGCAAGCTCTACGGTATGTGGCCTTGAAGCCGAAGCTCTGGCTATGGCTCAAGCTTTGTTTTAAACCAGTGGGTATTGCCCCCTTAATATTGAGGGACGATTTCCAATCATCGTGAGAAAGGGAGGTCATTAACGAGGTTCAATCCTGCGGATTGTCTCACCTTTACTTTGAGTCTATGACGTACAATCAAGCTAGAGATGTGATCTCCCAGAGACTGAGTGACATTGCCAGACAAGAGGACATAGCCCAGGTAAAACCAGGGATGTTCCTAGGGGACCAGATTTATCGGACCATACCAGCCCCCGACCTTGCAGAAATCCACTATGTGGAATACCGCAGACTTCTTACAGCGGCTAAATTAAATGTCCTTGACTCTGCGATATTGTGGGGAAGGTACAGGGGAGTACCATACGCCCAGAGAACCTGTCATTGTGCTCTCGGTGTGGTTGAGTCCACCGAACACATTCTCTTGACTTGCCCTTCTTATGCAGAGCTTAGACAAAATTTTATAGACCCACTCCTATGTCAACTTAGCTTCCTACCTGGAGAAAACCAGGTTTTACACTTGCTGAATAATGTCACTAGAGCTATACCTTTCTTGGTGGCCAAATTTCTTTTTTTAGCCTTTAAGCGTCGCAAGACTATAATTGACTGTATTGATATGGGGCTATCTCTTTAGCCCATTTTAGTGTTGGCTAAGCTCTAAAATCTTCCTGGATGTTTTAACTGTGTATTGACAAATGTATTTTTTTTCCTAACTGACGGTCGAATAAAAGGTTGATGATGATACATAAATTCCTGCAACAGGGTCAAGGGTTGTGGGGGGAAAAGACTGCCCGCCATTCCTCTTAGTCCGTGTTGAGCTTCTGCCTACTTTTCCTCTGGCTTCCTCTACCTGCGTAGGGTTCTGGTCGCCTCTTCCCAAAAAGGATATTTTAGAGTTGCAAAAAAAATTTGGGGAAGCCAAAATGACTCGAAGGGATGGATAGCTCTTGTTTTCTGCGTTCTTCTCCTTCCGCTATTGCGAATTAGATAAAGAATGCCTTGTTCTGCACAAGATCAGGCGTTAGGAGTTTATCTCAACTTTGCAACACCAGGGTATTGCCCCTGCCCACATTGTTCCCACATTATCCTGGCTGCAAACTGCAAATTTTAGGCAGGAGAAACGAAGAGCAAATTTTAATGCAAAAGGGGAGGAATTGGGGTAGGAGGCAGCGGCGAAGAAGAAGATACAGTAAAAAAATGGTCTGAACCTCCCTTTTAAAAGCTCTGGGCATCTTCCCTTTAGATGCAGGGAGAATCATGGAATTGTAGAATTTCCAATGGAGGAAAAAACTGAATAATATTAACTGTGAAGATACATAGAATACAAGGGTTTAAGGTCAGTGAGAAAGAGGAGGATTGGTTTGAGAAGATGTTGAATTATTTCATAGAATCATAGAATCATAGAGTTGGAAGAGACCACCAGGGCCATGGAGTCCAACCCCCTGCCAAGTAGGAAACACCATCAGAGCACTCCTGACATATGGTTGTCAAGCCTCTGCTTAAAGACCTCCAAAGAAGGAGACTCCACCACACTCCTTGGCAGCAAATTCCACTGTCAAACAGCTCTTACTGTCAGGAAGTTCTTCCTAAAATCAAACCTATTTGGTAGGTTTGAACAATTTGGGACAATTAAAATGTGAAAAGTTGAATAAACCTTGTGGAGGGAGGAGTGTTAAGGTATATAGACGTGCACATATAGTTGATTTGAACATGTTATTATTGAATATTATTGAATATGTATATTATTGAATAAGTATATTCTGGAATATGTGGTATATTATTGAAACTTCTTCCTGAAGTTTAGAGGCCCGTTGCTTTTTTTTGTCATTATGGTATGTATTGTTGTGTTTTTATATTGTAAACTGCCCTGTGATCCTTGGATGAAGGGCAGCCTGGAAATTTAATAATAATAATATTTAATAATAATAATAATAATAATAATAATAATAATAATAATAGGATCTGGAAACCAAGCCTTAGGCCTGGAAAAGAGGAGACTGAGAGATCTGACAGCCATCTTCAAATATCTGAAGGGCTGTCACGTGGAGGAGGAGGAGGAGGAGGAAGAAGAAGAAGAAGAAGAAGAAGGAGGAGGAGGAGGAGGAGAATTTATTATTTATACCCCGCCCATCCGCCTGGGTTTCCCTAGCCACTCTGGGCGGCTTCCAACAGAATATTAAAATACAATAATCCATTAAACATTAAAAGCTTCCCTAAGCAGGAAGACGGAGCATGCTTGTTTTCTCCTGCTGTGGAGAGTAGGACTCGAACCCACAGCTTCAAGTTTCAAGAAAGGAGATTCCGGCTAAATAGACGGGGGAAATGGCGAGAACCGTTCGACAGTGGACCCGTGGGCTCCCTTGGGAACTGGCGGACTCTCTTTCGTTTGATATTTCTAAACAGTTGGATGGTTGGACCTCATGACCCTTAGGGGTTCCAGGGGGTCAGACTAGATGAGCCTTGGGGACCCTTTCAATTCCGTTCCTTTTCATTTATTGCCCCCGCTTTGCGCAGCACTTATTTTTGTTTTCTACGAAGCCATTCCAGCAACTTGATTTTGTTTATCTTTTTTTCTTCAGTGTTTTCTTGTATTGCATTACGGTCTCCTGGTGCCCATTGCCCTCCCGAAGTTTTAAGAATGATAATAATATCCCCCAAACCAGCAACAAGTCGGACATTCTTAAATTCTGCGGTGTCTTTCAGCTCTTTGGCTTCGGAGTTAAGAGACTCAGCCGGAGCGATGAACGATCTCTCCTGGTCAGCGGGTGTTTAAGCCACAGGGAAGCCTGGTGTCCTATTTGGCGCACGCTCCTTTGAGAACTGAATGGAGACTTTGGGTCCTGTGGAACTCTCTGCCACTAGATTCAGCAGCACTGTTTCAAGCTTTAAATGCCTGCTGAAAACCTGACCAGGCCTATGCCAGGCAATGAATAATACTTTCCACAAGGGTTAACTGGCGCCTGTTTTTTACTTTATGCATATGTGTGTCTTTACTGTATGGTTTTCCTAGAATTGTAGCGTTGGGAGGGGACCCAACGGGTCATCTAGCTCAACCCCCTGCGATGCAGGAAGACTTACAGAGCCAGTGCCACTGGCATGGCGCGTCAAGTCAGGGATGAGCCAGAAATAACACCGATGGCTTCTTGCACACCTGAAAAAACAAGACAGCGCAGAGTATCAAAACATCAAATTTAGAAGAATGCTAAATTGCTGTAGTCAGGCGGAGGGGAAGAACAACATCAGCAGCATTCTGCCTGCAGGCTTGCAAGCTAAATAAACCGGCCCTGGATGAAAAGAGGGAGAATTGGGGGCACCAGCCAGGAGACAAACTGGATCAAAATATAGTGGTACCTTGGTTCTGAAACGCCTTGGTACTCAAACAACTTGGAACCCAAACACTGCAAACCCGGAAGTAAGTGTTCTGGTTTGTGAATTTTTTTTCGGAAGCCGAACGTGCTCCGTTTTGAGCGCCACACTTCTGTTTTAAGAGTTATGCTGAGGTCTGTTTTCACCATTTATTTTGTGTTTGTTTTTGTGGCTCTTTTTGTGTGTGCGTAACTGTGTGGAACCCAGTTCAGCTACTGATCGATCGATTGATTGTGTGACCACAGTACATTGTTCATTGCTTTCAGTTTATGGACCAATGGTCTCATCAGATAGTAAAACTCATGTCAAATTGCTGTGTTTTTTTAAGGGGTTGTTTTTAAAAGTCTGGAACGGATTAATCCGTTTATGGGAAAGCATGCCTTGGTTTTGGAACGCGCTTTGGTTTTGGAACGGACTTCCGGAACGGATGAAGTCTGTGAACCAAGGTACCGCTGTATCGCCATTAGCAGAAACATAAGAAGCAGTCTTACGTAGGAAGTTTTTTGTCAGGACAGACAAAAGAAAAGTTCTTTTTCACACAATGCAGAATGTGAACTATGGAACTCCCTGCCACAGGAGGGCACCAGTCTAGGTGGCTTTAAAAGAGGATTAGACCTCCAGTACACGGGTGGCGCTGTGGGTTAAACCACAGAGCCTAGGACTTGCTGATCAGAAGGTCAGCGGTTCGAATCCCCGCGACGGGGTGAGCTCCTGTTGCTCGGTCCCTGCTCCTGCCAACCTAGCAGTTCAAAAGCACGTCAAAGTGCAAGTAGATAAATAGGTACCACTCCGGCGGGAAGGTAAACGGCGTTTCCGTGCGCTGCTCTGGTTCACCAGAAGTGGCTTAGTCCTGCTGGCCACAAGACCCGGAAGCTGTACACCGGCTCCCTCGGCCAGTAAAGCGAGATGAGCGCCACAACCCCAGAGTCGGCCACGACTGGACCTAATGGTCAGGGGTCCCTTTACCTTTATACACCAGGAATGCCCATTCCGGATGCCCACTTTAGAAAGGGGATGCTGCTTTAGAAAGGGAACATGGAAAGGTGCCCTGCCTGGATCAGGCTTCTTAGGTAGAATCCTGCATTGCAAGGGGGTTGGCCCTCGGGTCCCTTCCAACAATTTTTAATATTTTTTTTAATAAATCGGTTGAATGAATTGATGCACACCTCCTTCTTTGGTATGTTTGGGGTGAAGTGTGTCTGTTGTTGTTTAGTCATGTCTGCCTCTTCGTGACCCCCTGGACCAGAGCACGCCAGGCCCTCCTGTCTTCCACTGCCTCCCGCAGTTTGGTCAAACTCATGCTGGTCTCTTCGAGAACACTGTCCCACCATCTCGTCCTCCATCGTCCCCTCCATCTTTCCCAACATCAGGGTCTTTTCCAGGGAGCCTTCTCTTCTCATGAGGTGGCCAAAGTCTTGGAGCCTCAGCTTCAGGATCTGTCCTTCCAGTGAGCGCTCAGGGCTGATTTCCTTCCGAATGGAGAGGTTGGATCTTCTTGCAGTCCATGGGACTCTCCAGAGTCTCCTCCAGCACCAGAATTCAAAAGCATCCATTCTTCGGCGATCAGCCTTCTTTATGGTCCAGCTCTCACTTCCATACATCACTACTGGGAAAACCATAGCTTTGACTATACGGACCTTTGTTGGCAAGGTGATGTCTCTACTTTTTAAGATGCTGTCTAGGTTTGTCATCGCCTTTCTTCCAAGAAGCAGTCGTCTTTTAATTTCGCGGCTGCTGTCACCATCTGCAGTGATCATGGAGCCCAAGAAAGTAAAATCTCTCACTGCCTCCATTTCTTCCCCTTCTATTTGCCAGGAGGTGATGGGACCAGAGGCTATGATCTTCCTTTTTTTGATGTTGAGCTTCAGACCATATTTTGCGCTCTCCTCTTTCACCCTCATTAAAAGGTTCTTTAATTCCTCCTCACTTTCTGCCATCAAGGTTGTGTCATCTGCATATCTGAGGTTGTTGATATTTCTTCCGGCAATCTTAATTCCGGCTTGGGATTCATCCAGCCCAGCCTTTCCCAGGATGAATTCTGCATCTAAGTTTTTGCCAGGAGGTGATGGGCCCAGTGGCCATGATCTTTTCCCTTTTCTTGCGATGAATTCTGCATCTAAGTTTTTGCCAGGAGGTGATGGGCCCAGTGGCCATGATCTTTTCCCTTTTCTTGCGAGGAATCCTATTCGGAATAAGGGAATTTCCCTTTTTTAAAAAAGGGAAAAGTTGACAGCTATGTGACTCAGGGGTAGACTGCGCCCGGCCTTGGAGGCTCGCCCTTCCTGCCTCCGCAGGTCTAGATCCCGCCCCAAGCCGAGGATCGCTCTGCGCCTTGCTTTCCCTCCGATTTGCACCCGAACCCCGCAAGATGCTCAGCCGGCTCAACCTGCCCTCGGCCGTCGCCACTGCGCCTGCGCGCTCTCGCCACCCACCGACACCTCCATAGCGAAGCCCTTTCGGGAGCAGGAGAGAGGCGGGGGGCGTGGCTTCCCCACCCGGGCCCCGCCCCTTTCGAATCCTGCAACATTGTAGCCGCTCACGCGGAGGCTCCCGGCTTCCCCCCTCCCCCGGTAGGAACGAAACGGCGGTGGGGGGGGGGAGAGGAAAAGGGGGGGTGTTCTCTGGGAGGGGGGAGCCCCAAAAAGAAGATCACCCAAGGTTTCATTTATTTCTTTTAAATTGGGCGGCGGGGGAGGTGTCCCTTTAGGACTCAGGATTGGGGGGGGGATTCCAGCAGGGTTTTTTTTTGGGGGGGTGATCAGGAATTCCTATTGGGGAGGGAAGTCCCAGGAGGCCTGTAAGCCCCCCCCCAAATCCTAGGTCGTCTTCTTATCATGCGATTTCACGTAATTTTGTTTCCAAATGCTTCCCCCCCCCATGGAAAACGTTTATTTAGAGGTCCTACTTTTTTGGGGGGGTCAGGAATTCCTCGGGGGGGGAGTCCCAGGAGGCCTGTAAGCCCTCCCTTAAAAAAAACCCTGGGTCTTCTTCTTATCAGGCGATTTCACGTAATTTTGTTTCCAAATGCCACCCCCCCCAATGGAAAACGTTTATTCAGAGGTCGTGCTTTTCTGCAAGGCGCCTGGCTCTCCAAAATCCCCCCCCCCCGTTAGTGGAGACGCTATTGGGAATTAAGACCCCTATTATTATTATTATTATCATTATTATTAACCTTGCACTCATTTACCAGCTCTGTGTGTGTCTTTTTGCAAATCCGTTTCTGTGGTTTCCCCATCTCTCCCCCCCCCCCATCGCTTCCTCTCCTCTCTCTCCACCTTGAAAGCTCTTTCTAAAAGCAACCACCCCTTTGCCAGATCCCTGACACCTCCCTCTAGGATCCAGGGTGCCCCTCCATGGCCCACCTGTTTGAAGAAGGCCAGAAAGAAAGGTTTTCTGGGAGCTGATTGAGGGGTGAGTAGCTCCCAGGTGGAATACAGGTAGCAAAGTCATCCAGGAATTTCCAATTTCTCAGGTGGATCTGCAGAACCCCAAGGGGTTTGCAGGGGAAGAGAAATCCAGCAGTGTTAGGATCTGGAATTCTGCTGGTGGGTGGCGGCAGACTCTGCACGTGCTCAGAGGTACCCCTGTTTTTGCATATTTATTTATTTGGTGGCAGGTACGACAACCCTGTGAAGTAGATTGGGCCGAGAGGCTGGCCGAAGGTCATCTTTGGAGGGATTTGAATTCTGGTCTTCCCGGTCCTATTCTGACACGCTAAACCCAGATGGGATTACCTACTGGGTGCTAAGAGGCATGGCGGGGTGGTCTCAGTGGATCAAGTTCATCAGCTTTGTTCAGTTGAACGAAATGGCTCCAACAGGACCGGAATAAATCTGCAATTAATTGTGTACTGTTTTGGATTTTATCGTTATCTGCCTTAGTGTGTCAAGCAAGCCACTGTTCTGAATAATGCTTTTTTGTAGGGTAGGGGGGCTCTGGGGGTGACCGGGAAAGTCCGCGACCAGAAGGAGGAGGAGTATCAGGAAGAATGGATGAAATTTAAAGACTATTTAGCTAAATATGTTAAGATAACTTAATTGGAAAATCTTGCAAATAATAGATAGGATTTAAATATGTAAGGATAAGACTTAAGATGTTTAAAGCTAAATTAGAAAGAATGAAAGATGTTGAGTGATCAAGTTAATTTTTTGAGAAAATCGATTTGGAAAACTGTTAAAATGATATATGATGAAATTCAACCAAGGGGATTTGAGGAAGTCACTTAATAATGTTACCAAGATTTAAACAGGATGTCTGTATGTTTGTTTGTTTTGAATTTTTGAAAATTAATTTGAAAAATTTGGAAAAAAAAACAAAACAAAAATTTGGTAACCACTGCTCTAACCACTGCACCACATTGCCTCTCTTGCATGTGGGAATCTAGAGATCAGATGCTTCCCAGTCCTTCTAATGATGATTGGGGGGAGCAGAAAATAATTTAATCTCGTGCCAGGAAAAAGTTGAGTGGGTGTTATTGGAAGAAGCTGCTTGAGCAATAATTAGGAAATCTAAGCTTTAGTAATATCTAAGGTTTTCTTTTCCCCCGAACCGTCTCCCTCGCTCCTCAAGCAGGATCCATGCTGGGCCCGGTCGTGGTTCACCCTGAAGCCCCGGACGGCGGCTGGGGGTGGATTATCGTCCTCTCGGCCTTCCTCCAATCCGCGTTGGTCTTTGGCGTGATCCGTTCCTTCGGCGTCTTCTTTGTGGAGTTCGTGACGTACTTTGACGAGCTGTCTGGGCGGATCTCCTGGATCACCTCGATTGGGATCGCGGTGCAACAGTTTGCGAGTGAGTGGAGTGGCGGCGGGTGTGTTTGTTTGTGCGACACACACTTTGTCCTGCCTGCCTGCGCTCGGCGCGAAATCCTTGCCCCACATGCGCTGGGAAACTGCCTTCCGCGTCCTTCCTCGCCATTGGTCGGGGTGCTGTGATGTCACGGAAGCGCTCGCGAACATTCTGCGGCTCAGGCAGAATGGGCATGGAGACAGAACGTTGCCCAAGGATGAGGCGACCTTCTCTGGAAGGACTAAAAGATCAGAAACTGGTCCTAATATATCTATTAAAAATAAATATTATAATAATTAATACATGGTGCTATGGGGGAGTTCTGCTCCATATTTCTGAATTGCAATGGGGTTGGACCAGATGACCCTTTGGGTCCCACGCTTTCGAACCCTGCAGTTCTGTGATTCTAATAGCCCATAGCAGCGCCGGGTGCGAATTCCTGTTCAGAACTGGGGAAGGGTGATTCTGCTCCTTGCATCAGCAATGCAGTGACCGGCATCCCTTTCTCTTCCTTGGCAGGTCCGGTGGGCAGCGCTTTGAGCTCTCGCTATGGGGCCCGCCCTGTCGTCATGGCCGGCGGGTTTTTCTCAGGCCTGGGCTTCCTGCTGGCCTCCTTTGCCACCTGCCTGGCTCACCTGTACCTCTGCATCGGACTCCTCTCAGGTGCGTCGAAACTGCGTGACCTGCGTTGCTATCGTTTGCAAGAAACCAATCTTTCAGTGTGGACTTTGGAACTCCCTGCCTCTTGACACCAGGCAAGGTCCCTTCAAAGTGCTCTTTTCGGCACCTGCTAAAAACACCTCCAGCGGTGCAATGGGTCTCTGGCTGTTAACCTTGAGCCCACCCAAGGGGGCAGCATTCCGCATAGAAGGGGGGTTGGACTAGATGACCCTCAGGGGTCCCTCCGAACTCTACATTTCTATGAGTCTTGCTTAGGCAAGGCCCGTCCCCGATGCTTACAAAGCCGATGCAATTTTTAATCTTTTTTTAAGCATTTTTTTTCAAAAGTCCTTCATTTTTCCTATTGATAAATTTATTGCTTTATCATTTTTGCAAACCACCTTTGGGTCCTTAAACGATCAAGCAGCATCTAAATGCCATGAAATAACAAATAATCACTGTACAAACCTGCTTGCCCCCCCCAAACTATCCACTCTTGTGGGGTTTCACCCTGACTCTGCAACTGCAATGTGTTAGCACAAATGAGAGGCACAAATACAAGACGGGTGACACCTGGCTTGAGAGCAGTACATGTGAAAAGGATCTAGGAGTCTTGGTTGACCACAAACTTGACATGAGCCAACAGTGTGACGCGGCAGCTAAAAAAGCCAATGCAATTCTGGGCTGCATCAATAGGAGTATAGCATCTAGATCAAGGGAAGTAATAGTGCCACTGTATTCTGCTCTGGTCAGACCTCACCTGGAGTACTGTGTCCAGTTCTGGGCACCACAGTTCAAGAAGGACACTGACCAACTGGAACGTGTCCAGAGGAGGGCAACCCAAATGGTCAAAGGCCTGGAAACGATGCCTTATGAGGAACGGCTAAGGGAGCTGGGCATGTTTAGCCTGGAGAAGAGGCGGTTAAGGGGTGATATGATGTTGTTGTTGTTTAGTCGTTTAGTCGTGTCCGACTCTTCGTGACCCCATGGACCAGAGAACGCCAGGCACCTCTGTCCTCCACTGCCTCCCGCAGTTTGGTCAAACTCATGCTGGTAACCTCGAAAACACTATCCAACCATCTCGTCCTCCGTCGCCCCCTTCTCCTTGTGCCCTCCATCTTTCCCAACATCAGGGTCTTCTCCAGGGAGTCTTCTCTTCTCATGAGGTGGCCAAAGTCTTGGAGCCTCAGCTTCAGGATCTGTCCTTCCAGTGAGCACTCAGGGCTGATTTCCTTCAGAATGGAGAGGTTTGATCTTCTTGCAGTCCATGGGACTCTCAAGAGTCTCCTCCAGGACCAGAATTCAAAAGCATCAATTCTTCGGCGATCAGCCTTCTTTATGGTCCAGCTCTCACTTCCATACATGGGGTGATATGATAGCCATGTTCAAATATATCAAAGGATGTCACATAGAGGAGGGAGAAAGCTTGTTTTCTGCTGCTCCAGAGAAGCGGACATGGAGCAATGGATCCAAACTACAAGAAAGAAGATTCCACCTAAACATTAGGAAGAACTTCCTGACAGTACGAGCTGTTCAACAGTGGAATTTGCAGCCAAGGAGTGTGGTGGAGTCTCCTTCTTTGGAGGTCTTTAAGCAGAGGCTTGACAACCATATGTCAGGAGTGCTCTGATGGGGTTTCCTGCTTGGCAGGGGGTTGGACTCCATGGCCCTTGAGGTCTCTTCCAACTCTATGATTCTAGTTTTCCATCTTTTTGCGTGACGGGCATAATTATTATTATTTTTGCTTCCAAGATCTCAATATATTTATTTGGCGGTCCTTTTTTTTTTTTTTAGCAAAGGCTGAGGTAACAGAGAGATGAGGGGAGGAGAGCGTTGAGCCAGTCTTTGAAGAAAATGGCCGCCATTTTTTAAAGGCAGCCTCCTCCGAGCCAATGCCCTCCAGATGTTTCGACCACAGCAGATACCCTCCAGATGTTCCGGTCCAAAATGTTTTGGTCTGAAACATCTGGAGGAGAGAAGGAGAAGCCATATATCCAAGGGGATACTTGGATATCTGAGGAAGAAGCAAAGTCAGGTTCTGGTTCAAGATGGCTGCCGTTCCTGAGCAAATAGCCATGACACACAATGGCTTATTTATTCATTTTATGTGTTGGTTATGCAAACTTCTCCCCCCCCCCATTTTTTAAAATTAATTTTCCAAATTTATAACAAACAGATAAGAAAAAGAAAACCAAAACAAACCAACAAACATTTATCCTGATTATAATAATTCCGCTTTTGTTAATATTATTAGGTGACTTCCTTGAATTGGCTGAGTTTCCATATAAATCATTGCAACAGTTTTCCAAAACTATTTCCCCATAAAATTGACTTGGTCAATGAATATCTTACTTTCTTTTCACTTTTAACATAATATTTTGCACATCACATTTTCAAATCCTAGGCCTGTTTGGTACTCGCATGTAATTCTAATTATATTATCATAAGATATTTAGCTAAATAGTCTTTGAATTTCTTCCACTCCTCCTGGTCTCGGACTTTTCCGGTCAGGTCAGCTAGCTCCAAAAATCCCATCATCTTCATCTGCCACTCCTCCATTGTTGGTACTTCTTGTAATTTCCAATTTTTGGCCAGCAAAATTCTAGCAGCTGTTGTGGCATACAAAAACATCTTTTTTGAGCAATTCCAGACCTATTATTCCAAGTAGAAAGGCTTCTGGTTTCTTAATAAATGTATTTTTCAACATTTTTTCCAATTCATTGCATATCTTTTCCCAGAAGTCTTTCACCTTGGGGCAGGTCCACCACATAAAAAGTACCTTCTTTTTCTTTGCACTTCCAACCTAAATTATCATTCGTGTGGTAAATCTTTGCTAATTTTACCGGGGTTAAGTACCATCTATACATCATTTTCACAATGTTTTCTTTTAACGCAGTACATGCAGTGAACTTAACCCCTTTCCTCCACAACCTTTCCCAGTCTTCAAACATTATATTATGTCCAACATCTCTCGCCCAATCTATCATCACAGATTTAATTTGTTCGTCCTTTGTATGCCACTCCAACGTGGTTTTGCAAACTTTAGCACACACGGACATGGTTTGAGTTAAAATTCCTGAGGGCGGCTAACCGAGGGAAGGGTTAGGCCTCATTTTAGCTTAATGGTTGCCATCAATTTGATTTTAATTAATTTTTATAATGAAATTTTTTTAGAATGTTGCACTATTTTATTGTTGTTAGCTGCCCTGAGCCCGGCTTCGGCTGGGGAGGGCGGGATATAAATAAAATTTATCATTATTATTATTATTATCATTATTATTGTTGTTAAGTTGTGGGCGAACATATCAGACGACACAGCGATTCTTCCAAAGCAGCTCTTTATTTGTAAGCTGGAACAGAACTAAGCTGAGGAGCTCAGTCAGCCTGCTTATATAGAGCTCCAGAACAATGTAACTGTTGCCATTTTCTAAAACTATCCAATCACTGAACCTCACTTTTCGATCCTTCATTTGCATACAAACTATCCAATCATTGAACGTCACTTTCGATCCTTCATTTGCATAACTATCTACACCCTGTTGGCCCAGGGTGAGAACATAACTATTATTATTATTATTATTATTATTATTATTATTATTATTATTCCACTCATGGAAGGCCGCCATCTTGAAAAAGCCACCTATGGCATCCCATTTTTGCTTATGACGACCGTTGGGCGCAAGGATGGAGAAGGAGTGGCCAGCTTATGGCCGCCTCACTGGTGAATCATGACAACAGGATGCCTGTGCCTCCCTTTTTGCGTTTTGTTCTGGTCGCCTCGCCTCAGAAAGGGTATCGAGTCAAGTTGGGGAAAGGAAATGTTTATAGAAAAGATGGAGATTGCAGCTAGAGAAAAGCCTCTTTCCAGCAGGCTCTTTATTGATTGATTTGATTGGATTTGTATATTGCCCTTCCTCTGTCGATCTCAGGGCAGCTCAATAAAAAAAGAAAAACACAAAATACACGATAAAAACAAGAACAGGAATAAACCTCCCACAAACATGTTTTTAAAAGGGTATCAGATGTTAACCAGCCCAAGGCCTCGTTGAAGAGGGAATGTTTTTGCCTGGTGCCCAAAGGTGTATAATGAAGACGCCAGGCGAGCCTCACTGAGAGGAGCATCCCACGAATGGGGAGCCACTACCAAAAAGGCCTGTTCTCATGTTGCCACCCTCCTGTGAAACAGGCACATAAAGACGGGCCTCAGGGTACGGATCTGAGGGTCCAGGTCGGTTCATAGGTCCTTGAGGTATTGGGGTAATTCCCTTGGGGAGAGCATGAGGCTCTTCACCTCAGGGCTGCGGGTTCGAGTGCCGCGCTAGGCAAAACGACTCCCGTGTTGCAGGGGGTTGTGCTAGATGACCCTCGGGGGTCCCTTCCAACTCTGCGATTCCATTTTAAAGCTCCGCAGGCACAAAACCAGCACTTGGGGACGTTCTCGTTTCTACAACTAATCCAGAATGCGGCAGCTAGACTGGTGACAGGGAGCGGCCACCGAGACCATATAACACCGGTCCTGAAAGACCTACATTGGCTCCCAATACGTTTCCGAGCAAAATTCATAGTGTTGGTGCTGAACTTGAAAGCCTTAAACGGCCTCAAAGGCCCAGTAGACCGGAAGGATTGTCTCCACCCCCATCGTTCAGCCCAGACACGGAGGTCCAGCGCCAAGGGTCTTCTGGCGGTTCCCTCACTGCGAGAAGCCAAGTTACAGGGAACCAGGCAGAGGGCCTTCTCGGTGGTGGCGCCCGCCCTGTGGAACGCCCTCCCACAAGATGTCAAAGAGAAAAATAACTACCAAACTTTTAGAAGACATCTGAAGGCAGGCCTGTTTAGGGAAGCTTTTAATGTTTAATAGGTTATTGTATTTTAGTGTTTTGTTGTGACTGGGGAAACCCAGCCAGATGGGCGAGGTGTGAATATTATTATTATTATATTATCTCGGCAGGTTTCGGCTGGGCCCTGGTCTTCACGCCCTCCCTGGCATCTGTCGCCCGCTACTTCAAGCGACGCCGGACGCTGGCCACGAGCCTGGCCTTGACGGGTGTGGGCCTCTCGTCCTTCGCCTTCTCGCCCCTCTTCCAGCTCCTGGT
This sequence comes from Podarcis melisellensis, assembly GCF_964234715.1. Lineage (NCBI taxonomy): Eukaryota > Metazoa > Chordata > Lepidosauria > Squamata > Lacertidae > Podarcis > Podarcis melisellensis. Next base: position 4,181,932 of record NC_138545.1, on the reverse strand, counting down.
GGACACCTACGCCTGGCGAGGGGCCCTCCTCATCGTGGCGGGCATGTCCTTCAACCTGGTGGTCTGCGGGGCCCTCATCCGCCCCATCACCCTTAAGGAAGACCTGCCCGGTCCGGCGGGCCACGTTGCAAGAGGAACGTGCTGGTCGCGATTCTCCTCCCTCTTCGGCCTCCACCTCCTGGGCCACTTCGCCTTCATGAGGTTCGTCCTGGCCGTCACCTTGGTCAACACGGGCTACTTCGTCCCCTATGTCCACCTGGTGGCCCGCGCCAGGGAGCTGGGCTTTGACGAGTACCAGGCGGCCTTCCTCATGTCACTGGCGGCGGCGGCCGACCTGTGCGGCCGCCTCTTCTCCGGCTGGCTGGCCAACTGCCGCGGCTGCCGCCTGGCCCGCATCCTGGTGGCCTGGACCTTCCTGACCGGCGTGGCCTTGGTGGCCGTCCCGTGGGGCCGCGACTACCCGCTGCTGGTGGCCATTAGCCTCTGCTACGGGTTCTGCTCGGGGGCCCTGACGCCCGTCGTCTTCTCCATCATCCCCGAAATCGTGGGCATCGCCAACATCTTCAGCTCCATGGGGCTGCTGCAGATGATCGAGAGCATCGGGGGGCTGCTGGGGGCGCCCCTTTCTGGTAGGTGGTGTCATTTATCACCTTTATTTGCCCACCACGTAGGCGGTTCGAATCCCCGCGTTGGGGTGAGCTCCCGTTGCTCGGTCCCTGCTCCTGCCAAGCTAGCAGTTTGAAAGCACGTCAAAGCGCAAGCAGATAAATAGGTACCACTGCGGCAGGAAGGTAAACGGCGTTTCCGTGCGCTGCTCTGGTTTGCCAGAAGCGGCTTAGTCATGCTGGCCACATGACCCGGAAGCTGTACGCCGGTTCCCTCGGCCAATGAAGCGAGATGAGCGCTGCAACCCCAGAGTTGGCCACGACCGGACCTAATGGTCAGGGGTCCCTTTACCTTTACCTTACCACTGTAATTTTAAAAATAGAATGTAGAATCATAGAATTGTAGCAGTTGGAAAGGACCACAAGGGTCATCTAGTCCAACCTGCTGCAATGCAGGATTCTTCCCAAGAGGCCTGATCCAGGCAGGGCACCTTTCCATGTTCCTAGCGCAGCAGCATGCCCTTTCCGAAGTGGGCATCCGCACTGGGCATTCCCGGTGTCTAGCTGTCAACTTTCCCCTTTTCTTGCGAGGAATCCTATTCGGAATAAGGGAATTTCCCTTTAAAAAAGGGAAGCGTTGACATCTATGGCCCAAGGTCTCCCAGTGACCTTCACGTGGGGATTTGAACGCCGGCCTCTCCCAGGTCCTATTCTGACACTTGCAACCACTGCACGTGACTCTGATCCTGGCCTTCATTTTCCTCCCGTATTAACTGTTCCGGCACATAAATGAGCCTTTTAAGGTAAAGGGTAAAGGGACCCCTGACTGTTAGGTCCAGTCATGGCCGACTCTGGGGTTGCGGCGCTCATCTCACTTTACTGGCCGAGGGAGCCGGCGTACAGCTTCCGGGTCATGTGGCTGGCATGACTAAGTTGCTTTTGGCGAACCAGAGCAGCGCATGGAAACGCCGTTTACCTTCCCGCCAGAGTGGTACCTATTGATCTACTTGCACTTTGACGTGCTTTAGAACTGCTAGGTTGGCAGGAGCAGGGACTGAGCAACGGGAGCTCAGCCCGTCGCAGGGATTCGAACCGCCGACCTTCTGATCGGCAAGTCTTAGGCTCTGTGGTTTAACCCACAGCACCACCCTTAAATGAGCCTTTTAGCTCCTCACAAATAATTGGTTCCATGCCAGGCCTTGATAAAAGCAGGTTTGCAGCTTCTGGAATTGGAACTGGGTTAAGAGGTGTGTGTGGCCGAACATGTTCCAAATAAATTTCTGTCTCCGCAGGGAGGCGAAGCGGGTTTCCTACGCAGTTGCGTTTGGTTCCCAGCTCAAGGAGAGAGATAGGAACACTGGAATGGCCCTCTGTCAGGGGGTCCATTTACCTCCGTGTGGCCTGTGCCAGCGGGTAGCCAACACGGTTCCCGTCGTACTGCAGCTCCCATCATCCAGGAGAAATCAACTCAGCTGACTCAGGATGATGGGAGTTGTAGTCTAACAACGTCTAGGTGAGGGGCATTGGGACTGAAGTACTTTCCAATAGAGCAGCCTTTCCCAAACTCGAGTCCCCAGATGTCATTGGACTACAACTCCCATCGTCCTTTACTACTGACCCTTCTGGCAGGGCCTGATGGGAGTTGTAGTGCATTACTAGCAGCAGTTCACCAAGAGTCTCTCCAAGGCCTACCTTGATATGAACCTGGGAGTATCTGCCTCTAAACCAGCGGTTCTCAACCTGTGGGTCCCCAGATGTTGTTGGACTACAACTCCCATCATCCTTGATCACTGGTCATGCTGGCGAGGAATGATGGGAGTTGTAGTCCAACAACATCTGGGGACCCACAGGTTGAGAAACACTGCTCTAAACAGCCCTTTCTGGGCAAAGTGACGGCACTGCCAGTTATTATGTTCTAGGTGTGTCTTGAGGCTTATGTTCTAGGTGTGTCTTGAGGGTTATGTTCTAGACCGCCCTTCCCCAATCTCATACCCTTCAGGTGTTTGGGACCTCATCTCTTCCCGCCTGTAACCACTGACCCGGGCTGACAGGAACTACAGTGCAAAACATCTGGAGGGCACTACTGGTCATGCTGGCTAGGTGTGATGGGAGTTGTAGTCCAACAACATCTGGGGACCCACAGGTTGAGAAGCACTGCTCTAAACTACCTCTAAACAGCCCTTTCTAGACAAGGAAACCAAGCAAATAATCTCCCTACGACTGCTAGGTCCACACCTGCATCAGTGCCAAACATCTGGAGGGCACTAGGTTGGCACCGACTGTTCTAGGTTGTTCTAGGTCGCTCTTCCTTTCTCTTCCAGGTTGGCTGAGGGACGCAACGGGGGACTACGTTGCTTCTTTTTTAGCGGCCGGGTCGTTCATGTTCGCCGGAAGCCTTGTCCTGATGACTCTGCCCAACTTCTCCACCTGCCTTGCCCCTCCGTCTGTGCCAGAACCCAGTGCCAAGATGGAAGCTGGCGAGGGCACCCTCTTGGCATCAGCAACTGCTCCCGTGGGGGTCCTCTCTCCCCACGACTGCCACCCTTACAAGGTCATTCCTGAGACAGAGGAGCCGCTGACAAAGAGCTGATCACCCAAAGCCAGCCTTTCCCAACTAGATGTTGCTAGACTACAACGCCCATCATCCTTGGCTGTTGGCTAAGCTGGCTGTGGATGGTGGGAGTTGTAGTCCAACATCTGTGCGGTGGGCAAAGGTTAAAGAACAAGAATGGGGAACCTGAGGCCCTCCAGACGTTGCTAGACTACAGCTCCCATCATCCCTGGCTGTTAACTGTGGATGATGGGCGTTGTAGTCCAACAATACCCAGAGGAGCACATTGGCTACTCCAGGACTAGAGAGAATAACCTTGTTGGGACCAGCGTGGGGTGAGAAGGTTTGGGTGGCATCTTCCAACCATGCATTTAAAGCAAAAAGTAATAATCCTGGGAGTTGTAGTTTGTTAAGGGCGCTGGGAACTGTAGTTCCGTGTGGTGTGCAGATGCGTCCTTGAAGAGGAGCTGGTTTTCTTGTTGTGGAAGCTGGTATTTCCCTTTGCACGTGCCTTAACTAACGCACCACCGTTCCCCTGAGCCAGCCGCAGAGGTTGGACCATGTGCGTGAAAACAGACTCGCTCCAGCAACCGAACGTGGAGGCGAACTTTGGACCACCCCAGAGGAATGCCTTCTGTAAACTTTTACGAGGCTCCTCATTGATGCCCATGCAAGGGACTCAGTACCCCCTGGAAAAGACCCTCGTAGCATTTGGACATTCCAGGACGCTCATAGGGAGGGACTTCAGTATCCCATAACCCGCTCAATCCGCAGACCTCTGAAATAGTAAACGCCGACCCCTTAACATTCTCCGTTTGGCTAGCAGAGCCGCCGTCTCTCGTAGCATCCGCCCCTCTCTCTTCACGCAATCGTGGGGTCGATTTTGCAACTTTCCGCAAGGGAGGACGGATCAGAGCGTCCATTGTAAACTCTGAAATGTGACTCCTTCCCCGCCCCATTCAATTTAGGATTAAAAACGTGACGTTTTGACGGAACTGTTTTCTGCAGTCTGCGGCCGTATTTGTTCTTAATTTATTAATTTGGTCATTCCGGCAGTTGGTGAAAATAAAATCCACAGCGAAAATGGCTTGAGCTGTTCCATCTGATCACATCTTGCGAGGAGGGGGTGGCTAATCTTTGGGGGGCTTTCCAGATGTTCTCAAGCTCTCACCTGTGGCCACATGTTGGGAGGGGTCAGGGTCCAACATCTGGAGGGTCTCCAAATCCGCCACCCACTGTTATAAGTGTTTGTGGGGAGTGGGGTTAGTGAATCATCCCTGAGCCCTTTCATTTTGTTTGGGAGACATACCGTATTTTTCGCTCTATAAGACGCACCAGACCACAAGACGCACCCAGGTTTTGGAGGAGGAAAACATGGAAAAAAATATTCTGAATCTCAGAAGCCAGAACAGCAAGAGGGATCGCTGCGCAGTGAAAGCAGCAATCCCTCTTGCTGTTCTGGCTTCTGGGATAGCTGCGCAGCCTGCATTCGCTCCATAGGACGCACACACATTTCCCCTTACTTTTTAGGAGGGAAAAGTGAGTCATATAGAGCAAAAAATACGGTAGTTCGGGAAATGAATCTGGCGCCTTCTGATGGTTGCAAACCACAAATCCCATTAGCCCTTGCCCATTGCAGCTATCTAAAACACCAAGTTGGCAAAGACTGCCCTAAGGGAATACATTATTTTATTGTATTTATTTATTTAAAAAAAGGCTACTATTTCATTTAAAAATAACAAAGTGGTTTACAACACAAATGCATTGCAGCATAGCTGTCAACTTTTCCCTTTCCTTGCGAGGAATCCTATTCGGTATAAGGGAATTTCCCTTAAAAAAGGGGGAAGGTTGGCAGCTATGAATTGCAGGGGGTTGGGCTAGATGACCGTTGGGTCCCCTCCCGACGCTACAATTCTAGGGAAACCATACAGCAAAGACACATATATGTATAAAGTAAAAAAAAACAGACACCAGTTAACCCTTGTGGAAGCCGTATTCTTCATTGCATGAGTAGGCCTGGTCAAATTTTCAGCAGGCATTTAAAAGTTGAAATAGTGCTGCTGAGTCTAGTGGCAGAGAGTTCCACAGGACCCAAAGTCTCCATTCAGTTCTCGAAGGAGCGTCGCCAACTCTGTTTCTGAATAGGTAGAGTTGGGAGAGTCTCAAAGGAGTCCCCCAGCCCAATCCCAGCAATACAAACAACATCTTTTGCTGCTTTTTGGCTGCAAATACATATGTCGAAAACAGCTGGAGGGCTGTTCCCTACCTCTCCTCTAGAGAGCTGGAAGAGGGAAGGGAAGGATGATCTCAGGCAAGTTCGACAAGCAGCTGACCTCGAAGCCACCTGGTGGACTTTGAGGCCTTCGGGTGTGCTGGGCCCCTCTCCACGGGCCAGAATCTCACCCTTTGGAACTTGTTTTTCCAATCTGCAATAAAATCATTATCCTTTAAGCCAGAAAGCTTGCAGCCGGCGAAGGGAGAGGAATTGGACTGGCTCAACACTTTCACCCATAAGTTTCCCGGTCCTAAATTTGCATGGAAAACAAACAAGAGGAAAAAGGGACAGGAAGCAAAAATAAAATAAAAATTAAGGCAGTTATTTACTTATTGCATTTATATCCCACCATTTGTGGGAGCTCAAGGTGGCAGGTACGTGGTTCTCCCCCAGCCCCTTCATTTATTCCGCACAACGACCCTGTAAGGCAGACCAGGCTGAGAGCCTAAGGGTGCCCAGGGAGCTTCATGGGGAATTTAAACCCTGGTCTCCCAGGTTCCACTCTAACCACTGCACCACACTGGCTAGGCAGTGAGTGAGCCCAATGGGACTCTGAGAATGGTACGGTTGGAAGGGACCCCCAAAGGTCATCCAGCCCACCCCCACCCCGGCAAGGCAGGAACCACTGGTAAGTGGGTAAAGGTAAAGGGACCCCTGACCATTAAGTCCAGTCGTGGCCGACTCTGGGGTTGCGGCGCTCATCTCGTTTTATTGGCCGAGGGAGCCGGCGTACAGCTTCCAGGTCATGTGGCCAGCAGGACTAAGCTGCTTCTGGCGAACCAGAGCAGTGCACGGAAATGCTGTTTGCCTTCCCGCTGGAGTGGTACCTATTTATCTACTTGCACTTCATGCTTTCTAACTGCTAGGTTGGCAGGAGCAGGGACCGAGCAACGGGAGCTCACCCCGTCGCGGGGATTCGAACCGCCGACCTCCTTCCACATGACCTTCCGCTGTGTTCCATTCTGGGCAACCTGCTGAGGGCCAGGTGCCAGCGGTGGGCATGGCCAGAGGTGAAAGTGGGTGGAGCAACTGGTGCAAATTTACCTTTGTGATGGACGCTGGTTTTTAGCATAGACAAATTCCAGTCTCCGTCCTCCGTATAGGCAGAAGGCAAGATCAGAAGACACAACCCAGCCAGCTGAAAACATTTGAGGTGTGTGTGAAGCAACGGGTGTTGCCTGGGGGGAGGATTTTGAGGGCCAGAAAGAGCTGGAGGGCCACACTTGCCCCCCCCCCGACCTTAGGTTCATTCACTCTCTTGCAAACTCTCTCTCAAGTTTATTCGCTCTCTTGCAAGACTCAACTGATCCGTGGCTCTTTTTGCAAATTTTCCATGGGTGGTGCTGTGGGTTAAACCATAGAGCCTAGGACTTGCCGATCAGAAGGTCAGCGGTTCGAATCTCTGTGACAGAGTGAGCTCCCGTTGCTTGGTCCCTGCTCCTGCTAACCTAGCAGTTCGAAAGCACATTAAAGTGCAAGTAGATAAATAGGTACCACTCCGGCGGGAAGGTAAACGGGGTTTCCATGTGCTGCTCTGGTTCGCCAGAAGCTGCTTAGTCATGCTGGCCACATGACCCGGAAGCCGTACGCCGGCTCCCTCGGCCAGTAAAGCGAGATGAGCGCCGCAACCCCAGAGTTGGCCATGACTGGACCTAATGGTCAGGGGTCCCTTTACCTTTACCTTTACCTTTAAGAGAAACCAGTAGGAGAACACTTCAATCTCCCAGGACATTCTATACAAGATCTCAAAGTAGCTGTTCTACTACAAAGGAATTTCAGAAACAGACTGGAAAGAGAAGCTGCTGAATTGCAACTTATTACCAAACTTAAAACCATGGAGAGACCTGGTCTGAACAAAGACATTGGATTCTTATCTCATTATACATGACAAAGCCACTTTTCACCTTCTCACCCCTTGCTTTTTCCTGTAAGACCTATTGCAGTCGTTAAGAGTCGTCAACAGGCTCATCACAGCTATCTGCCAATCACCCATTCCCACCACCCTTCTGAGTAATACCCCTCCCCACCTTCTCACTATATAGAAGGGTCTGGTGACTTCTGTTTCAGTGTATCTGAAGAAGTGTGCATGCACACGAAAGCTCATACCAAGAACTAACTTAGTTGGTCTTTAAGGTGCTACTGGAAGGAATTTTTTTATTTTGTTTTGACTATGGCAGACCAACACGGCTACCTATCTGTAACTTTAACTTTCAAGTCGGCTGGCAACTGACCTCTTGCAAAGCTCACTTTTCATAGCTGCCTTGCTGACGACTTCACTAATGGGGAAATGAACAGACACTCTGGTTCCTTGGCAAAATCTGCAGGCCAGGCCTGGGGACCACGACCCTAAGATTTTTTTTGGGGGGGGGGGCAAACACCATCCCAAAATGGGAGAGAGGCTGTTAAAGTCGGGATTCTGGGAAGCTGAGGACCGCATTGCCACAACACGGCTTAGGTCACTGTGCTTTTTAGACCCTAAAAGGCTGACGCACACACTTTGGACAGAAGATATCTTTAGTCCAATCTTCAGCGGCAGAGTATAATAACCCGTGTCCTCGACTGACTCACTCTCCTCTGATCCTCTGAACGGAAAGATAGCGACACCGCTCTCTGGCGAAGGACGGTACTGGTTATTTCATCCCCACGGCTCACACTTTGCTGCCTCTAGCTAACTGTGTTTAGATAAGATAATTTATTACGGTCGGAGACCAGCTTATAAAGCACACTTGGGGGTATAGGCACAGAAGTAAAACAGACAATTAAAACAATGTACAGCAATAAATTTAGAAGCGATGTACAACAATAAACTATCCCAGGGAGTTGACTCAGAGTCACCCATGGAACTGAGTTTGGGGATTTTCTTAACAAACTAATTTGGGTTGGGGGATGGTCTGCGCCTACAGATCTGTACACAGAATCTGGCAACCATCCAGGTCATCTTCTGATCTTTGCCTAACAGGAAAAGGTCAAATTTTTGCTTTTGCGGGAGGTCGGTGAGCCTCACCAGTAAGGGATCCATGATCTTACTATGTGCCTCTTCATAAAAGGGACATCTAAAGAACAGGTGTTCTGGGCTTCCTATCTCCCCCAATGGACAGGTGCAAAGTCTCTGAGCATACAGGACTTTTCTAAAGGTAACGGTGTTATTCTTTAATTGGTATACCACTTTTAATCTGTAGAACCCTGGGTGGTGAAAAGACAAAATAAAAAGGCAACGAACAAGCGAAGAAACCAATAACCCACCCCCCTGCACTCAAAACCACATTTAAAAGGACATTCCCACATTGCAGAATGACTCTCAGGGTCCCTTCTTAAAATTCTATGATTCTATGATAGAATTAACCCGCCAGAGGCCTGGTTGAAGATAAATGTGTATCATGTATTCTGTAAAGCGTTCAGATAAAACAACTGTTGGTGGTGAAATTTGGTGCCCTGCCGTCAACTTTCCAAGTTTCTTTTTTTTCTCTTCACAATAATATTTATTGTTTTCAATACATAAACATAACAAAAAAGAAAGAATTAACGATAACAAAGGGAAAAGAATGAAACAGGGGGGAAAAGAAAGAGAAAAAGAATATAAAACATACAATACAACAGATCATCACTTGACTAACACTTAATTAAAGATCCATCTTCCTAAACATATTATTTGGCTTCCTCAAATCTCTTCCATCTGAATTTCTTAGTAATTATATATAGCAGTTTCCAATATCATTATGTCATAAACCATATCGGTCATAATCCTATTTCCTAACTTTTCTTTTTGTACATTTTCTTATTTATATATTTAATCCCAATTTAATCCTAGGCCTAATTGATTCTTTCAAGTGATTGCATATCTTTAATATTACAATGTTTATTCAAATAGTCTTTGAATTTCTTCCAATCTTCTTGGTGTTCCTCTTCTTTCTGGTCGCGGATTCTCCCGGTGAGATCAGCCAGCTCCATAAACTCCATCATCTTCACAACTTTCCAACTTTCTAGACCTCAAGGGGGCAGGACCTGAGGAGTCCTGAGGTTAGCCCATGAAGCTGACACGCCTGATTCAGACAATTCAGACTATGGCCTCCTAGGTGAACATTTGCTCGATGCTGCTTCCTGGGATATTTGAAAGTCAAAGATGACACAGGAATACCGTGATTGGTGTTTTCATTCTCAAACAGCAGCTGCAGAGATTCAGTTAATTTACACACACAACTGCGCAGAGGAAAACATGGACATTTTGGACTGCAATTCCCATCATTTGCCCGCCGCCTCATGGACAATAATACCCAGATTCTCAACATTTTAATATTTTTTTAATAAAAGAGCAAGTTTTTAGCTTCTGTAGAACCTGAGAAATAAGGCAAAATCTGCAGGTAATATTTTCAATTTTTTTTCTGCTGAGAAATGGGGCTGCTCCATCCTTTCAGTGTTTTATTCACTTCCCCCTCTCCTGGAAACAACAGCAACAACAATTTTTTATTTATACCCCGCCCATCTGGCTGGGCTTCCAACAAAATATTAAAATACAGTAAAGCATCAAACATTAAAAGCTTCCCTAAAGAGGGCTGCCTTCAGATGTCTTCTAAAAGTCTGGTAGTTGTTTTTCTCTTTGACATCTGGTGGGAGGGAGTTCCACAGGGTGGGCGCCACCACCGAGAAGGCCCTCTGCCTGCTTCCCTGTAACTTGGCTTCTCGCAGCGAGGGAACTGCCAGAAGGCCCTCGGAGCTGGATCTCAGTGTCTGGGCAGAACTATGGGGGTGGAGACACTCCTTCAGGTATACTGGACTGAGGCCGTTTAGGGCTTTCAAGCTCAGCACCAACACTTTGAATTGTGCTCGGAAACATCCTGGGAGCCAATGTACGTCCTTCAAGACCGGTGTTATGTGGTCTCGGTGGCCGCTCCCAGTCACCAGTCTAGTTGCTGCATTCTGGATTAGTTGTAGTTTCCGGGTCACCTTCAAAGGTAGCCCCACATAGAGCGCATGGCAGTAGTCCAAGCAGGAGATAACCAGAGCATGCGCCACTCTGGCGGGGAAAATTCCTGCAGCTGCCATCCATTTGTGAAGACAGCATCTAAAAAAATACCCAAAGGGCTGTCGCGAGGAAGATGGAACAAGCTTGTTTTCCCCTGCTCTGGGAGGCAAGACCCAAACCAACGGACTCAAATTGTAAGAAAGGCCAATCCGACTTAACATTAGGAAGAACTTTCTGACGGTAGAAGCTGTTTGACCGTGGAACAGACTCCACACAAGAGGGGAGGTTTTTAAGCAGAGGTTGGACAGCCATCTGCCAGGGATGCTTTCGCTGTGACCCCTGTATCGAAGGGGGTTTGATCTAGATGACCCTCAGGGTTCCCTTCAAACTACAATTTCTATGATTCTAGGACGCAGGTGGCGCTGTGGGTTAAACCACAGAGCCTAGGACTTGCAGATCAGAAGGTCGGTGGTTCGAATGCCAGCGACGGGGTGAGCTCCTGTTGCTCGGTCCCTGCTCCTGCCCACCTAGCAGTTCGAAAGCACATCAAACTGCAAGTAGATAAATAGGTACCACTCCAGCGGGAAGGTAAACGGCGTTTCCGTGCGCTGCTCTGGTTCGCCAGAAGCGGCTTAGTCCTGCTGGCCACATGACCCGGAAGCTCTACGCCGGCTCCCTCGGCCAGTAAAGCGAGATGAGCGCCGCAACCCCAGAGTCGGCCACGACTGGACCTAACGGTCAGGGGTCCCTTTACCTTTACTTTATGACCCTGGAAGGTGGTGGCCTCTCCTTTTCTGGAGGATTTTAAACAGAGGTTAGATGACGATACGGCACGATAATCTTTATTGTCATTGTCCCATACAGAACAACGAAATTGAAAAAATCTACATCAGGCATTCAAAAACCAACAAGCCTGCTACCCCAGCCTGGGTAACCCCCTAAAAACTCTGACACCCCATAATTAAACGCAATATACTCCCACAGAGACTACCTCACATTGCGTTTAAAACCCAAATCGCATTTGGATAAAAACTATTTCTCAGGCGGCTAGTCCTAGTCTTTATAACGCTATGATCATCTGACAGGGACTCTTTAAATAATATTACAGTATTTAAAGTGGGGTTTTTTGTTTTTGGTTTTATTTAAAAAAAACACCTTTCTTTTTCACCAAAGAGATTCCAAGAATTACACAAGACCAATAAAAGCAAGATATTCCCTGCCTCCAGACTCCATTCTTTGGTTATTAAATCGCTAATAAACCTGTCGCCATTACAGGGGCCCTGCTATCAACAAACGGTTTCGACATTATCTATTATGCTCCCTTTGTTGGCATTTGGCGATGAATTTAACTAACTCACCCTGACAGGGAGGAGAAAATGGTTTTGATTTATCCTTATAAATGCAACCGAAGTTAATTTAGAGTTAGGAATGAACTCTGGATTTTGATTTAGCCGCTTTCGAACCAGACGGTGGCTTGTAATTTTGATCTGAGCAGGCTATGGTTTGTTAAAGCCCTGAGGGATAGTTTCCCCGTTGCAAAATAGACAGCTTTTGTCAACCTGGTGCCCGCTGGATGTTTTGGACTACAATTCCCACCATCCCCAGCCAGCACATCCATCATAGATGATGGGAGTTATAGTCTGGCGAGCGCCAGGTTGACAAAGGCTGTCCTAAGTCAGTGCTCTTCATTCTTGAGTCCCTAGACGTCATTGAACTACAACTCTCATCATCTGTGACAATTATTATTATATTTATATCCTGCTTTTTCTTCTCACTCAAGGTGGCTTATAGCTAAAACAGAAACAGAGGGGGAGGGAAATGATAATTAAAAATCAATTATCAAACATTAATAGAAAATATCATAGAATTGTAGAGTTTGAAGAGACCCAAGGGTTATGTAGTGCAACCCCCTGCAAAGCAGCAAATTGTGCGATCTATTGAAACACAGAGATCATTAAAATAAAAACAGTGCCAGCCCTTTCCTTAAAAGCAATTGTCTTAGCTAACTCAGAATGTCGGGAGTTGTAGTCCATAATTTCTGGAGGGCAAGGATTTCTCGAAGCCAGTGTTTTTTCAACCTGGGGTTTCCCGGATGTTGTCAGACAACTCCCATCATCCACGGCAATTGGCTAAGCTGACTCTGGACGATAGGAATCATAGAATCATAGAATCATAGAATTGGAAGAGACCACAAGGGCCATGGAGTCCAACCCCCTGCCAAGCAGGAAACCACATCAGAGCACTCCTGACATATGGTTGTCAAGCCTCTGCTTAAAGACCTCCAAAGAAGGAGACTCCACCACACTCCTTGGCAGCAAATGCCACTGTCGAAGAGCTCTTACTGTCAGGAAGTTCTTCCTAATGTTTAGGTGGAATCTTCTTTCTTGTAGTTTGGATCCATTGCTCCGTGTCCGCTTCTCTGGAGCAGCAGAAAACAACCTTTCTCCCTCCTCTATGTGACATCCTTTTATATACAGTGGTGCCTCGCAAGACGAAATTAATTCGTTCCGCAAGTCTCTTCGTCTTGCGATTTTTTCGTCTTGCGATGCACGGTTTTCCATAGGAATGCATTGAAAATCAATTAATGCGTTCCTATGGAAAACGCCTTCCCCCGACCTCTTCTGGCGGGCGGCATTTTAAAATCGCCCGGGACAGCGGAGGACTTCTCCGCTGTCCAGGGCGATTTAAAAGCCCCTGGGAAGGCAGGCAGGGGGGACAAAGGCTTTCTCGCCCCGCCGCTCGGCTTCGGGACTTCGTTCCGATGCCGGGCGGCGGGGGGAGGCTTTCTCGCCCGGCCGCCCGGCTTCGGGACATCGTTCCGATGCCGGGCGGCTGGGGGAGGCGTTCCTGCCCCACCGCCCGGCATCGGGACGATGCCCCGAAGCCGGGCGGCGGGGGGAGGCTTTCCCGCCCGGCCGCCCGGCTTCGGGACATCGTTCCGATGCCGGGCGGCTGGGGGAGGCGTTCCTGCCCCACCGCCCGGCATCGGGACGATGCCCCGAAGCCGGGCGGCGGGGGGAGGCTTCAAAAGCCGTCCGGGGGCTTTTAAATCGCCCCAGACAGTCCCGGGGCGATTTAAAAGCCCCCGGTTAGGCAGGCAGGGGGGACTTTTGCCCCCCCTGCCTGCCTTCAAAAGCCGTCCGGGATAGCGGGAAGCGCTTCCCTGCTATCCCGGACCGCTTTTAAAATGCTGGCGGTGGGGAGCAAAGCCTTTCGCCCCCGCCGGCCTTCCTGGACCTCTTCTGAAGTCCGGAGGGGGGGGGGAAGGCTTTGCTCCCCACCGCCAGCATTTAAAAAAAGGTCCCCGAGATTTCCCTATGGGCTTTCGTCTTGCGATGCAAGCCCATAGGGAAAATCGTCTAGCGAAGCGTCGCAAAAACCAAAAAACCCTTTCGTCTTGCGGGTTTTTCGTCTTGCGAGGCATTCGTCTTGCGGGGCACCACTGTATTTGAACATGGCTATCATATCACCCCTTCACCTCCTCTTCTCCAGGCTAAACATGCCCAGCTCCCTTAGCCGTTCCTCATAAGGCATCGTTTCCAGGCCTTTGACCATTTGGGTTGCCCTCCTCTGGACACGTTCCAGTTTGTCAGTGTCCTTCTTGAACTGTGGTGCCCAGAACTGGACACAGTACTCCAGGTGAGGTCTGACCAGAGCAGAGTTGTAGTCCAACATATCTGGTGGGCTGCTCTAAGCCGATGCTGATTACAGATGTCGCTCCCTTGTTGCTGGGCAACTTACGTATCAGTCACCCACCCAAAATCCTCGGGCAAAGATGACAGGAAGAGTTAGAGGTCAGACAAAACAGAGAGTCTATGAGGAATAGAGAATATATAAAGAATACTTTAAAAACTATGGTGTAAACAGAAATCTCCTGGCAGAATTAGACTGATCCTTGAAATTCATAAAAGGCAACTGAGGTATAATAAAAAATCACAAGAAACAGGTAACTGCGGTATAATGTATATACTGTACCGTATTTTTCGCTCTATAAGATGCACCAGACCACAAGATGCACCTATTTTTGGAGGAGGAAAACAAGAAATAAAATATTCTGAACCTCAGAAGCCAGAACAACAAGAGGGATCACTGCGCAGTGAAAGCAGTGATCCCTCTTGCTGTTCTGGCTTCTGGGATAGCTGCGCAGCCTGTATTCGCTCCATAAGACGCACACACATTTCCCCTTACTATTTAGGAGGAAAAGAGTGAGTCTTATAGAGCAAAAAATACGGTAACAGATAAAGTACAATGAGAATAATTGGAGGTTGTTTTAAATGTTTGCAGCACTTTTTATTTCTAATTGTGTGAATAATCATTGCACTAACAAAATACTTAATGTTGAGGAATTCCATAATCACGTATGTTTTTTCTCTTCTGTTTTCCTGGATTTTTATACACTTGTCCTTATCTTGCGTTTTCCTTTTCTTTCTTTCTTATGTTGTAAACTTGTAATGCCAAATACTGCATGGATATATTCGTTTTAACTCAATAAAGATTGACTAAAAATACCCCACAAAATCCTTGGGCTCCCAAGCCTCAAAGGAAAATACTTCCAAGCAGGTCCGAGTCCTGGATTTGGTCGCAGCCCAAGTCCGTCCACCCAAATCGCTCAGATCCCAGCGCACAGACGTAGGCAACCTCGTCGATTGTGGCGTCTGGAAAAACAAAGTTGCACAAATGAAGAAGTCTATTGGGTGAGGAGTGAAGATGATTTAAGGACACCGGCGGAGGAGACTTTGTCCTGGCCGAGACGGTGCCTCTGGGCTGAAGCCCAGATTCTCCGCCAGTTGCTCGAAAGCCCCAGATTTCTTGGAAGTGTGAAGACAGAAAAACTCCAGTCCAGAATTTCACCCCCTGCGGCTGTGCTGGCCGGGACAAGGCCTCCTGGTGAAAGGGTGAGTAAAGGTAAAGGTAAAGGGACCCCAACCATTAGGTCCAGTCGTGTCTGGGGTTGCGGCGCTCATCTCGCTTTACTGGCCGAGGGAGCCGGCGTATAGCTTCCGGGTCATGTGGCCAGCAGGACTAAGCCGCTTCTGGCGAACCAGAGCAGCGCACGGAAACGCCATTTACCTTCCCGCCGGAGTGGTACCTATTTATCTACTTGCACTTTGAGGTGCTTTGGAACTGCTAGGTTGGCAGAAGCAGAGACCGAGCAACGGGAGCTCACCCCGTCGCGGGGATTCAAACTGCTGACCTTGTGATCGGCAAGTCCTATGCTCTGTGGTTTAACCCACAGCACCACCCATGTCCCTTGCAAATGGCTTTAGATACCTCCTTTAAAGGTAAAGGTAAAGGGACCCCTGACCGTTAAGTCCAGTTGCGGATGACTTTGGGGTTGAGGGCGCTCATCTGGCTTTACTGGCTGAGGGAGCCGGCATTTGTCCGCAGTTTTTCCAGGTCATGTGGCCAGCATGACTAAGCCGCTTCTGGCGAACCAGAGCAGCGCACGGAAACGCCGTTTACCTCCCCGCCGGAGTGGTACCTATTTATCTACTTGCACTTTGGCGTACTTTCGAACTGCTAGGTGGGCAGGAGCAGGGACTGAGCAACGGGAGCTCACCCCATCGCGGGGATTCAAATTGCTGACCTTCTGATCAGCAAGTCCTAGGAGCAGGGGGAGAGGTACAGCTGGAGCCTTGGAGAGATCAGCTGCGTGGTTAATTTTATCAGGCGTATAGTTTGATTTCTGTGCTTTTTCGGTGGTGGGAAGTGTGCATTTGTGGTTCTTTTCTGCAAGGGTACTACAGCAACAGAAGTGCATTATCAACAGATCTATGTTGGACATGTCATTCTACTTTATTAGCTGTTCTACAATGAGAGGCAGTATCGTGCAGTGGTTAGAGCATCAGACAGGGGTCGGCAAGGTTTACCTCGCCTGGCCGGTTCACTCCAGTGGAGATCCCTCCGTGGGCCGGATCACAGCCGCGATTTCCAACGTCTGCGTCTGCACAGGCGCAATTTCCGGCGCTGCGGAAGTGAGTCCCTGTGCTGCGCTGCACCACTTTAGCGCAGCGTGCGGGGACTCACTGAGCAGGCGGCTTGGTTCAGGGCCGGTTAAACGACTCCCGTGGGCCGCTTGTGGCCCATGTGCCTTAGGTTGCCTACCCCTGGACTAGGGCCTGGGAGACCTGGGTTCGAATCCCCACTATGCCCATGAAACTGACTGAGTGATATTTCAGGTCACTCATGCTGCTTCTCTGCTTAAACTAACTCACAGGGATTAAGCGAGGAGGGGAGAGGCAGGCATTTGAGCCCCTCCTTGGAGTAAAAAAAACAGGGTGGAATATAAATGCAAAGAATAATTGCAATAAATTAAAATGATTTCCCCTAGAGAAAAGGTGAGTAAGAAGTGATGGAAGGTTATAAAACAATACATGGCATTATGAAAGTGGATAGAAGGGGAGGGGGAATTATCCCTCTCTCCTAATGCTGGAACTCATGGATGTCCCATGAAACTCCCTGTTGGCAGGTTCAGGAAAGGCAAAATAAAACCCTTCTTCACACAGTGCTTAGTTAATCTGTGGAACTCCCTGCCACCGCTCTAGAAGGCTTTAAAAGAGGATTGGACAAATTCATGTAGGAGAATCATAGTAAAGGTAAAGGTAAAGGGACCGCTGACTATCAGGTCTAGTCGTGGCCGACTCTGGGGTTGCAGAGCTCACCCCGTCACAGGGATTCAAACCACCGACTTTCCGATCGGCAAGCCCTAGGCTCTGTGGTTTAGACCACAGCGCCACCCGTGCACAATTCACAATTCAACACAAAAAAGCGACCATTTGTTGTTGACATATAAAGGGTCCCGTTACCTTCAGTAGCTTAGGGCCTCATCAAACCTAAATCCAGCTCTGTCTAAGAATAGCAGAAACTTGGCCGCTGGATCCGGCATACTGTCCACCCAGATGCTTTTTGTGGGAAGCCCACCAGCTGGATTCGAACACAAGAGCAATTCTTGTGATTCAAAATTCTTGTGAGCAACTGGGATTCAAAACTTGGCTTCCTCCAACCATGGAGGCAGAGCGTAGCCATTTTGGGTAGTAGCCATCAAATGGCCCCCTGGATAGCTCAGTTGATTAGAGCGTGGGACTGATGATGCCGAGGTTGCGGGTTCGATCCAGACTTCATATTCCTGTATTGCAGGGGGTTGGACTGGATGGGCCCTCTTCTAATTCTACAGTTCTACGATTCCCCTGTGGGACGTGGGTGGCACTGTTGGTTAAACCACAGAGCCTAGGACTTGCCGATCAGAAGGTCGGCGGTTCGAATCCCCACGACGGGGTGAGCTCCCGTTGCTCGGTCCCTGCTCCTGCCAACCTAGCAGTTCGAAAGCACGTCAAAGTGCAAGTAGATAAATAGGTACCGCTCCGGCAGGAAGGTAAACGCTGTTTCCATGCGCTGCTCTGGTTCGCCAGAAGCGGCTTAGTCCTGCTGGCCACATGACCCGGAAGCTGTACACCGGCTCCCTCGGCCAATAAAGCAAGATGAACCCCAGAGTCGGTCACAACTGGACCTAATGGTCAGGGGTCCCTTTACCTTTACCTATATGCTATATGGTAATTTATGGACCTAAAGCCATTTGCACCTAACAAAATGGGAGCCTACACAACAAAAACACTCTTGCTGTTTGTAGGTTTTATTTTATTTGTTTTTTATCTTATATTTTGGAAATGTACATCCAGGGTTTTTTTCCTTTAATTTTTTTTGGCCCCCCAAGAGACTGGGGCCATAAGCTAGAGCTCGTTTACCTTACACATAAATCCGGCACTGTTCTTATGCACAGTAACTCGCCACCAATTTAATTCTCTCTCTCTTTCCATTCTCTCATTTCTTTTCAAAGACCCCTCACCTCTGCAAAGGAAGAGGACTCCATGGCCCTTCGCACGGATCCTGACAGCAGCTGGGGATGGATGGTAGTCCTGGCAGGTTTTGTGCAAACGGCCCTGGTCTTTGGGGTGATCCGCTCCTTCGGGGTTTTCTTCGTCGAGTTTGTGGCTCATTTCAAGGAATCCACCAGCACCGTCTCCTGGGCCCTGTCTCTTGGCGTCGCCGTCCTGCAATTTGCGAGTAAGGGGCGTTCCAGGTTTCGGGGGTCTTCTCCAGCGTGGAGATTTGAGTGCCGGCTCTGGGACGGCCAGTGGCGTAGCGTGGGTTATCAGCACCCGGGGCAAGGCAAGTAATTTGCGCCCCCTAACCCATGGATTTGCGCCCCCTAACCCGTGGATTTGCGCCCCCTAACCCGTAGATTTCCCTAACCCCCAGATGTTGCGCCCGGTGCGGCCGGCCCCCCCTGCATCCCCCACGCTACGCCACTGGGGACGGCCGAATCCTCTCCGCTCTTATAACCCCAGTCCCAGAGACAGGGAGGAATCAGAAAGCAGCTGGGTTCTTTCCAACGTTGCTTTCGATGCACAGCCAGCGTCATAAAAGTTAAACAGTAATTTGGATACATCGGCCTATGCCGTGCGGCAAGGAAACGGCTCTTTATGGACCAGGGATGGGGAACCTGTTAAAGGTGTTTATGGGCTCTGGCGCCCATTGGGAAGGGGTCGTGGCTCAGTGCCAGAGCACCAGAGTGCTCGTAAAAGAATTTTCAGGGGTGTCAGCAGACCACAATCTGAACATGAGTCCGCAGCGTGATGCAGCAGCAAAAAAAGCTAGCGCTATTCTAGGCTATGGTTACCAGATTTGTTTCAATGAATCCATGGACGCTTATTTTCTTTTGAAGCTGAGTAGCAACAGGGAGTCGTAGTGGGAATGGTGAGGCAAAAGACCCTGGGCCCAAGCACACGTGCAGATTGTATAAAGGTGCAAAGGCCTTCTTTCGCACCCTGTGAAACATAAATGCGCAGAGTTTTTTAAAAACTGGGCAATGGCCGGCCACCCTCAACTCCCTAGGTAAAGGTAAAGGGACCCCTGACCATTAGGTCCAGTCGCAAACGACTCTGGGGTTGCGGTGCTCATCTCACTTTACGGGCTGAGGGAGCCGGCGTACACCTTCTGGGTCATGTGGCCAGCAGGACTAAGCCGCTTCTGGCAAACCAGAGCAGCACACGGAAACACCATTTACCTTCCTGCCGGAGCGGTACCTATTTATCTACTTGCACTGGTGTGCTTTCGAACTGCTAGGTTGGCAGGAGCAGGGACCGAGCAACGGGAGCTCACCCCGTCGCGGGGATTCGAACCGCCAACCTTCTGATCGGAAAGCCCTAGGCTCAGTGGTTTACCCCACAGCGCCATACATCAATCACTTGGGATTGCAAAACCTGCGACAGAGGTAGCTGAACGTTTGCATTGATCCAGCAGCTCAGCTCCTTTGCATTGATCGAGCAAGCTCAACTCCTGCCAACTGTAAGATAACCTTGCCACTTATACATGTGCTGCCCCCTACAGGCCCGATGGGGAGCGCCCTCAGCGCCCGGTACGGGGCACGTCCAGTGGTGATGTCTGGAGGCCTCCTCGCTAGCCTAGGTTTGCTGCTGGCTTCGTTCTCCGTCAAGATCTCTCACCTTTACCTGAGCATCGGCCTCATCTCAGGTGCGCCTTCTTCTAAGCCAGGTGGGGTGTGGGATGCGGGATGCTTTTCCAGATTGAGGGCCGCATTCTCAAATGGGCAGCCTTTCGAGGGCCACATGGGCAGGGCCAGGGTGAAAGGTGGTTAGGACAATGGATGTAATTGCTCACCTTTGTACAGTAGTATACCTAGGCCAAGTATACCTGAAGGAGAGTCTCCACTCCCATCGTTCTGCCCAGACACTGAGGTCCAGTGCCAATGGCCTTTTGGCGGTTCCCTCCCTGCGAGAAGTGAGGTTGCAGGGAACCAGGCAGAGGGCCATCTCGGTGGTGGTGCCCTCCCTGTGGAATGCCCTCCCGTCAGATGTCAAGGAAACAAACAACTATCTGACTTTTAGAAGACATCTGAAGGCAGCCCTATTTAGGGCAGTTTTTAATGTTTGACGTTTTATCGTGTTTTTAATATTCTGTTGGGAACCACCCAGAGTGGCTGGGGAAACCCAGCCAGATGGGCAGGGTATTAATAATGATGATGATGATGATGATGATGATGATGATGATGTTTATCGAGACAGAAGGATGCCCACAAGCATAGGTTAGTTTGGATACACATTCACATTGGTGAGCTAGGCCTATGATACAATGGTCCCTCATCTGTTCCGTAAGCAAGAGGAGAGGAAGAACTGAAGTGTGGGAATGTTCAGGGGTGCAGGAGCAGATATATTGTTTGGTTATAGCCCTTTCCAACTTGTGTTAACAAGTTCCACAATTTAGCAGAGTAACATTCCCCTTTTTAAACTCGCAGCGGATGCGTTTGCTCAGGCTCGCTAAAGCCTCTATAATAACTGTTCTGGTATTTTCCCCTTATTCCCACATAAAAGATAAGATATGACACGGTCTTCTACAAAAGTATAAAAAAAGGTTTACTCACACATCATTCTGTTCACAATAGGATCCCAGAAGGCAGAAAACTAACATATACCTAGAAACTATCTCATAAGAAGACAGTCCCTTTGCCAAGAGAGCATCTTTGGCTAAGCAGATGTTGCTTCTTCGACACATGTAGTCAAAGAGAGAGAGATGGCTGCCCTGCCCTGTGCTTTTGTCCGTACCTGCACAGGTGAGGCCACGCCCACCTCTAGTCACATGCAGAGGAAGTCTGTCCCAGCCCAGAAGGAAACAGGAAGTTTACCTGCTGGCTGGACAAACATTCCTCCCATGTGTAAACTCTAGGAATGTTGTACTTGACTGCTCTTGTGTTTCACATCCCACATGAAGAATTGGAAAGGGACAGTCCACCCCCCCCAAAAAAAGCCTTCTCGTGGTATGAGGGAAAGGGGGCTATAGGGTCAGCAATGGGGAACCTATCCCAGCCCCTGATGCTGCTAATACGACTCTTCCCATCCTTCCTGACCACAAGGTATGCTGGCTGCTGGGTCTGCCAGCTGTCCAAGAAAAGAGCACACCAATAACTCTGGCCAATATAAGTTTCAGTAGTGGGAGTGGTCCCTACTCACAAATCTATAGTCAATTGTAACAAAAACTAATCCATTCAAAAGTATGTATTCTGACAAGGATTACAGACTCAAATAGAGATTACAAACTCAAACTCATAAGGATATGTATATCCAATTGTTATGGTAAAATCTGAGTGCGAGGCTGCTCTGCCACCCAGCTCGTCGGACTAAGTCCGCGGGTCCCTGCGGAGGAAAATGAGCTCAGCCGGAGACAGGAGCAAGCTGCAGAAGATCCAGGTTTATTGCGCAACAGGTTCAAGGCGAGATTGAACCCCGAGGAAGGGGTGACATGAACTTTTGAAACTTCCCTCCATGTCCCAGGATACAGTGCAAAATACATCACGGTTACATCATGAATACATTAGGAATAGGTTGGGCTACACCGGATTAACATATGGAGGAGGGAGGGGGGAATATGCAGAGCTGGAGATATGCGCAGATAAGCACATCCTGAGTACCGGTGATGAGAAGACAATGGTCCATGTATGCATAGTCTGCCACCTGGCCCTGCCCGGAGGAAAGGCTTGGCAGAGTGATTTGACGGGATTAGGGTCTTCCTGAGTACGTGACACCTCGCTCGAGGGATCATGGAGGCAGGGGAGGTGTCATGGAGTCCTAGAGAAATTGAGCAAATTGGCACGTTGATTTTCTATGAATTTTATAGATTTTAGTCCCTTTTGACATTGACATTTGGAAATAAATGGATATATTGTAGCAAAGAAGAAGGTGAAGAAGACATGCCCCCCCTTCCGTATCACAATTATGGATCAGAAACCAGTAAATTCATGATCTTACCGGTTTCTGATCCATAATTGGATATAATCTTGTAATCTCTGTTTGAGTTTGTAATCTCCCACTACTGAAATTTATATGGCCTAAATTCTTGGTATGCTTTTTTCTTGGTATATTTAATAACAAGAACTCCAACTTATTTAACGTTAGCTGTCACGAGTCCAACAACGACCCCTGGAGACTGGTTGTGGGTTCCCCATCCCTGCCCCTGTCTAACTCAGCCATTTATCTGGATCCATGAGGACTACAAACTTGCTTTATTTCCAGGGGGTTTATCTGTAGCTCAGAGACGGAGCAGAAGGCACCTGATTCAATCCCCGCCAATGTCTGGCAGCCCGGAGAGCAGTTAGTTGCTGCCGGTCCCCGTGCCGAGCCGGGGTCAGACTAGATGACCTGCAGGGGTCCCCTTTCCAAGCCTGTGATTCTGCGATCCACTGCCTGATCTCACCGCCTGCTTTTCTCTCCCCTTTCAACCACAGGGTTCGGCTGGGCCTTGGTATTCACCCCTTCCATGGCTGCCATCTCCGATTATTTCCAGAAGCGCCGGGCTCTGGCCACGGGCCTGGCCGTCTCGGGCGCCGGAGTCTCCTCGCTGGTCTTCTCCCCGCTCTTCCAGCTCCTGGCGGACTCGTACGGCTGGCGAGGGGCGCTGCTGGTGGTCTCGGCCATGTCCCTCAACCTGGTGGTGTCCGCCGCGCTTCTGAGGCCCTTGACCAGGGAGGGAGACAGACAGCCGGACGTTCAGGCCCAGGATTCAAAATGGCGGCAGACATTGGCTTCCCTCTTCGCCCTGGAGTTACTCCGCCACGGAGGCTTCCTGCGCTACGTCTTGGCCTTCGTCCTGGTCGACGCCGGCTACTTCGTCCCCTATGCCCACCTGGTGGCCCACGCCAGGGAAGAGGGCTGTGATGAATACCAAGCTGCCTTCATCATGGCCACCGCCGCTGTGGCGGACATGTTTGGCCGGATTTGGGCCGGCTGGCTGGCAGATACCGCCGTCTGCTGCCGCCTGGTCCACCACCTGACCCTCTGGACTGTCCTAACGGGGGTCTCGCTCGCTCTGGTGCCCCTGGGGCACGGCTTCGCCGCCCTGGTGTCCCTCGGCCTCTGCTACGGGTTCTTCGCCGGTGCCCTCGTCCCTCTCCAGTTTGCTAGCCTGGCAGAA
The DNA here is from genome assembly GCF_964234715.1 of Podarcis melisellensis. Lineage (NCBI taxonomy): Eukaryota > Metazoa > Chordata > Lepidosauria > Squamata > Lacertidae > Podarcis > Podarcis melisellensis. The sequence goes on along the minus strand of NC_138545.1, from coordinate 4,158,560 downwards.
ATCGTGGGTGCCGACTCGGTGCTGGGCGGTATCGGCCTCATGCACATGTTGGAGAGTGTGGGGGCTCTGGTGGGGACCCCTCTGTCAGGTAAAGGGCTCCGGTTTATTCCCCTTGTTCCCAGGCTTCCGAGGGCTCTTTTGTGGAGGGTTCTGGTCGCCTCACCTCAAAAAGGGTACTGAAAAGAGCTGGGAAAGGTTCAGAGAAGGGCAATCAAAACAATTCAGAGGATGGAGGGGGGTCACCAGTTTTTTTTTCTAAACCACAGAGCCTAGGGCTTGCCGGTCGGAAGGGCGGGGGTTCAACTCCCTGCGACGGGGTGAGCTCCCGTTGCTCGGTCCCTGCTCCTGCCAACCTAGCAGTTCGAAAGCACCTCAAAGTGCAAGTAGATAAATAGGTACCACTCCGGCGGGAAGGTAAACGGCGTTTCCGTGTGCTGCTCTGGTTCGCCCAAAGCAGCTTAGTCATGCCGGCCACGTGACCTGGAAAAACTGTCTGCGGACAAACGCGGCTCCCTCGGCCAATAAAGTGAGATGAGCGATGCAACCCCAGAGTCATTCGCGACTGGACTTATCTGTCAGGGGTCCCGTTACCTTTACCTATTATTTAGTTATCACTTTTATTTTTATCTTATATACTGCAATATTTTTATGTGAACCACTCTGAGACCTCCGGGTATAGGGCGGTATATAAATTCAATTAAATAACAACAACAACTCCCTCCCACAGGGACTGCCACCAATCTAGGTGACTTTAAAAGAGGTCAGATTCGTGGTGGAGAGGGCTATTGGTGGCTCCTAGTGTTGTAAATAAAATCTGCCCCTTTTCCCTTATGGGGTACCCAAGAGCCCATATAGGGTCCTTACGTAGGTTCCCTATTGGTAGGAGAAAATAACAGAGGCCACCCAGAGAATATTGAGAAGCAAAGCAGCTAGTTAGCCTGATCTTTATTGATCTGTTGCAACAGGGTGCTCCCCTCAAACACAGGAAAGGAGGAGGACCCCAAACAAAGGTGTGCCCGCCCTTATATAGACATTTTAAATTCCCTGCCCTGGAGCTCCAGACCACCCCTCCATACATCGTACATACATCACAGAAGGGGTGTAACCCAAGACCACCACCCCCAGATACATCATACCTACATCACAGAAAAGGTCTACAACAGAAATCTGAGTGGTTTGTTTACCTCCTGTCTGCCAGGTTACCTGTTTAATGGTCACTTGACTGGATACCCTGGGGAGCCTGGCCAGTCTTTTGTAATGATAAATACTTAGTTCCTGAGCCAGGACACAGCCTCACACCCTATTCATATTTTTATATGTGCCCTTAAGACAGGATTTGTGAAGGAAAAGACAATGGGGAGGCTTTTCCATTGTCCTTTGACCTTGCAGAGAAAACATTTGGTCAGTTTGGGAATCAAAAATGGTTCCAGGTCGGCCTTCCTGTGCTGATCTATGTACGTGCTTGGTTGGTACACTTATGAACATTTAAGATATGTCTAAGACCTCAGAATTCCTATCACACTAGCCAGGGTGGCTAATCTCCACAGTGTGAGGCAGCAATGCTTCCGAATGCCACGTGCCACTAACCCCGGGAGTGGAGAGTGGCTCTTGGGTTCGAATTCTGCTTGCTGGCTTTCCCACTGTGAGAACAGTTACATGGGACATTGGGTTGACCCAGCTCCTACGATCTTTTACCGGAGGGCGATGCCAATAAGCTCAAAAGCTAAGACCACCTTTGATAAACTGACTGGGAAGATTAGATATCAACGAGATCAAAAATTCATCGAGGACTGGGGAAAATTAACAGATTACTGGGAATTTACAAGTCATAATGAAATAACGTTAGTGGCATTTAGAGAAGCTATGTGATAAAATAAGAAATATTGTAAAAAAGTAAAATATAAGAGGGGGGAAGGCATAAAGGCAAGATCAAAATTTGGAAATGTGTATTTAAAGAAATTAAATTCGAATGATTGGCAGAGAAGCCGACGGAAGTAAAAAAAAACCCGAAAAGTTCAACAGAAACTGTAATGTGGTACAATTGTATGGAAAATTAATAAAATATAATTGTAAAAAAAAAAAAGCTAAGACCACCTTTTACGTTCCAGGCTGGCTGAGAGACATCACGGGGAATTACACCTCCTCCTTCCTCACGGCTGGAGCGTTCCTCCTGGCAGGCAGCGCGACCCTTCTCACCTTGCCGGACTACTTCTCCTGCGCCCGGCCATCACAGACCAAGGCAGAGACCCCCACGGGACCCCCAGACCACCAGGCCTTCGAATTAAGGGGTCTGCCCCAACAAGACAGAGCGCGAGGCGTAGACAGGTTAGCCGATCGCGCTAGCAAAGAGAAGATGGAGGTGCCTTTGGACCTCTTGGCGCTCCCTGGGCGAGGAGAAAGACCCTCTCCCCCCAGAAAGCCTTTTGCAGCACCTCAAGACAAGCAACGCCTCCATTTTGGGTGCTAGACTGCCGCTTTGGTTTGGGGACAGGCAGGATGTGAGAAATTTGCTCAAAATCTGGCACAGCTTTCCGTCCTTTGCGGATAAGTGGTTGCAAAGATCCCCACAGGTTTAGGCTGTAAATGGAAATGTGGGGAAAGGGGGTTTGGTGAGATCTGAGCGGTGGGCAAAGGAGGAGGAGATGGACCCTGAAGAGCGCATGCCAAACTGCTGCCATTGCCTCTGTTAACGGAGATATCCGAGGGCTCCCTTGGACAAAAAACAAGGACACCAGCCAGGAATACCAGAGCAAAACAGCAGCCAGTAGGCTTTGGTCTTTATTGAAGGCTGTCGCGACAGGACTCCCGCCTGCCACCAGGTGGAACAAGATGGAAGCCCCAAACAAAAGAGAACCCAAACTTTTATTAGCTGCTAATCCCCATGTTACACCCCCCCAAACTACATCAGGGTCACATCATGAAAGGGGAGGTCGGGTAGTAATAATCTGAGCATCCTGGACCCTGCCCCATGGTTCCCCTTGCCCTCCACCAAACACCCATCAAGTGTAACAAAAAATATATTTACATTTCCCTGATTCCCAGCCAAGTTCATCACACCCTTTTGTCCTCATCTGGGTTTGTTATTTCTGGAATGGCACTCAGGTATCAGGATGCCAGGGATTATCACTCAGGCAGTGGGGCTGCTGAGGAGCTGAGCTCACCTGTCTATATGAATTTCTGAAGTTTTCCCAGTGAGCCAGTACAGAGATACATTTATCAGTGAATTCTTACATTTGGTATTGTGCAGCAGAGGCCCTTTGAATATATAGGAAGAAACTGTGATGAAGTGTTTTGTGGGGACAAATCACACTAAAATATTGATTTCTGATAAATGCAGAAGGCGTATTATTTCTTTATTACCCTAAGGTCCGTGGCTGGGCTACAACATCAAAACGTAACGTTAGAAACAGTTTAAAACAATTTACAGAAGTTAAGAGAAGAGGATTCCTAAGAACATACCCTTCTCAAATGTCAAAAGCCGCGGGAAAGAGTTGTCTCTATGGCATCTTCGTCGGCAGCGACGCTTCTGAAACCAGCTGCTGCAAACGGCAGGCAGGCGGTGCGCTCCTGTGTTCGAATCCTGCTTGCCTCTGGCCAGCCGCTGTGAGAACAGGACGTTGGGCTAGATAGACAATCCTCCGGGGCTTTTCTTGGGTCCTGCATTGCCGGGGGGTGGACTAGATGGCTCTTAGGGGGCTCCCATCTCTGCAATCATATGATTAATAATAATAATAATAATAATAATAATAATAATAATAATAATAATAATTTTTATTTATATCCCGCCCTCCCCAGCTGAAGCCGGGCTCAGGGCGCCTAACAACAATAAAATAATACAACATTTCATTATAAAATTAATTCAAATCAAATTGATGGCAACCACTGGGCTAGAGTTCTGTGAAGATTGCCAAAGGAAGGGGTCAGGCTGTTCCCTGGCCAAAGGCCTGGTGGAACAGCTCTGTCTTGCAGGCCCTGCGGAAAGATGTCAAGTCCCTCAGGGCCCTAGTCTCTTGGGACAGAGCGTTCCACCAGATCGGGGCCACAGCTGAAAAGGCCCTGGCTCTGGTTGAGGTCAGCCTAACTTCCCTGTGGCCTGGGACCTTCAATATGTTTTTATTTGAAGGCCGTAAGTTCCTCTGTGGGGCATACCAGGAGAGGCGGTCCCGTAGGTACGAGGGTCCTAGGCCGTATAGGGCTTTAAAGGTTAAAACCAGCACCTTGAACCTGATCCTGTACTCCACCGGGAGCCAGTGCAGCTGGTATAGCACTGGGTGAATGTGATCTCGCAGCGAGGACCCCGTAAGGAGTCTCGCTGCAGCATTCTGCACCCGCTGGAGTTTCTGGGTCAGTCTCAAGGGCAGCCCCACGTAGAGCGAGTTACAATAATCCAGTCTGGAGGTGACCGTCACGTGGATCACAGTGGCAAGGTCAGGGCGAGAGAGGTTCTGTTCCGTTTTGCCTTCCTGCCATTTCTGGTGTTCACAGAGACACACCTCCACACAGACTTTGGCCCCGGATTTTACGACAGGCGGGCAATCAAAGGCGGGCAATCTTCGGGTGGTCGCCCTGTGACAAAGAGGGAACTTCCGCAACCTGCCTTGAAAGAGGCGGCAAGGAGGGGTCAGGTTGTTTGATTGCGTTTTATAATATTTGTGCTAACCCCATAGGAAAGTAGCCACTTTTGCGGGAAAACTCTGACACTTGTGTATATCCTCTATTGCTCAGAATGCAGCCGCTTCTGGGGCAGAACCCACAAGGAGCAAAACAGCCCCATAGGGACGCTGCTCTGTGCTGGCAGTGAATTCATGGGGCTCCTCTACTGAAACAACATGAGCCCCCAGGTATATTCCGAACCCCCAGATGGAGGCTGGGGCTGGGCGATCGCGCTGGCCTGTTTCATGCAGTCCGCCCTGGTCTTTGGGGTCACGCGCCTTTTAGGCATCTTCTTTGTGGAGTTCATGGCCTATTTCGATGAGCCGGCGAGCGCCACGTCTTGGATTTCGTCCGTCGCCTTGGCCACGATGATGGTCACCAGTGAGTACCCGACTCCGATCCGTTTCCATAGGGGTTAAGATAAGATAAAACTTCATTCGCATGAGCCAATGGCCATAGCAACAGTAGAACATTACAGTACAGTGGTACCTCGGGTTACATATGCTTCAGGTTACATACGCTTCAGGTTACAGACTCCACTAACCCAGAAATAGTACCTTGGGTTAAGAACTTTGCTTCAGGATGAGAACAGAAATTGTGCTCCGGCGGCAGTGGGAGGCCCCATTAGCTAAAGTGGTGCTTCAGGTTAAGAACTGCTGTTGCTGTTTAGTCGTTTAGTCGTTTCCGACTCTTTGTGACCCCCTGGACCAGAGCAGGCCAGGCACTCCTGTCTTCCACTGCCTCCCGCAGTTTGGTTAGACTCATGTTTGAAGCTTCGAGAACACTGTCCCACCATCTCGTCCTCTGTCGTCCCCTTCTCCTTGTGCCCTCCACCTTTCCCAGCATCAGGGTCTTTTCCAGGGAGTCTTCTCTTCTCACGAGGTGGCCAAAGTCTTGGAGCCTCAGCTTCAGGATCTGTCCTTCCAGTGAGCACTCAGGGCTGATTTCCTTCAGAATGGAGAGGTTTGATCTTCTTGCAGTCCCTTCTTTATGGTCCAGCTCTCACTTCCATACATCACTACTGGGGAAAACCATAGGTTAAGAACAGTTTCAGGTTAAGAACGGACCTCCGGAATGAATTAAGTACTTAACCCAAGGTACCACTGTATACGCAGTAAAAGAAATTTGATATAAGAGCACAATTTAAAGTCCTGAATCAGCAGCTCTTATTCTGATTGCTCCTGCTATGAACCTAGCAACCTTTGCTGTTAGCTGCTCATTTTGATCTGATAGAAGAAAGGGCATTGTGGCAGCGGTTGAGCGCCCTGGGATGGTTAGTACGAGTGGGGTGAGTGCAAGACAGGAGGACGTGTGCCGCTGTTTCGGTGCTACCATCTCCACGGGGGCAAAGGCGTTTCTCAGGCGGGATCTTTTGGAATCGACCCTCGAGTACCGCAGATGGCAAAACATCTGGTCTTGCAAGTTTAAAAGCACGTCTGTATTTTGGCATAATGGTTGTGCAGATATAGGACGCGGGTGGCGCTGTGGGTAAAAGCCTCAGCTCCTAGGGCTTGCCGATCGAAAGGTTGGCGGTTCGAATCCCCGCAGCAGGGTGCGCTCCCGTTGCTCGGTCCCAGGGCCTGCCAACCTAGCAGTTCGAAAGCACCCCCTGGTGCAAGTAGATAAATAGAGACCGCTTTCTAGTGGGAAGGTAAACGGTGTTTCCGTGTGCGGCTCTGGCTCGCCAGAGCAGTGATGTCACGCTGGCCACGTGACCCGGAAGTGTCTCCGGACAGCGCTGGCCCCCGGCCTATAGAGTGAGATGGGCGCACAACCCCAGAGTCTGGCAAGACTGGCCCGTATGGGCAGGGGTACCTTTACCTTTACCTTTTGTGCAGATATGGGGCTAGAGAATCAAAATGGAGAGGTGGAAAATGAACATACCAAGGGCAGAATTTCCTTAAAACAGCCAAGTTGTTCTGATGCTCGATATCTTATAGACGTTGACCAATTAGACTGTTTGCTTTAGCAGGGCCCATAGTGAGTAGGCGTTGTGGGGATAGGACACAAGAGTGAAGTTTTTGATAGACGGTTTTAAGCCAGGCACTTTTGAAGTACTAGGGATAGTAAACCAGGGATGTTTCCAAGAGCCAAGAGCCTGATTTCCAAATGCAGTTGTAAACCCAGCCTTGCTCACTCATTTTAGCGGGTCAAATCCTGATACAATAGCCTGTTTAATTTCCCACCTGTCTTTTAGTGGCTGCTAGCTACTAGACTTCGTCAAACGCTCTCCAAGTCTGAGAGCAAGCTAGTCACTGCTCAGGGAGAAATTCAGCATCCTTTTCTGGAAGCAAAGGTGCAGCTGGGGAAGAAATCAGTGCAAAAAGGCGCTATTTGTTTTTAAAACAACAGCAGACAAGCAAAGCCGTTTTACGCAATTCACTCTTGTTCTTCAAATTACTCCTTCACTGCTGTAGTTTCATTTCTTCCTCCGAGAATTTTTGGAAAACAAAACACACAATTTTAATAAAATGGGTTGAAGTAGAGAGCTTTGAATAAATGCTCATTTGCTTTGTGTACAACTCGGTTTCTGCAAAAGCAATAACAAAAAATAGGGACTTTGTCTAGGCAACTGCCAGTAAAATAACCCTTTTTTACACTTCTGTTAATGGCAGCCAGAATTTGCTTGTTCGTCCACAGTCCAACTGCACTCCTCTATGCCCGCACCCACCCCTTTTACTTATTTTCTTGGGTTGAATTGCTACTGAACACAATGGCTTGGAGGCAGCCGTGCTTCTGAGTACAGTGGTACCTCGGGTTACATACACTTCAGGTTACATACGCTTCAGGTTACAGATTCCGCTAACCCAGAAATAGTGCTTCAGGTTAAGAACTTTGCTTCAGGATGAGAACAGAAATCGGGCTCCGGCGGCGCAGCAGCAGCAGGAGGCCCCATTAGCTAAAGTGGTGCTTCAGGTTAAGAACAGTTTCAGGTTAAGAACGGACCTCTGGAACGAATTAAGTACTTAACCTGAGATATCACTGTACCAGTTTGCTGGAAGCTTGGAAGCTGCAGGTCAGGTAGAGCAGGACTCTTGCATTCTTCATGGGACCGGATCCAGCAAGCTGTTCTTGTGGCACATTGCAGATTCTTCGCACGGCTGCGGGTTGGGATAGATGACCCCTAGGGGTCTCTTCCAACTCTCCAACTCCATAATCTGTTCTTCACCTGCATTTTCCAGTATTCAGACCGCAGGTGTGCAGGGACACACCTCCTCGCAGACTTTGGCCCCGGGGTTTACGACGGGCAACCTTTCGAATGCGGGTCACATCAAGCGCAGGCGATGTTCAGGGGGTCAGCCGTGGCAAAGAGAACACTTTATCGACGCTGACGTGGTTTGGAAGAGGAGGAGAGGGGACCTGGTGGTTTAACTGTCTTTTAAAAAAGAAAAGAAAAAGAAAGCTTTCTGCTGAACCTATAGGAAAGTCGCCACTTCGGAGGGTGGAGGGAGAAGTCGCCTATATATGCTCCAATACTCAGAATGCAACCGCTTCTGGGGCAGAGTCCACAAAGAGCAAAACAGCCGCATAGGGAAGCTGCTCTGTGCTGGCAGTGAATTCATGGGGCTCCTCTACTGAAACGACATGAGCCCCCGGGTATATTCTGAGCCCCCAGATGGGGGCTGGGGCTGGGCGATCACGCTGGCGTGTTTCATGCAGTCCGCCCTGGTCTTTGGGGTCACGCGGCCTTTCGGCATCTTCTTTGTGGAGTTCATGGCCTATTTCGACGAGCCGTCAAGCGCCACGTCCTGGATTTCGTCCATCACCGTGGCCACGTCGAAATTCACCAGTGAGTACCCGATTCCGACCAGTTTCCGACGGTTGAGCGACTGGTTTCTAAACGCAATTGTGAGCTTAGCCGGTTTCTGCACGTGCTATAGAGAGAAGTGGGACGCGGGTGGCGCTGTGGGTTAAACCACAGAGCCTAGGACTTGCCGATCAGAAGGTCAGCGGTTCGAATCCCCGCGACGGGGTGAGCTCCCATTGCTCAGTCCCAGCTCCTGCCAACCTAGCAGTTCGAAAGCACGTCAAAGTGCAAGTAGATAAATAGGTACCGCTCCGGCGGGAAGGTAAACGGCGTTTCCGTGCGCTGCTCTGGTTGGCCAGAAGCGGCTTCGTCATGCTGGCCACATGACCTGAAAGCTGTACGCCGGCTCCCTTGGCCAATAAAGCAAGATGAGCACCGCAACCCCAGAGTCGGTCACGACTGGACCTAATGGTCAGGGGTCCCTTTACCTTTACAGAGGGAAGTGGTGGTAACGATGATTGTTATCTATTAAATTTGTATACCCGCAGGTCTCAGGGTGGTTCGCAACGTAAAATCACAATATGCAAACTGAGGGGCAGGTGGAGCTCAGCCACCTGGGAAGGGAGCCCATCTTGGAGACCTCCACTGCCTTGTCAGATATCTTCAGGCGAAGGAAAAGGCTCAGGAATAAACAGATAAATAATAAACAGATAAATAATCCAGAGGACAGGATCACACTTCAAAATGACCTTGACAGATTAGAGAACTGGGCCAAAACAAACAAGATGAATTTTAACAGGGAGAAATGTAAAGTATTGCACTTGGGCAAAAAAAATGAGAGGCACAAATACAAGATGGGTGACACCTGGCTTGAGAGCAGTACATGTGAAAAGGATCTAGGAGTCTTGGTTGACCACAAACTTGACATGAGCCAACAGTGTGACGCGGCAGCTAAAAAAGCCAATGCAATTCTGGGCTGCATCAATAGGAGTATAGCATCTAGATCAAGGGAAGTAATCGTGCCACTGTATTCTGCTCTGGTCAGACCTCACCTGGAGTACTGTGTCCAGTTCTGGGCACCACAGTTCAAGGAGGACACTGACAAACTGGAACGTGTCCAGAGGAGGGCAACCAAAATGGTCAAAGGCCTGGAAACGATGCCTTATGAGGAACGGCTAAGGGAGCTGGGCATGTTTAGCCTGGAGAAGAGGAGGTTAAGGGGTGATATGATAGCCATGTCCAAATATATAAAAGGATGTCACATAGAGGAGGGAGAAAGGTTGTTTTCTGCTGCTCCAGAGAAGCGGACACGGAGCAATGGATCCAAACTACAAGAAAGAAGATTCCACCTAAACATTAGGAAGAACTTCCTGACAGTAAGAGCTGTTGGACAGTGGAATTTGCTGCCCAGGAGTGTGGTGGAGTCTCCTTCTTTGGAGGTCTTTAAGCAGAGGCTTGACAACCAGATGTCAGGAGTGCTCTGATGGGGTTTCCTGCTTGGCAGGGGGTTGGACTCCATGGCCCTGGTGGTCTCTTCCAACTCTAGGATTCTATGATTCTATGAAACCCTACACAAATCTGGAGCCGAGTCCCTAAGGCGGTTGGATGGGGCCTTGTACGCCTCCTTCTCTCAACTCTTGCAGCCAAACATCTTGCTCTGCTTTCCTGGCCCCACATCAGCCAGGTCCAGGGGGAGGTCTTGTCGTCCGGGCAGCCTAGGACCCAACTTCTAGAATCCATGATCCCTTCGCCCCCCAATAAAATACAGTGGTACCTCGGTTTTTCAAACATCTCTGTTGACAAACGTTTCGGAACTCGGCTGCCGTAAAACCAGAAGTAACTGCTTCAGTTTCTGAACGTGCCTTGGAAGTCGAACGGCTTCCGCTGAGTGTTTACCGTATTTTTTGCTCTATAAGACTCATTTTTTCCCTCCTAAAAAGTAAGGGGAAATGTGTGTGCGTCTTATGGAGCGAATGCAGGCTGCGCAGCTATCCCAGAAGCCAGAACAGCAAGAGGGATCGCTGCTTTCACTGCACAGCAATCCCTCTTGCTGTTCTGGCTTCTGAGATTCAGAATATTTTTTTTCTTGTTTTCCTCCTCCAAAAACTAGGTGCGTCTTATAGAGCGAAAAATACGGTATGTTATTTTTCTCAATTTTCTCCATTGAATTGGCAGACCGCCCTTTGCGCCTCAGTTTTCGAACGTTTCGGAACTCGAACGTTCTTCCAGAACAGCTTACGTTCGAAAACCGAGGTACTGCTGTATTTGAGGGGGTCTGCCCCACCCCCGGTTGATGGACATTGCCTTTCAAATGGTGTTCACAAGTCGCGTCTTGTGATCAATTGTGCAAGGCAGGCCTTACCTGGGCCCCCAAAAAATATTTTATCCAAGTGGGCCCCCTTGAATAGGGAAACAGTATTAATTGTTATTTTCATTCCTGTGCACACCTTTTACCCAGACAGGGACTTAAGGCAGCTTATTCAGATTAAAGCAAAAGGGATAAAATGCAGAAGACTCAAAGTCATTAGCAGAGCCCAAGTGATATAAAGACAGGTGTATACAGATAGCAAAAAAGAAAAAAGAAAAAAGGATGGCATTATTTAAAAGCCCTTACTTTAGGGAAACAGTCCGTCCCCAAAGGCCGGTAGCTATAAAAGCATCTTCACCTGTTTGGCAGAAGGATAGGAAGTGGTGTTTGGCTTCTCTAAGCAACGAATTCCAAAGTTGCCTGGGAGGAGCCACCACCGTAAAGGCCCTGTTCCGTGGCCCCACCGTGCAGGCCTGGGAGGGTGGCAGGACTGAGAGAAGGGCCTGCCCCAGAGATCTCCGATCCTGGGCAGATCCATAGGGGAGAATGAGATCCTTCGGGTAGCCTCGGCCTCAGCCGTGGGTCCAGATCAGCCCCTCTGTTTATCTTCTATATTTTCAGGTCCGTTGGCAGGGGCACTGGCCACTCAGTACGGAGAGCGTCCCGTCGCCATGGCAGGGGGGCTCCTTTCGGGCCTCGGCTATTTAATCGCCTCCTTCGCGACCAACCTGGCACAGCTCTATATATTTATTGGCGTGTTCACAGGTAAGGAATGTCTGGAGTCAAGCCAGAGTCTCTTTCTTACTGGGAGGGGCTCTTCCGCTTTCCTCCGCAGTAAAGACCCCCAGCCACAGGCCAGAAAGGTTCATTATTTGAATTTGCTTGCCACGTTACACACACACACAGAGAGAACTGCATGCCCTTGCTACTTCCAAATCCCTCTAAATCAATTTTGTCATTGATATAAAATGTCTTTTACAAATGTCTTGCATGCATGTTATCCCAGAGTTGGGAGAGACCTCCAAAGCTCATTTTGGCCAACCCCCTGAAATGAAGGAATCGTTTGCCAGTGTGGAACTCGAACCCAGAACCCTGAGATTCAGGCTCGTGCTCCGCCAACAAAGCTATCCCAGCTTACAGAGCTATTTATACATAATTTCATATCTGTAAGCATTATGATATACTGTCATACCTTGCTTCTTGAACTGAATCCGTTCCGGGAGTCTGTTTGACTCCCGAAACAGTTCAGAAACCGAGGCGTGGCTTCCGATTGGCTGCAGGACCTACCTGCACTCAATCAGAAGCCGCATCGGACTTTCGGCTTCCGAAAAATATTCGAAAACCAGAATAGAATAGAACAGAATTTATTATTTATACCCCGCCCATCTAGCTGGGCTTCCCCAGCCACTCTGGGCGGCTTCCAACAAAATATTAAAATACAGTAGTACATCAAACATTAAAAGCTTCCCTAAACAGGGCTGCCTTCTGATGTCTTCTAAAAATCGGGTAGTTGTTGTTCTCTTTGACATCGGGTGGGAGGGCGTTCCACAGGGCGGGTGCCACCAACGAGAAGGCCCTCTGCCTGGTTCCCTGTAATTTGGCTTCTCGCAGCGAGGGAACCACCAGAAGGCCCTCGGAGCTGGACCTCGGTGTCCGGGCTGAACGATGGGGGTGGAGACGCTCCTTCAGGTCTACTGGGCCTTTGAGGCCATTTAGGGCTTTCAAGGTCACCACCAACACCTCGAATTGTGCTCGGAAACGTACACCGGACTTTCGGCTTCCGAAAAACATTCAGAAACCGGGACAACCGCTTCCGGTTTCCGGTCATCCGGGAGGCGAAACATTTGCGTTGAAAGGCACTCAGCTCCTTTCGCTGCGCTGACGCCCTGTCTGCCTATTTTCCCCACTCAGGAATTGGAGGCACCTTTGCCCTCTGGCCCTCGCTGGCCTTGCTGTCGCGGTACTTCGAGCGCCGGCGCCCCCTGGCCACCTCCCTGGCCCTCTCGGGCGCCGGCGTGGCCTCCCTGGCCCTCTCGCCCTTCTTCCAGTTCCTGGTGGACCTCTACAGCTGGCGTGGGGCTCTCCTGCTGGTATCCGGGATGGTCTTCCACCTGCTGCCGTGCGGAGCCCTGCTTCGCCCCCTCGTTTTGCCTGAGGACGATGCCCTGGCAGCGCCCCCGGAGCAGGCGGTGAGCTGGCGCCACCGGCTCTCGTCTCTCTTCGGACTCTCTTTGCTCCGCCACCGAGGCTTCATGACCTACACCTGCTGCGGGGTGCTGAACGCGGCTGGGTTCTTCGTGCCCCTGGTCCACCTCGTGCCCCACGCCCGGGAGCTGGACTTTGACGAGTACCAGGCGGCCTTCCTCGCCTCCGCCGTGGGCGTGGCTGACATCGGGGGCCGCGTCGCCTGCACCTGGCTGGTCACCTGCGGCCCTCTCCGCCTCTGCCACCACCTCACCCTGTGGAGCTTCCTGACAGGGGTTTCCGTCCTGGCCGTGCCCCTGGGGCGCAGCTATGGGGCCGTGCTCGCCATCAGCGCCTGCTACGGGTTCCTGGCCGGCGCCGTTCTCCCGCTCAGGGTCTCCACCCTGGTGGAAATCGTGGGTCCCGCACGGATCATGGGGGCCATCGGACTCATCAACCTGATGGAAAGCGTCGGGGCTCTGTCAGGGCCCCCCCTCTCAGGTAAGGAAGATGCGGTCCAGGCCGGAGCCTGGCGGTCGGCCGGTCAGTCTCCAAGCACCCCGATTTTCCAGGGACAGTCCCGGATCGACAGAAGCTGTCCCAGTTTCTGATTTGATCCTGGAATGTCTCTTTTCCTTAGTTGCGTCACATCCCTGTTTTCATCGAAGAAATGTTGGAGGGCAGTGCTTTTTTCTAAAAAAATGTTAGAGGTACTCTCATTTTCCTACATACCGTATTTTTCCGTGTATATTGTGGCTTAGGGCCCTCGTATTTACCTCTCCTGGTATGCCCTGCAGAGGACCTTAAGGTCCATGAATAATCATAGTTTAGAGGTCCCAGGCCCTAAGGAAGTCAGATTATCCTCCACCAGGGCCTTCTCGGTGGTGGCTCCGGCCTGGTGGAATGCTCTGTCCCAGGAGACCAGGGCTCTGCAGGATTTAACTTCCTTCCGCAGGGCCTGTAAGACAGAGCTACTCTGCCTGGCTTTCAATTTGAACTTAGCCTGTTCTTTTATTCCCCTTCCTTCCCTCCCCCTCCGCTTTTATGAAGATTAAAAGGTAAAGGTAAAGGTACCCCTGCCCGTACGGGCCAGTCGTGTCCGACTCTAGGGTTGCGCGCTCATCTCACTCAAGAGGCCGGGAGCCGGCGCTGTCCGAAGACACTTCCGGGTCACGTGGCCAGCGTGATGAAGCTGCTCTGGTGAGCCGGCACCAGCGCAGCACACGGAAACGCCGTTTACCTTCCCGCTATAAAGCGGTACCTATTTATCTACTTGCACTTAGGGGTGCTTTCGAACTGCTTGGTGGGCAGGAGCTGGGACCGAAAGATGGGAGCTCACCCCGCCGCGGGGATTCGAACCGCCGACCTTGCGATCAGCAAGTCCTAGGCACTGAGGTTTTACCCACAGCGCCACCCGCGTCCCTTTTATGAAGATTACCCACAGCTAATTCTCCCCTGGCCTCCTTGCTGGCCTAATTCAGCCAGCTAGCCCTGGTGATCATCTAATGTTCATTGGGTGGATTTCCCCCCTAAATTGATTTTTGATTTTTGAATTCTGAATTATTGTTATTCATGTTTTATACTGTATTTTATGCTGTTTTTTGTTGCATCAATTAAGTGTTTTAAATTTGTTGCTAGCTGCCCTGAGCCCGGTTTTCTGAACCAGGAAGGGTGTGGTATAAATAAATTATTATTATAATTATTATTACACCCCCCCATGTATAAGACCCCCCTATTTTGGGGGACTCCAAATTAAGAAAATGGGGAGAGATTGCCCCCGTGTATAAGACTACCCCCCCTTTTTAACATTATTTTTTAGTAAAAAAAAACACCTAGTCTTATACACAGGAAAGTACGATATATTGAAATACTGCCCCACAATGAGGCCAAACTTAGATTCACAAAATGTTTAGGGGTATGCGTCCCCCCCAGTATAAAAGCACTGCTGGAGGGTATGGTAGATGTCCCTGTTTTCATAGGAGGGTATGGAATTATGCAATTCCACAGCCCAGGAGGTAAGTAACTATACAACCTTCAGAAGACATCTGAAGGCAGCCCTGGATAGGGAAGTTTTTTTAATGTTTAAAGTTTTACTATGTTTTTATACATGTTGGAAGCCACCTAGAGTGGCTGGCATGTTGTTTGTTGTTGTTGTTGTTAGAATCATAGAATCCTAGAGTTGGAAGCGACCCCAAGGGCCATGGAGTCCAACCCCCTGCCAAGCTGGAAACCCCATCAGAGCACTCCTGACATATGGTTGTCAAGCCTCTGCTTCAAGACCTCCAAAGAAGGAGACTCCACCACACTCCTTGGCAGCAAATTCCACTGTCAAACAGCTCTTACTGTCAGGAAGTTCTTCCTAATGTTTAGGTGGAATCTTCTTTCTTGTAGTTTGGATCCATTGCTCCGTGTCCGCTTCTCTGGAGCAGCAGAAAACAACCTTTCTCCCTCCTCTATGTGACATCCTTTGATATATTTGAACATGGCTATCATATCACCCCTTCACCTCCTCTTCTCCAGGCTAAACATGCCCAGCTCCCTTAGCCGTTCCTCATAAGGCATCGTTTGCAGCCCTTTGACCATTTGGGTTGCCCTCCTCTGGACCCGTTCCAGTTTGTCAGTGTCCTCCTTGAACTGTGGTGCCCAGAACTGGACACAGTACTCCAGGTGAGGTCTGACCAGAGCAGAAGACAGTGGCACTATTACTTCCCTTGCTCTAGATGCTATACTCCTATTGATGCAGCCCAGAATTGCATTGGCTTTTTTAGCTGCCGCGTCACACTGTTGGCTCATGTCAAGTTTGTGGTCAACCAAGACTCCTAGATCCTTTTCACATGTACTGCTCTCAAGCCAGGTGTCACCCATCTTGTATTTGTGCCTCTCATTTTTTTTGCCCAAGTGCAATACTTTACATTTCGCCCTGTTAAAATTCATCTTGTTTGCTTTGGCCCAGTTCTCTAATCTGTCAAGGTCGTTTTGAAGTGTGATCCTGTCCTCTGGGGTGTTAGCCCTGGGGTAGTGTTGTTGTTGTTAAGGACATCCCTATTTTCACCAGAAAAATGTCAGTGGGTACAACATGCAGCCATCTCTCCTCCCCAAGGCTGGATTAAGACCTTTAGAGGTGATAAGCACTTAAAAGATTTCGATGCCCCTCCCATATATCTAATATAAACCACAAAAAAACTGTAAAATAAAATGTTACTTTTCAAAATGAAACGAAACCTGCAGTAAGATGGAAAATAATGTTTATTTTTGCATACGTCCACTTCGTTCATATTTGAAACATTTCTTCCAACTTTTTCTGATGGCGAAGCCTTCGATCGGATCCTCAGAACTAATCTTAACCTTCCCCCTGAGACCACACCCACCTGTCCATCAGGTGCTGTCACCCCACTAGGCGAGTGACATAAGCAAATTGAGACGAGGGGTGTCATAGAGATTTATAAAGCTGTGCTGGGAGTGGGAGGCAGAGAAAAAACTGCTTTTTTGCCCTTTAGCATTCTGTCAACTCAGCTTTAGTCATTTAAATTCACAACTTAGATTTCACTCTCTCTCTCTCTCAAAATACATCGCCCCCATTTTTGCCCGAGACTGGCGGGCTTATCCCATAGCTGTCAATGTTTCCCTTTTTTTTAATAAAGGGAAATTCCCTTATTCCGAATAGGATTCCTCACAAGAAAAGCGAAAAGTTGACAGCTATGGCTTATCCCTCAGCTTATCTCCTCCATTGAACACACTAGCCACAAAATTCAGGACAGATCAAATAAAGGACTTACCGTATTTTTTGCTCTAAAAGACTCACTTTTCCCCTCCTAAAAAGTAAGGGGAAATGTGTGTCTGTCTTATGGAGCGAATGCAGGCTGTGCAGCTATCCCAGAAGCCAGAACAGCAAGAGGGATTGCTGCTTTCGCTGCGCAGCGATCCCTCTTGCTGTTCTGGCTTCTGAGATTCAGAATATATTTTTTTCTTGTTTTCCTCCTCCAAAAACTAGGTGTGTCTTGTGGTCTGGTGCGTCTTATAGAGCGAAAAATACGATGTTTCTGCTGCCCAGTTAAACTGCGGAACTCCCTGCCACAAGAGGCAGTGACGTCCACCAAGCTAGATGGCTTTAAAAGAGGATTGGATGAATTCATGGAGGAGGAGCAAGCTATCGATGGCTTCCGACCTCTCCCTTCACAATTGGAGGCCATCGATCCAGCGGACCTGATCCAGTGGGCTTTTACTATGCTCTGATTATGTACATCCCCAATCTTATTCCACTCACGACTTGGACCTTTCCTCTGTTCCAGGTTGGATCCGGGACGTGAGTGGAAGTTACAAGGCCTCCTTCCTGGCAGGGGGCTCTTTCCTCGTCGCTGGAAGCCTGGGACTTTTGCTCCTGCCCGGCTATTTCTCCCTCCAGACCCCCAGCCCCCCCAAGCAGAACCAGGAAGGGAACAAACCGGAAGATCCCTGGAACCCAAGCCAGCAAAACGGAGTTTGTCTAGCCTGACGGAGATCAACCCCAGACTGCTTCGTTTTGGAAAAAGGACCAGTCTCTCCATCGGCCTGGGACATGTCATATTCCTGATATTTGGGGGCGGGAAGGCAGTAGGGTAGAGGGGGAGCAGTCTGTTTTTTTACGCCGTGTCTTGCAAGCCCCACACACCCCCAGCTTGGAAGGGACAGGAGCAAAATATACATCAGTTTGGTCCAAATTAGGTACCAGAGTCAACTCTCAATACATCACTCCTGGCAAATGAGCCAGCCTAGGCACTTAGAGGGCCATGAAAATTTGTATCCCGGGCTTTTGAGACCCCACGTGCTTATCTGAAACCAAAGCAGCACATTAGTTGTCAGATGTGAGATATTGCTTTCAGTTCTCCTACTCTGCTATATTGGACTACAAAACCCATCAGCCTCTGCCAGCACGACTGTGCACGATTTATGGCTGAACAGCTGAAGCACGCCAATTTGGGTAGAAAACTGCTGTTCTCGGGCAGCTATCAAATTCTTTTTTGCGCCTCCCTTGACAATTGCTCAGCGACTTAGAAGAGCATTCAATAAGCTTTATCGTGTGTTTCTTTTAATCACGGCACCTACGTAACTCATAATTTAATAAAAAAGATATATATATATTCTTCTGCAGTGCGGGCATGGTCGATAAAAGCAAACTCTTCGTATGCAAGTTACTGATCCCTTGAACTGAAATTTCAAGGGAGGAATTAATAGGCAGACACAGTCTTGTGAAAATGGCAGGCTTATCCAGCCTTCGAACTCCAGCCTTGATATAATAATAATAATAATCACCTGCATGGGCAAAAGAGATATTCTCAAATCCTCTGAAACCTTTCCAGTTTGTGGATTAATGTCTGAGATTAGTGCCTCTCTCGCAG
The DNA here is from genome assembly GCF_964234715.1 of Podarcis melisellensis. NCBI lineage: Eukaryota > Metazoa > Chordata > Lepidosauria > Squamata > Lacertidae > Podarcis > Podarcis melisellensis. Next base: position 4,140,292 of record NC_138545.1, on the reverse strand, counting down.
ATTTAAGATACGTGACAACTCTGCCAACTTTTTGGCCTCTGCGGTGAAAAACAGGCGCTCACGGCTGAAATTTGGTTGTTGTGTCAATGCTTGTGTTTCTTTTCTTTCTTCATACCTGTGAACATTTGCTTGTGAGGGGAGAAGGAAGCAGAGAGGGGACTGAGCCAAGGGTTCCCCGGGCCTTGGGGTCGCCATCGTCTTTGCAGCAGCCGGGGCAGAAAGAGGGGAGGGCAGCGAAGACCCCGCTGGCGCAGAGGACGAAGGACCCTCCGACCAGGAACGAGGCGGTGAAGTCTCCCGTCAGGTCCCTCAAGAAACCTGGAGAGGAAGAGGAAGACAGTAGGAGGCCGCCAGATCTTGCTTTCGCCAGAACTCAGAGAACTTTGGGCAGGAGGCCTGGACTCGTGGCTAATGGCAAAACAGAACCTCCATGAGCAAGGGCAGTGTATCTTGATGCTTGGCAGGACCAGACTTAAGTGTGATGTGGCCCTATGCTACTGAAGGTAATGGGGCCCTTTATACGTCCAGCTGTCCTTTGTCAACAACAAATTGTCACTGTTTTTTTGTGTTGAATATATGCTATATATATATAAAAAGTTTCTTTTTCCTTTACATTTTTGCGGGGCCCCCAAGAGAGTGGGGCCCTAAGCTATAGCTTGTTTAGCTTATACGTAAATCCGGCACTGGCACCTGGCACATTCAAGTAAGGAGGAAACATGTGGCAGGAAATTTGCATGGTGTTTGCATATGCGTTTGCATAATCAGCCTCGGCCCAGTAGACCTGAAGGAGCGTCTCCACCCCCATCGTTCTGCCCGGACACTGAGGTCCAGCTCCGAGGACCTTCTGGCGGTTCCCTCCCTGCGAGAAGTGAGGTTACAGAGAACCAGGCAGAGGGCCTTCTCGGTGGTGGCACCCGCCCTGTGGAACGCCCTCCCACTAGATGTCAAGGAAATAAATAACTATCCGACTTTTAGAAGACACCTGAAGGCAGCCCTGTCCCTCTAAGTAGCACCTTAGAGACCAACTAAGTTTGTTCTTGGTACGAGCTTTCATATATAATTCTGATTATATATGTTATGATCTTTTTTGTGAACCCCCCGAGACCACCTGTTGTAATAATAATAATAATAATAATAATAATAATAATAATAAGCGAGGTGTCCCTTACCAGAGAGGGGCGGGCCCAGCAGCCCCCCGACGCTCATGGCCATCAAGCACAGCCCCGTGGCGTTGACCACGCGTGACACGCCGACGATCTCAGGCAAGACCCCGAAGGCCACCGTGGCAAAACTGCCCGCGCTTGTGCCGTAGAGCAGGGCCAGTCCGAGGGCATCTGCGAAGGACGAGGCGAGCGGGAAGAGGAGGAGGCTGCAGGCGGTCAGCGCACTGCAGAGGACCAGGAGACGGGCCGGGGACAGGAGATGCCGGTCAGCCAGACCGCCGGCCAGCAGCCGGGCCAGAGCGTCCGAGAGGGAGGCCGCAGACACGACGGCAGCGGCTTCGTAGGGGCCAAGGCCCATTGCCCGGCCGTAGGGCTCCAGGTGGACGTAAGGCGTGAAGTAGCCGGCGGCCAGCAGGGCGGCGCCGAGGGAGAAGGCCGCGAAGCCCCTCTCGGCAAACAGGCCCAGGTCGAAGCCCGGTCCCGAGTGCGAGAGGTCGCCCCGCAGGCTCAGCGGGCGCAGGAGGGCCCCGCAGACCAAGAGGTGGAGGCCCAGGGCGGAGGTGGCGAGCAGAGCCCCCCGCCATGCCAGGGAGTCAGCCAGGAGCCGCAGCAGCGGGGAGAAGGCGAAGGAGGACAGTCCGTTGCCCGTCAGTGCCAGGCCCATCGCCAGGGAGCGCCGAGACGAGAAGTAGCGCGAGAGGGTGCCCATGACGGGGGCGAAGGCCAGCGCCCAGCCGAAACCTGCGAGGGGAGAGAGGCTTTGGGTGGGCGAAGGAAACAGCAGGCAGCCGTGTTGTTGGCAACAATAAATCCCTCTTTAGTCAAAGATCTGCTCAGGACTGCCAGGCCTAATGAGCACAGCAACTGTGGTCCTGCCCCTATGAGGCAGTTGTGGGGGCTGAAGGTCCCTGTCTCCCCACAGCCATCAATGTCTCCTCCTCCCCACAAATTCCTGCATTGCAGGGGGTTGGACTAGATGACTCTGGGGGACCCTTCCAACTCTGCAAAATGTTTCTCATTGTTGCAGGAATTTATGTATAGGTTGGGGGAGTTGCCCCTCCAGCAGATATCATGCACATGCAGCCCACTACCAAAATCAGCACAATCGCTTTTGGGACTTTTGTGATTTGTCCCCACAAAACACTTCGTCACAGTTTCTTCCTATCTGTTCAAAGGGCCTTTGCTGCAGGATACCAAATGTAAGAATTCACTGATCAATGGATCTCTGTACTGGCTCACAGGGAAAACTTCAGAAATTCATATAGACAGGTGAGCTCAGCTCCTCAGCAGCCCCTCTGCCTGAGTGATAATCCCTGGCCTCCTGATACCTGAGTGCCAGACAGGTAGCCATTCCAGAAATAACAAACCCAGATGAAGACAAAAGGGTGGGATGAACTTGGCATGGACATGGATGGCACTGTGGGTTAAACCACAAAGCCTAGGACTTGCCAATCAGAAGGTAGGTGGTTCGAAGCGAAAGCACATCAAAAGTGCAAGTAGATAAATAGGTACCGCTCTGGCGGGAAGGTAAACGGAGTTTCCGTGCGCTGCTCTGGTTCGCCAGAAGCGGCTTAGTCCTGCTGGCCACGTGACCCAGAAGCTGTACGCCGGCTCCCTTGGCCAATAGAGCGAGATAAGCGCCGCAACCCCAGAGTCGGCCACGACTGGACCTAATGGGTCCCTTTACCTTTTACTAACTTGCCCGGGAAACAGGGAAATGTAAATATCTCTTTTGTTTCACTTGATGGGTGTTTGGTGGAGGGCAAGGGGAACCATGGGGCAGGGTCCGGGATGCTTAGATTACGGCCACCAGACCTCCCATTTCATGATGTATGAGTGATGTAGTTTGGGGGAGGGTGTAACATGGGGATTAGCAACTAATAAAAGTTTGGGTTCTCTTTTGTTTGGGGCTTCCATCTTCTTCCACCTGGTGGCAGGGGGGAGTCCTGTCGCGACAGCCTTCAATAAAGACCAAAGCCTACTGGCTGCTGTTTTGCTCTGGTATTCCTGGCTGGTGTCCTTGTTTTTTGTCCAAGGGAGCCCTCAGATTTCTCCGTTAACAGAACGAAACAGCAGGCAGCCGTGTTGTTGCCAACAATAAATCCCTCTTTATTCAGAGATCTACTCAGGACTCCCAGGCCCAATGAGCACAGCAACTGTGGTCCTGCCCCTATGAGGCAGTTGTGGGGGCTGAAGGTCCCTGTCTCCCCACAGCCATCAATGTCTTCTCCTCTGCAGGGTTCTCCCCAAGCAATCGGAGACTATGCCTGCCTTCAGCCAACCTATCCTCCGCCCTTTTCATGCCTCTTCTGGTTCCTGGGGAGACCAAGGGAGAGAGGAGCGGGTAATTATTATCATAATTACTAAATGACCCCTGACTATTAGGTCCAGTCGTGGCCGACTCTGGGGTTGCGGCGCTCATCTCGCTTTATTGGTCGAGGGAGCCAGCGTACAGCTTCCGGGTCATGTGGCCAGCATGACTAAGCCGCTTCTGGCGAACCAGAGCAGTGCACGGAAACGCCGTTTCCCTTCCCGCCGGAGTGGTACCTATTTATCTACTTGCACTTTGAGGTGCTTTTGAACTGCTAGGCTGGCAGGAGCAGGGACCGAGCAACGGGAGCTCACCCCTTCGCGGGGATTCGAACCGCCAACCTTCTGATCGGCAAGTCCTAGGCTCTGTGGTTTAACCCACAGCGCCACCCGCGTCCCACATCATAACTACTACTACTAATCAAATAATAATTATTTGATTATTTATACCCCATCCAGCTGGGTCTCCCCAGCCACCCTGGGCGACTCCCAACAGAGGACTAAAAACAGAATAAAGCTTCAAACATTAAAAGCTTCCCTAAACACTATGCTTATGTTCTGCCTCCTCCTTCATGCAGTGCGTAGTTTGACTGTGGAACTCCCTGCCACAGGAGGCGGCAATGGCCGCCAGCTCGGGTGGCATCAGCAGAGGATCGGACGAGTTCGTGGGAGATAAGGCTCTGCTCTGCGGTCGGAGGCAGCGATCTTTCTGAACTCCACTTCTGGGGGGAGCAGGAGGGGAACGTGGACCCCATGCTCACTCACCTGTCAGAAACCCCAGGGTGAGATACAACTGGAGTAAACTGGTGCTGAAGGAAGCCCAGAAGACGCCCAGAGAGGAGAGGAGGCCGCCCAGCATGACCACCGGACGAGCTCCGAACCGCATGCTGGCAGCTGTACCAACAGGACCTGGGTGGGAAACGGGTGGAAGATAGTTGCAAAGGGTTAGGGCAGCCTCTTGGGGGGTTTATTTTTGGACTACAAGTCCCATCGTCCTGAGTCAGCGTAACCAATATTTGTTGATGATGGGAGTTGCAGTCCGACAACTTTTGGGGATCCAAGGTTGAAGAACATATTGCCTTTTGGCAATCTGGTGTCCTCCAGATTTTTTGGGACTACAACTCCCATCATCCTGAGTCAGTGTAACTGATTTTCATGGATGATGGGAGTTGTAGTCCGACAACTTTTGGGGAGCCGTTGAAGAACATTGCCTTTTGGCAATCTGGTGTCCTCCAGATTTTTTGGGACTACAACTCCCATCATCCTGAGTCAGTGTAACCGATTTTCATGGATGATGGGAGTTGTAGTCCGACAACTTCTGGGGAGCCAAGGATGAAGAATGCTGGCTTTTGGCAATCTGATTAGTTCCCTGATGTCTTCTAGAGATTCCCCACCACCACCAACCTCACAGGTATGGGTTAGTTTGTTTGGTTTTATGTTAAACTGAAGGATTGAACCAAGCCAAGGATTGAACCCGTGGCATTTTGCATGTAAATCAAACCCTGCCAAACCCTTCCCAGATTTGCTCTCAACCTCTGCCCCCTTTAATTTCATTATATTTGGAATATAATTAAAACTTGACAGTGTAGGGATGTGAGATTAACAAGAAATGAGGAGCGCTGGGAGATTTTCTCCATTAGAAATAAGCTCTCATCCTTGAGTTGGGACCCCAAGAGTCATCTAGCCCACCCCTTGCAATGCAGGAATCTCAGATAAATGTGTTGCCTTCGCTCCGGAGACAGACCAGCTGATTCACTCAAAAATGAAGAGAAACGGCTGCCCTCTTTGTCTAGACAGACTTTGTACGGCTTAATTATTTGCCATTTCACCTATTTGAACCCAGCAAAGTTTTTGAGGATTTTGAGTTGCGTTCCAATACGGTTAAAAGGTTTGTTGTTTGAAAAGTATATTATTCTGCAAGCGGCTGAGACATCGCCGATACAAAAACTGGGATCCGTAGCAAAGGCATCGACAGGCATGGCCTTCTGGGTGGTGGCCCTATCTGGAAAACTTACTAGCCAGCTGCTGGGTTGCCAAGGCGATGGCCGTCACCCAGGAGACCTGGGCAGCGCTGGCGTCGAAAGCTTCCACCAGTTCTTCAAAGAGGATACCCAGAGATCTCAAGATCCCGTAAGTGAGGGAGTTGGCCAGAAATCCCGAGAGGACGATCAGCCAGCCCCACCCCCCATTCGGAGGGTTTTCCAGAGGCAGCGACATCTCTCAGGGTTGGATTCCTAGAAGAGTCGAAGGAGAGAAGAGAGCATTTTTGCAAAACATGACCATAACCCACTGCTCTTTATAACTTCCACAAGACAAGGCTGCACATGTTCAGTGGGAACGTTGTGGCAGGGAGCAGCCGCCATTATGGGCGACTCTTTTCTGGATCCCATGGGTCCCCAAACTAAGGCCCGCAGGCTGGATAAGGCCTGAGGGACTGGTTTATCCGGCCCACGGTGCCCCCTGCTGCCCACTGCCACCGCCTGCTCTTAGTGGTGCTGCGCTGCGCGGCTGCCCACCTCTGGGTCGGAGGAGCACCGGAAATAGCATGTGTGCATGCGAAAGTGTTATTTCCGCTGCACATCTGGGTCGGAGGAGGCCCGTGCGCATGCACACAAGCTATTTCCGGTGCTCCTCTGACCCGGAAGTGCGCCGGAAATAGCTTGTGCGCATGCGCAAGTGTTCTTTGTGCATGCGCAAGCGTTATTTGCACACACACACACAAGCGTTATTTGTGCATGCGCAAGTGTGAAGTTGCTCCTTCAGGTCTACTGGGCCTTTGAGGCCGTTTAGGGCTTTCAAGGTCATCACCAACACTTTGAATTGTGCTCAGAAACATACTGGGAGCCAATTTAGGTCTTTCAAGACTGGTGTTATATGGTCTCGGCAGCCGCTCCCGGTCACCAGTCTAGCTGCCGCATTCTGGATTAGCTGCAGTTTCCGGGTCACCTTCAAAGGTAGCCCCACATAGAGCGCATTGCAATAGTCCAAGCAGGAGACAACCAGAGCCTGTACCACTCTGGTGAGACAGTCCGCAGGCAAGGAGGGTCTCATCCTGTGCACCAGATGGAGCTGGCAGACAGCTGCCCTGGACACAGAACTGACCTGCACCTCCATGGACAGCTGTGAGTCCAGAATGACTTCTAGGCTGCGCACCTGGTCCTTCAGGGGCACAGTTGCTCCATTCAGGACCAGGGAGTCCTCCACACCTGCCCGCCCCCTGTCCCCCCAAAACAGTCCTTCTGTCTTGTCAGGATTCAACCTCAATCTCTTAGCTGCCATCCATCCTCTAACTACCTCCAGACACTCACACAGGACCTTCACCGCCTTCGCTGGTTCTGATTTGAAAGAGAGGTAGAGCTGGGTATCATCCGCATATTGATAGACACCCACCCCAAACCCCCAATGATCTCTCCCAGCGGCTGCATGTAGATGTTGAAAAGCATGGGGGAGAGGACAGAACCCTGAGTCTCATCTTGGCCTGCAGCAACGCATCAGGAGCTGGGTGCGCCCCCTGCTGGAAGGAGCTGGCGAGGGAGGGAGTCTGCCCCCCCCCAAAAAAACGCCCACCTGGTTCAATTCTCCAAACCAGCGTTTCCCACGGCGCAGGTGGGTCGCGCAGGCTTCGCACGGGAGCCCCATTAAATCCCCTGTGATCAGGCAGCGTGCGTGCATTCGCGTGAGCAAAATCTCGGATAGGGGGCTTTGAAAGTACTATAAATATTTCACCAAATGGCACATTAAATAGGGACGCTTCGCTCGGCTGCTCCGAGTAATGGGCACAAAACAAGCAAACCTGCAGTTCGGAGGCACGAAATCGGTGGCTGCCAAGAAAACGGAGAGGTCCAGAATTCATGGGGCAATAAATTGGTGGGTCAGCATATCAAAGGATATCCATAGAGCAAAAAACCTGGGAAACATAGTTCTGTATGCACCCAGCGTGGCCACAATTCTCCTATATAGCAGGTGTTCTCAAAGTAAGGGGGGGGGGGTGAGCTCAGGAGATGCAAATGACTATCAGGCTTTGAAAAGTTGGCATCATTGAACCAAGTTCATCCCTTTTGTGGAATTAATGGAAATAAATAGTTTTAACGGGACTTGGAATAAATGCGCAATTCATTGTTTAGGTTTGGGATTTTGCTGTGCCGTTCTCTTCCTTGAGAGGGTCGTGCAAACGTCCGAACAGCGCTTTTTACAGGGGAGGGGGCACTGGAAATGAATTTATGGCACCAAGTTGCGTGGGGGCGCGCGCGCAAAAAGTGTGGGACCCTCTGCGGTATAGTATCATGGCGACTCCCCAATCAAAACCTGCATTTGTCAAAATCAACACACACACACACACACCATGGTCTAAAGCCAAATATTCTTCCCCCCCCCCCATGCTGCTCACTTATTATACAAGGCAGTGCTTAAATCTTTAATCCGGAGACTCAAGAGGCAGTTTGGAACTGGTTGGGTTCAGGTGTATTGTAACCCAACTCTCCTGGGAAACCTCCTTTTTTTTTTTTTTGGTTGGGGGGGGGAGATGATTTGTGGCGGCTGAGAAGAGAGAAGCCTTCTGGGCTGCATAAACTGGGGTGGGGGCAAATCTCAGGACAGGGAAATGAGCAAGGGAGAGAATATAAAGTTTGGTAAGGGGTCGCCAAGACGCAGAAGAGGGAGAGCCCACGAGGGGTTTTGCAAGCAAGGGGCGGGTAGGAGGGATACAAGACCCCCCCCATTTTAACAGGGACCGAAGGGGGGGTCTCAATAATATAAGATGGAAACTTTGGAAGAACCCCTTCCCCCAAACTGGTGGGATTTTTGTGGGGCGTATTCTGCAATGCGTCCTATGGGTGCGATAAGAGCGCATTAGAGATGGATTCATACTGGTCGGTCCACACGTCATTATTGGGCTTGGGGGGGCAGTCTTATCCTATAAACGCAGCAAAAGTGGGACACCGCCCCCACCCCATTCCCGGAACATTTGCGGTGTGCAAAGTTGCAGGATACCCGCAGGAAGACCAGCACCGATTGGCAATGAAGTTGTGTCCGCGCTGAAAGTTTCGGAAACAGTGTCGGAAGCGGGATTTACGCATAACCACCCCGATAGCATCATGGACGCAGTGATTTATTTTTTGAGGACGTCTGGAGGGGCCCTGAAATTATGGGATGGGGCTGGAGGGGGTGTCATGAGCGAGGCACTAACGGGAGCTCCCCTCTCCATCACATCTGAGATCTTTGCTGGTTTCCTGATCCTGCCCCAAACCCCACTCCGTCCTCCTTATCCAAGTTATTTTACCTGCGACAGGTGAGAGAGGACGCTGTGGGAAGGAGCCTCGTCCTCTGCCGCAACGGCCAGCCCCAGAGGTCTCCTGAGCCGTGAGAAGGTTCCCCCTCTTTTCCCCCATGGAGAAGCTGCGACGGCCGCCTTTAAAAGGTGCCCGGCGGATGGGCATGACTCTGGCTGGAAGCGAAGGCGGATCCTGTTCCCGCCCCGCAAGGGAGTTGGTTGCTGCCTTGCGGTTGCCAAACAAAGAGACTCATAAGTATTTCTCAGCTGCCCAAGAGGCAGGCTTCTCTGTCTCCTTGCAATCCCGTGTCCTGCGGGGAGGCTGCACCTGTTGGGCGCCTGCCTGTTGCTTCTTCAGGAAAGGCACAAAGCTACTGCCCGTTTCTGTTCTAATAACAATAACAATAATGAGTGTCTGGAGGCGGTTGGAGGATGGATGGCGGCTAACAGATTGAGGTTGAATCCTGACAAGACAGAAGTACTGTTTTTGGGGGGCAGGGGGCGGGCGGGTGTGGGGGACTCCCTGGTCCTGAATGGGGCAACTGTGCCCCTGAAGGACCAGGGGCGCAGCCTGGGAGTCATTCTGGACTCACCGCTGTCCATGGAGGCACAGGTCAGTTCTGTGTCCAGGGCAGCTGTTTACCAGCTCCATCTGGTACGCAGGATGAGACCCTCCCTGCCCGCAGACTGTCTGGCCAGAGTGGTGCATGCTCTGGTTATCTCTCGCTTGGACTACTGCAATGTGCTCTATGTGGGGCTACCTTTGAAGGTGACCCGGAAACTACAACTAATCCAGAATGCGGCAGCTAGACTGGTGACTGGGAGCGGCCGCTGAGACCACATAACACCGGTCTTGAAAGACCTAAATTGGCTCCCAGTACGTTTCCAAGCACAATTCAAAGTGTTGGTGCTGACCTTGAAAGCCCTAAACGGCCTCGGTCCAGTATATCTGAAGGAGCGTTTCCACCCCCATCATTCAGCCCAGACACTGAGGTCCAGCTCCGAGGGCCTTCTGGCGGTTCCCTCCTTGTGAGAAGTGAGGTGACAGGGAACCAGACAGAGGGCCTTCTCGGTGGTGGCGCCCGCCCTGTGGAATGCCCACCCATCAGATCTCAAGGAAATAAACTACTATCTGACTTTTAGAAGACATCTGAAGGCAGCCCTGTATCTGGAGGTTTTTAACGTTTGATGTTTTGAATGTTCTGTTGAAAGCCGCCCAGAGTGGCTGGGGAAACCCAGCCAGATGGGCGGGGTAGAATTAAAATTATCATCATCATCATCATCATTCATTTCATTAATTTTGCAATCATTTTAACCTTTCAAAACTTGACTTCCCTCCCCCTCTTTCTGCGCTTCCTTAAATTTATTTTTAATATCTTCCGCATTTCCAAATTCAATTAATTTGCTCGTGTTTTTTTTTATATACTCTTATTAAACTGCAGGTTGTTACAGTAATCCTGCCAATGTCCTTATCTGTTTACAGTTTATCTGTAAATATTCAATAAAGCATTTGCATGTAGTTATATAGTGTTATCTGAAGAAGTGTGCATGCACACGAAAGCTCATACCAAGAACAAACTTAGTTGGTCTCTAAGGTCAGTGCTACTGGATAATTTTTTAATTTATTTCAACTGCGTCAGACCTACACGGCTACCTACCTGAGCACTTATTATACAGAGTCAGACCACTGGTTGGTTGCCAGAATAACAGGGTATTAAATGTTTTAGAGAGGACGTTCTTCTCCTGAAAGCTGTCCTCTATTGCACATGCCTGGGTTTTATCCAAATACAGTGGTACCTTGGTTCTCAAACTTAATCCGTTCTGGAAGTCTGTTCCAAAACCAAAGCGTTCCAAAACCGAGGCGTTCTTTCCCATAGAAAGTAATGCAAAATGGATTAATCCGTTCCAGACTTAATAACAACCCCTAAAACAGCAATTTTACTATCTAACAAGACCATTGATCCATAAAATGAAAGCAATAAGCAATGTACTGCAGTCACACAACCAATCAATCAGGAGGTGAACTGGGTTGCTCACAGTCACAAGAACAAAATGAAAAAGAGCTGCGAAAACAAAAAAGGAAAATAAATAGCAAAAACAGACAAACCTCAGCAGAACACTCAAATCGGAAGCGTAACACGGAGCACATTTGGCTTCTGAAAAATGTTTGCAAACTGGAACACTTACTTCTGGGTTTGCAGTTTTTTGGGTTCCAAGTTGTTTGAGTACCAAGGCGTTTGAGAACCAAAGGATCACTGTATTAGCTGTACTCAGAGCAGACCCTTTGCAGTGAATGGGCATGTCTAAGTTAGGTCTACTGATTTCAATGGGTCTACTCTGAGTAGAATTACTCCCTCCCCCTTTAACAGCACCTGGTCAGCAGTTTGAACGGGCACACAGGTCACTCGGTGTCTTTCTGCTCTATATTATATTATATAATTGTAGAGTTGGGACCCCCCAAAGGTCACCCAGCCCAACCCCCTTCAATGCAGGAATCTCAGCTAAAGCATCCATGACAGATGGCCGTCCAACCTCTGCTTTAAAAACCTCCAAGGAAGGAGAGCTTACCACCTTCTGATATTATTATTATTATTTACAGAAGGACATAATAATTTATTACTTATTCCACACCCTTCTGACCGAGCTGCCTCAGCCACTCTGGCCAGCTTCCAACAGAATATAAAAGAAAACAGCGAAACATCAGACATTAAAAACTTCCTGATACAGGGCTGCCTTCAGAAAGACGTAGAAACTGGCTTTCATTTATATGTCTGTATCAATTTCATTATGCAATTTTACATCCGGGTTTGTATGTGTGTCTTTTTTTGTGTTATCAAGCACCGTCCCACAAAGCAGGGAGTCTCTCCAAAGCCCGACCTCATGGGTAGGCAAACTAAGGCCCGGGGGCCGGATCCAGGCCAATCGCCTTCTCAATCCGGCCCGCAGACGGTCCGGGAATATGTGTGTTTTTACATGAGTAAAATGTGCCCTTTTATGTGAAATTCATCCCTGGGTTATTTGTGGGGCCTGCCTGGTGTTTTTACATGAGTAGAATGTGTCCTTTTATTTAAAATGCATCTCTGGGTTATTTGTGGGGCATAGGAATTCGTTCATTTCCCCCCAAAAAATATAGTCTATCCCCCACAAGGTCTGAGGGACAGTGGACCGGCCCCCTGCTGAAAAAGGTCGCTGACCCCTGGACCTGGATATGCCATCAGGGATTGTCCTGCATGCAAAACACTTGGCTCTCACCTTTCCCCTCACTTCCCGGGGAACACAGCCCACTCTGCAGGGCTCTTGTGAGGATAAAATAGGGTACTGCCCTGTGTGTGCCACCCCAAATTCTTTGAGAAAAGGATGGGATATGAAGTAAATGAACGCCAGCGTCAGCGTACAGCTCCTTCCTTTACACACCTGGGATCAGGACAATTTACCGTATTTTTCGCTCTATAAGACACACCAGACCACAGGAGGCACCTAGTTTTTGGAGGAGGAAAACAAGAAAGAAAATATTCTGAATCTCAGAAGCCAGAACAGCAAGAGGGATCATTGCGCAGTGAAAGCAGAAATCCCTCTTGCTGTTCTGGCTTCTGGGATAGCTGCGCAGCCTGCATTCGCTCCATAAGACGCACACACATTTCCCCTTACTTTTTGGGAGGGAAAAAGTGAGTCTTATAGAGCAAAAAATGCGTATTTGGGGCAATGTAAACTTTGGGGAAAAAGACGCCTGCTTCTTGGGAGAAAAGCCATGACAAACCTAGACAGCATCTTAAAAAGCAGAGACATCCCCTTGCCAACAAAGGTCTGGTTTTCCCAGTAGTGATGTGTGGAAGTGAGAGCTGGACCATAAAGAAGGCTGATCGCCGAAGAATGGATGCTTTTGAATTATGGTGCTGGAGGAGACTCTTGAGAGTCCCATGGACTGCAAGAAGATCAAACCTCTCCATTCTGAAGGAAATCAGCCCTGAGTGCTCACTGGAAGGACGGATCCTGAAGCTGAGGCTCCAAGACTTTGGCCACCTCATGAGAAGAGAAGACTCCCTGGAAAAGACCCTGATGTTGGGAAAGATGGAGGGCACAAGGAGAAGGGACGACAGAGGACGACATGGTGGGACAGTGTTCTGGAAGCTACCAGCATGAGTTTGACCAAACTGTGGAAGGCAGTGGAAGACAGGAATGCCTGGTGTGCTCTGGTCCAGGGGGTCACGAAAAGTCGGACACAACTAAACGACTAAACAACAACAACAACACAAACTTTGGAACTCCCTGCCTATCTATATCAGGCAAGTGCCTTCACGGTTCTCTTTTCAGCGCCTGCTAAAAACATTCTTGCTTAAGCATGCCTGCCTGTGATGTTTAGAAAGTTGGTGTGAGTTGCAATCTATTTTTAATTTGTTGTTATTTTAACTTTTCGCAAGTTTGACGTTTTTGCTGTTCACAAAACCGTCAGTAAGGAAAATGTCTTAATTTGTTTTGCAAATCACTTTGGGGCTTCCTCGCCCGCCCCCAGCACTCAAGCGGTGTATAGATTTTATGAAATAAATAAACCCCCGTCCTTTGAAAAACAAGCAAGAACACACTCACACACAGAGGCAGAAAATTAAAACACGGAAAAAACCACACTGGTTGCCTTTAGCTTGGTCATTTGGGGTGGTTTGGCCAGAGATGCGAGTTTATTTAAAATGTCCACACCGCAATTTAAATTAAAAGAAAAAGAAAGTTCCATTTACGCTCAGCTCATTACGAATGAAATAAACGTGGGCAAACCTTGAGGCAGATTTGCTCTACCTGTAAATTAGATTTCAACCTCAGGAAAAAACCGCCGAGAATTTCAACACACACAGAGATGAAACACAACATTTCCCAAATTCCAGAGAGCTGTGTTTAATCTGTGCCTCTTCCTACACAATCTTTTCTCAAATCAATTGCCTCCCTCAAGGAGTATCTCCCTCTTCAAGGCCCAGGAGAGGAAATAAAAAGACTGTAATCTGGTTTTGAAAAGGTGGGAGGAGAAATAATCCGTAATTTTATCTCTGTGTCCATCAAGGGCCAAGAAGGTGGTACAGCTTTTTACGTCCTCGTCCGTCAGCAATAAATAAAAGACAGGAGTTGTGGAGTGCAGAGTAAGCAGAGGAGATCGGTTCTTTGTTTCCCGCGATCTTCCACGAAAACCTTTTCTTTTTGTCCGACTCCACAAAGTCACCAAAAACATTTGGGGGGCTGCTGAAGGGAGAGACAGGCTTCTACTGGACGGTCCTTTGTTTCCGACTCAAGTGTCACACCGGGAATTTGCACGTGACTTAAGGCCTCTTGCTCCTGTCTCCCTCCTCCTTTCGGTGGATGGGGGCCAACTTCACATCGTCGTCAGCTTCAGATCGTAACTCCGTCGGGTCAACTTGTCCGGATCGTTGGACGCCATGAGGGAGAAATCCTGGAAGATGTCGAGGTATGTTTCGTCTCCTGGAAGAGCGGGAAGAATCAGGGAATAATAATAATAATAATAATAATAATAATAATAATAATAATAATAATAAATTTTATTTATACCCCGCCCTCCCCAGCCAAGACCAGGCTCGGGGTGGCTAACACCAGATATAAAACAATTGATTAAGATACAACTTAAAAACAGGATTAAAATACAACATTAAAATGAAGCCTCATTTCAATAGAAACTCAAATATTAATTTATTACTTATACCCCACCCATCTGGCTGGGTTTTCCCAGCCACTCTGTGTGGCTTCCAGCTAAAGATTAAAAATACATTAAACATCAGTCATTAAAAACTTCCCTAAATAGGGCTGCCTTCAGATGTTTTCTAAACGTCAGATAGTTGTTTATTTCCTTGACATCTGCTGGGAGGGCGTTCCACAGGGCGGGCGCCACCACCGAGAAGGCCCTCTGCCTGGTTCCCTGTAACTTGGCTTCTCGCAGGGAGGGAACCGCCAGAAGGCCCTCGGAGCTGGACCTCAGCGTCCGGGCAGAACGATGGGGGTGGAGACGCTCCTTCAGGTCTACTGGGCCTTTGAGGCCGTTTAGGGCTTTAATAAAGGTCAGCACCAACACTTTGAATTGTGCTCAGAAACGTACTGGGAGCCAGTGTACCGTATTTTTCACTCTATAAGACGCACCAGACCACAAGACGCACCTAGTTTTTGGAGGAGGAAAACAAGGGGGGGGGGGGAATCTGAATCTCAGAAGCCAGAACAGCAAGAGGGATCGCTGCGCAGTGAAAGCAGCAATCCCTCTTGCTGTTCTGGCTTCTGGGGTAGCTGCGCAGCCTGCATTCGCTCCATAAGACACACACACATTTCCCCTTACTTTTTAGGAGGGAAAAAGTACATCTTATAGAGCGGAAAATACGGTAGTTCTTTCGGGACCAGTGTAATATGGTCTGGGCAGCCACTCCTAGTCCCCAGTCTGGCTGCCGCATTCTGGATTAGTTGTAGTTTCCGGGTCACCTTCAAAGGTAGCCCCACGTAGAGCGCATGGCAGTAGTCCAAGCGGGAGATAACCAGAGCATGTGCCACTCTGGTGAGACAGTCTGCGGGCAGGGAGGGTCTCATCCTGCGTACAAGATGGAGCTGGTAGACAGCTGCCCTGGATACAGAACTGACCTGTGCCTCCATGGACAGCTGTGAGTCCAAAATGACTCCCAGGCTGCGCACCTGGTCCTTCGGGGGCACAGTTGCACCATTCAGGACCAGGGAGGGAGACCCCAAAACTCATCTATTCCAACCTGCTCCAATGCAAGGAGCGCAGCTAGGAGTTTGCAAGGGCCCCGGCCAGGGAGCATCGGAAATCTGTTTGCGTCCTGGAAGGAAGACCCCAGATCGCCGCCTCAGCCTGCCCTGAATCGCACCAGCCACTCTCTGGCATTGAAGCAGGATTCGCACCTACAGCCCCAGCATCTGCTGGCCATGTTGGGGGAATGTCCGCCAAGGAACTAATGGGATACCAAAAGAAGGTGAATGGTGGCAGATCCAGGACAGATAAAAGGCAGCGCTTCTTCACGCAGTGCTTAGTTAACCTGCGGAACTCCCTCCCACATGAATTTGCTGGACAAAATGTCCAGAGCTGGTTCTCCTCAATCTTTTCGCAAGAGAGAGTATTAACTTACAGCTTAAACCTTCAATTAAGTTCTTTCCTACTTAGCAACCAGGCTCATAATAATAGCGAGATCTTGTGAGGTGTGTGTGTGCGCGCGTGAGAGTGTGTGTTCTCTGACAAATCGGTACAGCAAAATCTGTCATTGTCGAAAAACAGAATAATAAAGAAAATTGGCTCAAGTCTTGAAGGACAAAGGCTCCATGGCGCAGGTTGGCTTAAAAAACTTAAAACAGGGGACTCTCCTCACATTATAAAACCTTTGGGTTAACTTGAGCTGTTTATTGCCTTCTGTAAAAATAGCATCCTGAGATAAAAACTTATTATCGTATAGAATCGTCAAGTTGGAAGGGACCGCAAGGGGCATCTAGCCTGACCCCCTCCAACGCAGGAATATTTTTGCCCTACGTGGTCTTCGAACCCACAACCCTGAAATTGAGAGCCTCGTGCTCAGCCGACTGAGCCATCTCAGTTACTTGGTTGTTAATTTTGCACCTGTTGCCTAAACACCAGTTTCTGGGTTTTGCTACTTATCTGTAACATTAATTAATTTTTAGCCGTTGTTATGTCCGGGTGTGTATACAGCAAACACCCATCGCTTGTTTGTCCACCTGTTGGCCATCGTTGCCTGATTGTTCCCATTTTACAGATGCAACAACTGAGGACCGAGAGTGTATGGGAAACTGATTCCGGAAGATTTTCGAGGAGATAGAGCGAATTCTGATGTGGAATTGTGTCCCCACCCCCCACAGGTGAGACTCACCTGATTGGCCGAGGGCAAGCTCAGATTCACGCATCTTGGCCAATCGCAATCTTTGAAAGAGGGAAGGTGGGTGGGAGAGAAAAAGAGTCACGTGACACAACAGAAAAAAATGAATTTCAGCCCCTTCTCCCCCCCATCTTACCCCAATCCCCTATCAGGCACAGACCCAATCGTTCAATTTATTTTGTTGATTATATATTTCGTAAAATTTATGCATAACACTTGGTTGTAAAAAAACAAAAAAAACCTCAAAGCAGTTTAGAGAAAGAATAAAATTACCAGTAAAAGCAATTTAAGAACAGCTATTAAAAACGCTGGAAGAACAATTGACAAGAAGCTGAAACCAGATATGGGCTGGATCGACACAGCTGTAAAAAAAACGCTATGGAAAAAACGTAAAAGCTGACAATGGAAATGATAATCGACTTCCAGTTTCAGCCTGACAGCGCCATCTAGTGCCACAGCGTTATAACACATTTATAGACCCAAAGGCCTGAGCCCAAGATTCAAGATGGCCGACGTCCCGCCAACTTCCTCCCAGAATCCCTCTCTTCCCCTTCAATCTTGAATCTGAAGAGCTGCAGAATTCACACCCAAGACCTCACGATGGGGGGGGGATTATTTGGCACCCAAGGAAGATGGCGGCAGGTGGGGGGTGGAGAATTTCCCTTACAAGGTGACGATATCCGCGTTGGCTGAATCTATGGCGATGCTGAGGGGGTCTTTCCCTTCCCCATCGACGGCGTTCATGTTGGCCCCGCGCTTGAGGAAGAGGCAGGCCAGCCTAGAAACGGAACAGGGAAGACACATATTCAATATTTCCACATGACAAGCATCTCATAGAATCATAGAATCATAGAATCCTAGAGTTGGAAGAGAGCACAAGGGCCATGGAGTCCAACCCCCTGCCAAGCAGGAAACACCATCAGAGCACTCCTGACATATGGTTGTCAAGCCTCTGCTTAAAGACCAAAGAAGGAGACTCCACCACACTCCTTGGCAGCAAATTCCACTGTCGAACAGCTTTTACTGTCAGGAAGTTCTTCCTAATGTTTAGGTGGAATCTTCTTTCTTGTAGTTTGGATCCATTGCTCCGTGTCCGCTTCTCTGGAGCAGCAGAAAACAACCTTTCTCCCTCCTCTATGTGACATCCTTTTATATATTTGAACATGGCTATCATATCACCCCTTAACCTCCTCTTCTCCAGGCTAAACATGCCCAGCTCCCTTAGCCGTTCCTCCTAAGGCATCGTTTCCAGGCCTTTGACCATTTTGGTTGCCCTCCTCTGGACACGTTCCAGTTTGTCAGTGTCCTTCTTGAACTGTGGTGCCCAGAACTGGACACAGTACTCCAGGTGAGGTCTGACCAGAGCACAATACAGTGGCACTATTACTTCCCTTGATCTAGATGCTATACTCCTATTGATGCAGCCCAGAATTGCATTGGCTTTTTTAGCTGCCGCGTCACACTGTTGGCTCAGGTCAAGTTTGTGGTCAACCAAGACTCCTAGATCCTTTTCACATGTACTGCTCTCAAGCCAGGTCTCACCCATCTTGTATTTGTGCCTCTCATTTTTTTTGCCCAAGTGCAATACTTTACATTTCTCCTTGTTAAAATTCATCTTGTTTGTTTTGGCCCAGATCTCTAATCTGTCAAGGTCGTTTTGAAGTGTCATCCTGTCCTCTGGGGTGTTAGCCACCCCTCCCAGTTTGGTGTCATCTGCAAATTTGATCAGGATGCCCTTGAGTCCATCTTCCAAGTCGTTGATAAAGATGTTGAATAAGACCGGGCCCAAGACAGAACCCTGTGGCACCCCACTAGTCACTCTTCTCCAGGACGAAGAGGAACCATTGATGAGCACCCTTGGGGTTCGGTCAGTCAGCCAGTTACAAATCCACTGAGGCTCTAACAGCCTCATACATAAATAGATCATTATGCACTATCTGCAAAATCCCTCTACAATATATAGGTGAAACTCAAATCTCTTTTCTGATGAGAGCAGCTTTTGCATCTCACTTGGAAACCAAGGACCCAGAGTCTGGAGAAGAACGGGGAGGCATACAATGTCAGATGCTTGAAGTCCAGTGTGAAGTTTCCGCAGTCTGTGTTGATTTGGGGAGCCATGTCGTCAGCTGGTCTTGGTCCACTGTGCTCCATTAAGTCCAGGGTCAACGCAGCCGTCCACCAAGAGATTTTGGAGCACTTCATGCTTCCTTCCGCAGACGAGCTTTATGGGGATGCTGACTTCATTTTCCAGCAGTGCCAAAAGTACCAAAACCTGGTTGAATGCCCATGGGATTACTGTGCTTGATTGGCCAGCAAACTCGCCTGACCTGAACCCCATAGAGAATCTATGGGGCATCGCCAAGAGAAAGACGAGAGACATGAGACCGAGCAATGCAGAAGAGCTGAAGGCTGCTATTGAAGCTTCCTGGTCTTCCGTAACACCTCAGCAGTGCCACAGGCTGAGAGCATCCATGCCAGGCCACACTGAGGCAGTAATTGATGCAAAAGGGGCCCAAACCAAGCACTGAGTACATATGCATGCGTCTACTTCTCAGAGGTCCAATACTGCTCTAATTGCAGCCCTCGTTTTGCTGATTTCATTTAATATTCTAATTTTCTGAGATTGTTAATTTGGGGTTTTCATCAGCCGTACACCATAAACATCACAACTGTAACAAATAAAGGCTTGACATATCTCGCTTTGCATGTCACGAGTCTATCTCATATATTAGTTTCACCTTTTAAGTTGAATTACTGAAATAAATGAACTTTTCCACAATATTCTAATTTTTTTGAGTTTCACCTGTAAGGGTTATTCGTTCCCAGTGCCTGGAACAAATTAGTTCACACCAACAAGATCACTGAACCAATTGTCCATAAGCTCAGTCGGTAGAGCACAAGGGTTGTGGGTTCGAATCCCACTTCGGGTGAAAGATTGGAGGTTGGACTCCAATCTGGGCGGCTTCCAGCAGAATATTAAAACACAATGATTCAACCATCAATAGCTTTGTTCTCCCCCTGAAGTCTCCCTTCTCCCCCTTCCCACGGCCGCTTGCTTGCTTTCGGGGTTCTACCACACCTGCCTGCCCGCCTTTCTGTTGCCATGCTGGAGTTGGCTCTGGCTGCAGCAAACTACAACGTGACGACAGCCTTCCATTTCTATGCATATAGGAAGATATATGTATAGAGATATATAGATAGGTATCTACCCAGTGTGTCCCAAGATGGTAGCATGATGAAGGGGGCCTTGGCCTCTGCTGTCTGGCTGGTTGACGCTGGCTCCGTTTTGAAGAAGGAATTCGCAGGCCAAGAGAGAATTCTGGGTAGAGAGAGAGAGAAAGAAGGTTAAGTGGGGAAATGAGGGAAGTGGGTTGGCGTTTGAGAACGTCAAGAGTTCTGAGCCCCACAGAAAATAATACAGTGGTACCTCGGGTTACATACGCTTCAGGTTACAGACGCTTCAGGTTACAGACACCGCTAACCCAGAAATAGTGCTTCAGGTTAAGAACTTTGCTTCAGGATAAGAACAGAAATCGTGCTCCGGTGGCGCAGCAGCAGCAGGAGGCCCCATTAGCTAAAGTGGAACTTCAGGTTAAGAACAGTTTAATTACTTAACCCGAGGTACCACTGTAGTAGTAGTAATAATAATAATAATAATAATAATAATAATTTATACCCCGGCCAGAGCCGGGCTCAGGGCAGCTAACACCAATAAAATAAAATCACACTAAAAACATAATACAGTGGTACCTCAGGTTAAGTACTTAATTCGTTCCAGAGGTCCATACTTAACCTGAAACTAACACTAATTAGTTAATCAGTTAAGACAAAAGCGTGTATTGGCGACAAATAATAGATAAGTGAAATAAGGAATGGACGGGAGGTCGGGTCTATAGTCCAAGGAACACTTTTCGTTTTAGTGATTCGTAATTAATATTGTCCTTATCATGGTTCGGTTTGTATTTCTTGTCTTCTTGTTTCCCCCCCCCCCCCGGTGTATCAATAAAAAAAAGTGTGTGAGGACATTCTGCAAAAAAAAGACGTAACAGCTGCAAAAAAAAGGAGAGTCATAGAAATTTCACACAGAAGCCCATTATTGTTTACTTCAGCTCGCCTGTGGAAACAACTCAGAGGCCATGAAGGAAGGAAGGATAACAACAGGAAGATTTAAAGAAGGAACTATTGGAAACTCAAGGCAGTAGAAACATAAGATGACTGGAACCCCACTGAACTTGAAGCATGGGAAGCCCCAACAAAAATCTATAATTTGGCAGAATATTTGGACTATAGGAGATGTATTTGTATAATTTGGAATATTTAATGTGATCTGATTGGATTGTTAAAATGGAAAATTTAATAAAAATTATTTTTTTATATAAAAAAAAAGAGTTCTGAGCCCCCCACAGACTCACCGCGGCGACGGCCTGCAGCAAAGGGGTCCGGCTTTCGTGGTTGGTGTTCACCCAGTTGACGTCAGCGCCGTGAGCCAAGGCGTCCGCCATGGTGGGCAGGCTTGGGGGTGCAGCGGCAGCGCGATAGAGCAAGGCCCCTGGGTGCAAACTCTGCAGGTTGTCTGTGGGGCTTGGGGAGGCCCCTTCCCTTGCCCCTAAAAAGAGGGGGGGAGGCAGAGAGAATCAGACCAGCAACAGCCACCAGCATGGATTACTTAGGAAGCTGCCTTGTACTTAGTTAGACCACTGGCCCATCTAATTCAGGTATGCCAACACTGGCTGGCAGCTCTCCAGGATTTTATTCATTTCATAAAATATATACATGGCAAGAAACCCGAATGCTGTTTACGTAAAGAGCTAGAGCAATGACAGACTGAGGTTGAACCCTGGAAAGACAGAAGTGCTGTTTTGGGGGGACAGGAGGCGGGCAGGTGTGGAGGATTCCCTGGTCCTGAATGGGGCAACTGTGCCCCCGAAGGACCAGGTGCGCAGCCTGGGAGCCATTCTGGACTCACTGCTGTCCATGGAGGCGCAGGTCAAGGCCCTGTGTCCAGGGCAGCTGTTTATTAGCTCCATCTAGTACGCAGGATGAGACCCTTCCTGCCCGCAGACTGTCTCTCCAGAGTGATGCATGCTCTGGGTATCTCCCGCATGGACTACTGTCATGCCCTCTACGTGGGGCTACCTTTGAAGGTGACCTGGAAACTACAACTAATCCAGAATGCGGCAGCCAGACTGGTGACTGGGAGCGGTCGTCGAGACCACATAACACCGGTCCTGAAAGACCTACATTGGCTCCCAGTACGTTTCCGAGCACAATTCAAAGTGTTGGTGCTGACCTTTAAAGCCCTAAACGGCCTCAAAGGCCCAATAGACCTGAAGGAGCGTCTCCACCCCCATCGTTCTGCCCGGACACTGAGGTCCAGCACCGAGGGCCTTCTGGCGGTTCCCTCGCTGGGAGAAGCCAAGTTACAGGGAACCAGGCAGAGGGCCTTCTCGGTGGTGGCACCCGCCCTGTGGAACACCCTCCCACCAGATGTCAAGGAAATAAACAACTACCAGACTTTTAGAAGACATCTGAAGGCAGCTCTGTTTAGGGAAGCTTTTAATGTTTGATGCATTACTGTATTTTAATATTTTGTTGGAAGCCGCCCAGAGTAGCTGGGGAAGCCCAGCTGGATGGGCAGGGTATAAATTATTATTATTATTATTATTATTATTATTATTATTATTATTATTATTATACCAAGAGAAATTTACAACAGCACTCTGAAGCATACACATTAAAATTGCCTCCACTTCCCTATGCATCTGGCTAGGCCTTTTGAAACAAGGATGTTTTTGGCAGGCCCTGAAAGGAGTCAAGCGAAGGCAGCTGCTTACTCTCAAGAGGCAGGGAGTTCCACAGTGTCGGTGGCGCCAGTTCTGCCATTCAAAGCAGCCAAGTGGACCAAAGGAGATCTCATAGGTAAACTGGTCCCCAAGTTGTTAAGGGCTTTGTATACGGATAATAATGCCTTTGACTCGGCCCAGATTGACAAGCAGACACCCGACTGCCGACAGGAGCAAGGCCTTGTCAGGATACTAGCCCCTCTGCTCAGAGATCTAACATTTTTGTTTGGGGCGAGCCTACCCAGTCATTCAGGAAGCTGCTGCGAGTTCGAATCTGCTCTTATTCCATTGTTGTTTTAACTTTTCAGAATCTTACTGATCGTTTTATTGCTTTGTCCTTTTTTTCTAATCTGCTTTGAGGGTTTGTTTGTTTTTACAACGAAGCTGCGATTCCTGCAATGGTCAGGGCTTGGATAATACGACCCCTTTAGATTCTGCAATTTTGTGATACGACCCCTTTAGATTCTGCAATTTTGTGATTTGTGAATTTTAGGAGATAAATACAGTATTTTTCGCCCTATAGGACGCACTTTTCCCCCTCCAAAAATGGAGGGGAAATGTGTGTGCGTCCTATGGGGCGAATGCAGGCTTTCGCTGAAGCCTGGAGAGCGAGAGGGGTTGGTGCGCACCGACCCCTCTCGCTCTCCAGGCTTCAGGAGAGCCGCAGCGCCAGCGCCACAAGGTCGGGGGACAGCGGGGAGGCGGAACACCGCCATCCCGCTGTCTCCCGATGTGGTTTGGAGGCTGACGGCGGGGAGACGCGTCCTTGTCCCGGCCGCCAGCCCCGCAAGCTCCGGGGACAGCGGGGAGGCGCAGCACGTCCTCCCACTGTCCCCAGACCTGGTCTGCAGCGGGTGGCAGGGAGAAGAGCGCTTCTCCCCACTGCCGGCCCCACAAGCGCCTGGGGGGGAAATAAACGCCTGGGGGGGGGGAAATAAGCACCTGGTGCGTCCTATGGGCCGCTGCATCCTATGGGGCGAAAAATACGGTAAATGCGTCCTGGTATTCTGGGGCTAGGACTGAACAGAACTTGGAAAGATGGGCGCTCTCACCCAGCCCAGCTCTCTTCCATGTGGGTCCCTATCCACAGCTGTCAACTTTCAGATTTGAAAATAAGGGATCAGCAGCCTCGAAAATAAGGGATCAGCAGTCTCACCTGTCCCAGGGACAGTCTACGGGATATCTAACAATCTGGGATAGCAGGGGGAAACGGTGCTGGAATAAGGACATTTCCCGCAAAATAAGGGAAGGTTAGGGTCCCCATCCCTGCTAAACTGAGCTCAAAAACAAACCTCCACCACCTTTCAAAGTATACCTGGCTTTGAGAGACACATACCTGGGTTTGGGCTCGCTCGGCTTGGACTACTTCCTGTAGGAGTAAAAAAAAGGGGACCAGTAAAGATTGGAGGAAATTTAAAATTTATTTACAGAAACATTGTAAAATTTTTGAATGTTAATGACATTGAAATGAACTGAAGGGGTTCTAGCAACAAGGTAAAAAATAAGATTGGATTGATAATAGATAAATTAATTGGATATGAATTTGCTGAACTAATTTTCAAAAGGGATACAAAAAAGGGAGATGTGAGGAAGTCAGGAAAATAAGTGAATCAAAGATGAGAAATTAAAAAGAGGGATTTTTGTGTGTGTTTTTTTTCTTGATGTGCTTTTCTTTTCTGTTTTTCTTTTTTTCCTTTTTTCTATTTTTCTAAGTTAGATTTTTATATTTTTTGTATTTTATAACTTTATATTTTTGTGTATGTTTTTTTTCCTTTTTCCGTTTGTTGTTATTCTTAAAACTTAATAAAATATCACTTAAAAAAAAGGGGGGGACCAGTAAGAAATGGTATATTCTTTCAGCGTTTGGGTAAAACCCACTGGTTTCTGCAGTGCATTATGCAATGACGACTTTACACCTAGGTTGCAAGGAGGCTGAGAAGATGAGTGCTGGTGGTGCAGCTGTTACCTTAAAGGTAAAAGGTCAAGGACCCCTGGATGGTTAAGTCCAGTCAAAGGCGATTTTGGGGTTGCAGCGCTCATCTCGCTTTCAGGCCGAGGGAGCCGGCGTCTGTCCGCAGACAGCTTTCCGGGTCATGCGGCCAGAAGGACTAAACCACTTCTGGCACAACGGGACACCGTGACGGAAAACAAAGCGCACGGAAATGCTGTTTACCTTCCCGCCGGAGTGGTACCTATTTACCTACTTGCACTGGTGTGCTTTCGAACTGCTAGGTTGGCAGGAGCTGGGACCGAGCAACGGGAGCTCACCCTGTTGCGGGGATTCGAACCGCCGACCTTCCGATCAGCAAGCCCTAGGCTCAGTGGTTTAGACCACAGTGCCACCTGTGTCCCTACTTAAGGATGTTGGACCAGGACCTGGGAGGGACCAGGGTTCGAATCCTTATTTGGCCACATGAAACTCACTGGGGGGCCTTGGGGGGGAGCAGCCACGGCTGCTTTCAGCCTAACCTACCTCACTGAGTTGTTGTGGGAATGAAATAGGGAAGGGGAGAGAACCGTGTACACCATGGGTAGGCAAACTAAGGCCCGGGGGCCGGATCCGGCCAATCGCCTTCTAAATCTGGCCCACGGACGGTCCGGGAATCAGCATGTATTTACATGAGTAGAATGTGAGCTTTTATTTAAAATGCATCTCTGGGTTACTTGTGGGGCATAGGAATTTGTTCATATATTTCCCCCCCAAAAAAATATAGTCTGCCCCCCCCACAAGGTCTGAAGGACAGTGGACCAGCCCCCTGCTGAAAAAGTTTGCTGACCCCTGGTGTACACTATCACCCCCCCTTGTAGGAAAAAAGTGGGTAATTCAATGCAATAAACAGTATATATAATATAATAATAGTACAGTGGTAACTCGCAAGATGAATGCCTCGTAAGACGAAAAACGCGCAAGACGAAAGGGTTTTTCGTTTTTTGAGTTGCTTCGCAAGACGATTTTCCCTATGGGCTTGCTTCGCAAGACGAAAACGTCTTGCTAGTTTGTTTCCGTTTTCTTAAAACCGTTAATACCCAGGGAATCCGCTCTCCGCAAGACGAAAAAATCGCAAGACGAAAGAACTCGCAGAACGAATTAATTTCGTCTTGCGAGGCACCACTGTAATTTATTATTTATACCCCGCCCAGTTGCCTGGGTTTCCCCAGCCACTCTGGGCGGCTCCCAACCGAATATTAAAAACACAATAATAAATTTGCTCAGAGAAGATCTATTAGACCTGGCTTAAGACTGCACTTTTATTCAGTTTTCCTAATGGTTCCTGATCATTTCCATGTTTTAGGGGACCTTTCGCATCAACATGAAAACCGCTTCTGGAAAACCAGCAGGACCTGGCTCCTTGCTTCTGCCTCTTAACCCCGCAAATTTCCCGAAAACTGACAGCTATCTTATATCGCCTGCGCTAAGAGCGGGGGGAAGGAAGAGAGCCTCTCTCCCTACCTGCGCCCCCTCGTTTCTGCCCCGGAGGTTTGGGTTTGGGGAACGGTTTGGGCTTCTCGATCCCTCGGACATCTCCACCTCGATTCAGCCGTGCCCCTGCCTTCGGGAACTGGGTGATGAACTTCTTTTCCACGTATTTGGCCCTGATCCATGCCTCCTTCTCCAACCTTTCGGACAGAGAAACAGAAGAAGAAATTTAATTTAATTTAATTAGGTTGGTTGTTGGTTTTTGAATGTCTTATGTAGATTTTTTTCAATTTCATTGTTCTGTATGGGACAACGACAATAAAGATTATCCTATCGTTCAATGAAGAGGACGTCCTCACCGCGAACAGCCCGGCTGGGGACGCTTCATGTTCATCTCTTCCACTCGCGCCTCGTAAATCTGGTTGATGACTCGGTTTCCCAGTTCGCACATCAGCTGCGGGAGGAGGAGGGAGAGGCGAGGATCTCAGAAGCTGCATCTTAGCCAACCCCCCAACCCATCTCCCGAGGGGAGTGACATTCGGCACACAATGCGCCCACAACTCCCAAGCCTATCCTGATGCATAGCTGTCAACTTTCCCCTTTTCTTGCGAGGAATCCTATTCGGAATAAGGGAATTTCCCTTTAAAAAAAAGGGAAACGTTGACAGCTATGACCCTGAGCCGTCGGGGGAAAGCGGGGAGCTGCGCCGCTTTGCCAGCGGTCTTCCCCCCCTTCCCCCAGCTTGGGGGTCACGGGCGGGCGGCGCGCTGTTGCGCCCCATGCTCCTGGAGAAGGGCAGGGCTTAGCTTTCTTTGATGGGGGCAGTGGAGGGAGGGAGGGAAAATTTCAATGGGGAGGTTGACAAAAAAATTCTGCACCGGGTACAATCTGACCTTGTTACGCCACTGCCATCATTCCCAACCACTGGCGACTGATGGAGATCAGGTACCACTGACCCTGTTACGCCACTGCCATCATTCCCAACCACTGGGGACCGATGGAGACTGGGTACCACCTGACCTCGTTACGCCACTGCCATCATTCCCAACCACTGGAGACTGATGGAGATCGGGTACCACTGACCCTGTTACGCCACTGCCATCATTCCCAACCACTGGCGACTGATGGAGATCGGGTACCACTGACCCTGTTACGCCACTGCCATCATTCCCAACCACTGGGGACCGATGGGGACTGGGTACCACCTGACCTCGCTACGCCACTGCCATCATTCCCAACCACTGGCGACTGATGGAGATCGGGTACCACTGACCCTGTTACGCCACTGCCATCATTCCCAACCACTGGCGACTGATGGAGACCGGGTACCACTGACCCTGTTACGCCACTGCCATCATTCCCAACCACTGGCGACCGATGGGGACTGGGTACCACCTGACCTTGCTACGCCACTGCCATCATTCCCAACCACTGGGGAGTTCAGAGCCCACCCACCATTAGGCCCCCGCATTTACCTTGACTAGCTCAGGTTCCCAGGAGTCGAGCGTCAGCGACCGTACCTTGGAGAAATGGACACCGAGACTCCTAATTTGGAGACAGGGAGGGAGAGATCAGGCAAGGGGCACTCCTGCTCCATGCAGGGCACAGTTAAACTGCGGAACTCCCTGCCACAGGAGGCAGACAACAACCTGGAGGGCTTTAAAAGAAGATGAGGCAAATCCGTGGAGGGCTATCAAATGCCATTCGCCACGGTGGCCGGGCTCAGAAATATTTTCTGAATCCCAGTTTCTGGAATCCACAGAGGTGGGAAAGGGCTCTTGGGCTCAGATCCTGCTTGCAGGTTTCCCATAATAGTCACCTGGTTGGTCACTGTGAAAGCAGGATGCAGGCCTAAATAGGCCTCTGGGCCTGATCCACCAAGCTCTGCTTATGTTCCTAACAGAGGGGCCAACCTTCAAGGTGGGGTGGGAGAAATGGCAATCCCTCTCTTTGCATTGTACCCAAGCCCCACCCTCTCTTTCCTGGCTCCTCCCATCTATAGCAAGCCCCTCCCCACATGGTCACAAGCCCCACCCCTTTCTCAGTTCCTGGTGTGCAAGCCCCGCCCCTCTCCTCCACAGGCTCCTCCCACAATCTCAGCCCCACCACTTCAGCCACTAACTTACTAAGATATACCATATTGGCCTGAATATAAGCCACACTTCTTTCCCCAAATTCCGACTTATATTCGCCACCTTATGGGATGCAGCCAGGAGTGCGGCGATGTGCCCCATCTTTTCCTCCAAGGCCAAGAAGGGAGGAAGCGAGGAAGGGCAACACAGTGCAGTCCCCCCCCCCTTCTGCCCAGTATGCAGCCAGAAGCAGCAAGGAATGTATCGGCTTGAAGAAATGGAGGCAGTGAGAGATTTGACTTTCTTGGGCTCCATGATCACTGCAGATGGTGACAGCAGCCACGAAATTAAAAGACGCCTGCTTCTTGGGAGAAAAGCAATGACAAACCTAGACAGCATCTTAAAAAGCAGAGACATCACCTTGCCAACAAAGGTCCGTATAGTCAAAGCTCTGGTTTCCCCAGTAGTGATGTATGGAAGTGAGAGCTGGACCATAAAGAAGGGTGATCGCTTTTGAAGAATGGATGCTTTTGAATTCTGGTGCTGGAGGAGACTCTGGAGAGTCCCATGGACTGCAAGAAGATCAAACGTCTCCATTCTGAAGGAAATCAGCCCTGAGTGCTCACTGGAAGGACAGATCCTGAAGCTGAGGCTCCAAGACTTTGGCCACCTCATGAGAAGAGAAGACTCCCTGGAAAAGACCCTGATGCTGGGAAAGATGGAGGGCACAAGGAGAAGGGGACGACGGAGGACGAGATGGTTGGACCAGCATGAGTTTGACCAAGCTGCGGGAGGCAGTGGAAGACAGGAGTGCCAGGCGTGCTCTGGTCCAGGGGGCCACGAAGAGTCGGACATGACTAAACGACTAAACCACAACAATATTTGGATTTTTTTTCTTTTTTTCTTTTCCCCCTTCTGATTTTAAAGGTGTGGCTTATATTCGGGCCAATATGGTATTTCAAAGCCCCTCCCCTTTCTCAAAGGCTCCTCCCACCTCCCTCAAGCCCCGCCTCTTAGAGCAGGAAAGGGAGCAGCAGAGAAAACCAGGAACTGGAATCCGCTCCATCCGCCACACCCTAAGTTTGCCAGCTCACCTGTGGATGCCGGAACACTCTATGCAAAGCGTGATGCCAAGGTTGATGCTTGCCCACTCGGGCGCCGGCTCCCGGCAGTCGCAACACTGGGCGTTGCCCTCCAGTCTCTGCACCTGGTCTATGACTTGCTTGTCCACCCCGGCACGCAGCTTTCGGCTGGAGGGGGACTGCAGTTTTGCGGCAGAAAGAGACGCCGTCCGCTCCAGGGGCTGCAGCCGAGTGGAACGAAAAAGGCTTGCATGTATTTCCCCCCCTTTCCAAGTTCAGAAATTGGCATTCGGGCGCGAGAATCTCAATCCTCGTTTTGAAATGGCAGCCACAAGAAAACCAAGTTGCTAGCCCTCAATACAGGATGGGAAGGCAATGACTGTGTAAGCCTTGGGAACTGCAGGGCACAAGAAAATTTCGAAGGGGTGGAGTGCCAGTACAGTAAGAAGAGTTGTGCAATGTAAACAGGATATATATATATATATATATATATATATATATATATATACATACACACACACACACACACACACACACACACACACAGAGGCAGGTCAAGAAATTATAACCTTAGTGAAAAACAGTGACAAAAATAGAAATCTGCAAAAATGGGAGAAGTTTAAAAAAGGTAAAGGGCCCTTTTTCAGGCTGAGGGAGCCAGCGTTTGTCCGCAGACAGCTTTCCGGGTCATGTGGCCAGCGTGACGAGTGCCAGAGCGCATGGAAAAAAATCTCCCATCATCCATACATTCCCAGCTCATCAATTAACCCTCAAATCTAAGAGAAGGTAAGAGAAGGTCAGTCTGGCAAATGGGAAAATGGAACTTGATTATCTTCCACTGAAACAGCAAACATATAAAACTGTAACTTGGTTATTGGAAGACATATAGAGATATTTTTTTAAAAAATCCTTTCCCGTGTATGGCAAGACTCTGCACAAAGGTTCTGTACTGCGGCATATTTTAAGCACACTTCTATATGCTGCCTTCATCACATTTATATTCAACACATCAATATTCCTAGTCTCTAGTCACTTGGGACAGAATGTTCCACCAGATCGGGGCCACAGCCGAAAAAGCCCTGGCTCTGGTCGAGGCCAGCCTAACCTCCCTGTGGCCCGGGACCTCCAAGATGTTTTTGTTTGAAGACCGTAAGGTCCTCCGTGGGACATACCAGGAGAGGCGGTCCCGTAGGTACGAGGGTCCTAGGCGGCATAGGGCTTTAAGGTCAAAACCAGCACCTTAAACCTGATCCTGTACTCCACCGGGAGCCAGTGCAGCTGGTATACTACCGGACGAATGTGATCTCGCAGCGAAGACCCCATAAGGAGTCTCGCTGCATATTCTGCACCCCTGGAGTTTCTGGGTCAGTCTCAAGGGCAGCCCCATGCAGAGCAAAAATAAGCAAAAAGCGGTGGGTGTCTTCTGCTTAGGGTGACGGTTTGGGACTGGAATACTGTGAATTTGCTAACTCTCCTGGTGTTCGGCAACCAGGTTTGGGACTGGAATACTGTGAATTTGCTAACTCTCCTGGTGTTCGGCAACCAGGTTTGGGACCGGAATACTGTGAATTTGCTAACTCTCCTGGAGTTCGGCAACCAGGTTTGGGACCGGAATACTGTGAATTTGCTAACTCTCCTGGAGTTCGGCAACCAGGTTTGGGACCGGAATACTGTGAATTTGCTAACTCTCCTGGAGTTCGGCAACCAGGTTTGCGACCGGAATACTGTGAATTTGCTAACTCTCCTGGAGTTCGGCAACCAGGTTTGGGACCAGAATACTGTGAATTTGCTAACTCTCCTGTAGTTCGGCAACCCCTTACCTGCCCCCGGGGTTCCAGATGTTCCTCATTGTAAGCAGACGCGATGCTGTTTTGAACGGCGCACACCCAGGCTTGCTGGTGCCTCTCCGAATCCGCCTGGAGGAAACAGCTCCTGCCAGGGAAAGCGGAAGGACAGCAAAGGGTCAAAGAGGGAGAACATGGAATGGCAGAACTGCAGAGCTGGAAGGGACCTCCAAAGGTCATCTAGCCCAACTCCCCGAGATGCAGTCAGTGGTCATCCGAACCTCCGTTGAAAAACCTCCAAGGAAGGAGAGTCCATTCGGAGGGAGTCCATTCCACCGCCCAACGGCTCTTAGTGTCAGAAAATCTGTCCTAATCTTTAGTCAGCATCTCCTCCATTGTCATTTGAATCCATGGGTTAGGATCCTGCCTTCTGGAGCAGCGGAAAACAGGCTTTCTCCATTTTTGTTTTCTTATTTGAAAATGGCTGCCTCTCAGCTCCCTCTTCTCCTGGCTAAACTCTTCCAATACTTTATAGTCTGGGTTGCCCTCCTCTGCACACCTTCCAGCTTGCCAGTACAGTGGTACCTCAGGTGAAGAACTTAAGAAGTGGTACCTCAGGTGAAGAACTTAAGAAGTTCTTCACCTGAGGTACCATTTTAGCTAATGGGGCCTCCTGCTGCCGACGCGCTGCTGGAGCACAATTTCTGTTCTCATCCTGAAGCAAAGTTCTTAACCCGAGGTACTATTTCTGGGTTAACGGAGTCTGTAACCTGAAGCGTCTGTAACCCGAGGTACCACTGTATCCCTCTTTCCGAGCACAATTCAAAGTGTTGGTGCTGACCTTGAAAGCCCTAAACAGCCTCAAAGGCCCAGTAGACCTGAAGGAGCATCTCTACCCCTACAGTTCTGCCTGGACACCGAGGTCCAGCTCTGAGGGCCTTCTAGTGGTTCCCTCGCTGTGAGAAATGAAACTACAGGGAACCAGGCAGAGGGCCTTCTTGGTGGTGGCACCCGCCCTGTGGAACACCCTCACGTCAGATGTCAAGGAAATAAACAACTACCTGACTTTTAGAAGACATCTGAAGGCAGGCCAGTTTAGGGAAGCTTTTAATGTTTGGTGTTTTTAATACAGTGGTACCTTGGGTTAAGTACTTAATTCGTTCTGGAGGTCCGTTCTTAACCTGAAACTGTTCTTAACCAGAAGCACCACTTTAGCTAATGGGGCCTCCTGCTGCTGCTGCGCTGCCGAAGCAAGATTCCTGTTCTCATGCTGAAGCAAAGTTCTTAACCTGAAGCACTATTTCTGGGTTAGCGGAGTCTGTAACCTGAAGCTTATGTAACCTGAGGTACCACTGTATTCTGTTGGAAGCTGCCCAGAGTGGGTGGGATATAAGTAATATGAGGACCCTCTGCCTGGTTCCCTGTAGCTTTGCTTCTTGCAGGGAGGGAACCGCCAGAAGGCCCTCGGAGCTGGACCTCAATGTCCAGGCTGAACGATGGAGGTGGAGACGCTCCTTCAGGTCTACTGGGCCTTTGAGGCCGTTTAGGGCTTTCAAGGTCAGCACCAACACTTGGAATTGTGCTCAGAAATGTACTGGGAGCCAATGAAGGTCTTTCAAGACCGGTGTTATGTGGTCCCGGCGGCCACTTCCAGTCACCAGTCTAGCTGCTGTGTGTGTCTGTGTGTGTGTGTACAAATACACACACATATTTGAGGGCCAAACAGGGAAGAGAAAACTCACTTAGTGGGGGAAACCACCTCGAAGCAGAATCGGCGTTCGTGGTCCGGGCAAGGCTTGACGGTGCACAGGCGCAGGTCCTCCACAACCACCGTCAGGACATCCTGGGCTCAGGAAGGAAAAGGGCAGGATTTGGCCCTGGCACAAACAGCCCCCTGCCTCTGCCTCTTCAGATGCCACCATCGTTCTTCCCATCCATGCCCTGCTCTCATCCCCGATATTAACCCATCTGAACTCTCCTCCACCCGACGGATAGAATTCATCTTACACCCACACACCCTGGTGGATTAGCAGATAAGTCTGCCAAACCTGTTTAGGCTCCTAATCCTTCTTTCTTTCTCTCTCTCTCTCTCATCAGGCTCCTAATTCTTCATTCAACAAAGCAAGGTGAAGGGGTGGGGGACGGGCCAATTCTTTCGGTAGTTTGGGTGCAATTGAGATTTGCAGAAAGCAGGTTTGGAAAGCCAAGAACTGATTTTTCATCTCTTAACATCAGCCCAGCACTGCCAATTACTGAGAAGCCTTTAATCTTAATGATTTGGATCGCCAGCGTTCCGGGGCTTGGCAAACTACCCTTCTTGAAAATGAATCTCATAAACTGAAAGCATCCCGCAATACTGAAAGTATTCAAAGGGCAGAGCTCAAATGACCGTTTTCCCCTCACGTACGGCATAATTTCATTTCTTATACAAACGTCAAGGCACGGGGCCAGTAAACGGCCACATTTAAGACTACACAGAACCCCTATTCTCAACAATAACGGAACTCACAGATGGAGAATGCTTTTATTTTTAGAAATATTTGCAAAGGGAACCTTTGTATGAGTTACCGTATTTTTTGCTCCATAGGACTCACCTTTTTCCTCCTAAAAAGTAAGGGGAAATGTGTGTGCGTCTTATGGAGCGAATGCAGGCTGCGCAACTATCCCAGAAGCCAGAACAGCAAGAGGGATTGCTGCTTTCACTGCGCAGTGATCCCTCTTGCTGTTCTGGCTTTTGAGATTCTGAATATATTTTTTCTTGTTTTCCTCCTCCAAAAACTAAGTGCGTCTTATGGTCTGGTGCGTCATATAGAGAGAAAAATACAGGATTTATTGTGTACAATCCCTTTGGAACTGTGCTGTTGTCTTTGTACTTTTGTCCTTCCAGGCTGTGGCGCTTTCTATTTTAAATTCTTTTGTTTTCTTACTTTTGGTTGTGAACAAATCAATAAAATTAAAAGAAGAAGAAGAAGAAGAGGGGTTTGCATGGGGACTGAGGGTGGGAAATCCATATTCCCGGACTATCCCTGGGCCTTTGAGTTCCTAGCTGACTTCACTATCTCTTTCATGTTTAGACTAATACTCTAATACACTTTTAAAGCCATCCAAGTGGCAGGGAGTTCCGTAGCCTAACTAAGCACTGTGCAAATATTTTATTTTATCTGTCCTAAATACTCCAACATCCAGCTTTATGGAGTGTCCCTGAATTCTTGTGTTTGACAGAGGAAGAAAGGCTTTTCTCTGTTCACCTCTTGCCAGCTTCAAGTGTGCTGCCTCTTAAACTGCCTTTTCTCTAAACTAAAAAGTCCAAAACGCTGCAAGCTTTTCTTCCTAGGGGAGTTGCGCTTTCCCCCTCATCCGTGATCTTTTCGGCGGCCCTTTACTGAATCTCTTCCCCCGTCTAAGATATCTTTTTGGAGCCAAGGCAACCACTTTGCATACCAAAGAGCTCCAACAGCTCATCGGCCTTAATTTCAACAAAATAATAATAATAATAATAATAATAATAATAATAATAATAATAATAATTTTTTATTTATACCCCGCCCTTCCCGGTTCAAAAACTGGGCTCAAGGCGGCTAACGACAAATTTTAAACACTTAATTATAAAAGCAGAATAAAATACAGTATAGAAACGTGAATAACAATAAAATTAAAAAATCAATTTAGAGGAAATAAGCATTAGATAATCCCCAGGGCTAGCTGGCTGAATTGGTCCTGCTTGGGCCAGCGAGGAGGTCAGGGGAGAATTAGGAAATTAGGAAAAAAAGAGGCAGGTGGAAACTTGCAAACCTTATGCCCTTTGCCTGCGCCAAAGTTTTTGCCCCTTCCTCCCACCCCACCCCCAAATATTCACACGCATCTCAAAGGCTCACAAATAATTCCATTTCCTATTCCTCACCTTGGCCTTCTTCTGATACACCAGCTGGTTGCTCTGGATGGAAAACCAGCGCCTGCAATTAAGAAAATATACATAATGAAATGTACGGAAAGGGAATGCGTGAGCACGAGGCAGACCTATAGATGTTCTGGACTAAGGCTTCAAAAAAGGGTGTTCCCTCCCTCGCTGACAGAACCTAAACCAGGGGTCAGCAAACTTACTGCGCCGGTGTCTCCAGCGCCAATCGCGCGCCGGATTGGAGGGCGGGGGAGTGCATGCCCATACGCGTGCGCACACGCTATTTTCGGTGCACTTCCGGGTCGGAGGAGCACCGGAAATGCAGTGGTACCTCAGGTTAAGTCCTTAATTCGTTCCAGAGGTCCGTTCTTAACCTGAAACTGTTCTTAACCTGAAGCACCACTTTAGCTAATGGGGCCTCCTGCTGCCGCCGCGCCGCCAGAGCCCGATTTCTGTTCTCATCCTGAAGCAAAGTTCTTAACCTGAAGCACTATTTCTGGGTTAGCGGAGTCTGTAACCTGAAACGTATGTAACCCGAGGTACCACTGTAGTCTACATAGAATATGTGCCTACGTTAAAGATGCTCAACTCAGAATCTCATAGGGCCGTGTTCCAAAGCTCCACCAATCGCAAGCCTCTTTCAGCTCAGAAATCCCACCCACCTCTGGAGCTGATTGGAGCTGAAGAGAGGGTGGTGTGTGTGTGTGTTTTAACATTTCTGGGGGCTGATGGGAGTTGTAGTCTAAAACATCTGGAAGGCAACCCAGTGCACAAAGGCTGAGCCTGATCTAAGGACACGTAAAGTTGTTCTCAAACTGAAGCTGAGTGGGCAGAGCAGTCTGGACCTTTGAAATTTACTCGGGAGTAACTTCAGAGAGTTAGATAACAGCCCGGATTGCAATGGAGCTGGATGAAGCCGCGTCAGCAAAAAGACAGTTGGAAAAGTATATTACGCAAACAAATCTGTATTCGACGGATGAAAGGTTATATGATTCCTGATATGATTGAGGATCGCAGAGCCAGAGACAAAGAAGTTTGGGGCGTTAAAATAAAGATGTGGAAATGTGAAAATATCGCTGAGAGGCAGGACTAAGATTTAGACATGCTTCAAGGTTCAGAATATGAGAAGCCGTACAATTAATAATTACAATTCGGAAGAAAATTCGAGCTTTTTTATTTTAGTTTTTTATTTTTATTGGATTATGATTTGATATGTTAATTGGATTTCTTTTATTGGAAAATTAATAAAAACGATCTGACAAAAAGAAAGAAAAGATATTTACTCGGGAGAAACTGACTGGACCTCCGAGGTCTAGTCAATTTCACTTCTAAGGAAAACAATGGTGGCTTTGAGCAATAAAGATTCGGCAGCAGTATTTTCAAGGAAAACAAGACGTTCTTGAATCAGGGGTGGGTCTCGCTTGGCGGGGGGGGGGGGAACGACAGACACACGGTAACCTGTTCTTTTCTTTCCAAAGCCTGAAAGCACAGGTACGGCCTAACCCTTACAAATACATTCAGAATAATGAGAGGCTGCAAAAACTGCTCCAGGGATTGGAAGGAGGAGGGAGATTACACGCCTCGGGCACTAGCCAATAGGTGCTGATCCTGCACTCAGATAACGTGTATCGATTGCACCACAGACAGTCACGTTGCTGGGGGTTCGGTTATGGCTTGGAGGGCTGCAAAGATCTGCAAATCCAGTTTGGCCACAGGCCACTGGGTTAGCAGCATAGCTGTCAACTTACATACTTGAAAATAAGGGACCAGCAGCCTCGAAAATAAGGGGTCAGCAGCCAAAATAAGGGATTTTCTGGGCACAGGTATGTTCAACTTCTGAGCCCCTCCGAGCCAAAGGAAGAAAGCCCAGCCAGCAGCCAAATGAAGCCTCAAGCGGTGGTTCCCACAGCGCAGCAACCCGGCAAAGGGGATGCAGCAAGGAAAACCACCGTCCCCTCTCCGCTGGGAAGCGCTGAGCAAAGGCGAGTCCCCAGGCAACGCGGCCGACTTGACTGGCACAAGGCATGCAAGCTCCACCCCCCCAGTCATTCTTATACTCCTTATTGGGTGAGCAACGCAGCCAAGCAACACAGTTGGAGCCTCCCTCCTCCCTGGCTGGCAGGGAGGGAGGGAGAGGAGCTGCTTCCTTTGAAACCCGGGAAATTTAAGGGACATCATCAATAAGGGACGTCAGCAGGACACGGCACTGGGATGAGGGACTTCCCCGCCAAATAAGGGACAGTTGACAGCTATGGTCAGTGGCGTAGCGTGGGTTGTCAGCACCCGGGGCAAGGCAAGTAATTTGCGCCCCCTAACCCATGGATTTGTGCCCCCTAATCCTAACCGCCAGATGTTGCGGCCCGGTGTGGCCGCCCCCCCCCACACCCCACGCTACGCCACTGGCTATGGTTAGCAGGAGAGGGAAGGAATTGCGGCGGAACGTGAGTAACCAGAGCATTTGGCAACTCAGGCTGCATCCTGCTCATGAGGAATGTAAGGAGAGCCTTGCTGGTGGATCGTGCCCAGCATTCAGTTCTCACTGTGACCAGCCAGAGGCCTAGCAGACCCTGCAAGCAGCAACAACAGAGTGCAACGCAAACCAGTGAAGGCGGTGAAGGTCCTGTGCGAGTGTCTGGAGGTGGTTGGACGATGGATGGCGGCTAACAGATTGAGGTTGAATCCTGACAAGACAGAAGTACTGTTTTTGGGGGACAGGGGGTGGGCGGGTGTGGAGGACTCCCTGGTCCTGAATGGGGCAACTGTGCCCCTGAAGGACCAGGTGCGCAGCCTGGGAGTCATTCTGGACTCACCGCTGTCCATGGAGGCACAGGTCAGTTCTGTGTCTGGGGCAGCTGTTTACCAGCTCCATCTGGTGCCCAGGATGAGACCCTCCCTGCCCGCAGACTGTCTCACCAGAGTGGTGCATGCTCTGGTTATCTCCCACTTGGACTACTGCAATGCGCTCTATGTGGGGCTACCTTTGAAGGTGACCCCGAAACTGCAATTAATCCAGAATGCAGCAGCTAAACTGGTGACTGGGGGCGGCCGCCGAGACCACATAACACCGGTCTTGAAAGACCTACACTGGCTCCTAGGATGTTTCTGAGCACAATTCAAAGTGTTGGTGCTGACCTAGAAAGCCCTAAATGGCCTCAAAGGCACAGTAGACCTGAAGGAGCATCTCCACCTCCATCGTTCAGCCCAGACACTGAGGTCCAGCTGTTCTCTGGCGGTTCCCTCCCTTAGAGAAGTGTTATCACAGGGAACCAGGCAGAGGGCCTTCTTGGTGGCGGCACGGTGGTGGTTTCCCCAGCCACTCTGGGTG
The DNA here is from genome assembly GCF_964234715.1 of Podarcis melisellensis. NCBI lineage: Eukaryota > Metazoa > Chordata > Lepidosauria > Squamata > Lacertidae > Podarcis > Podarcis melisellensis. The sequence continues at coordinate 4,102,254 of NC_138545.1, read as the reverse complement.
GCTTCCAACAAAGATTAAAAATACAATAAAACATCAGTCATTAAAAACTTCCCTAAACAGGGCTGCCTTCAGAAGTCGTCTAAACGTCCGATAGTTACCTATCTCTTTGACATCTGAGGGGAGGGCATTCCACAGGGCGGGTGCCACCACCGAGGAGGCCTCTGCCTGGTTCCCTGTAACCTCACTTCTCACAAGGAGGGAACCGCCAGAAGGCCCTCAGAGCTGGACCTCAGTGTCCGGGCAGAACGATGGGGGTAGAGACGCTCCTTCAGGTCTACTGGGCCTTTGAGGCCGTTTAGGGCTTTAAGGGTCAGCACCGACACTTTGAATTGTGCTCGGAAACGTACTGTAAACTGTGTTTCCTCCGTGCATCCCCAAACGTTTACTGAGGTTGGAGATAACCTCAATAAACACTGTCCTCAAACCTCACCTGTCCTGCTAGAGGGGGTGGCAGACAGGAGCGCCACAAGGTGTGTGTAGAAGACGGGGAGCCTTGCTCACCTGCTCCAGGTCTTGAAGGCATTGCTGGCCCGTTTGTAGAGGTAGCCTTCCATCACCACCCCTCCGGGCTCCGTACGGACCTCGGGAACAACGTCTTCTTGGGACAGGTCCTGGGGAAGAACGGGAGGGGGGCAGACCCACCTAATTAAAGGAAAGATGCCCAAAGACAAAGCCCAGCCACATGCTCCTAAAGTCAATGTGAGTGTTAACCTATTGCTCCCATTCTATTCTGATTTTGCCCTTGCTCCTAGACTCCTCCCACCCACCCACAAGCCCTGTGCTGTTCCGCCCACCGCCACAAGCCCCACCCCTTCGCCCGCAAGCTCCGCCCACACTCCGCCCAAGTCTCTTTTTTTTTATAACATATTTATTGAAATTTTCAAAACATCCAAAAGAAAAGGAAAAACTTTCAATAACATCTTTCCAAGACTTCCCCACCCCTCCCCTTCTTGTACTCCATTTCCATTTGTTTATTTCAACAAGTTCTTATCCCAAATTTTAACCTTATTGTATTCAGCCCATTATTCAATTTAATTCAATTTATATAGCCACTTTCCCCTTATAGTCCACAATCTTTAAACATTGGAATCTGTTTCTAAGGTCAACCCCAGTTCCCTTCCACGAATCCCCCCCCCTTTTTTTTATTCATAACAAAACAAAATAAAGAAGAAAGAAAAATTCAAAATATAATTGTACACCCTTTGGATTCCCAAACTCCAGCCCCCCTTTCCCGGTTTCGATCCCCTATATCCACTCCGCCCAAGTCTCAGATGCTCCCCTGCCAAGCCCAGCCGAGTGCATTTTGGGAACCCCGCCCCGCGCTCCAAGACTCCTCCCACCTGTCCCAAGCCCCGCCCCTTAGAACTTCTCCAAGCGGAAGCTCCGCCTCCCCTAACTGGGCGGCTTCCGTAAGGCAAAACTGAGGCACACACACACACAGTGCTCAAACCTTTTGCTTGATCACGGTGTGCCTCTGCTCCATGTCTCGCTTCTCTCGGGCCGACTCCAGGACCAACTGATCGAGCTGGAGGAAGAGAGGGAGGGGAGATGAGGCCGGACGCCTGGGTCCCTTTCTCACGCAAAAGTTTGCCTGCCATTCTCTGCCCCCCCCCTTCCAGCACACCGGACAGGGGAGGGAGGCCCATTCCAGCCAAAACAACAGATCTGGGGTCACCCTGCAACACAGAATGTCACTTCCGCCAGGAAGACGGTGGAGCGAGATTTGAACTCGGAATAACCATAACTGGGGGGGGGGGGGGACAGATTTGAAAGGAGTTTAAGGGAGGAGCATGGAAGGCTGAAAGGATGATGGGAGTCAATAATAATAAAATTTATTTATATCCCGCCCTCCCCAGCCGAAGCCGGGCTCAGAGCAGCTAACAACAGTAAAATGATAAAACATTCTAAGATCATTTCATTATAAATGATTATAAATGATTGACGGTTTGCCGATCTCCACATGTACTACAAATCCCATCATCCTGAGTCAGCTCAGCCGACTGCCCTGGATGATGGGGGCTGCAGTCCAAAAGTGTCAGGCAACTCAAGGTCGAAGAATGCTGGCTCAGAGCAGCCTTCGGCAACCCAGCGCCCTCCATATGTTTGAGCTGCACTGGAGCATGGGACTTGTAGTCCAACATTGGGAGGCTATCACATCGGCCAAGGCTGTAACAGCCTTCCGGAGCGCTTCCCGCATCAGGGGAGCAGCGCCGGAAAAAATCCACACGGCGCCTGCAGGAGTCACTTGCCACGAACCCTTACAGCTGCACCGCCGGCCATGTCAGGGTCCTAGTCCTCATTATGGGCTTGGAGAACCCAGAATCAGAAACCCCCAGTTCTTGCATTTTCCTCCCAACATCCAAATCGTTTCCACCCGCCTCCAAGCTTTCCCTCTCGCCGATCTTGCGATCACATGCACTCTGCAAAGAATCTCCTATCAGCTAACTGCCTACCTCGAAAAGCCAGAAGCAGAGCTCAGAGGTTGCTGCAGCCGGCATGGAATCTGAATTCCTGCATCCTGTTTTGATCCGATTCTTCTTTGCTGACAGGGCTGGTTCCCCGGCCTCCCACCGCCCAAGCCAGCTTCCTCCCTCTCCCTCTCCAGCAGTTTCCAGGAGGCAAACAGGAGAAAATCATAGCGAGATGTCTGCTGAATCAGGCCAGCGGCCCATCAAGCAGAATTCGAACTCAAGAGCGATTCCCCTGTCCTGCCGTTTCCAGCAAACTCCATCCAGAAGCCTTTCCTGCTTCGGACAGTGGTGACAGAGCATAGGAACTGCGGCTGGTAAACATCAATAGCTCTCGCTCCTCTGTGAATTTATCCAATCCTCTTTTACAGCCCACCCAGTGGCAGGGAGTTCCACAGTCTAACTGGGTATCTGTCCTAAATCTTCCAATGCTCAGCTTTGTCTGTTTGTCTTTGAGTTCCAGTGTTATGGGAAGAAGGAGAACATTATCTCTTTCCTGCCCGCCCATCTCCCCGCCGCTTCCTTCGAACCCGGCACCCTCCCGGGACTCCTCCGGGCGCTCACCTGAGCTGCCAGGTCCTTGCGATACTGCTCCAGCCGCTTGGCCGTCTGGAACCCCTGCTCCAGGTAGAACGACTGAGCCTCCATGAACGTCAACATCTGGAAAAACAGGAAGCAGCTGCTGAAGTTACGAGTGTTCGCACCCGGCTGAAAAGAGCGACGTGCTATACGGTCGGTTAAAATGAGACAGCCCTGATGGCAGGCTTATAATCTTCAACAAAGAAAAGCACGACACGCAAGGAAAGGGGTACAGGGAGGGAAGAGGAAGAAAGCAAACTCAGGCACAGATTCCTAAATAGTTTTTGGCATAATCAGCAGGCGTAGAAAACAGTTTGGGGCAGGAGCTGGTCTGTTGGCAAAGCACCAAACTTTTAGAAGACATCTGAAGGCAGCCCTGTTTAGGGAAGCTTTTAATGTTTAATAGGTTATTGTATTTTAGTGTTTTGTTGGAAGCCGCCCAGAGTGGCTGGGGAAACCCAGCTAGATGGGCGGGGTATAAATAATAAATTATTATTATTATTATTATTATTATTATTATTATTAGCTATGATTTTAAAAGAAAAAGGTTCGGGGGTCTGGGGTTGCCTAGAAGCCGCCGTTTTTTTGACTAGGAAAGCCTAGACAAGTGGGACATGGCTATAGTTGTTTATCACAGGGCAGGCGGAACTCTGCATGTGCTCAGAGGTTCCCTCATTTCTACATGTGCTTCAGACCTGAAAACAGGCTGAGGCTGAATTGAGGGTGGGCAACCCAGTTTTTCCAGTGCACCTGCCTGCGCCCCACACAGTACAGGTGCACAGCCAAGGAACCAGGATTTAACCCCCTGATCTACAGCTGGCCCGGGCTGATGGGATTTGTAGTCCAAAATTTCTGGCCGGCCAACACCGAACCCGAAACCGTCGTGTACTCACAAACTTCAGGATCTCAAACTTCTTCTTCGACTGGATCACGTTGATCTGAAAGAAAGAGAAGAATTCTTCCATTTTTTCTTCTAATTGCAATTTTTCTTCTTTTTTTTCTTTTCCCCTTTTCTATTTTTTGTTCTTTTATATGTTTGTGCTCATCTGAAAAAATACGTATGTACCGTATTTTTCGCCCTATAGGGACGCATTTTCCCCCTCCAAAAATGAAGGGGAAATGTGTGTGTGTCCTATGGGGCGAATGCAGGCTTTCGCTGAAGCTTGGAGAGCGAGAGGGGCCGGTGCGCACCGACCCCTCTCGCTCTCCAGGCTTCAGGAAGACATCCGCAGCCACAGTTCCCACAGGGCTGTCTAGGCTGCGGATAGCAGCCGGCTTCCCAGAGCGCCGGGCACCCTGAAACAGAGCGCCCCACGCGCCGGGCAGACATCCGCAGCGTGGGGAGCCCTGCAGGAGTTCCCCGCAGGGCACCTCACGCTGCAGATAGCAGCCTGCCGCCCGGCGCGAGAGACACCCTGAAGCGGAGCGCCCCTTGCGCCGGGCAGACACCCGCAGCATGGGGAGCCCTGCGGGAGTTCCCCGCAGGGCTCCCCTCGCTGCGGATAGCAGCCTGCCACCCGATGCGAGAGGTGCTCTCAAGCAGAGTGCCCCGTGCACCGGGCAGACATCCGCAGCGTGGAGAGCCCTGCAGGAGTTCCCCGAAGGGCTACCCTCGCTGCGCATAGCAGCCTGCCACCCGGCGTGATGGGCGCCCTGAAGCAGAGTGCCTCTCGCGCCGGACAGACATCCGCAGCGTGGGGAGCCCTGCAGGAGATCCCCGCAGGGCTCCCCATGCTGCGGATAGCAGCCTGCCGCCCGGCGGGCAGAGCGCACTGAAGCAGAGCGCCCCTCTTGCCAGGCAGACAACGGCCAGCCCCACAAGCTCGGGGGACAGCAGGGAAGCGCAGCGCCACCATCCCGCTGTTCCTCGACCTGGTTCGGTTTCCCCGACCTGGTTTTGGGGGGGAAATAAAGGGATTTTCCCCCCTTTATTTCCCCCCCCCAAAAAAACTAGGTGCGTCCTATGGGACGGAGCGTCCTATGGGACAAAAAATACGGTATGTATTTTGCTTGTATTTTGTAATAATTATGTTAAATAAAATTTAATATTTATATTAAAATAAAATAAAATAAAGACAGAGAACCCCGTTCCGTCGCTTCGGTCCTTCGTCCTTTGCTTCCAACGCCAAGCGTTGCCCAGAGACCCTCCCCCAACTTTCATTTTATCCTTTTTAAGAATTTCTCACGCACGAAGAAATAAAGAAAATATTAAGAATATCATACAGTAAAAGGCCAGAGGCATTCCTTTTAGGAATTTTAAATGACGATATTCCCAAAGACAAAAAAAAAAATTTCTTGTACGCAACGTCTGCAGCAAGAATCCTGGTGGAAAGGGAATCAGTTACCCACTAGGGGAGAGTGGCTCTGTAAGCTCTCAGAATATTTAGAATTATCCAAATTGACAGTCGTAATAAGACAAAAACCAAAAAGCGAAGTAAAAAAAGAAGGGCGTGCCTAAATGAATACCTCAAAAGTCAAGGTTCGAGGGCAGAAATCTGGCTGAGTCTGGAATAACCTTGTGAAGTGAAAGGATATGAAAGAAAGATTTATATCTAGATGTTAGGATAGAGAGGATAAAGAAAACAGGAAGACACAATGAGAGAGAAAGGAGGTGCTGTGGGACTGGTGGAAGTCAATGTCTTGTTGTTGTTTTAGTGTTTATAATATTAACTTGTAAGATATGGATTTGGTTGTTGTTGTTGCTTTCTTTAGTTTTCAAATGTTGATTTTTGTGTGTTGTGTATTGTTATTTTTTGATTTCCTGCGTGTTGTTGTTTGGAAAATACTAATAATTTTTTTTAAAAAAATAAAAAATTCTCGCACGTGTACCCTTGCCTTTCCTCTAAGGACCTCCAGGCGACACACGTGATTTTTTTTGGCCGCTTTTTCTCAGCACAACCGACCTGCGGGGCAGGCCAAGAGATGGCGACTGAAGCTCAGCCTCACCCATCGAGCTTCAGGGCTGAGTGAGGGTTTTGAACCCGGGTCCCAGGGCCAGGAAATCTTCAAATCCTGGGATCCGGAACGGATCCCGTTCACATCCCAAGGTACCACCGTAGAGTAGTTTAAACTCTGTTGCAGGATTCGAGGAACTTCCATCATAGTTGCGAGGTCGATATAAGAATTAAGATATAGTCAGAAAAAGTTTAATTGTGACAAAAGTGCCTATTGGCAATAAGCGATATGAAATGTGGAATAGATGGGAGGTGGGGTCTTTAATATTAAGACCAATTTTTTATTTGTTGTGTCTCTGTGGTTAATTCCTGTGTGTAATTTGGTGTTTGTGTTTTCTCTTTCTTCTTTTCTTGCTGTATCAATAAAAAATAAAAAAGGGAAAACCACGTCCTTTGCCCCGCCCACTTTGCCCTTGGCTCCACCCCCAAAACGCCACCCCAACGAGGTTGACCCGAAGGGAACGCCCTCCTTGCATTGAGAAAGCCCCTCCAAGACGCGGGCCGAATCAGAAAGGAGGGGGAATCCGCTGGGTCCAGAGCCGAGGGAAGGACCATAGCTGTCAACTTACAGATTTGAAAATCAGGGACCAGCAGCCTCAAAAATAAGGGATCAGCAGCCAAAATGAGGGATTTTCCAAGCACAGGTATGTTCAACCTCCAAGCCAAAGGCAGAAAGCCCAGCCAGCAGCCCAACGAAGCCTCAAGCGGTGGTTCCCACAGCGCAGCAACCCGGCAAAGGGGATGCAGCAAGGAAAACCACCGTCCCCTCTCCGCTGGGAAGCGCTGAGCAAAGGCGAGTCCCAGGCAACGCGGCCGATTTGACTGGCACAAGGCATGCAAGCTCCACCCCCCCAGTCGTTCTCAGACTCCTTATTGGGTGAGCAACGCAGCCAAGCAACACAGCTGGAGCCTCCCTCCTCCCTGGCCGGCAGGGAGGGAGGGAGAGGAGCTGCTTCCTTTGAAACCCAGGAAATTTAAGGGACATCGTCAATAAGGGACAGCAGCGGGACACAGTGCTGGGATAAGGGACTGTCCCGCCAAATAAGGGACAGTTGACAGCTATGTAAAGGACCCAGGAGTCCGAGCTGCCTGCTGGTGGCCCACCTGCAGCACGTAGTCGAGGGCTCGGGCACGGAAGGTGGTTCGGGCGGCTTTCAGGGCGACCACGGCCTCCTCAGCTTCATGGTGGCGCCGCCGCGGGACCTCGGCGTTGTGGTGCAGGGCGCTGGCCAGGCTTTCGCTGCCGCGTTCGAATTCCTTCCGGGTCTCCTTGAACTGCTTCATGTCCCTGAAACACACGTTGGCGTCATATCGCAAAACGGCAAGGAGACATATTGGATCGGAAAGAAACCCGACCTTTCTGGAGGAGTGAGGGGGTTGGGATGGATGAGCTCTGGGTGGCCCCCCCTCCCAGCTCTACAATTCCACGAGGTCGGATTACATCGGTGGTTGTACCCCTCAACTTTTTGTAGCTACCCAGAGTGGCTGGGGCAAACCAGTCAGATGGGTAGGGGACAAATCAAATCAAATCAAATCAAATATAAAATAAAATATAAAATAAAATAAAATAAAAAATAAAATAAAATAAAATAAAATAAAATAAAATAATAATTATTATTATTATTACTCCTCTTTCTCACCGTACGTAATAAATGTATGCCAATCTACCAAAAATGTTTACTAAAATCTATGGGACGATTAGCTGAAAGGTTTCAGCTCTCAGGAACTCCTGGCATAATAATAATAATAAAGTTTGTGATCTGTGGGACTCACCGCCACAAGATGTGAGAGTGCCTATTGGATCCACCCTCATAGACCAAATACAGCATGGGAAATACGAGAAAGGTTCGACACCCTCCCCCTTTGAAACGCAAAAGTGCCCCCCACAGTCGACCTGTAGCTGCCTTCCTTCTAGTACCCCCCACCCCGCAAAAAACCGACCCTTCGGAGCGGGCGCCCCAATCACAATACATACTCTTTCACCAGACTCTGCAGCTGATGTTTGAGGGACTGTTGCATCGTATCCAGAAGCTCCTACGACAAAGAAAGGCAGGAAGATAAAAGGGCCGCAGTTCACCTCCAAGTAGGGCTGCTGCCAGTCCGTGTAGGGAATATGGCACTGACAGATCAGCATAAGGCACCTTTCTCTGCTGGGGTGGGACCAGAGCTTAAGGATCTCTGCCTCCTTTGCGCACGGAAAAGTCCCGTGTCCAAGCCCTGCTATGGCCAGCCAGGTTGGGAATCTCCCTTCACCGAGAGCTGCTGCCAGCCAGTGCAGGCTAGATGGACCGGTGTTCTCGACTCCTTCCTAGGTTCTCAACCTTTCCCCACCCACTTTTGGAGGGTGACAGAGCGGCTGAGCACCCTTTAGGAAAGAGGAAGGCGCAGGGGGAGGGCGACGGAAAGACGGGTGACGCCGCTCACCTCGTGGCCGTCAATCATCTTCTTCAAGCTCTCGGAAAACTTCTCAAGGCACTCCTGGAAAACAAGGGGAATCGCAGGGTTGGAAGGGAGGGTCCTCCAAAGGTCATCCAGCCCACCCACCCCTGAGACAAGGGAGCAAATCAAGCAAGGAAGAGAGGCGTTGGGCAGAGGGCACAGAGTTTGGGATCTCCCGGTACCCCTGCTTACGATCTGGGGATCAGAGCAGAGACGGAAGGCCCGTTGCAGGCTGGAATCTACAATGCCTTCTCCAAAATTTAAAAAATACAGTGGTGCCCCGCAAGACGAATGCCTCACAAGACTGAAAACCCGCTAGACGAAAGGGTTTTTCCGTTTTTTGAGCTGCTTCGCAAGACGAATTTCCCTATGGGCTTGCTTCGCAAGACGAAAACGTTTGTTTCCTTTTTCTTAACACCATTAATACAGTTGCGACTTGACTTTGAGGAGCAACTCATAGAACGCAGTGTACATAGTAGCCTTTTTTGAGGTTTTTAAAGACTTTTTGAAGCTTTTCCTAAACTTCTTTTGCAGCCATTTCGTAAGTTAAGCTTTTAAAACTTTTTTTGGGGGGGTTGGATTTTGGGTTGGGGTGTTTGGAATTCAAGGACTTGGTGTTGGGGAGGGGTTGGCAAGAATCTGGAAGCTTGTGGTTTTTTTCCTGCATTTTTATGATTTTTTGTGACCATTGGGCCACTCTGCTGTTTTTTTAAAAAAATCTGGATTTGAATTTCTGTGTGCTGGGTGGGTGGGGGAACAGTTGGGGACGGGTTTGCAAGAATCTGGAAGCTTGTTTTTCCCCCCTGCATTTTTATGATTTTCTGTGACCATTGGGCCACTCTGCTGTTTTTTTTAAAAAAAATCTGGGTTTGAATTTTGAAATGCTCTTTACAGTATGTGTGACTTTAAAGAGCACTTAATAAACTCTTGTTGTACCAAATTTGGCTTTGTTTGGACTTTTTTTGACCATAGGAACGCATTAATTGATTTTCAATGCATTCCTATGGGATTTCGTGCTTCGCAAGACGAAAAATTCGCAAGACAAAACAATTCGCGGAACAAATTAATTTCGTCTTGCAAGGCACCACTGTACCAAATTTCTAGATCTCATTTTCCCCCCGTATTTTTTTCCAGAGCTCGTTGTGGGCTGCAGAAATAGCCAAGCTGGCTCCAAATTTAGAGACTGACCTGAACGCCCCCCCCCTCCGCACCCCCAGGCTTAAGCATTTCCCGTTTTGCCCGCCACAAACAGCCCTCGGTTTGCGCAGAAGGAAGTGGTGGGCGCTGCTGTTTGCCTTGAAACCATCACATCAAATGCAGAAGCCCTTTCGGTCCGGCTACTCATGACAAAGTGGCGGGAAAGCGATGTGCGGTCACCTAAACACCCCCCAACACACATGTGGCAAAAACATGCAGCGGCGGTGTGCGTCAGTATAGCTTCCTGCACATGCCATACATTCAACACTCACAAGTGGTGTGGGGGGTGAGTGTTCAGACCCCTGGGCTCTCACTTGTGGGGTGCCTCAGGGTTCCGTCCTCTCCCCCATGCTTTTTAATATCTATATGAAACCGCTGGGAGAGATCATCAGGGGGTTTGGGCTAGGTGTCCATCAATATGCGGATGATACCCAGCTCTACCTCTCTTTTAAATCAGAATCTTTATTTTATTTTGATAGTTCCTGTTATGCAAAAATCTCCAAATGGGTCTGAACTTCAGTGTCTAAAACTGGTAGAGATCACGCTAAGGGTGGCCAAATTCTGTGCAACTGCCATAAAACTGTGCTACCAAAATGATTGTTTTAAATGATAATTTTAGGGTATATTTGAGTGATCAAGATTTAATATATATTTTTTTTAACTGCCGCTATATCTGAATTGCCTCTGTTATACCCAATTGCAATTCAACGTATCCCTGTTGTGTTTTATGATTATGTAAGTGACCTGGAACTGGTCTGTGACCGTAATAATAAAATTCTATTCTATTTTGATAGTTCTCTTGTTTCATTCTCACGTAAATCGCTTTGGGGAGTTGTTGCTGTTTTAAAAAACACTCAAGCGGCGTGTAAATTTTACAGAGTAAAACAAATAAATAAGAAACGCTGCGTCAGGTGGAACCTGAGAGATGGGGCTTCCCTAGGCCCCAGGCACTCGCCAGCGAAGGGCACTCTGCGCATGCTCAGAGGCACAGCTAAGCCCCCGGCTGTGAAAACAGGTTCTAAAGGGTGGAAAACCGGCTCCAGGTCACCCAGTTGCCCTGCCCCACTCCCAGACCTCAAATAAAATGGCGCAATTAGGTGATTAACGATGTTTACCTGCACCTGGTCACCTCACCACTAAGCCAACGCTCCCCCCCTGAAAAAAAGGTGTGCCCAAAAATCACAGCTCCTCTCGTGACCTCCCCCAGGCCTTGGCAAAACCCGTCTTTCAAGCCCAGTGGCTCGGCAAACGCCGGGCAGGCTAGCTCAGGCAACAAAAGCAACCCTTCCACTTTCCCACCCCACATTCAAACGGGATGCCCCTCCACTTTGGTATCTGGGCTCGCACACCTTTCCTCTTCCCTCCTCCTCCGCCTTTCCTCCAGGCACGACCGCCCGTTTCCCCCCACACACAGAAAACTTACGCTCATCATGGTGTCCCCCGGGGAATTCTGAGACAGCTCCTGGACCCCGGAGACGAAATTCTTGCTATGGGCGCAGTATTGCCGCCCCGAATCCAGCATCGTGGTGCAGAGTTTGAGGAGCTGGGGTGGGCAGGAGAGAGGGGGCAATGAACAGGGAGGTCAGGGGACGCAAAAGACGGGCAGGGGTGCCGGCCAATGCCACCCCGCTGCCCGGGAAGGCAGACCAACGCCCCTCCCCATGTGGAAATCTCAGCTTTCCCTCCCTCCCAGCTCATTTGTACTGCAAATAATAATAATAATATTTTTTATTTTTACCCCACCCTCCCCGGGCTCAGGGCGGCTAACACCAATAAAATCACAGTAAAAATCCAATAGGGGGGAAAGAAAAAAAACCAATTTAAAATACAGGTTAAAATGCAATTTAAAACGCAGCCTCGTTTTAAAAGTAGCCGATAAATCAAGACCGTAAGGGGAGGGAAGCATAAGGGTCAGACTGAGTCCAAACCAAAGGCCAGGCGGAATAGACCCCATCGCTCATGGTCCGTACGAATCGGCAGCCCCCAGCGGCTTCAGACATCCCATAATAGCACATCTCTTTGCCCAGGCATTCCCTGTCCCATAAGACCGGACCCTGTCGCTACCGAATTTCTGTTCTTACGATGCGGTTCGTATACAAGCCGCAAGCTTTCCACAGCCGTGAATAAGCAACGATGATATTTTGTTTATTGGTTGAATTTGCAACCCCACCGAAGAGCTCAAGATGGCAGCTGCGTGGCCCATCTCCCAAATTATTCCGCACAACCTTGCGAGGTAGCCCGGGAGAGGCAGTTAAGGGTCATGGCTGCGTGGAGATTTGAACCCAGGTCTCCCAAGGTCCCGGTCCGACACTCTAACCGCTACATGGCAAACCGCCCTCTGGTCCTGGGATGAAAGGCAGTGCAAAATTCAATAAATAATAATAATAATAATATACCACACTTGAGTAGGCAAGGAAATGAGTTCAATGGGACTTGGCAGGGCTTGTGAATAAATAAGAATGCTGTAAAGCCATCCTTTTTCGGCACTGCAGAAGGATGGGCTAGATCCAGCTCTCGAATTCTAGGATCCCTCATGTTTAAATACAGCACGCTTGCATTTAAGAGGTTGGGATCCAGCGGCATTCGTGACGCCGCAGCAATCCCATCAGTCTGCAAAGCCAGAGGCCGACTGCTATCCAAGTTGGAGCCCGACTGTGCCTGAACCCCACAGATTCTCCCCACAGATTCTTACAGCCTATGCCCACCTCACAAGGTTGTTGTGAAGAAGACGAGGATCAGGGGAGAGAGAAGCACAAGTTCCTCCGAGGAAAAACAGGATCTTTAAAAACGGAAATTCGGGTGGGGAAAAATTGTGTATGTATACAGTCATACCTCGGGTTACAGACGCTTCAAGTTGCGTTTTTTCAGGTTAAGGACCCGCCGAAACCCAAAAGTATCAGAACGGGCTACTTCCGGGTTTCGGGGGTCGCACATGCACAGAAGTGCTATTGCGCTTTGCGCATGTACAGAAGTGCCGAATGGCAACCGCGTGTGTGCAGACGCGCCGCTGCGGGTTGCGAATGTGCATCTCGCACAGATCACATTCGCAACCCGAGCGTCCCCTGTACAGTGGTACCTCGGAAGCCGAACGGGATCCGTTCCGGAAGTCCGTTCGACTTCCAAAATGTTCAGAAACCAAGCTGCAGCTTCCGATTGGCTGCAGGAAGCACCTCCTGCAGCCAATCGGAACCCACGGAGGACATTCGGGTTCCAAAGATTGTTCACAAACCGGAACACTCACTTCCGGGTTTGCGGCGTTCGGGAGCCAAAAATTCGACTTGCAAGGCATTCAGGAGCCAAGGTATGGCTGTATTTTTAAAATCAGGGATGAGAACAAATGTAGAATATACCCTGTTCACCGCCCCCACTTTCATTTCTCTTCCCCTACGCAGTCTCCCCTCTGCAATTTATTATTACAGGGGACGCTCGGGTTGCGAACGTGATCCCTGCGGGAGGCACGTTCGCAACCTGTCTGCGCACGAACGGGTTGCGATTCGGTGCTTCTGCGAATGCACAAAGCGCGATTTAGCGCTTCTGCGCATGCGCGACTGCCAAACCCCGGAAGTAACCCGTCCTGATACTTCCGGGTTTCGGCAGGTCTGCAACCTGTATTTCAAACGACAGTTGTTTTTGCCTTCCAGGGCCTGCACAGTGTGGGCCCCAGATAGGTCTAAGGAGGCTTCATCCCATGTGACCCCAAAGGCCCGCCCCTCTCTGGGTTTTTACAGTCGTGTCAACAAGTTTTTCTGCTCCAAACTATATGGAATGGACGGAAATGACTGGCAGAATCCGAGACCAGGGAGAAGAGATGGTGGTAGAAGATTGGGAAAGTTTAAAGTTTGTATATAGAAATATTGTAAAATGAATGAGTGTTTGAAAATTGTTGGAATGAAACTTTATGGCTTTAGCAGAAATGTTATAAGGAGTTAAGTATAAATAAGTACTTTAGTATTAATGGAAAATAAGGTTAAAAATATGTTAAGATATTCAGAATGATAAAAATAGAGAAAGATGGAAAGGAATTGCTGAAACAAGTAACAGAAGTGGAATACAAAAAGGGAGGTGAGAGGAAGTCGATGAAATAAGGGAATGAAAGATAGAGTAATGAAATGGCATGCTATATGTTTTTAAATTGTTGTTGTTTTGTTTTGTTCAGTTTAGGGTTAAGGTTTTGTTTTGTATTGTTTATTGTATTGTTTTTTCTTTTGTTCTTTTTTCTTGTCTGCTGTACTTTGTCTTTTTCTCCTGCCTTTTCCCTTCTTTTTTCTTTTCTTGTAAGTTTGAAAAGTAATCAAGATTATTAAAAAAAAAAAAAGTTTTTCTGCACCAGCTTGTGGGGAAGAATTTGCCGTTTCCCCAGCAGCAAGGCCTTCTCTCGACAAGCGAAGGAGCCCTTTGCAAAGTCTCCCACCGCACAGCTCAGCGCCCTTGCAAGCCGATCGACGCTTCCTCACCTTTTCCAGCTGAGACTCCAAAGCAGACACCTCCGTTTCCACGGTCTCAATGGCAGCCCTGAGGTTGGGGGGCGAGGGAAATAAGAGGGAGGAGGGAAATATCAGCACAGGTGCTTAACCGGGATTTAACACGGGTTCAAGGTCTGCATCAGCCACAGACTCACTAATAATAATTATAATAATAATAATTTATTTATACCCCGCCCATCTGGCTGAGTTTCCCCAGCCACTCTGGGCAGCTCCCAATCAAGCGTTAAAAGCAATACAGGATTAGATATTAAAAACTTCCCTAAACAGGGCTGCCTTCAGATGTCTTTTAAAGAGAAGATAGCTGCTTATTTCCTTCACATCTGAAGGGAGGGCGTTCCACAGGGCGGGCGCCACCACTGAGAAGGCCCTCTGCCTGGTTCCTTGTAACTTGGCTTCTCGCAATGAGGGAACTGCCAGAAAGCCCTCGGTGCTGGACCTCCGTGTCCGGGCAGAACGATGGGGGTGGAGATGCTCCTTCGGGTCTACTGGGCCTTTGAGGCCGTTTAGGGCTTTAAAGGTCAGCACCAACACTTTGAATTGTGCTTTGAAACGTACTGGGAGCCAATGGAGGTCTTTTGGGACTGGTGTTATGTGGTCTCCCAGTCTCCAGTCTAGCTGCCGCATTCTGGATTAGTTGCAGTTTCTGGGTCACCTTCAAAGGTAGCCCCACGTAGAGCGCATGGCAGTAGTCCAAGCGGGAGATAACCAGAGCATGCACCACTCTGGCCAGACAGTCGGTGGGCAGGGAGGGTCTCATCCTGCGTACCAGATGGAGCTGGCAGACAGCTGCCCTGGACACAGAACTGACCTGCGCCTCCATGGACAGCGGTGAGTCCAGAATGACTCCCAGGCTGCGCACCTGGTCCTTCAGGGGCACAGCTGCCCCATTCAGGACCAGGGAGTCCTCCACACCCGCCCGCCCCCTGTCCCGTCAAAACAATACTTCTCTCTTGTACGTGGCCTGGGGGAAACCATTCACTCTGCCTCTATTTCCCACTTTACGTATGAAGATTATACCAGTTGCTGGAAACTGTGGAAGGCGGAGAGTGCTCTCGCACTCAGCTCCCACTTCCCAGCTGCTCTACGAGGCAAGTGTTTAGCCACCAGAACATCACCTCCCATTTTATCCGTTCCACTGGCAAACGGGTCTTGCCATCAAAAAGCTAATGTTTCGTGAGAATCGCCCTTCTTGAAACTCAAATCCATTGGATTGGGGCCTACCCTCCGAAGCAGGAGAAAAACAAGCTTGCTCCTTCTTCCATGGGGCAGTCCTCCAGATATTTGAAGATGGTTCTCATATCTCCTCTTTTTCAGGCTAAACATACCCAGCTCCTTCAAGCACTACTCATATAGCTCGGTTTCCAGATCATCTTGGTTGCCCTCCTCTGCACACCTTCCAGCAGGCTCTGCTTTTTAAAATTATGTATTTTATCAGATCCCGCAGGGCCCTGGTCTCATGAGACAGAGCGTTCCACCAGGCTGGAGCCAATGTTGAAAAGGCCCTGCCTCTGGTTGAGGCTAATCTACCGGTAACTTCCTTACGGCCTGGGACCTCTAAAGGTAAAGGGACCCCTGACCATTAGGTCCGGTCGTGGCCGACTCTGGGGTTGCGGCGCTCATCTCGCTTTACTGGCCGAGGGAGCCGGCGTCCAGCTTCCGGGTCATGTGGCCAGCGGGACTAAGCCGCTTCTGGCGAACCAGAGCAGCGCACGGAAACGCCGTTTACCTTCCCGCCGGAGCGGTCCCTATTTATCTACTTGCACTTTGATGTGCTTTCGAACTGCTAGGTTGGCAGGAGCAGGGACCGAGCAACGGGAGCTCACCCCGTCGCAGGGATTCGAACTGCCGACCTTCTGATCGGCAAGTCCTAGGCTCTGTGGTTTAACCCACAGCGCCAGCCGCGTCCCTCTAGGGTGACCTGGAACCTCTGGGGTGTTGCTATTTATGGACCTTAAAGTCCTCCGTGGGGCATACCAGGTAGCAGGACAGGAACTTGCAAGAAAAGACCAACTGTACAGGAGCTAGGAAGGCAAGCCCAGGAGCTAAGCTTAGGGGCTGAGTAGCATTTTAGTAGCACCTCCGTTCTTCTCCGCCAACCCTGAAAGCTGCCTTGCGGTCGCTTCGCAAGCTTCCTGCCT
Source organism: Podarcis melisellensis (assembly GCF_964234715.1). NCBI lineage: Eukaryota > Metazoa > Chordata > Lepidosauria > Squamata > Lacertidae > Podarcis > Podarcis melisellensis. The sequence goes on along the minus strand of NC_138545.1, from coordinate 4,085,995 downwards.
CGGCCGGCGTTGCGACCACTTCCTGCCAGTTGCCTGGAAACCTTTCCTATCCACAGCGAACTGGTTTTGCCACACACAAAGAGACGTTCTCAGAGTGACAAGCAACTACTATTATTTATTAAATTTGAATGCCGCCCTATAGGCGTAGGTCTCAGGGCAGTTTGCAACACAAAACCACAACCTTAAAAACAACAGACACACACAATACCCGTCTGCACCATGGCTTCCCCCTCCTCCTGCCCAAGGAATCCTGGGAATTGTAGTTTGCTAAGGGTGCCGAGAGCCTTAAAAAGCAGACATCACCTTCCCAAAAAAGGTCCGTATAGTGAAAGCTCTGGTTTTCCCAGTAGTGATGTATGGAAGTGAGAGCTGGACCATAAAGAAGGCTGATCGCTGAAGAATGGATGCTTTTGAATTCTGGTGCTGGAGGAGACTCTGGAGAGTCCCATGGACTGCAAGAAGATCCAACCTCTCCATTCTGAAGGAAATCAGCCCTGAGTGCTCACTGGAAGGACGGATCCTGAAGCTGAGGCTCCAAGACTTTGGCCCCCTCATGAGAAGAGAAGACTCCCTGGAAAAGACCCTGATGTTGGGAAAGATGGAGGGCGCAAGGAGAAGGGGACGACGGAGGACGAGATGGTGGGACAGTGTTCTCAAGGCTACCAGCATGAGTTTGACCCAACTGCGGGAGACAGTGGAAGACAGGAGGGCCTGGCGTGCTCTGGTCCAGGGGCTCACGAAGAGGCGGACACGACTAAACAACAACAACAAAGGGTGCCAAGAGTTGCCATGGTTTTCAGGACCTGTCTGAATCTTGCGATTGTTGTTCTGTTTTTAATGCTGCGTTTTTACGTGTTATGTGGAAAATTTGGGGTTGGCTTTCGCAGCCCAACTCTCCATCTGGGCATTCGGTGTCTCCTAAGTCCACGGTCGGCAATGAGTGGAGGGCAACCCCTAATTTTTCCATATAACAAATGGCATGACCCACCCTGGGACCTTGGGGTGAAGGGAAGGTGATAAGTAAATGAGAGACGACCCCCGTGCATGGCAGGGGGTTGGGCTAGATGACCGTACGGGTCCCTTCGAACTCTATAATTGTATTATTCAAATCCTAGAGTGGTCCAACAATCAATGAATCATTATAATAGTAATAATAGTAATAATAATAATTTATTTGTACCCCGCCCATTTGTCTGGGTTTCCCCAGCCACTCTGGGCGGCTTCCAGCAAAGATGAAAAATACATTAAAATATCACACATTTAAAAAACTTCCCTGAGCAGGGCTTCCTTCCAGAGAACTGTAGATCTGTGAATAGGCAGGACTCCCAGCACCCAGAACAAACTAGAGTTCCCAAGATTCTTTTGGGGGGGAGAAAAACCTGACTGCTGCTTTAAATCTTCAGTGAATATGGGTCCGACTACAATTTCTATGTTACAAGGACCTCTGGAAAGAGTCGGGAATAAACTCTTCCAGGCCACGGCTTAGAATGGCAAACGGGCCACTGAGATATCACAAATATTGGCTTTTTAAAAAATTGCCAAGTCTTCCTTGGAATGGGCATTTTGATGACAGAGGCATTGTACGGAGGCTGCAAAATTGGGTGATCAGGAGCACACATCCCATAATAAGAAACCCACCCTAAGCAGTACACTCATGCATGCGGTCTGGTAGGCCAGAATATAATAATAATAATAATAATAATAATAATAATAATAATAATAATAATAATAATAATGTATACCCTACCCATCTGGCTGGGCTTCCCCAGCTACTCTGAGTGGCTTCCAACAAAATATTAAAATACAGTATCGCATCAAACATTAAAAGCTTCCCTAAACAGGGCTGCCTTCAGGTGCCTTCTAAAAATCTGGTAGTTGTTGTTCTCTTTGACATCTGGTGGGAGGGAGTTCCACAGGGTGGGTGCCACCACCGAGAAGGCCCTCTGCAGGGAGACCAACAGGAGGCCTGATTCTCAAATTTTGCCTGGTTTCTGGCTTTCACTTGAGTTACCTAGATTGGAGGTGCTCTGTAAGTACCTCCAAACTGGGTTCCCACTCCAGCTGCTCAACATGGGCCATTGCAAGATGGCCGCCGCGCACACGTCCCCCACAATGCACCGGGGCTATGGCTGAAACTGGAGCGGAAGAAACTCAGAAGCGGCTCCGACGAGGAGGGAAGTGTGGCAAAACCACAGGAAGCTAGGAGGAACGAGGCAAGGCGGATGGGCATCAAACACAAAACACGAGTTTGACGATGCTGCGACACACCCAAAAAGTGTGTGTGTGTTTTGTGGAAAGAGAGAGAGAGACGGCCCAGCCTTTCCCAGCTGGGGAAAGAGAAGCATTTTTAAAACCACCCACTGGGCGTCCCACCAGAGGAAAATTGTGGCAGAACATCCTACAAGTGGAAATCGGTGACGCCTGGAAACAATCTCTCATGTCCCAGCCACACACAGCTGGAGAATGGAAACCGTGAGGAGACCGTCTGTGACTCTCAGGGCCATGTTCACGTTCAAAGCGATTTCACTCTGAGAAGGCGTCGCTTCCCCCAAAGAGTCCTGGGAACTGTAGTTTGGTGAAGGGCGCCGAGAGCCATTGGGAGACCCCTATTCCCCCCTTCCCAGAATTCCTTGGGAGGTGGGATTCAAGTGTCAAACTGGCATGGCTTCCCCCAAGGAATCCTGGGAACTGTAGTTTGGTGAAGGGCGCCGAGAGTGTTGCCAAGAGACCCCATATTTCCCCTCCGAGAGCTACAATTCCCAGAGCTCCCTGAGAAGAGAGGCCGACTGCTAAACCGTTCTGGGAATCGTAGCTCCGTGAGGAGAAATAAAGGGCTCTCCTAGCAACTCTCGGCAGCCTTAAACTCCCAGAAGTCTCTGGGGGAAGCCATGGCGGTTTGAAGTGTTGTCATATAAAGCAGGATCAGACCACTTTACGCAGTCATGGCTCCCCCCCCAAAGAATTATGGGAGCTGAGAGTCAAGAGCTGCCTCCTATTTCCTTGTCAGAGAGCGAATGTTCCCAGAATTCCCCGGTTGAACTATCATGGCTTCCCCCAAGGAATTCTGGGAGCTGTAGTTTGGTTAAGAGTCAGGTGAGCCCCACTCACAGAGCTACAATTCCCAGAGCGGTTTAACAGCCAGTCACTCTTTCCCAGGGAACTCTGGGAGTTGCAGTTCTGTAAGGGTGTGCCTAACAACTACGAGCACCCTTCTCAAACTACAGTTCCCAGGATTCTTTGGGTGGGTGGGGGAAACCATGGCTGTTTAAAGCAACATGATACTGCTGGTGGGGCCTGTCCAAAAGGCTTTTGAGTCCCTCAGCTCTGAAAAATATACAGCCAACGCCATCCTCTTTTGTACCACCAGAGAAGACCCTGGAGAGTTGGGGTTCTCCAACAGATTCACCCCTCAAAACATCACTGCCACCCCACACGGGTGTTTGGGGCCAGCCTGAACCGCAATGCTTCAGGGCCAAATCATCGTCATCATTTTAAATTTGTATACCGTCTTTCTATCTTAACAATACTCAAGGCGGTTTACAAGTTGAAGAAACAAAAAAATGTACATCTTATAACAATCGAATGCACTACAAAAATGTGATCATAAAACAGAACTTTAAAATAGGCAGCCTATATCAAAAAAAGTAACATTCAACAATCAATTAGAATAGTATAAAATAATTATATCAACATATAAAAGTTAAACAGAAATCCACTCAGCGGATGTGCTTCTCTGCAGAAAGCTGCCCCAAATTTTGCACGAATACAGTGGTACCTCGGGTTAAGTACTTAATTCGTTCCGGAGGTCCGTACTTAACCTGAAACTGTTCTTAACCTGAAGCACCACTTTAGCTAATGGGGCCTCCCACTGCTGCCACGCCGCTGGAGCACAATTTCTGTTCTCATCCTGAAGCAAAGTTCTTAACCTGAAGCACTATTTCTGGGTTAGCGGAGTATGTAACCTGAAGCGTATGTAACCCGAGGTACCACTGTACACCCCAGGCACAGAATATGGGGTAACAATGACTGCCTCACGCTGAAACGTGCCAGTTTAGGGGTTTTTGGGGGCCCAAGAGACCCCAGGAACGCTTTCTAGCCTGGCCCCAGTTATCACTTCCTGCCTCCTGGCCCCAGCGTGAGGTCTGCGCTCCCATGTGTACAGGCCGGAAACTCCTGCTAGTGGGGGTTTTTTTGGGGGGGGAGAAGGGGGCACTACCAAAACCACACCACTAGAAATAGCCCGCAGTCTTACACGTGCTCTGCCGGATTCTCAAGCGCTGAGTGTGGCGCTAGCTCCTCCATTACAGTTTACGCGCCCTGAGGCTCAGCACAGCAGCCCTGACAACTGGGGTTGCCAACTTACCGCCCCTCACCCAAAAATCACCCCCTCCACAAGCCTAGCCTGCTCCTGCGCCATTAAGGGCAGGTCAGCAAGCAGCAAGGAACAGGGCGATTGCTGCAGTGCTGATTGCTGGTAAAGACACAGGAGCAGAGAGCTGGTTGAAAAGTTGGCAACCCCACCAGCAGCTCCATTTGCTTCACAGTATCATCTCCACACTGCCCCCCAGCCCCCAATTTAGTAGTATTTTACACACACACACCTCTCCTGCCACTCCCTGCACTGTCAAACTCCTTTTGTAGCCTGGTGCAAAGGAGAGACGTGGGGAGGGGAGGAGAAGTGGGGAGCAAAGGGCCCCAAAAAGGGATGCAAAAACAAGCCCCCCCCAAAAAATGGCAGCTCTCCCCTTATCAAGAGATTCCTGCATGGCAGGGGGTTGGACTAGATGACCCTAAGGGTCCCTATATGATTAGAGAAATCCCCCCCCACCTTCGTAAAAGGAGAAAGAGCGATTGATTCCCTTCCATTCGTTAATATTTCTCCCATCATTTAGGGTTCGCCACCGAAGCCCCAACACTTCTCCCTCTTCTGGACCCCGCAAGTTGGGTCTTTAGCCGCCCCCTCTGCTCTCACCACTAGGCGACACTTCCTCCCCTTCTCCAACAACGCCGCCCAGCCCTCCCTCCCCAAGCGAAAACTCTCCTTCTGAGTTTGTTTGGAAGAAAGGCAGGCCCGGGACGTCCTCCCCCTCCAAGGCCGAAGGAACTGCCGGCTCGTCTCCAACCAGTGGAGGAGGGAGGCGGGCGAAGGCAGGCAGCGGAGGAGCCGTGCGCGGGAGCGAGCGGGAGCGCCGTCTCCGCAAGGCGCGCCGTCGGGGCAGCTGCGTGGCGGCGGGACAGCCCGCCTGCCTCCGCCTGGCACCGGCCGGAGCGCGATGCGTAAAAGCGCACCAGCTGCATGGCCAAGGGCGCACGGCGCGGCGCGCCAAGCGGACCCACCTGAAGCGCGGCGAGTCTTTCAGGCACTCCTCGAAGTCCAGCTTGACCGTCATCGCGGCGCCGTTTCTCCGGGACGCTCCGGGTAGCCCTGGCCGGAGGTGGAGGCGGCGGCGGCGCTGATACCTGGACCAGACCTGCGAGCAGCCGCGCAGAGGCAAGACCAGCCAGGGGCGCACGGAGGAGCAAGGAGGCGCCGCCGGCAGCGGCTCCTGCTCCGCCCCGGGGCGGGGTGCGCGGCTGCGGGCGGCGCCCGGCGGAGGAGCCATCCTCGCGGCGCCCGGGAGAGGGCAGCAGGGCGCCCCCCCTCGGTCTGCGGGACGACCCGGAGCCACGCACGGGCGGCCGGTCCGCGAAGCCGAGCGCGCAGCGCCGCCTGGAGCAAGTCTCCGGCAGCTCCGCCCGGTGGGACGACGCCAGCGCGCAGGGAGGTGGAGGAGGAGGAGGCGGGTTGGCTGGGAAGTGGGAAGATTCCCGGGCCAAGCCGGCCTTAATCGGGAGGAGCAGGAGGAGTGGAGGGAGGAGCCGGCTGGATACTTGTAAACCGCTTTGAGCGTCTCTGCGGAGAAAGCGGCACATCCGTTTGGTCCGATGCAAAGCGAGCAATCGGATTTGGAGCCTGTCTGGATTTATATGTTACATAAACTTTATATACCTCTTGATTGTTTTTTTAAAAAAAAACTTGGAAAGGTTTGCAAAAAAACAAAAAGTAGATAAAAACAGCAGACAGCATCTTAAAAAGCAGAGACCTTCCCAACAAAGGTCCGTATAGTGAAAGCTCTGGTTTTCCCAGTAGTGATGTATGGAAGTGAGAGCTGGACCACAAAGAAGGCTGATTGCCGAAGAATGGATGCTTTTGAATTCTGGTGCTGGAGGAGACTCTGGAGAGTCCCATGGACTGCAAGAAGATCCAACCTCTCCATTCTGAAGGAAATCAGCCCTGAGTGCTCACTGGAAGGACAGATCCTGAAGCTGAGGCTCCAAGACTTTGGCCACCTCATGAGAAGAGAAGAATCCCTGGAAAAGACCCTGATGTTGGGAAAGATGGAGGGCACAAGGAGAAGGGGACGACAGAGGACGAGATGGTGGGACAGTGTTCTCGAAGAGACCAGCATGAGTTTGACCAAACTGCAGGAGGCAGTGGAAGACAGGAGTGCCTGGCGTGCTCTGGTCCAGGGGGTCACAAAGAGGCGGACACGACTAAATAACTAAACAACAACAACAATATACTGCTTACTCCATGGAGAAGCTGTAAGCCAGTTGTTCCCACAGGGGGCACTGCCACCCCCTGGTAATGTGCTGCTGGGATTACCTGGGGGTGGTAAGAGGCAAGGGGGCAGCAGAGAGATGTGTGAGATGTCAACAACCATTGGGCATTAAAAAGCTGGCAAGAGTCTCCAGAGTCTCCTCCAGCACCAGAATTCAAAAGCATCCATTCTTCGGCCATCAGCCTTCTTTATGGTCCAGCTCTCACTTCCATACATCACTACTGGGAAAACCAGAGCTTTCACTATACGGACCTTTGTCTCTGCTTTTTAAGATGCTGTCTAGGTTTGCCATCACCTTTCTCCCAAGAAGCTGGCGTCTCTTTATTTCGTGGCTGCTGTCACCATCTGCAGTGATCATGGAGCCCCCAAAAGTAAAATCCCTCACTGCCTCCATTTCTTCCCCTTGTATTTGCCAGGAGGTGATGGGCCCAGTGGCCATGATCTTCCTTTTTTTGATGTTGAGCTTCAGACCATATTTTGCGCTCTCCTCTTTCACCCTCATTAAAAGGTTCTTTAATTCCTCCTCACCTAAGCAGTATATACATTTTGTTAAATGCAAAGAAAGAAGTATCTCTGGAGTCTGCACAAATGTTTTAAAAAATAAAAAGCTCAAAGAAAAAAATCTCAAGACAAATAAAACAACAATTTAAACTTTTAAAATTTAGAATGCCGTCGCTGCTGTTATGTAACGCACACAATTATTTTCCATCTTTATGGTTACAGCCAAGGGACTGCCTCGTGAATGCATTATATATTCTTTTTGGGTGAACCCTCGTAGCCGAGTAAGATTGTCTTCCATAAACCATTAACCATGAGTCCGTAAGTGACTGTGGAGGCCAGTTCTGGATCCACACGTCCTTCCACAGTGGGGACATTGTATATGTACAGCTGTGCTACCCCAAATGGCCATTGGGAGGCGCTGCAGCACTTTCGTTTCTTGCAATGGTTCCTTGGGAGAATTCAGGCTTGCAAGTTAAGAGTCTGCAGGTGTCTAGCCTTCCCTAGGAAAGCAGCCAGCTTCTGGATAACTCCCTAGTCCTGGGTCATAATTATTTTAATTTATTTACTTTCAGCATTGTTCTACACTTGCTGGGGGGGGGCGTGTTTAACCACAGCATGCAATGCAGTCAGTTCAGTTTAAATAACATTTAAAACAGCGGTTCTCACAAGGTGTGGCAGGAGAGGATCGCAACTGTGGCGGATAGACTCAAGGACAATCGAAGAATCATTTGAACATTTCAGTGGAGTACAGTATCAAAACACGGGTGGCGCTGTGGGTTAAACCACAGAGCCTAGGACTTGCCGATCAGAAGGTCGGCGGTTCGAATCCCCGTGATGGGGTGAGCTCCCGTTGCTCGGTCCCTGCGCCTGCCAACCTAGCAGTTCAAAAGCACCTCAAAGTGCAAGTAGATAAATAGGTACCACTCTGGCGGGAAGGTAGATGGCGTTTCCGTGCGCTGCTCAGGTTCGGAAGCTGTACGCCGGCTCCCTTGGCCAATAAAGCGAGATGAGCGCCGCAACCCAAGAGTCGGCCACGACTGGACCTAATGGTCAGGGGTCCCTTTACCTTTACCTAGATTGCAGACATCCCTGATCTAGAACATCACAGCAGCCACCAAGCAGATGCCCTCACAAACATCACAAGTTCATAATTTTCCCTTCGTTTCCGACGCCTGGCGCTTTCAGGTATACTGCCCCTGCAAGTGAGGCTCTCTTTAGGTATTGGGGCAACCAGTAGGCTTGCTCACCCCCTCCAGGTCTTTGCCTCATCCCCATGTGAGGCCACAAGACTGCTGGGATTTGTGCTTTGACCATCTCAGAGAGAGATTGGGAACCTTTTCCAGTCAGGGGGCCACATTTGCTTTTGGGCGACCTTTCGAGGGCCACGTGGCAGAGGGAAGCAGGGCCAGAGGTGGAAAGTGAGCAGATTCCTGCCTGTGTGTGCCAGAATACGTCCCAGCCATGAAGAAGCCCAAGTTAAATACCCCTTTGCCCTTTCACAACACATGACCAGCCTGGCAGATCCACAAAATTTAGACTACTGAAATTTCGGTAAAATTCAATAAGTATGGGGACACATCTATAGATTTTTGTTGTTTGTCTAGCTTTCTGCAAATGACACAAAACTTTATGGTAGAATTTGTGCCAAAAAATAAATTTGCTGTATGCAGTAGAATTAAAGAGACTTGTGGGTTCAGTTTTGAATGTTTCACAAAAATTAAAACTGCAGCCATATGTATTTTCACTAAAAGTAAATATTGTTGAGTTCTGAGAGATTTGCTTATAAGTGAACATGTTTAGGGCCAGACGGTTGAAATATGTGTGTTTTCTACAAATTAAAAACAATACAGGTGAAACTCTAAAAATTAGAATATTGTGGAAAAGTTCATTTATTTCAGTAATTCAACTTAAAAGGTGAAACTAATATATGAGATAGACTCATGACATGCAAAGCGAGATATGTCAAGCCTTTATTTGTTATAATTGTCATGTTTATGGCGTACAGCTGATGAAAACCCCAAATTAACAATCTCAGAAAATTAGAATATTAAATGAAACCAGCAAAACAAGGACTGCAAATAGAGCAATATTGGACCTCTGAGAAGTAGAAGCATGCATATGTACTCAGTACTTGGTTTGGGCCGCTTTGCATGTCATGAGTCTATCTCATATATTAGTTTCACCTTTTAAGTTGAATTACTGAAATAAATGAACTTTTCCACAATATTCTAATTTTCCGAGTTTCACCTGTACTCAGCTCAGTGTTGCTGAACAAGCAAGTTGCTTAGGTTCTTTCTCTGGGACTAGACGCAAGGATAGTTCTTGGACAGTATTAAGGGACATACAAGAAGGCTAGACCACACTTCCAGTTTAAGAGCAATGAGCTGCTTTGTATTTTGCAACATTTATTTTGTAACTTGTTTCAGACTGTATATATACGAGAATGGTTGTGCAATATCATGTCTCTTTGGCAACATCGAATACAAAAATGTGTGTATTGGAAGAAATTCATGCTACAAAATTCATGCCGGTGAATTTTCATGAGGACTGGAACCCAAAACATGAGTCAAACTGAAGCCCGCTTTTGTCCAAAACATTCTTGTTTATTATGTACAAAAAAATATCAATTCCCAGCAACACAAAGACAATTAATAATAAAAAATATGCGCACGCACACAACCTTAAGGAGTCTTGGTGCTTTAAATAAGGCCACATTTAAAAATCTAGGAATACCTCCTTTCTTGAAGACCGGCAATATTTTCCCTCCCCCCTTTTCCCATGCAATTAAAAGCAAGTATTTAAAATCTATAAAAGCAAGCAAGTATCTCCAAGTATAGAAAAGTTCCCGACACACGATTTAGGGGGGCGTTTACTGGGAAGTTTTTAGCGGTGGGGTAAAGTGAAGGGTTGGAATTAACAGGCCCCAAATTAGAATGCCCATTAATATCGGTAATAGGAAATAGGCAAACAGGTTGTTTTTTCCTAAGGCCTCTGGCTTGAACGAGAGTATCGTATTTTTGTAGGCTGGGGTCAAATGTTTTCACCAGAACCCTAGCAAATTTACGGGGTGGTGGTGGGTGTGTGTGTGTGTGTGTGTGTGTGTGTGTGTATAAAATCAGGGGTATTTGCACACAGAAAGAACCACCAATGATTTTCACAGCAAAGCAAACCTTCACACTTGCCTCTAACGCCACACAAAGCAATTAGGGTCAAATCCTGCCACCCTCAACACCTTCCACCATGCAGAACAGCCTTCCTAATATTAACCATTTCTACTCGCCCCCAAAGTGAATGCTCTATATACTTACACACAGTTACAGATATCACTGGGGATTTTCCAGTGGGGCTCCATTCATTCTCTCCAACCCCCCAAATATAACTGCTTGTACGACAGATAGATGTAAACACCCCAAGGAGAAAAGAGCCATTGTTTTAAAGCTCAGTTTGCTGGTGTTTGACGACCCAATACAGACGCACAGTTAAGTGCTGAATTCACCAGTCTTCCCAGTTCAGGAGCTGCCTTCAAACAAACTTAAGGGAACTTGGACCTGTGTTTTAGGTCTGTCGCAACTGTATACATGTCCCTGAGTAATCTTTTAAAAATATTATATTAATTTGGGAGTCTGCAGGAGTGGTAGGTGGAGAAGAGAATTCAATTAACAAATTATCTGTGTGTCCCACTCGTTCCAATAAGTCGGCGTGGAAGTGTTGTGTTTACACCATCTGACATTAATCACTGACGATTATTCCTATCCATTAGCCAAAGAATCACACGGGGAAATCGCAAGCTAACAAATAGCATTATTTAGTAAAAAAAGAAAACTTAAATCTGGTGTGATATGAGGAAACATTTAAAAACGCCTCTCTCGGGTGGGGGAAGGAGTTGCTGAGGTCATCCCAAAAAGTTCAGGGTGGTCTTTCCACGCCTCTGGTCCAGTGGTATTCTAGGCATGGAGGGAAGGGTGAAGGAACTGTCAATCAGGAAAGCTAGACATATTCTTTGGAGCTGGGAGGTTTGGAGATGGGCTTCCCCTGGGGGTATTGGCGCCCCCTGTAGGCGGTCTTCCCGGGGCAGGAGCAGGAGAGGAGCCCGCCCCCTAAGAGCAGCAAGGCAGCGCCCCCCCAGCCGATGAAAATGGCGTATCCGAATTCGTACCTGCAAGAAGGAGAAAGGTGAGTCGTAAAGATGCTCCATCGGTCCAGTTTATGCACACATTTTTCTTTCTTTTTGAACTTATTTATTTCATTTATTGTTTCCCACAAGAGGGACGCGGGTGGCGCTGTGGGTTAAACCACAGAGCCTAGGGCTTGCCAATCAGAAGGTTGGCGGTTCGAATCCCCGTGACGGGGTGAGCTCCCGTTGCTCAGTCCCTGCTCCTGCCAACCTAGCAGTTCAAAAGCACGCCAGTGCAAGTAGATAAATAGGTACCACTCCAGCGGGAAGGTAAACGGCGTTTCCGTGCGCTGCTCTGGTTCACCAGAAGCGGCTTAGTCATGCTGGCCACATGACCCGGAAGCTGTACGCCGGCTCCCTCGGCCAATAAAGCGAGATGAGCGCCGCAACCCCAGAGTCGGCCACGACTGGACCTAATGGTCAGGGGTCCCTTTAACTTTATTGTTTCCCACAGAGCAATCCAAAGCAATTTTAAACAATAAAAACAATTTCAAATCCAGTACACATACATACTGGGATAAAAACCGCCACTTAAAAGGCTTGATGGAAAAAGGAAGGTCTTAAATAGGTGTTGGAAAAACAGGTATTGCACCTGCCTGGTATATAGCAGGTGGAGTTTTCAAAAATGCACATACATCTAGCATAAATAACCGGGAGATGCAATCCCAGCTTGGTACAAATATACTAAAGCCATTGCATAATACAGTCGTTCCTTGGTTCTCACGCTCCTTGGGACTCAAAATACTGCAAACCCGGAAGTAAGTGTTCTGGTTTGCGAACTTTTCTCGGAATCCAAACGTGCTCCGTTTTGAGTGCCACACTCCCATTTTGAGTGTTACGCTGAGGTCTGTATGTTTTTGCTATTTATTTTGCGTTTTTGCGGCCTTTTCCTTTTGTTTTTGTCTTATTAATAATAATGATAATAATTTATTTATACTCCGCCCATCTGGCTGGGCTTCCCCAGCCACTCTGGGCGGCTTCCAACCAAATATTAAAATACAGTAATATATCAAACATGAAAAGCTTCCTTAAACAGGGCTGCCTTCAGGTGCCTTCTAGAAGTCTGGTGGTTGTTTTTCTCTTCGACATCTGGTGGGAGGGCGTTCCACAGTGCGGGCGCCACCACCGATAAGGCCCTCTGCCTGGTTCCCTGTAACTTGGCTTCTCGCAGGGAGGGAACCGCCAGAAGGCCCTCGGAGCTGGACCTCAGTGTCCGGGCAGAACGATGGAGGTGGAGACGCTCCTTCAATTTGATTTAAATCAAATCCACCCTGTGCTGGATTATTTAGCATAGGGTTTGGGTGGGTGGGCAAGGTTTTGATGAGGTGAAGAAATCAGAGAAGCCCAGTGTTATGTACTGAACTTCTCACCCTGGGCCAGCAGGGGGATACTGTAGATAGTTATGCAAATGAAGGATCGAAAAGTGACGTTCAGTGATTGGATAGTTTTAGAAAATGGCAACAGTTGCATTGTTCTGGTGCTCTATATAAGCAGGCTGACTGAGCTCCTCAGCCTAGTTCTGTTCTGGCATCTGAATAAAGAAGAGCTGTTTAAAGAATCGCTGTGTCGTCTGACATGTTCGCCCACAACTTAACACCCAGAGCTTGTGGGGTTTGGGGGCCGGCATTCATTCCTCTCCCCACCCCCCACCCGCCGCCTCAACCGGAAAACTCACTTTGCATTTGTCGGCACCATCGTGTTGTAGAAATCCGTCACAGTCTGGTGCCCGATCCACGAGCAGGCAACAAGTGCGCACAGCCCTGGGGAAAAAGAGAGAGAAGGAAGATGAGTATGATAAAATAATTTATATAACAGCTTCTTTCTCCTCCATGGTGTTCAAGCCACAGCCTGGAAAACTCAACAGTTCCATGCTCAATTTTGACATGCTTAAAAAGGAAGCCGTTCGTATTTTGTTAGCTAAGAAATGGAAAACCCAAGAATTACCAACAATAGAATAATGGCAGATGAAGATGATGGATTTTTCGGAGCTAGCCGACCTGACCGGAAGAGTCCACGACCAGAAGGAGGAGGAGTATCAGGAAGAGTGGATTAAATTTAATGATTACTTAGTTAAATATGTTACGTTAAATTAACTGAAAACAGCTTGCGGATACTTAATTGGCTTAGGATTTTATTTATTTTAGGTGATGAATTAATATGTTTAATTTCATAAGGTGAAGATCTAAGGATGTTAATGTCTAAGTTAAATTTTATAAGAACTGGGATTTGGGAAACCGTTAAAAGGACAGGCAATGAAATTCAACCAAGGGGGAGCGAGGAAGTCACTTAATGTTAATAAGTGTAATTTTCAACAAGGCTATGATTTATGTTTGTTTGTCTTACGTGTTTGTTTGTTTATAATGTTGTGAAAACCAATTTAAAAAAATTGGGGGGGGAGCCGTTTCAGTTCGAAACCCATAATCTGTTCTGGATGCTTTAAATCAAGATTCAATGGGGGGTTGGACTAGATGACCCTCGGGTCCCTTCCGACGCCACAATTCTACAACTCCTTTGCTAGTTCAGTTCATAAAGAACATGGGAAGAGACCTGCTAGATCAGGCCAGTTGCCCATAGAGTCCAGCATCCTGTTCTCACAGGCTCCAACCAGATGACTATTACGGGAAACCCACAAGCAGGATTCGAACTCAAGAGCCCTCTCCCCTCCTGCAGTTTCCAGAAACCAGCATCACTTCCTCTGACTGTGCAGGTAGGGCCCAGCCATCCTGGCTAGTCGCCATCCATAGCCCTCTCCCTCCTCCATGAATTTGCCCAGTCCTCTTTTAAACCCATCCAAGTTGGCCTCCTGTGGCAGGGAGTTCCACATGCTGCACATGCAAGTTTGTCCAAATGGCGCTCGGAAGTTTTATCCCCCCAGCATTCAGGATGTTACAAGCTGCTGCCCGGAAGTTTTTAAAAAAGAAAAAGATATTTACGACTTTATAGACTCTTTGAGCCCTTTACACTCAAAGATCCTAATTGTTTGCGGAGATAAATGCCACTCAGGTCTTCTTACGTATTTTTAATCTTTGTTGGAAGCCGCCCAAAGCTGAGGAAACCCAGCCAGATGGGCGGGGTACAAATAAATTATAATTTATTATTATTATTATTATTATTATGCCCCATTCATCTCACACGGGAGAAGCTACTTTAAACAGTCATGGCTTCCCCCAAGAGGGATGTGTAGTTTAAGGGTGCTGAGATTTGCCTCGTACAGCTATGGTTCCCAGAGTCTGGGAACTCTGGAAACTATAGTTCCCAGAGTTTGGGAACTGTTCTATTCCGCGTGGAAGGACACCATGTGGAGTCCTGTGTCCAGTTCTGGGCTCCCCAGTTTAAGAAGGATGTTGACAAGCTGGAACCTGTCCAGAGGAGGGAAACCAAGATGATAAAAGGCTCTGGAAACCAAGCCTTATAAGGAACTGTGAAGGGAGTTGGGCAAGAGATACGATAGCCATCTTCAAACATCTGAAGGCCCGTCACCTGGAAGATGGCGTAAGCTTGTTTCCTGTTGCTCCAGGGGGGCAAGGAAGGGGTGGCGCCGTGGTCTAAACCACGGAGCCTCTTGGGCTTGCCGATCGGAAGGTCGGCGGTTCAAATCCCTGCGACGGGAGGCGCTCTGTCCCAGCTCCTTCCAACATAGCAGTTGGAAAGCACGCAAGCGCAAGTAGATCAATAGGAAGGTAAACGGCGTTTCCGTGCGCTCTGGTTTCTGTCGCGGTGTCCCGTTGCGCCAGAAGCAGTTTAGTCCTGCCGGCCGCATGACTGGGAAAGCTGTCTGCGGACAAACACTGTCTCCCTCGGCCTGAAAGCGAGATGAGTGCCACAACCCCAGAGTCGCCTTTGACTGGACTTAAAAGTCCAGGGGTCCCTTTACCTCAGTGGCGTAGCGTGGGGGGTGCAGGGGGGGCCGGCCGCACCGGGCGCAACATCTGGGCGTTAGGGTTAGGGGGCGCAAATCCACGGGTTAGGGGGCACAAATTACTTGCCTTGCCCCGGGTGCTGACAACACACGCTACACCACTGCTTTACCTTTACCTTTTAAACCACCTTGAGATACTTTCTTTAAAATATAAAGTGGTGTAAGAATGAAATTAATAGTAATAATGATACATTTCATTGGGGGGGGGGAGTGCCTAGACATTGCATTGTGGCGCCCCTGGCCCAGGTTCAAGGTGCTGTTGAGCGATTAGCTTATATATCTGAGTTTGTAACACTGATTCCTATCGCTGCTTTCTGCCGCACTCCCTTGAGATGGGCACGGTATTCCCTCCCGTATGACAACATCGCGGCTTCTCCACCGCCAAAACAAACAGCCTCTCCTCATTCCACAGATCCAATTTGCAACCTCCCTTCAATAGCGGTTGCAGAGCTCAACCCTCCTTTTCACCAGGCTAACTGATGCTTTTTACCTGTAGCTACCTTGGAATGGGGACACGGGTGGCGCTGTGGGTTAAACCACAGAGCCTAGGATTTGCCGATCAGAAGGTCGGCGGTTCAAATACCCACGACAGGGTGAGCTCCCGTTGCTCAGTCCCTGCTCCTGCCAACCTAGCAGTTCAAAAGCACAAAGTGCAAGTAGATAAAGAGGTACCCCTCCGGCGGGAAGGTAAACGGCGTTTCCGTGCGCTGCTCTGGTTCGCCAGAAGCGACTTAGTCTTCCTGGCCACATGACCCGGAAGCTGTACGCCGGCTCCCTCGGCCAGTAAAGCAAGATGAGCTCCGCAACTCCAGAGTCGGCCTCGACTGGACCTCATGGTCAGGGGTCCCTTTACCTTTGAAGGTGACCCGGAAACTGCAACTAATCCAGAATGCGGCAGCCAGACTGGGGACTGGGAGCGGCTGCCGAAACCACATAACACCGGTCCTGAAAGACCTACATCAGCTCCCAGTACGTTTCCGAGCACACTTCAAAGTGTTGGTGCTGACCTTGAAAGCCCTAAACGGCCTCAAAGGCCCAGGATACCTGAAGGAGCGTCTCCACCCCCATCGTCCAGCCCGGACACTGAGGTCCAGCTCCGAGGGCCTTCTGGCGGTTCCCTCCCTGCAAGAAGTGAGGTTGCAGGGAACCAGGCAGAGGGCCTTCTCGGTGGTGGCGCCCGCCCTGTGGAACTCCCTCCCACCAGATGTCAAAGAGAACAACAACTACCAGACTTTTAGAAGACATCTGAAGGCAGCCCTGTTTAGGGAAGCTTTTAATGTTTGATGTATTACAGTATTTTAATATTTTGTTGGAAGCTGCCCAGAGTGGCTGGGGAAGCCCAGCCAGATGGGTGGGATATAAATAAATTATTATTATTATTATTATTATTATTATTATTATTATTAAGGCTGTGTTCTTGCCTCTAGAGTCGGAGCCATTGCGATGCTTCTAAATCCCAGTTGCTGTAGACTTGCGTTCAAATCCTGCTTGTGGTTTTTTTTCCCCTTTGGGCCTGGCTGAGAATGCCCCCCCCTTTGCACTGATCCAGCAGCTATTGTTCTTCTTAGGTCCACATAGCAGGAAAGGGGCCATTCCTAGACCGACTTACCTGCAACCATGAAGATTATGCCTCCTGTCATCGCAATCCGAGCCTTCGTCACCTTGTCCTCGCTCCCGCAATTGGTGCATTTCATGCCCATGGTGGCGACGCCCATGCCAATCGCCCCCAGTACCAGGGAGACCACCATCAGTGCCCGGGTGGCTTGGCGAGACGCTGCAAAGATAAAAGGAGGAGATTCAGAAAATGCGAATGCAATGCTTCTCTACAATAAGGCTACAATTCACTGTTTCCCCGAAGTCCGGCAAAGGATTTCAAGTTCATTTTTTTATCTGCCCAGGGTCTGTTCGCTTGCTTTTTAAAGGTACCAATTTAAATTTACAGCAAACACTTTCAATTTTTTTTCTCCTTCAAGCATCGGCGCACAAATATTTCGCGGTTTTGAAAAAAGAAAAACAGCTGGGTTGTATCGCAAACGTTTGCCGTTTTCAAAATTGAGACATTTAGGGATGCTTGACTCACTGGGCGCCGTCGATTTCTGGAGTGAAAACTTAGCTGGAGACAATATGTTAAAAACCACAAATTTATTCTGATTATTAATACCGGCAGTCTTCACTGACAGACATAAATTATTAGATGTGTTAACACAAATAGAAGTTAAGGATATTGCAGCTGTTGTATAAGGAATCGTTAATACGACAGGAATGTAAAGGGATTAAATAAGGGTTTGGGAGCAAAAATTAAAGTAAATTTTCAAACATTCAATTCTATCACGCGGGGGCGGGGAGCACTTAAATGATGTAATTGGGTATTTGACTGATTGATACTGGAATTGATATTATAACTTGGTATTGATAGAATGAGGCGTATATTGGATGATTGTTACTGAAAACTAATAAAAAGTTTTTATTAAAAAAACACACCCACAAATTTAAAAGGTGTGGCTATTTTTTCCCCCAGGGCTGAAATGGCACCAGTAGTGAAGGTAAGTGGAATCGAGATGTGTCAAAACCACATGTCTTTTTATGAGGACGGAAGCAAAGTCTTGAAGCATGGAGATTGCCTCACCCCAAATATTCCCACTTGACTGCTTTAATCTGCAGAACTGGAACTGTCACAGGCGCCAATCATCCACACTTGAAGGAAATCCATCTTTAAGTGTGGCAGCACCTGCCCTCGAACTCAGGTCCCGCTTTCGGGCTTCCCACAGGCATCGATTCTGGTTGGTCGCTGTGGGAACCGGATACCCGGCTAGATGGGCCTTTGGCAGACTTCTTCAAATATTCTTAAACAGGGGTCAGCAAACTTTTTCAGGTCCACCGTCCCTCAGACCTTGGGGGGGAGGCAAGACTATATTTTTTGGGGGGTGAGGACGAATTCCTATGCCCCACAAATAACCCAGAGATGCATTTTAAATAAAAGCACACATTCTACTCATGTAAAAACATGCTGATTCCCAGACCGTCCGCAGGCCAGATTTAGAAGGCGATTGGGCCGGATCTGGCCCCTGGGCCGTAGTTTGCCCACCCAGGTTCTTAAGCCCCACTGATCCTCTGTCAGAGAGGATAAATTGCAGCCCTGCCCTTTTCCTGCTACCGTTTGAATGTTTGAAACGGGAGAGTTTACTCATGGCCCGTCCCTTCTCCAGGTAAATACCAGGCGTGCAAGTTTCAAGAAGTTAAACAAAGCAACGAAAGGTCTTTGCAGCAATTTAAAAGCATGACTCCGGTCTGTGAGTCAGCGTGGGGCACTTTCTTGCTTCCTGTACCAGAGCCAGAAAGTTGTCTGTATACCTCCCAGGGTCAGCAAGGTCTAATCTTGCCCCTTTCTGAAATTTACTCGTTGGTGTGTGCTTTTCTTTTTGCAAAGAGTAAAATAAAATTGCATAACTGTGACAATATATGTTGGAAATGTAAAGAAAAGGAAGGAACCTTTTATCCTATGTGGTGGACCTGTCCCAAGGTGAAAGACTTTTGGGAAATGATTTATATGAATGGGAAAAAATGCTGAAATATACATTGATAAAGAAACCAGAGGCTTTTCTTCTTGGAATAACAGGTCTGGAATTGCCCAAGAAAGATGTTACATTATTTTTGTATGCCACAACTGCTGCCCGTATTTTGTTAGCTAAAAAGTGGAAAACCCAAGAATTACCAGCAATAGAAGAATGGCAGATGAAGATAATGGATTTTTCGAAGCTAGTCGACCTAACTGGAAGAGTCTGCGACCAGAAGGAGGAGGAGTATTCGGAAGAGTGGATTAAATTTAATGATTATTTAGCTAAATTTGTTAAGTCAAATTAACTGAAAACAGCTTGCAGATACTTAACTGGCTTAGGATTTTATTTATGTTCAGTGATGAATTAATATGTTTAATTCCATAAGGTGAAGATCTAAGGATGTTAATGTCTAAGTTAAATTTTATAAGAATTGGGATTTGGAAAACCGTTAAAAGGACATGCAATGAAATTCAACCAAGGGGGAGCGAGGAAGTCACTTAACAAAGTTACTAAGTGTAATTTTCAATAAGGCTATGATTTATGTTTGTTTATGTGTTTGTTCGTTTGTTTATAATATTGTGAAAACTAATAAAAAATGTTGACCAAAAAAAAGAATAAAATAAAATTGCGATGAAGGGGTTTTTCTCAGGACGGCGGAGGCCGTGCCCCGTTGGTGAAGCGGCAGCGGCACTCGCCCATCTCCTGTTAGAAAACACTTGGGGGCAGTGGTGTAACATGGGCCGCTGGTGCCCGGGGCAAGGCAGAATGCGGGAAACAGACGGAGCCCATACGCACATTCGACCCAGGAGATCGCGGCCGCAGAGATAAGAAAAGAAGAGTCATTCCACTGTCTGGAGAGAAGTTACTTCCTAGAGAAGCCATTTTCGACAGAGCCCAGCGACGGACGCAAGCAAATGTATCGAGGCGGCACTGGGTGTCAAAATTTTGTGCTGCTAAGAATTTGCCACCCTGGTGCCCCCCCCCATGCTACGCCGCTGATCAGGGGGCAGGAGACAAAAAATGGGGGTCAATTGGGAGAGAAACACCCCTATTTTTCATCGGATGAATGTTGGAAGCTGTTAACGGAGAAATCTGAGGGTTCCCTTGGACAAAAAAACAAGGACACCAACCAGGAATACCAGAGCAAAACAGCAGCCAGTCGGCTTGGTCTTTATTGAAGACTGTCGCAACAGGACTCCCACCTGCCACCAGGTGAAACAAGATGGAAGCCCCAAACAAAAGAAGACCCCAACTTTTATTAGCTACTAATCCCCCATGCTACACCCCTAAGACTACATCATAACTACATCATTGACACATCACAAAGAGGAGGGGTTGAGGGAGGAGTTGTGGTGGTAACCTGAGTGTCTTGTCACCTGTCCAGTTCCTCCTTTCCCCCTCCCCATAATTACATTCCTGAGGAGAAAGAGGAGTTCACTGTTTCCTGCCCCCAGAGGGAAGGGCTGGTCACTGTCCTTTGTTTCAGTCCGTACTGAATCCACTCCCATATGCAGGTCCTTTGTGAGTGTGATGATCTTCTGTCTAGGGCCATCAAGGTTGGCATGCCAACTGGGTACGGCTCCTGCTTGGGGGATTATGGCGGCCTTGTGTCAAGTCTCCCCCCTTTGATAGTCCTTCCTTCGTGGTGTAAAATAAAAGTGGAACGGTACAGATCCGATGTACGGCTGATTTTCTATGAATTTCTAACAGAAGCATCGCATATGTCGTGTGTGAGTGTATGTGTCATGTTTGCACAAATTGAATGACTGGCGGGGGGCGGTCCCGCAACAAAGCTATGTAGACACAACCCGGCCCGTCCTGCTTTCAGCCTTTAATTTTGCCCCAAATCCCAATGAATGACTTTTGTTGTTGTTGTTATTGTATAGTCTTTTAGTCGTGTCCGACTCTTCATGACCCCCTGGACCAGAGCACGCCAGGCCCTCCTGTCTTCCACTGCCTCCCGCAGTTTGGTCAGACTCATGCTGGTCGCTTTGAGAACACTGTCCCACCATCTCGTCCTCTGTCGTCCCCTTCTCCTTGTGCCCTCCATCTTTCCCAACATCAGGGTCTTTTCCAGGGAGTCTTCTCTTCTCATGAGGTGGCCAAAGTCTTGGAGCCTCAGCTTCAGGATCTGTCCTTCCAGGGAGCTCTCAGGGCTGGTTTCCTTCAGAATGGAGAGGTTTGATCTTCTTGCAGTCCATGGGACTCTCCAGAGTCTCCTCCAGCACCAGAATTCAAAAGCATCCATTCAATCAGCCTTCTTTATGGTCCAGCTCTCACTTCCATACATCACTACTGGGAAAACCATTGCTCAGTGGCGTAGCGTGGGTTGTCAGAACCCGGGGCAAGGTAAGTAATTTGCGCCCCTTAACCCGTGGATTTGCGCCCCCTAACCCCCAGATGTTGCGCCTGGTGCGACCGCCCCCCCTCTGCACCCCCCACGCTACGCCACTGCCATTGCTTGAACTATACAGACCTTTGTTGGCAAGGTGATGTCTCTGCTTTTTAAGATGCTGTCTAGGTTTGTCATTGCTTTTCTCCCAAGATGAATGACTTTACTGTTTGCTAAACCCATTGACTGGCGCCTGTCTGGGGGCGTGGATGATTCTGAGGTTGGCAGTGCAGGGTTCCCAAGGGTCACGAACCCTCTACTGGGGTTAAACTCTACAGTACTGGAGGGAGTGAGGCAGACTGGCCCGGACCACCATTCCACAAACCTGGTGCCCCCCAGCTGCTTCGGATTGCAACTCCTAGCAGCCGCTGGGGGGCACCAGGATCCAAGCCAGGCTTTTCGTTGGCTTTTTGCCAAGGAACAACCTGGTAGGTTAAAAAGGGATTCAAAGTCTAAGCCATTTGCTAGCAGGACCTATAAAGCCACACCTTGCTTAACGCTTCATGGATTCAGCAAACGAGCTGTCATAAAAGTAGGAGTTGCCGCCGGACTCCTGGGTTCATGGAGAAAGCCAAGAGGAGCAATCGAGGGCCTCCACCTTGCCTGCCTGCCACCGCACAACGCTCAGCCACCCAGCCCGAAAAGTCCTGCCCCGTTTTGTGACTCAGCGGGGCACGGCATCTAAAGGGAAGGGGAGAGTCTCAACAGATTCCTCTAACCGCCCCGCCAAATATATATATATAAATCAGGTGATTTGAGGCAGATCGCACAATCACTGCAAGGTCACTACCGGCAGTGCTAAAGGTGCCATTTTGTACTTGTCTTTTGGTGTGGTGTGGCAGTAAACTTTGGAACTCCCTGCCAATTGATTTCAGAAAGGCGCCCGTGCAGTTTGCTTTTCGGCGCCTGCTAAAAACAGGCATATTCAGATGTTGAGAAAGTTGCTGCGAGTTTTAATCTGTTTTTAGCCTGTTGTTGTTTTATAAGCCTTAAATTAGTGCTCTTCATTCTTCTTACTGATATTTTAAATCTTTTTTTAAATTGCTTTGAGCGTTGCTTTGTTACAATTGGTGCATAAATCTTGTGAAATGAGATGAAAATAAATCTTCTGGAAAGCTAAGCATTCTGTCTTGTCTCACTGCTAATTAGAAGCAATTTTATAAAAGGTAAAGGTACCCCTGCCCGTACGGGCCAGTCTTGCCAGACTCTGGGGTTGTGCGCCCATCTCACTTAAGAGGCCAGGGGCCAGCGCTGTCCGGAGACACTTCCGGGTCACGTGGCCAGCGTGACATCGCTGCTCTGGCGAGCCAGAGCCGCACACGGAAACGCCGTTTACCTTCCCGCTGGTAAGCGGTCCCTATTTATCTACTTGCACCCGGAGGTGCTTTCGAACTGCTAGGTTGGCAGGCGCTGGGACCGAACGATGGGAGCGCACCCCGCCACGGGGATTCGAACCGCCGACCATGCGATCGGCAAGTCCTAGGCGCTGAGGTTTTACCCACAGCGCCACCCACGTCAATTTTTTTTTTTACTAAAATTTTATAAAAAGGACCCCCCTTTTTCTAAAAAACAAAAGCTACCTGAAAAGCATGGTTGTACATCTTTCCACCCAGAAGTAAATCATAGACATTTACACAATTGAATCCCTTCTAATATTTGAATCTGTTTGTGTTTGACTAGATTAGCAAGGCTTCCCCAACGTGGCACTCTCCAGCTCTTTTAGACTACAACTCCCATCAGCCCCAGCTGAGAGCGCCAGGTTGTGGCAGGTGAGGGGATGCCGCTGCCATGAATTCGGAGCCATTTGCATCCGCTTAAGTTCTCTACAGAAATTATATTTACCAGCATACGAAATGCCATTATGGAGGCACCTTTGGTCAAACATTTTATTTCCCATAAATATTTGGACACAGATTTATCATTTACAGTACAGTGGTACCTCGGGTTAAGTAATTAATTCGTTCCGGAGGTCCGTTCTTAACCTGAGACTGTTCTTAACCTGAAGCACCACTTTAGCTACTGGGGCCTCCTGCTGCCGCTGTGCCGCCGCTGCACGATTTCTGTTCTCATCCTGAAGCAGAGTTCTTAAACCGAGGTACTATTTCTGGGTTAGCAGAGTTTGTAACCTGAAGCGTATGTAACCTGAGGTACCACTGTATTACAGGTAAATCAAAAGAAATTCGGGATGAGGCAAGATTTTGAACGGCGGCTATGTCAACAAGAAAGTCGTTTCCTTTTTCTGTTCAAATCAATTCATCCGGGGGAGGGGGGCTAAATTCTGAAGTTAACTTTAAGTGTTTCATTTAAAAATTGCTGCATGCATCATTTGTTGTACACTGGACGCTTGGGTTGCGAACGTGATCTGTGCGGGAGGCACGTTCGCAACCCGCAGCACCGCATCTGCGCACGCACGGGTTGCGATTCGGTGCTTCTGCACATACGCAAAGTGCGACTTAGTGTTTCTGCACATGCGCGAGGGCCGAAACCCGGAAGTAACCCGTTCCGATACTTCCGGGTTCGGCGCAGTGTGCAGCCCAAAAACGCGCAACTTGAAGCGTCTGTAATCCGAGGTATGACTGTATGTTTAAATCATATAATACTATTCCTCCGTAGACAGTGGTACCTCGGGTTACATACGCTTCAGGTTACAGACTCCGCTAACCCAGAAATAGTGCTTCAGGTTAAGAACTTTGCTTCAGGATGAGAACAGAAATTGTGCTCCGGCAGCATCAGGAGGCCCCATTAGCTAAAGTGGTGCTTCAGGTTAAGAACAGTTTCAGGTTAAGTACGGACCTCCGGAACGGATTAAGTACTTAACCTGAGGTACCACTGTATTTGTTTTTCATGGGTCTACTTTGTGTTTGTATGCTGTCTATGCCATCCTGTTCCTTTAAGTATATCATTGCTGGAAACACCTGTGGCTTACTTTGTATGTCCTGTGCAATTGTGTTGGAAAATATCAAATATGTGCCTTTTTATGTATATTTTGCTTTATTACACAATGTGTATGCAAGTAGCTCAGTTTGGTTATCAGTCATCGGTTGTCTGCCTTGTATCTTATTTCCAGCTGATGAAGACTATTACGAAACAGTAGTATCATTCCAGAGACACTGTCCTTTTGAAGCTTTTGAGAAGTTTCTGTTGCAACTTTTGAAAGACTATTGTGAGACTGTCCTTAGACCTCTGTTTTGAACACACGGTCTTTGCTACCACTGTTATTTTGTACATATGAACTTTGATTGGCTTATTCCTACAATTTGAATGATACCATTATTCTATTATATATTCTCTACTAACTATTAGCCTATGTGTTGTGTTTGTATTGTTGCGATTGGTGCAGGATTCAGAGCAAGGTGGTTTTGAGGCTATAACGCCAATCCTGGCCCGACCGCACTGGCTGCCGATTAGTTTCTGGGCCCAGTTCAAAGTGCTGGTTTTGATGTATAAAGCCTTAAATGGCTCAGGACCACCTGCCCCCACACAAATCAACCCAGATTTCCCTCTGAAGCCCTCCCTCGTGTACCCACCCCCTCCATAATATTTTTTTTTTTAAAAAAAATATTATTTATAGCCCACCCATCTGGCTGGGCTTCTCCAGCCGCTCTGGGCAGCTCCCAACTGTATATTAAAAACACGATAAACATTAAAAACATGATCAAACATTCAAAACCTCTCTAAACAGGGCTGCTTTCAGATGTCTTTTAGGAAAGTCAGATACAGTGGTACCTCGGGTTAAGTACTTAATTCGTTCCGGAGGTCCGTTCTTAACATGAAACTGTTCTTAACCTGAAGCACCACTTTAGCAAATGGGGGCTCCCGCTGCCGTCAGAGCACAATTTCTATTCTCATTCTGAAGCAAAGTTCTTAATCCAAGGTACTATTTCTGGGTTAGCGGAGTCTGTAACCTGAAGCGTATGTAACCTGAGGTACCACTGTATTAGTTTATTTCCTTGACATCTGGTGGGAGGGAGTTCCACAGGACGGGCGCCACTACCGAGAAGGCCCTCTGCCTGGTTCCTTGTAACCTCACTTCTCGCAGGGAGGGAACTGCCAAAAAGCCCATGGAGCTGGACCCCAGTGTCCGGGCAGAACGATGGGGATGGAGAGACTCCTTCATGGGAGATCTGGAGGGTGGCAACACAAGGGCCTTTTCGCTGGTGGCTCCCTGCTTAAGGAACACCCTCCCTTTTTAAGCTTTCTGCTTAAAATATTCTAAGTCTCTCGAAATTGCCGCATCAGAAAACAAAAACGGCCAATCGATTTAATTCAGAAAAATAACAGGGAGTTCCAAAGTTTAGGTGCTGCTGCACGAAAAAGACCCGATTCCTTCTGACGGAGAGACGAGTGTTACGTTGCACCCATAACAGTGCCATTTTTGAATTGCAGTACCTTTTCGGTCCTTCTCTAGGGGAGATGGAGGCAGTGGAGGAGAGAGAGAAATAGAACAGGGAGACTTGGAGAAACTGAGTGTTTTGGAAAGGGACTTGCACTTTCACGGCAAAGTTGATATAGGGATTGATCGGAATCCAACTCTGCTTTGCCGCACCCTTTCCCTTTCTTCTCTCTTGCCTCCCTCCCTGCCGGACCGGGGGGGGGGAGGGGGAGGGAGGTGACATCACCCCTCCCTCAGGACAGGTGCGCACGCAGTCCTGCCCAGGTGCCACGGACGACGACACACACAAGCCAACCAGCAGGCAAAACAAAGGGTTTCATTGAAACCAGCGCAGGTGGACAGAGTTCAGGGAAAGGGGTGACGTAGGCAGAGACATCACCTTGCCAACAAAGGTCCGTATAGTTAAAGCTATAGTTTTCCCAGTACAGTGCTACCTCGGGTTACATATGCTTCAGGTTACAGACTCCGCTAACCCAGAAATAGTGCTTCAGGTTAAGAACTTTGCTTCAGGATAACAGAAATCGTGCTCTGGCGGTACGGCGGCAGCGGGAAGCCCCATAGACTAAAGTGGTGCTTCAGGTTAAGAACAGTTTCAGGTTAAGTACGGACCTCCGGAACGAATTAAGTACTTAACCCGAGGTACCACTGTAGTGATGTATGGAAGTGAGAGCTGGACCATAAAGAAGGCTGATGGCCGAAGAATGGATGCTTTTTAATTCTGGTGCTGGAGGAGACTCTGGAGAGTCCCATGGACTGCAAGAAGATCAAACCGATCCATTCTGAAGGAAACCAGCCCTGAGCGCTCACTGGAAGGACAGATCCTGAAGCTGAGGCTCCAAGACTTTGGCCACCTCAGGAGAAGAGAAGACTCCCTGGAAAAGACCCTGATGTTGGGAAAGATGGAGGGCACAAGGAGAAGGGGACGACGGAGGACGAGATGGTGGGACAGTGTTCTCGAAGGGACCAGCATGAGTTTGACCAAACTGCGGGAGGCAGTGGAAGACAGGAGGGCCTGGCGTGCTCTGGTCCAGGGGGTTATGAAGAGGCGGACATGACTAAACGACTCAACAACAACAAGGCAGGAGCTAGTGGCTAAAGCTGGCCTTCTCCGGGGAGGGGGGAAAGGTTAGGCCTGCAGCCAGGAACCCTGGCTGTTGTTGCTTTATTGGGGGGCCCCTTCTGTCTCCCCAAGAAAGCCAAGCAAAGTTTCTTGCTCTTGGCCCCCTTCCTCTGAATCCCAGCTGCTGGGAACCACAGGAGGGGAGAATGCTCTTGAGGTCAGATCCTGCTTCTCGGTTGCCCAATGGGGGGCATGCTTGGCCACTGGGAGAACAGGATGGGCCCCCTTGGGCCTGATCCAGCTATAGGGCACCCCTAAAGTAGATCCCGCCCTGCAGCCAGGAATCCCGTTTCCTCAACGTTTTTCTGCCTGGCTGCACCCCCAAGCTGCGTTAGACCCCATAATACTCTTTCCCTTTCTCCACCGATCCACAGGGAAAACTTTTCCTCCCTGATCTACTTCTCAAGGCTTCCTTTCTGGAAAATCTGGGGGTTCCAAGTCCTCTACCTTCCGCAAAGGGGTCTGTGAAATGGGCACAAAAAAACCAGCTGCCTCCCCCGGGATGGAGACGCATGTTTTTACCAAAACAGACTTCCAGATTCCTGCTGCCGCCACCACTTCTTCCCATGACCCCTGCGGTTGTGTGAGCAAAGCAAGTTTGTTTTCTCAAACAATGAAGGGCGATAAGATTATCAAGCACCCTTGGCGCTGAGGTCTGGCTTTATAAACAGAGGCCGGCCCGACTCAGGTATACAGAGATAGAAGCCAAAGCAGATCGCCCTGCTTGTGGAACCCACTGGACCCCAATTCCCAGAGAGGATGTCATAAGCCACACCCAAAACCTGGCGCCCTCCAGGAGCTTGGGGCTACAACTCCCAAACACCGCCTTTTTCAGGGGCAGGGAGGCACAGATGTGAACTGTTGTCCAAAACTTCCCAGTTCAAAAGGGGCTTCAAATCTAGAATCCTGGTTTCTACAGCCTTCCTCTAAACTAACCATGTCAGCTTCCTTCTTATACATAAGAAGTCGTCCAGTCTGGAAGGTGGAAACACGAGAACGGGGCCTTTTCTGCGGTGACTCCCCGTTTATGGGATGCTCTCCCCAGAGAGGCTGGCCTAGCACATCCTTTAAGCACCAGGCGAAAATTCTCCTCTTTGATCAGGCCTTGGGCTGATTGGTATCCGATGTCCTTTTAAAATGTGTTTAGGGGGGGTTATTGGGTTGTCTTCGTTTCTATTATGTATTTCGTGTTTTCTTTATATTGTAATGTTACGTTGTGAACCGCCTCGAGCACTACGAGCCCAAGGTGGCATAAAAATTTAATAAAGAATAATTAAAAGAATAAGAAGAGCTGGGCTGGATTTTTGTCCCATGATGGGAAACCCTCAGGCGCAAGATCCCTCTCCTCATTGGCTATTGGGAGCTGGAATCCTGAAATATCTGGAGGGTCACAGATCCCTCAGCCTTGCCCTAAAAGATCCTGGGTACCTCCGACACCTGCTTCCTCACCATAATGGTATGTTAGGCCTGGCGTCGCTGGTCCTACCTGCGAAGACCCAAAACCAAGATTACTGCGGCGCATGTAATCGGCATTCAAAATTACCCAGGCGCTAGGCACATTTTAGGGATGTGGGTGGCATTGTGGGTTAAACCACAGAGCCTAGGACTTGCCGATCAGAAGGTCGGTGGTTCGAATCCCTGCGACGGGGTGAGCTCCCATTGCTCGGTCCCTGCTCCTGCCAACCTAGCAGTTCAAAAGCACCCTTAAGTGCAAGTAGATAAATAGGTACCACTCCGGCGGGAAGGTAAACGGCGTTTCCGTGCGCTGCTCTGGTTCGCCAGAAGCGGCTTAGTCCTGCTGGCCACATGGCCCGGAAGCTGTACGCCGGCTCCCTCGGCCAGTAAAGCGAGATGAGCGCCGCAACCCCAGAGTCAGCCACGACTGGACCTAATGGTCAGCGGTCCCTTTACCTTTTTACATTTTACCTTTTACATTTTGCACCTGGCTATCGGCCACTTGCGACCAAGTAAAGATGCCCCGGTTGCCATCTTGACATTTCCACCATCTGTGAATCCTTAGATCTGAACTGTTTCTACACACTAGCAACACCTCCTCTGTCAGAACGGGTTTCAGGAACCAAAAAGCCATACAACTTTCGAGCCTTCCGGCCCCAAAATGGCAAATGGACGTTCTGTTTTGGTGTCTGCCACCCTGGTTTAAGGAGCCATTTGGGGCCCAGCTTATATACACCCAAATTTCTAACACTTCATGTAATGAGATGTATCAGGTGCCCAGCTTCAGATATCTGCCAAGCTACCCGCTGGCTCCCTCTTCGAAAGCGAAGGAGGCCACACCCTGCTCCTCTCAGTCGACTGGTAGAGCATGAGACTCTTAAGCTTGGGGTTTTGGGTTCGAGCCCCACGTCGGGTGAAAATTCCTGCGCGGCAAGGGGGTGGACTGGATGACCCCACTGGTCCCTTCCGAATCTACAAGTCTGTAATTCCATGGCAAGCTTCGAACAAGAAACAACAGTTTCACCGAAGAGAACCGGGTGCCAGTAACCATTCATTCTGAAGGCGAGTGCTCCTAAAAGCAGTGGCACCCCCAGCTGTTCTGGACCGTGGCCCCCATGAGCCTCTGTGAGCATGTAATAATAATAATAATAATAATAATTTATTATTTATACCCTGTCCATCTGGCTGAGTCTCCCCAGCCACTCTGGGCGGCTCCCAATCAAGTGTTAAAAACAGTACAGCATTAAATATTAAAAGCTTCCCTAAACAGGGCTGCCTTCAAATGTCTTTTAAAGATAGGATAGCTGCTTATTTCCTTGACATCTGGTGGGAGGGAGTTCCACAGGGCGGGTGCCACTACCGAGAAGGCCCTCTGCCTGGTTCCCTGTAGCTTTGCTTCTCGCAATGAGGGAACTGCCAGAAGGCCCTCAGAGCTGGAGCTCAGTGTCCGGGCAGAATGATGGGGGTGGAGATGCTCCTTCAGGTCTACTGGGCCATTTAGGGCTTTCAAGGTCAGCACCAACACTTTGAATTGTGCTCAGAAACGTCCTGGGAGCCAATGCAGGTCTCTCAGGACCGGTGTTATGTGGTCTCAGCGGCCGCTCCCAGTCCCCAGTCTAGCTGCCGCATTCTGGGGGCTGATGGGAGTTGTGGTCCCCAGGGCAAACCAGTATGAAAGAGGCTCCCCCCAAGAACAGACGGGATCGAGATGCACATTTGGGATGGGGTGCAATGTGTGGGGAGGGCTAACTCCAGCAGGCAGGGGGGAAGTGGGGCCAGAGTGCAATCTCGACTCCGAGACGGAAGCCATTTTGAGCCGGGAAACGCACAGTCCTGAATCACTATTGATTTCCAGGGACATTCAAAGCGCAAGGCGTCTCTCGCCAGAATCATTTCCCAACCAGATCCCTTAGGAGAGGAGGACGACAACAACCAGGAAAGCCAGCAGGCGGGAGCCATTTCCCCCTCCCAAATCTCTCTTTAAAAGGGGGGGGACCCACCCTGTGTCCATACGCTATAGCTTTAAAGCACATTCTTTCCCTCAAAGAATTCTGGATACTATAGTTTTCCCCTGGCAGGGTTATAATTCTCAGTGGCCCCTGAAACCATAGAGCCCAGAATTGTTTGAGGGACAGAATAGAGATTCAAATGTGCTTTAAAGGTATCGTGGTTCAAATCTGCCCCTCGTTTATAGAATATTTCAACGCCACCTTCAACACTTCCTCCTTCTCAACTCCCTGCTCTGCTTGTCGGCTATAGACACAGTTTATGCCGGATTCAGAATCTCTGCGTATATTATATAATAAAATCGTAGAGCTGGAAAAGACCCCGACAGTCATCTAGAGTCCAGTCTGCAATGCTGGAATCTCAGCTAAAGCATCCATGACAGATGGCCATTCATGAATGTAATATTTATTATACTGTATATTGTATGTCCTCAGAAATCTGGACTTAAAAACCCTTGCTCTGTCTTCTGTAGGGCGTTCAGCACAGAAGGAAAGCCTCTCCCACCCAGCCTGTTTTAAACTGTAAGCGCCTCGGGGCAGAGACCTCTCTGGTTTCGCCTATCAAACTCCGAAAGGCAGCCATGGATACGGACCATAAAATAAATCCCCCCTTTCCTGCTCCACCTCTCTTTTATTTTTAAGAACAAGGTCAAAGAGACCTGGGAGGGCCGCAAAGCGGCAGGTGGTGACAAGAGAACTGGCCTTTTGTCATTCTTCACCCGAAAGGTGTGGCTTGAGAGAGGGGGGGAAAACCCAGAAAAGTGACCCAACCAGTCCAGGTGGTTTCAGGAAGAGAATTTCGGCAGAAAGAAGGAAATAAGCGAAGGGGAGAGTTCTGAAGTGGGTGGGTGGGTTTTCTAAAAGAAGAAGTGAAAGCAACAGATTTGGAAAAAGAGGACACACAGAAGGAGGAGAAAGGGAAGAAAAATATTTAGTCTTGGTGTTTCTAACACACAATTTTTTAAAAAAAAACAACAACCAAGATGTGGAGATCTCCACCCTCTTTCTGTTTGGAGAAGGAGGGGCGGTGTGATCATTGTGGCCCAGTTGTCTAAACAGAGATTTAACAACTTCTTCCCCCTCGATAGCTTCCTTTTTCCCTGCCCGCCCATAATTCAGTTTGTACTGCATTTAATCCCGGTTTAAGACGATTCATAGTCCCACGGGGCTTAACAGGGCTGTAAGATCAGGTAAGGCTGAAAATCCATCCCTTCCACTATACAGCTGGGAAAGACACACCAGTTACTAATTTAGGGATTCCAAGGTATAAACCGGAGGATTTGGCTGGAAGCGGGGATAACGAAAATGTGTCTCCCGTAAATACAATGTTATAAATACAAAATTGGCCTTCTGGGTGTTCCTTGCTTTTCTAATCTTTACTAAACGTTGCAAAAAAAAAAAAGGAAAAATAAAGTTTTGGGGTCTTAAAGGACCACTGTTTATTGGCCATATAAAAGGCTTGATTTGAATCCAGAGCTTGGGCCCAAGAACCATTTTGAATGTGAAAGGAGGAAATCAGTTCCTGCTTGTCAAACACAACTAATCGACAGGATTAGAGAAAGGGCTTTTCAGAAGATGAGCAAATACATTTCTTTTTGTCTCCTAAAAGCCTGTAAAACCCAGTCCACCTCGCCACCCAAATATCCGAATTGAAGGGAGGGATTTAAAGGAGGGTGCTTTTCTCGCTGGCTGGCTGGCTCCCTCCTTGGGGATTGGGGTCTGTTTCTTTTGCCCATCCCTCAAATCTCCCTTTCGCAACTAAACGGAAAGACAAGCAGAAAGGTCTGGACTGGAGAAAATTGAGGCTGCGGTCCAAAGGAACAGAGAGCATTTGCAAAGGAAGATGTGGGCAGGGGCCCCCAAAGCGAGAAAGGAGATGCTTGGGGGTTTTGTGGCTGGGAAGGGGCCACAACCCACACTCCAAATATCTAAAGAAAGGGAGAGGGGGAAGTTTCCAGACAAGGCCAAAATTATTTCTGTGTGTTCCTCGCAGGGAGCGTTCCTGGCCTGGGTTGGGGCTCCCTGTTCCCTGTACAGTAGTGTGGGATGGGGAAGACGACAGTTTGAGTTAATCAGTAGCCAAGGGGGCGAAAGGGCAACGAAGAATCGAGCAGGTAAAGGGCTTTTTTTTTCTTTTTGCAAGAAGAAAATGGACGTCTGCTGCTCCCGATCTCTTCCCCCTCCAAGCACCGAATTCAACTTCTCAAACTGCAAACCGCCCTGAGAGCTTGCGGCGATGGGCAAGATATAAAAATAAAACACCTTCAAGGTTTGGGGAGTGGCCACAAAATGTAATTTTGTGGAGAGCTTAGTCTGTTGCCCCAAAGACTTTCTTCCTCAACCTGGGTCACCCCAACTTGACCCCCCCTGCCCCACCCTCCTTCCTGCCCTTCAAACCCCACTGCAAACTGCCCCTCCTTTTCTGCCAAAGGCCAAACACGCCCCACACCTGTCCCACAACGGCGCCCTTCCCGCTCATCTCACAACCTTGCGCTTTCCTTGTGGATAAGAAAGCCCCACATTCCCTAAAAACGTATCTCTTCCCATCAACTGCTCCTTGCCCCCCCCCCAAGAAACCCCCATCTCCCCACAGCTGGAATTTACAAACTCCTCTTTTCATGGTGTGACCCACATCTCCAAAAAACCCACTCCTTTCCTGACACACACCCCAAGAAAAGACGCCACCTGGCTCTCTCTCCTCCCCATCTCGGCCCCCAATTTCCTCTTGCTAACCCTCCTACTCGTAAGCAAGCCGTTTTTCAACACGGTTTTCCATTTGAACGCCGCAAGACCCTCCCCGGGACCTCAGGGCGAATAATACAGAAATAACCAAAGCAGCGTTGCGCAAGGATTTGTGCGCCGGATCTGGGTTCGAATTCCGATCACTAGGCATGAAGTGGGGGCGATGACCTGGTGGAAGGGGGGTAAACGATAACCGGGGGGGGACACCGCCCTCTCTCAGCCTCACCTCCTTCACAGGGGGGCTGTGGCGAGGATGAAATGGGGAGCAGAACCGCGCGCAACGCCTGGCGCGCCTTGGATAAAAAAGCGCATCAGGACGGAAGGGGGAATATTATCTCCTCCTTTCCTATGGAATAAATAGATTTGTTTTTCCCCACTCCTGAGCAAGGTCCTGCTCTGAAGTGGAGGGCAGGACCCTCCAGCTTCCCCCTTTCCAACCCCCCCCGCTCCCCCCCCCAAAAAAACGCAATGTAGTCCGCCTGGTTACTCACAGTCGAGACTGAGGATGGAGTCGTAGTTCTTGCATTGCATCTGGCCCGTGCTCTGATAAACACACTCCATCCAGAGGCCCCTGTAGAAGGCTTGCGCGGTGATGATGTTCGCCCCGGAGAAGGAGGACATTTGCCACTGGGGCATACAGGTGGCCGCCAGCGCGGCGATCCAGCCCAGCAAAGACAGCGCGAAGCCCAGCAGCTGCAAGCCGGAGTTGGCCATGGCGCAGGTGGGAGAGAGATGGAGACGCGCGAGTAGAAGCCCGAGGAATCCGGCGGGAGCGAGCGGCTAAAAGCGTACCTGCGCGCCAGGTGAGCGCACCTGTATTTATGCCCTAGCCGCCACCTCCTCCCCCCTCCCCTCCTCCGGGTGGGGGAGGGGCGCGTGACATCAAGGGAGGGGGAGGGGTGTCCACAGAAACCGACACCCAAGGCCACCCTCGCCCATTTCCTGGAGAGAGAGACACACACAGAGAGAGGGACTTTTTCCTTCCTGAAAAAAAATTAGTTTTTGTTGTCTTGTGCAACAAAACAAGACAAGCAAACAAAAGTACACGTCGAGTCACCACTTTCAATTCATAAGTCATTTTCAAGGTTGGTTTGCATCCAGTCTCTTTCTCTCTCTCACCTGCCTGAGTTGGGGCGCAGGCAGGAATCCGTCAGGTAAAGTCACCACGTCGTTGTTGCCGCCAGTGCAGTTTCTCCCACACACACCTCCTCAAATAGACATTCTGATGTGCAGCCCTGAGGAAGATCAGAGAGCAACATGGAAAGTGCTCACTATTTTGACTTTCTGAGTTGCAGCGCAGGTAGAAATCCAACAGGTGAAGCAGCAGCCTTGCCAACAACAGAATCACTCGCAGATGCAGTTCTCATCCATGGGATTTTATTTATTCTTAAATGCTTGCAGAGGTTTGTCAGTAAGAAAGGTCCGTCTTAGGGCCGCAGTGAGAACTTCTTTGGCCTGGAAAAACAGAAGACACAACCTCTCGCTGTGTGGTAGAAATAAGACAGTGTGGTGTAGTGGTTAGTGGGTCAGACTTGAACCTGGGAGACTCCATGGAAGCTCCATGCAGACCCATCCTCAGAACTGTTTTTCCGGAATACCAATTTTCCAAGGTGACAGGAAGTTGATGGGAAATAATCATTTTCAGGGGGTTTGTGGACCCCCAGAAGCCCATCCCTTAGACCAGGGGTCAGCAACCTTTTTCAGCCGTGGGCCGGTCCACCGTCCCTCAGACCTTGTTGGGGGGCCAGACTATATTTTTGGTGGGGAAATGAACGAATTCCTATGCCCCACAAATAATCCAGAGATGCATTTTAAATAAAAGGACACATTCTTCTCATGTAAAAACACACTGATTCCCGGACCGTCCGCGGGCCGATTGAGAAGGTGATTGGGCCGGATCCGGCCCACGGGCCTTAGTTTGCCTACCCCTGCCTTAGTCCCACGTAGGGGTCCACAGACCCAAACATCAAGGATGGGTGAACAGGAAATTATTAGTATTGTAGAATAGGATGATAATTATGGAGTGTTAAACTGTGATTTTGAATCTTGAAACTAAATAAAGCATTAATGTATAAGATAAGCTTTGCCCTCAATCACCCTTCGACGCCCGGTCTTAACAAGGGAACTTGCAGCGCACGGTAATAACAGTAATTTATTATTTGTACCCTGCCCATCTGACTGGGTGTATAATGAGAACAGAGTGTGCATCTGAGCATGCACAGAGTGTGTTTCCCTACAGGTGCTGCTGGCTTGCTTAACACAAAACAGTCGGTTGTGGTTGTGCTTTCACGAGAACCGTGTGGGGAAGCACTTTGGACAACAGCAGTGAGGCAGTGAGTCACGTTTATAAGGACACTCTTGTCAGCTCATGACGACGAGACCGGATTTGAAACCAGCCTTTCGACTGGTTACATGGACTTACTTTAAAAGAAAAACCATGCATTCCGGGGCTGAGTCAACTGTCGCCGAAAGCAGGTTCTCTAACGTTACTGGATATTTCTGATGATACCCAGGAAGCTGAATTGTCAAAAGAACTGGTCTTGTATATGATGCCGGCAGCTCAAATAATAATAATTGCAACTTAGTGGGAAAGCATCCAAAATATTACACCAGACGTTGGGTACCGCTCGCTCTGGAACAGAGCTGTAAGGGAGAATATGAGGCATAATTTGAGATTTCAGCTAGAGACTCCAGAGACCTTTTGCATGATTTGTCATTCTTTTAATACATAGACAACGGAACCGTCGTCTTCGAGGCAAGCCTGGGGAAATCTGGAACGAGACCTGACAATCGGATAATGCTGACTTTCTTTATTTGGACTTCAACTGCATTTTAGTTTTAATAATAATAATAATTAATAATAATAATTTATTATTTATACCCCAGCCACTCTGGGCGGCTTCCAACAGAACACTAAAATACAACAACCTATTAAACATTAAAAGCTTCCCTAAATAGGGCTGCCTTCGGATGTCTTCTAAAAGTTTGGTAGTTATTTTTCTCTTTGACATCTGGTGGTTTTGCTTTTCACCTTTTAATTTTCGCCCGTGGCTTTTTCACAGAATCGTAGAATTGGAAGGGACCCCCCACACACACACATACAAAAACGAGCCCAAAAGCAGGTTCTTCGTGTTAACAGGTGGCAACAGGCCCTCTTTGTATGCTCAGAGTTCCTCTCGCTTAGCGGTGCCTCCTTGTAGCTGCCTCTGCTAGCCACAGGAACGCTTTCCCATAAAAAAGCGATTCTCAGGCGCACAGGTCCGCCAGAATCACACCCAAGTTTCCATGCTCTTTCTGCCAGGTCATCCTGTGTGCCGTTGTTGTCGCCCATAAATCTTTGCCTCTCAGCGATGCATACAGAGAGCACCTGCTGGTTCCTTGCCCAGTCTTGCCCGTATATGGGCAAACCTTCCTGCCGCTCCCTGCGTCTCAGGCCAGGAGCAGAAGAAGCGCTGCAAAACATCATCATCATCTCTGCTCAGAGGCACGCCCTCTCTGACTCCCTAGTAAGCTTCTAGATATCCAAAGTCACTTTATGGCTGAATTTATGCCCCAGGCGAAACTGGCAGCAGGTCACGCCAAGCCGATGTTTCAACTGAGAAGCAGGCGGCGAAATAGTGTAAACCAGCAAACGTCAGAGGGGTGGGGTATAACCAGTGCCAGATTTACATAGAAGCTAAACAAGCTATAGCTTAGGGCCCCGCTCTATTGGGGGCACCAAAAAAAATTTAAAGGGGGAAAATACTGGATGTACATTTCCAAAATATAAGATAAAAAATGAATAGAATAAAACCTACATACAGCAGCAGTGTTTTGTGTTGTGTAGGCTCTTGTGATAAGGGACTCAGGGTTAAACCACATAGCCTAGGGCTTGCCGATCAGAAGGTCGGCGGTTCGAATCCCTGCGACGGGGTGAGCTCCCGTTGCTCGGTCCCTGCTCCTGCCAACCTAGCAGTTTGAAAGCACATCAAAGTGCAAGTAGATAAATAGGTACCGCTCCAGCAGGAAGGTAAACGGCATTTCCGTGCGCTGCTCTGGTTCGCCAGAAGCGGCTTAGTCCTGCTGGCCACATGACCCGGAAGCTTTACGCCGGCTCCCTCGGCCAATAAAGTGAAATGAGCGCCACAACCCCAGAGTCGTCTGCGACGGGACCTAATGGTCAGGGGCCAGTCAGTCCCTTCCCCCCCCCCAGGAAACGCCAGCAAGAGCCGCGTGGAGCCTGTGTGCAGTTCTTGGGGGCTTTTCCCGCCTGCCTCTCGCCTGCATTTGCTCTATAAGACACACACACATTTCCCCTTATTTTTTAGGAGGGAAAAAGGGCGTCTTATGGAGTGAAAAATACGGTATATTGAATTGGCTAGATTAACAGAGGCAATTAGAGATCACGCTAGACAAGTTTCAAAAAGCATGGGGGGAATGCAGAGAATACTTTATAAAATAGTGCCCTAAAATACATACCTGGACTTGTTTCGATTAATGTTTGCAGGACACTTTGTGGTTATGATTAGAAAAATCTTAATAATTATTCATAAAGGAAACAGCTTATAAGAAGTAAATAAGGAGGCCAGATACAGGATAAAGGAAGTATTTTATATGGTTGTTTGTATTGTTGTATGTTATACTTATTGTATGTTATGTTCATGTTTAATGAGGGTGGGTTTCT
This sequence comes from Podarcis melisellensis, assembly GCF_964234715.1. Taxonomy (NCBI): domain Eukaryota; kingdom Metazoa; phylum Chordata; class Lepidosauria; order Squamata; family Lacertidae; genus Podarcis; species Podarcis melisellensis. The sequence goes on along the minus strand of NC_138545.1, from coordinate 4,048,471 downwards.
GTATTGGGGGGTGGGGGGTTTATGTTATGTTGTAAATAAAATTTCCAATTAAAATTTTTTAAAGTTCTTCCTGGTGTTTAGTGAAGAGATACCGAGGGAAGATAAAAGACTGTTTATGTGTGCAACAACTGTGGCAAGAATTCTTTTAGCCCAAAAATGGAAACAGGGAGAAGTACAAACGAAAGAAGTGTGGAAGATGAAGATGATGGGACTTCGCAGAATTAGCGAAGCTGGCAGGAATTAGCAGAATTAGCGAAGAATTAGCGAAACTGGCAGAATTAGCAAAGCTGGCAGGAAAAATCCAAAACCAGCATGATCAAGTATTCCCAAAAGACTGGAGTAAATTTATAAGATACCGTATTTAAAAGATTATTGTAAACAATTAACATCACTAGCAAGGTTGTCTGAAGGCTTGTAATGAGAATTTTTCTACCTTTCTATATTTATTTAAATCTTGAGTCCTTTTGTAATGAATGCAATTAGAAACGGAAAACGCACAAAATGCAATGATATAAAGGTTAATTTTGAAAGCTGTGAGGTGGGAGGGAAGGAAGTCAATAGGCTCTAGAGAGCCAGGGAGGTAAAGTGAATAATGATGATGTGAATGTATATAATTAAATGGAAAATAAATAAAAATTATATATAAATAAATAAATAGAAAGAAAGATGTTTAATTCTGGGCTTCTTCCCTTCCCACAAGAATTTGGAAATTTATTTTTGCCATATCTTGAGGCAACCCGCTTCACCCAGTATTGGAATCATTTGAAATAAAAAGATTAATTTTGGAAGCACATTCATCTTTATAATGGAAATCCTGCCCAGAAATGTTAATTTAATTTACTCCATGTTTCAAGATTTTTTCTAATCTCTAACCAAGTTTTTGTGTCGTTATCGTGAAATAAATTTATATTCTTGGGGGGTGATCCAAATTACCAGATATTTTGCTTTTTGAGAGATTTTCATGCCCAATATTTTTTCCTAAATCATCCTTTTCTAGTTACGTTTTTAACAAGCATTTTTGTTTCGGTTATATTCACCTTAAAGCCTGCCACTTCTCCAAAGTCTTTAATCAATTCCAGCACTTTTTTCAAACTTTTTAAAGGATTTTCAGTCTTAACGTTCTTAGCAGCAAACTCCATTTCATTCCTGCGATGCTACTGTAGACTTAATGAAATTTAACATGCAAAACTGAACATGCTCAATGTATTGTTTTTCTTAATCTGGGTTGGCAAACTTATTTGACTTCCTATTTAACTTGCTCTCTCTAGCATAACAGGAATTTAGGGACATTGCAATGCATGGAATGGTGACATTGGGGCCAGGAGAGGAAATGTTAAGTTTATTTACCTAAAACGCACCTATTCCGCCAAGGCTGGAATACTGCCTTTTCTTAGCTCTCAAAACCACATTTTGCACGTGGGGGAGAAATACCATTCCGCCTCCAGGTCGCTCAGGCACCCGCTAGTATGAGTTTGGGGAAGGAATCCAGTCCGGGATTTCCAGGCGACCCACTCACCTGCGCCCAAGGCGCCGCTTTTACAAGGGCGGGGCAGCGTCTAAGAAAACCCGGCCTGGATTTCGGCCAGAATCAGGGCGCCAGATTCAGCCAGTAAAAGGTGCAATTCTCCAACAAGGCCAGTAGATGGCGCCCTTGCCGCAGCCCTGCCGGAGGATTCTCAATATTTTTGCAATATTTGCAACCATTCACAGAGGGGGCGCTGTTGTATTTGTGGATAGCGAACCTGATAGGATCGGGCACACGTCCACAAGCTGAGAGTGAAAGCGTTTTAATGATCCAGTGCCGGATTTATGTATAAGCTAAACAAGTTATAGCTTAGGACCCCACTCTCTTGGGGGCCCCAAAAAATTAAAGGGGGGGAAAACTGGATCTACATTTCCAAAATATAAGATAAAAAACAAATAAAATAAAACCTACATACAGCAACAGGGTTTTGTCTTCTGTAGGCTCCTAGGATGTCAGTCAGGGGTCCCGCCTGCTCCCTAAAATATCACTGGTTTGCTAATTTCTTAGGAGAAAAGCGATGACAAACCTAGACAGCATCTTAAAAAGCAGAGACATCACCTTGCCAACAAAGGTCCGTATAGTTAAAGCTCTGGTTTTCACAGTAGTGATGTATGGAAGTGAGAGCTGGACAATAAAGAAGGCTAATCGCCGAAGAATTGATGCTTTTGAATTCTGGTGCTGGAGGAGACTCTTGAGAGTCCCATGGACTGCAAGAAGATCAAACCTCTCCATTCTGAAGGAAATCAGCCCTGAGTGCTCACTGGACTTGGAGCACTTTGAAACTGAGCAGAAATCAGGACTGGAATTGCCCAAAAAAGATGTTAGACTGTTTTTGTACACCACTACAGCGCCCCTATAAAATTATTAGCCAAATTAGGGACGCGGGTGGCGTTGTGGGTTAAACCACAGAGCCTAGGACTTGCCGATCAGAAGGTCAGCGGTTCGAATTCCCATTACGGGGTGAGCTCCCGTTGCTCAGTCCCTGCTCCTGCCAACCTAGCAGTTCGAAAGCACGTCAAAGTGCAAGTAGATAAATAGGTACCGCTCCGGTGGGAAGGTAAACGGCGTTTCCGTGCGCTGCTCTGGTTTGCCAGAAGCGGCTTAGTCCTGCTGGCCACATGGCCCAGAAGCTGTACGCCGGCTCCCTCGGCCAGTAAAGCGAGATGAGCGCCGCAACCCCAGAGTCAGCCACAACTGGACCTAATGGTCAGGGGTCCCTTTACCTTTACCTACAGCGTCACTATAAAATTATTAGCCAAAAATTAGAAATCCCAAGAAATCCCAACAATAGAAGAATGGCAGATGAAGATGTTAGACTTTTTGTAGCTAGTCGACCTGACTGGAAGAATCCACGATCAGAAAGAAGAGGAATATCAAGAAGAATGGGAGAAATTGAAAGACTGTTTAGCCAAATACTGTAACATAAGATAAGCAGAATCACTTGGAAGTACCAAATAGGCCTAGGATTCGAGTAAGAATGAATTATAAAATACTTTTGACTTAGATAACAATGAAAAGTAAAGAAGATAGTAAATTGAAGGAGTTAATTAGATTAGAAATAGGATATTGGAGAGCTGTTACAAAGTGATTCAATGAAATTCAGTAAGGGGGGATTAGAGGAAGTCACTTAACAATGAAAAGTAAATTAGGTCTTAAAGAAACAGGTGTTTATATGTTTGCTTTTGCTTTTTAACATTGTAATGTTTCTCTTTTTTCTTTGTGTGTTATATTTGTTATAAATTTGGAAAATCAATAATAATAATAATAAATTTTAAAAGAAACTGAGCAGAAATCCCATGCAGGCATCTGGGTGTGTGTGTGTATATCTTGAGATCTTTTCCCGTAAGACAAGGGATCTGGAGTTGAGGCACATGAAACAGAGACTCTCTTGCACATGGGACGCACGTGTGTTGTTGTGGTCCAGCCCTTTGCGATGGTGCCACACACACCCACACACCCGTTCCTCTGAAACTAGAGGATGGCAGAGACACCTGTTCCAGCGACATCCAAGGATGAGATCTGGTGGATTACGACTTCAGGGTCATTTGAGGACTTCAGGGACCTACGGGGCATATATTATTGTTGCTGCTGCTGTTGCTGTTATTATTTAAATGTCTAGCCTGCTTTCCTCCTGAAGCAGCAAAACAGAGCAATCGGAAATAAAATTAAGAATGTCTTCAAAACGTTACGGCCAGGCAATTTCCTTCTTCTCCTTTGACAACGTCCGGAGCCCACAGCTCAGCTGCTGAGCGTCTGCTTGGCTTGCAGAAGGCGGCAAATTCAATCCCCAAATACACCTGGGAGAGATTCCTGCTCTGAAATCCTGGGGTGCTGCTGCCAGTCAGAACTGTACTGGAAGAAGAACCCCGATGTTCTGGCTTTGCAGAAGGCAGCTGCCTACGTGATTGTCGTTCAAAGGTAAATAAACTCAGTTTAAAATGACATTTGAAAAGCCGAATCTGCTAAAATGCAGACAAATGAAACAGCATACACCATATTTTTTGCTCCATAAGATGCACCTGACCATAAAGGTAAAGGGACCCCTGACCATTAGGTCCAGTCACGGACGACTCTGGGGTCGTCTTGCTTTATTGGCCGAGGAAGCCGGCGTACAGCTTCCACGGCCAGGCTCTCCTGTCTTCCACTGCCTCCTGCACTTTGGTCAAACTCATGCTGGTCGCTTCGAGAACACTATCCCACCATCTCATCCTCCGTCGTCCCCTTCTCCTTGTGCCCTCCATCTTTCCCAGCATCAGGGTCTTTTCCAGGGAGACTTCTCTTCTCACGAGGTGGCCAAAGTATTGGAGCCTCAGCTTCAGGATCTGTCCTTCCAGTGAGCACTCAGGGCTGATTTCCTTCAGAATGGAGAGGTTTGATCTTCTTGCAGTCCATAGGACTTTCCAGAGTCTCCTCCAGCACCAGAATTCAAAAGCATCCATTCTTCGGCGATCAGCCTTCTTTATGGTCCAGCTCTCACTTCCATACGTCACTACGTACTGGGAAAACCATAGCTTTTACTATACGGACCTTTGTTGGCAAGGTGATGTCTCTGCTTTTTAAGATGCTGTCTAGGTTTGTCATTGTGTATAAATAATAAATTATTATTATTATTATTATTATTATTATTATTATTATTATTATTATTATTACATATAATAAAACCTCTTCCTTTTCGCCTTCTGCAAACCTTACCCTATCCCACAAGAGCAGACCAACTGAATTACTGCAATTGATTGCATCTTTCCAGTCAGGTTGTACTTTTTTCCAAAGGTTGCAGGATGAAGCCTGCCATCTTGGCAGTTCAGAATGCCTGCCGATGCCACCCTGCGGGAAAGACTTCCTAAAGGGGTTGTGCCAGTCACGAGGGCCTCCGTGTTCCCAGAGAAAGGTAAGCGGCTGGCTGACCCTTCAGACACAGAGGCCACGAGATCCCACATGCCTCCCGCTGAGTTCTTGACATTTGACGGCTCTGATGGATGATCGCGGTCTAAAAATACAGGCCCTGGGCACCGTCGCAACCTCGTGCGGCCAGTATCACTCCCCTCCCTCTGGCACAAGAGGCCCTTTTTGCTGCCTACTCCTCCTCTCAACCAGCCTGCAGCCATTCATTCCGTCTCCCAAATCATAGAATGCTGGGAGGGACACCTGGGGGTCATTTAGCCCAACCCCCACTCCAATGCAGGAATATTTTGCCCAACATGCTGCTCGAACCCACAACCCTGAGATTCCATGTTGTACCAACTGAGCTTTGTGATGAACTCATCGTTTCCTCATCCGTTTGTTAAATCCGTCCCTCGCTTTACCTCGCCCAAGGAAACCAAAGTGACTTACAGCAATCAAACAATTGCTTAATGGTCCTAAGGTAAAGGTAAAGGGACCCCTGACCATTAGGTATAGTTGTGGCCGACTCTGGGGTTGCGGCGCCCATCTCGCTTTACTGGCCGAGGGAGCCGGCGTACAGCTTCCGGGTCATGTGGCCAGCAGGACTAAGCCGCTTCTGGCGAACCAGAGCAGCGCACGGAAACACCGTTGACCTTCCCGCCAGAGTGGTACCTATTTATCTACTTGAACTTTGACGTGCTTTCAAACTGCTAGGTTGGCAGGAGCAGGGACCGAGCAGCGGGAGCTCACCCCGTTGCGGGGATTCGAACCGCCGACCTTCTGATCGGCAAGTCCTAGGCTCTGTGGTTTAACCCACGGCCATCCACGTCCCTGCTACCCTGAGTAGTACTGAGTTAAAAGAGGAATGCAAATGGGTAAAATTGATGGTAATTGCAGCCAGGCAGGTTATAGCGAGTAATTGGGAAAATGCAGAAGAGCTAGGGGTGAACCAATGGAGGAAAAAACTGAATAATATTAGAATATTAGAATACTTAACTGTGAAGATACATAGAAGGAAAGGGTTTAAGGTCAGTGAGAAAGAGGAGATTGGTTTGAGAATATATTGAATTATTTGAGTAGGTTTGAACAATTTGGGGCAATTAAAATGTGAAAAGTTAAATAAACCTTGTGGAAGGAGGAGTTTTAAGGTATATAAAAGTGTACATATAGTTGATTTGAATATGTTGTTATTGAATATTATTGAATACGTATATTATTGAATATTGTATACCCAATGTATCAGCCGCCTGGGGGGTTTCACTCTGTTTTGGTGGTTGGTAAAAAATAATTTATTTATTTTTAATTGCTTAATTTTTTGCTGCTGGTTTTCCTCCCCACCTTGCAAAAATAAACCCGTTTGCATAAAAACTTGCTGGATCGAGGCCATCTGGCCCAGTGTCCTTCTCTCACACTGGCCAGACAGATGCCAAGGGAAACCTCAAGCAGGATTCGAACACAAGATCCCTCTCCCCTCATCTGCCTCCAGCTGGGAAGGCAGAGCATGGCAGACATCCCATAGTCCTCTTCTCCTCTACGAATTTGTCCAACCCAATTTTAAAGCCTTTGGGATTAGTGTCCCCCCACTGGCTCTTGTGGCAGGGAGTTCCGCAGATTAACTTGCAAAGAAGGGCCCTGCCCTGGATCTTCCAACAACCAGGAAGGTTCGAAACCGGAGCCTGGGGGGGAAAGGTCAAGGAGAGGTGCCTCTGAGCACGTGCAGAGATCCAGCAGCCTCTGGATTCAAGGCCTGGGGCAGCGGCAGCCATCACAGCGTCCTCCTGCAGCCGCTATCCACCTCAGCCAGCCTCGCCAATAGTCAGGGATAATGGGAATTGTAGTTCTTGACGCCTGGCGGGCACCTTGTTGGCTAAGCCTGACCCGGAGCTAAACTTTTTATTTTCTGGTTTTACCTCCTTCCTGCCAGCAGAGGGAGCTCACATCCCAAGGGACTCTGTGACCTTGGGAGCCAGATTTTTTCAGAACCATAAAATTGGAAATGACCTAAAAGGTCATCCAGCCCAGCCCCGTCTTACAGGCCGCGGGAGAAAAACTGTCCCTGTCCAGAGGTTAGCTGGATATCGTCCCCTGGAATCCTGGCTTGGCCTTGCACACCTCACACATTGGAACCCATCCCTTGACTAGAACTGGGTGCAATGGGAACTGTAGTCCAAGGCAGTTAGAGGGCACCTCGTTGGGGAAGGTTGGCGTGCAGGTTTTTAATGGGGGAAGGGTGTCCTTTCCCAGCTCTACCAGGAGATGCCGAGGGACTAAAACCGGACTCTTCTGCACTCAAAGCAGGTGTCCTGTTGGTTTTTTGTATTTATGCTCTCCCCAGGGAAGTTAGCGTGGCACCTTCATTATACACCTTTATTATGCATTTTGTGGTTTTATATCTTGATTTTATTTTGTGAGCCACCCTGGTGGTATAGGGCGATATACAAATTCAATAAATAATAATAATAATAATAATAATAATAATAATAATAATATATGTTGCTTGGTTGCAGGAAACCTCGATGGAGTTTACAAAAAGACTAAAATGGTTATAATTATTAATAGAAAAACCTGAGCATTCATTAAAACCAGCAATAAACTGAAAATTTGTCAGCGTTCCACGTATCTAGGCAGCCGTGTCTAAACAAAAAACCCTTTTTATTATTATGTATTATTGATTCCCGCATCTTAAAAAGCAGAGACATCACCTTGCCGACAAAGGTCCGTATAGTAAAAGCTCTGGTTTTCCCAGTAGTGATGTATGGAAGTGAGAGCTGGACCATAAAGAAGACTAATCGCCGGAGAATGGATGCTTTTGAATTCTGGTGCTGGAGGAGACTCTTGAGAGTCCCATGGACTGCAAGAAGACCAAAGCTCTCCATTCTGAAGGAAATCAGCCCTGAGTGCTCACTGGAAGGACAGATCCTGAAGCTGAGGCTCCAAGACTTTGGCCACCTCAGGAGAAGAGAAGACTCCCTGGAAAAGACCCTGATGTTGGGAAAGATGGAGGGCGCAAGGAGAAAGGGACGAAGGAGGACGAGATGGTGGGACAGTGTTCTCGAAGCCACAAACATGAGTTTGACCAAACTGCGAGAGGCAGTGGAAGACAGGAGGGCCTGGCATGCTCTGGTCCAGGGGGTCACAAAGAGGCGGACACGACTCAACAACAATTATTGATTCCATGATTCAAGAAACGTAAGGAGATTCTTCGCTAAAAGGGTGTCCATTTCAAATCCCTTTGGGAGTCCCAGAGGTGATGGATAGCTGCCAAATTTGGGTCCAAGTGAATGCCAGCATGGCTGAACAGTTGCGTAAGTCTATTTTACTCCCCCTCCCACTGGCAGATAAACTGCCCCCCCTTTCCCCATCCTGGCTCCCAATCTCCCCTTCTTCAAACCCACACGAAACCCAGTACCCTCTTTTTCCTCCTAGGGGCTGGGGGAAGCTGGTTGAACCTGCTGAGAGACGGGAGCTGCAGCTTGCGGACTATTTTCGGAGAAGTTGAGCCGGGTGCCAGCAATGTGTGACTCTCGTCTGCTGGGAAGGGGGGCGTCCCTGGGGAGGGAGGGGTGTCTGAAGGACATCAAGGCTTCTCTAAAGGCCACCCAAGGGGACAGCTGACACGAGACTTGGGGGGGTAGAGAGACAGGGAAGACCTTTTCCTCTCTCTTACCCCCCCACACACTTTCCCTCTCTGGCTTTGAACTCAAATATCAGGTTGCTTCCTCGCCCCCAGGAGAGAGAGAGAGGCCTGAGGATTGTTGTGATGTCAAAAAAAAAAGCCACAGGCCAGTTATATCTTTATGAACACCCCGGCCAAAATGTCACAAAGGGGCAGAGAAGAAGAAGACGGTTTTAATGGATCTAAGCGTGAATTGCAGGCAGTGCCGGATTTATGTAGAAGCCAAGCAAGCTATAGTTTAGGGCCCCACTCTCTTGGGGGCCATAGCTGTCAACCTTTCCCTTTTCTTGCGAGGAATCCTATTCGGAATAAGGGAATTTCCCTTTAAAAAAGGGAAACGTTGACAGCTATGCTTGGGGCCCTCCAATTTTTTTTTCAAAATATAAGATAAAAAAACCGAGAAAATGAAACCTGTGTTTGCATTATTACACTGTTATCTCGGGTTACAGACGCTTCAGGTTACAGATGCTTCAGGTTACAGACTCCGCTAACCCAGATATAGTACCTCGGGTTAAGAACTTTGCTTCAGGATGACAACAGAAATCGTGCGGCGGGAGGCCCCATTAGCTAAAGTGGTTCTTCAGGTTAAGAATAGACCTCTGGAATGAATCAAATACTTAACCCGAGGTACCACTGTATAATAATAATAATAATAATAATAATAATAATAATAATAATAATAATAATTTATTTATACCCTGCCCTCCTCAGCCAGAGCCGGGTTCAGGGCAGCTAACACCAGTAAAATTACAGTAAAAACATAATGGGGGAGGCGGGGACCAATTTAAAATACAGGTTAAAATGCAATTTAAAATGCAGCCTCATTTTAAAAGTAGCCCATTTTAAGTTAGAGCCCATTTTAAGTTAGAGCTTAATAATTATTTCACTACAGTGGTACCTCGGGTTACATATGCTTCAGGTTACACACTCCGCTAGCCCAGAAATGGTGCTTCAGGTTAAGAACTTTGCTTCAGGATGAGAACAGAAATCACATGGCGGCGGCAGCAGGAGGCCCCATTAGCTAAAGTGGTGCTTCAGGTTAAGAACAGTTTCAGGTTCTGGAACAAATTAAGTACTTAACCCGAGGTACCACTGCATTAATATACTTCTTTTTAATTGTATTTCAGTTCCACAACTACTTTGATAAAATACATATTTTATTATGTGCAAATGGCTTTAGATACCTATTAGGTCCATAAATTGCCATATAGCATATATTCAACACATACAAAAAGGTGAAGCTCAGCTCTGAACCCTCAGACAACCCTGTGAGGTAGGCTGGGCTGCGGGGGGGGGTATGCTGCTGATGGGAGTTGTAGTCCCAGGAATCTGCTTGTTAACCAATAATTATAATAATTTATTATTTATACCCTGCCCATCCGGCTGGGTTTCCCCCAGCCACTCTGGGCGGCTTCCAACAGAACATTAAAATACAATAACCTATTAAACATTAAAAGCTTCCCTGAACAGGGCTGCCTTCAGATGTCTTCTAAAAGTCAGATAGTTGCTTCTTTCCTTGACATCTGGTGGGAGGGCGTTCCACAGGGTGGGAGCCACCACTGAGAAGGCCCTCTGCCTGGTTCCCTGCAACCTCACTTCTCGCAGGGAGGGAACCGCCAGAAGGTCCTCAGAGCTGGCAGAATGATGGGGGTGGAGACGCTCCTTCAGGTCTACTGGGCCTTTGAGGCCGTTTAGGGCTTTCAAGGTCAGCACCAACACTTTGAATTGTGTTTGAAACGTACTGGGAGCCAATGGAGGTCTTTTGGGACTGGTGTTATGTGGTCTCCCAGTCCCCAGTCTAGCTGCCGCATTCTGGATTAGTTGTAGTTTCGGGGTCACCTTCAAAGGTAGCCCCACATAGAGCGCATGGCAGTAGTCCAAGCGGGAGATAACCAGAGCATGCACCACTCTGGCGAGACAGTCCACGGGCAGGGAGGGTCTCATCCTGCGCACCAGATGGAGCTGGTAGGCAGCTGCCCTGGACACAGAATTGACCTGCGCCTCCATGGACAGCGGTGAGTCCAGAATGACTTCTAGGCTGCACACCTGGTCCTTCAGGGGCACAGTTGCCCCATTCAGGACCAAGGCATATCCAAGAGTTTTTTGGGGGCCTTAAACTACAGCTTGTTTAGTTTATACGTAAATCCGGCACTGCATACACCACGAAGCCTCTAAAAAAAGAAAAGCGATGGAAAAAGCAGAGTGTGGGAGACAGAAGCTTTTCCTGGGAGCGACTCTTCCACCGATTAGGAGAAGCGCTTGCCCTTCCCACGCCCTTGAGAACCGGGGAGCCAAGGGGACATCTAGTCCAACCCCCTGCAAAGACGGTGGGCTTCCTTTGCGCCCATTTCACGGAGTGGAACCACTGAGGCGCGTCCCTCGATTTCCCCCCTTTCGCGACCCCGTCCGGGGAGCCAGCCAGGAGCTGCTGCCCGCCCCGCCGGGCCTGGTGCCAGCCCAGCCAGCCAGCCAATGGAAGCAGGCGGGGCGGGGCGGGGGGGCGTGCTCCTTGCTTTGCCCCCTGCCCAGCCCAGCCCAGCCCTGGCCAAACTGCAGACCTGCCAGCCGCCCGGGAGCTCTTGCCACGAGGGTCTCGCCCAGTCCTCCTTCCTCGCGGCTTTCTCCTTCCCCTCTTCTCTACAGCTCTCTCCTCCTCACCCCGATTTCCCTGCTCTTTGAAGACCCTCAACTTTCTTTCTTTCTTTCTTTCTTTCTTTCTTTCTTTCTTTCTTTCTTTCTTTCTTTCTTTCTTTCTTTCTTTCTTTCTTTCTTGTTTCCCTCTTGCCCATCTCGCCTCCCCTCTGTCCTCTCTTTAGAATTATTCCTCTATCTCACAATTTCACCTTTCCTCTGCTTCCTTGACACTCCCTCTCTATACTCCCTTATTTTTTCTTTCCTTCCCTCCATCTGTCTGTCCTTCACACTCTCTCTTTCCTCCCTTTCCTTCCTTCCTTCCTTCCTTCCTTCCATACATCCGCCTGTCCTTCACTCTCTTTCTTTCCTTCCTTCCTTCCTTCCTTCTTTCTTTCCTTCCCTCCATCTGCCTGTCCTTCACTCCCTCTTTCCTTCCTTCCTTCCTTCCTTCCTTCCTTCCTTCCTTCCTTCCTTCCTTCCTTCCTTTCTTTCTTTCTTTCTTTCTTTCTTCTTCCTTCCTTCCTTCCCTCCATCTATCCTTCACTCCCTCTCTTCATTCTTCCTTCCCTTCATCCGTCTCTTATTCCATCAAACTTTCCCCTCTCTCTTTCCACCTGTTTTTTTCCCCTCTCTCTCTCTCCACCTGTTTCCCCCTCTCTCTTTCTCCCTCCCTCTCTCCCTCCTTTCACCTGTTCCCCTCTTCCCTACATTCCTCCCCTGAGGACATTTCCGGACTCCCCCTTTTCTTGTTTTCAATCCTTATTATCCCCACACCTCCAACCCCCGCCTTGACCTTGACTTTGGATTTAAACGCATTTCCCCAAAGAAGAAGGGCCGGCCTTTAAGCGAAAGAGAAGACGACTCTCTGCGTCATCTCGAGCAGGATTCGAACTCGCCACAGCCCCAGGCGCCGCCGGAGAAATGCCAGCCGGTTTCCAGCAGATACGGAGAGAGGACGAGGACGAGGTAAATGCTGGGTTGGGGGGCTGGAGAAGAGAAGACAGTGGGTGGTGGGGTGCTGAGACCCAAAGCTCAAGGAGACAAATAGATTTGAGAGCACATTTTGGGGGGTTGTTGCTTTTTCTGGGGTTGCTCAGAATATTCCATCGCCGACCAACGTATCTTTAAATGCCTCCGAGTTGTGGCTTGAAATTAAGAGTTGGGTTTCACGCCGGATCATGCAAGCAACTATTTATACCCTCTTAGTTCAGGGTGTTCCCTGTGACTGTGAAATGAGGGTCATGTTTACTCAGAGGTTAAGCCACGCTGTCTGCAGCGGGGCGTCTCCCCAAGTCGCTTTTCACCCAATTGCGTAACTTTCCCCTTTTCTTGCGAGGAATCCTATTTGGAATAAGGGAATTTTTTTAAAAAGGGAAACGTTGACAGCTATGCTCAATTGTGGCTCTCAGAGGCTTCCAGAATAGGTGCTAATTGCATTCGTCGCAGCGGGTGGGTCTGGATGACCCTCGAGTGTCCCTTTCTGACTCCACAGCTCTGTAATTCTATGGCGAATGCTCCTCGCACAAACAAGTTCTTTGCAGTGTCCGGGGTTGATTTATCGCAATATCTGTTCAGCTTCCGCTTCCGCTTGGTTCTGGTTTTGCCCACCCAACGATCTCCCTGCAAGGCGGACCTCTGAGCTGGGAAGAGAGGCAGTCTTAGTTTTCAGCCATAGAGGCAGCAAGGGAATTGGGCCCTGATTTCACCTCTAGGGATTTTTGAGCTTCCGTATCATTCCACTGAAAACATTGCCTCTGAGCATGTGCAAAGTGCCTTTCGCGCCGAGCCTTGTTCTTTGCAGAATCACCACGCCTAGAAGACCCAGAAGAATGACAGGGCTTGTGGGTTGCAGGAATGGATGAGCCCCATGGGAGGGAGGGCAGAAAACAGGCCTCTTGCCAAGAACCCAAGGCGTTTTTCACGTTTTCAAAATGGTGGGTTTCTAGACCTCATGGAGTTTCGGGAATCCAGTCACCGAGCCGTGTTTGCTAGCAAAGTTTTTAACGCTCAGTGGAGAAACCGGATATTTTTTATGGGACGTGTAATGGATTGTCTTCTTTGCGGCACGCCCGTTGTGACCCATTGCAGCCTGGAAGGAATAAAATAATAATAATTATAGAGTTGAAATGCACCCAAAGGTCATCTAGTCCAATCCGCTGAAATGCAGGGATTGCGGGAATGCTTTCTTTTGTTTGGGGACAGTCTCCGCGTTCGGGTGCCACGTTGCAAGGAACTGTGTCCGACCCAGCTCCTTTCGAGTGGATTTCATTTTGCGTGCTCGGGGTCTGAGTGCGAATCGTGCCCGTTTGCCAACACAAGCCAGATCCCTTGATCTCGAGGAGGGAGCGGAAAAGCTGCATTATACCACTCCAGACCGGCACTCTGATTCCTTGCAAAAGGCTTGAGAGGGGTTATTTAGCTGCGAATCCCAAATCCAGGGGGCTGGACTGGATGTCCTTAGGGTAACCCCTTCCAACTCCCCCATTCTGTGATTCTTTGAGAAGTGTGCTGCCTCCGAGAATACAGACCTTGTGGCTCCAAGGCTTTACCTTCTTTTAATGCTATCCGAGTTGATGCCATTGCTACGTCTCGCGGCAGCGAGCGCCGCAGCCGAGCTATGCTCTGTGTGTAGCTTGGCTCGCTTACGCGAGCAATGCAGGGACACAAAAAAGCTGTTGTGCACTGAGTTGGATCTATCTCAGTGTTGCCCGCACTGACTGCCAGCAATTCTCCAGGGTTTGGGGCAGGGGATAATGCCGGATGCTCTGTCACTGAGCTCTAGTCAGACCAGATGAAAATAAAATAAAATAAAATAAAATAAAATAAAATAAAATAATAATAATAATAATAATAATAATAATAATAATAATTTTTTATTTATACCCCGCCTTCCCCAGCCAAGGCCGGGCTTAGAGCGGCTTACAAGCAATAAAAAAAACAAGTTGAATGAATACAACTTAAAAACAAAATTAAAATACAACAATTAAAATATTGAAACATTAAAATATTAAAATGTAGCCTCCTCGCAGGAGGAGAAGGAAAAGAAAAAAGAAAGAGAGGGAGGGAATCAAATTGGCTCCAAGCCAAAGGCCAGGTGGAACAACTCTGTCTTACAGGCCCTGCGGAAAGAAATCAGATCCCGCAGGGCCCTGGTCTCATGAGGCAGAGAGTTCCACCAGGCCGGGGCCAGTGTTAAAAAGGCCCTGGCCCTGGTTGAGGCTAATCTGACTTCCTTAGGGCCCGGGACATCTAAGGTGTTGTCATTTGTGGACCTTGAGGCTCTCCGTGGGGCATACCGGGAGAGGCGGTCCCGTAGGTACGAGGGTCCTAGGCCGTGAAGGGCTTTAAAGGACAAAACCAGCACCTTGAACCTGACCCGATAATCCACCGGGAGCCAGTGCAGCTTGAAAAGCACTGGGTGAATATGCTCCCATGGCAGGGACCCCGTGAGGAGCCTTCTGCACCCGCTGGAGTTTCTGGGACAGCTTCAAGGGCAGCCCCGCGTAGAGCGGATTACAGTAGTCAAGCCTGGAGGTGACCGTCGCATGGATCACTGTGGCCTCAAAGCAAGATTCTAGTCCTCATATTTTTGCGTGCAAGGCTGAAGGTCGGTAGGAATGCGGGAAGTTGATATTCCTGTTGTCCCTGAAAGCCCTGCGGCTCCCTCTCTGCCCCACATTATCTCATCTATTCCCCCAGCTCTGCAGGAATCTTTTTGCCCAGTGTGGGATTAGAACCCACGACCTGAGATTCAGAGTCTACCTACTGAGCTATTTTTTGTCTATCGTTCCTTTGACTTTCCAGACATTTTTGCTATTTCCCCAGGGCTAGGTTTATTGTTTTGCCTTTTTCTCATTCTGACCTTCTTTTTTTAACCATCCATTGTTGTATACATTTTAAGAAAAGCATGCATTCGTGTATGCAAATGATGCAAAATTTGCATAATTAAAACCGTTCCCAAACCGCTGGATGTCTGCAGCGTTCTCCCCCGTGCTTGCCCAATTATGCCACTCTGCTGAGAGAAACGCCATCAAGCCACCGCGGTAATTATAATCCCCGAACCAACCTGAGTAGCTATTTAGGAATTTTAATTGCTGTGGGTGTTCTTATGGGAGGCTACGCTACCGAACCCATCCCTAAAGTTACATTTGCTGCTGCAATTCTTAGGTCAAGCCGCAACACACCCTCAGCTCACCTGTGTTACTAACTTGCAAAAACTTGACCTTCAAATGACCCTGTGGAGTAGGCCGCTCTTGCGCCCATTTTGCAGATAGAAGGACTGAGGCTCAGAGAGAGACAGAAAGACCTGCCCTAAGTTGCATGGGCTCAACTCTCTTTTCCCTTCTAAGCCAGGTGCCATTGGTGTACAGGACTAGAGACCAAAACAGGCAGGAGAAGGAATGCACAAATATTATTATTATTATTATTATTATTATTATTATTATTAACAATAATAATATGTTTTATTTGTATCCTGCCCTCCCCAGCCAAAGCCGGGCTACTAACAACAGGTTAGTGTCCATAAAACCGCACAGTCAATTAATTAAAATATATTCTAATAATAATAATATCGGTAAATACTGGGGGGTGTTAACCGGAGAATATAAGCAGCGACACGGGTTCAACTTGGGACTTATAAGGAAAACGGGGAGCTGGTTTTGGAAACGGTTATCAATTGATTTGGCTGTGATTTGTAATAACTTGGAAAATCAATTGGCAAAAAATGGACTGTGTTTTCTGCCTTGGGCTGGATGAGTTGGGGGGTCCCTTGGAAGCATACAGTTCTATGATTCTGTGACCCCAGCCTGGAAAAAAACATGAAAGGGACTTAGAGTTTGGGTGAGATGTTTGCGGGAAAGTGTGTCGCCTTGGGAGAGTCTTGAGGGCCGTTAGAAATTTTTGGAGGGCCGCAATTGAGGTTTTCGGGCCTTGCTCTCGACGCTGATGCAGACAGCAAACAGTGCCCCATATCTATCTATCTATCTATCTATATCTATCTATCTATCTATCTATCTATCTATCATCTATCTATCTATCTATCTATCTATCTATCTATCTATCTATCTCTATCTATCTATCATCTCTCTCTCTCTCTCTTTCTTTCTCTCTCTCTCTCTCTCTCTCTCTCTCTCTTTCTTTCTTTCTTTTCTTTCTTTTTTTCCACCATATAATCACATATGTTATGTTTTCTCTTTCCTCCACTCCATCAAGGCCTTCCCGCAGCTCCTCTCCCTGATTTCTCTTCCCATATTTTCTCTACATGTTATAAAATTGTACATAGCTTTACATATCCATCCATCATGTTATTAACCAATAAATGTGTGTATGCTTATTCAAAACTTGCCAAGGAGTCCAGCTCGTGTTGTTGTCTTTTCAAATACTTTGTAAAAAGTTCCCATTATCCTTATCTCAATTATCCTTATCTCGCAATTTGTAAGTCAATTTGGCCAATTCTGCATAATTCATCCATTTTTCTTGCCACTCTTCTTTTGTCGGGATTTCCTCGTTCTTCCATCCTTGTGCTATTAAAACTCTTGCTGCTGTTGTCGCATACATAAATAAATTCTTTGTTTTCCTCGACAGGTCTTGTCCTACAATCCCTAACAGAAATGCTTCTGGGTCTTTTTTTACAAATGCCATTTTAAACATTTTTTTTAATTCATTGTATATCATTTCCCATTTTTTAAAACTTCTCTACACTCCCACCACATATGATAAAAAGTTCCTTCTTTTTCTTTACATTTCCAACAAAGGTTTGAGCCGGTTTTGTACATTTTTGCTATTTTTCTTTCTTTTTTAATACCTTTATTATACATTAATTAACATTAGTTGACACATATAACTTATACTATTTAACTTCAACAATACATTTAATACAAACCGGACACACTACACACATTACAACATAAACACACCTTAAACACTAACTTCCAAGTCTTCTCATTTTACCATTTAACATTTTGTTAATCTGTACACAGTTCATTTTTATTTTTTTAGCATTTCTTATCAAGAAAATTCTGTTACATACTCTCTTTATATTTCAAGATTCATTCTAAGTTTGCCAGGAGCTTACCATGATCACAATAATTTTTAAGGTTTTCTTTAAACATTATCCAATCTTTATTAACTTTCTGTACTAAATTTCCTCTTAATCTCCCTGTCATCCTTGCAAGTTGTAAATAACTGATGTTATCAGTTCTTTTCCTGTTCTTTACTATTAAAACCCTAGCTGCTGTGGTTGCGTACATGAAAAGAGGTCTAAGATTTTTCTTAATTTCCGTGGACGTAATTCCTAATAAGAAGGCCTCAGGTTTTTTTGTGAACGAGAATTTGAATATCTTTTTATGTTCTTTATATATGGTATCCCAAAATTCTCGCAATCAGCGCCCCATATGTAGTCCCTTTTCAATAGGCTGGTTTGGGCCCAGAATGGGTCACATCTGTGCAGGGTGGATAAAAACCCATGATTAAAATAAAAATAATATTAAAAAATCAGATTTTAAAAAATTTAAATCAGATTTTTAAAATAAAATGCTTTTGGAGGAAAAACCGTTCTAAAGATAGTTTAGACAGATTAGAGAACTGGGCCAAAACAAACAAGATGAATTTTAAAAGGGAGAAATGTAAAGTATTGCACTTGGGCAAAAAAAATGAGAGGCACAAATACAAGATGGGTGACACCTGGCTTGAGAGCAGTACATGTGAAAAGGATCTAGGAGTCTTGGTTGACCACAAACTTGACATGAGCCAACAGTGTGACGCGGCAGCTAAAAAAGCCAATGCAATTCTGGGCTGCATCAATAGGAGTATAGCATCTAGATCAAGGGAAGTAATAGTGCCACTGTATTCTGCTCTGGTCAGACCTCACCTGGAGTACTGTGTCCAGTTCTGGGCACCACAGTTCAAGAAGGACACTGACAAACTGGAACGTGTCCAGAGGAGGGCATCCCAAATGGTCAAAGGCCTGGAAACGATGCCTTAGGAGGAACGGCTAAGGGAGCTGGGCATGTTTAGCCTGGAGAAGAGGAGGTTCAGGGGTGATATGATAGCCATGTTCAAATATATCAAAGGATGTCACATAGAGGAGGGAGAAAGGTTGTTTTCTGCTGCTCCAGAGAAGCGGACACGGAGCAATGGATCCAAACTACAAGAAAGAAGATTCCACCTAAACATTAGGAAGAACTTCCTGACAGTAAGAGCTGTTTGACAGTGGAATTTGCTGCCCAGGAGTGTGGTGGAGTCTCCTTCTTTGGAGGTCTTGAAGCAGAGGCTTGACAACCATATGTCAGGAGTGCTCTGGTGGGGTTTCCTGCTTGGCAGGGGGTTGGACTCAATGGCCCTTGGGGTCTCTTCCAACTCTATGATTCTATGATTCTATTTAAGTTACATTATAGTCCAAAGGCTATTCACCAGGAAATAAGGATTTGTTTAAAGTTTTTTCATGTCTGCTAAAACCCAGTCTAAGTTGTTATTTAAAAAAAAAAAGTTTAACCACATCAGTTAACAAACATGGATACGTATGCTACAATGTTATTGTTTTAGTTAAATAAATTGTTTAAATTGTTATTAAGGGAATGATTGTTTT
The DNA here is from genome assembly GCF_964234715.1 of Podarcis melisellensis. Taxonomy (NCBI): domain Eukaryota; kingdom Metazoa; phylum Chordata; class Lepidosauria; order Squamata; family Lacertidae; genus Podarcis; species Podarcis melisellensis. The sequence goes on along the minus strand of NC_138545.1, from coordinate 4,029,670 downwards.
TCTCCTTCCAAAAAAGCACAGCAGAAAAGTTGTCCAAATATAAAGAGTTAAATTATCAAACCTCACAATAATTTCATAATTACCTGTCACTGTATTTCTAATAGTAGAACCAAATCAGTAATTTCTGATATAACTGTAAAAACTGAAGATTTATTATTCCGAAAATGAAACTTTCATCTGGTCGGTAAATATTAAGATTATCCCAGCAAGGATGGGTCTTTCTGTTAAATAAAAAAAAGATTTAAATCGGGTCTTACTGACTCGTGATTTGAATTGATTTGATTTAAATCAGATCCATCCTGCAGCTGCGGAACTCTGCACGTTCTCTTGCGCAGAGTCTCCTGCAATTGTCTGTCATTCTAGAGCATGTGCAAAGCAGAACTACCTTCAGTGACATCACGGAAGGCACATGCGTGTGGTGAGCGTGGCCTGGAGCTGCATTGCTAAATTCAAATTTTGTGGCCGTGCAATGGCTGTATCGCATCCAGCAATTGGCATTTTGCTACCTAGCAGGGAGACAGGATCGCGTCCAAGTCACCTCTGTCATTTAGCTCATGCGCAAACGAGCGCGCTGTGCACCGATCTTTCACCACACGTGCGCCTCGCCTGCATTATTCAGTGAGCACAGAAATCCTGCAATATTTAGCCTTGCCATATTGGAATCCTGGAACATTTTCGTGTGTGGCTCAGCTCCTGCTTATAAACATCGCTTTTATTTATTAAATCGCAGACCGGTTTGCAGTATAAAAACACAAAAAAATGCTTAACAAAGTAACAAACTAAACAAGCACATACACACCCACAACGGTTTAAATGGTCATAGATTTAATTAGCCAAAGGCCTGGAGAAGAGGAATATTTTTGCCTGTATATTGAAGGCACCAGGCGAACCTCCCTGGGGAGAGTGTCCCGCAGACAGGGGAGCCACTACAGACAAGGCCATGGTCTTGTGTCACCACCCTCCGGACATGGAGGAGGCACACAAAGGAGGTCCTTCTGTGATGATCAAAGGGTCCTGGTTGGCTTATATGGGGAGAGGTGGTCCTGAGCCGTTTAAGGCTTGGTAGACAGGGCCAGATTTAGGTTGGATGAGGCCCTAAGCTACAGAAGGTAATGGGGCCCTTTATATGTCCAGCTGTCCTTTGTCAACAACAAATTGTCACTGTTTTTTGTGTTGAATATATGCTATATGGTCATTTATAGACCTAATAGGTCCATACACAACACAGAACACTGTATGTAGGTTTTATTTTATTTGGTTTTTTTATCTTATATTTTGGAAATGTACATCCAGGTCTCCAAAGCCATATCCACATAACAAAATATGTATTTTACCAAAGTAAATGTTGAACTGAAATACAATTAAGAAGAAGTATTTTAACAGGGAAATACAAATGAGAAGAAGTATGTTAGTGAAATAATTATTCAGCTCTAACTTAAATGGATTGTTTTATTCATAACAAAATAATGCAAACACATTGGCATTTGGCAAGAACAAAAGTTCCTTTAGAAACACAATTTACAAAGACTCATAACCTAGTCTCGGGAAACTTGCTATAACATGAAATAATAATAGGTGTAAATATATGATGCAAACTACTAATAATTAGAAATAGCAGAATGTAGGCACCCTATATATAGAAATGAGCAAACCAGTGATATTTTAGGAGCAGGCTAGCAGGCAGGGCCCATGACTTACATCACAGGAGCCTACACAACACACAACACTGTTGCTGTAGGTGGGTGTTATTTCATTTCTTTTTTATCTTATATTTTGGAAATGTACATCCAGGTTTTCTTTCCTTTTATTTTTTGGGGGCCCCAAGAGAGTGGGGCCCTAAGCTAGAGCTTGTTTAGCTTATACGGTGGACGCTCGAGTCGCGAATGTGATCCGTGTGGGAAGCACATTCGCAACCCTCAGCGTCCGCAACCTACAGCAACACATCTGCGCATGCGCAGGTTGCGATTCGGTGCTTCTGTGCATGCGCAAAGCGCAATCTAGCGCTTCTGGGCATGCGCAAGCGCCGAAATCCGGAAGTAACCTGTTTCAGTACTTCCGGGTTCGGAGCGGTGCGCGACCCGAAATCGCGCAACCCAAAAGCATCTGTAACCTGTGGTATGACTGTACGTAAATCGGGCATTGTTGATAGGTGAAAAGCAGGAACTAATTGGCAGCCAGTGTCATCGGGCCAGGATTGGCGTTATAATGCTCAAACCGTTTTGCTCCGGCGCAGAAATAGGCTGCTGAATTCTGCACCAGCTGAACTGTCAGAGCGTAGCTGTCAACTTACAGATTTGAAAATAAGGGACCAGCAGCCTCGAAAATAAGGGATCAGCAGCCAAAATAAGGGATTTTCCGGGCACAGGTATGTTCAACTTCTGAGCCCTTCCGAGCCAAAGGCAGAAAGCCCAGCCAGCAGCCAAACGAAGCCTCAAGCGGTGGTTCCCACAGCGCAGCAACCCGGCAAAGGGGATGCAGCAAGGAAAACCACCGTCCCCTCTCCGCTGGGAAGCGCTGAGCAAAGGCGAGTCCCCAGGCAAGGCGGCCGATTTGATCGGCACAAAGCATGCAAGCTCCGCCCCCCAGTCGTTCTCAGACTCCTTATTGGGTGAGCAACGCAGCCAAGCAACACAGCTGGAGCCTCCCTCCTCCCTGGCCGGCAGGGAGGGAGGGAGAGGAGCTGCTTCCTTTGAAACCCGGGAAATTTAAGGGACATCATCCATAAGGGACAGCAGCGGGACATGGCGCTGGGATAAGGGACTGTCCCGCCAAATAAGGGACACTTGACAGCTGTGATTCAGAGGCAGCCCTACATAGAATGCATTGCAGTAATCTAACCTAAAGGTTACCAGAGCATAGACAACAGAAGTGAGGCTTCCATCAACACAGGCTTATGCCTTTATGTTTATTTTGGATTTTCCTTTTGGCTGGGAGAGCATCCATTTCTCAGATGAGACTCCACCCGGCTAAAGAATCTCTGATCTGGAAGCTTTGGGTCCCTAAACCTGCTCCTGTAGGGCGATGCTGAGGTTTACTTGCTGGTGAGAGACATTCGCCCACTCTGCACATGCTCAGAGGAACCTTCTCTTTAAAAATAATAATTTCTTGCATTTATACCGCGCCTTTTTCCTCCAAGGAGCGCAAAGCGGTTTGCACGTTTCTCCTCCCGCTCCTCATTTAAACCCCACAATGACCTTGCGAGGTAGTTTAGCCTGAGTAAAGGCAGTGACTGGCTGAAGGCCAGTGAATTTTGTGGTTCAGGGGACTTGAACCCTGGTCCCGGCCAGGTCTCGGACCAAAAAGTAGACCTGAGTTAGGCATGTCCGTTAATGTCCATTAATTTCAATTAATGGTTCCCTCAGCACAGAATTCACCATAATTAAACATGGCAAGTAAATATTGGGTTGTGACTGCTGGCAAATTGTAGACGCAACCACTTTCCTTCCTTCCTTCCTTCCTTCCTTCCTTCCTTCCTTCCTTCCTTCCTTCCTTCCTTCCTCTCTCTCTTTTTTAAAAAAAACCATTAATTTTATTTCACTTAATAATACACATGAACATACAACACAAACCATTAGGTTCAAAAATCAAAACTATATTATTATTATTATTATTTCCCTTTAATTCTATACAAAGAGATTGATATTAAATCCTTAATGAATCACTTTACATAGACAAAGATATAAATATTTAGCTTTTATAAGATCGGCATAAATACAATCAAATATTTGCCACGAAAAGGTGTAAGATAATTAAGCTTTTCGCAAATAATTCCAGATTATCCTCCTCGCTCTCATTTTTTGCAAAGCTTTTGGTTGTTGTTGCTGTTTTTCTATTAAAAAAAAAATCATTTTATAATGTATATAGAAGGGCTATAACAATAGATGGAAATTAAAAGCTGGAAAACCAAAACTATAAAATAGGCACGAGTACAGTTGCACGTGGGTTAAGATAACAAAACCCAAGTGATGAATATCTGATTATCAACCAGATTAAGTTACTGGGGCAGTGCGGCATAGTGGTTAGAGCTGGGTGACCTTGAGCCTAGCCAGCCTGACCTCCCTCACAGGGTTAAATGAGAAAGAGCCAGAATAGAGCCTCATACAAGACTTTGAGCTCCTTGCAGAAAACACCTGGATATAAATGCAATTTTTAATGATAGCAATATAATACAACTGCCTCTTTTCGAAATCACTGTGGCTTTTTTCTTCCTGCCTTAGCTTAGCTGGTAGTGCTTTGCCTACTCGGAAGTAAGCCCCACTGAATCCCAAGGGAGTTTGCTCCCAGGGTAACTGGGGGGCAGGCCTTATTCTGCAAGCAATGCTGAGCTTTTGCAGTGGGGATCGGAGCCGATTGCCAGCAGTCTGCAAACCCTCTAAGTGCCCCTATTATCCCAGGACAGTCCCAGATCAACAGAAGAAGGGCCCGATTCAGGTCTGACGAGACCCTAAGCTCCTGAAGGATAATTCTAGAATGAGAAATGCCTTTTGTAATAAATTTATATTTATGGAATTAGTGTAATACTAATGAAATATTAAGTGATGTTGGAAAGGAAGTAATTGGCTCAAGCAGAAAGGTTAAATAGGGTTTGAATTTAGAAATTTTAGAGATTTAGGGATAAGATAAAATTTAATGATATTAATGCAAAAATGAAGGGATTTGGGTAATAGTATGAATTTGCTGAATAAATTTTCAAATGGAATACAAAGAGAGAGGTGAGAGGAAGTCAGGAAAATGAGTAAAAGAACGGTGAGAAATTGAAAGGAGGGATTTTTTTATTTTTATTTTCCTTTTTTCTTGTTTTTTGTGTCGAACTTTTTGGCTTTTGTATTTTTTATTTTCTTGGTGATATTTTTTGTTCTTTGTTCCTTTTTTTTCTTTTCTTTTGGTGTCATTGTAACCTTTTTTCTTGTTAAAATCTAATAAAATATTATTCAAAAAAAAAAAAGCTCCTGAAGGCAATGGGGCCCTTTATATGTCCAGCTGTCCTTTGTCAACAACAAATTGTTGCTGTTTTTTGTATGTTGAATATATGCTCTATGGTCATTTATGGACCTAATAGGTCCATACACAACACAAAACACTGTATGTCGGTTTTATTTTATTTGTTTTTCATATTTTGGAAATGTACATCCAGGGTTTTTTTTCCCCCTTTAAATTTTTTTGGGGCCCCCAAGAGAGTGGGGCCCTAAACTAGAGCTTGTTTAGTTTACACGTAAATCTGGTAATGGACAAAAACCATCCCCCTTTTTGATTTGATCCCGCAATGTCCCGCTTGCCCTTTCGGACGTCCCTGTTCCCATCGGGAAAAACATTGGGACTTTTTTAAAAAAGCACTTTGCAATTGCAGTTCTGCCAGGCCTGGAGGCAGGAATGAACCTCTGCCGCTGGAGAGAGAGGGAAAAAAGCCATATTTGGCTGCTTCCATCCAGATCAGGCCGGTCTCCCATTACGCTGAGTAATGGAGGCAAAGGCGCATGTCCCTGCGTATTCCCCTCTGGCCCTTTAAAAAAAATTTAAATTAAATTACACTTGCCTCGCCCAGCAGCTGAACAGGTGCTGGCTGCCAGGACGCCTGTTGATTGACAGGGTGCAGAGGTTGTCAAGGCAGCCGCAGAGGCCCCCCCTTTCTAATTCGGGAAGGGGGCAGTGAGAAGCCTGGGTGGCTCTTAAAAATAAATAAATGGATGTACCGTGCCATATTAGAAGCAAAAAAACTTGTTTTGATGAATTGGAAGAGCCGCAAAAAGATCCCACTGAGCCCATGGATTGACAATATGGACAGACTAGTTGCATACGAACAAATTGCATATCAAGAATGGATAGATATGAAGAAATCTGGAAGGAATACTTAAGCGATAAGGCATTAAAATGGTGGGAATTAGGGGGAGGAGAGGGGGGGAAATAATGTTAAAAGGGCGTAGTTATAGGTCTATCAGTACTCAACTCTGAATTGTTAAATTGTATTCTTTTGTTTCCCCCCCCCAAAAAAAATATTATTGGTTTTCCCAATATTATAAACAAACAAACACACAAGACAAACAAACATTAATCATAACCTTGCTGAAAATTACACTTATTAACTTTGTAAAAGTGACTTCCCCGCTTCCCCTTGGTTGAATTTCATTGCATGTCCTTTTAACGGTTTCCCAAGTCACAATTCTTATCAAATTTAACTTAAACATTCACATCCTTAAATCTTCACTTTATGAAATTAAACCTATTAATTCATCACTTGACATAAATAAAACCCTGAGCCAATTAAGTATCTCCAAGCTGTTTTCAGTTCATGTAACTTAACGTATTTAACTAAGTAATCGTTAAATTTAAATTGTATTCCTAGTGTTATTGTGGTTTTTGTTGCATGTGGTTTTTGTGGTTGCTGTTGGTATTAAAAATAAAATAAAATAAATAATAATAAAAAAGCAGACCCGGTTTCCCAACCTGAACTTCAGAGCCTGTCAAAGATGTTTTTTTTTGGGGGGGAGAAGAGTATGGTGGGACACACACACACACACACTCCTGCGTGTGCGAGTAACAGGACCCTCTCCCACACGGTGACATGCCCGTCACCTGCCACTCAAACGCGTCGCGTGTCGTTCCCCCCCCCCCCCCCACACACACAGAGGATGAAATCCTAGCCTACCTTGGAAACTTTCCCATCTCATAGCTGGAAACTGGCAGGTGAAACTTTCGTTTCCCCAGAGACATGGGAAAGGGATTGAATGTTGAGGAGGTGGGGAGGCAGGGAGGCCGAATTAAGAGGAGGTATTGAAAGAAGGGGGGAGATAAACGGAAATTCTTACCGCGGATTTCTATTCCCGGAGGGCAGTCTCCTGGGATGGAATGGATCCTTCTCTCGCACAGGTAAGAAGGGTCTAATAATAATAATAATAATAATAATAATTTGAATCCTTCCACCCCTTGGAACTCCCTGCTGATTGACACCTGCCAGGGTCTTCGCTCGATTCTTTTTGACACCCCCCTGTAAACATCCTTGTTTAGACAAGCCTACCCAGGCTAATAATAATAATAATAATAATAATAATAATAAATTTTATTTATACCCCACCCTCCCCAGCCAAGACCGGGCTCAGGGTGGCTAAAACGAGGTATAAAAACAATTGATAAAATACAACTTAAAAACAAGATTAAAGTACAACATTAAAATGCAGCCTCATTTCAGTAGAAACTTGGTTATAGAAAGTTGGTTTTAATCTGTCGTCGTCTTCTTCTTCTTCTTCTTCTTCCTTCGCCCTTTTTAGCTTCAAAGCATCCCGTTTTATCTTTCCGTAACAATTGGGCGGGGCCTACTTTTTAGGAAATAAATAACAACGTGTTCTGTTTCCCCTACCTATCCATCTCAAATATTCCACCGTGACCTTGAACGACCTTGCGCAGCTCCATAAGGAGAACCCGGCTGCCTGATCATGCCAAAGGCTTTTTTGCATTCCTAGACAAGCAGAATCGTAGAGACCTCAGGGACACCCCAGAGGTCATTCAGCCCAACCCCTCCGGCGACGCGGGAATATGCAGGTGTCCCTTACGGGGCTCGAACCTGCAACCTTGGGGTTCTCAGCGAGAGCTAAGTGGAGCCCCCGTGTCCGGGCGCAGTCTACCTTTGAACCCTGGCAGCTCAGGAGGAGGACAGTAATAATAATAATAATAATAATAATAATAATAATAATAATAATAATTTATATATATATATCCCGCCCTCACCAGCTGAAGCCGGGCTCAGGGCGGCTAACAACAATAAAATAATACAGCATTCTAAAATCATTTTATTATAAAATTAATTCAAATCAAGCCACTGGCAACCATTGGGCTAGAGTTCTGTGAAGATTGCCAAAGGAAGGGGTCAGGCTGTGCCCTGGCCAAAGGCCTGGTGGAACAGCTCTGTCTTGCGGAAAGATGTCAAGTCCCACAGGGCCCTAATCTCTTGTGACAGAGAGTTCCACCAGATCGGGGCCACAGCTGAAAAGACCCTGGCTCTGGTTGAGGCCAGCCTAACCTCCTGTGGCCTGGGACCTCCAAGAGAGGTGGTCCCATAGGTACGAGGGTCCTAGGCCGTATAGGGCTTTAAAGGTTAAAACCAGCACCTTAAACATGACCCTGCACTCCACCGGGAGCCAGTGCAACTGGTATAGCACCGGGTGAATGTGATCTCGCAGCGAGGACCCCGTAAGGAGTCTCGCCGCAGCATTCTGCACCCGCTGGAGTTTCTGGGTCAGTCTCAAGGGCAGCCCCACGTAGAGCGAGTTACAATAATCCAGTCTGGGGGTGACCGTCGCGTGGATCACAGTGGCCAGGTCAGGGCGAGAGAGGTAAGGAGCCAACTGCTTAGCTTGGCGGAGATGGAAAAATGCCGCCTTTGTTATAGCTGCAATCTGCGCCTCCATGGAAAGGGAGGTGTCGAAGATTACACCCAAACTCTTAACGGACGGTGCTGGCACTAATTGCGCCCCCGCAAGAGATGGGACAAAATGACAGAGGGTGTTTTTGCCACACCTGGGCTGGCGCAGTCGGACGCCGGATAATGGAGCAGGTGGGCCTTTTGTTCCGAACCACCGGGGCTCTCTGTTTTCTGCCTTTAATGTTCATTTATTATCTTTGCACCGGCCGGCCCTAAACCGGCTGCTGAGCAAAAAGACCGCGTGCCTGAGCTTCCTTCTGCTTTGAAGCTCTCAAAAAAGGGTTTTGATCTCACAATGGACCTGACGGCGCTTATTTATAGACTTCTCAGAAGGCAGGCGGGCTTAGATCCGTCCACCGAAGAGGGGAAGTGACACGCCATCCTTTAAACGCGGTCGCATTTTCAGGCACGTACGCACCACAGCGTCCTTTGCCAACCGAGCGCCCACCCGGCGCCTCGCGCTACGACTCCCAAGACGCCTGGAGGGCGCCACGTTGGAGAAGGGCGTGTTGGAGGCGGCCTCCTCCCAGGCCGGTCGTGAACTAGGGAGGCAAAAAATTAAGGGGGTCTCCTCTACATTTCCCCCAAAGCCAGGATAAAAGCGGGGTGGGCATTGAATTAGATGTGCATATGTTATATTACAATTAATTCCTTTTAAAAAATATATCTTTATTAAGTTAAAATAAATACATTGATGAGAAAACAGAGGTACGTACAAGTAAACAAACATACAATCAAAGAAATAACAGAAAAATCAAACAAAACCGCCGCACTATAAGATACAAGAAAGTTATATTCCACTTTTTGCATTCAAACAAACATTAAGAATGAGTAAATAAAAAGGAAACATCAAAGATAATAAAGGCAGTTGGAGTCTCTGCCAGACTTCATCTTCTATTATCCCCGGTTAATCGCTCCGTGGTGCCACATCCTTTGTCGCAGCCGCTCAAAGAAATGCAGGGAACTCTGCACGCGCTCAGAGGCCCTTTGTTCGCAGGAGCGAATTGTCGCTCAGCAAAATTTAATCTGTTGCCTGGTTGCCAGAAGAAGCCCCTTAAAGGTTTGCTGGAAATGGCTTGAGATTTGTTGCCAGTTAACCCTTGCTGTCGCTCCTCCTCCTCCTCCTCCTCCCTTTTTTGGGGGTCAAGAAGCCCTTTCCTTGTTTACATTTCTGAAGCTTCCTGGCTCCAGCAGAATCCCCTATATGGTCCTCTCTTGTGCGGATGTCTGTCAGGACAAGACGCCTTCCCCTGGGTGCTTGGGGTGGGAGGTCCGTTCCAGATTGCCAGAAAACAAATGCACTAATAAACACACACACACACACAACACTAACCTTAGCCACACTGCTGTCTCTCTCTTCTCCAGCAGAGCACAAACCCTCAGGGCCTCCAGACAGCCATCCTTAAAGTCTGCCTTTCCTCCTCCAGCTAAAAAAGAGACAAAACCCACAATTCCCCCCCTCAAAAGGGGCTCCCAGCACCCCTGCTCCACTCTGACCCACAAGCAAACAGTATTCGCCTTAAAACTCAAGCGGCAGGCAGAAATCCAACAGGTGAAGCGCCCCAACAAAGCTCCACGTGTTGGATTCCCCCCTCAAAAGGAGCCCCCAGCCCCTCTCCACTCTGACCCACAAGCCAGCAGCGTTTGCTTTAAAACTCAAGTGGCAGACAGAAATCCAACAGGTGAAGCGCCCCAACAAAGCTTCACGTGTTGGATTTCCTCCCCTCAAAAGGAGCTCCCAGCCCCTCTCCACTCTCACCCACAAGCCAGCAGCATTTGCTTTAAAACTCAAGTGGCAGGCAGAAATCCAACCGGTGAAGCTCCCCAACAAAGTCCCACGTTTTGGATTTCTGCCTGCCTGCTCAGGGGAAAAAAAGGAGGATCCAGCAGTGTTTGCCTTAAAACTCAAGCGGCAGGCAGAAATCCAACACGTGGAGCTTTGTTGGGGAGCTTCACCTGTTGGATTTCTCCTTGCTCAGGGGGAAAAAAGTGAGGTCCCAGCAGCATTTACCTTAAAACTCAAGCGGCAGGCAGAAACGCAACCGGTGAAGCACCCCAACAAAGCTCCACGTGTTGGATTTCTGCCTGCCGGCTCAGGGGGGAAAAAACCGTGCCGGGGAAATTATAACTTTGCAAGGGAGCTTTGCTCCGCCCGCTAGGCCGCACAGCCTGCTGCAGGGTTCCCCCCCCCCCTTCACCTCCTTCCTGGCCTGTCTGGCTGCCCCTCCCTGCCTCCCAGTGCTATGGAAACGGGCCTCGCCCAAATACCAGACCCAGAGGAAGAGGGAGGGGACAGGCCTCCAGCGACTGCCTGCCGCAGCAAGGAGGAGGCGTGAGTCACTTGGAGGGCAGCCTGGGAGCCGGCTCAGGATGATTCTCCGGAGGAAGGTATGTCTGGCATCCCCTTTGCAGCCCCTTACCTAGCCCCACATGCTCCTTCCAGGGCCACCCCATGTCGCCACCCCAAACCAACCGCCAGAAGGGAGAGTGGCTCTCGAACTCGGACCTGGCTGGCAGGCTCCCCAGAAAAGGCATCTGGCTGGTTCGCCCCAGAGAGGGACAGGATGCTGGGCTGGCGGAAGGACCCACCGGCCTGATCCTGCCTCGTACCGTCTGTTTTGTGCAGGAAAATGCAGCCAGCTCTGGGCTGGAGGATGGCATTGATGCCGTCTGGCGATCTTTGCATGGGACTGTGACGGCGTTGGCAGGGATCCTCGGTTTACGAGGGGCAGGGCGGGCATGGGCATGTGGAAGGCATTCCACCGGAAGCCGAAAACTCTGATGTTTTCGGAGGGCCGTTAAAGGACGGCAAAACCGCATTTTCAGTGTGGCAGAAGCAGAGCGCAAGATATCCTTTAACGTGAGGAAATGGGCACAGATGAGAAACCCACAAGGGGCACGACAGAGCAGATGCCAGCCCTATGGTTCTGGACAGGCGTTGCTCACTCCTTGCACGCCTAAATAGCCCCGGCGTGAGTGTTGTGCAAAGGCGGCAGCCTGGCACATTTTTGCGCCACTGCCCGGGGGCGAAATAACTTTCGACCTTGAGGCTGTGCGCCGTGGTGCGCCATCCTGGGGCTACGTGCGGTACGTGGGGTTATGGGAAGCCCTCATCTGCCAGCGCATCGCTGAAGAGCTCTGTGTCACAACACGCCTTGCTATCTGCCGGCAGGCGGGCCGTCGGTGGCGCAATATGTGGGAGACGGAATGCCCCCCAGGTATGGGGTCCTTTTCTCAGATGCCCGGGGGACCCTCTCCTCTCTTCTGAATCCCAGCGAAGGAGGAACATACCCATTGCGACTGTTCGCCATTGATCCTCCAGCGTTGACCTATGAGATCGGGCGCTTTCCACATTTATAAGACCATATTAGCGTGGCTGCGCCTGAACTTTGGAACTACCTGCCACTTGATGACAGGCCTTCAACTTCACTTTTTCTGGTGCCTGCTAAAAAAACACACACCAGAATCTGCTTTTTCTTTTATTGTTAGTTTAACTTTCGGATCGTCTTCCACGGCTGTTGTTAATCCCAATCAATTTGCTGCGTTTTCCTTTCGGAAAGAATGTAAATAAATAAATTGGCCTGATCGGTTTTTCCAAGGCCATTGAAACCGGGGGGTGGGCGTCGCTGTCTTGCACGAGAGCAAATTCTGTGTGGCGGCTGTGGGACAATTTCCTTTGCCGTGAGGTCCTGATCCTCTTTTCCAAGGCCATTGAAACCGGGGGCCATCGCTGTCTTGCACAGGAGCAAATTCTGTGGTTTAATTGTGTGGCGGCTATGGGACAATTTCCCTTGCTGTGAGGTCCTGCGGCTTTTGTCCTGCAAACGTTTTTCCACTTTGGGGCAAGGCCGAAAACAGTCGAGGGTGTGTGTGTGTGTGTGTGTGTTTGTGTGCACGCTCCCTCTTTCCGGTACCCACCCCCCTCCACAAATGTGATCCTTTGGGACTGAGCTGGTCGCTGTTGGTGGTGAGGAGAGACAATGATAGTGGATAATATAATCGCTATTCTCAAATATTGACATTACTCCTGCCAGCCCAAGCGCAGTCCACGCCGGGCAGGGCTGGCCTCGCCCTAGTTCCTGGGAACTGGGAAGAGAGGGCAATTTGCAACATCTTTGGTTTCCAAAGCTCATTTCCTTTTGGTGCCACACGCTGGAGGGGGCCGGCGCCGTTGGCGATACAGGAAATATGGAATTATTTGTTTTCACCAAAGCCAAGAATAAGTAGGTGAAAACCAGAAGCGGACTAATGCGGCAGTTTATGGGGTACCACCGATTCTCCCCTCTCTCCCAAGTTCCCAACAATATCTCTCTTCTGGGGGCTTCTTTTAAAAATCAAGGATGTCTGCATTTCAGAACAGGAAAATGAGTTGGTTTGGTGTCTCAGGTGGGAAATTGAAACGAGACACATCTGCCCTGCAGCGCACATTTTGAATAACATCATGATTGCTATTATTCCTTACATAATCATTACAGTGGTACCTCGGATTACATACGCTTCAGGTTACAGACTCCGCTAACGCAGAAATAGTGCTTTAGGTTAAGAACTTTGCTTCAGGATGACAACAGAAATCGTGCTCCGGCAGCAGTGGGAGGCCCCACTAGCTAAAGTGGTAACTCAGGTTAAGGACAGTTTCAGGTTAAGAACGGACCTCCGGAACGAATTAAGTACTTAACCTGAGGTACCACTGTACCGTATTTTCCGCTCTATAAGACGCACCTGACCGTAAGACGCACCTAGTTTTTAGAGGAGGAAAACAAGAAAAATAATATTGTGAATCAAATGTTGTTGAAGAGGCTTTGCAAAAGTTCTGGCTTCAGCGATAGCTGTGCAGCCTGCATTCGCTCTATAAGACACACACACATTTCCCCTTTTAGGAGGGAAAAAGTGTGTCTTATACAGCGAAAAATACGGTATATGTAAGGTAAAAGTAAAGGGACCCCTGACCATTAAGGTCCAGTCGTGGACGACTCTGGGGTTGCGGCGCTCATCTCGCTTTATTGGCCGAGGGAGCCGGCATACAGCTTCTGGGTCATGTGGCCAGCATGACTAAGCCGCTTCTGGCGAACCAGAGCAGCGCACGGAAACGCCGTTTACCTTCCCGCCGGAGCGGTACCTATTTATCTACTTGCACTTTGAGGTACTTTCGAACTGCTAGGTGGGCAGGAGCAGGGACTGAGCAATGGGAGCTCACCCTGTCGCAGGGATTCGAACCGCCGACCTTCTGATCGGCAAGTCCTAGGCTCTGCGGTTTAACCCACAGCGCCACCCGCGTCCCTCAAGCATTATATGTACATCCACTGAATTCAAGATGTTTTGTTATGTCCTTTACGCTTTGTTGGAAGCTGCCCAGAGTGGCTGTGGGTAACCGAGTCAGATGGGTGGGGTACATTATTATTATTATTATTATTATTATTATTATTATTATTATTACCTCCAATACACATGTGTCTCAAGGCAATCTGCAAAATGCAATGAGAACTGTTCGAAAAGCAATCCTGAAAATAACATCCGATAAGTTTCGAGGCGTGTGGACTAGGCTAAGCTGGCAAATCTAGTCCCTCAAATATAGTGAGAATTTAAGAACATAAAGGAAAGGGCTTCCTCCCTAGGCGTGGAGTTCCATAGATTAACTATGTGTTGCATTAAAAAGTGCTTTCTTTTCTGTGTCCTCAATCTCCCAATATTCAGCACCACTGGAGTTCTAGTGTTATGAGAGGAAAACTTTTCTCTATCCATTTCCACACACCCCATCGCATAATTTTATAATTTTCTGTAGGGAAAATTTATAATTTTATAATTTTCTCTTAAGATAAAAAGTCCATGGCGCTTGAAGTCCTTTCTCCCAGGGGTACCGCTCCATCCCCTCAATCATTTTGGTTCTCCCATCCCTGAACCTTTCCCAACTTCGCATTATCGTTTCTTGTCTTTTTCTTTTTTTATTCAAAATTATAACAAGACATATTATCCAAAAACATATCATCCTTGTTTTTCCCCCATTTTTCCTCCCACACAACCCCCCCGCCTTCTCTCAGTTCCAGTCTTTGGTTTCTCTGAGAATGCTGTTTTCTGCATGTTACACAGTTGTATAAGATCCTCAAACTATTTAGCTGATTCTTATCAATAAAAAGTTTGTGCATGTTTATTCCAAACCTGCCAAGGAGTCCAGTTCGCTTTGTTGCATCTTCAGATACTTTGTAAAGGGTTCCCATTCATCTTTAAAGTCACAGTTATCCTTGTCCCGTTACTTATGTGTCAGTTTTGCCAGTTCTGCATAGTCCATCATTTTTTCTTGCCATGATTCTTTAGTTGGGGTTTCTTCAGTCTTCCATCCTTGCGCTACCAGAACTCTCGCGACCGTTGTCACATACATGAAGATGTTTTTCAGCTTTTTGGGCAGGTCTTTCCCTACAATCCCCAACAAAAATGCCTCGGGTTTTTAAACAAATGTTAAATGGAACATTTCCTTCAATTCGTTGTATATCATTTCCCAAAATTTTTTAATTACCTTACAGTCCCACCACATATGATAAAATGTCCCCTCCTTTTCCTTACACTTCCAACATATATTTGAACTAGTTTTGTATATTTTCCCTAACTGCTCTGGTGTCGTGTACCATCTGTACATCATCTTCATGTAATTCTCGCATTATCGTTTCCGAGGCTGAGGCAACCAGACAGAGGTCTCTCGTTCTGGTCTAACTAGTCCCGAGAAGAAGAAAAAGGCAGATATTCTGGCTCCATTTTTCTCTCGGTTTGAAGGTGACCTCTCACCTGAGAGAAAGGTGAGGAGGAAGTTGTAAAAAAACACTGCAACCTGAGAAGTATCTGTCTCTAAATAACAGAGACATGGAGGGAGAAATCATCATAAAGATACAGTGGTACCTCGGGTTAAGTACTTAATTCGATCGGGAGGTCCGTTCTTAACCTGAAACTGTTCTTAACCTGAAGCACCACTTTAGCTAATGGGGCCTCCCGCTGCTGCCGGAGCACGATTTCTGTTCTCATCCTGAAGCAAAGTTCTTAGCCCGAGGTAATATTTCTGGGTTAGGGGAGTCTGTAACCTGAAGCGTATGTAACCTGAAGCATATGTAACCCGAGGTACCGCTGTACAGTATCTTGGTTCTCAAACTTAATCCGTTCCGGAAGTCCGTTCCAAAACCAAAGCGTTCCAAAACCAAGGTGCGCTTTCCCATAGAAAGTAATGCAAAACGGATCAATCCGCTCCAGACTTTTAAAAACAACCCCAAAACAGAACTTTAACATGAATTAAACTGAATAATTAAACTTATGAATAGTCCATAAAACTATTCTAATGGATCCATAAAACATGGGTCCATAAAACGAAAGCAATAGTCCATGTACTGTACTATAAAATAAATAAGACAGTATCGTAGATGATAAAAATAAAAATTAATTTGTTTTTCTTACCTGCACTGATGATAGTCCTTGTTTGGACGGGGGGCTTTTATCCATTTCTGCAGTCACACAATCAATCCATCAGTAGCTGAACTGGGTTCCACACAGTCAGAAAAAACTAATAGAAAAAACCTCAAAAACAAAAACGCAAAATAAAGAGCAAAAACAAAAGCGCCAAACTTAATCCGTTCCAGAAGTCCGTTTGACTTCCAAATGTCTGAAAACCAAGGCGCGGCTTCTAATTGGTGCAGACGCCCCGGAAACAATAGCCCACAGCCGCCTCGGACGTTCGACTTCCAAAAATGTTCGAAAACCAGAACGCTTACTTCCAGGTTTGTGGCGTTTGGGAACCAAGGTAGCACTGTATAGGGATAACCTGGGACTCTGGAGGTTTCTTAATTCCATCTCTGTGAGCCATCTTCTGAGCACAAAGTTTGCAACATGGGTGGTGGGTCCTTTTGGGAATAATAATAATAATAATAATAATAATAATAATAATAATAATAATAATAAATTTAATGGCAACCATTGGGCTAGAGTTCTCTGAGGATTACCAAAGGAGGGGGTCAGACCGAGTCCAAACCAAAGGCCAGGGCATGCTTCTGGGCATGCGCAAAGTGTGTTTTCCCTCAAATGTGGGGTTTTGCTTATGCTCACGTGCGCGACATCAGGACGTCAAAATATCACACGCATAAGTAAATAAATGTTTATCTATACCCCTCCCTTGCCGGCAGGGCAGAGCGCCTAACACCAAATACGAATTATAATAAAACCTAATAGAAAAACCACCACCACCACCAAACAGTTAATTAAAATATGGCTTAAAATACAGCTTAAAATGCAGCCTCATTTTAGTAAAGGTAAAGGGACCCCTGACCATTAGGTCCAGTCGTGGCCGACTCTGGGGTTGCAGCGTTCATCTCGCTTTACTGGCCGAGGGAGCCGGCCTACAGCTTCCGGGTCATGTGGCCAGCATGACTAAGCCGCTTCTGGCGAACCAGAGCAGCGCACGGAAATGCCGTTTACCTTCCCGCCGGAGTGGTACCTATTTATCTACTAGCACTTTGACATGCTTTCGAACTGCTAGGTGGGCAGGAGCAGGGACCGAGCAACGGGAGCTCACCCCATCGTGGGGATTCGAACCGCCGACCTTCTGATCGGCAAGTCCTAGGCTCTGTGGTTTAACCCACAGCACCAGTAGTAGTCCAGAAATCAAGACCATAAAGGGAGCAAACATCAGATATTCACCCGAGCCAGCTATCTATGCTGGTCCTACATGTCTCAGCAAAAAAGCCAAGGGAGAATTTATATACCAAATCCCATATAAGGGGTCGTCAGAGTGAATCTAAGCTGAAAGCCAGGTGGAACAGCCCTGTCTTGCAGGCCCTGTGGAAAGATGTCAAGTCCCGCAGGGCCCTGGTCTCTTGGGACAGAGCATTCCACCAAGTCGGAGCCAGTACTGAAAAGGCCCTGTCCCTAGTTGAGACCAATCTAACCACCTTGCGCCTTGGGACCTCCAAAATGTTGTCATTTGTGGACCTCTCCGCGGGGCATACCAGGAGAGGCGGTCCCGTAGGTACGTGGGTCCTAGGAATCCAGCTGCAAGCTGAGAAAAGGGATCCATCGCTCATGCTCTCTTTTTTCTCCTTGTTTTCTCCCAGGAAGGAGAGGAAGATTCGGGGAGCAGGATAACCCTCACCTTAATCTTGTCCGTCTTCACGGCTGTGTTGGGGTCCCTGCAGTTTGGATACAACATCGGAGTCATCAATGCACCGCAAGAGGTTTGTTGGGGGGGTGTTCCCCTGGAAGGAGAGAGGGTCAGACCCCCAAAGAGCAAGTTGGGGAAGGCTGAAAGAATGGAAGATAATTCTGTTTTTTTAAGTATATTATTGGGTATGAAAGGACAGGAAATTACAGAGTGAATCAAGACTGGGTTGTTATTATTAATTTCTCATACACACACACACACACACACACATGTATACACACACACACACACATTTTTATTAATTTTTTTAACATATCAGTTCCAACAGTCATACAACATGACTTCTCATCTTATACAATATTTTGGACTTCCGTCACTCCTCTGATGATTTTCCGTTCTTTATCACTTATTCCGCATGTCTTACTTTCTGTATTACCTATAATTACCCTTAACTAATAATTCTCTTCATGGTCTATATTTCAAATAATCCACCTTACAAAACTTCTTTCAGTCCTACTAGCGTAATCTGTAATCACAGTTACTTTTCAAATAGTTCATATATTTACTCCTGTCTTCTAAGAATCTCTGATCCCGCTGGTTTCGAATCCTTCCTGTTAATTTATCTAATTCTGCGCACTATTATTAATTTCTAGGCACTGTACAAATATATTTTGTAAAATCAAAGCAGCCCCACCCATTTTGTGTTACAGCGGAACCTCAGTTTTTTAACGTCTCGGCAGCCAAACGATTTGGAAGCCAAACGCTGAAAATCCGGAACTAATTGCTCCGGTTTTTGAATGATATTCAGAAGCCGAACGTGCGACACGGCTTCCAGACTTCCGTTTTCAATTTTCGGACAATTCGGAAGTTGAACAGTCTTCCGGAATGGATTACGTTTGAAAACCGAGACTCCACTGTATAAGAATTTGCATTAAACATTCTTCCAAATGTTTTTTTAGCTACCTGCTTTTTACCAACAATTTTAATTTGTAATTTTTGTAAGCAACTTAGGTTGTTGGGGGTTTTTTGTACAATCGAGCGGTATATGGATTTTCTTAAATGAAAAAATGAAATGATTTTTCGTAAATGAAATGACAAAACAATTCGGAACAGAAGGCAATGCCTCCTACAGAGTTAGACCAGTAGTCTGCCAAACCCAGTATTGTCCACACCAGCCCCTCTCAACCAGGTATTGTTGGACTACAACTCCCATCATCCACTGCTAGCTAGGGATGATGGGAGTTGTAGTCCAGCAACACCTAGGGAAAGGCGGTGTTCCCAACCCTAAATCCCAAGGATCTAAACCCGAGATGTTCTGCATGGCAAACAGCCGCTCTGTCCACGAACTATTATAGTAATCTAAAGAATTCACTGCGGATTATTGATACGATTTGGTTTGCTCTGATAAACTTAATAAATAGAAAACCAGGCCCTGCCTCCGTACTCGCAATTTAAGATACACAATAGAAAAGAGTTAAAGGTTGAGAGCAGAGAACCAGCAGTGTTGGCCGCCTGTGTGTGGTTGTGCACTAGTAGCTCCTGCAACACAAATCAGGGTATTTTAAACACACTTTAATAAATAAATTGTGAAACTATTATTATTATTATAATTTATATACAGTACTGGCAAAGCGAACACGTTTAATTAGAGGAAAAACCATCACTGACATTTGCAAAGGACTGGAAATTTCTCTCTTTTTGCATGAAAGAGAAAACAAACTTGTAATATTGGGGTGCGAAGATCGAAAAAATACTGGTTTATAGAGGATAGAATGGTTGAAGGAATGAAGATTCAGGACAGAGAGCTGGAAGTCATTTTCCTCTTCTATCTTTCTGTAGTTGTTTTCCCTTCCTTTCCCTTTTCTCTCCCTTTCTCTTTAGGAACCTCCTTTTCTTGTTTTCCCCCATCTCCCTGACTTTGTTCTTTCTTTGGACTTAAGTAGCTATCTTACCTTAGTATATTATAGAATGATGCTCTGTAATGGGTCGGTGTTTTTGTATATGAATGATAAAGAAATAACTTATTATTAATTTAACTTATTTATTATTAATAATAATAACTTACAGTATTTTTCGCTCTATAAGACGCACCAGACCACAAGACGCATCTCGTTTTTGGAGGAGGAAAACAAGGAAAAAAATATTCTGAATCTCAGAAGCCAGAATAGCAAGAGGGATCGCTGCGCAGTGAAAGCAGCAATCCCTCTTGCTGTTCCGGCTTCTGGGATAGCTGCGCAGCCTGCATTCGCTCCATAAGACGCACACACATTTCCCCTTACTTTTTAGGAGGGAAAAAGTGAGTCTTATGGAGCAAAAAATACAGTATTTATTCATTCATAGATATACAAGAACGCTATAAGTTAATAAGTTAAATATTATTTATTTAACTTATTTGTTATTAATAATAGTAAGTTATTTATCATTCATAGATATACAAAAATGACGACCCATTATAGAGTAATAATAATAATAGTAGAGAAGTAAGCTTCTATTCTGCCCTCCACCCGAAGACCGCAGATCGGTTTGCGATATAAGAGGGGTTTTTCCCAACTGACCCTCTTTCCTTCCTGCTTTGCTCAGATAATCGAACAGAACTACAATGCTACCTGGCTACACCGAAATGGGGAGCATATCGACCCCAACACCCTCAAAACGCTCTGGTCCCTGTCGGTCGCCATTTTTTCCATCGGCGGAATGATCTCTGCCTTCATGGTGGGCATTGTCTCAGAATGGCTCGGCAGGTAAGCCCGCTCCGTGTGAAGCTGCAACAAAGTACCGTATTTTTCGCTCCATAAGATGCACTTTTTTCTTCCTAAAAAGTAAGGGGAAATGTCTGTGCGTCTTTTGGAGCGAATGTGTGGGTCCCTGGAGCCGAATTGCCCAGGGGCGAAAAGCAGATCATGCTTCTTCTTTTTTTTGGAAAGAGGGAAGTGGGTGTTGAAACAAAGCTGCTGATCGGGGAGAGAGATAAGGGACGCTGGAGATAAAGGAGGCTGCCTGGGAGCGGGGAGGTAAAGACAGCAAACTTGCAAAGGGGGGAAACAGGAAGACCAAAGCAATAAGGAGAGAAATTAGAAGGAAAGGAGGAGCAAAAAAACTGCTCCAGATAAGGAAAAGACACTAAGGCAAACAAGAAGGAAGGGAGTGTTGAAAGGAAGCAGCTGATCGGGAAGGGAGATAGGGGACGCTAGCAATAAAGGAGGCTGCCTGGGAGGGGGGAGGTAAAAGCCCATGGATCCTCCGGATTTTTACATTGGGTCACCCCAAATTCACCATCAGATCACATAGCATGTCCATGGCTACAGCATGCACCAAAAGAATAACACACCCACTGTTGCCTGGGGCCGCAATGGTGCAAAAATGTGGTTACAAAGCACGGATCCATATGGATCCTCAGGATTTTGCATTGGGTCACCCCAAATTCACCATCAGATCACATGTCTGTGGCCACAGCATGAACCACAAAAATCATACATCCATTGTTTCGTTCAGAATACTTCTTGTTTTTCTCCTCTAAAAACTAGGTGCGTCTTATGGTCAGGTGTGTCTTATGGGGTGAAAAATACGGTGTCTGTAGAAGGTTCCTCTGAACATGTGCAGAACGCCCATCCCTGGGCAAACTACAACCAGGGTGGATTTGATTTAAATCAAATTAATAATAATAATAATAATAATAATAATAATAATAATAATAAACTTTAATTTATACCCTGCCCTTCCCGGTTCAGAAAACCAGGCTCAGGGCAGCTAACAACAAATTTAATTGATGCAACAAAAAACCAGCTTAAAATACAGTATAAAACGTGAATAACGGTAAATTCAGAATTCAAAAATCAGTTTAGGGGGAAAATCCATCCAATAAACATTAGATGATCACCAGGGCTGGCTGGCTGAATTGGTCCTATTTGGGCCAGCGAGGAGACCAGGGGAGAATTAGCTGTGGGATCCCATAAAAAGGGGAAGAAAAGATCAGGCTAAGTTCAAATTGAAAGGCAGGCGGAATAGCTGTTTTTAAATCACAATTTAAATCACTAGTCAGTAAGACTTGATTTAAATCACTAATTGGCAAGACTTAGTTTAAATCTTTTTTTTTTTTTACAGAAAGACTCATTCTTGCAGGTATAATCTAAATTTTTACCAACCAGGTTTCATTTTTGGAATAATAAATTTTCAGAGTAGTTTTTACAGTTGTATCAAAAATTGCTGATGTGGTTATATACTATTAGAAATGCATTGACAGATAATGATGAAATTGTTGTGAGGTTTAATAAGTGAACTGTTTATATTTTTCTGCTGTACATTATTGGAAGGAGAAAAATAATCATTCCCTTAATAACAATTTAAACAATTTGTTTAACTAAAATAACATTATAGCATATGTATCCGTGTTTGTTAACCGATGTGGTTAAACCATTTTTTTTTTAAAAAGCAACAACTTAGACTGAGTTTTAGCAAACTTGAAAAACTTAAAACAAATCCTTATTTCCTGATGAATAGCCTTTGGACTATAATGTAACGTAAATAGAAATCTTTAGAAAGTTTTTTCCTCCAAAAACTTTTTATTTTAAAAAATCCAATTTAAATTTTAAAAAATCAGATTTCTTTTTTTTTTTTTAATTGGCTTTTGTCCACCCTGACTACAACAAACCACTCCAAATTGATCGAGGATTGGGTAAATTGCCAATATTGGGCAGTGTTTGTGAGCATGTAATAACCGTATTAGGGGACATGACTGGCGCTGTGGGTTAAACCACAGAGCCTAGGGCTTCCTGATCAGAAGGTCGGCAGTTCGAATCCCCGCAATGACGGGGTGAGCTCCCGTTGCTCGGTCCCTGCTCCTGCCAACCTAGCAGTTTGAAAGCACGTCAAAGTGCAAGTAGATAAATAGGTACCACTCTGGCGGGAAGGTAAACAGCGTTTCCGTGCGCTGCTCTGGTTCGCCAGAAGCGGCTTAGTCATGCTGGCCACATGACCCGGAAGCTGTACGCCGGCTCCCTCGGCCAGTAAAGCGAGATGAGCGCCGCAACCCCAGAGTCGGCCACGACTGGACCTAATGGTCAGGGGTCCCTTTACCTTTACCTTTAATAACCGTATGACTGGCAGTAATTCAAGAGGTGAAGCTTTGTCACTGCTTGCGGTACCCGTTGAATTGCTGTCTGCTATAGAGCAACACAGGAGCCAGCCCAGAAATAAGAATGTAGTCTTAATAGTTATTTGCAAGGTCACCTTACCCATAAAAGCATGCTTGTCCACTTTGATCTGCAGAAATGGCACTCTTATAACTGCCACTTAATATTTGTCTGTTCTTGGAAGAAATCAGGTATTTTAGTGGAGCAGCGCTTAGACTTTGGAACTCCCTGCCTCTTGATGACAGGCAAACACATTTGCTGTACCCTTCCTGGCACCTGCTTAAAACCTTTTCGCTTAGGTAAACCTTTCCAGAAATATGTACCATATTTTTTGCTCCATAAGACTCACTTTTTCCCTCCTAAAAAGTAAGGGGGAATGTGTGTGCGTCTTATGGAGCGAATGCAGGCTGCGCAGCTATCCCAGAAGCCAGAACAGCAAGAGGGATTGCTGCTTTCACTGCGCAGCGATCCCTCTTGCTGTTCTGGCTTCTGAGATTCAGAATATTTTGTTTCTTGTTTTCCTCCTCCAAAAACTAGGTACATTTTGTGGTCTGGTGCATCTTATAGAGCGAAAAATACGGTACACTGATGTGTTTTGATCTCTCTTTTGTCTGCTGTTGATCCTTTTAATCTTGTAAGTGTTTTAAAGTGTTTTTAAATCCCTGTGGAACGCCATAAACAACCATCTGACTTTTAGAAGACATCTGAAGGCAGCCCTGTTTAGGGAAGCTTTTAATGTTTAACAGACTACGGTATTTTAATAGTTTGTTGGAAGCCGCCCAGAGTGGCTGGGGAAACTCAGCCAGATGGGCGGGGTATAAATAATTTATTATTATTATTATTATTATTATTATTATTATTATTATTATTATTATTATTATTATTAGGCACTGATAGCCCTCTCCACTGCCGTGAATTTGCCCAGTCCTCACCATCATCTTAATTAATCATTTTAATATTTCTTGGAAACCTGCTTCAATGTTTTAGGACAATCCAGCAGTATTTAAATTTTGCCAGAAAGTAACCAGCAAATAGCTCAGAAGTCTTCTTGGAAAATGTGATTTATATACCGCTGGGCGGTCCGAAAACCTCTAAGCGATTGACAACAAATACGAAAACTCTATTTCTTTATTTTATTGATAGTCTTAATACTTCCCGTAACCTGCTTCGAGGTTTCACGACAGCCAAGCAGCCCGTAAATCTCGTTAGTCAAGACATAAATAGGAATTATTATCAGAAAACGGCATTTGTACTCCGATTGGCCTCTATAAATATGAAAGTTAGAAATAAAAGCGGTGGAAACCGTTTAAACGATAAATTAAAACCCACAGCAGGCTGAAGAGAGATTTAAACAGATCAGTGTTGACATGTCCAGATTGGCTTGCCGGCACAAAAAATGCTTCCAGCGAGCGGTTAAGACCTGTATAAACTTAACTTTGATTTTACGCTCCTGCAGGTTGTGCCCTCAGAGGCAATTTGCAAGCTGCAATTTGGAGCTGGGATTTTAATCCCTCGTTTTTTCCAGCGAACGCGTAATCGTTTCTTCTTCTACAGCCTAGCTTGCTGTGCGTGGGCCGGATCCAGCCCATCACGCTGTGGCAAAAAGACTTGCCAGCCTTCGCTCTTTATCTCCCGATCTGAACGTTAGGGAGGGATGTCTAAAGGGCAAGATTATCTCCCGGCACTGATAATCCGGAGATAAAATATTGTTTGGACGGCTCTTTAGAGATCCTCTCTAGACACGGCCTGAGGATCGGGGGGGCAGATAAAAGAAAACCCTTCTTCACATTGCAGAATTAACCTGTGGAACTACCCACCACAGCAGGCAGCGATGGCCAACAACTTCTTGTTGTTGTTGTTGTTGTTTAGTCGTTTAGTCATGTCTGCCTCTTTGTGACCCCCTGGACCAGAGCACGCCAAGCCCTCCTGTCTTCCACTGCCTCCCGCAGTTTGGTCAAACTCATGCTAGTAGCTTCCAGAACACGTCCCACCATCTCGTCCTCCGTCGTCCCCTTCTCCTTGTGCCCTCCATCTTTCCCAACATCAGGGTCTTTTCCAAGGTGTCTTCTCTTCTCATGAGGTGGCCAAAGTCTTGGAGCCTCAGCTTCAGGATCTGTCCTTCCAGTGAGCACTCAGGGCTGATTTCCTTCAGAATGGAGAGGTTGGATCTTCTTGCAGTCCATGGGACTCTCAAGAGTCTCCTCCAGCACCAGAATTCAAAAGCATCAATTCTTCGGCAATCAGCCTTCTTGATGGTCCAGCTCTCACTTCCATACATCACTGCTGGGAAAACCAGAGCTTTAACTATACGGACCTTTGTTGGCAAGGTGATGTCTCTGCTTTTTAAGATGCTGTCTAGGCCTGTCATTGCCCTCCTCCCAAGAAGCAGGCGTCTTTTAATTTCATGACTGCTGTCACCATCTGCAGTGACCATGGAGCCCAAGGAAGTAAAATCTCTCACTGCCTCCATTTCTTCCCCTTCTATTTGCCAGGAGGTGATGGGCCCAGTGCCCATGATCTTCGATTTTTGATATTGAGCTTCAGACCATATTTTGCTCTCTCCTCTTTCACCCTCATTAAAAGGTTCTTTAATTCCTCCTCCACCCGCCACCAACTTGGGTGGCTTTAAAAGAGGATTGGGCCAATTCATGGAAGAGGAGAGGGCTCCCGAGGTCTGCTAGGCAATATGGCTATGCTCCAACTCAATGATGTAACGTTGGAAAATGTTGATCGCTTCTCCTACCTGGGCAGTTATCTTTCCACAAGGCCAATATTGTTGCCAAAATCCAGCATCGCCTGAGCTCTACGAGTGCAATTTTCTCCCAATTGAAGTGCAGAGTGTTTGAGGACCGGGTCATTCGCAGGGAAACCAAAATGCTTGTTTACAAA
This sequence comes from Podarcis melisellensis, assembly GCF_964234715.1. Taxonomy (NCBI): domain Eukaryota; kingdom Metazoa; phylum Chordata; class Lepidosauria; order Squamata; family Lacertidae; genus Podarcis; species Podarcis melisellensis. The sequence goes on along the minus strand of NC_138545.1, from coordinate 4,004,112 downwards.
GCTATTGCACTGCCAATTTTACAGTGTGCTTGTGAAATAGGGTCCATTTATAAACACCATCTCCAACTCCTCGAAAGATTCCATCAACGGCGTCTCTGAAAATTTTTACACAACACTTGGGAAGACAGGCGAACTAATGCCAGTGTACTGGAAGAAGCGAAGATCACCAGCGTTGAAGCGATGATTCTTCAACATCCACTTCGTTGGACTGGTCATGTTGTACAGATGCCTGATTGTCGTCTTCCAAAGCAACTACTCTATTCCGAACTTAAAAATGAAAAGCGTCATGCTGGTGGTCAACAAAAGAGGTTGAAAGACTCTCTCAAGGCAAATATTTAAAAATGGAGTATAAACACCGACAACTGGGAAGCGCTGGCCTGCGAGCGCTCCAATTGGAGAACAGCCTTTACCAAAGGTGTCATGGGCTTTGAGGACACTCGAACTCAGGACGCAAGGGAGAAACGTGCTAAGAGGAAGGCACGCTTGGCAAATCCACACCGTGATCAACTCCCGCCCGGAAACCAATGTCCCCACTGTGGAAAGATGTGTGGATCCATAATTGGCCTCCACAACGGACTCATTGTTAAAACCGTGTTTATGGAAGACAATCTTACTCGGCTATGAGGGATTGCCAAAGAAGCTTTGCCTCCACAAGATGCCTCTGACAGTGGCGACAGAACATGGCCATTGTGGCCTCTGTAAATTTGCCCAATTCTCTTTTAAAGGCACCCAGGTTGGTAGCCATTTCTGCCTCCTGTGGCAAGGAGTTCCGCAGGTTAACGCCGCGCTCTGTGAAGAAAGACTTTCTTTTATCTGAATCTTCCACAGCTTTGTTGAATGTCCTTAAGTTCTGGTGCTTTGAGAGGAGGAGGACAACTTTACCTGCTCTCTCTACGCCACGCATAGTTTTATAAATGTCTAATGTTTCCGCCTCTTCCTCGCCTTTCCTCTAAACTAAAAAAATAATAATTCTTCAGTGCTGCAACCTTTCTTCACAGCAGAGTCCCTTGACCAATCTCGAAGGGGATTTGAGTCGTAAGTCAGTGTAGTGGTTAGTGTGTCAGGCTAGGCTCTGCGGGACCAGGGTTCGAATCCTGACTCAGCCACGAAATTTCACTGGGTGACCTTGAGATTCAGTCCCTGCCTCTCAGCCTAATAATCTACCTCGCCAGGTTGTCGCGAGATGAGGTGTGGGGGATATGATTGCAATAAATAAATGAATGAAACCGTATTCAATTCTTCGAAATGAAACTAGCCGAACAACAACAGACGCTTTCGTTTCCTCTGTGGTTTTTAGGAAGAGGGCGATGATTGTGAACAATGGCTTGGCTTTCCTCGGCGGCGGTTTCATGGGTCTGGCCAAACTCGGCAAGTCCTACGAGATGATGATTATCGGACGGTTCCTGATTGGGGCTTTCTCAGGTAAGGAAGCGGGTTGGGATAGATGACCTTTGGAGGGTCCCGTCTAACAATTCTATGAAAGGACACACAGGTTTTGAACAAGTGATGCTAGTGGGAACAGAGAAGAAAACCTGGATATATTTTTGTCGGTGGGGCCAGGCAAAAATGTTTCTCTCTAACCTGTCCTTTGGCTGGTTATTCGTTTAAATGTGTTTGTGGAAGGGGATTTATTGGTTTGCTTTTGTCACATTACATATTTTGCGTTCCCACCTTGTGTTTTTATGCGGCCAATCACCCTGCCACCTTCAGATCTTCTAACATCTCGGGTCTCGATTAAAATTGCTGCACTGGGTTATACAGAAAGACTCATTCTTGCTGGTCCAGTCTCAATATTTACAACCAGATTAGGGTTTCGTTTTTGGAATAATAAATTTTCAGAGTAGTTTTTACAGTTATATCAAAAATCACTGGTTTGGTTATACTATTAGAAATAGATAGGCAGATCATGATGAAATTATTGTGAGGTATAATAAGTGAACTGTTTATATTTCAACAACTTTTCTGCTGTACTTTATTGGAAGGAGAAAAATAACAATTTCCTTAATAACAATCTAAACAATTTGTTTAACTAAAACAATAGCATTATAGCATATGTATCCACATTTGTTAACTGCTGTGGTTAAACAATTTCTTAAATAAAAAACTTAGATTGAGTTTTAGGACACATGAAAAACTTTAAACAAATCCTTCTTTCCTGATGAATAGCCTTTGGACGATAATGTAACTTAAACAGAAAACTATCTTTGGAAAGATTTTTCCTCCGAAAGCATTTAATTTTAAAAATCCGATTTAAATTTAAAAAATCTGATTTAAAGAAAAAAATCCGATTTCTGTAAATTTTAAAAAATCCGATTTCTTTAGTTTGTTTTTTTTAATCATTGATTTTTATCCACCCTGGACTGGAGCATCATTCATTTCATGGTAGACCCACCCCTGGGAGAAATTAGCCTACAAACGTCTACTATTAATTTAGTTGCTCCGCCCCCTTTTGACTCTGGCTCCGCCCACCATGGCCATGTGGTTCCCTGAGACTAGAAAAAGCTTCACCAAAGCGACTGCTGGTTTGTTCCCTGTGTGACTCAGCCGGAAATCATCATCTGCGGCTGGACGTAACGTGACAAACTCCCAGACGCAGAGAGGGAACATTTGAGTAACGGCCGCAGCAGACGAGAATCTTGGATGAACCTTTGGACTGAAGAGTCATCGCTCCCGTCAGCAAGGCTGGGTGCGTGCCCAGGGACACGGTGCCAAGGCAGAACTGCGCCTTGCGAAGAATAAGAGGGGGCCCTTCCTTTCCCACCCTGTTTTGCGGCTTCCTGGAGTCATCTGTGGAAGGAAGCCAGTCTCATTTAGCAAGGGGGAGAAAAGGCATTCTCTGTTTGCCTGGACTGTCTGCCCAGAGTGGCGCATGCTCTGGTTATCTCCCGCTTGGACTACTGCCATGCGCTCTACGTGGGGCTACCTTTGAAGGTGACCCAGAAACTGCAACTAATCCAGAACGCGGCAGCTAGACTGGGGACTGGGAGCGGCCGCTGAGACCACATAACACTGGTCTGGAGAGACCCACACTGGCTCCCAGGACATTTCTGAGCACAATTCAAAGTGTTGGTGCTGATCTTTAAAGCCCTAAACTGCCTTGGTCCTGTATACAGTGGGCGCTCAGGTTGTGAACGTGATCCATGCGGGATCCACGTTCACAACCCGCAGCAGCACGTCTGGACATGCGCAGGTTGTGATTCGGCGCTTCTGCACATGCGCAAAGCTCGATTTAGCGCTTGTGCGCATGCGCGACCGCCAAAACCCGGAAGTAACCCCGTTCAGTACTTCCAGGTTTTGGCGCATCCATATCCCAAACACGCACAACTTGAAGTGTCTGTAAACCGAGGCATGACTATAATCCAGAATGCGGCAGCCAGACTGGGGACTGGGAGCGGCTGCCGAGACCACATACCACCGTTCCAGAAAGACCTACATTGTTTCCCAGGACGTTTCCGAGCACAATTCAAAGTGTTGGTGCTGACCTTGAAAGCCCTAAACAGCCTCAAACCTGAAGGAGCGTCTCCACCCCCATCGTTCTGCCCGGACACTGAGGTCCAGCTCCGAGGGCCTTCTGGCGGTTCCCTCCCTACGAGAAGTGAGGTTACAGGGAACCAGGCAGAGGGCCTTCTCGGTGGTGGCTCCCTCCCTGTTGAATGCCCTCCCACCAGATGTCCAGGAAATAAGCATCTGACTTTTAGAAGACATCTGAAGGCAGCCCTCTTTAGGGAAGTTTTGAATGTTTGATGCATTACTGTATTTTAATATTTTGCTGGAAGCCGCCCAGAATGGCTGGGAAACCCAGCCAGATGGGCGGGGAATAAATAAATTATTATTAGTATTCCAGTTCTCTGATTCTTCTGATGACAGCTCCTGTTTTGTCACATTCTTCTGGCTGTTTCCCAGACTGATCCTATGTTTTCTTCCGTGCAAGGATTTGCTTCGGGTCTGGTGCCAATGTACGTGGGCGAAATCTCCCCTACCAACCTTCGCGGGGCGCTGGGCACACTGAATCAGCTGGCCATCGTCATTGGCATCCTCATTGCCCAGGTAAAGAACAATTCCCCCCTCTCTCCCTCACACACACAGGTAGCGTAGAATCCTAGGACTGTCAAGCGGGAAGGGACCTCAGGTCATCTAGCCCAACCCCAACAGTGCGTAAACCACCATTGGCCAGATTCTAGGAAAATGAGAGGGCTCTGCTAATGAATCATAGAATCATAGAGTTGGAAGAGACCACAAGGGCCATGGAGTCCAACCCCCTGCCAAGCAGGAAACACCATCAGAGTACTCCTGACATATGGTTGTCAAGCCTCTGCTTAAAGACCTCCAAAGAAGGAGACTCCACCACACTCCTTGGCAGCAAATTCCACTGTCAAACAGCTCTTACTGTCAGGAAGTTCTTCCTAATGTTTAGGTGGAATCTTCTTTCTTGTAGTTTGGATCCATTGCTCCGTGTCCGCTTCTCTGGAGCAGCAGAAAACAACCTTTCTCCCTCCCTCCTCTATGTGACATCCTTTTATTATTTGAACATGGCTATCATATCGCCCCTTAACCTCCTCTTCTCCAGGCTAAACATGCCCAGCTCCCTTAGCCGTTCCTCATAAGGCATCGTTTCCAGGCCTTTGACCATTTTGGTTGCCCTCCTCTGGACACGTTCCAGTTTGTCAGTGTCCTTCTTGAACTGTGGTGCCCAGAACTGGACACAGTACTCCAGGTGAGGTCTGACCAGAGCAGAATACAGTGACACTATTACTTCCCTTGATCTAGATGCTATACTCCTATTGATGCAGCCCAGAATTGCATAATGAGATTAATGCATTCCAGACTTTGGAAAACAACCCCTAAAACAGGAGTTTAACATGAATTTTGCTACCTAACGAGACCATTGATCCATAAAATGAAAGCAAAAAAGCAATGTACTGCAGTCACACAGTCAGTCGGTAGCTGAACTGGGTTCCACACAGTCACAAGAACAACAACCACAAAAAAGCCACAAAAACAAATATGCAAAATAACAGACAGACCTCAGCGCAACACTCAAAACGGAAGTGTGGCACTCAAAGCAGAGCTTGTTCGGCTTCTGAAAAAAGTTCGCAAACCGGAACACTTACTTCCTGGTTTGCAGTGTTTGGGTTCCAAGTTGTTTGAGTACCAAGGCGTTTGAGAACCAAAGTACCACTGTAATCTCTTTGTTGAGTTTTCTGATGCAGTGACAGACTATACAGGGTTTTAATAATAATATTTATTTATTTATTTATACCCCACCCTCCCCAGCCAGAGCCAGGCTCGGGGTAGCTAACACCAATAAAATCACAGTAAAAACATAATATGGGAAAAAGAGAAGGGAAAAATAAACAAACAAACAAAACCAATTTAAAATACAGCTGAAAATGCAATTTAAAATGCAGGCTCATTTTAAAGTAGCTGATTAATCAAGACCATAAGGGGAGGGAAACATAAGGGTCAGACCGAGTGCAAACCAAAGGCCAGGCGGAAACAGCTCCGTCTTGCAGGCCCTGTGGAAAGATGTCAAGTCCCGCAGGGCCCTAGTCTCTTGGGACAGAGCATTCCACCAAGTCGGGGCCACTACTGAAAAGGCCCTGGACCTAGTTGAGACCAATCTAACCAACTTGCAACTTAGGACCTCCAAGTTGTTGTCATTTGTGGACCTCTCCACGGGGCATACCAGGAGAGGCGGTCCCGTAGGTACGTGGGTCCTAGGCCAGTGATGGGGCAGACCCCAATATGAGAGTCAAGGGACTGCATGACCACTGTCCGTTTCTTCGAACCCACGTTGGATGACTGACACTTCCCCAGGCAATCGGAACACAAGTCATGCCGGACGGGGGGGCCTGTGAAAATCTTTAAGGAAGTTGTGGTGAGGTGGACGGACAGCTCCAGGGAGGGATTTGGCTGCCAGACAGAACCTATTTCTGCGCTGTGTTTGGGGAACTTGGCAGAAGACGCTGCCTGTCTCGTTTGGGCAAAAGGAAGAGGCCAGGTCTCTCCTCCATGCTTGCCTGGCCGGCATTCAAAACAGAAAGGGGCGTCTCAGTTTTTGAAATCCGCCCCAAGTCATTGGAATAGAGTGGATTAGAAAATATATTCAGTATCTGCTCATAGCTCAGACCTGAAAGAGCCTGGGGCATTTAAGAATATGAGAAGATCCCTGCTGGATCAGTCCAATGGCCTGATTAATAATAATAATAATAATAATAATAATAATTTCACAGAGGCAGAAGCATAGCCATCTTTGCTGGTAGCCCTCTCCTCCTCTGTGAAGTTGTCCAGTCCTCTTAAAACCATCCAAATTAGTTGGCATCACTTTTTCCTATGGGAAGGAGTACCGCAGTTTAACTATGCAGTCATACCTTGGATCTCAAACGCCTTGGCTCCCAAACAAAGTGGCTCCCGAACGATCGAAATCCAGAAGTGAGGGTTCCCGTTTCCAAACAATTTTCGGAAGCCGAATGTCCGGCGCGGCTTCCGATTGGCTTGCAGGAGCTTCCTGCAGCCAATCAAAAGCCGCGCCTTGATTTCTGAACGTTTTGGAAGTTAAACGGACTTCCGGAACGGATTCCATTCGACTTCTGAGGTACGACTGTATCTCTGTGTGGCCGCAAAAAGTATGGGGTATCGCATTATCGTGGGGAATTGGCTAAGGATATGAAGGCTCTAGCTGAGGGGTCAGCAAACTTTTTCAGCAGGGGGCCGGTCCACTGTCCCTCAGACCTTGTTGGGGGCCGGACTATATTTTGAAGGGGAGGAAATTAACAAATTCCTATGCCCCACAAATAACACAGAGATGCATTTTAAATAAAAGGACACTCAGGTAAAACCACACTGATTCCCGGACCGTCCGCGGGCCGGATTGAGAAGGGGATTGGGCCGGATCCAGCCCCCAAGCCTCAGCTTGCCTACCCATTCAGTGGTTCTCAACCTGTGGGTCCCCAGATGTGGTCGGACTACAACTCCCATCATTCCTAGCCAGCATGACTAGTGGTCAGAGATGATGGGCGTTGTAGTCCAACAATATCTGGGGACCCACAGGCTGAGAACCATTGCATCTAGCTGATGGCTTTGTGGAAATCTGGTGCCCTGATGTTCTCTGTTGAAAATTCAAATGTTTGGCATCGTCTGGAATCATGTTTACAACTACAGTGGTACCTCGGGTTACATACGCTTCAAGTTACAGACTCCGTTAACCCAGAAATAGTACCTCAGGTTAAGAATAGTTACAGATAGGTAGCCGTGTTGGTCTGCCATAGTCAAAACAAAAAAAATTCCTTCCAGTAGCACCTTAAAGACCAACTAAGTTAGTTCTTGGTATGAGCTTTCGTGTGCATGCACACTTCTTCAGATACACTGAAGATACACTGTGTATCTGAAGAAGTGTGCATGCACACGAAAGCTCATACCAAGAACTAACTTAGTTGGTCTTTAAGGTGCTACTGGAAGGAATTTTTTTTGTTCAGGTTAAGAACTTTGCTTCAGGATGAGAACAGAAATCGGGCTCCTGTCGGCGTGGCGGCAGCAAGAGGCCCCATTAGCTAAAGTGGTGCTTCAGGTTAAGAACAGTTTCAGGTTAAGAACGGACCTCCGGAACGAATTAAGTACTTAACCTGAGGTACCACTGTATGGCCGAAAATGTCCTTCCTGTGTTTTCTGTTCTGTCCAGAACTGGGTGCGCTGGGCGGGGGGGGGGCATGTTCCCTGGAACCTGCAAAATCTGTTTTGAAAAATGAATGAAACAAGAAATATGTCAGGTGTCTAACTGGCTTTTTTGTGCAACAGGTGTTTGGTCTGGACAGTCTTCTGGGGACAAGTGAGCTGTGGCCGCTCTTGTTGGGTATTTCGGTCGTGCCTTCCATCCTCCAGCTCCTGATGTTCCCCTTCTGTCCAGAGAGCCCCCGATATCTCTACATCATCCGCAACAAGGAATCCAAGGCCAAAGAAAGTGAGATCTCCCTGTCTCCATTCCCTCTGCCTTTCCCCCATTCATAGAATTGTCGAGTTAGAGAGTTGTTGTTGTTGTTGAGTCGTTTAGTCGTGTCCGCCTCTTTGTGACCCCCTGGACCAGAGCACGCCAGGCCCTCCTGTCTTCCACTGCCTCCCGCAGTTTGGTCAAACTCAAGAACACTGTCCCACCATCTCGTCCTCCGTCGTCCCCTTCTCCTTGTGCCCTCCATCTTTCCCAACATCAGGGTCTTTTCCAGGGAGTCTGCTCTTCTCCTGAGGTGGCCAAAGTATTGGAGTCTCAGCTTCAGGATCTGTCCTTCCAGTGAGCACTCAGGGCTGATTTCCTTCAGAATGGAGAGGTTGGATCTTCTTGCAGTCCATGGGACTCTCAAGAGTCTCCTCCAGCACCAGAATTCAAAAGCATCCATTCTCCGGCGATCAGTCTTCTTTATGGTCCAGCTCTCACTTCCATACATCACTACTGGGGAAACCAAAACTTTAACTATAAGGACCTTTGCTGGCAAGGTGATGTCTCTGCTTTTTAAGATGCTGTCTAGGTTTGCCATTGCTTTTCTCCCAAGAAGCAGGCATCTTATAATTTTGTGGCTGCTGTCACCATCTGCAGTGATCATGGAGCCCAAGGAAGTAAAATCTCTCACTGCCTCCATTTCTTCCCGAGTTAGAGAGGAATCCCCACAAAGTTCTCTAGCTCAGCCCCCCACAATGCAGGCTAATTCACGTGACTACAACATCATTTTCTTTTCTTTTTAAAGAGATTTTATTTTTTAAAAAATTGGGGGGAAATACCACGGCTAATGTCAGATACCTTTTCATCAAAACTGAAAAGTTAACCTAAATAAAAACACAGACCAGGAAGAGAAAAAGGGTGGGGAACGTGAAGGGAAAAGAAAAACAGTAAGAAAGAGAAAGGAAAAAAAGAGAACTTCTGTGTTTGTTTTTTTTTGTCTGTCACTATAAGCAGAAAATTATTCAACACATCCACTCCTAACAAATCCACTTTCTATAAACCTTATCTTCAATCTTCAAACCCAGATATCATAAGCCCATTTTCTTTTTCATGTAAAAAGCCTTTACGATAAGAAGTTTCCAGTCTTTAGTAAATGTTGGCGATGGTTTTTCTCTGATTAAACACATCAACTTCGCCATCTCGGCTAGGTCCAATAATTTTAAACCAGCCATTCCTCCATGGTAGGTAATGATGAATTTTCCCATCTTTGTGTATATAAGCGTCTCACGGCTTGTAATCATATACAGTGGTACCTCGGGTTACAGACGCTTCAGGTTACAGATGCTTCAGGTTACAGACTCCGCTAACCCAGAAATAGTACCTCAGGTTAAGAACTTTGCTTCAGGATGAGAACAGAAGTCGTGCTCTGGCAGCAGCAGGAGGCCCCATTAGCTAAAGTGGTGCTTCAGGTTAAGAACAGTTTCAGGTTAAGTACGGACCTCCAGGACGAATTAAGTACTTAACCCGAGGTACCACTGTATCAAAATAAAGTTCCATAGTCTTTTTTTCTAATTGTGTAGCCATCAGTTCCAGCAGGAAGAGTTGTGTTTTCAGCCGACCAACTCTACAATATCTTTTACGGGGCAAGGAGACCCAGAACTGCACACACAGTTCTCCAAATACAGTCGGGCCACAGATTCGAATCACGCCATTGTTCGATATTGGCAGTTTTCTGTTCGATCCCTCACACGTAATCTTCCTTTCTTCGCGTCTGCCGCCCCCGAGCCTCCTATCTCTCTCGCTTCGTGTTCAACCTCCCCCCAAAACACACAGTGACGCCCCCTCTTCTTTCCCCCTCCAGGTCTCAAGCGGCTGACCGGCCAGGTGGACGTGACCGCGGCTCTGACAGAGATGAAAGAGGAGAAACGGAGGATGGATTTGGAGCGCAAAGTCTCCATCGCGCAACTCTTCCGCTGCCGCATCTACCGCCAGCCCCTGCTGATCGCCGTGGTCTTGCAGCTATCGCAGCAGCTCTCTGGCGTCAACGCGGTGAGTTTGCTGCAGGGGGAGGAAGAATCACAGAACTGTCGAGTTCTAAGGGACCCCGAGATATCATCTAGTCCAGCCCCCCGCAATGCTGGAGTCTCAGCCGAAGAATCCCTGACACCCAACCTCTGCTCAAAATCCTCCAACCAAGGAGAGCCCGCAACTCTCCGAAGGAGTCCGTTCCACCACCGAACGGTTCATACCGTGAGAGGGACGCGGGTGGCACTATGGTTTAAACCACGGAGCCTCTTGGGCTTGCCGATCGGAAAGTCGGTGGTTCGAATCCCCGCGACGGGGTGAGCTCCTGTTGCTCAGTCCCTGCTCCTGCCAACCTAGCAGTTCGAAAGCACATCAAAGTGCAAGTAGACAAATAGGTACAGTCATACCTCGGGTTACAGATGCTTCAGGTTGCGTTTATTCGGGTTACGGACCTGCCGAAACCCGGAAGTACCAGAACGGGTTACTTCCTTGTTTCGGGAGTCGTGCATGCGCAGAAGCGCTAAATTGTGCTTTGCGCAAGTGCCGAAGCGCCGAATTGCAACCCGTGCGTGCGTAGCCGTGGGTTGTGAATGTGTATCCCGCACGGATCACGTTCGCAACCCGAGCGTCCACTGTACTGCTGTGGCAGGAAGGTGAATGGCGTTTCCATGCGCTCTGGTTTCCGTCACGGTGTCCCGTTGCGCCAGAAGCGGTTTAGTCCTGCAGGCCACATGACCTGGAAAGCTGTCTGCGGACAAACGCCAGCTCCCTCGGCCTGAAAGCGAGATGAGCGCCGCAACCCCAGAGTCGCCTTTGACTGGACTTAACCGTCCAGGGGTCCTTTACCTTTTTTACCGTGAGAAAGTTCTTCCTGAGGTTTAGTCAGGATCTCCTTTCTCGCGATGGTTCAGATCCTACCTTCAGGAGCAGGAGAAAACAAGTTTGCTTCGCTCCCCATTCTCAAAGAGGGGGACGTTTGCCTCCCTCCAGTCTGCAGGGACCTCCCCAGTTCTCCAAGAATTCTCAGGGATTATAGACAGAGGTTCTGAGATGACACCTGCAAGCTCCTTTGGCACCCTTGGGTGCATCTCATCAGGCCCTGGAGATTTAAAGCAGCTATTCCCTTCGCCTGTTGTCTTTGTCCATGGAGCTGAAGGAGACTCTTGAGAGTCCCACGGACTGCAAGAAGATCCAACCTCTCCATTCAGAAGGAAATCAGCCCTGAGTGCTCACTGGAAGGACAGATCCTGAAGCTGAGGCTCCAAGACTTTGGCCACCTCATGAGAAGTGAAGACTCCCTGGAAAAGACCCTGATGTTGGGAAAGATGGAGGGCACAAGGAGAAGGGGACGACGGAGGACGAGATGGTGGGACAGTGTTCTGGAAGCGACCAGCATGAGTCTGACCAAACTGCAGGAGGCAGTGGAAGACAGGAGGGCCTGGCGTGCTCTGGTCCAGGGGGTCACGAAGAGGCAGACACCACTAAACAACTAAACAACAACATTTCCTTCACAGCTCTTTTCCTCTCTTGGGCCGTAGCTCCCTCCCTGCATCACTCTATTCCAGACTGCTAACATTTTTAGGGTGAAAAAAGAGACAAAGTAGGTGTTGAGCAGTTAAGAAAGTGTTGAACAGGAGCAGGAAAGGAAGTGGAATTTTTTTTGTGGGGGGTGTTAGATGGCTCTGAAGGGGGCAGAGTTGGTCCAGCCATGAGGCAAGATGTCTTGGGCCAGCCCTGCTGGGGGACACTGTCATTTGACACCTCTCTCTCTCTCTCTCTCTCTCTCTCTCTCTCTCTCTCTCTCTCTCTCTCTCTTTCTGTCCTCTTAGATATTTTATTACTCGACCGACATCTTCAAAAAGGCCGGCTTGGACAAACCCATCTTCGCCACCATCGGGGCTGGCGCCGTGAACACGGTGTTCACCGTTGTTTCGGTAAGAACCTCCTGCTGCTGTATCCATGCCTGGCAAATGTTTTATTATAATTTTTTAAATTTATTATTGACTTACGAAAATTATACAGACAGCAAAACGAAGAAGCCTAAATTAACATTGCCTTCTACCAATAAGAAATAATAATAACTATTACAATAATGAAAATACTAAAAATACATTTACTTCCCCTTTTTGAACTTCTATTCTGGTTACAATATATTACTATTCTATAAGAATCTGTTATCTCCTTTGCTGTCCCATATCTTATTTTATTTCCCAAATTCAACCTAACCCTCCCCTCCTTCCCACTGCTTCCCTTCCCCCGTATGAGATTTTCCCATCATAATATTTTTTCTAGTTGCTTTAATAAAATAGAATAGCATGAAAACTGTTAAATTATAATTACTTCTTTTGTCCTTACATGCTTAACAATTGCCTATTAAGAGTTCTGCTTTAACATCATATTTCTTCATGTATTCCCCTATGCATTCCCATTCTGTATAGAATTTTTGATTGGAGCAGCCCCTGATTGATGCAGTCATTTTTGCCCGGCCAATCTTTATACGCATTTAATAAAAAGTAAAAATAGCAATAGTGGGACACGGGTGGCGCTGTGGGTTAAACCACAGAGCCTAGGGCTTGCCAATCAGAAGGTCAGCGGTTCGAATCCCCGCGACGGGGTGAGCTCCCGTTGCTCGGTCCCTGCTCCTGCCAACCTAGCAGTTTGAAAGCACCTCAAAGTGCAAGTAGATAAATAGGTACCGCTCCGGCAGGAAGGTAAACGGCGTTTCCGTGCGCTGCTCTGGTTCGCCAGAAGCAGCTTAGTCCTGCTGGCCACATGACCCGGAAGCTGTATGCCGGCTCCCTCGGCCAATAAAGCGAGATGAGCGCCGCAACCCCAGAGTCGTTCACGACTGGACCTAATGGTCAGGGGTCCCTTTACCTTTAATAATAGCAATATTATTTATAATATTATAATATTATAAGCATTGGGAACATAAAAGGAATTCCCCGGCATCAGGCCAGTCCCACCTAGCCCAGAATCCTATTCTCACAGGGGGCAGCCAGTTGCTTGTGGGAAACCCGCAAGCAGGATTCGAACTCAAGAGCACTTACGTGGTTTCCAGCAACAACATCTGGGGACCCACAGGTTGAGAAAGGCTGCGAGTTTGGACCAATGTGGTTGTCTCCCAGATGTTGCTTGTTGGACTACAACTCCCATCATGCATGACCATTGGGCCATGCTGCCTGCTGGGAGTTGGAGTCCACCAATCTCTGGAAGAATTGCCTCCTGCTCTGCAAGGCCTTTGACTGCCTGAACCCCTCTTTCCTTTTTTAGTTGTTCCTCTTCTCCACCTCTTTCTCTCTCTCTTTTTTTAACATTTTTACTAATTTTTTAACATATCAGTTCCAACAGTCATACGACATAACTTCTCATCTTATACAATGTTTTTAGACTTCCATCAACACCTCTGATGATTTTCTGTTCTCTGTCGCTTATTATGCATTTCTTAATTTCTATATTTCTGATAATTTCTGATTTATTTCCACAGGGCCTGTAAGACAGAGTTGTTCCGCCAGGCCTTTGGCTTGGAGCCAATTTGGTTCCCTCCCCCTCTTTCTTTTTCCTTTTTCCTTTCTCCTCCTGCGATGAGGCTACATTTTAATATATTTATGTTTCAATATTTTAATGTTCTAATTTAAATTTGTTTTGTAAGTTGTATTCTTTCAACTTGTTTTTATTATTGCTTGTTAGTCGCCCTGAACCCGGCCTTGGCTGGGGAGGGCGGGGTATAAATAAAAATTATTATGATTATGATTATATTACATTTAATTATCCTTAACTAATAATTCTCCTCATTATCTTTCTTGCAGTATTTCAAATAATTCACCTTACAAAACGTCTTGCAATCCTACTAGCGTAATCTGTTCATCACAATTGCTTCTCAAATAGTTCGCAAATTTACTCCAGTCTTCTGAGAATCTCTGGTCCCGCAGGTTTCGAATCCTTCCTGTTAATTTTATTTAACTCTGCATAGTCCATCAATTTCATCCTCCATTCCTCTTTCGTCGGTAGTTCTTCTCTCCACCTCTTTCTCACGACCGTCTTCATCTTTTCTTCTCTGCCCCAGGTGTTCCTGGTGGAGCGAGCCGGTCGGCGGACCTTGCATATGCTGGGTTTGGCGGGAATGGCCGTGTGTGCCATCCTTATGACAGTGGCCCAGGGTTTGACGGTGAGTAACTGGGCACAGGACATAACCCTTCATTGGCCTTAGGACAGCCTTCACCCGGCTGGTGCCCTCCAGCTACTTTGGACTACAAATCCCATCATCCGCAGCCAGCATTGCGCTGGCTCTGGATGATGGGATTTGTAGTCCAAAACAGCTGGAGGGCACCAGGATGCCCTAGGCCTATCCAGTGTTGATTTGACTCATCTTCTGTTAGGGCTATTTCATCTATGGGTCATCGTTTCCGCTCTCGCATACAGGGACGGATTTAGGTTTGATGAGGCTCTAAGCTACTGAAGGTAATGGGGCCCTTTGTATGTCCAGCTGTCCTTTGTCAACAACAAATTGTCATTGTTTTTCTGTGTTGAATATATGCTATATGGTAAGGTCCCCAGATTTACAAATCAGTACTCCATTGAAGTTGAAAAGTCTCCCCGGATTCATTGAAAAAAAACTGGTGACCTTACTATATGGTAATTTATGGACCTAATAGGTATCTAAAGCCATTTGCACACAACGAAGTATGTATTTTATCAAAGTAATTGTTACAACCAGTCCATGCAGAATGTAGGCACCTTCTATATAGAAAGGAGCAAACCAGTGATATTTTAGGGAGCAGGCTAGCAGGCGGGGCCCATGACTTACATCCCAGGAGCCTACACAACACAAAACACTGCTGCTGTATGTAGGTTTTGTTCTATCCGTTTTTTATCTTGTATTTTGGAAATGTACATCCAGGTTGTTTTTTTCCTTTACATTTTTTGGGGGCCCCCAAGAGAGTGGGGCCCTAAGCTATAGCTTGTTTAAAGGTAAAGGGACCCCTGACCGTTAGGTCCAGTTGTGGCCGACTCTGGGGTTGCGGCGCTCATCGCGCTTTACTGGCCGAGGGAGCCGGCGTGCAGCTTCCGGGTCATGTGGCCAGCGGGACTAAGCCGCTTCTGGCGAACGAGAGCAGCGCACGGAAACGCCGTTTACCTTCCCGCCGGAGTGGTACCTATTTATCTACTTGCAGTTTGAGGTGCTTTCGAACTGCTAGGTTGGCAGGAGCAGGGACTGAACAATGGGAGCTCACCCCGTCACGGGGATTGGAACCGCTGACCTTCCGATCGGCAAGCCCTAAGCTCTGTGGTTTCACCCGCATCCCTTATAGCTTGTTTAGCTTATACGTAAATCTGGCACCGCTCGCATATGCCTTGGACATAAAAGGCAAGATACTAGAGAGAGCCAGTAAGATACTTGAGAGCCAGTGTGGTGTAATGGTTAAGAGCGATAGACACGTAATCTGGTGAACCGGGTTTGCTTCCCTGCTCCTCCACATGCAGCCGCCAGGTGACCTTGGGCCATTCACACTTCTCTGAAGTCTCTCAGCCCCACTCACCTCACAGAGTGTTTGCTGTGGGGCAGGAAGGGAAAGGAGATTGTGAGCCGCTTTGAGACTTCTTAAAGGGAGTGAAAGGCGGGATATCAAATCCAAACTCTTCTTCTTCTTCTAGGGCGGAGAGGGTATCCCTGGCTTTTGCCATTGATTTCATTTTCCTAGTTTTAAAGTACAGTGGTGCCTCGGGTTAAGTACTTACAGTAATTCGTTCTGGAGGTCCATTCTTAACCTGAAACTGTTCTTAACCTGCGGCACCACTTTAGCTAATGGAGCCTCCTGCTGCTGCCACACCGCTGGAACACGATTTCTGTTCTCATCCTGAAGCAAAGTTCTTAACCTGAAGCGCTATTTCTGGGTTAGTGGAGTCTGTAACCTGTAGCGTCTGTAACTTGAGGTACATATTTTACATATGTATACGACACATTTGGTCGCGAGCGGGTTGACGCAGCGCCTCCCATTTCTCTCCACGCACCGCAGGAACGTGTGCCGGCAATGAGCTACCTCAGCATGGTGGCCACCTTTGGTTTTGTGGCGTTCTTTGAGATCGGCCCGGGACCCATTCCCTGGTTCATTGTGGCGGAGCTCTTCAGCCAAGGTCCCCGCCCGGCTGCCATGGCCGTCGCCGGCTTCGCCAACTGGACTTGCAATTTCATCATTGGGATGAGCTTCCCCTCGATCGAGGTGAGTTTCAGCCGCTAGCCCTTATATAGACTCTTGAAATCGCCCACCCTGTAGTCCAAAACATCATACCTACATCACAGAAGGAGGCAGTCTTCAGCAGAAATCCTGTCTGCCAGGATACCTGATAATGGTCACTGATTACCTGCATTACCTGGGCAGCCTGACCATTCTTTTGTGATGGTTAATACTTTACGTCCTGAGTCCAGGTCACAAGCTCACCCTATTCATACACAAATGTGCCCTTAAGACAGGATTTGTAAGTGAAAAGACAATTTTCCCCATTTTCCTGCCTTACTGCAGAGGATTATTTGGGAGAGTCAAAATGGCTTCAGGATTGCTCTCTGATACTATTTCAGACACATGGTTGTGTTTGCCTTGTACATTTAGGAACATTTACTTGATATCTGGGACACAGGTGGCGCTGTGGGTTAAAGCCTCAGCGCCTAGGACTTGCTGATCGAAAGGTCGGCGGTTCGAATCCCTGCTGCGGGGTGCGCTCCCGCTGCTCGGTCCCAGCGCCTGCCAACCTAGCAGTTCGAAAGCACCTCCGGGTGCAAGTAGATAAATAGGGACCGCTTACCAGCGGGAAGGTAAACGGCGTTTCCGTGTGCAGCTCTGGCTCGCCAGAGCAGCGATGTCACACTGGCCATGTGACCCGGAAGTGTCTCCGGACAGCGCTGGCCCCTGGCCTCTTAAGTGAGATGGGCGCACAACCCCAGAGTCTGTCAAGACTGGCCCGTATGGGCAGGGGTACCTTTACCTTTACCTTACTTGATATCTGAGACCTATGTGTGACGCGGCAGCTAAAAAAGCCAATGCAATTCTGGGCTGCATCAATAGGAGTATAGCATCTAGATCAAGGGAAGTAATAGTGCCACTGTATTCTGCTCTGGTCAGACCTCACCTGGAGTACTGTGTCCAGTTCTGGGCACCACAGTTCAAGAAGGACACTGACCAACTGGAACGTGTCCAGAGGAGGGCAACCAAAATGGTCAAAGGCCTGGAAATGATGCCTTATGAGGAACAGCTAAGGGAGCTGGGCATGTTTAGCCTGGAGAAGAGGAGGTGAAGGGGTGATATGATAGCCATGTTCAAATAGATAAAAGGATGTCACATAGAGGAGGGAGGGAGAAAGGTTGTTTTCTGCTGCTCCAGAGAAGCGGACACGGAGCAATGGATCCAAACTACAAGAAAGAAGATTCCACCTAAACATTAGGAAGAGCTTCCTGACAGTAAGAGCTGTTCGACGGTGGAATTTGCTGCCAAGGAGTGTGGTGGAGTCTCCTTCTTTGGAGGTCTTGAAGCAGAGGCTTGACAACCATATGTCAGGAGTGCTCTGATGGGGTTTCCTGCTTGGCAGGGGGTTGGACTCCATGGCCCCTGAGGTCTCTTCCAACTCTATGATTCTATGATTCTACCTTAGAATTATTATAACAGGGTGGTTTCCCCGTCCTCGGAGGCTCAGGGGGTGACGTGTATGAGAACAGGGCCTTCTCTGTGGCGGCCCCTAAGCTGTGGAGCGCTTGAGGTCCTGCGCCGTTCGAGACCTGGCAGGGCTACAGTTTCTCACGCTCTCCTCTTCCTCCTCCTTGCAGGGAGCCCTCCACTCGTACGTCTTCCTCATCTTCGCAGCCCTTCTCTTTGTGTTCTTGATCTTCACGTACATCAAGGTTCCCGAGACGCGAGGCCGCACCTTCGACCAGATCGCCGCTACATTCCGACGGACGCCATCTTTGCTAGAACGAGAGATCAAGCCGTACACGGAACTGGACGAACTGAGCCCGGACGCCCATGAATGATAGGGTTTGGGCAGGCGGCGAACCCTAGCGCCCAAAGGACACGGCAAATGTGGACCGTGGTGTTCAGGGTAGCTGGCAAGAGGTACCAGGATCTGCCTAGCACTTTAATGGTGCCACAAGCCTTACTGGCGCGTGGTCAGAGTTGAACCCTATTTTTTTCTTTGTTTTCATTAGGTCAGTTTTTAGCCTGGATGCGTTTTTAACTTCTTCTTTTTTAAGAAAGAAAGGAAAAACATTAATAAAAAGCAGGGTGGGCAATGTGGGGCGTGGGGGACACAGGCCCCTCGCCCCACTTTCTTTGTTTCGGAGGACAAGAAGCTCGTGGCGTCGAGCCAGGAGCCACGAGTTCCGATTCTGTAAATAAAGGATCGTGGGGGATTTGCACTGAGAGCGGACGCCCTGGGAGGCTGAGGTGCTGTTGAGATCCAGGAAACACATTCTCCCCGAAAGCAAAGTTCAAAGGCAGAGGCTGAATTTGAAAAAGGGGAGGTGGGGTGGAAGTAATAATTCTGAGGACAGCGACTAAATTAATCTTCTCACCGATTTCCGGGTTATTCATATGCTGACTCCATTTCCGCATCGAGCCAGGGCTCAGCCCTGACTTACACAAGCAGCTGAGAAAAGAGTGCCCCAGAACATGTGCTGAGTTCTTTCCCGCTCACACCCTATGGAGCCACGCTCAGGCCTCTCCCATCACCCCGATTTGGGGTGTGGGGAGGGGTCAGGGCTTTTATGCCCGAGGGCAGACCCATCTCCTTCTAGAAATTAAGAACTGGTGGGTGGGTATGAATAAAAACATCCCTGGATGCTCATGGAGATGTAATATGGTCAGTAGTGATGTTGCTGGGGTCTCAAGCCCCCCCAAAAACCATTTCCGCCTGCACCGTGGTTGCCTAGCAACAGCAACAATGGCTCCCTTGGCCGTGTTTAGCAACCACCATGTGTGTTGCCTAAACACTCCTCTGTTGAGGACTCGGTGGCGGGGTGAAGTAGGGCAAGGGGGTCAGGATACAGCTCAGAACGGGAAGTAAGGGCACAGACCAAGGCCCCATGCACTTTAAATCAGTGTTGGTTATGGGAACTGTAGTTTTCTAATGGTGCCGAATCATTGGGAAACCCCCCCAGGTCCATTCCCAGAGTAGTTTAACAATCAATTCCTCTTCATGGAGGACTCTGGGAATTGTAGTTCCGGGACAGGGACTAGCGGGGTCTCCTAACGACGCTCAGCATCCGTTACAAACTACAGCTCCCGGGATCCTTGGGGGGCAGCCATGACTGTTTAAATTGGCATCAGTTGTGTTTTCAACGTTGCATAGCGTGACTGTGGCCTAAGAGTAGGTGCAGAGAGGAGGAGGTGTCACCCATTCTCCAGCTTTGAATGTCAAGGCCATCTCGACGGATACTCCCAACCAGTGGCGTAGCGTGGGGGATGCAGGGGGGGCCAGCCGCACCGGGCGCAACATCTGGGGGGGCGCGCTCGCCGCCTCCGGAGTCGCCGAAGAGCCTCGGGTGCAGGCTGTAGCAGAGCCCCATGTCTCGCGGAACCGACGAGCTGTGCGCGCGTCCGGGCTGAAGGCGTCCGGCAGGCAGCGGCTCTTAGCGGGCCCCGCGCGCCAGGGAGCCCCTCCTCACAGCCCCGCTGCTGGGCCATGTTGCATTTTCCTCGCCTCTCTGCCCTCCTCCTCCTCCAGGCAAGCGGCGTCGTTTGGGCGGCAGCGCCAGCGGCAACTCGCCTCAGATCACCTGACACAGACCCGCCACCGCTGCCGTGGCTACCTTACCGTAAATACCCCAGCCCAGGCAGCAGCAAGAAGAAGCTGGCAGCGGCGGCAGGTTAGGGGTTAGGGGGTGCAAATTACTTGCCTTGCCCCGGGTGCTGACAACCCACGCTACGCCGCTGCCCCCAACAGCTTATTCTGCAGTTCTGGAACTCCCTCCTGCGAGGAATATTAAACCAGTGGCAAGGCCACTTGCGGAGGATGTTACAGCAATCACTCCCTGGTCTCATGGTTGCTTTGGTTAGCGTGACGGCACAGAGAAATGCAAACTGCCACACGCCATGAATAAACCAAGAGGTCTCACTATGAGCAGAATCTAAAGTTACGTGGGTGGACCTGTGTAACGGGATTTCACCTCCTTCCATCTACTCCAGAGGGTCCCGCAAACCTCCCAGATTATGAGGAAGCAGTGAAACGATGGGGACATCCCATCATGGAAGCCTGTTGCTCTCAAGAGCGCGTGGACAGCGCATAGAACCCTGTGGTTTATAGGGCTCTACGAATGGTCCATAGCAGTTCAAAAAGGCTTCTCGTGTGAAGAAGAGAATCTGCTGCAAGGATTTCCCCTTCCTTTATTTCAGTGTGGCTTCCAAATATATAGCTTGGTTTTCTGGAAGGTGAAAAGGTAATTTGCTTGCAAAACAAAAATGGAGGAGAGAAAGAACTCCAGGAAGGCCTCTTGGTCCATTGCAACCTGAGCTGGTGGGAAGTTGTAGTCTAAATTATCTGAAGGGCAGCAGGTCGAGAAAGGCTGGTGTACATGGCCACTGTCTTAAAATTGCAATAGCACTCACCTGAGATGTGCCGGAACTGAGTTCCAGATGGAAAAATGTCCTGGCCTCACCAGTTACGAAGCCCAACCCCACACCCTACCTCAAGGGCAATACTTGGGAAGGTGAAATAACAAGTTCTCTTCTAGGCAGAACAGCTGCAAGGATATGTATTTATATCGTTTGGCATTAATCGTAAATGGCAAGTATTAAATCGCAGGGAACCTGGCTAACCTAGTCGTTTTCAGGTATTGCCAAACTGGTTTGAAACCATTGGTGGTTTTCACCCTGAGCCTCGCAAGGACATCTTTGAAAACACGCTGAGCGTGGGAACACAGGGTTTCTTGGCTGGGAGCGATGGAAATTATAAAGGGATTTTAAAGTTGTAGAACAGGGCCCGTGAAGCTGTGCCATCGGGAGTCCACACCATCTTAGCAATCCAGAATTGAACACGTGTAGTGAACTTTCTAGTGGTTTGAGCTTTGCACTGATTCTTCAGCACTTTTCACCATGGCACTTAAACCCCATGGTGGGTTAGGACTACTTTTCTATTAAAGGTGGGCTTTTAAAACAAGAGCAAATGGACTGCATCACTCCATAGGCTACGTTAGCCACCCAGCACTCAAAATACTAAATGGAAGCAAGAAAGGGGGGGAAAAGGACACCCACTTTGTAAAAAGGGATTTCCTCGGGACTGTGCAAAGGATTCTGTTTTCTGTGTATTTAATCGGAGGAAGAGATTCTCGAGATTACAGGCATGTTTGTGTGTGCGTGCGCATGATAATGTTTGTATTTCCAAGAAAAAATATTTGTATATAAAGAATAGACTCTTATACGGCTGTTGCTTGCTTTACATTTGTTCTCTCTCGTTCTAAATTTTTAATGCATAAGCAATCTGTTCCAAAAGGTAAAAGGAACAGGATAGTTCGAAATGCCACACAGATAATAGGGGAGTTGAGTCTGCGCCGCTACTTCTTAATATTTTCCTTCTCCAAAGTCTGAATCCTGGCACTCCGTAGCTAGAGAGACGGGCCTTCCAACTGCCCCTGCTTTTCTGGAAAGGTTAACAATGCCACAAGCTTCTTTAGTGATTGATCACTTGATCACTGTGACCTGTTCCTCAACTTTCAAGGAATATTTTGCCCTATGTTGCACAACTCCCTATTTGCTCAAGCCCAGGGGTCAGCAGACTTTTTCAGCAAGGGGCCGGTCCACTGTCCCTCAGACCTTGTGGGGGGCCGGACTATATTTAACAGGGGGGAATGAACGAATTCCTATGCCCCACAAATAACCCAGAGATGCATTTTATATAAAAGCACACATTGTAAAAACACAGATTCCCGGACCATCCGTGGGCCAGATTTAGAAGGCGATTGGGCCGGATCCAGCCCCTGGGCCTCAGTTTGCCTACCCATGCTCAAGCCCATTGCTGGACGTATTTTTGCATATGAGCAAAGAAACTGGCTGTACTCTCCCACCCGCAAAAAGTCAGTTTTTGCCAAAGAGAGCAACTGAGGCTGCTTAATTTTGCTGGGCCTTTACAGTACATGAAGATACAGGGTTGTTTTGGCTTAAACCATGTCACCGGCCCATGTACTCTAGCGGTGTCTACTTGAATTAACGGCAGCTCCCATGTCTTTTACCCCAAGACTTCCTGCATGCATACAACACCCTCCACTCCTGAGCTAAGTGGCTCCTTCCCAGGGACTTAAAATTGAGATTATCCCAGCAAAAAAAATGATGTTTCAGTTATGTTGGACTCCACAATGTCTTTACAGGAAGGTATTATTTATTACTGGTAGATGCTGTTAGTGCAATGCTGCAAACGCCACGTTGAGGCGTATGATGTGGGCATGTCCAGTGAGATGTTCAAGATGTTGACAATGACACAAGAACCTCGGAGTGGATAAGACCAAAGACCCGTGAAATCTAGTATTCTGTTCCCATGGTGAGCAATCAGCTGCTTCTGGGACGCATGCAAGCAGGACCTCAAGAACTGGTATTCAGAAGTAGACTAATGAGGGCATCTAGCCATCGCAGCTAGTAGACACCAACAGCCCTGTCTTCCATGATTTTGTCTTAATTCCCTTTTAAAGGCATCCAACTGTGCTCACACTATAGATTTGTGGTTTTATCTATGCACTGTTGGAAAACAGTAGTTCCTTTTGCCTGTCCCAACATTCAGGTTCCTTGGTTGACCTTCCTTGGGTTCTGGAAAAGGAGACAAACTTTTCACTTTCCTCAAGCCACACATAATTTTTTACACCTCTGATCATGTCAACTCTTGCTCACTTTTCCAAATTAAAAGCCCCAAATGTTCCAGCCTTTCCAGTTCCTTCCACAATGCCATCTCTGAGATGCAGAGACTAGAACAGTACAGAGTGTTCCATGCATTAGCACACCATAGATTTAAGGATTTACAATATTGGCAGTTGTATTTTTGATCTTTTCCCTAATGCTCCCTAACAGAGCTTGCTTTGTGTATATCTGAAGCTGAATTCATTTTTGCCCCAATGTGCATTACTTTTATCATAATCAATTTATTAATTGCTTTCTAAACAACCCTCTCAAGTGATGCATTCTAAATTTAAAAATAGTTTAAATTGAGCCACATTTTAATGGCCTGCCCACCCCAGATTAGAGATCCTTTTGAAGCACTTTACAATCCCTTTCTCATTTTTTCAGCTTTGATTTATTTGCATTAGATACTGCTGACCTCTAAACTCCAGATCTATGAATGTTAAAAAGCATAAATCCAAATTCAGATCCTTGGGGCACCCCACTTCTTACAGCCCTCCATGGGCAGAACTGCCCATTTAATTCTACTCCTACTTTAAGAGGACCTGTTATCCGCTCCCATGGCTGTGAAATTTGGTGAGAAGTCTTTTGGACTTCCAAAAAGCTTTTGACAAGTACACAACAAGTGGCATTCAGCCAGGTCCTCCTCAGAGGAAAACCACCGAAATTAATGAACCTAAGATAGTAATGTCCATTAACGGCACCAGGCTAGACAGGACTTCCCTTTGCAGAAGTGATGCCGATTCTTTTTCCGCAAGACTTCTGTTTCCTTGAAAATTTCGACTTTAATCAAAACATACATTAAGTTTTCCAGAACGCACATTGAGCAAAGTGGCCTGTAATATCCTGGGCTCCCTTTTGTTAAAAAAAACAAACCCACTTGTGTTACAGTGGTCACTTTCCTGTTTTCAGGTTCCAACACCAAAATTAAAGAGACAAGTTACGTATTTGGTGGAAAACCATAAATTTCACATTTTAGTTCTTCTAGAACTCTGGGGTAGGATATGTTTTGGACCCAGTGGTTTGTTAGCAACCGTGGTGAAACACACCGGACTTGGGCTTCGCTCCAGGACAATGATTTTGGACACTACCAGTGGTTACTTAGGTCTGATGCTTTCCTGCTCACCACATTAGCAGGAACAGCAACTTCCTTTCTGCAAAAACACTCCCTTGGGAAGCCGTAAATTAAGTAAATGTAAATTCCTTTCATAGGCTGACGGAGAGTCCTGCTACTACAATAACCACTACATTACTGTCTGCACTTGAGGAAGTTAGGTGCCACCTTTCTAATAATTTAGAAGCCTCTTTTTAAAAAGCAGCCTAGTGTGGGGCTGGTGCCCCCTATGCAGTGGCGTAGCATGGGTTGTCAGCACCCGGGGCAAGGCAAGTAATTTGCGCCCCCTAACCCGTGGATTTGCGCCCCCTAACCCGTGGATTTGCGCCCCCTAACCCTAACCCCCAGACGTTGCGCCTGGTGCGGCCGGGCCCCCCCTGCACCCCCCCACGCTACGCCACTGCCCCTATGGCATTCTCCCGACTCCTGGACAATCTCTGACCTCTATCCACCCAAACATCAGTTACGGCCCCTCTGCATAGTACTAAGCAAGCAGCAACACTTGGTGCCAGGAACTATTCTCCGCTTCCTCCAAGTTATTTTTAAGTATTATGGGGTAGGTCTTAGGATTCCTTAAGATCTAGATCGTCCACAAATGCCCTCACCAAGAGCTGTGGGGTAAAGGACAAAGCAGCACCTTAAGGCAACATTTATTTCCTTGTGGGGGGGGGGGAGAGAAGAAAACACAAGGGACACAAAGTCTGTGCAATTTTTCTTTTTACTGACGCCCAAACTGCACACAATGGTTCACACAGGGTGTTCTTCAACAACGGGGGAGAAAAAAGTTAACTGAAGATTCAACAGCCAGTTTATTTTTCTCAAACTGGCAAAGCTGTGGGAAGAGGGAAGACAAACCCCTCAGAAGGTTTTTAAAGCAAAGCGAGTTATCTTTTTGGTCAAATTCCCCCCCTCGGGTTTACTAATTTTTTTTTTCACATTCAGGGCTTCAACAGCAGCAAAGGGGGTATTGGTGAAGTTTGGGGTCTCTTCAAGTGCAGGATGAGGTAACTTGGGTTGTAGGCACATTGAGGACACCTGTGGAGGGGGGAAAGATGTGGTCAGAGGCAGAAGGAGAAGCTGGAAGCAGCAGCCTTCAGGGAGCAGACGTTGTGGGGATGCATTTGCAGAATAGGACATAGGGCTGCTATTCCCACAAGGTAAACACCAAGCTCTAGCAGACGTACAGAAGTTATGGGGGCATAATAATAATAATTTTATTTGTACCCCGCCCATCTGGCTGGGTTCCACACTCTGAGCGGCTTCCACAAAGACCAAAAATACACTAAGATATCACACATTAAAAACTTCCCTGAACAGGGCTGCCTTAAGATGTCTTCTGAATGTCAGGTAGTTGTTTTTCTCTTTGACATCTGGTGGGAGGGCGTTCAACAGGGCGGGTGCCACCACCGAGAAGGCCCTCTGCCTGGTTTCCTGTAGCTTTGCTTCTCACAATGAGGGAACCGCCAGAAGGCCCTCGGCGCTGGACCTCAGTGTCCGGGCAGAACGATGGGGGTGGAGACGCTCCTTCAGGTCTACTGGGCCTTTGAGACCGTTTATGGCTTTAAAGGTCTGCACCAACACTTTGAATTGTGCTCAGAAATGTACTGGGAGCCAATGCAGGAATGCAAGTTTCAAGCATCAATGTTTCCCACAAGAAAACCTTGAAAATTGTAGTTTATGGTGAGAAACAAAAGTCAGTCTGAATTTTCAGCAAGAAGTGTTAATCCCTCTTCTCAGAGATAACCCCTCAAGCCTCTCAAAGCATCCTCTTGTGCCTTTGAGAACTTAGAATTAATTCAGGAGGTTTGACTTCTTCCTTTGCCATGCAGCTCTTAAATGCTAAAAAGCTCCCTTTCAGAAGAGGCCAAAAACCAGAGATGGGTCCCAGCACATCTTGCCATCTTTACTTGTTCTTCACTTCTGAAATCATATGCCCAGAGAAGCGCTATGGCACAACAGTAGGAAGGGGAAGAAAAACTAGCTTGCTTCAGGGATTTAGAAGTTTCCATTCAGACTGTTTCCTAGCAGATGTAAGGCACACAAGTGCATCAAATTTAGAAATCAGACTGCTAACCTTTTAAATCTCATCCAGCTATTAGCAGGGCTTGAGCCAATTTCTCTGGCTAACCCAAATCACAGGGTTGCTGTGAGGATAAAATGGGGAGGGGAGACCACTTATGCACTACCTGGGTTCCTCAGATGGCACAACACAAATGTAATAAATCAACAACATCTCTGTTCAGTTTTAGCATTCCTGCCCAGGCATCCTTACCAGATCACAGCTCTTGGCATCCCCTCACCGTGTGCAGGTTCATCACGCCAGTAGGGCTGGGGCCAGCTCTCCCCCAGGCTCAGGTGTTGAGATCTGCAAAGAAAAAATAGCCCTGCTGACAAGCCTGTCCCTTTCTGTACTAATAACTTTGCTTCTCTGAAGTTAACTCACGGAGGACACCGTGTGGCAAAGGAAAACATGACAGAGTGCCAGAAAGACTTAATGGCTCTTAGCCAGGGGTCAGCAAACTTTTCCAGCAGGGGGCCGGTCCACTGTCCCTCAGACTTTGTGGGGGGCCAGACTATATTTTGAAGGAAAAAAATGAATCCCTATGCCGCACAAATAACCCAGTGATGCATTTTAAATAAAAGCACACATTCTACTCATGTAAAAACACCAGGCAGCCCCCACAAATAACCCAGAGATGCATTTTAAATAAAAGGACACATTCTACTCATGTAGAAACATGCTGATTCCTGGACCATCCACAGGCCAGATTTAGAAGGCGATTGGGCCGGATCCGGCCCCGAGGCCTTAGTTTGCCTACCCATGGTCTTAGCCATAAGCAGCATAGCATTTCGGGTTCCATATACAGTGGTACCTTGGGTTACATATGCTTCAGGTTACAGACTCTGCTAACCCAGAAATAGTACCTCGGGTTAAGAACTTTGCTTCAGGATAAGAACAGAAATCGCATGGCGGTGGCATGGCGGCAGCAGGAGGCCCCATTAGCTAAAGTGGTGCTTCAGGTTAAGAACAGTTTCAGGTTAAGAACGGACCTCCGGAACGAATTAAGTACATAGCCAAAGGTACCACTGTACTGACAAAAGATGCAGCCTGCATTAACCAGAATTCATTCACCTTGGTTTACAACACGGAGAGGCAAAATCTATGCCCCCTCGCCACATGCCGTAGGACTGCAACTCCCGGCAGCCCCTATCCAGGAACATCTCTGGTTAGAATAGGGTTTCCTTGCTTCTGTGAATTTGTCCTGGGAACGGAGGACTCAAAGGGAACTAAGAGGCTTTCACTGCCAGCATCTACTTACATCCACAAGCTGTTGCTGGATCTCCGGCAGCGGCTGGGAGGGACTCTCCTGGGCTGGGGAAGCAGGCTTGCTGGCTTCCACCACTGCTTCTTGAGCCATCGCAGGTGTGCTAGTGGCAGGGGTGTCTCCACCAGCAGCAGCAGAGCTCGGAGCAGGCTGCTCTTTGGTAGCTGTGGTAGCCTTAGGCAGGAAAAAAAAGCGGGGTTGGGTTTCTGAGTAGAGGCTGGCGTTGACACGCAGGCCATTTTTATGTTCGGTAGATGAATGCACATCCAGAGTGCGCAGTTCCTTGGGATCTACAGAAACCTAGCTCAGTTTATGGATGCCCCTCACCTATATGTCAAAGTAAGGCACAGGATCTTGCCCATCGCACAGCCCTTCTGAACAGTGAGTGGGAGATTTGGATACTGAGAAAGAACAAGGCAGCTTTGCCACGTCAGCAAGGCAGAGATAATAATAATAATAATAATAATAATAATAATAATAATAATAATAATAATAATAATTTATTTGTACCCCGCCCATCTGGCTGGGTTTCCCCAGCCACTCTGGGCGGCTTCCAAGAGACCAAAATACACTAAAGTGTCACACATTAAAAACTTCCCTGAACAGGGCTGCCTTATGATGTCTTCTGAATGTCAGGTAGTTGTTTATCGCTTTGACATCTGATGGGAGGGCGTTCCACAGGGCGGGCGCCACTACTGAGAAGGCCCTCTGCCTGGTTCCCTGTAACTTGGCATCTTGCAGGGAGGGAACCGCCAGAAGGCCCTCAGAGCTGGACCTCAGCATCCGGGCAGAACGATGGGGGTGGAGACGCTCCTTCAGGTCTACTGGGCCTTTGAGGCAGTTTAGGGCTTTAAAGGTCAACACCAACACTTTGAATTGTGCTCTGAAACGTACTGGGAGCCAAGAGAGATTTCTTTCTTTAGCAGAACCATGTTTGCATTGTTTACATTTCTTGCAAGGGTTGAGCATAGGAGCCATGGGTATAAATAAAGCAAACGACAGGGGCACCTCCCCACCCCAGTAAAAAAGGAGAAAGAGAGGGAGTTGGAAGTGAAGGAGATTCATTTTGCCTCCCTGCTTTGTAATATCCCACAGTTGGGTCAAATAAATTTGTAAGTAAGCACTGGCTATATTTTACCTCTTTTCAAATTACTTGTACTTCCATTTAGGAGAGAAGACTGCAATTAGCCTGTTTCAAACCCCACTGCCTTAAGTAGTTTAGCCCATGTTTACAGTGTACAGAACACATTGCTTTGTAGATCTTTTAAGCCAATGGTTGCAGAATTATCTAGAGAGCTTTGGGGAGCAAGTTTCTTGCTGTTCAGAGCATTTGATGAACACTTGGGTTAAGATAAAGAACCTACTCTCTTTAGATTATTATTTATTACTTTTTAAATTTCAACATATTTTATTATTCCAAAAAGCAAAAAACACAAGAGAAAGAAAAATCTCTTTAGATTATGTTTTACCAGGGGATGCCTTTATTTTTAACTGATGTGAGCTGCTTTGGGAGTTGCTAACTCTCTGAAACAAACCAAAAACGTAGCAAAGAAATACAAAAATAAATAGATAAGGCTTCCCGTCTATCTCAGCCATTGAACTTTTAACAAATGCACTAAACAAGGTCGTGTTCTAGAGCTTCCAAAGTGACTGAGACAGAAGAACAGAGGCTGGTATTGATGGCTAGAGATCCCATCCTATCCATCAGTAGGATCAATCAGTAGTCCCTGGATCTCACCTCAGTTGCAGTCTGGCGGGCGGCAGCTGTTTGCTGGCGCCTGCGCTGGAAGTAAGGTCGGTTGCGCTGGCGCTGGGGCTCAGGACGGATGCCGTCTGCTGGGGCTTGTGCCGCCTTTGTCTCGCCATCTCCTCCCTCAGTGGTGGGCTGCTGCGGTGGGCGGGGGCGGAAAGGTCTGGAAAGGCAAAGGATAGTCACACTCTGCTTATGGAGCAGCCTCCTCCCAGATGAAATCAGGTCGCTCCTCACTCTGGCTATGCTCAGGCATAATTTGAAAACTCACCTTTGCGTTCAGGTCTTTGGAGTATGGTTGGTCTCAGGGCTGTATTACCTGCTGCTGCTTTTGTTGACGAAGATCAGTTTGTGGCTTAAAAGTTTTTTATGATTAACGCATTGTTTTATGTTGTTAGCCACCCCATTCTCCCTTCTGGGACAAAGGGCAGGATATAAAGAATATCATGAAAACATTAAAGGAAGACTTAGTGGCTGAAAGGAAGCAGGAGGTTATTTAGCAACATGGCTTAAGAACTTAAATAGCAAACTCCTTGTAAACGGCAGCTCCTCAAATGGGAGGTGGGGGAGAAAAGCAATTGGAAGAGGCAGCAGATTTCAAAGCAGAATGTGCATCTCCTCTTAAAACTGTTTATGAGATACTAGCTGAATTGACCTTTTCCCATCCCTTTCAAAAATGCACCTTGCAGAGAGCTGTCGTTTCCATCCTGGAAAAGCAGAGGAGCTGCCATATACAGTTGTACCTTGGTTTTCAAACAGCTTAGTTCTCAAACGCTTTGGCTCCCGAACGCCGCAAACTGTTCTGGTTTGCGAACTATTTTTGGAAGCCGAACGTCCGACGGGGCTTCCGCTGCTTCCGAACATTTTGCAACGGACTTGCAGAATGGATTCTGTTTGACTTCCAAGGTACGACTGTACTCCCCTTATTCCTTTAAACACTATGCTGTTCCTTGAAGAGTAAGGAAGGTTCTCTTGTACATCAGGTGAACAGCATACGGAGAGGACACCTGCCTAAATAACCCTACTCTTTGCTTCGATCATATGGATATAGGTCCCCAGAAGGGATGTTGTGAAGAGAAAGATGGTTTGTAACTGAAATACCAGCCTTGTTGTTACTGGTTGAAGTCACAGACAGGATGGTGCTGCCTGCAGCTTTACCTGCGGTATCTGGGACGGAAGCGAGGGGCTGGGGCTCTCTCACCAGCCTGGATCTGCTGTTGCTGATCTCCCTCAGGCTGGGTGGCATCTTTGGGTTCTGTGCTTTCACTGCCCTGAGGGAGAAATATCACAATGCCTTCAGTTCCTCGGGGTATTATCCCAAACTGCTCTTACCCCAAGGCCAGAAGAGCCACTTAGAACCATTGGTACAAAACACCTACAGCCAAGGATGGCAGGTGAACAAATGCCAGGGTACTGGAAGAAGCAAAGACCACCAGTGTCGAAGCAATGATGTCTTCAACATCAACTTCACTGGACTGGTCATGTTCAGATGTCTGATTATCGTCTTCCAAAGCAACTACTCTATTCTAAACTTAAAAATGGAAAGCGTAATGCTGGTGGTCAACAAAAGAGGTTCAAAGACTCTCAAGCCAATTTTTTATTATTATTATTATAAACACTGACAACTGGGAAACACTAGCCAGCGAGCGCTCCAATTGGAGAACAGCCTTTACCAAAGGTGTCATGGGCTTTGAAGACACTTGAACTCAGGATGAAAGGGAGAAATGTGTTAAGAAGAAGGCACGCTTGGCAAACCCTCACCGTGATCAACTCCCACCCATAAACCTATGTCCCAACTGTGGAAGGACGTGTGGATCCAGAACTGGCCTCCACAGTCACTGTTAAGAGTGTGTTCAGGGAAGACCATCTAACTCAGCTACAAGTGATCGCCAAAGAAGATCATGGCTCAGTGGTGAAGGCCATTTGCCACAATGACATTCTATACAAATTCACTTATGTGTAGGGCTGACTTTTGTGTGTGAGTGAGAGATCACAAAGGGTTCCTCCCACAGTGGCTGGAAAAAGACTAGATACTCTGCTTCTCCCACCTCTCAGCAGGTTCTCGAGAGAATTCCAGCCCCACAGAGGACTCACTTCTGCTGGCTGGGCCTGCTGCTGCTGGGCTTGAGCCCTAGGCCCTCGCACAAATCTCCGGCGGAAGAAAAATGGTGGGGGGCGCCTCCTTCGGGGGCGCTGCTGTACAGCATCATCAGCCCTCTCCCCCTCGCTGACCGTCTCTGCGGCCCCTTCTGTCCGGGTGGCATCCTGTGGCTGTTGGGCCTGCCGGGGCCTGGGGATGAACCTGCGAAAGCGGCGGCGGTTGGGAGCATAGCGGCTGCCCTTCACAGGAACACCGCCTGGGCCCGTCACATTGGCCGCCTCAGCCCCCTGCAAAAGAAAACAAGGAACAAAAGGAGTGGGGAGAGACTCTTCCATCCCAGTCTTCAACGGCTGGAAGGCTAGTGCCACAGCTCTTACCTTCTCTCCTTCCACAACATCAAACTCCACCGTTTCCCCGTCTCCCACACTTCGGAGGAATTTACGGGGGTTGTTCCTCTTAATTGCAGTCTAGTAAAGTGCAGAGAAGACAACATGAACTTTTCGGGAAGGCGATGTAACTCATGCTACATTCTCAAGTTTCTACCAATTCCCAAGTTAAACCCTTTTGTAAGCTCCACCAACCAACTATTTTGGCTACACCAAGTTTCTGGGATGCAGCATCGCTCTTCCTTGAGGAGTGGGGAAGAAAGCAAATACCTTATTCCCATCAAACCGTTACAGATAATGCACAAGAACTATACACTAACTGAATTAACAAACTCTCAAACAATTGGAGATAGCTCTTGTCAATGTTCTTTTATAACGACCAGCAATTAGGAATGCAGGCTTATTTGGCTACTGATGCAAGTTTTAAGAACAGAATATTCTCCAAACCATGTACATAGACAGAGTAGTCCAAGAAGAACCATATTGCTTGAGGTTTCAATATTTTAATGTTGTATTTAACTTTGTTTTTAAGTTGTAATCATTCAACTTGTTTTTATTATTGCTTGTAAACCGCTCTAAGCCCGGCCTTGGCTGCGGAAGGGCGGGGTATAAATAAAAATTATTATTATTTAATGGACATCTGATCATCTAAAGAGAAGGATTTAGGGGGTCTCTCTTTAATTCAAATAATGATTTCCACATCTAGGAAATTTCCTCTAGGAAATCCAGCAGAGCGCCATAATTCAGATTTCTGTTTGCTAACTTATTTACCACATGGAACGAGCTTGTGGTTGAGATACAAGCCTACAGCATAACAGAGAAGAGGGCAAAGAGAATGAAATTTAGTGTGTTTCTTACCTGGTGCACAAACACATCCTCCTTGGTATCATTCCTGTATTGAGGGAAGGAGAGGGAGACAAAGCTCAGAATACGCGGAGGGTGAGAGTTCTGGATTTCATGTACGCCAAATGAGGGCTCAAATTAGGGAGTGGGGAGGTATGAGTTCTACAATCCTCTCCCAATTTTAGCCAGATCCCATCTCCCACAGCTTGGAGGCAGGGAAGTAACAAAAGGTTTGTGGGGGGTAAAACTCCATCTGACCCTGCTGCAATTTGAGTAACATGCCCAGCACCCACAACACAACTTTAATGTGTCTACTCCTATACCAGCCTACGGTCACGGTCACTACCACCATACCCACTTGGTACCTCTTCAGCTGGGACAGGCACCCAGCTAACCTAGTCTGAGGAAGCTGAGAGAAATGAGACACAGACATTGTTTTCCGCAAACGTAAAAGGAGAACCATAACTGATCAGTTACAGGTAGGTGTTGGTCTGCCGTAGTTGAAACAAACAAAAATTCCTTCCAGTAGCACCTTAGAGACCAACTAAGTTTGTTATTGGTATGAGCTTTCGTGTGCATGCACACTTCTTTATTTTGTTTTCATAACTGATCAGGTGATGATGCATGTGATAGCTATTAAGTTTCTACTGTATATTATGAGAAGTTTGAAATTCAGAATACAGAAATTCCCAGTCTGACAACAGGTCTCATTTAAGTTAAGCACTGCTGTCTCTCTCTCTCTCTCTCACACACACACACACACACACACACCATCTGAAAGCTTCTAGCTCTCTGCTCTATCAGCTTCACCAGAAATCCATGCTATTAGTATTAACAGTGGCTTTCTGCTGGCATAGCCAATTCCATTTACATACAGCCACCCAAAGAGGGCATCATAGTACCAACACACAGCATGGATAAACATCCCAAGTCCTTGGCTGGCTTGCTGGGAGTGTCACAGCTCTGCTTGTTGGCTTAATCAGCTGTTTGTATTAGCCAAGCCACACACTGGTGTCTGACAGATTATTAGTCCAACCAAGCAGGCCAGATTTCTAAAATCACACACAAGCAAACAGAGTGTTCTATTTGTAAGGGGATTCAGTCAAATGCACAAAGGTCCAAGGAAGCATCTTCCGATCATTCAGATATAGATAGACCTGTTAAGGAGTTCTTATGTTTTAGTACATTAGTCCTACAAGGATATACTGGAAATCTTGCTCAGGTATGCTCAAGTCTTTCACTAGAGTTATCTTGGGTGGGGCACAAGATTTTTTTCTGCGAAAGAACAGACCAGCTGACAATTTCTGGGTTAGTCTTTGCTCCTGTGACTCAGAGGCTCTCTAAGAGAAATTAAGGAACTGAGAAGCAGCTCTGTTTTGTGGCGCTAAGCTTAAGTTCAGGCTCAGTTGACCTAAGAGAAAGTTCATTTCATTGAAGTGCAGTTCTCTTTCTTGCTGATTCACAGCCAACATTCAAAGCAAACTGAAGATATAGCTACTAGTCAGCACTGTCTTAAGCATATATGGTGCCGGGGTGTAAAGATCCAATCCCAGGCACACAGGAGGGTGGAGCTGGCCAGCCGCCTCAGCATCTTGCTGGCTCGGTCACCCCCGAACTCGCGGGGCAGAGCCGCCTGCATCAGAGGAGCCCACCATGGCACTCCGACCAATGGATGGGGCTCTTCCCCGGACTCAACTCTCAGGCCCCAGACTCTTGGCCTGGCGCCCCTGAGAGCCCCGCACCCCTAGCGCCTATGGGTAAGACGGCCCTGCTACTAGTCAAGCCTGGCCCCCTTTACATTCCCTTTTTTACCATCAGCCACCGCAGTGGGAATCTACTGAAGGGGACTTTCTTGAATGCTACTGTACTCAGGTCCTGCTTGCAGCCTTCCGATAGGCATCTAGAAGAATGGGATGCTCAACCAGATGGGCCACTGGTCTGATCCAGCAGGGTTCTATTCTTATGTAATCATTGTCAATTTATTATTTAAGTCAATAAATTTCAATGGATTAAGCTACTATAAAGTTGTCTTCCTTAAAAGTTTGGTTGTAAAACTCAAAGTTTTGCATTTTGTTGATCAGGAGTTGTCAGAACTCCAGCTGCTTCTGACTTCCTGAGATGAAGAATCCGTTGCAACCAAGCCTGTTCCTTCTTAGGGAGGAAGGATGGAATGTAAATCAAATTTATAAATTCATAAGCATGTAAAATAAAAGGCCCCAGAGTTTCATGCATCTTCCAAGCCCTTGGGGAGGTAAACAAGGGAGGCTCACCTGTTTATAAATCCATAGCCATTGCGGACGTTGAACCATTTCACAGTGCCCTGCACCTGGGTGGCTGCAAGTCGTTGGAAAGAAAGAAAGAAAATTCACACATTGAGAGGCAGAAACACTTCTACCCACCTGGTGAAACATCTTTCCCTTCTAAGCACACCTCCAAGCCACTTCCATACCCCAACACTACTCTGCAAGCATTAAGAGTTTGGGTTCAGGTCAGGAGTTCCAAAACAAGCTAAGATTTGCCCCTAAGGCTAGCTAATTTTTATTTCAACCCACTACGACTACACAGTTATTACATACTTCTTTGTTGTATGACCTTGGGGCGGGGTTGTGAGTGGTTTAAAGAGGGCGGCATAGAAATGTTTTAAAACATAATCTAGTAGATACCTAGCTTGGCAATATACAGTCCCAGCTTCTCTAGGCTTTAAAGAAGCAATACACACTTTAAAGTTGGTGGTCAAGTCCCTCAATAGACTTTCAGGAGGCAGAATTCTCATGGCTCCAACCTCATTTGCATCAGTTTCAACTGCCAGAGGTCTAGCCATGTGGCATAGTGGTTAGTGGGCATAGAGTGTCATACCAGTACCTAGGAAACCAGGGTTCAAAATCCCCAGCTATGAAACTCATTGGGTAACCTTGGTTCAGACACTGCCTCTCAACCTAACCTACCTCACAGGGTTGTTGTGAGGATTAAATGAGGAGGGGAAGAAATACTTGACACCCTGAAATTTAACAATAAAATTATACTAATGGGGGATTTTAGCTCTCTTTAAGGCCAGGTAATATAAGCAAAAACACCTTAACTCTGAAGCAAGCAACCCCATATCCATTTCTCCCATGAAACCCTAGACACCCCCCGCCCTCACCAGCCCCAAACCAGGAACACTTCCCAGCATCCCTACCTACACAAGTGCTTATCCTGTAAAAGGCTACAGCACACCATTCGGTCATCTCTTTATGATGGGGGAATGTGAGAGAGGTGGCAGAATTTAAACTATTTCCAAGGCAAAAGGATCAAATTCCTCTGCCAGCAAGGGAGGAGCCATAGCTTCACCAATGGGCAACATGCATTGCACACCGGTCCCAGATTCAAACCCTAATTAAAATTAATTAACTCTTGCATTTATATCCCACTTTCAATGAGCTCAAGGTGACCTGTGTGGTGAGGTCCTTCCCCTCTTAAAAGAGCCAGGCACATGCATAGCGGGGGGGGGCGCAGGGGGCAGTTGCCCACCCCAATCAAGTAATGAAAAAAACAACGCTTAGCTGACCAATTACGTCACAGATAGTTCCGCCCCCCTAACAAAGCCTGGCTACGCCCATGGGTACATGGAACGCTATTTCCCAGGACTAGAGAAATGTATCCCAAAGTGTGACATGTATACCCCTGTGTATTCAAAAGGGTTTCAAAATGTACAGGGCAAAAAAAAGAGCAAAAAGCTGCAGAATGCGATTCAAACACAAAATGGTATTAATTAAAACTTTTCCCAAATTATTTCTGCCCAAGAAATAGTATGCTGGTAAGACTAAAACTCTCAAAAGGGGTGCACTATTATTGTAAGTTTGGGAACCGCTGAACTAGAGCAACAAATTTAGCCAATTAAGGACCTAGCCAATTAAGCCCCAATCCCTTGGGGCAA
This sequence comes from Podarcis melisellensis, assembly GCF_964234715.1. Classification (NCBI taxonomy): domain Eukaryota; kingdom Metazoa; phylum Chordata; class Lepidosauria; order Squamata; family Lacertidae; genus Podarcis; species Podarcis melisellensis. The sequence continues at coordinate 3,967,858 of NC_138545.1, read as the reverse complement.
TGGCCCCCACCCTCTCTGGTGTCTTGCCCTCCTGCCCCGCCCACAAGCCCTTAAATTACCCCCCTGCTCCACACATCAGCCAGAGTTTGTTTTAAAGGGCTCCCAAAATAAACTTTGCCAAGTTAGTGTTTTTGTCAAATGAGCCACAACCCCTTGAGGGGGGTGGCCCCCATTGCCTAGCCACCTCTCTGCACCCAAATGACTCTGCTCACCGACCCTTAAGACTCTCCCTGTTCTCAGGACCTCGAAAGCCTGGTCTGCTATAATTTAGTCTTCGCTTTTTTTAAATTAAAATGCTGCTATCACAAATTTTGGGCAGTTAGTGGTTTTTGCCACAGCGCTGCCCCTTACCTCAAAGCCTGACCTATATAGCTCTTTTCATTTTAAAAAGTGCTCCTAATGCAAACTTTATCAAGTTGGTTTCCCCCCCCCCCAAAAAAAAGCTGTAAAGTTTTGGGGGCGTGGCTCCTACCCTCCCAGGCCCGCCTCTGCCCAAGTGACCCCACCCACAATCCCTCAAGCCACACCCCTTACCCCACACCTGAGAGTCCAGCTTCTCTAAAGCACTTTGATTTAAAAAAGTGTTCCTACAAACTTTGCCAAGTTAGTGGGTTCCCCCGCCCCACTAGCCCTGCCCCCAAGCTCTTAAGCCACACCCCTGTCCCACACATCAGAGCCTGACCGAATAAACACTTTTATATAAAAAAACTTGGCAATGAATGTGTCAGTAGCGGTTTTGTTGCCCCAACCTTTTTGGGGCTCAGCCTTCCGCCTCCCTGACTCATAGCCCCGCCTCTGCCCAAGTGACCCCGCCCACAATGCCTCAAGCCACACCCCTTACCCCCACACCTCAGAGTCCGAGCTTCTCTAAAGCACTTTTTTCATTTAAAAAGTGTTCTTACAAACTTTGCAAAGTTAGTAGGGTTTCCCCTCTCCCAAAAAAACCCCTTGGGCACCTGCTCCACTAGCCCCGCCCCCAACCTCTTAAGCCACACCCCTGTCCCACACATCAAATCCTGACCGAATAAGCACTTTTTTTAATATTAAAAAACTGCTGCCAAACTTTGCCAAGTTAAGTGTTTTTTCGCCACAATCTTTTTGGGGACCAGCCTTCAACCTCCCTGCCTCATAGCCCCGCCTCTGTCTAAGTGACCCGCCCACAATCCCTCAAGCCACACCCCTGCCCCACTAGCCCCGCCCCAAGTGACACCACCCACAACCTCTTAAGCCACACCCCCTGCCCCACACCTCTGAGCATCTCTAAAGCACTTTTTTCATTAAAAAAAGTGTTCCTACAAACTTTGCCAAGCTAGTGGGGTTTCCTCTCCACCCCAAAAAACCCCTTGGGCACCTGTCCCACTAGCCCCGCCCCCAACCTCTTAAGCCACACCCCTGCCCCACACCTCAGAGCCTGAGTTTCTCTAAAACACTTCGTTAAAGCATTCCTACTACAAATTTTGCAAAGTTGGTGGGGTCCCCCCCAAAAAAAATCCCTTGGGCACTAGCCCCGCCCCTAACCTCTTAAGCCACACCCCTGTACCACACATCAGAGCCTGACCAAATAAACACTTTTTTAAAAAACACCTGCTCCTGCCACAAACTTTGCCAAGAGTTTTTTCGCCCCAAACTTTATGGGGACCAGCCTTCATCCTCCATGACTCATAGCCCCGCCTCTGCCCAAGTGACCCCGCCCACAATGCCTCAAGCCACACCCCTTACCCCACACCTGAGAGTCCAGCTTCTTTAAAGCACTTTTTTTCTCTAAAGCATTCCTACTACAAACTTTGTAAAGTTAGTGGGGTCCCCCCCCAAAAAACAAACCTTGGGCACCTGCCCCACTAGCCCCGCCCACAATTGACCCCGCCCTCAACCTCTTAAGCCACACCCCTTCCCCACACCTCAGAGCCTGACCAAATAAACATTTTATATAAAAACCTGATCCTGCCACAAACTTTGCCAAGTGGTTTTCCGCCCCAACCTCCCTGACTCATAGCCCAGCCTCTGCCCAAGTGACCCCGCCCACAATCCCTCAAGCCACACCCCTTACCCCACACCTGAGAGCCCAGCTTCTCTAAAGCACTTATTTCTCTAAAGAATTCCTACTACAAACTTTGCCAAGTTAGTGGGGTCCCCCCCCCAAAAAAATAACCTTGGGCACCTGCCCCACTAGCCCCACCCCAACCTCTTAGGCCACACCCCTTCCACACACATCAGAGCCTGACCAAATAAACATTTTATATAAAAACCTGCTCCTGCCACAAACTTTGCCAAGTTTTTTTCCGCCCCAACCTCCCTGACTCATAGCCCCGCCTCCGCCCAAGTGACCCCGCCCACAATCCCTCAAGCCACACCCCTTACCCCACACCTGAGAGTCCAGCTTCTCTAAAGCATTCCTACTACAAACTTAGTAAAGTTAGTGTGGTTCCCCCCCCCCAAAAAAAACCAACCTTGGGCACCTGTCCCACTAGCCCCGCCCCCAACCTCTTAGGCCACGCCCCTTCCCCACACCTCAGAGCCTGACCAAATAAACAATTATATATATATATATATATATATATATATATATATATATATATATATATATATAAAACCCTGCTCCTGCCACAAACTTTGCCAAGTTTTTTTCCGCCCCAACCTCCCTGACTCATAGCCCCGCCTCCGCCCAAGTGACCCCGCCCACAATCCCTCAAGCCACACCCCTTACCCCACACCTGAGAGTCCAGCTTCTCTAAAGCATTCCTACTACAAACTTAGTAAAGTTAGTGTGGTCCCCCCCAAAAAAAAAACCAACCTTGGGCACCTGCCCCACTAGCCCCGCCCCCAACCTCTTAGGCCACGCCCCTTCCCCACACCTCAGAGCCTGACCAAATAACCAATTATATATATATATATAAAACCCTGCTCCTGCCACAAACTTTGCCAAGTGGTTTTTCGCCCCAACTTTTGGGGGGACCTGCCCCCCCGCCCCAGTATCCATGACGCCCCGCCCCCTCCCCGCGACCCCGCCCACCGCGCTCCAGAGCTGGCGCTGGCCCCGCCCACCCCCAGGCCCCTCCCCCTCCCTCAGGTGCTCGCGGGGCAAACGGTTCCCTCAGAGGGTCTCCGCGCCCGCCCTCCTTCCTCAGCCCCCTCACCTAAGACGCGCTTGGCCGCCTGGCTCCGCGCCGCGGGTGCCGCGGGCAAGGCTGCCGCGGGCGGAGCGGGCTTGGCCGCGGGCTCCCCCGCGGGGCTCTCCCCGGGGCCGGTAACGGCTCCTCCTCCGCCGCCGCCGCCTCCTCCTCCGCTCTCCACAGCTTCGCTCAGCATCCCCGCCGGCTGCGTCCGCCTCTCCGCCGCCGCCTTCTCCTCCACCTGTTGGGTGTCCGCCTGCCCGTCCGTTGGTGCCGCCGCGGCCGCCGCCGAAGCGCCCCCTCCTCCTCCTCACCGCGCGCCCGCCCGCCTGCCTCTGCCGCTGCCCGCCTCGCGCCCGCCGACACACCCTCGCCCCTCGCCCAACGCCCAATCAGCAACGGCCGCCGCTCGCTCGCACGCCCGCGCGCCCTCCGGCCAATCAGCACCTCGCACCTGCCTACCGGCCGCGCTGACCAACCCCCTCCCCTTTTATATATAGAGAGATGATAAGGCGGGGGCGGGGCGTGCGGGGGAGAGGCACGCCCACGCCCCGCGGCCACGCCCACGCCCCGCGCTCCCATTGGACCGCCGGGTCCCGCTCAGGTGCTCCGCGGCCACGTGGGGGACGGAGTGGGATGAAGGATGCGATGCAACGCCAGCAGAGAGAGGGACTCCAGCGCCCGCGGCTGGGATGGCGAGGCGATTAATTGCTGGGCGTAATCAGCCTAATCAAGGTCCTGCCAAAGTTTTGCACCGCGGGGAGTTTTTTGTTTTTTTGTTTTTGTTTTTTTTGCACGGCTGGAGGGAAAAGGCTCCGCTGCAAACCGACGGGATTTCCTTCCGAGTAGACCGGGCTGTATATTGTCTCCCAGCTTATTTAATTTATATGCAGAATTCATCATGCGAAAGGCTGGGCTGGAGGAATCCCTAGCTGGAATTAAGATTGCCGGAAGAAATGTCAACAACCTCAGATATGCAGATGACACAACCTTGATGGCAGAAAGTGAGGAGGAATTAAAGAACCTTTGAATGAGGGTGAAAGAGGAGAGCGCAAAATATGGTCTGAAGCTCAACATCAAAAAAACGAAGATCATGGCCACTGGGCCCATCACCTCCTGGCAAATAGAAGAGGAAGAAATGGAGGCAGTGAGAGATTTTACTTTCTTGGGCTCCATGATCACTGCAGATGGTGACAGCAGCCACGAAATTAAAAGACGCCTGCTTCTTGGGAGGAGGGCAATGACAGGCCTAGACAGCATCTTGAGAAGTAGAGACATCACCTTGCCAACAAAGGTGTGTATAGTTAAAGCTGTGGTTTTCCCAGTAGTGATGTATGGAAGTGAGAGCTGGACCATAAAGATCGCCGAAGAATGGATGCTTTTGAATTCTGGTGCTGGAGGAGACTCTTGAGAGTCCCCTGGACTGCAAGAAGATCCAACCTCTCCATTCGGAAGGAAATCAGCCCTGAGTGCTCACTGGAAGGACAGATCCTGAAGCTGAGGCTCCAAGACTTTGGCCACCTCATGAGAAGAGAAGACTCCTGGAAAAGACCCTGATGGAGGGCCCAAAGATGGAGGGCCCAAAGAGAAGGGGACGACGGAGGACGAGATGGTTGGACAGTGTTCTTGAAGCTACGAGCATGAGTTTGACCAAACTGCAGAAGGCAGTGGAAGACAGGAGTGCCTGGCGTGCTCTGGTCCAGGGGGCCACGAAGAGTCGGACACGACTAAACAACTAAACAACAACAACAGACCGGGCTGCCTGCACAGCTTGGTTTCCAAGAAGCGCAGCAAGAGGGGTGGACCACTGCCGCCGCACTCAGCTCTTTCACTTTCTGACACCTCTGCAAACGTGTACTGTGTTGCAACTTGCGAAAGTGAAGTGACGTCTGTACATCACAGATGCATTGCTTTCAGATCAGTTTTGCTCCTGGCCCTGGTTTGCAATAGCTACGCCTTTGGTTCCAGAGGGTCTGGACATACTTACAGGCTGTTTGCGTAGGCTCGAGGGGTGCATGTGTTTCTTCATTACTTGCACTCCTTTTTTATAGTATTATTATTATTATTATTATTATTATTATTATTATTATTAGCATATTAGCCACCATCTCTGCATCTTTTGGCATGCAGGTCTTTGCAGTTTGCAGAACATTTTTGGCCCTGATTGTGCGTGCTTGATAGTAGTCACTTGCTGTCTTACAGTTGCATTCGTGTGTATGCATGTATTATATATGTATTCTGTATACAGTATATAACACGTATATCCGCCTGTTTTTTTTTTATTTATTAAATTTTTATACTACCTTTCATCCGAGGATCACAGGGCGGTTTGCAATATAAGCACACAAAAATAAATTAAAATCGACTGACACACATACAGGTGTGCATTCGCTTTATCTTTTTGGGCTTGCTTGCATGCTATGTCCATCTTTATCTAGAAGCATATACATGATGCAAGTACCTCCTAACTGATTTGCACCTGTGATTCCTCAAAAGTAAGTGGGTGATCTGCAGTTGCAAACAGTTTAACTCTTTCTTTTGCACCAGTCCTGAACAATCTGTGCATCCAATTCCGTAGCTGTTGCTTACTTGGGAGCAAGTCCCAAGGGAGGCTTGGCTTCCGAGTAAACATGCAGAGGGGATGTCTGCTTGTTTGTACCACTATTTGCACCTGAAGATAAGATTCAGCCACTTCTGATGAGACAGAATCATCTCTTCATCCAGGAACTGGATAAAGGTCTCTCACTTGGCAGCAGGGTACAGCACCTTTGTGACCTGCAATTTCCTCTCTCTCTTTCTGGGTCAAACAAACTCCCCCTTGCCCCAAAGCAGAGAACTTGATTCTTCCATTTTCATCTTCTTTTTGATTTCTGATTTCTTCCCTCTCTCCACCCCCCCTCGCAATCAGTGTGCATTCTAATCTCCTTTTTTGTTATCAAGGCAAGGTAAAAGTCCAACAGCCCCATTTCCTTGTATAACCATTAACTAAAAATAAGGTGTTCTGCTGCTTTGCTTTCTGCTGCAAAGCTGTGGCTCTCAATGTAATCAGACCCGGCCAGGTCAGCCGGGGACAGATCTTGAAAGCACTTCCTTATTTTGGGACAGTGTAACAAAAAGTTACTCTTAGCTTGCCTCTGTGCTGCCTCTTGGCTTCTGCCATAGGAAGTATTAAGTTTCCCCTCGAATGTTGCCTCCTGGGCCACTTAAAAATATTTTATTGTGATAAGAAGCAAACAAATAAACAAGGAAAATTACACACTGCGTCTCCATTTTTTATTCATATAGTCTTTTTCACAGACGCTATTGTCATAGACATCATGCAGTTTGGGGAAGAGAAAGCAGGAAGATAAAGGGGGATGGAGAGAGACGGAGAGAGGTTAATGTTCTTTTGTTCTATTGCATAGTGTTAGGGTAGGGTTTGTGTCAGCAACATTTATTTGTATATATTTGTACTGGCATTGTGAGAGATTAAGGGGTCCAGAGCTTGAATGGTTTTTAAGGTGAATTCCTAAGCCACAGATATGGCTGCTGGGAGAGGTTAGGCTGTGGCTCATCTCCCCACCCTGAGCTGGTCTTAAACCAGCATATCTGTTTAAACTGGCTGTGGGAGAGCCGTGCATGTCTGAATTAAGCTAGCAGAAATTACGCTGGTGTAAACTAAGGGTAAAGGTAAAGGGACCCCTGACCATTAGGTCCAGTCGTGGCCAACTCTGGGGTTGTGGCGCTCATCTTGCTTTATTTGCCAAGGCAGCCAGCGTATAGCTTCCGGGTCATGTGGCCAGCAGGACTAAGCCGCTTCTGGCGAACCAGAGCAGCGCATGGAAATGCTGTTTACCTTTCCGCCAGAGCGGTACCTATTTATCTGCTTGCACTTTGACATGCTTTCGAACTGCTAGGTTGGCAGGAGCAGGGACCGAGCAACGGGAGCTCACCCCGTCGCAGGGATTCAAACCGCCGACCTTCTGATCAGCAAGTCCTAGGCCCTGTGGTTCAACCCACAGCGCCACCCGCGTCCCCAGTGTAAACTAAACAAGCAATTAAAAACACATCCTTCCACACTGGTTAATTGACATGTGTTTTTAACTTTTTAATGGCTTTGTTGTACAGCTTTATGCTTTTCTCGCGGTAAACTGCTTTAATTTTTTGAATGACACGGCGGCATACCATATATTTTTTTATAAATAAAATCAGTAAAAGGGGCAAATGGAAGTGCGGAATGTCAAGGGTGCAGAAAGAGATAACCAACGTTATCCTAACACCTTTAATTCATTGGTCCAGCCCACATAGCCTGGTGAAACTTACCCCAATGAAAAACAACAACACGCAAGCATAACTAAATTAAATGGAAAGGCAGAAAATGAAGATTTATGGCTTACACCCTGTCTAGGAGTGGTCAGGAAGCAGCTTAATTTACACAAGAGGGAGGCTTGCTTTGCCAGCTTAGAATTGCTGTGCCCAAGTACTGAGATTACTCCCAGGAAATCGCTTTCCTGGGAGTAATCTCCGTTTAACACAGTGGGACTTACCTCCAAGTAAATAGGCACAGGATTGGACTGCCTACAATGGCCTGTGGACAAAAAATAAAAGTAGCCTTCCACTTGCTCCAATGTTCCTTTGCTCAGCTGTGGTGGAGAACCTTTTCTGCTGAGTGAATATTCCTCTTTGGGTTTGAGGTGCGATTTCTTTCTCCTTTTTCATTTCTCTCTCTTGGAAGCTCCAGCAGAATCTTGATGACAAAAGACTTCAGGGAAACAAGACTTAGGAGTGTGATTTCAGCCCTCGGCATCAACCCCTGTGGGTTCTTCGCTTAGCCTCAGTGTCCCAGTCAGTAAAATGGGAAGATTTGCCCCCTCCTTCCCTGTGATGTCATGAGGCTCAGCAGGCTGCAAGCATAAACTTGCTTTGTGCGGAAGCAAATGAAATGTGTAGAATTAAAATAGGTCGATATGTAGGGGGAGAGGCAAGGACATTCAAGGCGTAAGTGTTCTTTGGAGAAAATGCATTTATAGAATGACATCAATGATGAGACATAAAATACAAGCAAAAGCAAACTAATAATACACAAGTGCCTCATTGGTTTTTAACCCAGGATGACTAAGCAGTGGTCAGAATAGAATCCAAGTCCAAGGGAATTAAACTGATGCTGTGCAGATTTGAGCCTTGATGTTGTCCAGTGGTTCTTAAAGTGGGGGCTGCTGCTCCCTGGGATTACCTGGGGGGGTGGTTGCTAAGAGGCAACGGGGTGTTGATGTACCCCACCCATCTGACTGGGTTGCCGAAGACCCTCTCAGCGGCTTCCAGCATATAAGGTAAAGGGACCCCGACCATTAGGTCCAGTCATGGCCGACTCTGGGGTTGCAGCGCTCATCTCGCTTTACTGGCCGAGGAAGCCGGCGTACAGCTTCCGGGTCATGTGGCCAGCAGGACTAAGCCGCTTCTGGCGAACCAGAGCAGCACACGGAAACGCCGTTTACCTTCCCGCTGGAGCGGTACCTATTTATCTGCTTGCACTTTGACGTGCTTTCGAACTGCTAGGTGGGCAGGAGCAGGGACTGAGCAATGGGAGCTCACCCCGTCGCGGGGATTTGAACCGCCAACCTTCGGGTCGGCAAGCCCTAGGCAAGCCCACAGCACCACTTGCATCCCATATACAACAACATAATAAATTTACAGTGGTACCTCAGCTTAAGTACTTAATTCGTTCCAGAGGTCCGTACTTAACCTGAAACTGTTCTTAACCTGAAGCACCACTTTAGCTAATGGGGCCTCCCGCTGCTGCTAGAGCACGATTTCTCTTCTTATCCTGAAGCAAAGTTCTTAACCTGAAGCACTATTTCTGGGTTAGCGGAGTCTGTAACCTGAAGTGTATGTATGAGAAGCGTATGTAACCCGAGGTACCACTGTAATTGGATTTTGAATGAATGTGCAATCAACTGTTTTGGATTTTATTGTGTTCTTAGCTTCCTTAGCTGGTTGTGCAAAGTGCTGTTCTGAATAATGCTTTTCATAGGAGAGCATAGTAGGGCACCGGGGATAAGTTTATGGAACCAAGGGGGGCAGGGCCCCAAAAAAGTTTGGGAAAACTGATGTAGTCGATACAGATTGCTGAGACCAGCTGTCTGCATTGCTCGCCCCACAAACTTGGAGGTTCACACGTATGAAAGATTCCCTGGCAGAAAGAACGCAGAACTCCAACTGTTAGGGGCTAAGGGCAAATGAGATGCGCAAGCTCAGAGTTTGTGGTTTGTGTTCTTGTGTTTGTGGTACAGTGGTACCTCGAGTTACATATGCTTCAGGTTACGTACACTTCAGGTTACAGACTCCGCTAACCCAGAAATATTACCTGAGGTTAAGAACTTTGTTTCAGGATGAGAACAGAAATCGTGCTCCGGCGGCGCGGCGGCAGCAGGAGGCCCCATTAGCTAAAGTGGTGCTTCAGGTTAAGAACAGTTTCAGGTTAAGAACGGACCTCCAGAACAAATTAAGTACTTAACCTGAGGTACCACTGTATATGCAGTCTTGTGGGTCATTTCAGACAGGGGTGGTCAACTCCCGAGGGACTGCGATCTACTTTCGTAATTAAAATCTGGCAGTGATCCACCCCCCTTTTTAGGGGTTCAGGTCAACGTTGTTGAGAAAAGTTCCGTTTGAGGGGCAACGTTTAGGGGGGAAGGATCCTAAGGAGGGATCTGGTGAATTTATAAATAAATAACAATATGTGAAACACTCGTATTAGGACACACTGATTGGGCGCTGTGAGGAACAGAATGCTGGACTACGTGGGACTTTGGCCCAATCAGAAGAGGTTCTTTTTATATTCACACAACCCAGTCAAAGGTGGATAGCAGGCGCCAGCAAAGGAGAGGGGAGGGTGACCGGCTACCCCCTTACGGACACTCCCAGGGTCCTCAGCCAAGATTTGCCACTGACAGGGGCGTCCAGATGCAAAGGGGGACGGGGACTGATGTGTGCTTTTGAAAAAGGAAGGAAGAAGATGAGAAACGTTTTACCTGCCAATATCTGCTCTTCAGGAGGGACGCGGTGGCGCTGTGGGTTAAACCACAGAGCCTAGGACTTGCCGATCAGAAGGCCGGCGGTTCGAATCCCCGCGACAGAGTGAGCTCCCATTGCTCGGTCCCTGCTCCTGCCAACCTAGCTGTTCGAAAGCTCATCGAAGTGCAAGTAGATAAATAGGTACCACTCCAGCGGGAAGGTAAACAGCATTTCCGTGTGCTGCTCTGGTCCGCCAGAAGCGGCTTAGTCATGCTGGCCACAGGACCTGGAAGCTCCCTCGGCCATTAAAGCTAGATGAGCGCCACAACCCCAGAGTCGGCCACGACTGGACCTAATGGTCAGGGGTCCCTTTATCTGCTCTTCACTATAGGAATGTGCAGGTCTCTGACCTCCTCTGTGTCTGATCATTGGAGGTTTTTAAACAAAGGTTGGGTGGCCAGCTGCCAGGAGTTACTTTGCTAAGATTCCTGCATTGCAGGGGGAAGGACTAGATGGCCCTTGGAGTTCCCTTCCAACTCCACAATCCTATAATTCTAATCACTTGGCTGATTCCTATTGTCGATTCACACCTTGCTCCAGCTGCCCCCTGGTGTCTCCACCTGCATCCTGCATGCTGTACCTCTAGACTAGAACACGGGTAGGCAAACTAAGGCCTGGGGGCCGGATCCAGCCCAATAGCCTTCTAAATCCGGCCCGCGGATGGTCTGGGAATCAGCATGTTTTTAGATGAGTAGACTGTGTCCTTTTATTTAAAATGCATCTCTGGGTTATTTGTGGGGCATAGGAATTTGTTCATTCCCCCCGCCGCCATATAGTCCGGCCCCCCACAAGGTCTGAGGGACAGTGGACCGGCCCCCTGCTGAAAAAGTTTGCTGACCCCTGCTCTAGTGTTATTGTATGCGTTACTGATATTGCAAACACAGTAAAATCGCTGAGACGTTTCACTCGTTAACACCAGGAGTTTTTTAAAAAAGTATTCAGAGCAATGAATGGGGAAGAGAAGAAGTAAGCAGCAGATAGTAAGGAACAGTCAGCGTGGTGTAGCAGTTAGAGTGCTGGACTAGGACTTGGGAGAACAGGGTTCGAATCCCCGCTCAGCCTTCAAGCTCAATAGTTAAAAAAAAAATTATATCCCACCCATTTGGCTGGGTTTCCCCAGCCGCTCTGGGCGGCTTCCAACAGAACACTAAAATACAATAACCTATTAAACATTAAAAGTTTCCCTAAACAGGGCTGCCTTCAGATGTTTTCTAAAAGGTTGGTAGTTATTTTTCTCTTTGACATCTGGTGGGAGGGCGTTCCACAGTGCGGGTGCCACTACCGAGAAGTCCTTTAAGACTACAGCTCCCATTATCCTGAGCATTGGTCATGTGGACTGGGGCTGATGGGAACTGGAGTCCAAACCACATCTAGAGCAGGCTTCCTCAACCTCAGCCCTCCAGATGTTTTGAGACTACAATTCCCATCATCCCTGACCACTGGTCCTGCTAGCTAGGGATGGTGGGAGTTGCAGGGCAAAACATCTGGAGGGCCGAGGTTGAGGAAGCCTGATCTAGAGCAGGCATAGGCAAACTTGGCCCTCCAGATGTTTTGAGACTACAATCCCCATCATCCCTGACCATTGGTCCTGTTAGCTAGGGATGATGGGAGTTGTAGTCCCAAAACATCTGGAGGGCTGAAGTTTGCCTATGCCTGATCTAGAGGGCCACAGGTTAGCTGCTGCTGCCTGGTTGGGACACCAGTCTGTTTTTCAGAGGCCGGCAAGCTCTCTTTCTTGACGTATGAGTCCCCTGTTTCCATACAAGCTAATCATTATAAGAACCCTGCAGCATTAAAAAATCTGGGACCTGAGTTTGCTTCTTTCCCCTCCTTTCGTGTCACGTCTTTGCAAGCCTTAAGGGCAGGAACAGGGTTTACGTTGATTACTTGGCAAGCTGCTCTGGCAGATTTTCTGGGGTAGAGATGGTTTGAACATACATCTATTTCAACGCACAAGCAAAGAAAAACAAACAAACACAAAAAACTAAACCTAAACGATTAGCCACAAAAGCAGCAGTACATTATGAAATCAACTATAATAGTATTTTTTTTTATATAGTGTCAACTATGCCGGGGCTTTTCAATTGTGATCTGCAGGCCACATGAACTTCTTCCATGAGTTTCACAGGTGCTCCACAAGGTGAGTGTAAAAATGCAGTTAAGAATCACACAGTATTTAGCACCCGCAATTGCAACAGGCTGAAAAATCACCAAATGGTCCACCAAGAACCTAAGCAATTTTCAAGGGATCTGTGGGTGGGAAGTTTGGGAAACACTGTTTTATGTGCATCATGCTTTAGAAAGAATTCCCTGGCTGGGTTCCCTAGCTGTGGGGGGTTACAATCTAAAACCAGCCCCCCAAAACAGTGGGGGGGGGTGGAGTGGGGAATATGGAGGCACGAGCAGGTAGAATAATATGTTATTATTTCTGCTACACCAGGTTTCCCAAACGTGGGTCTCCAGCTGTTTTTGGACTGCAACTCCCATCATCCCTATCTAGCAGAACCAGTGGTCAGAGACGATGGGAACTGTAGCCCCAAAACAAGCTAATCATGTCTACATTTACTCCTTCGGCTTCACTCCCTGTAAAGCAGTGCTGGCCAACCTGTCGTCCCGTCCCCCCCCCCCGCCGATGTTGGGACTACAACCCCCATCATGCTTGCTCATTGGCCATTGTGGGTGGAGTTGACGGGCGATGGGAGTCTCCCAACAAATGACAGGCCACAAGCGTAGGGAGAGCAGCAGTGGGCAACCAGTGGCCCTCCTGATGTTGGGAATCCCAACTCCCATCAGCCTCAGCCAGTATGGCAAACGGGTAATGGATGATGGGAGATGTAGTCCGGCAACTTCTGGAGTGCAGGACTGTGTTGGATGTTGCAAAAACTTTGGAGGCAATGTGGGTTTTGTGGAGGGACTTAAAGGAAATGATGCGGTCACTTGGAGGCAGTTTGAGTGGCAGTTCCATCTCTAAGGGGTAGGGAGGCGAAAGAGACTTAATGGTGGAGTCAGATGCAAGCAGGAGATTGAAACATGAGGCTTTGGTACAGGGGTCAGCAAACTTTTTCAGCAGGTCCACTATCCCTCAGACCTTCTGGAGGGGGCGGACTATATTTTGTGGGAGGGGGATGAACAAATTCCTATGCCCCACAAATAACCCAGAGATGCATCTTAAATAAAAGGACACATTCTACTCATCTAAAAACACCAGGCAGCCCCCAGAAATAACCCAGAGATACCCACTTCACATACCAAAGCATGGGTAGGCAAACTAAGGCCCGGGGACCAGATCCGGCCCAATTGCCTCCTCAATCCGGCCCGGGGACGGTCCAGGAATCAGCATGTTTTTACATGAGTATAATGTGTCCTTTTATTTAAAATGCATCTCTGGGTTATTTGTGGGGCCTGCTTGGTGTTTGTACATGAGTAGAACGTGTGCTTTTATTTAAAATGCATTTGGTGGTTGGTGCAAGAGTCCGGAGAGAGCCCCAGAGATGGAAGCCATGGGGTGCTGCTCCTGGCTCCTGTTTTCTAGGAACGGGAGAATGAAAGGGGAGCAGAGGGTGGGAGCTGATTTCAGGAACCCTAAAGGAATGGGTGATGTTTACTTCGTTGCCACACAACTATCTGCAAGCAGCTTCTGATGTCCCTCATTCTGAAGACTGCGGGAATATATGGAAACTATCAGGATCAGGAAACTCAGTCAAGAGGATCAAAGTGATGAAACTAGAAAATAATAATAATAATAATAATAATAATAATAATAATAATAATAATAATTTATTTATACCCCACCCATCTGGCTGGGTTGCTCCAGCCACTCTGGGCAGCTTCCAACACAAAAACGTAATAAAAAATCAAACAGTAACAGTAACAATCTGATCCAATATAAAACTTTTATAACTTATATATAACTTTTATAACACAATAACTTTTAAAATAAATAACTTATATCAAAGTAACATTCAACAATACAGCAGAATCTAATAGTAAACAGTAAAATTAAACATCAGCAAATCATAATTAAGCAGTTCACACTTATCAGCCACAATAATTACCAATCTATAATCAATAAAAATAACTTAAGCGAGAAAAAAGATGGCAAATGTGAGTTAAGGCTTCCGTCCTAGCAAGTGACAATTTCACTGAAGGAAAACATAGCATAGTTATCCTAACCAAATTACAATGTTATTAAACAGGGAGCTATGGTTGTTGGGAACGGCAGGTCGCCGATATGAAGTTTTCGCTCTTTTATTTATTTCTCCACCTTTTAGAATGGCACGCGGTTTATTTCGGCACGTTTGAATGGTTGCAACCCGCGGTTGCCTTGGTAACCATGGCGGACAACCTCTCGGCCAAGATGGCCGCCGAAGACCGCGTGGGAGGCTAAAAAAAGGCCAAAGGGCTCGGGCGTGCCGCTCTGCTCCCCCTCGCGCGCGCACTCTATGGTCTGAGAGTTTCGGCAAGCGAGCGCTGCAGAGGCGGCCGGAACCCATGCGGAGCAGATGCGCATGCGCACCTCGGTAGGGAAGCTAGTCTCATTGGGATTTCAGGCGGACGGGCGCATGCGCATTGGAAAACAAATGGGGGGGGAGGAGGAACTCATGAAGCCGGACGTGTGGTTCTTTTCCCACCCAAATGCACATGCGCAGTAGAACCCCACACCGCTGGTCGCCTCGTGAGCATGCGTAGCCTCCTTCGCCCCTCAGACGCGCACGCTCAGAGCCGCTCCGGCGCCCCGGCGCCTCCCCACAGCGCAGGCGCATTACGGCGTCGGAAGACGAGGCTCCGCCTCCTTCCCTTCCCCCCCTTCCTTCCCACCCATTGCGGCCACCTTCGCTTTTTTTTTTTTTTTTTTTGGAGCGTTTCCTCCCAGTGCGCGTGCGGCAAAAGGAGAGGGGGGGTGGGGGGAAAAGCGACAGCGCGAGAAGAGGCGGGAGGGAGGGGGGAAAGGGCGAGAGGAGGCGATAAGTGCGCGTGCGCACTGCGGGCTGGGTTGCAGCAGGCAGCGGCGGCGGCGGCGGTTGAGCTCGCGGGCGGGTGAGTTTGGTGCGCGCGGGAGAGAGAGAGTGTGTGCGCGCGGGGCTGTCCCGTGTGTGCGCGCGCGGCGGCGGCAGCCGTTGCAGCGCGGAGTGAGGGGGGGGGAGGGAAGGGAAGAGGAAGCCTCACCGACCGGCGCCGCCGCCGCCGCCTCAGCCGCGTGGCTCCCTTTTCCCCCCTCACGGAACGAGGTGCCGCGCGCACCTTCCCCTCCCCCCTCATTCTCCTCAGAGAGAGAGAGAGCGGGGGGGGGAGAGAGACGTGAGGGGGGGCGGCGGGGGGAGGAGAGCCTGGCGCCCCCCGTGTCGCGAGGAGGCGGCGAGGCCGAGGCCTGCGCTTGGGAGGCCAGGCCGGGCCCCTCTGCTGGGCTGACTCACGGAGCGGGAGAGGAGGGGGGGAGGGGGGCAGACGGCGGCGAGTCAGGCCCGGCCGAGGCCTACCTTGGACCGGGTCTCCTTTGGGTTACGCAGGGTTTGGGGGGTGGGGAGGAAAGGGGGTGCCCATTGGGACAGGGTGAGGCCTGGTGTTGCTTTTTCATATGGGGGGGGCTCCCTCAGACCTTTTAAAGAAACATACGGGGGGGGAGTGTTAGCCTCTGGTTGGGGTGGACTGTATAACTCGAGGTTTGGGGGCTCCTTTAGCTCTTGCGCTGGGACTGGTGGGAAGGAATAATAATAATAATAATAATAATGATAATAATAATAATAATTTATTTATAGCCCGCCCATCTGGCTGGGTCTCCCTAGCCACTCTGGGCAGCTGCCAACAAAACACTAAAATACTACCTATTAAACATTAAAAGGAAGGGAAGGGGTTGGCGGGGACCCTTTGGGGAGGGATCAGGGAAGGGCCTTTGAGGGGGTGGGTCGCCTCCTGCAGTTGCACAGGGTTACATTTTGGGATCCTGCACCAGAAGGCCTTGGTTTTGGAGTGAGGGCTCCAAGTTGAAAGAAAGAAAGGGGGTTTTCTTTGGGGTGTGTGGCTCCTATATGAAGTCCCCTCCCTGTTCTAGGGGCTTTACGCCCTGCTGGCTTTGGTATTGTGGGAAAGAAGGCCTTTGAGGACACAGGTGGGGGTGGGATCTGTTTCAACAAGGGGGTCAGGGCTGCCTTTAGGGGAGGGGAAGGGGCGCTGAGGTTCCCGCACTCAGCAAGGGGAGGCTTGTCCTCAGCTGAACTTGGGAAGGTAGGGGATGGGTGTGGTGGGAATATCCCTCGAAGGGCTGCTCTGCAAGAAACAGAGCTGGAGGACGTTTCTCCCCCAGAGAATTGACATTTTGCTTAGGGTCACCAGCTCTGCCCCAGTTTACGGCTTAGGGAGATGGCTGGTAGGTATCAAAGTAAGAGAGCTGGAATTGCCCACCGAGGTGTGCATGCACACGAAAGCTTATACCAAGAACAAACTTACTTGGTCTCTAAGGTGCTATTTTTAATATATATATATATTGATTGGGAATCATTGCACTAGATGAGGCAGTGGAAGGGGCTTAAGGTTAGCTGTTGGGGGAGAATTAGATGATTCCCCACCCTCAGGCAAGGGCTGGCCCCAGTTAGGGCTTGATGAAGGAAGGGAGTGGTGCCTGAGTGGGTTGAGAAACTGCAGCAGGTTAGCAGAAAGGATTGACTTCCAGCTGGCCTGGAAGGTCTGGTTTGGAGGATCAGTGCTGGGGCAGGAAGATGGCAGTTGAGGATATCATAGACATGCTGTCTGGTGTTCCTGGCGGGCTGGTTCCTTGGGGAGTGAGCTTTGGAGTGGTTGATGCATATGACTACCCTTTGGATACACGCCTGGCGGTAGCTGGCGGTGTCTTCACCCCCTTGCCCTCAGTTTAGGGCTCCGAACTGAGGAGAGTAGCCCTGCAGGAACTGACAAAGGGGTAGAGAAACCCCCTGACACTGAAGTTTGGGCCTTTAAGTATGGAACCTGGGATATATATTTAAGTTTATCAGATTTCTATACCACCCTTCACCCGAGGATCACAGGGCAGTTTACAGTATAAAAGCACAAAAATACATGCCGTAGTAACAAAAACACCCCACCGTTCAAAAGGCCACGGAGAAAGTTAGTATAGGTTGAGGAAGGAGCTGTTGCGATGAATCCCCCCCCTCTCCTTGTTAGGTGGGGAGAGGCTGAAGTGTGGTGGCATAGCTCCATAGTGGTTATAAATATATTACTGAATGCATGAGGATTCTAGCTAATGTATTTTAAAGCTCCTGAACCCCATGAACCATTCCTCCATCTTTGCAGTTTTGTTGGAGAAAGTAGGCAAACTCATTTATGGTTAAGAAGTCGGGAGGGGGAAGATCCTTCTCTCCTGGCTGGGAGGGATGGAGCTCGGTTGGTCTCCCCAGCTGGTTTTGGCATGGCTTGAAGACTTTCACGTAGCAGGCCAAGGAAAGCAGGGGAGGCAGGGAGAGGAGTCCAGGGTCGCAACTTCCAAACTTGTTCCCATGCAAGGAGAGGCAGAAAGGTGATACGAAGCTGCACGTTCCTTTGCAATACCAGCCATACTGGTGGTATCTCCTGCTTCTCCTGGTGTAGGGGCTGGGATCCTATTCACCACAGCACCTCATTTCCCCTCTGGGCATGGCTTCCGGTCCCCCTTGAGGATGGCAGTGGCTGGGCTTCCATTGAGTAACGGGGACCCTGGGCTGGGTATGAATGACTGACTGAAAGAGGCCTTTCCTGCAGCAGCTGTGTCGCCGCTGAATCTGTGCTTGGTGACTGGCAAGAATTGCTAGGAATTTGGCCCTTACATGAGAACTGCAGTAACTGAATCTCCCATATTTTGCTGGGGGTGTTTCCCCATGGAATCTTAAGGTAGCTCTGAAATGGGGGAGGGAGGGGGTGCAGAAGCACTGCCCATAAATGTAAAGGGTATTTCTTCCATCCAAATGCTGTGCTAATCCTTTCCCCCCCTCCCTTTTCCCCTTTCCTTGGCCACGTGTGGCGCTCTCTGCAGTGGCAGCTTAGCTGAATCATGCTTGGTGTTGGCAGGAAGAGAGGGAGTCTCCAAACATGTGGCACGGAGGGCCTCTCTGCCTGATCACTTGGGCTAAAACTTCCTGCCTTTCTCCGCAGCTCCCTCCCTCTTTCCCACTGCTCCTCACCGCGGCGGCGGCAGACAAAAATCGGAAGCACGTGGTGACCTCGCAGGCGCACCCCGTTGCCGCCTGCAAAGGGACATGTCATGCCGCTTAAGCTGTTGCAGTTAACAGTTGTCCTAATCAATTATCGGAGCGTATACCGGGTCAGAAGTGGTTTTTGGATGAGGAGGAGGTGGGGTGGCGGCGGCAGCGGCTGGAACTAAAACAAGCTCAGCAGATCTCTGGAGAGGGTAAATGAACCGACATGCTCCTCCCGGCCTGGGAGGGAGTGCCAGGCGGCCATGTAGTAGCTGAGCGGAGCAGCTGTGGCTGCAGCCGCCACCGCCTCTGCTCCGCTTTGTCTTAACGCTAGGGTGAGCCTGCAGCACCTCCTCGGGAATCCAATCTAGTTTTTCCAGCTCTGATGTAAGATGGGGAGGGTTCCGGACGACTTGGGAGCCATGTGCCTGCACGAAAATGAGGCGAGGCCCGGCCTTTGTCAGGGATCTCGTGGCCCGCTGAGAGGCATCCCCAGAGTGCTAGTTGGGGAGACTTGGCAGCGGGGGGGGGGGGGAGTGTGTGCGTGCCTCAGTCCTTTCCATAGTTGCTGAGGGGTCCTTCTCCTTAGCAGGGATTGGGATGTTACTGTGCGTTGCTGAGCTCTACCTGGAGTATCTACTCAGGACCTTTTAAACCTGGCGGGTGGGCATCTGCATGCTGAAGCCATTGCTGTGAGTTTTATTTGTTTTTAACTAGAAGGCAAAACTCCGGAATAGACTTACTGCTCATCACAGTCCTTGGGGCTTAAGGCTCTCACTTACAAGCCTCAACAAGTGAAGCTTTTTCATTACACAGAGAACACAAATGGTCTTTTTCTCAAATAAAGCTTTCTCTTCCCCTCTCCCCACCCCAGCCCTAAATTACTTTGCATCCCAAGATCTTAAACCCTTCATTTTGTAATGACTTGCATTAGGGAAAGGCTAGCAGAACACCTTCAGACTCCAAATACTTACTTCTGGCGCTTTTGATTTCTTTCTTTTAAGCTATGCTAAATTTCCATTAAAATGCACTAAACGACTAGTCCAGGTAAGTTTCGAAGTGGCGCTGGGGAGGATGAACAGGCAGCTTTGATTGTTCTCCAAGGCAGGTGCGTTTCTCGCTTTTCCTTATCTCTGCCTTTGGCTCAGCATTAGTTTAGGGGGCAGCACATCTTTCAGAGTGTGATGCTCATAATCTGGTGTAGTTTTACTGTCAAGGCACAGAAGCTGGTCACTTCCATTGCTCTCTCTCTCTCTCTCCCCCCCTCCACTGAACCTTTGCCAAAATAGCTTGTGGCTGCCCAGGCCAAAAGGTATGTGTGCCGGGCAGTTATGGAATTTGCTTGGGAGTGGGGCCCCTGCCCCAGACATCACACCAGCTTATTTCAGCAGTTGCGCATTCCACATGCTTGAATTAATGGGCGGCCTCCGTGCAGTTGGGATGCCGAGTTGTGCAGAACTCTTAAAACACAACCAGCAGCTCAGGCGTCGAGGGTTCCTTTACAGAAGGCAACGTGGAAAGAGAAATTGGTGAACGAAGCTGGTGTGATTTGGGGGGGGGGGTGGAACCAAAAGCGTGGCCCTGCTCCCACACGAACCCCCAAATGCACTACATATGAGCAGCACAGAAACAGGGCTATTGCGAGGCGGCTTAGCCCTTGTCATAGGTGAGAATTGACTTGGTTGCGCGCGGCGCTGGAAAAATGTCAAATTCCCATGAGCAGGCATTAGATTCTTAGGTGCCCGCCTTGCACAACACTGGAAACTCTGGATTAGTTCCGCCGCTGCTGCCATGGCAGCTTCCTCTTGGCACGCAGAGATTGCAAGCAGAGCTCTGGACTTCCTGGAGTGCCAACTCCCCCCTTTGCAGAGCCAGACAGCTGGATTTTTGGACTCCCTTAATCCTGTCGGCCGTACCGCCTTGGTTCTCATGCTGAGGCGTGCGTTTGTCTGCCTAAGACTGCAGGCATGCAAGTGCTTCCTCGCTCCCCCCCCCCCCAATAAGCTGGCGGTGACTTAAGCGTGGAGCCTTATGGCCATGCTTATAACTAGAGCGCAGCTATCAGCCTGTATTTCTCCTCTTGTCCAGAGCGTTGTTAACTGAGAACTGGCTCATCTAATGAAACGACTTGGCCGGCGTGATATTGACAAGCTAAAGTGTTTTACATGGGAAGTGGTTAACCTGTGGAATTCATTGCCACTGGATATTTTGTCGACTAAAAAAAAAAGTTCAGAGTTTTTGCCATGAAAGATTTTTATTTTGGGGGGCGTTAGGGGCTTTGTGTATAAGCCTTGGTAGCTGAATGGGACCTGAGTCCTTCTTCCGTGACACTTCAGTGTATTTCCTCTCCACAGCCAGAACCCGATTAAAAGGAATGTGGGGTTCTTGGGATGCGATATTCTTTGATGTAGGCTAACTTCAGGAACTGTTTCTTTTGAGTAGAACCTAGAAATCTGCCAATTAGAGCTGGGTGCAAAAGAAAAAAATCTTTAAAAAAGAGTTAGAATTCTGAACCCAGGAATTTGTTCCAAGTCTTGGAACTGAACTGAGCTTACAGCCCTGCCACACAAAAATCCATTCCTGGTTGTCGTGAGCTTTCAGAAATTTTAATTCAGGGATGCAAGTCACTTTGTTAGCATAGCTAAGCAACCAGAAATCCTTGAGCCTATACTTAAGTTTTAGACATTTTCCAGCAAGGGCATCAGAAGAGCCTGCAGCTGGAATAAGGCCGAAAGGGGGCCCTTGTAGCCCAGGAATTCTTTTCTTGCAGTGACCAACTAGATTCCCCAGTGGGAAGTCCGCAAGCAAGACTAGAGCGCAAGGCAATGACATTCTCTTCCCTGCATACCCAGCAACTGGTGTTGAGAAACTTTGCTGATTCCTAACTTTGGAGGCAGAGCACAACTGTCACAGTAGCCATTGTTGCCTTATCCTCCGGGATTCAGTCTGTACCTACTTTTTATGGATCCCTGCTGTGAGCTCCGTTCGATGCCGAATTCTATACATGCACAGGGTGATCACGTGAGCTGCGCCTACCTCATCCATGCCTGCGAGGTTAGCCAGGCATTGCCCCACCCTGACTCACTCCAGCCTAAAGATGAGAAATCGTCCTGGGCTAAAGATGAGCAATGGATCAGCAGCACCAACCCAAGCCTTTTTATTTTGCAAGATGTCGGCGATGAGTTTGCCTAACCTTTCTTCCTTGTCTTTCTCTCTTCCCCAATGCCCCCAGCAGTTTCCATAACATCTGTTCCACCATGGCTGATGACCTAGACTTTGAGACCGGCGATGCCGGGGCCTCCGCGACCTTCCCCATGCAGTGCTCCGCTCTCCGCAAGAACGGCTTTGTGGTGCTCAAAGGGCGTCCCTGCAAGATTGTGGAGATGTCCACTTCCAAGACCGGCAAGCACGGTCATGCCAAAGTGAGTGTGCCTCGTCGCCCACGGCGGCTGGTGGCTGGTTTGCCTTTGTGGTCCTCTTTTGGGACAGCTCTTGGTGTGAATTTGCATGCTTGGCTGCCATACTTCCGGAATTTCCCAGACACAGCCGGAATTCATCCATCGAAAATGGTGCCTTGGTGGGATTTTCGAGAATTGACTAAAATGCGTGGGGAAACCCGGACGTATGGCAGCCCGTGTGTTGATTTTTTTGGCGTTTTCCCTAAAAAATAGCCACATCTCAACAACCCTGGCAAAAAAAACCCCAAAAACCCTCGACGTCTTTTGTGTCCAGATTTTCACTTTCTGAAATATGGCAACCCTATTTGTGCATGTTCACGTGTAGCAATGTTAGAAAACTCAGATATATAACCAAGGTTACAGTCACCAAAGCAGAATCTCTATTTGCCATTTTGAGGCAAGACGGTTCTCGAGTCTCATTTTTCAAATGATGGACTGACAGCTATTGATTCTTAGTTAAACATTTGGCTGGTTCAGATGACAAACCTTGAGCTAGGTTAAGAACTCTGAGAACTTAAAAAAAGAGCAGTCTCTTGATCCAGGCACAGTCCGCATACATATTGGCCAATCCCTACCTCTTTCTCTTAATGGTGACGCAGACCGTCCATCTTCACTTGGTCACTAGTGGCCGATAGCCAGGTGCCTGGCTAATTTCAAACCCTGGACCCTTGTAGTAATTTCACTGTAGTCCTCCAGCTTGCCTTTTATGTTGTGCACCTGGGCGGTTGCCCATGAGCAGGCAAAGCATGTTAAATCAGCTGCTTTTAAGGAGGAGGAACATCAAAAATGAATGGGTTCTGACACCTGGTCCTTGCTGCCTCCCCTTAGTACATTGGTTCCCAAAGTGGGCGGTACCAGCCCAGAGGGGTGCTAAGAGGCAGGGGGTTGCTGGAGGTGTAATGGACTCTCCTGACTTTGAAAAGCTGGCATTACCGAATTAAGCTAAATTAAGCTAAATAGTTTAAGTTGGATTTTGAATAAATGTGCAATTAATTGTTCTGGTTTAAAATTTTAGTGTTGTTACCTTCCTTAGTGGGTGGTACAAACTGCTATTCCGAATAATGCTTTCTATAAGGTAGGGGGCACTGGGGATGAGTTTGTGGAACAAAGGGGACAGTGACCTGAAAAAGTCACTGCCTTAGAAGATAGGGTACGCAGCGCTAAAAATGCCAGGAGGGCACCAGGTCTGGAGAAGGTGCTGGGCTTAGACAATAAGCCTGGAGCTAGAGGGTTTGTTCTTTACTTCCTCTCCCTGTGCCTGTCTCTCTTTCTGCCCTGGCACAATTTGAACCTCTTGTTGTTCTCTTCTCCATTGCATACAGCCCTTCCTGGCTGAGATCATTGTCTACATTTATAAACAGCCTTTCTTCCAGTGAGTTCAAGGCAGTTTGCAATATGAAATGCTGAAAAGTAAGGCGCAAGGTGGAATGAAAATGTTGTGTGAGACTTCTTGGGACTGCAAAGCATTGCCCTCTCCTCCGTCGCCTGCGCTGGTCACCTTTCAGCCACCTGACCTCTGAGGCATGCTGCCATTTAGCTTCTCTATCTCCTGAGATCGTTTTCCAGCCCTTAGCCTCAAGGAATGACTTGCTTTGAAATGCATTGAGAGACCTGCCTTTTTTTTGCCAAAAACGCAAGGCAGCATACATGTTTAATCTCTTGAGCTCTGTTGGCAACAGTAGTTGTAGCCCCAGACATCTGGAGGGCACCGTGTTGAGGAACCCTGGCTAAGTGGTGTACAAAAATACCCAGAGTTTTTCAGTCTGTCTACTGAGGCTGTATTCTCCTCACATGTGAAGAGCCAAAAGACCTGCTTTCTTTTCACATCAGTGGCATTATTAAGTCACCGGTAGGCGATGCATTCTGGTGGCTTTTGGAGACTGACTGGATGATACCTGGACACTTTAGGATGCAAGTCGTTTTTCCGTGGACTGACCTCTTGGTGTCTGGGGCTAATCAGGTTCTTGGGGGCAACCTTTTGTGGGATAATCACTTTAGTACCTGTTTGAATCTCCCCCTGCCCCAGTCAGCGGTTCTCAACCTGTGGGTCTCCAGATGTTGTTCGACTACAACTCCCATCATCCCTGAGCTCTGGCCTTGCTAGCTAGGGGTGATGGAAGTTGTAGTTCAACAAAATCTGGGGATCCACAGGTTGAGAAAGGCTGGCTTAGATGGACTAGAAATAGAAATATAAAAAAAGGAGTGGGTGTTAAAGTAATGCTTTGAACTTTGTGGAAGTTCAGCCTCTGAATTAGATAACCCGAAAAGTTAAAGGTGAAAGGCCAGTGGAGAAGAGACTGCAAAACGTGGCTGTTGGTATTCCTGATTTATTTGTTTCTTTAAAAAAAAAGGTAAATATTGAGTGTATAAATAACCCACACCATATTGCTACCCTAATGTGGAAACTGGAGAGAGGGAGAAAGAGAGAGAAGGAAGGAAGGTAAGGGAAAGAGCGGGAGGCGAGGCCTAGCTGTTGAGGGACTTCGCAGCTTGACAAGGAGACTGGTGTGCGAGGCACAGAGAGTCCAGATCAAGTGGAGGCAGATATGGTGCCAGTGGGGTGCCAAGGGATCTGGTTGCAGTGGGCCAAAGCGTGCCGCCCAGTTCCAGACTGGGTGCCTCTGTCTGCCTCTGCATCTGTTGAGAAGGGGGCCGGCCTCCCTTCCTGAGACAGAACAAGGTCCTTGCCTGTTTCCTCCGGCCTTCTCCCGCAGGAACACCTGGGTGCTGTGTGTTTTTTTTTTAATGTATCCCCGTTAACATCCTGTCTTCCTCTCCACCCCCACTGTAGGTGCACCTTGTTGGCATAGACATCTTCACCGGGAAAAAATATGAAGATATCTGCCCTTCCACCCACAACATGGATGTGCCCAACATTAAGAGAAATGACTTCCAGGTAGGTGGGTGGAGCTGGGTGGGGTTCTCCCCCCCTCCCCACTTCAGAGATGGGAATCCCGAAAGTAGAGGGTTGGTGTACACCCGCTATGGCCTGCCTGGCTTGCAAACTGGGTAGACTGCTAGCGCTGGCTACTGTAGCAAGGATAGGCAAAGCGGCCCTTCCGCACAGCAGCTGTGGTGGGCAAAGGAGGCAGGCTTCTGCCCTTCTGGAGAAATCCTTTTAGCTCTTTTGGACCCTCTCCCTCAGTTTTGAGTGTTCATATATGATTCTTCCTACCGCTGGATGTGCCCCAGGGACTGTTAGTTTTGTCTCTTGGCGTGGGATTGTTCCCTGACAAATCACCTGCTGTTACAAACCTGGGGTGGTTTCAAAAAGGTGGCAGGTCAAGGCAGCTGGAGGAACGGACACTCCTTCCTTTCCATGCCAAGGTGAGCAGGAACAGGTTATTATTGTCTGTTAAAATCAATAGTTGCTTTTCCGCCATGGCAAGTCAAAGCAGCTTTAAAAAACCGCTTGCATTAAAACCTGGGGGGGAGAGTGAAATTCACTAAAATATCTCAAACACTCTAAAAGGCCATATATAGTTAAAAGCCAATGGGCAGTTAAAGAGGAATTCTTTTCTCTGGTGCCTGAAGATACACAATGATGGCGCCAGGCCAAGCTCCCTGGGGAGAGCGTTCTGCAAGCAGGGGGCCACCACTGAAAAGGCCCCGTCCTGTTGCCAAAATGCTACTTCAGTGAGTTTTTTAAGTCAGGAGGGGGGCCCGATAGCTGGGCGCTGACTGTTCTGCCCTCCTTCCTTCCTTTCCTCCAGCTTATTGGGATCCAGGATGGGTACCTCTCCCTGCTCCAGGACAGCGGGGAAGTCCGGGAGGACCTACGCCTTCCCGAGGGAGACCTGGGCAAGGAGATTGAACAGAAATATGACTGTGGCGAAGAAATCCTGGTAAGAGAACACGTCGGGGGCCGGAGGGGAAGAGGTCTGCTACTGCTGCTGCCGGCCTCCCTCCCCTGGCACAAGTGATTGGGGGGGGGGTGTATTTAACAGCAGCGTTCCTTTGACAAGGTGCCCATGATATTCTTGTAAAGAATTTGCTGCCAAGGAGTGTGGTGGAGTCTCCTTCTTTGGAGGTCTTTAAGCAGAGGCTTGACAACCATAGGTCAGGAGTGCTCTGATGGGGTTTCCTGCTTGGCAGGGGGTTGGACTCGATGGCCCTTGGGGTCTCTATGATTCTATGATTCCTTAGCCCAGAGAGGCCTGGGATGGCAAAGCATGGTGACGACTTGAAAAGCAGGGTAAAAACAAGGCGGGATACCAAATTCCAATCCCAGCCAGATGCAGAAATGATTCCATAAGGCTTTAAATTATGGAAGCACCATGTTTTCCTGTCTGGTGTAACATAAGCAACAGTGGGAACAAATTAAGCTTTGTTAGGGAGGGAGTTGCAAAGTTGAGCTGCCCAGGACCATAGACGGCCTTGCCTGGGGTTCCCGGCCACCAAATGGGAAGATTTTCTTGCAGGTGGAGTGGAGGAGGAGAGAGAGCATGCCTGGTGTTGATCTGAGTGTGCGTAAGACCAAATGTCCCACCGCTGCTGTGTCTTTGAGGATGTTGGAGGTGGGATAAGGAAGGAGGAGGGGAAACAGGGCACTGGTCCTCAGCCGCACAGCGGGGCGTTGGACAGCAGACAGAGCAGGTTGCTTGTGCTGCTTCACACGGCAGGACTTGGCATCACTCTGCAGCTCAGAGCACCTGCTTCCCTTGCAGAAGGTCCCAGCGGCATCTTCAGGTGGGGAAAGACCTTTCCTGTATACCTGAGGGAGCGTCTCCACCCCAATCGTTCAGCCTGGACACTGAGGTCCAGCTCCGAGGACCTTCTGGCGGTTCCCTCCCTGCAAGAAGTGAGGTTATAGGGAACCAGGCACAGGGCCTTCTCGGTGGTGGTGCCCACCCTGTGGAACGCCCTCCTTCCAGATGTGAAGGAAATAAGCAGCTATCCTATTTTTAAAAGACACCTGAAGGCAGCCCTGTTTAGGGAAGTTTTTTAATATTTAATGCTGTATTGTTTTTAACACTCAATTGGGAGCCGCCCAGAGTGCCTGGGGAAACTCAGCGAGATGGGCGGGGTATAAATAATAAATTATTGCAATTATTATATATTTCTCTGCCTGAAACCCTGGAGAACCATTGCTGCCAGAGCAGGTGTCCCTCAGCTAGGCAGGCTGGTGTGACTCAGTAGAAAACCGCTTCTTACGTACGATACTGGTGGCCTTGGCAAGCTCTCCTTCGCCGGAGGTCTTCAGAACCCGGATGCCCATTTTGGATCATGTCTGGGCTGGGGCTAGCAGGACCTCACGATGGCTGAGCTCTTAATCCACAGTCGAGAGGCAGCGATGCTTCTGAACATTGGTTGCTGGGAACAGCAGGAGGAGGGAGGGCTGTTCTCGCACCCGGACCCCACTTGTGGGTTTCCCATAATGATCATCTGGTTGGCCACTGTGAGAACAGGATGGTGGACTAGAGGGGGCCATTGGCTAGAGCCCTCCCCCCCCCAAATAATATTTATTATTTTCAGTAGGTAAATATAATAAAAATGAAGAGAATTAAAATTAAGTACCATCCATCTTCAAAAGCATAGTATTTGACTTCCTCGAATCTCTTGCATCCGAATTTCTTAGTAATTATAGGTAGCAGTTTCCAATGTCAGTGTTTCAAAAAACCATATCACAGCCCTAATCATATTACATAACTTCCCTTTTCGTACATTTTCTTATTTGTAAACTTAATTCCATTTTAATCCTAGGCCTAATTGTTTGTTTCAAGTGGTTACCTATCTTTGAGAGCCCTCCTTCCCTTCTAAGCCCTTGATTCTTGCTTCCTCCCTCCCTCCTCAGATCACCGTACTTTCTGCAATGACTGAGGAGGCTGCAGTTGCTATCAAGGCCATGGCTAAATAAAGGAACCACAGGTGAGTGCAGACCCAGATCGGGAGGATGCTGTCCTGCTCGCTCGAGATGGAAGGGGAACGTGCAAGGCTTTTGCGAGAGATGGGAGAGGAGTCGTCTCTTGCCTTCCTGCCACTGTCACCAACCCCTGTCACCAACTTCTCTTCTTTTTCTCCCACCTTGCAGGGCAGCAGTTTCAACTTGTTATGAACCAGAGAGGATCGCAACCCGCAGACTGTCAGATTTGGCTCCAAACCACCCAAATCTCTCTCTTTTTTTTTTCTTTCCCCCCTCCTCTAAAAAGGACAAAAAAAGCAAAACCCTACCACACCCACTCACTCCCTTTTGAATTAAAACAAAAGAAAAGAAAGTTTTTTGTGGTCTTTTTAAAAGCAGAAAAGCTGGACGCTTAATTGTATTCCTTTTGTCATGATTTCACTTGTTTTGGTCCCCCTCTCGCCCCGGGGTCCTCCCAGTCCCCCTCCCCTCTCTCGAGTGCTAGTAACACTACAGTTGTTTTCTGGCAAGAGAAGTTGAGAATTTGCACTTAAAAAAAGGAAGGAAAAAAAAGAATAATATTTAAACTGCTAGAAGGAGGGGGGGAAATTGCAGGAGACTCTTGTTGATTTTTTTCTCTCTCTCTCTCTCAAGTTTTAATGCTTTCTGTTAAGATTGGTGGCGGCGCTGAGGAGGGAGCTGCCTTTCCCCCCAGAACGACAAACTGAGCAAAAATTATTAAAACATTTACCGTTGCGAATCGCGAAGAGTCGCACTCTTAACCCTGTCAAATGTGTTTGTTCTCGTGAGCGTTTTCTGTTGAGGCAATGTGGGAAGGGGACGCCCCCCCCCCCTCTGCATAATGGTGGTTGCGGCAATTCGGTCAATTCTTTTGGGACGGCATCCTTTCTTGTGCTTTGGAGGTTAACCCATTAAATGTGGTTTTTTTGTGGGGGGGGCGGCGGCGGGATCACTGCTCTAGTTGCTGAGCTTGCTTAAAACTCCCTTCTTTAACCCCTTCCCTTCTAGAGCACAGGAGCCCCCCCATCCCAGATCTGGAAGTGGGGGGCAGGTGGTGTTCCTGCCGAAGGCACTGAACTCTGCCCCCCCCCCAAAATGGGAGGAGAATCCCGCTCGCGGCTGCCTGGCGAATGACACACTTTTTTTTGCTCCTCGCCCTCATCCTACCTGGGCTCTGATCCCTGTCAATCATGTTCAAGGACCCCCCCCCCTTTTCCCTGGCAACCAATGCTGTCGCTGCCTCCCTTCTGTCCTTGGAGCTAGCTAGAAAGTCTCTAGCACGCCCCCCCCTTTCCGCCTCAAGCCCTTTTCCCCAGGCTGGGTAACTGCGCATCCCCCACCTACGAGCTGTTCAGGGTAAGGGGGTCTTCTGGGGTAGGTAACAAACTAGCCCCCACCCCACCCGCTGCCCATTTCCTTGGTTCATATTTACTCCCCTCTGCTGTTCACAGGTCAGCGCTGTGGCCTCCTCCTCCTCCCTCTCCCCCTGTTAATCCAACACATTTGTTAATCAACCTCAATAAAAAAACAAGTTTAATATGAAAAACCCTTTTCTGGCTGTGTGTGTGTGTAATTTGTAAGGGACCGGGGCGGGGGTTACGTTACCGGCAAGTTCATTAAAACTATTGCATTATCATAGAATTTCAGAGTGGGAAGGGTCCCCCGAGGGTCATCAGTCCAACCCCCTAAAATGCAATGTACCACCATTTGCAACTGGGTGGCAGCCTCTTCCTGGGGCCTGTAACTGATGGACATTCCCCAGAAAGGAAGCTCATTGTAATGGTTATATGGGGTTGCTCGTGCGTAAGTTGCCGCCACTCCTGGCTAGGTGGCCTGGTTAAACCTTTCCTGGCTGGACAGCCCTTCACTTTGTGGCTGTTCAGTCGCTAGCAGTATCCGTCTGTGGGCGTTTCTTGAACCTCTTCCAGCAAAAAAGCTCTTTGACGCCAAGTTGCCGCCTACTTTCCCTGCGCGGAAGTCTTCTGCGCAGGGTGGGTTTGGGCAGCAGAGGACCTGTGCTCTCCTCGCTGGTCTCCTGCGAAGAGTCCTGGAGCCTCCTCTCCGCTTCCCCCATCCGCCCCCCTCTATCCCTGGTGTAGCGCTGATTATCTTCCCCAGCCGGAGACCTGCCTCTCTCCTTGCTTGGCCCCTCTCCAGCATCGCTGTGGATCCTCACCTCCTCCGCTAGTTGCGATGGCAGTTCCCTGACACTCATGGAAGCTTAAGAATATGCAATCACTGCAGGGACAGGTGCTAGATGAGGCAAAGGGCGGGGGGGGGGAGTGTAAAAAATTTTAAATTAAATTTCAGTTCTGTGTGTGTGTGTTTTTGAGAGCCAGTGTGGTGTAGTGGATAAGAGCAGTGGACTCGTAATCTGGGGAACCGGGTTCGCGTCTCCGCTCCTCCACATGCAGCTGCTGGGTGACCTTGGGCCAGTCACACTTCTCAGAAGTCTCTCAGCCCCACTCACCTCACAGAGTGTTTGCTGTGGGGCAGGAAGGGAAAGGAGAATGTCAGAGACTCCTTCGGGTAGTGATAAAGCGGGATATCAAATCCAAACTCCTCCTCCTCTTTTCTTTTTTACAGTACAGTCATACCTCATACCTTTCAGGTTACGTCCTGTGGCGACTCGGAAGTATCGGAAAGGGTCACTTCCGGGTTTCACCGCATGCGCAGAAGCGCAAAATGACGTCCCACGCATGCACAGAAGCGGCGAATCGCAACCCGCACGTGCGCAGACGCGCCGCTGCGGATTGCGTTCTTTTCATGTTGTGAATGCAACCAGAGGTACCACTGTATAAAAATGCGGGGGTTTCATAAAGATATGTGCCTCTCTTTTTTGTCCTGACCCGTGAGGTTTTCCCTCCTACACAGAGTTTCATAGGATTTTTGTTCAATAAACTACCTGGAATATTTGTTTTTGATGACTGTGACGACAGGGCAGTTCTCAGAAGCCAGCTCCGAAAATTTAAAATTTCCTGATCTCATGTGTTAGTAACCGAGTGAGGCGTAGGGAAAAAAGAAAGATTACTTGTGACGTTACACTCAACCTTACTGGCAAGGGTCCAATGTGTATGCAGCTTGTTGAACAGACAAAATGTCTCAAACCAAAGGCCAGTGGCTGTTTGTACCCCACGCCCATTAGTGAAACCGGCACAGGGGAAAGCAGACTTTTTGCCTCTCCGTATAAAATGGAGGGCAGTCGTTTTAGGTACAGAAGCAGGAGTGGAAAACACGACCCGTAGGTCAGCTGCCGCCTGAAAAACATTTGTAGCGCTGGTTAGAACAATGGGCGGTAAATTGACACACATTTTGCTTTTAACCTGACCTGCGAGTGCGCTTGGAACGGCAGCTACTGCGGGCGAAACACACCAAAAAAGCTGCTTTTCCTAGAAATGGGGGACTAGGGAGGGGGGACTGACAACAGGAAAGCACTTTGGACCCTTTGCTCCTGGCAGGATTCAGCTGAACAAGCCTTTAGGTCTTTCCCCACTGACCTGCCCCAAAGTTTGAAAACTGCCTGTTTATACACTGGCGGCCTTCAGACATGTTTGGACTACAATTCCCATTGGGTATTAGCCAAGACATCCGGTCCAGAACGTGATGGACACCAACTTGGGAGAAGTGTCATACTAAATTATGAATGTGTGCAAAATTTGCTTGTTTTGCAAACAATTTTAGGGAAGCACTGTTTTCTTCCCTCCGTCCACTTAGAAATACAAATGAGAGTCTACTACCTTCCGGTCAGCTCTTACTGCCCCAAAGTTCTTGCTAATGTTTATCCAGACTCTCCCAATTTCTGTTATTGGGGCAAGATAGTAAGGGGGGGTGTGGAACAGACACATGCACCGTTGAACGCTCCTCGAATTATACAAAGTTTTATTTAGAGTGCAATCTCTGTTTTCACAAATTACAGCGAAGAGAGAAGGGGAGAATAAAGCCACACACATGGTCATCCCACGTATATTTTCTTCCTTTGCCCTGGGACTTGGGCTGAGGTTCGGGGGGGGGGAGTCGAAGCAACGAGAGAGCAGGGGCCTCACTTATGGTAGAAGCGCTGGCCCTGTTGCGGGTGCTGGATGAATGGGTGCCGAGGTGCTGGCTGCGGGGAGGCCTGGAAACCAGACTGCAAGAGGGGAGAGAAAGAGATGTTAAAGGAAAGAAGTTTTCAGTGCACGGTGGTACCTTGGTTCTCAAACACCTTGCTTCCCAAACACCAAAAACCCAGAAGGAAACGTTCCGGTTTTTGAACGTTTTTTGGAAGCTGAACGTCTGATGCGGCTGTCGGCTATTGTTTCCGGGGCGCCTGCACCAATCAGAAGTTGCCCCTTCGTTTTCGAACATTTCGGAAGTCAGACGGACTTCCGGAACGGATTAAGTTTGCCGCTTTTGTTTTTGCCGTTTATTTTGTGTTTTTGTTTTTGAGGCTTTTCCGGTTCATTTGTTTTTGTGACTGTGTGGAACCCAGTCTACTGATTGATTGATTGATTGACTGATTGCGTGACTGTGGAAATAGATAAAGCCCCCCCCCCCATTCAAACAATGACTATCGGAGCAGGTAAGAATTTTTTTTGAAAAATTTATCATTACAATACTGTATTATTTTATAGTACAGTACATTGTTTATTGCTTTCAACTTACAGATCAATGGCCTCGTTAGATAGTAAAATTCATGTTAAATTGCTATTTTAGGGGTTGTTTTTAAAAGTCTGGAACGGATTAATCCGTTTTGCATTACTTTCTATGGGAAAGCGCACCTCGGTTTTGGAACGGATTAAGTTTGAGAACCAAGGTACTGCTGTAGATGAATTAACGGTCACAACCGGAAGGTTGTACAGCATCCCTCATCTTACACAGGGGTTTGGCTCCTAGCGCTAAGTGGAAATCGTGGAGAGTCCAACCCTTAGAATTGCCCAATGGGTGAGAGGGAGAGCGTGAGACAGCTTGTGTACTGAGCCGGCCTTGCCCAATGCCCAGCTAGCAAGGCAGGGAGCTAAACGCTCTTTGTGCCAGCGTAGTCCCAGCTCTCCACCTCACTTGGGACTCGCGCTTTTCCAACCAGCCTGCCTTCAACCGTGCGTGGTTGACATCGCACCAATCGAGTGCGCAGCAAGATGAGGGGTGACTGCCTTCAGTTTTCAGGCTACTGGGTGGAAACTCCCAGTACGTTTCCAAGCATAATTCAAAGTGTTGGTGCTGACCTTGAAAGCCCTAAATGGCCTCAAAGGCCCAGTAGACCTGAAGGAAAATCTCCACCCCCATTGTTCACCCCGGACACTGAGGTCCAGCACCGAGGGCCTTCTGGCAGTTCCCTCCCTGCGAGAAGCGAGGTTGCAGGAACCAGGCAGAGGGCCTTCTTGGTGGTGGCTCCTGCCCTGTGGAACCCCCTCCCACCAGATGTCAAGGAAATAAGCAACTCCCTGACTTTTGGAAGACATCTGAATGCAACCCTGTTTAGGGAAGCTTTTAATATTTGATGAATTATTGTATTTTAATACAGTGGTACCTCGGGTTAAGTACTTAATTTGTTCTGGAGGTCTGTTCTTAACCTGAGGTTCCACTTTAGCTAATGGGGCCTCCTGCTGCTGCTGCGCCACCGGAGCACGATTTCTGTTCTCATCCTGAAGCAAAGATCTTAACCTGAAGCACTATTTCTGGGTTAGCGGAGTCTGTAACCTGAAGCGTATGTAACCTGAGGTACCACTGTATTTTGTTGGAAGCCGCCCAGAGTGGCTGGGTAAACCCAGCTAGATGGGCAGGGTATAAATAATAAATTATTATTATTATTATTATTATTATCATCATCATCATTATTATTATGTGTCCGGAGGGCCCTTGGGGTGCCGGTCAGGCTGTGGGCAGTCAGAGTGTCTCCTCTTTGATGCTTCTGTCCTGGCCAAAAGATCACCTCCTCCCAGCCTGATCGAGTGTGCCTTCATGAGTTTATCATCTGTGTGCTAAATCAAGCCGGCCAAGGGCAGGGCACAGCTGGGGTTGAATTCTCGGTGCCGGCCTGTGGAACTCCCTTCCCCTGGAGCCTTGCCAAGCAGCCAGCACTGTAAACCTCTCCGCTTCTCTCTCTGTCCCTCCCCAACCCACCTTCCAGCCTACGCGGAAACGGTTCAAAGCAGCAGAGGGTTCAGACCGTACCGAACACTGGGCACGAACAGGTTGCCCTCCTGTTAAGGGGCGCAGATTATTTTTAATAAAATGAAGCCAGCCAGGCCTCCCACACTGCTCACATCTTTGGCGATGTTGTGTTTTGGTTTGTTTAACCGCTGCTGCTGTTTTTCATACCAAAACTTGGTTCAAGAATCCTACCGGTAGTTTCGTGCTGGCGTGTTTTGTTTGATTGGTTTATCTTTTTAATAGAAAGGTAGAGTAAAAAAATCATGAAATCGTGAACGGATCGTCTGAACTTTTTCCAAGGAAGAGTCAGAAATACAGTTGTATTTTTTAAAAATAAAATACAATGGTACCTTGGTTCTCAAACACCTTGCTTCTCAAATTCTGAAAACCTGGAAGTGTTCCTATTTTTGAACGTTTTTCGGAAGCCGAACGTCCGATGCGGCTGTCGGCTATTGTTTCTGGGGCGCCTGCACCAATCAGAAGCTGCGCCTTGGTTTCCGAACATTTTGGAAGCCAAATGGACTTCCAGAACAGATTATGTTTGGCGCTTTTGTTTTTGCTGTTTATTTTGCGTTTTTGAGGCTTTTCTAGTTTAATTTGTTTTCGTGACTGTGTGGAAGCCAGTTCGATTGATCGATTGTGTGACTGCGGAAATGGCTAAAAGCCCCCCATCCAAACAATGACTATCATCAGCGCAGGTAAGAAAATTTTTTTAATACTGTCTTATATATAGTACATTGATTATTGCTTTCATTTTATGGATCCATGGTGTCATTAGATAGTAAAGTTCATGTTAAATGGCTGTCTTAGGGGTTGTTTTCCAAAGTCTGAAACGGATTAATCCGTTTTGCATTCCTTTCTGTGGGAAAGCGTGCCTTGGTTTTGGAACGCTTTGGTTTTGGAACAGACTTCTGGAATGGATTAAGTTTGAGAACCCAGGTACCAATGTAAAACTAATGCAGTGTTGTATTCTAGTAAAGGTAAAGGTAAAGGGACTCCTGACCATTAGGTCCAGTCGCGGACGATTCTGGGGTTGCGGCACTCATCTTGCTTTATTGGCCGAGGGAGCCGGCGTACAGCAGGAGTAAGCCACTTCTGGCGAACCAGAGCAGCGCACGGAAACACCGTTTACCTTCCCGCCGGAGTGGTACCTATTGATCTACTTGCACTTTGAGGTGCTTTCGAACTGCTAGGTTGGCAGGAGCAGGGACCGAGCAACGGGAGCTCACCCCGTCACGGGGATTCGAACCGCCGACCTTTTGATCGGCGAGCCCTAGGCTCTGTGGTTTAGACCACAGCGCCACCCGCGCCCCCTTGTATTCTAGTAGACCCGCATAAATTGATGCACCAACATTGGCGGCATCCGACAGGAAGTCTGGTTGGCGGTGGTTCTGCTGGGGACTGGCCTGTTCATTGGGGGCTCTCCATTTGCAGAATGACCCCAACCTCAGACTGTACAGAGGCCAGAGGCTGACTAGGGAGGAGAGCCACTCTGCATGCGCTCAGAGGTACTGCTATCCGACCTAACCGGAAGAGTCCGCGACCAGAAGGAGGAGGAGTATCAGGAAGAGTGGATTAAATTTAATGATTATTTAGTTAAATAAGTTAAGTTAAATGAACTGAAAACAGCTTGCAGATACTTAACTGGCTCAGGATTTTATTTATGTTAAGTGATGAATTAATATGTTTAATTCCATAATGTGAAGATCTAAGGATATTAATGTTTAAAGTTAAATTTCATAAGAATTGGGATTTGGAAAACTGTTAAAAGGACATGCAATGAAATTCAACCAAAGAGGAGCGAGGAAGTCACTTAACAAAGTTAATAAGTGTAATTTTCAATAAGGTTATGATTTATGTTTGTTTGTCTTGTGTGTTTGTTTGTTTATAAAATTGTGGAAACCAGTATTTTTTTAAAAAAACCAAAACCCTAGAGGTACTGCCGTGATACGACAAGGCTTGGGATCGAGTGCCGCTCCCCCCACCCAGCCAGCGAGATACTTACTGTGTGGGGCTGCTGTGGGGCGGTTCCGTGCGAGAAGCTGCCAGGGGAGGCTGGGCGGGCCGGGTGGGTGTACGCCAAACTGGGCTATAAGGGAGAGAAAGCAGGGTGGGCAAAAATCAGCAAGCGGGAGAGAGCAGGATGGAAAGGGGCTGGGCGTTGCGACGGCGGTGGGAGAGGCACCCACCTGGGACAAGGAAAAGGAAGGCAAAATTCACAACAGGCCGAAAACAAGGGGAAGAACGACAACACATTATGGGCACGGAAAACTGCACAATTGGGAAGTACTGGAAAGAGAGGGAGTGGGAGCAGGAAGAGGGGCAACGCGCCTTCAGGTTCTTACCTTGGCAGCTGTCTGCATCTGGACAGGGATTTGGGGGGCTTGTAGGAGGCCCTGGTTTGGGTGCAAGGCTTGGGGGTGCATCGGGCGCAGGGTCGACTGGAGAGAAAAGGACAAGAGAAGGAGAGCAGAGGAGTTAGACCGTCTCCCAAGGTGAGAGGGAATGCACTCTGCACATGCTCTGGTTATTTCATGGCCGAATGTTCTTCCCAGGCTCCTGTCCGAACTTAAAATTTACCCCCTGTGTGGTTAGAAACAGTCAACAATGGCTGCATTTGCACCGCTGCGACGCCATTTTTATACAGTCATGGCTTTCCCCCCAATGGATTCTGGGAGTTGAGGGTCTTAATTTTTTTATTGGAGACCCATATCCCACTCAGAGAGGTATTTCAGAGTGGTCCTGTATACCTGAAGGAGTGTCTTCATCTCCATCATTCTGCCTGGACACTTGTGTTCTAGTAAAAGGAAAGGGACCCCGGACTGTTAGGTCCAGTCGTGGCCGACTCTGGGGTTGCGGCGCTCATCTCTCTTTACTGGCCGAGGGAGCCGGCGTACAGCTTCCAGGTCGTGTGGCCAGCATGACAAAGCTGCTTCTGGCGAACCAGAGCAGCGCATGGAAACGCCGTTTACCTTCCCGCCAGAGTGGTACCTATTGAACTACTTGCACTTTGACGTGCTTTCGAACTGCTAGGTTGTCAGGAGCAGGGACCGAGCAACGGGAGCTCACTCTGTCGCGGGGATTCGAACCACCAACCTTCTGATCGGCAAGTCCTAGGCTCTGTGGTTTAACCCACAGGGCCACCCAGGGCCCCATACTGACTACTTAGGTTTGCGGCTGCTTCCCTGATGACGTACCACTGCCATTTGCTTTTTTAAAAAATTGTTAGCCATCTTGTAAGATCTCTGTGGGTAAAAAGTCAGTCCGTAAAAGCATAGGGCTCTTCATCTTGTGGCTGCGGGCTCGGGCCCCATGTTGGGGCCGAAAGATTCCTGCATTCCAGGGGGCTGGTGACCCCTGGGGTCCCTTTCCAGCTCTACAAAAGAGCACGGACATTTTCAGAGAGCGATGCTCCGGGTGCGAACTCACCGAATCAGTAAATCCCGACTGCTGGTTCGCGTGCTCCAGTTGTTTCTGCAAAGGGATGGCTGTGCTGGGAGGAATGAAACCTGGAAAGGGAAGGTTGAAAGAGCTAAGCGTGAGCCTTGCAAGGAAAGAAACAGGGCCTGGGAAGAAGTGTGGGGCTGGTTCATTTTCTCTTTCCTTTTCGGACAACATCTCCCAGCACAGCTCCCCTGCCATCTCATGTCCATGGAGGCGCAGGTCAACTCTGTGTCCAGGGCGGCTGTCTGCCAGCTCCATCTGGTACGCAGGATGAGACCCTACCTGCCTGTGCACTGTCTGGCTAGAGTGGCGCATGCTCTGGTTATCTCCCGCTTGGACTACTGCAATGCACTCTACGCAGGGCTACCTTTGAAGGTGACCCGGAAACTGCAACTAATCCAAAATGCGGCAGCTAGACTGGGGACTGGGAGTGGCTGCCAAGACCATATAAGACCGGTCCTGAAAGGCCTACATTGGCTCCCAGGATGTTTCCGAACACAATTCAAATTGCTGGTGCTGACCTTGAAAGCCCTAAACGGCCTCAAAGGCCCAGTAGACCTGAAGTCTCCACCCCCATCGTCCAGCCCAGACACTGAGGTCCAGCTCCGAAGGCCTTCTGGCGGTTCCCTCCCTGCGAGAAGCAAAGCTACAGGGAACCAGGCAGAGGGCCTTCTCGGTGGTAGCACCCGCCCTGTGGAACGCCCTCCCACCAGATGTCAAAGAGAAGAACAACTACCAAACTTTTAGAAGACATCTGAAGGCAGCCCTGTTTAGGGAAGCTTTTAATATTTGATAAATCTGCCCAGAGTAGCTGGGGAAACCCAGCCAGATGGGTGGCGTATAAATAATAATAATAATAATAATAATAATAATAATAATAATAGGATTTGCCAACCCCTGGCATGCTCTGGTCCATGGGGTCACGAAGAGTCAGACACGACTAAACAACTGCAGACTTATTATTATTATTATTATTATTATTATTATTATTATTATGATGATTTGCCAGCCCTTCTGCGGACTTACCAGGCTGAGCCGTGGGAAAGTGGCTGTGGATTGTGTAGCCGGGTTGCTGTTGCGGCAAGTACTGCATGGTGGGGAAAGCAGAAGGCCCTGGAAGGGAAAGGAGAGGGGGGTGAAAGCCCGGCCTGCTCTGCCCCCGCCACCCATGCCGCGGAGGGAAAAGGATGCAGCGTGGCACCCGATTGCCCGCGGGCTCCATCCTCACCTCGGATCGACTGGCTGCTGGCATAGCTGACGGGCACCGTGTGTTGGCTCTGTCCCACGGCATAAGGGCTGTGCCCGGACTGCCCGCCCTGGTACTGGCCGTGCTCTGCCGTGCTGGCGGGGAAAGTCGGCTGCGTGGCAAAGTGGCGAGACTGGGGAGACAAAGCGCGCACAGAGACGTCCCTTAGGGTTACCGCGTGGTGCACCAAACCTGCCTCACAACTAACCGCTTTGTCTTATTTGCCATGCAACGTATTTTCGTGTTTCCCTGCCGTAAACGGGCCTGTGGCACTCGGAAGGAAGGGCAGCATATCAATTTAATAAGTAACTATCATACCAGCAGCAACAGCAAAGGCAGCGCTGCCGCCGTCCGCCATTTTGAAAAGGGAGCCATTTTGTGAGGGATGAACTAACCATTTTGTCTTGTGTATCTAGGGGGGGCCATACGGAGAATACTGCGGTCGGAAGCAGCATCCGGAAGGAAACTGGAAAAATATCGGGGGAAACCCAGGTCGGCAGTGTTGTTTCCCTTAAAAATAGCTCCAAAACGTCAATTTTTGTTGAGATTTTGCCAAAAACAACAACTTCCTCCCAAGCTCAACAACTTTTGTTTCTGGATTTTCACTTTTTGAAATGTGGCGACCCTAGTTTATCATGTTATGTGGTTTTATACTGTAAACGGGCCTGTGGGATCGAGGGCAGGATATAAATTTAAATAACAACCACCACGACAATAGGAGCGGCAGCGCTGCCACCGCCCGCCATCTTGTGAGGGAAGCTGGCAGAACATTTGGCGGAGAACGTTTGACTCTGCTCATGAAAAGCAAAATATAACCACTTCCGAGGAGGAATAGAAAACTGTGCTCAGCCCCTGGCACGGTTCTCGCCTGCTTAGGCAGGCCTGCCTTCATGGCATTTCAACGTGCGGTTTCTATTACATATCGTTTGTTTTAGACGCATGGCTTTTACTTCTACTCTGAGAAATCTTACATCAATTTGGCTTTATATATCTGGCATGTGCAACTAGTCAATTGCGGGGCTTTCCTGGTCAATCATGTGATCCTGGTTGATCACCCCCCCCAAAAAAGCTCCACAATGGTCAATCCAATGGGTAGATCACTGACAGTTTTTTTATATAGTGGGAGTAGATCGCAGTCTCTTGGGCATGAGTAGGCAAACTAAGGCCCAGGGGCCGGATCCAGCCCAATCGCCTTCTTAATCCGGCCTAATCGCCTTCTTAATCCGGCCTGCGGACGGTCAGGGAACCAGCATGTTTTTACATGAGTAGAATGTGTCCTCTTATTTAAAATGCATCTCTGGGTTATTTGTGGGGCACAGAAATTCATTCATTTCCCCCCAAAAAATATAGTCTGCCCCCCCCCCCAGGTCTGAGGGACAGTGGACCGGCCCCCTGCTGAAAAAGTTCACTGACCCCTGCTCTTGGGAGTTGGACATGCCTGTTTCATATTATCAGTTTTTTAAACGGATATTTCACATTGTATTTTGCAAACTGCTTAGGAGGTTTCTGCTGATTAAGCAACGTGCCCCTCTTGCCAAATAAATTACCGTATTTTTTGCACCATAAGACGCACCTAGTTTTTGGAGTAGGAAAACAAGAAGAAAAAAAATATTCTGAATCTCAGAAGCCAGAACAGCAAGAGGGATCGCTGTGCAGCGAAAGCAACAATCCCTCTTGCTGTTCTGGCTTCTGGGATAGCTGCGCAGCCTGCATTCGCTTCATAAGACGCACACACATTTCCCTTTTTAGGAGGGGAAAAAGTGCGTCTTATAGAGCAAAAAATACGGTAATAAATCCTTTGAGGAATACTATGACTTCAGTGTTGAACAAAGAGATCTGGTCTGTCCCGGAACAACGGGGGGGGGGGGGGAGGCACTCACTGTGATCACTGGAGGACCAAACATTTGCTTGGCTCGATCGGCGGATATCAAGGTACCGGCCCGGTTATGGCCTCCAGGGCTCCCTGCGGAGAAAGAGAATAAATCCCATTGACATCAACCCTCCAAGCTGCCCAGAGGGTGGGGGGTCAAGTCTTCCCTTTCCTCCGATAAAAGACTCTCCGGAAGGGTGATGTGACACACTATTTAATTGGGATCCGCCATTATGGGACAGAGATAAACATTCCTGGGGGAGGCGAGCTCTTCATTTGTTATCATATCTGTACTTCAAGTCCGAATTGGCAAATCTCCCCTGAAAGCCTAATGTTTGATGCAACCTGTCTGAGAAAATGAATGGGCAAACGCCTAGATTTCATTTCATCGGAACTGAGTAAAGATGGCGTCTGCCACCAGAGAAGGTTAATAGTAAGTAAATTTGTTTGGCAATATAACGCAAAAGTCTTAAGGGCCCTCCTCAAACCGATTCGAGAATAAGAGAGGATCACCGCATCGTCAGCATACAATAATAAGGGGCAGCGATAGTCTGCAAGCCTGGGTGCATGAATGGAGGTTTGGGCCTCAGCTAGGGGCGTTCTCATGTCACTAATATAGAGGTTAAAAAGATAGGGGGCAAGGATGCACCCTTGTCGTACCCCCTTATTTATTGGTGCAGAGTTTGTGAGATCGCCCTCAGGTGTTAACCTCACCCTAGCGGCCGTCCCTTCATGTAATTTAATCATAAGCCACAACAGCCTTTTATCTATGCCCCACTTTGCCAGTTTTTCCCATAACAGCTCTCTAGAGATACTGTCAAAAGCCGCCTTCAGGTCTATAAAAGCGGCACATAGAAGACCATGAGTAGGGGATGAATACTTCCGCGCCAAATGATATAGAATTATAGCATGGTCAATAGAAGCACGATTTGGTCTAAACCCGAAGGACTTTTGGATTGATTTGGCATAAACACCAGCGTGTGAGGACATTCTGCAAACAGACTTATCAGCTGCAAAAAAAAAAAAAAAGGAGAGATACAAATTTCACACAGAAGCCCATTATTATTGACTTCAGCTCGCCTGTGGAAAACAACTCTGAGGCCATGAAGGAAGGAAGGATAACAACAGGAAGATTTAAAGAAGGAACTATTGGAAACTCAAGGCAGTAGAAACATAAGATGATTGGAACCCCACTGAACTTGAAGCATGGGAAGCCCCAACAAAAATCTATAATTGGGCAGAATATTTGGACTATATGAGGTGTATTTGTATAATTTGGAATGTGTAATGTGATCTGATTGGATTGTTAAAATGGAAAACTTAATAAAAATTATTTTAAAAAACAAGTCTACTCTTTCCTCCGCTCTCCCCTCTCCCCTACCTGAAATCTTAACAAGGGAGGCACCTCAGAGGCTTTATGCATGGAATGTCCTGGGTTCGAGTCCCGACATCTCTCGCTAAAACTGGACCGCAGGTGGAGACTGGCGGCCCGATTCAGAACAAGGCGACTTCGGGTGGGGAAAGCACACCTGCCTGATCCGTGGCCGAACTCTACGCGA
Source organism: Podarcis melisellensis (assembly GCF_964234715.1). NCBI lineage: Eukaryota > Metazoa > Chordata > Lepidosauria > Squamata > Lacertidae > Podarcis > Podarcis melisellensis. The sequence continues at coordinate 3,925,964 of NC_138545.1, read as the reverse complement.
ATCCTCTCAATGCGCCACCGACGCGGCCATAAAGAAACGCACCTTGCATGTTGAGGATGTGAGCTCCTGCGTGGACGGCCATTCCTTGCTGGTAAGCGGCTGCCGTCAGCGTTGTCATGTCGCTGTGGACAGGAGGAAGGAGGTCAATAAAACTTGATCTATGCCGGCGCCTGCTCTTGCCATTCGCTGCCCCTTTTGCACAAGGCAGTCGTTGGCTGCCTTCAAGGTTTCCCACACATTGTGATTTCTGCGTACCGCACACACACAACACAATTCACGAAATATTGCCAGGTCAAAAATTACGAAGCTGGTACAGTCGTAGCTCAGAAGTCGAACGGAATCCGTTCCTGAAGTCCGTTCTGACTTCCAAAACGTTCAGAAACCAAGGCATGGCTTCCGATTGGCTGCAGGAAGCTCCTGCAGCCAATCAGAAGTTGCAGAACCCGCGTCGGACGTTCGGGTTCCAAAGAACGTTTGCAAACCGGAACACTCACTTCCGGGTTTGTGGCATTCGGGAGCCAAAACGTTTGAGTTGCAAGGCGTTCAAATTATGAGGTACGATTGTATCATGATATGGACTTCAAGCCAGTTTTGGACAATATATGTATGTAATTCTTTTATTTTATTCTTTTAATTTCTATATCACTTTATATTTTTAAGAAAAAGCTGAAAGCGGTTTACAGCAGGGGTCGGCAAGGATTACCTTGCCTGGGCCAGTTCACTCCCGCGGAGATCGCTTCATGGGCTGGATTGCGTCAACCGAGTCCCCGCTCTGTGCTGTGCTGGTTTAGTGCAGTGTGCAGGTACTCGCTGAGCGAGCGGCTTGGTTCAGGGGCGGCTAGTGGGCCGTTTAAACAACCCCCATGGACCGCTTACGGCCCATGGACCACAGGTTTAAAGGTAAAGGGATCCCTGACCATTAGGTCCAGTCGTGACCAACGCTGGGGTTGCGGCGCTCATCTCGCTTTACTGGCCGAGGGAGCCGGCGTACAGCTTCCGGATCATGTGGCCAGCAGGACTAAGCCGCTTCTGGCGAACCAGAGCAATGCATGGAAACACCGTTTACCTTCCCGCCGGAGTGGTACCTATTTATCTACTTGCACTTTGACGTGCTTTCGAACTGCTAGGTTGGCAGGAGCAGGGACCAAGCAATGGGAGCTCACCCCGTCGTGGGGATTCGAACCACCGACCTTCTGACCAGCAAGTCCTAGGCTCTGTGGTTTAACCCACAGCGCTACCCGCGTCCCTATGGACCACAGGTTTACAGCATATTAAATCAAAAAACCATAAATAAAACAATCTGAAGAAAATCAAATATAGAGTATACAGTCAAAGCAACATAACATCGCCCAGCCCTATGTGGAGGCCAGCATTCCAAGCACGCTCACACCACAGAACAGGCTGTGGGCAGTTTTATTTTCAATTCCTTGCCTAATAACTCCTAAGCATGGAATTTGTCTTTTTCACAGCGGCCAAACCCTGGCTCAACATCTCCACGAGGACCCTGTGGTCCTGCTCCTGCTCGGTCACAGCCAGTTCAGAACCCACAAACATAAACACACAGTTAGGATTTCCCCCTCTGCATCGCTAGACGCTTGTGATCTCGCCAACCTTTGCTCCTTGCGACGTCGTTTCTCCTCCTCGTGAAGCACTTTTTTCAGCTGAAGGAAAAGCTGGTGCTTCTCCTCCTGTAGGGCCAGCAGTTTCTCTTCCAGCTTCATGATCTGCGGGTGGAAAAGGGGTCGGAGGTGAGCTGGGATGTCTCCAGGGATGGTGGTCTCCCAAAACAAAGGGCCGCCCCACAGACCTGCTCCTTCGTCTCCTCCAGGGACATCCGCTCTTCCATCTCCTTCTTCCGACGCCTCTCTTGTTCCTCCTTCATCTTCTGCTCCATCATCTTGTCGACTTCTTCCTCCTCTGCAGGACCAGGGGAAAAGGCATAATAATAATAATAATAATAATAATAATAATAATAATAATAATAATAATTTATTTATACCCCGCTCTTCTGGCTGGGTTTCCCCAGCCGCTCTGGGCGGTCTCCAACAGAATATTAAAACACAATGATCTATTAAACATTAAAAGCTTCCCTAAAGAGGGAGGAAAATAAAATAATAATAATAATAATAATAATAATTTATTTATACCCCGCCCATCTGGCTGGGTTTCCCCAGCCACTCTGGGCAGCTTCCAACAGAATATTAAAACACAATAATCTATTAAACATTAAAACATTAAAAGAGGGAGGAATAACCTTCCCGAAATGCAACTTCCATGGAACCTCAACTCAGTTCAAGACTTGATCAGGTTCTGCACTACTTAGGCAGGAAGAACCAGTTGCACAAATATAGGATAGCGGACACTTGGCTTGCCAGTAATCCTTGTGAAAAGGATCTAGGGATCTTGGTGGATCACAAGTTGAACGTGAGCCCACAATGTGATGCAGCAGCAAAAAAGGCCAATGCTATACTAGGCTGCATCAATGGAAGTCTAGTGTCCAGATCAAGGGAAGGAATAAGGTAAAGGGACCCCTGACCTTTAGGTCCAGTCGTGGCCGACTCTGGGGTTGCGGCGCTCATCTCGCTTTATTGGCCGAGGGAGCCGGCGTACAGCTTCCGGGTCATGTGGCCAGCAGGACTGAGCCGCTTCTGGCGAACCAGAGCAGCGCACGAAAACGCCGTTTACCTTCCCGCCGGAGCGGTACCTATTTATCTACTTGCACTGGTGTGCTTTCAAACTGCTAGGTTGGCAGGAGCAGGGACCGAGCAACAGGAGCTCACCCCATCGCGGGGATTCGAACAACCGACCTTCTGATCAGCAAGTCCTAGGCACTGTGGTTTAACCCACAGCGCCACCCGCGTCCCAAGGGAAGGAATAGTCCCGCTGTATTCTGCCTTGGTCAGACCACGCCTGGAAGATGGTGTCCAGTTCTGGGCACCACAATTTAAGGAAGATATTGGCAAGCTGGAATGTGTGCAGAGTGGGTGACCAAGATGGTCAAAGGTCTGGAAAACAAGCCTTATGAGGAACGGTTGAGGGAACTGGGTATGTTGAGCCTGGAAAAGAGAAGACTGGGAGGAGATCTGACAGCCATCTTCAAATCTCCGAAGGGCCGTCACATGGAAGATGGAGCAATCTTATGTTCTCCTGCTCTGGAGCGTTGGACAGATGAAAGTTGCAAGGAAAGAGATTGGGACTAAACTTCAGGAAGAGCTTTCTGACAGTAAGAGGCGTTTGACAGGGGAAGCATCTCTCTGGGATGATGCTGGGCTCTTCTTCCTTGGAGGTTTTTAAGCAGAGGTTGGAAGGTCTTGGAAGTTTCAGTTGGGATTCCCGGATTGCAGGGGGTTGGGCTGGATGACCCCTGGGGTTCCCTCCAACTCTGTAATCCTGGGATTTCCAGGTCACTGGGGGTCGGCATCCTCCCAGCCTAGCCCACCTGGCAGGGTTGCGGGTGCGGGGATTGCGCGCCGCCTGGAGCACCTTGCAGGCGGGATACAAACTCAAATGCAAATACATGCAAATGTATGCAAATGAAATTGCATATGCAAATACAAGTACACGCAAATGAATGCAAATGAAATCGCAAATGCAAATACAAGTACATGCAAATGCATGCAAATGAAATTGCAAATGCAAGTACATGCAAATGTATGCAAATGAAATTGCAAATGCAAGTACATGCAAATACATGCAAATACCCCCCCCCCGCCTCTCTCTCACCCTGCCGCTTCCTCTCTCTCTCCACCATGACGTGCCGGTGCAAGGCGCGGGCCATGGCCGAGCTCAGCTTCGGCCTCTCCAGCAGCGCCGGCATGGCGGCCTCTCCGGCTGCCCGGGGCGCCCGGGACCCGAGGCGGAGAAGGAGGCTCCTCGGAGGCCGCGGGAAGAAGGAGGAGAAGCAGCCCGGGAGAGGCGACGCCAACACCCCGCGCGGCTTCCTCTTCCGGGTCGCAGCTGCCCCGCCCCCCCACTGCCGGGGACCCAGGAGTCCGGGCAGGCTCCACCCCCCCCCAACTGGCTGAAGGGGCTCAATGCTCTCGCCCAACTGAGAAAGGGACCCAGGAGTCCGGGAAAGAGATCCCCGCTCTCCCCCAACTGAGAAAGGGACCCAGGAGTCCGGGACTGGGCTCCTCGCTCTCCCCCAACTGAGAAAGGGACCCAGGAGTCCGGGACTGGGCTCCTCGCTCTCCCCCAACTGAGAAAGGGACCCAGGTGTCCGGGAAAGGATCACCACTCTCCCCCAACTGAAAAAGGGACCCAAGAGTCCGGGAAAAGGCTCCTCGCTTTCCACCAACTAAGAAAGGGACCCAGGAGTCCGGGAATGGGCACCTCGCTCTCCACCAACTGAGAAAGGGACCCAGGAGTCCGGGAATGGGCTCCTCTCTCTTCCCCAACTTAGAGGGGGACCCAGGAGTCCGGGAAAGGGATCCCCGCTCTCCCCCAACTGAGAGAGGGACCCAGGAGTCCGGGAAAGGGGTCCTCTCTCTTCCCCAACTGAGAAAGGGACCCAGGAGTCCGGGAAAGGTCTCCTCGCTCTCCACCAACTGAGAAAGGGACCCAGGAGTCCGGGAATGGGCTCCTCTCTCTTCCCCAACTTAGAGGGGGACCCAGGAGTCCCCGGACAGGTGCCCCCCTCTAACCAGCTGACTGGAAGGGACCCAGGAGTCCTGCGTGCTCCTGCTCAGAGGGGAAAGGGACCCAGGCGTCCGAGAGGGCGGAAGAGCCCTGCCACTTGTGACACCCCTCGATTTTCAAAGTGGGGGGTGGCCTAGGGGGTTTCCTGTCGGTGTGAGGGGTGGGGGGGAGCCTTATGAAGACCCCCATCTGTGCTGAGGGACGGTCGCGTCCCCTCCCTCCCAACCCCAGATGTGAGAGAAGGGACCCAGGAGTCCGAGAGGCAAAAGGAGCGCTAAGTGCTGCTGGCAACGCCCTCTCTGCCCGCTGGTCTTTCCACACGTGAGACACGTGTCTGTCTGTGTTCTGGGGCCTCATCCTATTTCCTGGCATTGCAGTCTGCTTGGAACTGTTTCCTGGATTTTAAATGGTTGTAACCAGACTTGGGACCATTTGGTAAACAGGGAGGGGGCGTTGGGTGATAATATTGTTATGAATAAATCCCCTTTATTCCTCTTCACCCCTTTGAGAGGCTGACCTCCACCCCATCAGAAACACACACGACAAGCGCCTTTCTTCCTTTCCTGGGGGGTAGCCCCACTGAACCCCGTGGGACTTACGTTTAAATACATATTCTGAAGAGTTTGTGGGTGCTGGACTCCCCTAAACTCCTGGGTCCAGTTAGGGGGCAGCGCCCTGAGCGCGGGCAAAATTTGGCACCCCCATAATATTTTTTTATACAATAATTGTGTAGGCACCCGTATAAATATTGGACTATTATTATTATTTTGCACCCGGCGCCACCCTAAATCCAGCACTGGTCCATTGGATGCTAGAATCTCATTAAGGCTTGGGGTGTCAAAAGTTTATTAAGCTAGGCTACTCTCCCGTGTGAAGCAAAAGCTATAATAATAATAATAATAATAATAAATTTTATTTATACCCCACCCTCCCCAGCCAAGACCGGGCGGCATTTGGGACCTTTTAGTTTAAGAGACGACATGATAGAAGCTTGTAAAATTAAGCGTGGCAAAGGGAAAGTTTTCCTTGTGACACAGGAAATCCCGGGCCTCCCATGAAGCTGAACGATTTAGAAGATTTAGGCAAAGGAGGAAGACGTACTTGCTCATCCAGGACACATTTAAACTGCGGAACTCCCTGCCACAGGAGGCCAACTCGGGTGGTTTTAAAAGAGGCTCGGACAAATTGCTGGAGGAGGAGAAGGCTATCGGTGGCTGTGCTCTCCTGCCGCAGTTGAAGGCGGCGATGTGTCTGGGTACAAGTTGCTGGACGAATCCTGCGTGCAGGTTTACCAGAGGATATAGACCCAGCAGGCTCTCTTTTGGTTGTAGGAAAAAGAGACACAGACACTGAACCAGCTGAATCCTGGTTTATAAACCCTTGCAAGGAAGTTGGGGAGAAACGCACTGTACAACCTTTTAAACTTTTGTTCAAAAAAGAAAAAAGGGGAAACGAAGTTTTTTTACAGAGGTAAAAAAAAACAAAAACACCCCAATGCATGTCATTTTCCAACAAATAAAGTGAAAAAGCAGCATAAATACCATTTAAAATATATATAAATCAAAGGGGGAACGGGGTGGGCATTAAAAGCCATGTACCCTTTCGCCCCTCAAGAAAATTCACATTTTTTTTTAAATTTTAATTTGACAACCAACACAAGGTTTTAAATAAATAAGGGAAGGGAGAGGAGAGGAGGGGGAAAAAATTATCGGCTTGAGAAGGGAAAATGGGTGTTAACACACACTTGAGAAGTGAGTGCTGGGCTCCTTCAGGATAAAAAGAGCCAGGAAATTTAATTTTGGGGAGGGAGAGGGCGATGTGCTTGTTGTACGGGGAACGGGGGGGCCAGAAGAGAGAAGGAACCACCGGAGTCTTCTCTGGAGAGAAATTGTGGTACGGGTGGCGAGTTCGAAAAGCTGGGTGTGAAATTTGATAAATCCGTGTCTCTTCTCTTAGGTGGGAATAACTGGAGGGAAATCGTGGTACGGGTGTTGAGTTCGAGAAGCTAGGCGTGAAATTTGATAAATCCATGTCTCTTTTCCCCCCCGGAACCCACCCTTGAAACCTTCCACGGGGTTAAGTGCTTGTTCACAGGCTGCGTTGATTAAACACACACACACATACACATACACACACCATTCCACACCTTATTCCACGACCTTCTTGGTGCAGAAGGCGGAAGAAAGGGTGGTGGTGGGGAGGATGAAAATGAAGGACCCCCATTAAAAACACGCACGCGTACTAAGGAGCAATGAGACCCACGCTTGGGGGGCGGGTGTGAATCTGCCCCTCTGCTTTCTCTTCCGGGGAGGGGGCAGCGGCTGGGTCAACCCCTGCCCCCTTCACGCCCCTCTCCTGAAATGTCCGATCCTGTCGCAATGCAGCCATCGAAGAAAAAGAGAGGGGGCCGATATCACCCCCCAAAAAACCCCCTATCCTTTCCCAATGAACAGACTCAACCCTGCAGGGAGGGCGACTTTGGAAGGGAGGGAGGAAAAAGGGTGAATTTTGAAGGTATAGAAACCCCTGGGCGTTCCAGAAAGAGCCCCCACACCCCAAAATCTGCAAAAGTCCTTTTGTGGCAACTAATTCCCTTGCCCCGCTTACCCCCAAAACCCCCTCCCCTCATGCTCTTAAATACAAGGCTCAACACTCCCCAAACATCCCAACCCCCCCCCAAGTTTAGCTTGTCTCTGTGCAAAAAAAGGAAAAATTGGGGGGGGGTAGAAGAAGCAGCCGCCTGTGACCACAAGGGGGCAACGCCGTCCTCTGCCCCACTGAGAGACGGGGGGGGCAGTCTTTTGTGCCTGTCGATCGCCGTAGCTGTCACCGTCCCCCCCCCCAGTCTGTGCGTAGCAGGGGGTCGGGGTTTATGTTTTTTGGCAACAGCAACTACCCCCGCCGCTCCTCCCCGCCGAACGCCGTGGCGTCGTCTTCGTCAGCGCTCCTGGGCGGAGTGGTCCTCATTCCACGCGGACGAGGAGCCCGTAGAGGACGGTAGCACCTTTCTCCTTGGTGACCCACTCGATGTCGGCGCTGCTGAAGCGGGGGTCCAGGGGCTCGGGGGCCGCAAGCGACTGGGCGCAGACTTTGTAGGACCCGGGGCGGACGCACACCTGGAAGGCCACCTGGGCCGAGTGCTGCCGGTGGGACTTTGGGTCTTTGAATCTGCGGGAGAGAAGGCGGGCAGAATCGGGGCCGTGAGGTTAGCAGGAGACCTAATTAATAATAATAATAATAATAATAATAATAATAATTTATTTATATCCTGCCCTCCCCAGCCGAAGCCGGGCTCAGAGCGGCTAACAACAATAAAAGAAACACAGCATTCTAAAATCAGTTCATTTTAAAATCAATTCAGAATCAAATTAATGGCAACCATTGGGCTAGAGATCTGCAAGGATTACCAAAGGAGGGGGGTCAGACTGTGCCTTGGCCAAAGGCCTGGTGGAACAGCTCCGTCTTGCAGGCCCTGCGGAAAGATGTCAAGTCCCACAGGGCCCTAGTCTCTTGGGACAGAGCGTTCCACCAAGTCGGGGCCAGTACTGAAAAGGCCCTGGCCCTAGTTGAGACCAATCTAATCACCTAGGACCTCCAAAATGTTGTCATTTGTGGACCTTAAGGTCCTCCTTGGGGCATACCAGGAGAGGCCTGTCCCGTAGGTATGTGGGTCCTAGGCCACATAGGGCTTTAAAGGTCAAAACCAACACCTTAAACCTGATCCTGTACTCCACTTGGAGCCAGTGCAACTGGTAAAGCACTGGGTGAATGTGACCCCGCATTGAGGATCTCCTAAGGAGTCTCGCCGTGGCATTCTGCACCCACTGGAGTTTCTGGGTCAGTCTCAAGGGCAGCCCCACGTAGAGCAGTTACAATAATCCAGTCTGGAGGCGACCGTCGCGTGGATCACAGTGGCCAGGTCAGGGCGAGAGAGGTGAGGGTCACCTGGCCCCCTGAAATTGGCCTGATCCTGTCAACTGTCTTCAAGTTACCAGGGGTTTTTTGGGGGGGAGGGAGATCTCTAAACTCTTGGATTTTGAGAATCTGTTTCCCTGCTTCTCAATCCAGATGAACAGTATCACCTGCACGGTCCCCCTGCTTGCTCTCTCACCTGCTGCCAAACGGTCTGCTTCTTTGAGATGGAGAGAAAATAAGAAGCCCATTTCTCCCTCCCTTCCTTTTTTATTCTGTTTACTGTTTCCACATGCTCCTCCTCCTTGTCGATTAAACCCCGTGAGGTAGGTTAGGCCGAGAAAGGCAGCGACTGCCCCCCCAGTTGAGCTTCAGGATCTGAACCCTGATCTCCCAGCTCCTGAGGTTCAACACTCTCAGCGCCAACGTTTCTCAAACCCAGGTCCCCCAGCTGCTGTCGGACTACAACTCCCATCACCCCTAGCAGGCAGGACCAGCAGCCAGGGATGATGGGCGTTGTAGTCTGACAACAGCTGGGGGACCTGGGTTTTGAGAAGCGCTGCTCTAACCACTGTGCCACACTGCCATCCCCTCCCACCAGCTCCTCGGCCAGGCTCGCCAAAGGTCCCAGTAACAGCGCGCGTGCGCACACACACACACACACGGCATACGTACTGCACTTTGGTGGCGAAAGGCTCCAGTCCGGCGTAGCGCAGCGTGGGAGACAGCAGGACGCGCTGAGGATCCTCGCGCCCGTGGGAGCTGTTCTCCTCGGGCTCGTGGTACCCCCCGCTGCCGCCCCCGCCACCCACGCCGCCGCCACCTCCGCCGTTGCCGCCTTGTGGGTCCGCCTTGACCGGGCGGCAGCTCAGGATCGATGTGCTTCCTGCGAAAAGCGAGGAGGAATAGACACAAGGTGGAATCAGCCTCTCCTGATGGGCTTACGTTTTCAGTGTCTAGGCTGTAAACCGCCCTGCGGTCTTTGGATGAAGGGCGGCGTATAAATCTCATAAATAATAATAATAACAACACAAAAAGCAAGACCGGACACCATGGATAGGCAAACTAAGGCCCGGATCTGGCCCAATTGGTTTCTCAATCCGGCCCACGGACGGTCCGGGAATCAGCGTGTTTTTACATGAGTAGAATGTGTCCTTTTATTTAAAATGCACCTCTGGGTTATTTGTGGGGCCTGCCTGGTGTTTTGACAGGAGTAGAATATGTGCTTTTATTTCAAATGCATCTCTGGGTTATTTGTGGGGCCTGCCTGGTGTTTTTACATGAGTAGAACATGTCCTTTTATTTCAAATGCATCTCTGGGTTATTTGTGGGGCCTGCCTGGTGTTTTTACATGAGTAGAACATGTCCTTTTATTTCAAATGCATCTCTGGGTTATTTGTGGGGCCTGCCTGGTTTTTTACATGAGTAGAACATGTCCTTTTATTTCAAATGCATCTCTGGGTTATTTGTGGGGCATAGGAATTCGTTCACTTTCCCCCCCCAAAATATAGTCTGGCCCCCCACAAGGTCCGAGGGACAGTGGACCGGCCCCCTACTGAAAAAGTTTGCTGAGCCCTGCCCTACACAATCTCTTGGGGATGTCTAGATTGGAAACGGTTCCCCCGCTTAGGTAGCCCTCCGAGGTTCGAGTTAGTGTGTGCTGAGCTTTCCACACATGGCTTCTCCTTGTTGCCTTTATTTATTTTGTTAAATAAATCACAACACAAGAGCAGTACAGTGGTACCTTGGTTCTCAAACTTAATCCGTTCCGGAAATCCGTTCCAAAACAAAGGTGCGCTTTCCCATAGAAAGTAATGCAAAATGGATTAATCTGTTCCAGACTTTTAAAAACAACCCCTAAAACAGCGATTTAACGTGAATTTTACTATCTAACAAGACCATTGGTCCATCAAATGAAAGCAATAAACAATGTACTGCAGTCACACAATCAATCAATCAATCAATCAATAGCTGGACTGGGTTCCACACAGTCACAAAAAAGAGCAGCAAAAACAAAAACACAAATTACAGTGGTACCTCGGGTTACAGATGCTTCAGGTTACAAACTCCGCTAACCCAGAAATAGTGCTTCAGGTTAAGAAATTTGCTTCAGGATGAGAACAGAAATCGTGCTCCAGCAGCGGGAGGCTCCATTAGCTAAAGTGGTGCCTCAGGTTAAGAACAGTTTCAGGTTAAGAACGGGCCTCCAGAACGAATTAAGTACTTAACCCAAGGTACCACTGTAAATCGCAAAAACAGACAGACCTCGGCGTAACACTCAAAACGGAAGTGTGGCACTCAAAATGGAAGCATAACACTCAAAATGGAGCATGTTCAGCTTCTGAAAAAAGTTTCCAAACCGGAACGCTTACTTCCGGGTTTGCAATGTTTGGGTTTGAGTACCAAGGCGTTTGAGAACCAAGGGACCACTGTATGTCATATGTGTTGTTGTTCCTCTGAGGTTTGATTTGCCTAATTTCAAGACCTGCTAAGGAGCAGGTGGTGGTTGTTATATGTAAAACCACAGAATTCAAAGTGGGTGTGCTTCCTTTTCCCCACGAAATCTCACGGGATGCGGTTTCCTAGGAACAAAATTTGGGCTGTCCGTCAAGCGGGAACTGCCCCGTGACAGTGACAAAGGCATTGCGGAGGCAGAAGTTGGCATCCCCTGCCCCAGGAAAACACAACCTGGGCACCCCCTTACCTGGCACCAGCTCTCCTTGATCCAGCATGCGCCGGACGGATCCGATGCTCGTCCCGTGATAGGCCATGTGCCATTTCTTACAGGTGCTGCCCACCTCCAACCGGGGATTCACCCTGCCAAGAGGAGAGGAAAGGGTTATTTCGGGGGTGCGGAGGGGGGGAATGAACCCACAGAAAAGAAGGAATGCAATAAGTGTGAAATCCTGCGAGAACAAGATGCTGGACTAGTGGACCACTGGCCTGAGCCAGCAGCAGTCTTCTGATATCTACCGTATTTTCAGCTCTATAGTACACACCGGACCATAGGACGCACCTTGTTTTAGAGGGGGAGAACAAGAAAAAAAACATTCTCCCACTCTCTGCTCAGCGCCCCTTCAGCGAAGCGGGAGGAGAAACGGAGCCCCTTCCATTTCTCCTCCCGCTTGGCTGAAGGGGCGCTGTGCAGCTCTCCCTCTCTGCTGAAGCCAGGAGAGTCTGGAATGGATTGATCTGTTTTGCATTGATTTCTATGGGAAAGCGCACCTTGGTTTTGGAACGCTTTGGTTTTGGAATGGACTTCTGGAACGGATCAAGTTTGAGAACCGAGGTACCACTGTATAGATGTTTGCCAATTTGCTCGGTGTTAGGCCCGCCCCCCGGCTTTCCAATCCAGCCTCAGCAGGTAAAGGTAAAGGGACCCGTGACCATTAGGTCCAATAGTGGCCAACTCTGGGGTTGCGGCGCTCATCTCGCTTTACTGGCCGAGGGAGCCGGCATCCAGCTTCCGGGTCATGTGGGCAGCAGGACTAAGCCGCTTCTAGCAAACCAGAGCAGCGCACGGAAACGCCGTTTACCTTCCTGCCGGAGTGGTACCTATTTATCTACTTGCACTGGTGTGCTTTCGAACTGCTAGGTTGGCAGGAGCAGGGACCGAGCAATGGGAGCTCAGCCCGTCACGGGAATTCGAACCGCTGACCTTCTGATCGGCAAGTTCTAGGCTCTGTGGTTTAACCCACAGCGCCACCCGCGTCTGACCTCCGTACCTGAGGTTAAAACGGCACCACCCGAAAGGCAGCGCGTAGTCCCGGGGAGGCTCTCCCCGCTTGTAGTAGGCCTCGTCGCCCCGGAGCTTGTGACACGACTCGCAGTAGCAGAGGCTGAACTTGGGGTCTTCCACGAAGTAGTCATCTGGCGAAAGAGATTGGATGAGGCAGAAGAAGGCAGGTCAGAAAAAAACAGGGGAGGGGAACCCAAAATATTCCCCCGCGCATTCTATCACGAAAAAGAACCTTTGGCAAGGCTACAGCATTCACATTTTGAAAACGGATAAAGAGCAAGCTGTTTTAGTGCAGCAGCGCCTGAACTGTGGAACTCCCTGTCTATTGACATCACTCAAAAGCATTTGTTTGCACCCAGCAGGTTAGAAACTTATATAATAATAATAATTTATTATTAACTTGCTGCGAGGACTCAGCTACCTTCGTCAAAAAACAGTGTTTTGAGTGCGTTATAAACATGCAACGGCCGATGGCACTGGAGAGCAATAAAAAATAAAAAATATTTCCGATTTTCCATAGCTGTTTTCCCCCTTTTGTTTTAACAAATTAATTTCTGACGTACTTATAGCGTGTTTTTTCCTGTGTGTAGATCCCCCCAATCAGATTTTAGTTCAAAGGCCTCCAATTTTTTGTTAATTTTGCTTACAGATAATTTTATTCTTTTATCTGTTTTGTAAACTATTTTCAGGGTTGTTGCTGTTGTTTTTACAACCAAACGATGTATAAATTTCATGAAATAGGCAGATAAGGCCACATTTGCACCACACATTTAAATCACTGTGATATCAGTCCTGGCTTCGGCCCAAGGAATCCTGGGAAGTGTAGTTTGTTAAGGGTGCTGAGAGCTGCTGGGAGACCCCTCCTTCCCCCTCCCGGAGTGGTTTAACAATCAACCCCTCTTCCCAGGGAACTCTGGGAACTGTAGTTCTGTACAGGTGCATTGTTCCTGGCAGGCTGAAGTATTCAATTAGCAGGCTGAAGTATTCAATTACACATCTTTCCTCTTTTTCTAAAAAGTCCAAAATGTCCAAAGGGAACTGGCTGGAGAATAATAATAATAATAATAATAATAATAATAATAATAATAATAATAATAATAAATTATAATTTTTATTTATACCCCGCCCTCTCCAGCCAAGACCGGGCTCAGGGCGCCTAACGCCAGATATAAAAAAATTTAATTGAAATACAACTTTAAAACGTTAAAATGCAGCCTCATTTCAGTGGAAACTCAAATCAAAAACTTTTTTGGGGAGGAAAACGTCAAGACTTCACCAAGGTGAACTATCCAGACTGGTCCTACATGGGCCAGAAAAAACCAGGGAGAAGAGAAAAGAGAAGGCTCTCTCCTAAACAGTTTTTTAATATAAAATAAAAAGTAGCATAAATATAATTTGCGCATGTTCCTAGGACCGACCGGCATGGAATAAATCATGCAAATCTATGCAAATGTGCCTAATTTTGCTCACCAGGCAGCAGCAGGAGGTCTTTGAAGCGGGCACAGAGAGCATGGTATTCACAGGTCTTCATGGTGTTCAGGTCTACGGGGGGAGTCCAGCAGACGCTCTCCTTGATACCTGCAAATACAGGTGTTCAATACAGGTGAGCCAGACACCCACACCTCTCCAGGTGATACGTGCCACCTTTGGCTATCAGAACTTTGTCACGGCTAAAAAACTGGCTGCTGTTTCTTTAATGCTAAAAGAACTAAGTCAACATGAGTCAGCGGCCTACAATGACTCAAGCAACCTTTCACCAAATTGTACCTGTATAGAGTGCAATGACAAACCTAGACAGCATCTTCAAAAGCAGAGACATCACCTTGCCAACAAAGGTCCGTATAGTTAAAGCTCTGGTTTTCCCAGTAGTGATGTATGGAAGTGAGAGCTGGACCATAAAGAAGGCTGATCGCTGAAGAATGGATGCTTTTGAATTCTGGTGCTGGAGGAGACTCTGGAGAGTCCCATGGACTGCAAGAAGATCCATTCTGAAGGAAATCAGCCCTGAGTGCTCACTGGAAGGACAGATTGTGAAGCCGAGGCTCCAATACTTTGGCCACCTCATGAGAAGAGAAGACCACCGAACACATTCTCTTGACTTGCCCTTCTTATGCAGAGCTTAGAAAAATTTTTATAGATCCACTCCTATGTCAATTTAGCTTCCTTCCCTGGAGAAAACCAGGTTTTACACTTGCTGAATAATGTCACTAGAGCTATACCTTCCTTGGTGGCCAAATTTCTTTTTTTAGCTTTTAAGCGACGCAAGACTATAATTGACTGTATTGATATGGGGCTATCTGTTTAGCCCATTTTAGTGTTGGGCTAAGCTCTAAAATCTTCCTGGATGTTTAACTGTGTATTGACAAATGTACTTTTTTCTGACTGACGGTCGAATAAAAGGTTGATGTTGATGACTCCCTGGAAAAGACCCTGATGCTGGGAAAGATGGAGGGTGCAAGGAGAAGGGGATGACGGAGGACGAGATGGTGGGACAGTGTTCTCGAAGCTACCAGCATGAGTCTGACCAAACTGCGGGAGGCAGCGGAAGACAGGAGGGCCTGGCGTGCTCTGGTCCAGGGGGCCACGAAGAGGCGGACACGACTAAACGACTAAAGAGCAACAACATATATAGAGTGGTCAATATTAGTGTTGGGTGTGGGTTGGCTGGATGGTAGAAAGCTGGTTGTGTTTGGTGTGCATAAAAGCTGTCGATCGTGGTTGGGGAAGAAGACTTTTTAAGAATAAAAGCAGCAATACAGTGGTACCTCGGGTTACATACGCTTCAGGTTACAGACTCCGCTAACCCAGAAATAGTGTTTCAGGTTAAGAACTTTGCTTCAGGATGAGAACAGAAATCGTGCTCCGGCGGCGCGGTGGCAGCGGGAGGCCCCATTAGCTAAAGTGGTGCTTCAGGTTAAGAACAGTTTCAGGTTAAGAACGGACCTCTGGAACGAATTAAGTACTTAACCTGAGGTACCTCTGTACTCTGCAAAAATACTCTTTCTCAAAGACTCTTTTGTGCCAACTAAGGTCTGAGGACTAGGCAAAGGAGTAAAAAGGAGGTCAGAACCTTTTCTTTTTCACAACACTGACAAACTGGCACTGTGAGCAGCAGCAAGGGTTGCAAAAACAAGGAAGACCAATCTGGAAAAGCAAAGGGGAGACGGGGTGGGGGTGTTTGCTCACCGTCTACCATGTCTGCCTTCTCCATGTCTCCCTGGTTGTGGGAATCGGCCCCCTCTGCACCCACGGCTGGAGTGTCGTTCGTCACGATGGTAACCTAGGAAGAAAGCAGTGCTTGAGACGCAGGGAAAATAAGGACAGAGATCTGGGAAGAGGAGGAAGCCCCCTCCCGTCCCAGAGCTTCGGGAAACTGGTCTTCAGAAGCCTCTGACCATGAAGGTATTATTATTAATAATAATAAAATTATTATTCATAATATATCGTCCTATACCTGGAGGTCTCTGAGCGGTTCACAGAACAAAATCAAAATATGAAACCACAAAATATATACCGTATTTTTCGCTCCGTAAGACGCACTTTTTTCTTCCTAAAATGTAAGGGGAAATGTCTGTGCGTCTCATGGAGCAAATGTGTGGTCCCTGGAGCCGAATTGCCGAGGGGCAAAAAGCAGATCATGCTTCTTTTTTTTGAAAGAGGGAAGTGGGTGTTGCAAGGAAGCAGCTGATCGGTGGGATTGGGAGAGAGATAAGGGACGCTGGAGATAAAGGAGGCTGCCTGGGAGGGGGGAGGTAAAGACAGCGAACTTGCAAGGAGAGGAGACAGGAAGACTAAAGCAATGAGGAGAGAAATTAGAAGAAAAGGAGGAGCAAAAAACTGCTCCAGTTAAGGAACAGACACTAAGGCAAACAAGAGGGAAAGGAGTGTTGAAAGGAAGCAGCTGATCGGTAAGCGATCGGGAGAGAGATAAGGGACGCTAGAGATAAAGGAGGCTGCCTGGGAGGGGGGAGGTAAAAGCCCATGGATCCTCAGGATTTTTGCATTGGGTCACCTCAAATTCACCATCAGATCACATAGCATGTCCATGGCTACAGCCTGCACCAAAAAAACCCTTGGGGGAAACCCATACCGCTCTCACCTGCTCGCACTGCCCATAGAGGTCGATGAGGACATAGCAGGGGTTCAGGATGTCCTGCGCGGCCACACCCTGGTCCATGCCGTTGACGTAGAGATGGAGGCAGCTACTCGAATCCACCAGGAGGCCCAGCACCGTCCCCTCGGGGCAGGTGTCCAGGTTGGGGCCGTAGTTCTCGCAGATCTGGAGCAGAGGCAAGAGGAGAAGCTGAGTGTTTGGAGAAGAGGAGGCGATCGTCTCCGCGAGGGCAGAGGGTCTGCGCACAACTCCACTGTGAGCACCACCAGCTAGACATGGCGATATACTGAGGATATATCACCATGTTTGAAAGAAGGATGGAGCTATATAGAGCAGGGGTCAGCAAACTCTTTCGGTAGGGGGCCAGTCCACTGTCCCTCAGACCTTGTGGGGCCAGACTATATTTTGGGGGGGAAATGAACGCATTTCTGTGCCCCACAAGTAACCCAGAGATGCATTTTAAATCAAAGCATTCTACTCATGTAAAAACACACTGATTCCCAGACCGTACGCAGGCCGGATTTAGAAGGCGATTGGGCCGGATCCGGCCCTTGGGCCTTATTTTGCTTAAAGGTAAAGGGACCCCTGACCATTGGGTCCAGTTGTGGCTGACTCTGGGGTTGTGGTGCTCATCTCGCTTTACTGGCCGAGGGAGCCGGCGTACAGCTTCCGGGTCATGTGGCCAGCATGACTTAGCCGCTTCTGGTGAGCCAGAGCAGCGCACGGAAACGCCGTTTACCTTCCCGCCGGAGCAGTACCTATTTATCTACTTGCACGTTGATGTGCTTTCAAATTGCTTGATTAGCAGGAGCAGGCTTCCTCAACCACGACCCTCCAGATGTTTTTGGCCTGCAACTCCCATGATCCCTAGCTAGCAGGACCAGTGGTCAGGGATGATGGGAATTGTAGTCTCGAAACATCTGGAGGGCCGAGGTTGAGGAAGCCTGTTCTGAAACAATGTCAACACAATAAATAAATACAGTGGTACATACTCTTCAGGTTACATACGCTTCAGGTTACAGACTCCGGTAACCCAGAAATATTACCTTGGCTTAAGAACTTTGCTTTAGGATGAGAACAGAAATCGCGCAGCGGCAGCAGGAGGCCCCATTAGCTAGTGGTGCTTCAGGTTAAGAACAGTTTCAGGTTAAGAACGGACCTCCGGAATGAATTAAGTACTTAACCTGAGGTAGCACTGTATGGGGGTGAGGGTGGAAGCCACAGAATGTATTTGAAAAGAAGCCGGCCCACCGCCTCCCTCCCTCCGCTCACCTTGAGGGAGTTGTGGAAGACCGAATCGCGTTGCAGCAGCCAGGTGGAGCGCTTGAGGGAGCAGGCTGTGGCGGGGAAATTTAGCCGCTCGGGAGAGCTGCCAATCACCCCCAAGGAGAGTGACGACGTCCACTGCTGATTCAAGGAGTCTATCTGGAACTGAGGACAGACAGGGCAGGATGTGAGCCGAGAGGTTTTGCCACGGGGCGGGGGTAGAGACAGCATGCGAGAACACACACACACACACACACACCAAT
Organism: Podarcis melisellensis; assembly: GCF_964234715.1. Taxonomy (NCBI): domain Eukaryota; kingdom Metazoa; phylum Chordata; class Lepidosauria; order Squamata; family Lacertidae; genus Podarcis; species Podarcis melisellensis. The sequence goes on along the minus strand of NC_138545.1, from coordinate 3,908,032 downwards.
GCATGTGCCACAGTCTTAACATTGGTGCAACACCACTTACTTATTTTTATTTATTCAATTTCCATACAGCCCTCCACCCGAGGACTGAAGGATGGTGTAAAATATAAAAGCACAAAAAATACTGTATTTTTCGCTCCATAAGGCGCACTGACCCATAAGGCGCACCTAGTTTTTAGAGGGGGAAATCAAGGGAAAAAATCTTATTCCCCGCCCCCCCAATCCCAAAGAGCAAAGAAGCCGAGACAGCGAGCGAGATCCATCCCACTGGCTGTCTTGGCTTCCTCTTTAGCCGCGCGCAACCTCTCCAGCTGGGAGAGGCTGCACGTCCCTATGGCAATACCCCCACATCCAGCAAAAGCCCACAGGAGCCGCGCACCCTTTAAGGAGCGCGCGGCTCCTGCGGGCTTTTCTACGAGTCGGGAGAAGGGACTGACTGGTCGCGCCAGTCCCTTCTCCCTCCTGGGGAAAAGCCCGCAAGAGCTGCGCGAAGCCTGTGTGTGGCTCTGGGGGGGTTTTCCCGCCTGCCTCCCCCCTGCATTCACTCCATAGGACGCACATACATTTCCCCTGGAGCGAAAAATACAGTACATAGCATAGCAGACACAGTAACTCTCCCCATAGATGAGTGGTGTCCATGGCCGAGATGACTGGCAGAATCCGGGACCAAGGAGAAGAGTCGGTGGAAGAAGATTGGAAAAAATTTAAAGTATATCTTCAGAAATATTGTAAAATTAAGGACTGTTAGAAAGATGTTGGAAAAAGAAAATTAGGTGGTTTTGGTAGAAATGATACAAAGGATTAAGTAAAAATGAGTTGATGAAACTGACGAAAGAGACGATGTTAAACTATAATATATTAAATTAAATTACTTAAATGAAAATAAGGTTGGAAGGATTTGCTGAATAAACGATTTGAACTAGAATACAAAATTGGGAGGTGTGAGGAGGTCAAGGAAACAAGTAAAGGAAGAAAGTTATGTAAAGGTTTAATCTGTTCTTTTTCTTTTTTAAGCGAATGTATTTTTATTTCTTTTTTTTTCTTTTTCTGTTGCTGTTGTAGTCTTTTTTTGTATTTTGTATTGTTCTTTTTTCTTTTTGTAACTTTAAACTCTGAATAAATATTATTTTTTTAAAAAAAAACATAGATGAGTGGTGTCCAAACTTTTTTCAAAGAGGGCCAGATTTAAGTGAAGGGCCGTAAGGGCCAACCAAATTTGTTGACCTTTTTTATGGTTGAAGCCGTTGAATTTTTTTTAGGATTGAAGTTGTTGAGGGTTTTTTTAGGATTTTACCCCAGGAAATAAACTGCCACAGGGGCCGAATTAGGCCCCCGAAACGGACTTTGGACATGCCTGCCATAGACAGCATTTATTTAATTACTATTTATTTGTTACCCTACAACGGCCTTTGCAAACCCCATGCCCCCCAGAGGTTTCTGTGGCCCCAAACATCTGCCCTCCTCCTCCTCAAACCCACCTGGAAAAGCTGCTGCGGCGGCAGAGGCTGGGCCACGACCACGATGCCCTGGTTGTAGCTGGAGACGCGCGTGGCCGTCAGGTTGTTGTTGGAGAGAAGGATGTTCTTGCCATGGTTCTCCAGGAACTCCATGGAGGAGGTGGCGGCCGGGGCTTCGTTCTCGCACTGGGAGAGAGAGAGAGAGAGAGAGAGAGAGAGAGAGAGAGAGAGAGAGAGACACGCGGAGTCAGGTAGATGGAAAGAGGCATGTGAAAAGGATCTAGGAGTCTTGGTTGACCACAAACTTGACATGAGCCAACAGTGTGACGCGGCAGCTAAAAAAGCCAATGCAATTCTGGGCTGCCTCAATAGGAGTATAGCATCTAGATCAAGGGAAGTAATAGTGCCACTGTATTCTGCTCTGGTCAGACCTCACCTGGAGTACTGTGTCCAGTTCTGGGCACCACAGTTCAAGAAGGACACTGACAAACTGGAACGTGTCCAGAGGAGGGCAACCCAAATGGTCAAAGGCCTGGAAACGATGCCTTATGAGGAACGGCTAAGGGAGCTGGGCATGTTTAGCCTGGAGAAGAGGAGGTGAAGGGGTGATATGATAGCCATGTTCAAATATATAAAAGGATGTCACAGAGAGGAGGGAGAAATGTTGTTTTCTGCTGCTCCAGAGAAGCGGACACGGAGCAATGGATCCAAACTACAAGAAAGAAGATTCCACCTAAACATTAGGAAGAACTTCCTGACAGTAAGATCTGTTTGACAGTGGAATTTGCTGCCCAGGAGTGTGGTGGAGTCTCCTTCTTTGGAGGTCTTTAAGCAGAGGCTTGACAACCATATGTCAGGAGTGCTCTGATGGGGTTTCCTGCTTGGCAGGGGGTTGGACTCCATGGCCCTTGTGGTCTCTTCCAACTCTATGATTCTAGGCACAGAGGAAGGGGTGAAGTTTGGTGGCAGAGGCGCCTGGAGAAAGTCCCGGCTTTTGTTATTGTGATTTCTTTTATTATCACTCAATCCCAGGTAGGGTTGGGAAAGGACACACACGCCGGGCCTGAACCCCTGGAGCGTTGACTCCAGCCAACGCAGGCCAGGCTCTCCTCACCTGGCACCCTCCTGATGCGGTGGACAAGAATAATAACAATAAAATTTATTTATACCCCGCCCTCCCTGGCCAAAGCCGGGCTCAGGGAAGTTAAATCCAATAAAATTAGGGAAGTTTTTAATATTTAATGCTGTATTGTTTTTAACACTCAACTGGGAGCTGCCCAGAGTGGCTGGGGAAACTCGGCCAGATGGGCGGGGTATAAATTATTATTATTATTATTATTATTATTATTATTAGACGCAGAAGGAAATGATAAATAACAGGACCCACAAAAGGAAGTCCAGGGGATTCCTTGGGATCCTGTTTTTATGATTTATGTTTGATATATCTATGTAAAATTCTGATTTGAAAAACCAAATAAATAAATTTTTACATACAGTAGTCCCTCAGGTTACATACGCTTCAGGTTACAGACTCTGCTAACCCAGAAATAGTGCTTCAGGTTAAGAACTTTGCTTCAGGATGAGAACAGAAACTGTGCTCCGGCGGCGCAGCAGCAGCAGGAGGCCCCATTAGCTAAAGTGGTGCTTCAGGTTAAGAACAGTTTCAGGTTAAGAATGGAACTCCAGAGTGAATTAAGTACTTAACCTGAGGTACCAATGTGTGTGTGTGTGTGTGTGTGTGTGCGCGCACACACACACACACACACACACACACACAAATATACAGAATAATAATTTTGCCCAATATTTGGGGCATGCTCATCGCAAGCACTCACGGGGGTGACTGCTTCCTCCTCCTCTTCCTCTTCGCTGTAGGGCTCCGAGGTGACGGAGGGGGGCTTGGTGCCGTCTGCCTCTTCCAGCATGGTGGAGCTGACGATGGAGACGGACGTCACTCTCCCGTAGAGATCAAGCACCACATAGACATTCTGCGGGGAAGGGGCAGGCAGGGTGAGGGGTGGAGGAATCAAGGGGCTCCTCCAAGCCTCTCCTCTCTAAAGTCCTCCCGTTTTTAAAATAGATATATATGTTAAGATTTTATTAAATTAATTTCAGTTGATAAAATATATAAGTGAAGGAAGAAAAAAGAGGGAGAAAGGAAGTGGGGGAAAAATACAATAATCTGATACAGTGACTATAATCAGCTACATTTCCATACATTATTATATAGAAATATGAATCGTATTATTTGAAGGAAGAGAGAGAGTCTCTTTCATGGGAGTTCACAATACGGTGGAGTCATAAAGAAGTACTCAGTAACATTGATGGCCTGAGTCCAGTGGGTCTCTTATGTTTTTATGGGTTGCAGGGAAGAAGGTGAAGGAAGAGGGAGATGGGAAAACCTAAGAGACCTGATGGATAGAGCCCAACCTATGGATGTTAGACTACGCCAGATTGGCAAAAATGACCGGGAAAATCAAAGATCAAGCGGACAATAAATATAACCAAGAATGAGGAATTTTTTTAAGTTACTTGAAAGAACACTGTAAACAATTGAAAACATTAGCAGGATTTTAAAAACACTTGCAGCGAAGTGAGAACTATGATAAAAAATGAGTTTTAACAAAACATGGAGAACATGATACAATGCAGTTTGAAAAGAATATCTGGGGGAACCATGGAGGGAAGTTGGGGGATTCTGAGAATCCTATTTGTAAAATGATTACGATTCAGGTATGATGTCAAACGGTAAAAGTGAAAACGAATTTTAAAAACACTTTTTTAAAAAAAAGGATAGAGCCCACCTATGTTACCGAATATTTTTAACGACACCACTGTGGATATATTGTTGGCGGCACTTTGGGCAACGAGGGTGGTGTGGCAGCAAATCACGTTTACAAGGAGACTCTCGTCAGATCGTGATGACGGAGACCCGATTGGAAACCGGCCTTCCGCCTTCCTTTGAAAGAAAAACCGGGCATCCCAGTGAGGAGATTTCACCCCTCCCATACCCAAGAATCTCCTGATCATCTCCTGAGGTCTCTGCTGACTCTACAGAGAGGAGGAGCAATGTACTGCTCTCTACTTAATTAGTCAAGTGAGTGAGTCTGTGTCTGAGAGAGAGAGAGAGTCAGTCAGTTTGTCGGAGAGAGAGTGCAAGAGATAGTATTTAGAGATAAGATTGCTGCTAAAAGCAGCTGCAGGCACTCAGAGTAGCATTGATGTATGCTCAGAATATTTAGCTCTGTATATAGTTTGTATTATAGCTGTAGTTATAGAATAAAAGGAGATACTTTACAGAGCTGCTCTCCGAGTGGTTTATACTCTGCAAGACTCTGCAAAACGCTGCTGCGCAACGATTGCATTATTGAGACAGTGAATCCGGTGCTCTCAGCTCCAAGCTGTGAGTCCACAGCACTGTGACCAGTTCCTGTGGGAAAGGAGGTCTCTGGCAGTGCTACCCAGCTCGCCTAGCCCACTCGGGGCTGCAGGGCATGAGTCCAGTTGGTACACTGGCTCAAGGGCGATGCTGACACCCAGGGCTGAGCCAGCAGAAATAGGTTTGTCCTTGCAAGCCACTCGGAAGCCTGTTTTGGCACCAGCGGGATAATAATCCTAATGCCATAGGAGCCTTGTGGGACACAAAAGCAAACAGATCCGAGTGTGTGGCACAGAGTTCCCAAAACTTCAGGGAATAACCGAGGGAGCGAAGGCCACGTTCAGCCTGCACCCGGCCCTTTACCTTGGCCACTCCAGCCGCCGCCGGCCCCATGTCCTCTCCGTCAATGAGGATGTGCATAGTGTCGTCGGTGCAGCGCTTCACCCCCACGCGACTCCCCACCTGTCCGGGAGAGAAAGGGTCACTGTCGGGTCTGCTAGGATTCAAGGCCCCAAATACAAAGAGGGCGCCCCCAACGACCCCAACCCAACCGCAGAGTCCTCCTGGCCTCTCCTCTCTGCTTATTCCAAAGGCAGCTGAGAGGACCCCAGAGTGTGGGGCAAAACTGCCGCCAAACCAACAATTCATGCTTTGCCAGATGGGCACGCAAAGGGGCGGAGGCTCAAAGAGCTTTTCTGTAAAATTTCCTAGAGAGAACTTGAAGGGATGCGAATATCCAGAGTATGGGGGTCAGGTGGGCTTGCTATGAGGAATTATGAAAAATGAAGCAGGCCACTGTGTCCGCTACGAAAGCATTGCGTTGACTGGGTTTGATTTGTTGACAATACAGTGGTACCTCGGGTTAAGTACTTAATTCGTTCCGGAGGTCTGTTCTTAACCTGAAACTGTCCTTAACCTGAGGTACCACTTTAGCTCATGGGGCCTCCCGCTGCCGCTGCGCCACAATTTCTGTTCTCATCCTGAAGCAAAGTGCTTAACCCGAGGCACTATTTCTGGGTTAGCAGAGTCTGTAATCTGAAGTATATTTAACCTGAAGCGTATGTAACCCGAGGTACCACCGTAGTTTCTGATCGAATCCCACAGGCCTCTCCACCTCTGCCATTTGCTTTCTCTACCCTGACAGGCACGTACGTATAAGCGTTCTGAAACACAGGCCAGTTGCTTCATCAAGCATCCTCAGTACATAAAGATAGTAGGTTACTTTGACGTAGTTTAATCTTTACATAGATCTTAGGGGCCAGGAAGAGAGTTCACAATGAGATGGTAAATACTGCCATCCTGTTTCTCCTGTTTATTCCTGTTTATGGCCTTCGGGGTTTTGCTGAATGCATTCCTCCTTTTATTCCTATTTTATTTACTCTGGACTACTAAACCACAGAGCCTAGGACTTGCCGATCAGAAGGTCGGCGGTTCGAATCCCTGCAACGAAGTTCAAAAGCACGTCAAAGTGCAAGGAGATAAATAGGTACCGCTCCGGCGGGAAGGTAAACGGCGTTTCCATGCGCTGCTCTAGTTTGCCAGAAGCGGCTTGGTCATGCTGGGGCCGCAACCCCAGAGTCGGCCACGACTGGACCTAATGGTCAGAGGTCCCTTTACCTTTACTCTGCATGCTCAAGTAGGAAATAGTTTGTAGTTTTAACTTTAACTTTGTCCCCATGTGGGATTTTTTGAAATGCTCAGAGGAAATCTGATTGGTTGGTTCTTATGAACACTGTGTAAAAAGTTCTTTTGTGAATAAAACGACCTGGGCCGAGGGGTGGGCAGGAATTATTATTGGCACCTCCTCCCAGAGTCTTGCTGGTCAAGCCTCGTGGGGGTTCTATTAACCAGAGTCCAATCCTTCCTTGCTTTGGGAACGCTACAGAACTCTGAGATAGCTTCCTTTGTCTGTCTTGGCAGGAAGCTGTAACACTAAGGTTACCAGACGTCCCCGTTTCCTGGGGAATTCACTCACACGAGCAAGGAAGGATAATAATGAAGCATTACATCTTCTCCCAGGGATGCCGGTGGCGCTGTGGTCTAAACCACTGAATTTTGGGCTTGCCGATCAGAAGGTTGGCGGTTCGAAGCCCCGCAACAAGGTGAGCTCCCGTTGCTCGGTCCCTGCTCCTGCCAACCTAGCAGTTTGAAAGCACCTCAAAGTGCAAGTAGCTAAATAGTCGGGAAGGTAAACGGCGTTTCCGGGCGCTGCTCTGGTTCGCCAGAAGTGGCTTAGTCCTGCTGGCCACATGACCCGGAAGCTGTACGCCGGTTCCCTCGGCCGATAAAGCGAGATGAGCGCTGCAACCCCAGAGTCGGCCACGACTGGACCTAATGGTCAGGGATCCCTTTACCTCTTCTTCCAGTGTCTAAATCCATTCCTATGCAGAGGATCCCTTAATCTTCCACCAGGCCTGTCCCCCACACCCAGAAAAACAAAAGCTCTGCACTCACCCCAAGGCGCTCCAGAGAGCACCCGTAGTTCTGCTTCTGGAGGATGCCGTTCCGACGCACCTCAGAGCCTGTCACCAGCCAGGTCACCTTGGAGCGGAGGTCCAGGAGGGACGACGGCAGCCCTGCCACCGTGTAAGGAGCGTCCAAGGGCAGCAGGGTGGTCAGTCCCACGTGGACAGAGCCCGCCCACTTCTCGTCCAGCTCGTCAATCTTCACCTAGAGGGGGAGGGGAGAGCTCAACAGGGCATGTACAGTGGTCCCAATTGAGATAGTTCTTTTCTTGCCCAAAGAAAAGCTTCTGGCGTTTTTTTTACAAAAGTGATTTTAAACAGCCTTCCCAATTCGTTATCTATCATTTCCCAGTAAGCTTTAACCTTGCTACAAGACCACCACATACGATTAAAAAAAAACCTCCTTTCTCTTTACATTTCCAACACTTGTTTGATTTAGATTTACAGTGGCCCCTTGGTTCTCAAACGCCTTGGTACTCAAACAACTTGGAACCCAAACACTGCAAACCTGGAAGTACGTGTTCCAGTTTGCGAACTTATTTCGGAAGCCGAACGTGCTCCGTTTTCAGCGTCATGCTTCCGATTTGAGTGCCATGCTGACGATTTGAGTGTTGCGCCGAGGTCTGTCTGTTTTTGCTATTTATTTTGCGTTTTTGTGGCTCCATTTTCTTGTTTTTGTGACTGTGTGGAACCCAGTTCAGCAACAGATTGTGTGACTGCAGTACACGGTTTATTGCTTTTACTTTATGGATCCATGGTGTCGTTAAGATAGTAAAATTCATGTTAAATGGCTGTTTTAGGGGTTGTTTTAAAAAGTCTGGAACGGATTAATCCGTTTTGCATTACTTTCTATGGGAAAGCGTGCCTTGGTTTTGGAATGTGCTTTGGTTTTGGAACAGACTTCTGGAACGGATTAAGTTTGAGAACCAAGGTACCATTGTACTTATGTTCATATTTAAAAGCATTTGTAAGTCGCATTTGCAATTCCCCAGTCAAATTCAGTTCCAAAACTTAAGTTTTCTAAAAAAAGGAACTGGGGGAGAAGAGGGAGAGACGAAGGGCGGAGAGAGGATCTGGCTGTGGATCACCGAGAAGCATAAGAGCCACAGCTACAATTTTTTCAGAACCAGGAAAGAGGAATGCTGTTGCTGAATTTGCACAGCTCTTTCCTCCTCCACAAAAGGGACGCGGGTGGCGCTGTGGGTTAAACCACAGAGTCTAGGACTTGCCGGTCAGAAGGTTGGCGGTTCGAATCCCCGTGACGGGGTGAGCTCCCGTTGCTCGGTCCCTGCTCCTGCCAACCTAGCAGTTCGAAAGCACGTCAAAGTGCAAGTAGATAGATAGGTACCGCTCCAGCAGGAAGGGAAACGGTGTTTCCGTGCGCTGCTCTGGTTCGCCAGAAGCGGCTCAGTCTTGCTGGCCACATGACCCGGAAGCTGTACGCCGACTCCCTCGGCCAGTAAAGCGAGATGAGCGCCGCAACCCCAGAGTCGGCCACAACTGGACCTAATGGTCAGGGGTCCCTTTACCCTTTACCTTCTTCCTCCACACACGCAAGTGTTTCCTCGCACACACAGTCCTCACCTCAAAGATTTCGTCCGTCTTCAGTTCCTTCATGCTGAAGACGATGCCGTGGCAATAGCCAGCCACCCGAACGGCCCGGCAGCCGTCGTCCTGAAAGGCCACGTTTTTGCCGCAGCTGCTGTGGAAACGGTGGGCGACGCCGGGGACTGGAGGGGGTGAAAAAAGAAAGGTCAGGGGACAAGCGTACAACTATGCTGGGGGACGGAGGAAGGTTGGGTGGCAGCAACAAGATGGGCAGGCACAAAGGATGGAAAAGATTCCAAGCCGACTTGTGGTGGTGGCAGGAAAGAGGAAGTTATCTCCCGCTTGGACTACTGCAATGCGCTCTACGTGGGGCTATCCTTGAAGGTGACCCAGAAACTACAACTAATCCAGAATGCGACAGCCAGACTGGGGACTGGGAGCGGCTGCCAGGACCATGTAACACCTTGAAAGACCTTCATTGGCTCCCAGGACATTTCCGAGCACAATTCCAAGTGTTGAAGCTGACCTTGAAAGCCCTAAACGGCCTCAAAGGCCCAGTAGACCTGAAGGAGCATCTCCACCCGCATCGTTCTGCCCGGACACTGAGGTCCAGCGCCGAGGGCCTTCTGGCTGTTCCCTCCCTGCGAGATGTGAGGTTACAGGGAACCAGGCAGAGGGTCTTCTCGGTGGTGGTGCCCGCCCTGTGGAACGCCCGCCCATCAGATGTCAAGGAAATAAGCAACTATCTAACTTTTAGAAGACATCTGAAGGCAGCCCTGAATTAAGAAGTTTTTAATGTTTGGTGTTTTCTTTCTTTCGTTTAATTTGCAGTTTCAAAAACAGGGAGCATATTTAACCCCCCTCCTTCCTTCCCCTCTCTCTGTCCCACTTACAACTTTGCACCAAATACTGCATGGATACATATACCGTATGACTTCCCTTCCACACTTTTCCTGGTTCCTTTTGCTTTTCTGCTACTCCGCGTAATGCACTTTTTAATCATCCAATTTGTTCTCTATTAAATACTCTATCTATTTCAACTCTGCTGGATTCACTCGAGACCTGCTAAACTACGTATTTGTCTGCACTTAAAATATTCAGTAAACATTATCCACTCCTCCTTATATTCCTTATCTTCTGTTTTCTGCTATCCTGTTCGTCCGACCAGCCAGTTCAGCATATTCGAACATTTTACACTGCCTTTCTTCCTTAGTGGGTACTAGACCTTTGTGCCAATAAGGTTCCAGCTGCGCCAGTGGCATATAGTAATAAACTCTTGCTTTCTTAAGGCCTCTGTTGTTAACCATCCCCAAGAGGAAAATCTCAGGTGTTTTGGGGAAAGTTTTTAAAAATAAGTTTTTTAATTCATTATACATAGTTTCCCAATATTCCTTAATTGTTTTACAGGACCATCACATGTGAAAAAAGACCCCTTATTTTCATTACACTTCCAACGTATACCTTTTTCTTTTCTAGACATTTTAAAAGACATTGTTGCCAACCTGGTGGGTGTTAAATACCATCCGTTTGATATTTTATTATGCTTTTAATTCCGTCAGAAGTGGCCCAGAGTGGCTTGGCCAACCTAGTCAAGTTGGACAGGGTACAAATAATAAAATAATTATAGTTAGTGGTCCTGTACTGAGTCCAGAATAGCGCTCTGTGGGGTTCCAGGCAGGGACTGGAACCCCAAAACTGTGGGGTTCCCAGTTTTGCCTGGAGACGCTGCCGAGAATGGAAGCAGGTGTTCTCACCTGAGCAACGGTTCTCACCTGGCGAATGGATGGGGAACGACTTCTCAGTGATGTTGCTGGTGGACAGGCTGTTGTCCATAGGCCCCGTGGCACTGGTGATCGACACCTGGACACACTGGCCGTACAGATCAACCACGGCGTAGACCTCTGCAGCGGACAGGGTGGGGTGGGGGGTTGGCCGGGGGTGGGGGGAGGCAGAAGGGAGAGAAAGGCCAGTTTAGCAGAAAAGATGACCAAGGGTCTGGAAGGCAAGGGTCTGGAACGGTGGAGGGAGTTGGGCATTTTTTGCCTGGAGAGAAGGCTATCTGTCGTGGATGCTTAGTTGTGATTTCTGCACTAGAGCGGGGTTGGACTAGATGACTCTGGGGGTCCCTTCCAACGCTTGACAGCAGACGTCAAGGCAATATGCCGTATGCATGGATCAATCACGGGAAGGCAAATCAAAGCCGCAAGTGCTGTGAATACTTTCTTTATCCTGAGCAAACTGTTTTGTACGACTGGCCTTTCGAACTGATGAAGCGTGTAGTGAAACCTGTGATATATCCGGAGAACAAGTCTCCTTTTGCCCACTTGCGTTACTCTCACCAGGGTGGTGGCTTTGATTTGCCTTCCCGTGATTGATCCGTGCCTACGGTTTTGCGTTTCCAACTCAAGACTTATTGGAGAACATCTCATCCAGTGCAATCTTTGAAAAACAGCTTTGAAAAACTTTCTCCAGTGTCCTACCCTTGCCGTTGTGGCGGCACAGGGTTGCCGTTCTGTGACTGGACTTACGCTACTTGTTGAACGGTTCATTTATCCAGTCTGTATAACGTTTACTGCACATGTATCGTATTTTTCGCTCTATAAGACGCACCAGATCACAAGATATTCTGAATCTCAGAACAGCAAGAGGGTTCGTTGTGCAGCGAAAGCAGCAATCCCTCTTGCTGTTCTGGCTTCTGGGATAGCTGCGCAGCCTGCATTCGCTCCCTAAGACGCACACACATTTCCCCTTACTTTTTAGGAGGGGAAAAGTGAGTCTTATAGAGCAAAAAATACGGTAACTTTTAAATATACAGTTGTACATTTATCCACTCCATATTTACAATATCTCCAGGCTTTGTTTTGCACATGGCACCTTAGTATGTTTGTTGCTTGAATGGTTACAAGTCTATCTCTATTCTAATTATTATTCTAGTAAATTTGGTTTTAGAGTTATAGGCCAGTTTGTGGTGTTGTTGTTTTGTTGCACAACGCTGGGACTTGCCTTGAGCAGACTAAGCTCGGCCTTGTCTATCCCGACTAGCAGAGACGCTCCAAAGTTTTGGGAGTGTCTCTCCCAGCCCTGCCTGGAGATGCCATTGGCGGGACTTGAACCCGGGACGAGCAGACGTCTCGCCCTCCCTCCCAGCCCCTCGTGCCCTTACCCTTCCCTGGCGGCAGCCCCGAGCAGGCCACCCCCTGGTCGACGCCGTTGATGAAGTAGTGCAGGTCTCCCTTGGCCGTGCGCATCATTCCAATGCGCGACCCGGTGGTCAGGGAGTCCAGGTCGCAGCCGTAGTTGTTGCGCATGGTGTTCCCGTCCTGCATGATGGCTGTGCCGCTGGGAGGGAGGGAGGGAAAGAGAAAAGATGAGTCTGTGTGGTGCTCCTTCCTCTGCTGTGGGACCCCCTTCCCATAGGGGTGATGGGAACTGTAGTCCAAAACAACTGGAGGGCTGAAGGTTGCCTATGCCTGGGTTAGAGCAGTGGTTTCTCAAACTCGGGTCTCCAGCTGTTGTTGGGACTACAAATCCCATCATCCCTAGCTAAGCCGGGCCGGTGAGCAGGGATGATGGGAGTTGTAGTCCAACAGTAGCTGGAAACCTGAGTTTGAGAAACGCTGGGTCAGAGTGCCAGGCAAGGACCTGGGACGCCAGGGTTCAAACCCCTACTCAGCCATGATGCTGAGTGATTTTGGGCTAGACACTCTCAGCCTAGCCTACCTATCAGGGTTGTTGTGGGGGGAGAATTACGTACACTTCCTTAAGCTCCTTGGGGGAAAAGGTGAGTGTGGCGTTTGCCTCCTAGGTGGGTCATAAGGAAAGGGTTAAAATGAGTGTGATGTGATTGGCCAGTGAGAATGCAAGGGGGGAGTAAAAGTTAGAGTGGGAGGTTTTCAAAGTCAGTTGAGGTTTGGGAATTGGAGAAGGAAGAGGGAGGCTTAGGTGTGGGTTGGTCGAGTTGTATTGTGAGAGAGTGAGAGGAATTGTTAGGTTGAGTCAGATAGACAGTTGGAATCAACAGTTTGGAGTTGTTAGGAACGGAGATTAAGAAACCAACAAGAGAAAAATAAACCGAAACCATACGCTTGTTCCTGCATTTAAAAATAAACTTGATTATTTGTTAATGTTAACAACTGCCTGGACTCCGTGTGTCCCCGTGAGACGCGGGGTGGGGGCAGCGAAGAAAGCAATCACAGTGGTGGCACAGGGTCAATAGACCATCAAACGTCTGGGGGCCCTGTGTGTGATTGCCACAGTGAGACATAAACAAAATACATAATAATTATTATTACTCACCTTAGCATCCATGTGTCGTAATCGATATCGGTCATCGTGTTGGGGAACTCCAGGTCCTCCGGGCGGATGGCAGTGACCCCTGGGAAAGGGGGGGAAGAGAGAAGGGGGGGTTAAAGAAGTGTAGTGATCAGGTGGGATTGCTATGAGGAATTATAAAAAATATGGAGCAAGCCATTTGTGTCAGCAATAAAAGCATTGTGTTGACTGGGTTTGAGACAATTTTGATATGATTTTTCATCAATCCATGCCTCTGCATCCCTGACCTATTTCTCTTGCTTAGCAAGTCACGTACACAGCCCAGTTGCTTCACCAGGCACCCTCAGTACATAAAGACAGTAGGTTACTTTGATGTAGTTTAATCTTTAGATAGATCTTAGGGGCCAGGACACGGGTGGCGTTGTGGGTTAAACCACAGAGCCTAGGGCTTGCCGATCAGAAGGTCGGCGGTTCAAATCCCCGCGATGTGCTGAGCTCCCATTGTTCGGTCCCTGCTCCTGCCACCCTAGCACTTCGAAAGCACGTCAAAGTGCAAGTAGATAAATAGGTACCACTCTGGCGGGAAGGTAAACGGCATTTCCGTGCGCTGCTCTGGTTCGCCAGAAGCGGCTTAGTCATGCTGGCCACATGACCTGGAAGCTGTACACCGGCTCCCTCGGCCTGTAAAGCGAGATGAGCGCCGCAATCCCAGAGTCGGCCACGACTGGACCTAATGGTCAGTGGTCCCTTTACTTTTACCTTTAGGGGCCAGGAAGAGAGTTCACAAGGAGATGGCAAATACTCTTTCCTTGCCATCCTTCCGTCCTCCCCTGTTTACTCCTATTTATGACCTTCCTAAAAGCATTCCTCTTCGCTTCCTCTTTTATTTACTCTGAATTGCATATGCATGGCTCAAGTAGGAAATAAGCTCTTTGTAGTTCTAACTTTAACTTTGTCCCCACGTGGGTTTTTTTGAAATGCTCAGAGGAAATCTGATTGGTTCTTACGAACACTGTGTAAAAAGTTCTTTTGTGAATAAAACGACCTGGGCCGGAGGGTGGACAGGAATTATGATTATACATACTCCTCCCAGAATCTTGCTGGTTCAAGCCTCTGTGTGTTATTAAAGGTAAAGGGACCCCTGACCATTAGGTCCAGTCGTAACCAACTCTGGGGTTGCAGTGCTCATCTCACTTTATTGGCCAAGGGAGCCAGCGTGCAGCTTCTGGGTTACTAAGCCACTTCTGGCGAACCAGAGCAGCGCACAGAAACACCGTTTACCTTCCCGCCAGAGCGGTACCTATTTATCTACTTGCACTTTGATGTGCTTTTGAATTGCTAGGTTGGCAGGAGCAGGGACTGAGCAATGGGAGCTCACCTCATCGCGGGGATTTGAACTGCTGATCTTCTGATCAGCAAGTCCTAGGCTCTGTGGTTTTACCCACAGCGCCACCTGCATCCCCTGTGTGTTATTAATCAGAGTCTAATCCTTCCTTTGCTTTGGGAATGAGTCAATGCCCCTCCAAGGGAAGAAAGAGAGGCAATTCTGCTCTTTTTCAACCTCCCTGTATTCCTCACCTGCTTCGATGGAGCCAGACCAGCGATCCACCATCTTCTGAATGACGATCTCAAAGAGCTCCCCGTCTCGGAGGGGCCTGCAGTGGAATGAAAGGAGGGTCCCCTGTAAGAACTCTTTTCAGAGAAGCTCTGGCAAGAAGCAAAACAACTTGGTTTAACTGTATACAACTGGCGCAACGGACAAGGAAGTGGTTAAGGGAAAACAAGAACTGCAAAGAATAAACAAAAGTTGAAGGAAAAAATACTATAAAAAGGGGAGATAAAGAAGAAAATATAGTTATAAAAGGGGAAACCAGTGAAATTTATAAAATATTAGTAGAAATGGAGGAGTAACAAGATCAATTAAAAGAGGTGTGGGAAAATATGGGAGAATCGTACATTGCAAAATGTTGTCTATAAGGATAAAAGAAAATTATTATAAATTAGTTTAGAGATGGCATTTAACACCAGTCAGATTAAATCACACAAACAAGGAATATTCGGTGTTATGTTGGAGGGGATGCCAGGAAACTGGGACTTATGTTCACATGTGGTGGGGGTGTAAATATGTACATTTTTTCTGGCAAAGGGTTTTAAGGAGAAAACAGAAATCACTGGGATAAAGCTGACCCAGAGCCCAGTGTTATTTTCGAATTACGATGGGGTGGAAGGTTCGCAGGCTATGAAGGACTTGCTCACAAATTTATTGACAGCGGCACAAGTTATTATAGCTAGGAAGTGAAAGGCGCAAGGGGAATATAAAATGGAAGAATGATATAAAGAGGTGTGGGATATACCTACTTATGATAAATTAACATGAGCCATTAAAGTAAGAAGGGGAATACGCAGGAGGAATGATTTTGAGGAGATATGGAGAGTGTTTGTAGAATTTGTACTGTTAAAATGGGAAAGGGTTGAACCATCGCAAGAGGTGTTGAAATTTTGGGAAGTTGGTGCCCAAAGGTGGAAGGAGGATAATCTACCTACAAAAAAATGGCAGATAAAGATGATGGACTATGCCAAATTGGCGAAAATGACCGAGAAAATTAGAGATCAAGAGGACAATAAATTCAACCAAGTATGGGGAATTTTTTAAAGTTACTTGAAAGAACACTGTAAACAAGTGAAAACATTAGCAGGATTTTGAAAACACTTGCAATCAAGAGAGAATATGACCAAAAAAACGAGTTTTAAGAAAATATGGAGAATAAGATATGATGCAGTTTGAAAAGCATATCTGGGGAAACCATGGAAGAGGGGGAGAGAAGTTCAGGGATTCTGAGAATCCTATTTCTAAAATGATTGTGATTTATGGATGATGCTAAAAGCTAAAAGTGAAAATGAATTTTAAAAAATGTTTTTTAAAAAATTCGGGGGGGGTCGAATTGGATAGTTACAATGGCGGTGGGGTGCACATTTTTATTCTTATTTATTTATTCTTATTACTTTGTCAAAAAAAAATGATATTAAAAAAAACTCTTTCCCATAACATTAAACCACAGTTTAGTGTTACAGCCAAACACATCTACCAGCCCTGACAGGTTTTGTTCTGAGCCAAACCCATTCTTGACATGTACAGAAAAAGGACAGTCCTGCTATTTCAACATGGATCTCTTAAAGATTTGCTGGGTGCAAACCGTTCCCCGTGCTTCTAAGCCTCAGGCGGCGGCGCGATTCCCCGAAAGGAAGCGCATTGTTTTGGGACTAGCAGGGGAAGAGAAGCACCGCTGCCTGCCTCCGCTTGCCCACTGACCGGTTCGAGATGACGATGGCGTCGTTGAACTCGCTCCGGCAGTTCTGCCGCAGTGCCGTGCGCCCGCCGTTGGTGATGACGGCATTGTTGCCGTGCAGGTGGTGGAAACGCAGGTCACTCCCGGAGGCGACTGAGGACGGGCTGCTGGGAGACAGCTGGTTGTTGCCTTCCGAGAGGTCGTCGGGGAGCGGAAGGAGATCTGGGGGAGAAAGGGCGGAAGGGGAGGGGGTCAATTTTCTGTTTTACAATTCAGAATATAGTGGTACCTCGGGTTAAGAACTTAATTTGTTCTGGAGGTCCGTTCTTAACCTGAAACTGTTCTTAACCTGAAGCACCACTTTAGCTAATGGGGCCTCCTGCTGCTCCCGTGCCGCAGGAGCCCGATTTCTGTTCTCATCCTGAAACAAAGTTCTTAACCTGAAGCACTATTTCTGGGTTAGCAGAGTCTGTAACCTGAAGCGTATGTAACCTGAAGCCTATGTAACCCGAGGTACCACTGTACTCATTTAAACATCCTTAAAATATCAACGGTTTCCCTTCTTCTCTTTCCATGGCTCATTTTCCATATTATTAAATCCCTGCTCCTTCCAACCTAGCAGTTCGAAAGCACGTCAAACGCTGTTTACCTTCCTGCCGGAGTGGTGCCCATTTATCTACTTGCACTTTGACGTGCTTTCGAACTGCTAGGTTGTCAGGAGCAGGGACTGAGCAACGGGAGCTCACCCCGTCGCAGGGATTCGAACCGCCGACCTTCTGATCAGCAAGTCCTAGGCTCTGTGGTTCAACCCACAGCGCCACCCGCATCCCTTTTGTTAGGAAGCCTAGTCGGAGTTAAATAGCATCTTAAGGACCCACACTGAAACCCCATGATGCCTGAAGCCGCCGCAAACAACATCACCGCCCCAAACCTGTTTCCCGCAACCCTCCGCCCCTGTCGGAACTCCACTCGGCCAAGCCGATAAGGCCTCATCTTCCTCCAAGCTGAGCTTCTGAAATCACCTCCGACGTGTTTAATGACCTGAGCCTTTGATAAGGCCTCAAGCACATTCTATCCAGCAGGGTTCCCAGCACAGGGAAGGATGAGATAGTATGATAGGACGTTTCCGAGCACAATTCAAAGTGTTGGTGCTGACCTTTAAAGCCCTAAACGGCCTCAGTCCTGTATACCTGAAGGAGCATCTCCACCCCCATCATTCAGCCTGGACACTAAGGTCCAGCTCCGAGGGCCTTTTGGCGGTTCCCTCACTGCGAGAAGCCAAGTTACAGGGAACCAGGAAGAGGGCCTTCTTGGTAGTAGCACCCGCCCTGTGGAACGCCCTCCCACCAGATGTCAAAGAGAACAACAACTACCAGACTTTTAGAAGACATCTGAAGGCAGCCCTGTTCAGGGAAGCTTTGAATGTTTGATGTATTAGAGTATTTTAATATATTTTTGGGAAGCCGCCCAGAGTGGCTGGGGAAGCCCAGCCAGATGGGCAGGGTACAAATTTTAAATTTTTTTTTTAATGAGCTACATTTTAAAGAGTTTTCTTTCTAAGCTACGCAGAACAGAAAGGCCATCCTCTCTCTATGAAAGCAGAGAGCAACTGAACAAAGGAACCAGGTAACATCACATCCCGTCACATTCCATCTCCCTTCCCGTGAGACTTCCAATAGCCTGGACTGTCTCTGGAATGTAAACACAGTCCTGTGACTCCAAGCAGCTGCACAGTGATAACAGAAACTAACAGCCCCTACTTACCTGTGTCATCCACAATGGTAGCCTGAGCTGCCTGCCCGTACAGGTCCACCACGGCGTAGATGTTGGGCGGGACATTCCACGCGGCAGGGCCCTGCGCCACCCCATTGACGAAGAAGTGCAGCGTCCCGTCTTCCTTGCGCACGACGCCCACAGTGTCTCCTGCCTGAGGGAGGGAGGAAGAAGAAAAATCAGACAGGACAAAAGGCTTCCAGAATTGCAGCTGTCTACCAACTCCACCTGATATGCAGGCTGAGACCCTCCCTGCCCGCAGACTGTCTTGCCAGAGTGGTGCAGACTTTAGTTATCTCCCGCTTGGACTACTGCCATGCGCTATGTGTGGGGCTACCTTTGGAGGTGACCCGGAAACTACAATTAATCCAGAATGCAGCAACCAGACTGGGGACTGGGAGACCACATAACACCGGTCTTGAAAAACCTACAATGGCTCCCAGTACATTTCTGAGCACAATTCAAAGTGTTGGTGCTGACCTTTAAAGCCCTAAACGGCCTCAAATGCCCAGGAGACCTGAAGGAGCGTCTCCACCCCCATCGTTCTGCCCGGACGCTAAGGTCCAGCGCCGAGGGCCTTCTGGCGGTTCCCTCATTGTGAGAAGCCAAGTTACAGGGAACCAGGCAGAGGGCCTTCTCGGTAGTAGCGCCCGCCCTGTGGAACGCCCTCCCACCAGATGTCAAAGAGAAAAACAACTACCTGACATTCAGAAGACATCTTAAGGCAGCCCTGTTCAGGGAAGTTTTTAATGTGTGACATTTTAGTGCATTTTTGGTCTCTGTGGAGGCCGCCCAGAGTGGCTGGGGAAACCCAGCCAGATGGGTGGGGTACAAATTATTATTATTATTATTATTATTATTATTATTATTCCCACTGGATCAAGCTAGCGGCCCACCTAGTCCACCATCTTGTTCTCACAGTGGCCGACCAGATGCCCATCGTGGGAAACCTGTCGGCAGGATCTGTGCGCAACAGCAATACTCTCCTGTTGCAGGAATTTATGTATAGGTTGGGGGAGTTGCCCCTCCAGCAGATATCATGCACATGCAGCCCACTACCAAAACCAGCACAATCGCTTTTGGGACTTTTGTGATTTGTCCCCACAAAACACTTCATCACAGTTTCTTCCTATCTATTCAAAGGGCCTCTGCTGCAGGATACCAAATGTAAGAATTCACTGATCAAGGTATCTCTGTACTGGCTCACTGGGAAAACTTCAGAAATTCATATAGACAGGTGAGCTCAGCTCCTCAGCAGCCCCACTGCCTGAGTGATAATCCCTGGCATCCTGATACCTGAGTGCCAGACAGGTAGCCATTCCAGAAAGAACAAACCCAGATGAAGACAAAAGGGTGGGATTAACTTGGTGGGGAAACAGGGAAATGTAAATATCTCTTTTGTTACACTTGATGGGTGTTTGTCTATTATTATTGTAGTCATCCCCCCCCCCCAAAAAAAAACTCACCTTCAAGCGGTCCAGGTTGTGGCCGTATTCGTCCAAGATGGTTGTTCCATTGTGCATCACCCCGTTCCCCGTCATCATCCAGGTGCCTGTGGGAGGTCGGGGGGAGACAGGAGAACGGACAAGTGAGAAAGGATCAAACAGGTTTCTAGCCCTCATGATCAGCAAACTGAAAAAACAAACGGGACCATGCTGATCCATGGAGCTTTCCTGGGTTGCCATAAGGCTGTATTGGGTTCCCATCTACTAACAAGCCAGATTAAGTTTTAATAAATTAAATAAGCTAATAAACTGTATTGATTTGCAAAGCCCTGAACCACTTAGGTCCGGGAGACTGCCAGAACCCTTGTATCCCTGCCTGACCACTGAGATCACCTGCGGGAGCATTGCTGGGCATACCCCAAAGTCGGTGAAGCCCGTTTGATGAAAACAATGAGAAACTGAGCCTTCCGTGTCATCGGCCCAGTCCTGAGGAACCCTCTGCCACCAGATTCAGCAGGCGACTTCTGTGCCAACTTTTAAAACGCCTGCTGAAAACATTACAGTGGTACTTCAGTTTACGAACTTAATCCGTTCCGGAAGTCTGTTCTTAAATCGAAATTGTTCTTAAACCGAGGCGTGCTTTCCCTAATGAGGCCTCCCGCCGCCGGTGCCCTTCCACCGTTCGGATTCTGTTCTTAGACCGAGGTAATGTTTGCAAACCGGGACACTATTTCTGGTTCTGCGGAGTTCGTAAACCGAATCGTTCGTAAACAGGGCCGTTTTTAAATTGAGGTTCCACTGTATTTTTTTACCTCACAAGGCCTGTGTGGGAAATTAAGAATGTGTCCTTCCGCAATGGTTAACCAATGTGTCTTTTTAACTTTTGACCGTTAACACTTCAGCCTAAATACACAAGACACACCCCCCATCTCCCCCTTGAGAAACAGATGGGGGAAATTAAGCGTTGGGAAAGAGAACTGGGGGACTCCCTCGCCCCCAACACACAGAACCAAGAAAAGCTGAAACGAACAGGAAAAAATGTTTAAGACTTTATTTTGGGAATTTTAAGTGCCGAAATCCCAAGGGAGCAGAAAAGACTATTTATGTACGCAACCACGGCTGCGCGATTGCTACTAGCCCAGAGGTGGAAAGAAGAAAAAGTCTCAACCAGAGAAGAATGGCAGATCAAGTTGATGGATTATGCGGAAATGGCAAAAATGATCGGAAGAATCAGAAAGCAGGAAGACCAAAATTTTAATAAGGAATGGGAAAAAATTATAATTATATAATGGAAATGTAAAAGATTTGCCTTATTGTAAAACAGGCAGGAGGAAATGACTAACAATACGACACACAAAGAGGAGGACAGAAGCCCAGGAGATTCTGTGGAATCTTGTTTCTATCTTGTATGTTGGTATGTGATTGTAAAACTTTAATTTGAAAAACCCAAATAAATAAATGTACAAAAAAAAGAGGGCTAGAGTCAGAGGAGGTGTCCAGTTCTGGGCACCACAGTTCAAGAAGGACACTGACAAACTGGAACGTGTCCAGAGGAGGGCAACCCAAATGGTCAAAGGCCTGGAAACGATGCCTTATGAGGAACGGCTAAGGGAGCTGGGCATGTTTAGCCTGGAGAAGAGGAGGTGAAGGGGTGATATGATAGCCATGTTCAAATATAGAAAAGGATGTCACATAGAGGAGGGAGGGAGAAAGGTTGTTTTCTGCTGCTCCAGAGAAGCGGACACGGAGCAATGGATCCAAACTACAAGAAAGAAGATTCCACCTAAACATTAGGAAGAACTTCCTGACATTAAGAGCTGTTCGACAGTGGAATTTGCTGCCAAGGAGTGTGGTGGAGTCTCCTTCTTTGGAGGTCTTGAAGCAGAGGCTTGACAACCATATGTCAGGAGTGCTCTGATGGGGTTTCCTGCTTGGCAGGGGGTTGGACTCGATTGCCCTGGTGGTCTCTTCCAACTCTATGATTCTATGATATGAGGTGCTGTTCCCACCACGGCCACTAGGAGGCCCCAGCGGCGAGAGGGCCTCTCACCTGATCGCAGGTTGGTCATGGTGGACGGCAGCTGCAGGTAAGTGGGGTTGTGGGTGGTGACTCCAATCTCGATGGAGCCGGCCCACTTGTCCACCATCTTGTCGATGCGCACCTGGAAGACCTCGCCGTTGCGTAGCGGCCGGTTGCTCAGGACCACGCCGTGGTTGAAATCGTCCGTGGCGCTGGAAGGATGAGAGCGCCGTTAAAGAGCAGCCACAGTTAGAGGGGCTGGTCAAAGATCAGGACTGAGAGCGGCTGGCTCTGGGGAGGAGTCCTGCGTACAAACGCGCCTTATGCCGGGGTCGGGATACAGTGGTACCTCAAGTTAAGAACTTCATTCGTTCTGGAGTTCTGTTCTTAACCTGAAACTGTTCTTAACCCGAGGCACCACTTTAGCTAATTGGGCCTCCTGCTGCCGCCGGAGCACGATTTCTGTTCTCATCCTGAAGCAAAGTTCTTAACCCGAGGTAATATTTCTGGGTTAGTGGAGTCTGTAACCTGAAGCATCTGTAACCCGAGGTACCACTGCACTGGTCCTTCTGCTTCAAGTACTATCTCCACCAGGGTTTCTACAACTCAGGCCCCCAGCTGTTGTTGGACTACAACTCCCATCACCCTCGACTGCTGGTCCTGCCAGATTGAGGTACAATCCTGACAAGACAGAAGTGCAGTTTTGGGGGGACAGGAGGCGGGCAGGTGTGGAGGACTCCCTGGTCCTGAATGGGGCAACTGTGCCCCTGAAGGACCAGGTGCACAGCCTGGGAGTCATTCTGGACTCAGAGCTGTCCATGGAGGCGCAGGTCAGTTCTGTGTCCAGGGCAGCTGTCTGCCAGCTCCATCTGGTACGCAGGATGAGACCCTATCTGCCTGCAGACTGTCTCGCCAGAGGGGTGCATGCTCTGGTTATCTCCCGCTTGGACTACTGCCATGCGCTCTACGTGGGGCTCCCTTTGAAGGTGACCCGGAAACTACAATTAATCCAGAATGCGGCAGCCCGACTGGGGACTGAGAGCGGCCACCAAGACCACATAACACCAGTCCTGAAAGACCTACACTGGCTCCCAGTACATTTCCAAGCACCGTTCAAAGTGCTGGCGCTGACCTTGAAAGCCCTAAACGGCCTCAAAGGCCAGTAGACCTGAAGGAGCGTCTCCACCCCCATCGTTCAGTCCAGACACTGAGGTCCAGCTCCGAGGGCCTTCTGGCAGTTCCCTCCCTGCAAGAAGTGAGGTTACAGGGAACCAGGCAGAGGGCCTTCTCGGTAGTGGCGCCTCCATGTGGAACGCCCTCCCAGCAGATGTCAAGGAAATAAACAACTATCTGACTTTTAGAAGACATCTGAAGGGAGCCGTGTTTAGAGAAGTTTTTAATGACTGATGTTTTATCGTGTTTTTAATATCCTGTTGGAAGCCAACCACAGTGGCTGGGGAAACCCAGCCAGATGGGTGGGGTATGAATAACAAATTATTATACAGTGGTACCTCGGGTTAAGTACTTAATTCGTTCCGGAGGTCCATTCTTAACCTGAAACTGTTCTTAACCTGAAGGACCACTTTAGCAAATGGGGCCTCCTGCTGCCGGAGCACGATTTCTGTTCTCATCCTGAAACAAAGTTCTTAACCTGAGGTAATATTTCTGGGTTAGCGGAGTTTGTAACCTGAAGCGTATGTAACCTGAAGCGTATGTAACCCAAGGTACCACTGTATTATGATGATGGGAGTTGTAGTCAAACAACAGCTGGAGATTGGGCTGCGAGCGACCCCCGTCCGCCAAACCTGGAGAGGCGGTCACTGCGTTAGAGACCCCAGCTGTGTGTCTTGGTGCAAGGTAGCCCCCTCCGTCCCTGGGGGAAGAAGGGCTTCGCGGCACGTACTGGGGGCGCAGGGCGGTTCGTCCCTCGTTGATGATGGCGGCCTTCTGCCCGCAATTCGGGTGGAAGAGGAGGCGCTCCGGCTCGGGTTCGCTCCCCGCGGCATCGATGGCGCGGCGCCCGACGTCCGGCGAGAGGGCCCTCATGATGGCGTTGTTGCGCCGGAGGCGGTCGCTGTGGTTGTGGTTGTGCACGATGGTGACTTTCACAGCCATGCCGTAGAGGTCCACCACACCATAGACCACGAGCGGAGTGAGGGTGGTCGCCACGCCTGGAAGGAAGCGGAGAGAAAATTGGAGGATGGATGGCGGCTAACAGATTGAGGCTGAATCCTGACAAGACAGAAGTACTGTTTTTGGGGGAGAGGGAGCGGGCAGGTGTGGGGGACTCCCTGGTCCTGAATGGGGCAACTGTGCCCCTGAAGGAACAGGTGTGCAGCCTGGGAGTCATTTTGGACTCACCGCTGTCCATGGAGGCGCAGGTCAATTCTGTGTCCAGGGCGGCTGTCTACCAGCTCCATCTGGTACGCAGGATGAGACCCTCCCTGCCTGCAGACTGTCTTGCCAGACTGGTGCATGCTTTAGTTATCTCCCGCTTGGACTACTGCAATGCGCTCTACGTGGGGCTACCTCTGAAGGTGACTCGGAAACTACAACTAATCCAGAATGCGGCAGCTAGACTGAGGACTGGGAGCGGCCGCCAGGACAGCATAACACTGGTCCTGAGAGATCTGCATTGGCTCCCAGGACGTTTCCGAGCACAATTCAAAGTGTTGGTGCTGACCTTTAAAGCCCTAAACAGCCTTGGTCCTGTATACCTGAAGGAGCGTCTCCACCCCCATCGTTCTACCCAGACCCTGAGGTCCAATTCCGAGGGCCTTCTGGCGGTTCCCTCACTGCGAGAAGTGAGGTTACAGGGAACCAGGCAGAGGGTCTTATTGGTGGTGGCGCCTGCCCTGTGGAACGCCCTCCCTTCAGATGTGAAGGAAATAAGCAGCTATCTTATCTTTAAAAGACACCTGAAGGCAGCCCTGTTTAGGGAAGTTTTTAATATTTAATACTGTATTGTTTTTAACACTCGATTGGGAGCCGCCCAGAGTGGCTGGGGAAACTCAGCCAGATGTGCAGGGTATAAATAAATTATTATTATTATTATTATTATTATTTGGACCGCACAGGAGGAGGAGGCGGCATGCGGGGCACAGAGCTGCACAGATCAAGGACCTCATTTGTCAGGCAAGATCCAGCGCCCCTTGGTGTCTGACCCTTTACGAAATGAGCTAGCTTGGTTCGCATTCAGTTCAGAGTTCAATTCAAGTCCCTCCAAATTACCACTGGCAAAACAAAAACCAGCTCTCAGGGCTGGACTTCAGAAGTCTCAGGAAATATCAAGATAACCATACAGTGGTACCTCGGGTTAAGTACTTAATTCGTTCCGGAGGTCCGTACTTAACCTGAAACTGTTCTTAACCTGAAGCACCACTTTAGCTAATGGGGCCTCCTGCTGCCGCGGAGCACGATTTCTGTTCTCATCCTGAAGAAAAGTTCTTAACCTGAAGCACTCTTTCTGGGTTAGCGGAGTCTGTAACCTGAAGCGTATGTAACCCGAGGTACCACTGTACACAGTTCCCTGGGAATGAGGGATTCATTTAAGCCACTCTGGGAACTGTAGTTCTGAGAAAGGAACAGGGGGGGCTGCTCACAACAATCCGCACCCAGAACAAACTACAACTCCCAGGATTCTTTGGGGAAGTCACAACTGTTCAAAGTGGTTTAAACATATTATATGAATGGGGCCTAAGAAAACATCAGCACAGAAACACGCAATTATTAGTGGAGCGAGTGGTTGCTGAACAACTCCAGGCACGCCTGGAAGAAGCGGACCATTTGGATCCCTTCCAGTCGGGATTCAGGCCTCATCATGGGACTGAAACTGCCTTGGTCGCACTGGTTGATGATCTCCGGCGGGCTAGGGACAAAGGTGAGAGCTGTTTCCTAGTTCTGCTGGATCTCTCAGCGGCCTTTGATACCATCGACCATGACATCCTTCTGGACCGTCTTGAGGGGCTGGGAGCTGGGGGCACTGTCCTACAGTGGTTCCGCTCCTTCCTCCTGGGCCGTGTTCAGAAAGTGGTGGTGGGGGGTGAGTGTTCAGACCCCTGGGCTCTCACTTGTGGGGTGCCTCAGGGTTCTGTCCTCTCCCCCATGCTTTTTAACATTTACATGCAGCCACTGGGAGAGATCATCAGGAGGTTTGGGCTGGGTGTTCATCAGTATGCAGATGATACCCAGCTCTACCTCTCTTTTAAATCAGAACCAGTGAAGGCGGGGAAGATCCTGTGTGAGTGTCTGGAAGCGGTTGGAGGATGGATGGCAGCTAACAGATTGAGGTTGAATCCTGACAAGACAGAAGTACTGTTTTGGGGGGACAGGAGGCGGGCAGGTGTGGAGGACTCACTGGTCCTGAATGGGGCAACTGTGCCCCTGAAGGACCAGGTGCGCAGCCTGGGAGTCATTTTGGACTCACCGCTGTCCATGGAGGCACAGGTCAAATCTGTGTACCAGCTCCATCTGGTACGTAGGCTGAGACCCTATCTGCCTACAGACTGTCTCGCCAGAGTGGTACATGCTCTGGTTATCTCCCGCTTGGACTACTGCAATGCGCTCTACGTGGGGCTACCTTTGAAGGTGACCCGGAAACTACAACTGATCCAGAATGCGGCAGCTAGACTGGTGACTGGGAGCGGCCGCCGAGACCATATAACACCGGTCTTGAAAGACCTACATTGGCTCCCAGTGCGTTTCCGAGCACAATTCAAAGTGTTGGTGATGACCTTTAAATCCCTAAACGGCCTCGGTCCAGTATATCTGAAGGAGCGTCTCCTCCCCCATCGTTCTGCCCGGACACTGAGGTCCAGCTCCGAGGGCCTTCTGGCGGTTCCCTCACTGCGAGAGGCCAGGTTACAGGGAACCAGGCAGAGGGCCTTCTTGGTAGTGGCGCCCGCCCTGTGGAACGCCCTCCCATCAGATGTCAAAGCGATAAACATCTACCTGACATTCAGAAGACGTCTGAAGGCAGCCCTGTTTAGGGAAGTTTTTAATATGTGACATTTTAGTGTATCTTTTATCTGTGTTGGAAGCTGCCCAGAGTGGCTGGGGAAACCCAACCAGATGGGCGGGGTACAAATAATAAATTATTATTTATTTTTTATTATTATTATTATTATTATTATTATTATTATCCTTAAATTTAAATCATGGGTAGACAAACTAAGGCCCGGGGGCCGGATCCAGCCCAATCGCCTTCTAAATCCGGCCTGCGGACAGTCTGGGAATCAGTGTGTTTTTACATGAGTAGAGCGTGTCCTTTTATTTAAAATGCATCTCTCAGTTATTTGTGGGGCATAGGAATTCATTCATTCATTTTTTCCCCTTCAAAATATAGTCTGGCCCCCCACAAGTTCTGAGGAAAAGTGGACCGGCCCCCTGCTGAAAATGTTCGCTGACCCCTAACTTAAAGGCTCAAAGTGTCTAAAGCAGGCATAGGCAAACTCGGCCCTCCAGACGTTTTGGAACTACAATTCCCATCATCCCTGACCACATGTAAGAGATATTGGAGATGAACTAGGCAACTGTTCAAAGTTCTACCCCAAAATGAAATTAATTCACACTCTGTTCACCTGGCAAGTATTGCAACTACTTTTAGGTGCAGTTGCAGATTGTTAAAAAAACTGGTACTATCAAACTAGTCCAACTCCATTTCCCTGTGTGAGCAGTTCATAGGCACCCAAACCTCACGGGACTCAATCTGCTACACTCCTCTTTTCTAGTTTATAAAACAGCCTCCCTCTCAACACCACCCCTCCCATGGCCTCGACATTGCCCTAATCCTCATATTTACGGGACCGCCTCTCCTGGTCCGCCCCACAGAGGACCTTAAGGTCCATGAATAATCATAGTTTAGAGGGCCTTAAGGAAGTCAGACTATCCTCCGCCAGGGCCAGGGCCTTCTCAGTGGTGGCTCCAACCTGGTGGAATGCTCTGTCCCAGGAGACCAGGGCCCTGCAGGATTTAACTTCCTTCTGCAGGGCCTGTAAGACAGAGCTATTCCGCCTGGTTTTCAACTTGAACTTAGCCTGATCTTTTATTCCCCTTCCTTCCCTCCCCTTCCCCTTTTTATGAAGATTTCCCGCTCTGGGATCCCACAGCTAATTCTCCCTTGGTCTCCTCACTGGCCCAAATAGGACTAACTTAGCCAGCTAGCCCTGGTGATCATCTAATGTTTATTGGATGGATTTCCCCCCTAAATTGATTTTTGAATTCTGAATTTATTGTTATTCACATTTTATACTGTATTTTATGCTGTTTTTTGTTGCATCAATTAAGTGTTTTAAATTTGTTGCTAGCCGCCCTGAGCCCGGTTTTCTGAACCGGGAAGGGCAGGGTATAAATAAAAAAATATTATTATTATCATTTATTAAGTTCCTAGACCTCATGAGCACACTGACCTTGGTCGATGCCGTTGATGTAAAAGTGAAGAGCGTTGTTGGACTTCCTGGTCAAGCCGATGTGGTCTCCTTCCTGCAGAAACAGAGAGGCGAGAGAGGGTGGATTTCTGGGGAGAGTGGAAAGGGGTCGAAGTCCCCACAAGGACCGGGGAAGGGGCCACACTCAACTCACCTGCAGCTCATCCAGGCTGAACTCGCAGTACTCTCGCCGCGTCCCCTTCCCATTGGTCAGGATGCCACAGCCGCTCATCATTATGGTTCCTGAGTGGTGATGACAAGAGGAAGACTCAGGAGCCTGATTAGCTGCCGATGGAGCCGGGTACCAACTCATCCCCTCCGGAATCAAATGCAGGTCCTTGGTGCTTCTGTAGCACGATTACTTGTACAGTGGTGCCCCGCAAGATGAACGCCTCGCAAGACGGAAAACCCGCTAGACGAATGGGTTTTCCGTTTTGGAGGCGCTTCGCGAAACAAATTTCCCTATGGGCTTGCTTCGCAAGACGAAAATGTCTTGCGAGTTCCTGCGGGGGTTTTTCCCCCTTTCCCCCCCCCCTTTTCCTAAGCTGCTAAGCCGCTTATCAGCTGATCCGCTGATCAGCCGCTTAAAAGCTGATCGCTAAAAGCCGCTAAACCGCAATGGCCTGCTTCGCAAGACGAAAAAACCGCTATACGAAGAGCCTCACGGAACGGATTAATTTCATCTTGCGGGGCACCACTGTATTCCTGACGAAGCGTCTCCACCCCCATCATCCAGCCCGAACACTGAGGTCCAGCTCTGAGGGTCTTCTGGCGGTTCCCTTATTGCGAGAAGTGAGGTTACAGGGAACCAGGCAGAGGGCCTTCTCGGTAGTGGCACCCACCCTGTGGAACGCCCTCCCACCAGATGTGAAGGAAATAAGCAGCTATCGTATCTTTAAAAGACATCTGAAGGCAGTCCTGTTCAGGGAAGTTTTTAATATTTAATGCTGTATTGTTTTTAACACTTGATTGGAAGCCACCCAGAGTGGCTGGGGAGACTCGCCAGATGGGCGGGGTATAAATAATAATAATAATAATAATAATAATAATAATAATAATAATAATAATAATAATTACTAGCAGCGATGAGATCGGCTACCACATCAGATTCATGGTATATAAAGACCTTTAGCAACCTGGGAGCAGTTTACCTGTGAAATCATCACTGCCCCATCTATGCCCACTTGACTGCTTCGATCTGTGGGTGCCACATCGATGCCGGCTTCACAATCATCACAATCATCACAATATTTTCATTATTTATACCCCACCCATCTGGCTGGGTTTCCCCAGCCACTCTGGGCAGCTGCCAACAAAATATTAAAGACACAACAAAACATCAAACATTTTTTTTAAAAAAAACTTCCCTATACAGGGCTGCCTTCATTTGTCTTCTGAAAGAAACACCAGTCTCCTAGTGAGGAACTCACTGCCTATTGATAAGCTTCTAAAGGGTAAAGGGACCCCTGACCATTAGGTCCAGTCTTGGCCGACTCTGGGGTTGCGGCACTCATCTCGCTTTACAGGCCGAGGGAGCCGGCGTACAGCTTCCGGGTCATGTGGCCAGCAGGACTAAGCCGCTTCTGGCGAACCAGAGCAGCGCACGGAAACGCCGTTTACCTTCCCGCTGGAGTTGTACCTATTTATCTACTTGCAATGGCGTGCTTTCGAACTGCTAGGTGGGCAGGAGCAGGGACCGGGCAACGGGAGCTCACCCCGTCGCGGGGATTCGAACCGCCAACCTTCTGATCGGCAAGTCCTAGGCTTCTAGGCACCTGATAAAAACATTATTGTTTGGAGAAGCCTACCCAGTTATCTAGAAGGCTGTGTGCTTTAATCTGATTTCAAATCAGGTTAAATTGCTGATTTCAAATTTCTGGAATGTTTCGAGTAGTGAAAACAACTATTTTTTTACCGACAATTTTACTGTTTTTCTGACAACCGAGTGGTGTCCAAACCTTATGGAATTGCTAAAAATATACAAACTCTCCATGCTGCAGTAGTGCTAAAGGTAAAGGTAAAGGGACCCCTGACCATTAGGTCCAGTCGTGACCGACTCTGGGGTTGCAGCGTACAGCTTCTGGGTCATGTGGCCAGCAGGACTAAGCTGCTTCTGGCGAACCAGAGCAGCACACGGAAATGCCATTTACCTTCCCGCCGGAGCGGTATCTATTTATCTACTTTCACTTTGGCGTGCTTTTGAACTGCTAGGTTGGCAGGAGCAGGGACCGAGGAACGGGAGCTCAGCCCCTCACGGGGATTCGAACCGCCGACCTTCTGATCGGCAAGTCCTAGGCTCTGTGGTTTAACCCACAGCGCCACCTGCATCCCTCAAGGCTACAGAGGCCTTGTTAAAAGCAGCCAGTTCCTCTCCTGCCCTTCCTCTCCCACAAACCCCGACAGAATGAGCGAGGGGGGTTACCTGAACGCAGGTTGGTCATGGTGGCTGGGTACTCCAGGTTGTTAGGATTGTGGGTAGTGACCCCGATTTCAATGGATCCTGACCACTTGTCCACCAGCTTGTCGATTCGGATCTGGAAGAAGCAGCAGAACCGTCAGCCATTTTTCACGCCCAGGGACCTAGTCCTCTTCCCCATCCCTGGCCTGTTTCACCCTGGGACCTGTATCTCTCTAGATACCTTCTGTCCATCCCCTCCCCACTTCCGGCACCTAAATCAGCCTCCCCCTAAACTGCGTCCTTCCAGCTGTTTCGGACTACAACTCCCATCAGCCTCCCGCCCCCAGACAACGTGCAGTTCGACAGCTGTGGATCAAAATGGCGGGAGCGACTCAGGGTTGGGAAAGGCTTGCTAGACCACAATACCCATCGTGCCCAAAGACTGGGTATGTTGGCATGTGGGGTTGATGGGAGCTGAAGTCTAGCTGCATCGAGAGGGGCGCAGAATCAGCTGCCACTGCTCTGGGACAACCAGGGAGAGAGGGAAGGCTCTTGACGCTTTAATGTTAGTGCAGAAGAGGGAAATCTGGACAGTCTAGATGGGTTTTTTCCTGGGCAAAAAAACTGCAATTGCCAGAATTTTCTCTTCTAAGTAACCACCAGCAGGCCTCGTTTTGGAATGGGGTTTGCATGCACCTCTTCTGTGTCAACAGGAACAGAACTCACAATGGAACTGCCAGCCTGGCATGTTCCTGTATTGAGGAGATATTTCAATACAGTGGTACCTCGGGTTAAGAACTTAATTCATTCCGGAGGTCAGTTCTTAACCTGAAACTGTTCTTAACCTGAAGCACCACTTTAGCTAATGGGGCCTCCCACTGCCGCCGGAGCACGATTTCTGTTCTCATCCTGAAGCAAAGTTTGTAACCCAAGGGAATATTTCTGGTCCAGTCAAAGGTGCTCATCTCGCTTTCAGGCCGAGGGAGCCAGTGATTGTCCGCAGACAGCTTTCCGGGTCATGTGGCCGGCAGGACTAAACTGCTTCTAGCGCAACGAAACACCGTGACGGAAACCAGAGCGCACGGAAACGCCGTTTACCTTCCTATTTGCCTGCTTGCGGTTGCGTACTTTTGAACTGCTAGGTTGGCAGGAGCTGGGACAGACCATCGGGAGTTCAGCCCATTACGGGGATCCGAACCACCAACCTTCTGATCGACAAGCCCAAGAGGCTCCGTAGTTTAGACCACAGCGCCACCTGCAACCCTATTTTTCAGCTAGTAATGCATCCCAACCCAACAACTGTATTTTCCTTTTCACAAATGGGAGAAAATACGATAGCCTGGAGAAGACTGAGAGGGGATATGATAGGTAAAAGTAAAAGGACCCCTGACCATTAGGTCCAGTCGTGGCCGACTCTGGGGTTGTGGCGCTCATCTCATTTTACTGGCCGAGGGAGCAGGCGTACAGCTTCCGGGTCATGTGGCCAGCAGGACTAAGCCGCTTCTGGTGAACCACAGCAGCGCACGGAAACGCTGTTTACCTTCCCGCTGGAGCGGTACCTATTGATCTACTTGCACTTTGATGTGCTTTCGAACTGCTAGGTTGGCAGGAGCAGGGACCGAGCAACAGGAGCTCACCCCGTCATTGCAGGGATTCAAACCGCCGACCTTCTGATCGGCAAGTCCTAGGCTCTGCGGTTTAACCCACAGTGCCACCCGCGTCCCAGGGGATATGATAGCCGTCTTCAAATATCTGAAGGGCCGTCGCATGACGGAGCAAGCTTGTTTCCCAGACCAATGAATCCAAATGACATGAAAGGAGAGTGCAACTAAACTTCAGGAGGTCTCCTCTCCAGGGCTTTATTTCTGAGCAATCGAAGACTGCGCCTCCACACAGCCAACCTCTCCTCTGCCCATTTCACGCCTCTTCTGGTTCTGGGAGACATGGGAGAAAGGGAGCTGGTCGCAGCAGGAGGGGGAGGAAACACTCTTCACCGGCCTGACTCACTTCTGCCCCTTGATCACCCCCTGCCTCCTCTCCTGCTCCCATTTCTGCCTCCGATTCTGGGCTTCTCTCTGCCCCCAATTCTCCCCTTCTCACCTCAAACATCTCGTTGTCCCGCAGCGGACGGTTGGTCATGACGACGCCGTTGTTGAACTCGTCCAGCGGGCGCCTCCGCTCGGCCGTCTTGTTGTTGTTGCTGAGCTTGATGAGGGTGCCGCACTTTTCGTGGAAGAGGAGGGCGTCGTTTGAGGTCATGGGGGGGGCTCCGCAGGAGGCAGAGTCCGAGGACGGGCTGCCCAGGCTGACGTTCAACAGGCTCCCGTTGTAGGCCGACAGGATGGCGTTGCTCACGACCTCCGACAGCTCCATGCTAGAGAACCCTGCAGGCCGGAAGAAGAAGAGTTTGGATTTGATATCCCACTTTATCACTATCCAGGAGTCTCAAAGCGGCTAACAATCTCCTTTCCCTTCCTCCCCCACAACAAACACTCTGTGAGGTGAGTGGGGCTGAAAGACTTCAGAGAAGTGTGACTGGCCCAAGCTCACCCAGCAGCTGCAGGTGGAGGAGCGGAGACGCGAACCCGGTTCCCCAGATTACGAGTCCACTGCTCTTAACCACTACACCACACTGGCACAGGAGGAGGAGGAGGAGGAGGAGGAGGAGGAGGAGGAGGAGGAGGAGGAGGAGGAAGAGGAGGAAAGCGCTGTTAAGAAGGGGACAATAACCTCTTTGGTACACACTCCAAAATAGCTCCCAAGGTCTCCTGCTCCAGAATGCCAAGCACATCTACTGGGGGAAAAAGGACCCTGCAATTGCTAAGATCAGCCCGCGGAAAGGCAGTAGGTATTTCTTCATACACACAGGAAAGGCCACCAAACACTGTGGCAATATTAAATGCCCTTTCTATACCGGGGGTTCCCAACTCATGCCCAATTACAGGGCCTCGTTTCGTTCTCAATGTCAATGGGGCAAAGAGCATAAGGAAAGCTGAATCAGGCCAACAACCCATCCTTTATTTATTATTTTCTTTTATTTATAGGCATCTCCCCACTTAAAGGTAAAGAGACCCCTGACCGTTAGGTCCAGTCGTGGCCGGCTCTGGAGTTGCGGTGCTCATCTCGCTTTACTGGCCGAGGGAGCCAGTGTACAGCTTCCGGGTCATGTGGCCAGCAGGACTAAGCCGCTTCTGGCAAACCAGAGCAGCGCACGGAAACGCCGTTTACCTTCCCGCCAGAGTGGTACCTATTTATCTACTTGAACTTTGATGTGCTTTTGAACTGCTAGGTGGGCACTGAGAACTTACGTGCAGTCAAATTGTGTGTGACCATGTATATGCACAGCGCAGACAAATAAATCAAATTAAACTGCGAAAATAGTGCCAAAAGAGCAGGGAATGACTAGCAGGCCTGGGAGCCTTTGCAAGGGCAATCCCATGAGCCTTTGCACTGAACCTTTGGGCCTTTTCAAGGGGTTCCAGATGGTTAGAGGGCCTTTACAGGCTTCTTAAGGGGAGCCCCCGCCCCCAATATGCCATTTTGCATAGACACATGGTACCCAGGAACATAACCCCTGTGGAAGTGGAGAGATCCCTGTATTAAATGTGTTGTATACTGCCCTTCAAGGGATGCGGGTGGCGCTGTGGGTTAAACCACAGAGCCTAGGACTTGCCGATCAGAAGGTCGGCGGTTTGAATCCCTGCAACGTGGTGAGCTCCCGTTGCTCAGTCCCTGCTGCTGCCCACCTAGCAGTTCGAAAGCACAAAGTGCAAGTAGATAAATAGGTACCGCTCTGGCGGGAAGGTAAACAGTGTTTCCGTGCACTGCTCTGGTTCGCCAGAAGCGGCTTAGTCATGCTGGCCACATGACCCGGAAGATGTACACCAGCTCCCTCGGCCTGAAAGCAAGATGAGCACCGCAACCCCAGAGTCGGCCACGACTGGACCCAATGGTCAGGGGTCCCATTACCCTTTACCTTTATTAGCCATCAATAGCCCTCTCCTTCTCCATGACTCTGCCTCGTCTTCTTTCAAAGCTGTCCGCGTTGGTGGCTGCCACTGCCTCTTGTGGCAGCAAGTTCCACAGTCTGCTGTGTGAAGCATCTATTTCTTTAGGCCCTCCCAAATCTCCAGCCATGCTGCTGCAGTGGGTGACCCCAAAGTGATGGCCTGGGACTCGGGCTCGGAGCCAGAGGAGTCTCAGGCGGCATCTGAACCTAGTCTGGGGCCTGATCCTAAAGAGCCCCTGTCTGCCCCGGTTCCCCTGCAACAAGCACCAGCTGGGCCGAGTCAGGGGCCTGAGCCTGCCCTGGCTCCAGATGCGGGGATTCCCTCGTTGCCTCCAGCTGGGCCATCACTTACAGCTGCTCCACTACCGGTTGGGTCAGGGGAGGCTGAGGCGGCCTCTGGGTCTAGTAACCCACCAACATCTCCTGAGCTGCTGAGACTGAGGTCTGAGAGAAGGAAAGACCCGAGTTCTCGCAGGAGGAGTGCTCGCCTTCGGGCGAGACAGAGAGGTGAGTCACCGGGGGATCAGGCCCGGCCGTTACCCCGACAGAGATAAAAGGCTGCTGGACCCCTGCCCCAGGTTGCGGGAGCAAAGCTGCTGTTTGTCAGAACTTGCCTGTGATCCTGCCTTGGCCCTGTTGGACTGACTTCTTGTGGAACCCTTGGATTTGGGACTGGACCTGGACTGCGTTACTCGGGTTACCCCCGGGCCCGGAACACCCAAGTCGTCCAGAGTGGAAAGGAAATGCTCACCGTTCTCCGACTCCAGGCTGTTGGGAAATTTATCCGGCCGGTTCTGGTTGCAAGGCAGGTCCAGGGCTGCAAAATGAGGAGGAAAGGACGTGAGGAATTCGACTCAACACCAGCTGCAATGCCCTCTAACTGCAGTGCACAGATCGCTCCGGCACTATCAGGACCTGACATAGCTGTCAACTTTCAGATTTGAAAATAAGGGATCAGCAGCCTCGAAAATAAGGGATCAGCAGCCTCACCTGTCCCAGGGACAGTCTACGGGATATCTAACAATCCGGGATAGCAGCGGGAGGCAGCGGGAAACGGTGCTGGAATAAGGGAATTTCCCGCAAAAAAAAGGGAAGGTTGACAGCTATGTATCAGGACAACAACAACAGATCGACCCCCATGATTCAGATCACGGAACATCTTTCTGCTGAAAGCAGAGACAGTGGCTACAGCTCCAGGTGGTTCATAGAGTACAACGAGAGCCCTGCCGAGTCAGGCTGGTGGCCCACATAAGTTCAACTAGAGCCAGGGCTTTTTCGGCTGCGGCTCCAACCTGGTGGAACGCTCTGTCACAAGAGACTAGGGCCCTGCAGGACTTGACATCTTTCCGCAGGGCCTGCAAGACAGAGCTGTTCCACCAGGCCTTTGGTCAGGGTGCAGCCTGACTCCCTCCTTTGGCAATCTTTACAAAACTTTAGTTTATGGTTGCCATCAATTTTGATTTTAATTAATTTTTATAATGTTTTTATAACGTTGCACTGTTTTAGTGTTGTTAGCCGCCCTGAGCCCGGCTTCGGCTGGGGAGGGCGGGATATAAATAAAATTTATTATTTTTTATTATTATTATTATTATTATTATTCAGCATCCTGTTCTCACAGTGCCCACGCAGATGGCCCAATCAAAACCCTCAGACAGGATTCGAACACAAGATCCACACTTTCCCCTCCTGAGGTTTCCATCAACTGGTACCCAGAATCATTGCTTCTTTCAAGCATAGCCAAATTGGCTAGTAGCCATAGATAACCTTATCCCCCATGAATTTGCCTAATGCAATGCTAATCTAATATTAATCCAATATCACAGGCACTGGGCTGAGTCGCCTTCGATTCTCATCTTGTCTCACCCTTAAGCAAGCGAGCCCAGCCACCAGGGAAAACAACACAAAGCGAACCCCCAGCTTCACCATCCAGGCCGAACTGACTGTGCAGTGACATCTCAGCAAATTCCTTCCAGGATTCATCCAAATCATCGAATTGTAGAGTCGGAAGGGACCCCCAGAGCCAGTTTGGATAGTTAGCTTTGGTGAAGACTTGACGTTTTCATCCCCCAAAAAGTTTTTGATTTGAGTTTCCATTGAAATGAGGCAGCGTTTTAATGTTGTATTTTAATCTTTGTTTTTAAGTTGTATCTCAGTCAATTTGTT
This sequence comes from Podarcis melisellensis, assembly GCF_964234715.1. NCBI lineage: Eukaryota > Metazoa > Chordata > Lepidosauria > Squamata > Lacertidae > Podarcis > Podarcis melisellensis. Next base: position 3,871,394 of record NC_138545.1, on the reverse strand, counting down.
TTTATATCGGGTGTTAGCTGCCCTGAGCCCGGTCTTGGCTGGGGAGGGCGGGGTATAAATAAAAAATATTATTATTATTATTATTATTCATTTACAGTGGTGCCTCGCAAGACGAAATTAATTCATTCCGCAAGTTTTTTCTTCTTGCAAGTTTTTCGTCTTGCGAAGCACGGTTTCCCATAGGAATGCATTGAAAATCAATCAATGCGTTCCTATGGAGACCGTCCGAGGACAGAGGGGAAGCGCCGCGCGCCTTCCCCTCTGTCCCCGGACCTGTTTTAAAGCAAGGGAAGGGGCAGCGGGGAGAATCGCTTCTTCCCGTTGCCGCCCCTTGGTTCAGAAGGGGTCCGGGGACAGAGGGGAAGGCGCACGCACCTTCCCCTCTGTCCCCGGAGATTGCGGGGCTGGCAACGGGGAGAAGCAATCTTCTTCCCGCCGCCCCTTGCTTCAAAAGAGGTCCGGGGACAGCAGGGAAGACGCGCTGCACTTCCCCGCTATCCCCGGAGCTTGCAGGGCAAGCTTCGTTTTGCGAAGCAAGCCCATAGGGAAATGCGTCTTGCGAAGCGGCTAAGAAAACGAAAAACACCTTCGTCTAGCGAGTTTTTCGTCTTCTGAGGCGTTCGTCTTGCGGGGTACCACTGTATTACCTAGTTCAACACAGCCCCCCTCCAATGCAGGAATCTCGGCTAAAGCATTCATGACATGATGAATCGTTTCGCTGTTGAATAACTGGATGCAACGATTTTTTTAAAAAAAACACCCAGAAATAGTGCTTCAGGTTAAGAACTTTGCTTCAGGATGAGAACAGAAATCGTGCTCCGGTGGTGCAATGGCAGCGGGAGGCCCCATTAGCTAAAGTGGTGCTTCAGGTTAAGAACAGTTTCAGGTTAAGAACGGACCTCTGGAATGAATTAAGTACTTAACCCGAGGTACCACTGTAGTGGACTTTCCTCCCTTGGAGGTTTTTAAAGCGAGGCTGCATGGCCGTCTGTTGAAATTGAAATGGAATTGAAATACTTTATTGTCACTTGTACAACTTGTATACAGTGAGATTAGACGAGTCCCCCCCGCCCCACTCAGCTCTATTATTCTTAATTTCCCTTGTTTACTGACACACACACACCAAACCCGAAAGTCAGTTGCCCTGTTGTTCTCTTTTCATTCAGAAGCCTAACAGCCCACGGATAGAAGCCGTTCTTTACCCTGTTGGTACGACTAATCCTGCTTCTATATCTTCTGCCTGAGAGCAGGAGATCAAGGAAGTGCTGGCCAGGGTGTGAATCATCCGTGTTGGGGTTTCTTCAGATGATATTCGGCCCTGTATCCACAGCTCGGACACAGAGATCCAGCTCCGAGGGTCTTCTGGAGGTTCCCTAACTGGCAGAAGGGAAGCTACAGGCAGAGGGCCTTCTTAGTAGCGGCGCCTGCCCTGTAAGTTGCCCTCCCATCTGATGTCAAGGAGATAAACAATCATTTTAGAAGACATCTGAAGGCAGCCTTTGAATGTGTGATGTTTGATATATGCTGGAAGTGTACAGAGTGGCTGGGGCAACTCAGTCCGATGCGGTGGGAGGGGGAATAATAAAAATAATATGATTATTCCTGCATTGCAGGGGGTTGGACAAGATCATCCTTCAGCCTCCCCAATTTCATGATTCTACCCAATAAATGCAAGCAGATTCTGCAGGGCGGAGGGGGGAGCACAAATTGGGGACACACCTTCTCCCTGGACTCTAAACAAGTGGGCTTGTTGTCATAGAATCGTAAGAGTTGGAGACGATCAATTAAGAGAGGTGTGGGAAAAGGAGACAACACGGCAGACAGATAGACAAAACTGGGGGGAAATATGGGAGAATCATACATTGCAAAATGTTGTCTGTTAAAAGAAAATTATTATAAATTAGTTTGGAGATGGCATTTAACACCAGTCAGATTATATCAAACAAACAAGGACTATTTGGCGTTATGTTGGAGGGGATGCCAGGAAACCGGAACTTATGTTCACATGTGGTGGGGGTGTAAATATGTACAGTGGTACCTCGGGTTATGTACTTAATTCGTTCCGGAGGTCCGTTCTTAAGCTGAAACTGTTCTTAACCTGAAGCACCACTTTAGCTAATGGGGCCTCCTGCTGCTGACACACCGCCAGAGCACGATTTCTGTTCTCATCCTGAAGCAAAGTTCTTAACCCGAGGTCCTATTTCTGGGTTAGCGGAATCTGTAACCTGAAGCGTATGTAACTCAAGGTACAGTACATTTTTTTTTTGGCAAACGGTGTTTAAGGAGATAACAGAAATCACTGGGTTAAAGCTGACCCAGAGTCCAGAGGTAGCATTGTTATCGATATACAATGGGGTGGAAGGTTCACAGGCTACGAAGGACTTGCTCACAAATTTATTGACAGCTGCAAGAGTTGTTATAGCTAGGAAGCAGAAGGGCCAAGGGGTATATAAAATGGAAGAATGGTATAAAGAGGTGTGGGATTTAGCTATTAATTATAAATTAACATGTGCTGTTAAGGTAAGATGGGGAATACGCCCCCCATGTATGCCCCATGGAGAGGTCCACAAATGACAACACCTTGGAGGTCCCAGGTCGCAAGGTGGTTAGATTGGTCTCAACCAAGGCCAGGGCCTTTTCAGTAGTGGCCCCGACATGGTGGAACGCTCTGTCCCAAGAGACCAGGGCCCTACGGGACTTGACATCTTTCCACAGGGCCTGCAAGACAGAGCTGTTCCGCCTGGCCTTTGGTTTGGACTCCGTCTGACCCTTATGTTTCCCTCCCCTTATGGTTCTTATGGTTTTAAAAGGCTACTTTTAAAATGAGGCTCCATTTTGAATTGTATTTTAATGCGTATCTTAAATTGGTTTTTAGTGGTATAAATGGTATAAAGAGGTGTGGGATATAGGTAAAGGTAAAGGTACCCCTGCCCGTACGGGCCAGTCTTGACAGACTCTGGGGTTGTGCGCCCATCTCACTTAAGAGGCCAGGGGCCAGCGCTGTCTGGAGACACTTCCGGGTCACGTGGCCAGCGTGACATCGCTGCTCTGGCGAGCCAGAGCCGCACACGGAAACACCGTTTACCTTCCCGCTGGTAAGCGGTCCCTATTTATCTACTTGCACCCGGAGGTGCTTTCGAACTGCTATTAATTATAAATTAACATGTGCTGTATACGGAAGGTGTTTGTAGAATTTGTAGTGTCAAAAAGGAAAGGAGTCAAACCATCGGAAGAGGTGTTGAGATTTTGGGAGGTTGGGTTATTACAATTTATTGGTCTCAGTGGTGGGGTGAACATTTTCATTCTTATTTATTTATGATTATTTATTTGTCAAAATTAAAAATGAAATTAAAAAAATAGAAAAGGGGGAAAGAAAAGAATAGAGTTGGAAGAGGCCCCCAGAATCCTCTATTCCAGGCATTTCCAACAGGTAGATCGTGATCTACTGGTAGATCACTGGACGTCTGTGGTAGATCACTGGCTCCCCCCAAAGAAGCTCAGAAACTTTGGCTCCCCTAAAAAAAGCTTTACATCTTTGCCCTGAAGCCCCCAAAACAGGGCTTTCCTTCCTACAGGACCGCCTCTCCAGGTATGCCCTATGGAGAGGTCCACAAATGACAACACCTTGGAGGTCCCAGGTCGCAAGGTGGTTAGATTGGTCTCAACTAGGGCCAGGGCCTTTTCAGTACTGGCCCCGGCTTGGTGGAACCCTCTGCCACAAGAGACTAGGGCTCTGCAGGACTTGACATCTTTCTGCAGGGCCTGCAAGACAGAGCTGTTCCGCTGGCCTTTGGTTTGGACTCAGTCTGACCCTTATGTTTCCCTCCCCTTATGGTTTTGATCTATAGGCTACTTTTAAAATGAGGCTCCATTTTGAATTGTATTTTAATGCATATTTTAAATTGTTTTTTTAACCCCTATTATGTTTTTTTTAGTAATTTTCTGGTGTTAGCCGCCCTGAGCCCAGCTCTGACGGGGGAGGGTTGGGTATAAATAAAAATTTATTATTACTACTACTAAAAAAAAGCTCAACTTTGACCCGAACCACCCCCCAAAAAACATGGTTTTCCTTCCTAAAAATAGCTTAACAACTCAGATCACTACCAGTTTTTTCTAGTCCAGCCCCCTGCAAAGCAGGAACAGGCGGCTGTCCCATATGGGGTTCGAACCTGCAACCTTGGCGTTATCAGCACCCCGGCCTCTAACCAACTGAGCCACCCAGCAGCCATTGGCCAAGAGCCCCCCTGCCCGAGATGCCTTGCAGGTGAGCCGTTCCCCCGTACCTTCATCGTGCGCGACGGCCTCTTCCGCCTCCTCGGGGCTGCTGGGCACCACCGTGATCTGGGTGCACTTGCCGTACAGGTCCACCACGGCCCAGACGTGGAGGGGGATGCCGGTGGCGGCCACGCCGCAGTCCTGCCCGTTGACCCAGAGGCGCAGCTCCCCGTTGGCCGTGCGCTGGATCCCCACGCGGTCGCCCTCTCCCAGCTGGTCCAGGTCCTGCCCATACTCCTCCAGGATAGAGCGCCCGTCCCGCAGCACCGAGCAGCCCGAGATGATCCAAGATCCGCCCTTGAGGCCCGTGGCGCTGCTGGGGAAGTCGAGGTGGTTCGGGTCCAAGGCCGTCACGCCAATCTCGATGGAGCCGCTCCAGGAATTAACCTGCGGGAGGCAGAGAGCCGTGTTAGGAACTCAGGGATACGTAAGCTAGGGGACAAGCGGCCCCTTAAACCTGGAATGGCTGTTTGCCAGGGGGTTAGACTGGATGACCTTTGGGGATCCAAACCGATTGATTCTACTACATTGCTTGATTGTAAAGGTAAAGGGACCCCTGACCATTAGGTCCAGCCGTGGCCAACTCTGGGGTTGCAGCGCTCATCTCGCTTTATTGGCCAAGGGAGCCGGCATACAGCTTCCGGGTCATGTGGCCAGCAGGACTAAGCCGCTTCTGGCGAACCAGAGCAGCGCATGGAAACGCCGTTTACCTTCCCGCCGTAGCAGTACCTATTTATCTACTTGCACTGGTGTGCTTTCGAACTGCTGGGTTGGCAGGAGCTGGGACCAAGCAATGGGAGCTTGCCCCGTTGCAGGGATTCGAACCACCGACCTTGTGATTGGCAAGCCCAAGAGGCTCTGTGGTTTAGATCACAGCGCCACCTGCGTCCCAGGTATGCAAGAAGGAAAAACACAAACAGGGGAAATGGAAATAGTATTAACTACAGTGGTGCCTTGGGTTACATACACTTCAGGTTACATACTCCATTAACCCCGAAATAGTACCTCGGGTTAAGAACTTTGCTTCAGGATGACAACAGAAATCGTGCGGCGGTGGTGGGAGGCCCCATTAGCTAAAGTGGTGCTTCAGGTTAAGAATGGACCTCCAGAACAAATTAAGTATGTGACCAGAGGTACCACTGTATAGGCTAGGCAGGGGTCTTTAAACAGTGGTTTTTGAGTTCCGTTTGGGTAGAACGGCTGCAGCAAAATCAAATATCTCTACACTCAGCCCTACACATTCACTGATGTGACAAGGGTGGACTAAGATGCCCAGCAAGGGGTCTGCGATTCGCACAGCAGCGCAGGTGCACAAGACATGCGCCTTTTGCTGTGCACGAGTCAGCTGGCTCAAAGCGAGACGTCGGTTGCCAACCCGGTGCCCAGAAATCTCTGAGCAGCTGCAATTGGACCGGCGTCAGTAGCAAACCACCCGGGGAATTTCAAACACTGCCAGAAAGGAGGAGGAGGAGATGAACGCAGAGTCACCCCACAACAGAAGATCCCGTTTTTGCTTACAACAGGGGCAGTAGCCAAGATGTCAGCCTCCCGCTGTTTTAGACTACAACTCCCATCATCCTTGCCCACTGCCTGTGCTGGCTGCAGCTGCTAGAGCCGTAGTGTGACGCAATGGGTCAGTGCGTCTGGCTGTTAACCAGAAGGTTAGTGGCTTGAGCCCACCCAGGGATGCCTGAAGGCAGGATTCCTGAATTGCAGCGGGTTGGACTAGATGACCCTGGTGGGTCCCTCCCTCTATTACTTATTTATTTTTATTTTACGTATGTACCACCCAACCCTCCCTGACTGCAGGTTGCAGAAATATATCACTGTATTGAAACAAATACAGATTCTAACCAAAGGACCATACAAAACCATGGTACTCAACGGGTGCAGCCCTTTCTCAAAGGAAGAGCACTCTTAATGTGCACAGAGGTACTTGACAGGCTCGAGTCAACAGAGCCTGGAGTTACGGCCTCTAAAGAGAAACAGCTCTCAAGTGGGATGAACAAAAAAAATAAAAAATGAGCCATTTTCCCCCTCCACCATATGATTTATTTATTTTTTTATCTCCACTCCCTCCCTAGCTCTCCTGAGCTACCTGGGAGAATTTAGGAAGGAGAGAAAGAAAAAGTTTAAATTTTGGGTATTTGGCCAGAATTAGCACCCTCTCTTTCTCTGCTCAGGAAATGATCACATCACAGCAGCTCCGGGTCAGACAGAAGGACGACTCGTCCGGGGTCCTGCTTCCCCAAAACGAAGCCCACGTAGCACCTTGGAGCCAAACGCTTTCCAGGCCAGGAAATAATTTTTTTAAAATTTCTTCTGGCTGCTCTGCCTTAGCTGAACCTGCCCACTTTCCCACCTGAGCTCATTCAAAACAAGCAACTGTGTTTGCTGATTTGTGGGCTACCCAGGATTCAAAGGGAAGAGCGGACAGACAGAAACATTTCAAAATTTGCAAGCGGACAGAGCGCACCATAGTGCTCCTCTGCAGACAGATAAGCCCTTTCCTAGGATACGCCAATCCATGCTGACACGTAAGATCAGAAGAGGCCTGCAGCTGGATCAGGCCAACAAACCACCTAGTCCAGCAGCCTGTTCTCACAGCGGCCAACCAGTGGCCACAAATCTGAGCACAAGAGCATTTTCTGCACACCCCCAGCCCTGATTCCCAATAGCTGGTATTCCACCTCTGACAGTGGAGAGAGAATACTAAACCACTGTGGTTAGAGGGCACTGATAGGCTATTTGTCCAAACCATTTTTTAAGCCATTCAGGTGGGTGAGCAATGCAACCTCTTGTGGCAGTGAGTTCCATAGTTTAACAAAGGGCTGTGGGAAGGAGTACTTTTCTTTGTCTGCCCTGAACTGTTCAGCATCCTGGTGTTATGAAAATGAGAAAAAAACTTTTCTCCACCTTCTGAACATTTTTCCAGCTCCACATTTTTTGATGCGAGGCAACCAGAACTGTACACAGTACTCCATAGGTGGTTGCAACTGAGATTTGCAAAACGGCATTATGATACATGTTGGATTTTAAATTTGCAGTCCCTTTGCTAAATGGAGACGCCATCCTCTATTGTTTTCCTGTGGCTCCAATTTGTCTACAGTACGCAGACATTGGCACTCACAATCGACGTTGGCTCTCAGAGAGAGTGATCATCCTCTCCAATCTCGGCCCTCACTGCTCTTGAACTCGGGACACGTGGCCCTTACTTCCCATAACCTGTTTCCCCACTCCCTCTCAGTCACCTCTTGCCCCAGATGCCGCTATTCTCCCTTAGTGTAGCCCACCTCACAGGGTTGTTGTTAGGACCCAGATGCAGAGGGGTGAGGACCCTTGGAGCTCCCTTTCTGCTCTTTCTGCTTCCTCCACACAGAACTCAACAAAATCCGCCTCCAGGTACCTCCCTTTACCTCTCATATATTCCACCCTGCTCATCTCTGCACCCCACAGGCTGATCTCCCAGCCCCACACACCCCAGTTGCCACCAAATCACCCTCCACACACCCTGATCTCCCTTCTTTATCTTACCCTGCATTTACCCTGCTTATTCTGCCCCTCTTCCCACCCACAGTTACCCCAACATGTCTCCCACTCGGCCACCCTCCGAACACCCCGCTTCCCACTCCTCTGGTTGCCCCACCTGCACCCCAGTTGCCCCTCCCTCCCTCTGGCACCTGCCACACCGGGGGGGGGGAGAGATAACTGTGAGCTTTCTTACATACAAACCCAGTTAAGCTCCCCCCCCACCAGCCCAACCTTCTTCCTTCCTCCGCTATTCTCCCATCCCACCACCCTCCACATACCCTGATCTTCAACCTTCACCTCACCCCAGTTATCTCCCCACTTACCCCTCATACATACCCCACTCTTCACTCTTCTTACCCCCCAGTTACTCCAGTCACCCCATCTCCTGATCTTCACCCTTCATCTTACCCCAGTTATCCCCTAACCCTCCACATACCCCGCTCTTCTGACTTTCCCCACCCTCCACATACCCTGATCTCCAACCTTTCATCTTACCCCACAGTTACCCCTGTTATCCCCCTCACTTACCCTCCACATACCCCACTCTTCTTACATCCCCCCACCCTCTGCCTACCATGATCTTCAACCTTTCATCTTACCCATTGCCCCAGTTATCCCCCCTCACTTACCCCCCAGTCACCCCACCCCCTACATGCCCTAATCTTCACCCTTCACCTTACCCCAGTTGCTCCCCACAGTCTCCACGTACCCCACTCTTCACTCATCTTACATCCCCCCAGCCTCCACACCCCCTGATCTTCAACCTTTCATCTTACCCGTTACCCCAGTTATCCCCCCACTTACCGCACTCTTCCCTCTTCTTACCCCCCAATCACCCCACTCCCTACCCTCTGCATGCCCTGATCTTCACCCTTCACCTTACCCCAGTTGCCCCCCACAGCCTCCACTCTTCATACACCCTCCACATCCCCTGATCTTCATCTTACCCCCCAGTTACCCCCCTCTTACCCTCCATGTACCTCATTCTTCTTACCAACCCACCCCCACATACCCTGATCTTCAACCTTTCATCCTACCCCACTGTTACCCCAGTTATCCCCCCACTTATGCTCCCCTGACCCCACTCTTCTCTCTTCTTACCCCGTCACCCCACCCCCACATACCCTGATCTTCAACCTTTCATCCTACCCCACTGTTACCCCAGTTATCCCCCCACTTATGCTCCCCTAACCCCACTCTTCACTCTTCTTACCCCCTGTCACCCCACCCCTACCCTCCACATACCCTGATCTTCAACCTTTCATCCTACCCCACTGTTACCCCAGTTATCCCCCCACTTATGCTCCCCTGGCCCCACTCTTCTCTCTTCTTACCCCCTGTCACCCCACCCCTACCCTCCACATACCCTGATCTTCAGCCTTTCATCCTACCCAACTGTTACCCCAGTTATCCCCCCACTTATGCTCCCCTGACCCCACTCTTCTCTCTTCTTACCCCCTGTCACCCCACCCCCTACCCTCCACATCCCCTGATCTTCATCTTACCCCCCAGTTACCCCCTCACTTACCCTCCATGTATCTCATTCTTCTTACCCCCCCCCTCCGCATACCCTGCTCTTCAACCTTTCATCCTACCCCACTGTTACCCCAGTTATCCCCCCACTTATGCTCCCCTGACCCCCCTTTTCTCTCTTCTTACCCCCTGTCACCCCACCCTCCACACCCCCTGATCTTCAACCTTTCATCTTAACCCCCCCCCGTTACCCCAGTTACCCCCCACCTACCCTCCACGCCCCCCCTCTTCTTACCCCCCCCTCACCTTCCTGTCGATGCGGACGGTGAAGACGGCTCCGGGGGCGAGGGGCTCCCTGCTGAGGACGAGCCCGTGGTTGAACTCCTGGCCGGGCTGCGAGCGGGCGGCGCTGCGGCCGCCCCGAGACACCGTCACCAGCCTCCCCGTGCGAGGGTGCAGCAGCGGCAGCGCCGCCGCCGAAGAGAGCCCCGCGCCGCCGGGCCCCGCCGCCCGCTCCCCGCCGCCCGGGCCCAGCATCCCGCCCCGCCCCGGTCGACCAGGCCGCCCCCTCCGCCGCCGCCTCCCCCCCACCCACGGCGGAGGCACCAGGGCGCACAGCCGCGCGCGACGGACGGCCGCGCTTTACGGCACAGGGGCATGCCTCCGCCGGCCCGCTTGGCGGCAGGAGGGCGCTCCCACGCCCCGAACGCTTTACGGCAGGAGGGAGGGAGGGAGGGAGGGAGGAGCGCAGCGCCGCCGCCGCCGCCGCGCTTTACGGCAGGCTGGCGCAGCGGCTACGTGCCGCCTTTTCCGGCTTTTCCTTTTCCGGCAGGGGCGCTTTACGGCAACAGGGCAAACTGAGGGAGAAGCGAGGGATAATAATGATAGCTTATTATTATATATCTATATATATATTTTAAAGATCTTTATTAAAGTTTCACAAATTATATAAAAACAAAACAATAATACAAACAAAACACAAACAAAAAACAAGTATAATTTCAATCCCTTATTTTCTTAAACTTACTTCCCCGACCTCCTCATACCTCCCTTATTACTGTATTATTATTTTTAATAATATAATACCTTATTATTATATTTTTAAGGCGGGGGGGACCTCAAAGCGGGTTACAACCTGCATTAAAACATCAAATGCACAAATTATTTTTTATTTATTTATTCATTATTAATACGTGGCACATTAATACGCGGTTGTTAAAATTCCAAGGCGTCAACAAAAATTTTGCTTATTGGTATTTAATAATCGGATAGGACAGCGATAAACATGCAATATTTCAATGTGTTAACAATAATCGATTAATGATAATGTAATGTTGCAGCAAAACAAATGCAACAAGTGCAATAAAAATTACGTTATTGGCATCAGTACAGTGCACTTCTTTCCTCGCGTCTTTTTACATTGTAAAACTATTATTAGTATTAGGTGTTAACATTTTAATAGCATAATAATATGACTCTTGAGCACCAGCATCATTATTATTCATTTATACCCCGCCCATCACATTGTTAGACTTGGTGCACTCCTTTCCTCCTTCCAACCTGTTTTCCTTTTGTGTCGCGTCTTTTTCAGGTTGTAAACTCTTCTCTCTCTTCTTTTCTTTTTTTCATTTTAGCAAGTTGCAATATGCCTTCTTTTTGGCCGAAGAATAGGATTTAAAAAACTCTTTAGATAAAAACAGGTATTTTTTAAAACAGCATTTATAGACCGCTTGATTGCAGTAATGCCTGTAAGCAGTTCACAAGAAAAATCATTGATACCTCAGCAGCATATTTCAAAGCTACACAGCATACCTAAGATTAACACCCATAGAGCTCAGTAGGACTTTCTGGGTAAACGTGTAAGAAACTGCTGCCAGTCTATAGTGGAGTGTGTGTTAATATTTTACTCTTTTTAAGGCTGCAGCCATAACCCCACTTACCTGTGAGTAAGGCCCCACAGGACTTACTTCTGAGTAGACACGGTTAGACTTGCAGCCTTACCCTGCAATCCTGGCCTGCATGCTTACCTAGAAACAAGTTCCACTCTATCTAATGGGGCTCAGTCCCCAAAGTTATGAGTGCTTAGCACCCCGAAATCAACAGGCTGAAACATACCCCAAAGTTGGGGTGCAGCGAACTTTTTACAGTCTTCAACAAATCCATCCTATCTCCATCTTCACCCACCGGAGAAAAGAGTAGTAGGCTTTTATTTTATCATTTATTTAAATGGATTAGTGCTAATTTCTTATTTTAAAAAAGCAGTTTGTAGCAACTGTAACAGAAAACCATACAATAAAAACCATGTAGAAAACTAAAACCAGATAACTGTTGCGGAAAGATAATTGCCTGCATAACCTGCCGGAATAGGAAAATTTTACGGCAGGCATTTAAAAGTCGAGAACAGAAGACGCCTGCTGACTCTCTAGTGGCAGAGAGTTCCACAGGACTGGGAAAACGACAATAAAGGCTCGGTTTCTTTTTTTGTTGTCAAATGAGCCTTGCAAACTGGAGGAGCTCTAACCATTTCATACAATGGGAGGAAAATACTTCCTATAGCAATCACCTTTTGGTCCAAGACAGGTGTGTGATGAAGGGAGGGAGGGGGGAAAAACCTGTTAATCACCTGATGCAGGTGAAGCTATAAAAAGCTGCTGCTAGGGGTATTTTTCCCTTTCTGGGCTGAAGAAGGCCTTGTAGGGTGTGAAGAATGGGGGGCTATGGCTGGCTGTTCGTTTGCTTAACTGTGGGGGCGATGCCAGCCCCACTTAGAATTCATACAGGACAGTGGTTTCCTTCGACCCAGTCCTGGTGGGTTCAGCAAACTGGGCCTTACTGGGTGAAGGTAAAATGTGACCAGTCCCAAGTTATTGTGTCAGTGGAGAAAAGTCCAGGAGCCAAAGAGCTGGTGAAACCCAGTGACCTGACCCTGGGAGACTGTCCTTATACCAGCCTTGAAGGAGAAACTGTGGTTTTTGCGGTCGCCCTCCAAGCGTGCGGATCCCAGGTCCAGGTGAGATGTTGGGGTTCCTCCTCTGTCTTCTCTATTCTTCCTTCCTGGCAATGTTGAAATGTCGGGAACAGAGCCTTGCTTTCTTTGAAATAAAAAAATTAAGGTTTTATATATATATATATATATATATATATATATATATATATATATGCGCAGGTTTTGGTGTCCCCGGGTGTCTTCCCGTGTAAAAGTTGGGGTGTCTAGGCGACGTTTCGACGAGGTCTCACTCGTCATCTTCAGGCTGGTGCTTTCGGCTTCTTGTTACTGGAACAGAGCAGGATCTCCGTGTTTGAGTTCCTATAAATACTGTTGAGGGGGTGTGGTGTATAGCCTCCAATGTTCTGGGCAGAGAGCCATTCAAAACAAATACAATCCCCCCGAATACATCTTGGACCTGACCAACCACTGCCTAACCAACACGTACTTCATCCACAATGGACAAAGATACAAACAGATAGAAGGAGCACCTATGGGATCACCCCTCTCACCGGTCATCGCAAACCTGTACATGGAACACTTTGAAACCAATGCTTTAGACAAGTCAGAACACAAACCCAAACTTTGGCTCAGATATGTTGACGACACCTTTGTAATTTGGCCACACGGGAAGGAAAAACTGGATAGCTTCCTCACACATCTCAACAGCCTACACCCCAAAATACAATTCACTATGGAAATAGAAGCCAACAACCAACTTCCCTTCCTTGACGTCCTAATCTACAAAAAACCTGATGGCTCCCTAGGACACACTATCTACCGGAAAAAAACACACACCAACCGCTACTTACATGCACAATCACACCACCACCCTGCACAAATAAACTCCGTAGCCAAGACTCTCATCTCCAGAACCAAACGCCTGGCTGACAAAGACCACTTGACAACTGAGTTACAGAATCTCTCAAATGTGTTAATTGCCAATGGATACCAGCAAAACAGGGTTACGAAGCTAATCCAAAAAGAAACACCCCCCAAAAACCAAGACACAGAAGAAAACAATGGCATGGCCCTCCTTCCTTATATCAAGGGCACTACAGATAAAATTAGCAAAATCCTCCAGAAACACAATATCAAAACAGCCTTTTGCACCAACCAAAAAATAGCCAATATCCTCAGAAACCCCAAGGATAAAATCCAGTTGGAAAACCAAGGGGTCTATGAAATACCCTGCAAAGTCTGCCCAGCCACGTACATTGGACAAACAAACAGACGAATAAATGCACGTATCGCAGAACACAAGAATGCCGTCAAAAAAGAAGAAAAAACTTCCTCTCTTTTCCAACACATGAAAGAAACAGGACACGAAATTAATTTTGCAGATTCCAAATTGCTCTTTAACATGGAACATCACCACAAGAGAATAATCATGGAAGCCATCGAGATAGAGAAACACCCTCACAACATGAACAAGCGTGACGACACATCCCGCTTGCCAGACATCTGGAAATTAGCCCTCCCCACAAAAACTGACACCAGATCCAGAGGCACACAGAACGCTATCACCAATCAACCACACCAGATCCAAACCCAGACCCTCTCCACAGATAAATTACAGACACCATCCAGTAGCCAAACCATGGTGGCACCTCCGGATGCTGCACCCCCCTGCAATCCCTACACAGATCTGGCTGACACAGGCCACAAAACCACAGCTCGCCCCTATACACGAAGCCAAGCCAGAGCACAACTAAGTGCAGTACAGCCATCTTCTCAGAAAAACTCTTCACAAAGTTCAAGAGGTCAAGACACAAAGACTTTAGCAACTAATCCACACCTAATGACCCACCTAAGTGGTACTCAGGATATCACTCAAGAAATCACTCAAGATATCCCTCAAGTAATTAAGGAACAAAAGAAGAAAAGGCACACTAGCCTGGGAACTTCCTCTCTGCCCAGAACATTGGAGGCTATACACCACACCCCCTCAACAGTATTTATAGGAACTCAAACACGGAGATCCTGCTCTGTTCCAGTAACAAGAAGCCGAAAGCACCAGCCTGAAGATGACGAGTGAGACCTCGTCGAAACGTCGCCTAGACACCCCAACTTTTACACGGGAAGACACCCGAGGACACCAAAACCTGCATTCCTGTACCCGTGAAAATCTACGAAAGCAAATATATATATATATATATATATGTGTGTGTGTGTGTGTATATATATATATAAAAGAAGAAAAGGCACACTAGCCTGGGAACTTCCTCTCTGCCCAGAACATTGGAGGCTATACACCACACCCCCTCAACAGTATTTATAGGAACTCAAACACTGAGATCCTGCTCTGTTCCAGTAACAAGAAGCCGAAAGCACCAGCCTGAAGATGACGAGTGAGACCTCGTCGAAACGTCGCCTAGACACCCCAACTTTTACACGGGAAGACACCCGAGGACACCAAAACCTGCATATATATATATATATATATATGTGTGTGTAGTGGAACCTCAGGCATAGTGGTACCTCTGGTTACAAACGCTTCAGGTTACACACTCTGCTAACCCAGAAATAGTACTTCAGGTAAAGAACTTTGCTTCAAGATGAGAACAGAAATCGCGTGGCGGCAGCAGCAGGAGGCCCCATTAGCTAAAGTGGTGCTTCAGGTTAAGAACAGTTTCAGGTTAAGAACGGACCTCCGGAACGCATTAAGCACTTAACTTGAGGTACCACTGTGTGTGTGTGTGTGTATACATATATATATATATATGTTCATAATTGTATCAACCAAGCGCATACATAGATGTGTAGCCCACATCTCTGGAGCAGCACAGGAAGACCACCCTGAAACCATTTTGACTCCCCAACTGACCAAATGTTTACTCTGCAATGAGGGAGCGGGTGAGGAAACCTTCCCATTGTCTCAGGAATTGGGTAATCGCCATCTCAAAGGAATGGCCAGACTACCAGGAAAGGCAATCAGGTAAGGCATTATCAGATAACGTGGCAGACAGGGTAAAAAACAAGGCACTCGGATTTCTGTTGTAGACCGCCTTTTCTGTGATGTAGGTATGACGTTTGTGGGGGGTGGTCTTGGGTTACACCCCTTCTGTGATGTATGTATGGAGGGGTGGTCTTGAGCTCCAGGGCGGGCAATTTAAAATGTCTATATAAGGGCGAGCACACCTGGGTTCGGGGTCCTCCTCCTTTCCTGCGTGTGAGGGGAGCACCCTGTTGCAACAGTTCAATAAAGATCAGGCTTACTAGCTGCTTTGCTTCTCAATATTCTCTGGTTGTCCTGTTATTTTCTCCGACCGATGGAGAACCTACAAAGGACTTTATAAGGGCTCTTGTGTCCCCCATAAGGGAATAAGGGCAGGTTTTTGTTTATTAGACTTTCCTGCCTTTGGGCTGGCTGAGGACTTCTCAAGCCTGGTGCGTCTGGGAACTCTCCATCGCTTGCCAACGAGAGGCAGCGTGGTGCAGTGGTTGCAGGGAGCTGGGAGACCAGAGTTCAAATCCCTCGACTTGGCTGTGAAGCTCACCGGGTGCGCCTCAGTCGAACCTACCTCACAGGGTTGTTGTGCGATTGAATGGGGAGGGAGCGAAGCATGTGTGCCACCTTTAGCGCCTCTGAGAAAATGGTGGGCTGCGAATGCAATAAATAAAATAAATTGCAGATGTGGATTAAGGTTTGGAGCTGTGTCCATTGCCCTGACATCTGGGCTTGTGTGTGTGTGTGTGTGCGTGCGTGTGCAAATGTTCATAATAATAATTTATTATTTATACCCCGCCCATCCGGTTGAGTTTCCTGAGCCACTCTGGGCAGCTCCCAATCAAGTGTTCAATACTGCAGTGCGATTCTCTGTTTATTCTCCCAACAGCTGACTCCAGGCACTGTGATCTACAGAAATATTTTGTTTTACAACACAGAAAGGCCTGCTCCCACCACAGCTGAGCCCAGCCTGCCGTCTGCAGTCCTCATTGAGTGTCAATGTCCAAGGTTTGCAAAAGAATCGCGTAAGGTACCCTATTTTTTGCTCTATAAGACGCACTTTTCCCCTCCTAAAAAGTAAGGGGAAATGTGTGTGC
Organism: Podarcis melisellensis; assembly: GCF_964234715.1. Taxonomy (NCBI): domain Eukaryota; kingdom Metazoa; phylum Chordata; class Lepidosauria; order Squamata; family Lacertidae; genus Podarcis; species Podarcis melisellensis. The sequence goes on along the minus strand of NC_138545.1, from coordinate 3,855,082 downwards.
ATCTCATGGAGCGAATGCAGGCTGCGCAGCGACCCCAGAAGCCAGAACAGCAAGAGGGATTGCTGATTTCACTGCGCAGCGATCCCTCTTACTGTTCTGGCTTCTGAGATTCAGAATACTGTATTTTTTTTCTTGTTTTCCTCCTCCAAAAACTAGGTGCCTCTTGTGGTCTGGTGCGTCTTATAGAGCGAAAAATAAAATACGGTATTTGGGGAGACGGGGTACTGGTCATGCGAACAGGGCCTGGATGGCTCCCTGTGAGGAATGACCTCGCAGGTTAACCTGAGCTGGGAAAACCTAGATTTGTAGGTGCAGCTTCCATTCTGGAAGACAAGGAAATCACAAATACAAAGGCTTATTATCGGCATTACCCCATATACATTTAAAATGCTAATATATCAAATAATAATAATAATTTCCCCAGGCACTCTGGGCGGCTTTCAAAAAAATATTTAAAATATAATAAAAGCATCAAGCATTTAAAACTTCCCTAAACAGGGCTGCCTTCAGATGTTTTCTAAAAACAGCTATGGCTTCCCCAAAATAATTCTGTGAGCTGAGGTTGTGGGGGTTTTTTAGGAGATCCTTATTCTCCTCAGAGATGTACAGTTTTTGGAGTGGTTTAACAACCAATCCCTCTTCCTGAGGAATTTGATTAATTGTGAGGGGATATGGGGGATTCCCTGTACTTTTTTGTCCTGCAAAAAAAGCACTGGTTTGAAATGTGGCTCTTACTATAACAACTTCATAGTAAAGTACCACCAGCAACCTCTTTCTTAGGGAAAGCAATAGAGGGTTCCTAACCAGTATCAGGATCCATCCATAACAAACTACAGTACCCAGAATTCTTTGGGGGAAGCCATTACTCTTTAAAGTGGCATCTTAGTGTTATATGGTGTGAATGTGGCCACAGTGTCTCTGGGCATCTGCAGAGTGCCGTCGCTTAATTCAGGGCTGGTGACAGCTGGAGTCCCAGAAGATTTGCAGGGCCACAGATGTCCTCTATCTTGGCTTGAATAATGTTGTAGCCACGGCCAGGAACAAGGGACCAGAAGGCAGATAATTCAGATCCCGAACCAAATTTGCATTGAAGCCCAATAGTATATCTTAGGCTTTTATAAGGACAACGCACCATTTAAGGGAAGCTATGGGAATACTGGGACGCAGGTGGTGCTGTGGGTTAAACCACAGAGCCTAGGACTTGCCGATCAGAAGGTCGGCGGTTCAAATCCCCACGACGGGGTGAGCTCCCGTTGCTCAGTCCCTGCTCCTGCCAACCTAGCAGTTCAAAAGCACATCAAAGTGCAAGTAGATAAAGAGGTACCACTCCGGTGGGAAGGTAAACGCCGTTTCCGTGCACTGCTCTGGTTTGCCAGAAGCGGCTTAGTCCTGCTGGCCACATGACCCGGAAGCTGTACGCCGGCTCCCTCGGCCAATAAAGCGAGATGAGCGCCGCAACCCCAGAGTCGTCCGCGACTGGACCTAATGGTCAGGGGTCCCTTTACCCTTTAACTTTATGGGAATACTTATTATCTCAGTAGGCAAGCAGCCTACCGCACTTCCTTGTTCGCCCCTCCAAGCCATGAGAACTGGAGAGCAGGACAGGTGTACGTGATTTGGGGTGAGAGGGATGAGCAGTTTTAGTCACTTACCTGGTGCAGGTGTGGTTGGGCTTGGTGGGCAGGGAACGACCAACCTGAGCAACACCTGTATTTCTGAGCCTGTGGCAGTGAGTTCCATAGGTTAACTGATGTGCTGCCCATGGGAATCAGTGGCACAGAATTATCTGAACGGACCTTTTAAGTATGTAGCTTTGGTACAATGCACCCTCGCCCTTTCATGTAAATTGTTTTTTTCCAGACTGGTGTTCTCTCTTTCACAGGCAAATGCCCTTAGGAGGCTCAAGGAATATCAGTGAAGCAAACGGCTCTGAGATGCTGGCGAAACCGAGAACAGCTGTTGGGCGAGAGAAAAGAAATGTCTATTGGCAGCAAGGCAGGTGTCTCTGAAAGGAAAAGCATCATGGGTATATCTAGGTCAGCCTCCCTTTGATGCCCTCTAGATGTCTTGGACTACAACTCCCATCATCCTTAGTCAGCTTAGCCAATTGTCCGGGATGATGGGAGTTGTAGTTCAAGGGGGAAGGCTGACATAAAACGTGGGGCATGTCTTTTGGCTTAGCTCAGTGTTTTTGGACTACAACTCCCATCATCCCTAGCTATCAGGGCCCGTGGTCAGGGATGATGGGAATTGTAGTCCCAAAAAACATCAAGAGGGCCGAGTTTGGCCACCACTGGAGCCTTTGCTTGATGCTTATAATGTGTTGAATGGAAAGAGTCATATGTCGTCTTTTTTTGAATTCTCGTTTCTGTTAAATTATCGTTGAGACCAGTGGCTCATACGCAGTAATGCAACCCGACCACAGAACTGGCAAATGGTTAAAGAGGAATGTAACAGCTGAATGTTAAGGTGGAAAACAGATAAAGTACAAGGAGGGTTCAAACATGTACAGTAAAAAAATGGGTTGAGTAAAAAAAAATTCCGAGGAGTGTTTTTGGATGAGATGGTGGGACAATGGGGTAGCAGAATGTGGTTGGGCAAAGGATGAAGAGCTAAGATAATAATAATAATAATATTATTATTATTATTATTATTATTATTAATAAATAATAATAAATTTATACCCAACTGCTCTGTGCAGCTCCGAACCGAATGTTAAAAACACAATACAGTGGTACCTCGGGTTACAGACGCTTCAGGTTACTGATGCTTCAGGTTACAGACTCTGTTAACCTAGAAATAGTACCTTGGGTTAAGAACTTTGCTTCAGGATGAGAACAGAAATTGCTCACCGGCAGCAGCAGGAGGTCCCATTAGCTAAAGTGGTGCTTCAGGTTAAGAACAGTTTCAGGTTAAGAACGGGCCTCCAGAACGAATTAGGTTCTTAACCAGAGGTACCAATGTATAGCATTAAACATTAAAAATTTCGCTAAACAGGTGTCTTCAAAAAAAATTCCCTTCAGGTGTCTTCTAAAAGTCAGGTAGTTGTTTATTTCCTTGACATCTACTGGGAGGGTGTTCCACAGGGCGGGTGCCACCACCGAGAAGGCCCTCCGCCGGGTTCCCTGTAACTTGGCTTCTCGCAGGGAGGGAACCGCCAGAAGGCCCTCGGAGCTGGACCTCAGTGTCTGGGCAGAACGATGGGGGTGGAGACGCTCCTTCAGGTATACAGGACTGAGGCCGTTTAGGGCCTTAAAGCTCAGCACCAACACTTTGAATCGTATTGTAGTTTTGCCTGTTTATTTCTGTCCTAATGGAAATGCTCTTGCAGACTCTCTGTACTGTTTGGTATTGCATTACTGAATGAAGCCTGACCACGAGGGGTTTTGGGGTGAGCCTCTGTACTTGAACCGCCCCCGAGGGGAATATCCCCACATGCAGAACATCAAAGAATGCACCACAGAAATCTGGGAAGTTACAGAACTCGTCTTTGTCTTCTTCACTTACAGAGAACTCGTCTTTAATTCAAACGGAGTCCAACGAGGACACCACCCTTGCGTCAACCCAGGGCACAGTTCCAGACACGGAGAAGAAAGTGGTGATTGTGAAACACAAGTCAGCACGTGAGACAGCCAGCAGGGCAACGCTAGCTTGATTCCTTTGGCTCTTTGGTCTCCTTTGAGAATCTGCCCCTCTCTTGCTTGGTTAATCCCAACAGTACAGGTGGCCAAAGACCGTTAACTATTTCTGCAGCAGGGTCCCTGTTGCCAGGATCCCACAGCTGCCCAAACAACCTGAAAGGGGGAGCTTTGTCGGCATGGTGTAGAATTATAGAAAAGGGACCCCCAAGATCATCCAATCGAACCCCCTGCAATGCAGGAATCTTAGTTAAAGAATCCCTGGCAGATGACCATCCAATATCTGCTTTAAAACCTCCAATAAAAGAGAACTTACTGCCTTCTAAGGTAGTCTCAATACTATGGGTAGGCAAACTAAGGCCTGGGGGCCGGATCCGGCCCAATGGCCTTCTAAATCCGGGAATTCGTTCAAATATTTTTTTTCAAAATATAGTCCGGCCCCCCACAAGGTCTGAGGGACAGTGGACCGGCCCCCTGCTGAAAAAGTTTGCTGACCCCTGCTCCATACCCTCCAACATTTCTCCGATGAAAATAGCGACGTCCCATTTAATAATGATGATTTTTTACTATTCATACCTCACACATGTGACTGTGTTGCCCCAGCCATTCTGGGCAGCTTCCAACGTATATAATACAGTGGTACCTCGCAAGACGAATGCCTCGCAAGACGAAAAACGCGCAAAACGAAAGAGTTTTCCGTTTTTTGAGTCGTTCCGCAAGACGAATTTCCCTATGGGCTTGCTTCGCAAGACGAAAGGTCTTACGAGTTCTTGCGAATTTGTTTCCTTTTTCTTAAAGCCACTAAGCCGTTAATAGCCACTAAGCCGCTAATAGCCGCTAATAGCCGTTCTTCGCAAGACGAAAAAACCGCAAGACGCAGAGACTCACGGAACGGATTAATTTCGACTTGCGAGGCACCACTGTAAAACGTTAAACATAAAAAACCCCAAAAACCTTTCCCTATACAGGATTGCCTTCAGATAGCAGGGGGGGGGGGTCAGATAACTGAAATAAGATTCCACCTAAACATTAGGAAGAACTTCCTGACAGTAAGAGCTGTTTGACAGTGGAATTTGCTGCCCAGGAGTGTGGTGGAGTCTCCTTCTTTGGAGGTCTTTAAGCAGAGGCTTGACAACCATATGTCAGGAGTGCTCTGATGGGGTTTCCTGCTTGGCAGGGGGTTGGACTCCATGGCCCTTGTGGTCTCTTCCAACTCTATGATTCTATGAACTCCATACCCCCCAATGTTTCTCCAATGAAAATAGGGACACCCTAAGAAAAAGCAGGACATTTGGGGATTAAATCAGAAACTGGGGTAGCTTCTCTAAATCAGGGATGTCCCTGGAAAATAGGGAGACTTGGAGGGTCTGTTGCTCTGTCACACAGCTCCAAAATAGGCCCAGCCATCAGCATAATCTGTTCCTTAGTTTCCAAAGGCCTGTCCGAACAGGAAGATCTTTGGGGAAAGGACAAGAAGGGAGCCAATCTAAGCTCTCTTTGGGAGGGAATTCCGCAATTTGGGAGCAGCCACCGAGAAGGCTCCTAAGCGAAGGTTACCAGATTTTTCCCAATGAATGTGGGGACACTTTAATTCATCACTACACGTTTGGGATGTTGATTCTGCAGTGATGGCGGTGGCAGAGGGGCGACGGCCACCTTGACCTCAACCGCCACGTTTCCCCTTCCTCCAAGGCTTCTATCTCCTTTCTCCATGAGCCTGGGCAGCCCCTGAGTTGTTGGTTCTTCGGTGGTGGTGGTGCGGAAGCGGTGCGCAGTGATTCAGGCATGGAAGGTGGAGAAGGAGGGCCAAGAGCAGCGGCGGCAGCGAGGCTCGGGCAGCACGATGCCTCCCTTCCCATCGGAGCAGCCCCAATCCCATTCCTACTTGCGTGCAAGCAGGAGGGGGCAGGGATCCCTCAGCTGGGAAGGGAGGCTTCCCGTTGCCTAACTGAGAAATGCCTGCCCCCTCCTGCTTGCACGCAAGCTCTGATAGGCAGCATGAAGCCTCCCTTCACAGCTTAGTTGCTGGGGTCAGGGAAGGTGGAGGCAGCCCGGAAACTGCATCTGAGAGCCCCTGCGCCACCATCATATGGGGACTTCTGAGCAGTTCCTGAAACCAGCCAAGACCCAACTGCTCTGGGCTGCTGAGACTGCCGCTGCTGCATTTCCCGGGGACATTAGATGAAATCTGGGGACATTCCGGGGACTTATTCGCAAATCCGGGGACTGTTCCCAGGAAACGGGGATTTCTGGTAACCCTACTCTAAGCATGATGCTGATGGGACCCAGATAAGGGACCTGATGATCCTGGGACCTGATGGGACCCAGATAAGGGACCTGATGATCCTTAGCACCTGGCCAGGTTTGTAAAGGGAGATACAGTGGTGCCCCGCAAGACGAACGCCTCGCAAGACGGAAAACCCGCTAGACGAAAGGGTTTTCTGTTTTGGAGGCGCTTCGCAAAACGAATTTCCCTATGGGGTTGCTTCGCAAGACGAAAAAATCTTGCGTCCCCCCGCGGGGTTTTTTCACTTTTTTCGCCCTTTTCCTAAGCCGCTAAGCCGCTTATCAGCTGTTCTGCTGATAAGCCGCTTAACAGCTGATCGCTAGAAGCCGCTAGACCGCTGTAGCGCTAATCCGCTAAGCTGTCAATGGGCTTGCTTCGCAAGACGAAAAAACCGCTAAACGAAGAGAATCGCGGAACGGATTCTTTTCGTCTAGCGAGGCACCACTGTACGATCTTTCAGATTACCTGGGCCCAAACCGTTCCCCCTTAGCTAGCACCCTGCTATATCATATTTGGGGAAAAATTAGCGCGATCAGGGCCTTTAAAAAAAGAGGAAATAATCTTCACTGGAGTCTTGCTGTTCCTCCTTGCAGTGATGATGAAGGACCCCGGGATGATAATGGCGCTGATTATCGTCGTATCTTCGCTTGCGCTCGTCCTTTTTGCCATGATAACCCAGTTCGTGTACCAGAGATGCGGGGGCTGATGCCGCTTAGTGGGGAGTTGTAATTAATTTTGTGTGTGCACGTGTTAATAAAACAAGTTCTCTGTGCAATTGTATTGTTGTGTGTTTGGGAGGGTCAGTCTGGATGATGCCCTGAGTCCCCAATTCTTGGGGTCTTGTACCCAGTGAAGGTTCGACTCTAACAGAGGGTTCTGTTGCTGCTGAACTAGTCAGACAAGCGTCTTAGCAAGAGAACGGCCTTAGATGGCCATTTAAATATCCTCATCAGCACCCCAAAAGGTTGCCAAGTGATGGTTCCTGTTATCTATTCAGTGGATCTCATAGCTGTCAACTTACAGATTTGAAAATAAGGGACCAGCAGCCTCAAAAATAAGGGATCAGCAGCCAAAATAAGGGATTTTCTGGGCAAAGGTATGTTCGGCTTCTGAGCCCCTCCGAGCCAAAGGCAGAAAGCCCAGCCAGCAGCCAAACGAAACCTCAAGCGGTGGTTCCCACAGCGCAGCAACCAGGCAAAGGGGATGCAGCAAGAAAAACCACCGCCCCCTCTCCGCTGGGAAGCGCTGAGCAAAGGCGAGTCCCCGGGCAATGCGGCCGATTTGATTGGCACAAGGCATGCAAGCTCACCCCCCCAGTCGTTCTTAGACTCCTTATTGGGTGAGCAACGCAGCCAAGCAACACAGTTGGAGTCTCCCTCCTCCCTGGCCGGCAGGGAGGGAGGGAGAGGAGCTGCTTCCTTTGAAACCTGGGAAATTTAAGGGACATCATCAATAAGGGACAGCAGCGGGACACGGCACTGGGATAAGGGACTTTCCTGCCAAATAAGGGACGTTTGACAGCTATGGTGGATCTGTGTTTGAGCTCCAGTCTGGACTGAGGATCCTGATTCGATACATGATGTCCAATCACAGAACATTTCAGGATTTGGGCCTCTGCCATTGGCCCTTGAACTCATGAGTCGTGATTCGCAGCTTGGAAGTTTAGACAGCCAATCATGTCGGGAGTGGGAGTGGCCCAGGCTTTTAGGAATGTATATAAGCAGTTGCTTTGCCCCTGTTTCCCAGGTATGTAGTTCAATAAAGGTTCTTGCTGTTATCGCTTGTGTCTTGCCTTGTGGGAACCCAACTACACTTCAGTTCCTATTGAGGGATGGTCCCTTCCAGGCTAATGGGTAGGCCCTTTCCCCACTCAATATCTAGCTGCAAGGGAGGAGAAAAACAGTGTGAGAATGTCCATGAGATATCTCAAAGCAGTTTTGCAATAAAAGCATCACCAAAAAAAAAAAACAACCAACTACAAAATTCCATACATTATTTAAAAAATCCTTCCCTGTGTTGCAACAATCCTAAAGCAGATGCAGCCTGAGAAATATCTCTACTTAAAAGGTTTGCTGGAAGAGGGAGGCATTTAACAGGCGCCGAAAAGACCCACTTTATTAATCCAGAATGTGGCAGCTAGACTAGTCCACATAACACTGGTCCTGAAAGACCTACATTGGCTCCCAGTACGTTTCCGGGCACAATTCAGTGTTGGTGCTGAGCTTGAAAGCCCTAAACGGCCTCAAAGGCCCAGGAGACCTGAAGGAGCGTCTCCACCCCCATCGTTCAGCCCGGACACTGAGGTCCAGCTCCGAGGGCCTTCTGGCGGGTCCCTCTCTGTGAGAAGCCAAGTTACAGGGAACCAGGCAGAGGGCCTTCTTGGTGGTGGTGCCTGCCCTGTGGAACGCCCTCCCACCAGATGTCAAAGAGAACAACAACCACCAGACTTTTAGAAGACATCTGAAGGCAGCCCTGTTCAGGGAAGCTTTTAATGTTTGATACGTTACTGTACTATATGTTTAAAGCTGTGCCATACCATTTTAAACAGTCATGGCTTCCGCCCCAGGGAATCCTGGGAACTTATTACTTAAACACGCATCTTGGAAAAGGGAGGGCTTAAAGGCGCCGATGAAACAATATAAACGGCGCCTGTCTGATGTGTAAGCACCAAAGGGCAGGCAGAAATTCAACAGGTTGAATCTTCCCCAGGCTAGTGCCCTGCTCTTGTACATGTTCTGCTTATTTATTGATCATTCATTCACTGCATTCACGTTGCCGCCTTTCTGCCAAGGCGGTTTGCCGTTTTTCAGTCCAGCTGCTGCTGCGAAAGGCGCAGCATCTCTGGTTCAGCAACGAGGATACCTGCAGGCGAGTCTGGCGCCCTCCAGCTGTTTGGGACTACAACTCCCGTCAGCCCCCACCAGCCAGACAAGTGAGGCCCTTTTTCAGGCGTCCCGACTGCTGCCTGTCCAAAAAGATAAATATATAATCTGCATACACAGAGACAGGACCCCTCGCGTTTCCAAGCCGCGTTCACGGCAGCTATTTTTAATCCGGGGAAGGTCTCCCGTGTTGCTGGGGAATTATTCACTTCAATCCGGCAGCCTCACAAACCGCATCCCTCAACATGGCGGCGCCCATGCGGCGGCTTTCCGTACAAAGGGCCTTCGCCGGCGGCTCTCTCGCGCTGCGGACCCGCTTGTCCGTACAGTGACGTCAGTGGAGCGCGCCGGGCGGCGTGAGCGAGAGCACAAGGCGCCCGCGCAGAGGGGCGGGGGAGGCAGGAGAGGGATGCTTGGGGAGCTGGTGGCCGGAGGGGCCGAGGGTCTCGTCCTTATCCAAGGTGAGGTGGGGGGGGGGGGAGAAGGAGGACTCCTCCACTGGAATGGGGCGGGGCAGGGACCCACCTTCCAGGGATGCCTTAGCATTGCAAGGGGGGTGGACTAGATGACTCCTGGGGAACCCCTTCCAAATCTGAAATTCTGTGAGGTTTGGGGGGGGGTCTCTTGCCCCACTTTGTTAGCAGCTGCTGTGGGGGTGAATCAGAGGCCTGGGGTGGTTGGGGACGTGGCCATTCCCCTTGCCCCCTTTTCCTTCATTGTTGTTGTTGTTTAGTCGTGTCCGCCTCTCCGTGCCCCCATGGACCAGAGCATGCCAGGCCCTCCTGTCTTCCACTGCTTCCCGCAGTTGGTCAAACTCATGCTGGTATCTTCAAGAACACTGTCCCACCATCTGGTCCTCTGTCGTCCCCTTCTCCTTGTGCCCTCCATCTTTCCCAACATCAGGGTCTTTTCCAGGGAGTCTTCTCTTCTCCTGAGGTGGCCAAAGTCTTGGAGCTTCAGCTTCAGGATCCGTCCTCCCAGTGAGCCCTCAGGGCTGATTTCCTTCAGAATGGAGAGGTTGGATCTTCTTGCAGTCCATGGGACTCTCCAGAGTCTCCTCCAGCACCAGAATTCAAAAGCATCCATTATTCGGTGATCACCCTTCTTTATGGTCCAGCTCTCACTTCCATACATCACTACTGGGAAAACCAGAGCTTTAACTATACGGACCTTTGTTGGCAAGGTGGTGTCTCTGCTTTTTAAGATGCTGTCTGTCTCCTTTTCTTCATAGCTCCTATGGAAGTGGAGGGGACATGGGGCAGGGACTTAAGGGAGATGTGCAGGGGGTTTAGGGCAGGGGATTAAGGGGGAAGTGTGGGCTGAGAGGATTCAAGTGAAAGAGGGGGTTCCTGGAGGGCAATGAAGGCGGTAGGTGGTGTATGAGGCAATTTTTATTTTGTTTTCATATCTGTTGAAAGCTATGGGATGCGAGTGGCGCTGTGGGTTAAACCAAACAGCCTAGGATTTGCCAATCAGAAGGTTGGCGGTTCAAATCCCCAGGGTGAGCTCCCGTTGCTCGGTCCCTGCTCCTGCCAACCTAGCAGTTCGAAAGCATGTCAAAGTGCAAGTAGATAAATAGGTACCACTCCGGCGGGAAGGTAAACGGCATTTCTGTGCGCTGCTCTGGTTCGCCAGAAGCGGCTTAGTCCTGCTGGCCACATGACCCGGAAGCCGTACGCCGGCTCACTCAGCCAATAAAGCGAGATGAGTGCCGCAACCCCAGAGTCGTCCACGACTGGACCTTAATGGTCAGGGGTCCCTTTATTTTACCTTATGTTGAAAGCTGCACAGAGTGGCTGAAGCAACCCAGTGAGATGGGTGGGGTTACAAATAATAAATTAATATTATTATTGAAAGACTTTCGGTGGTCAATCTGTTCTCCATTCATCCTGGGTTTTCCTCCTGCAGACTCCGTCGCCTGCGAGGGCCGCATTCTCCTCAAGAGTTTCGTGGAAGCGTCAGCCCAAAGGTGGGTGAAATTCGCCTTTAGACTTTGAACACTTAGCCCACTCCCCACCACCACAAGGCAAGGATGGTTTGGGTGGGCGGGCCAGGTAGCTGCAACTGTCCTCTCTCCAGATCCACGAGGAAATCCGCAAAATATAATATACAGTGGTACCTCTAGATATGAACGGGATCCGTTACAGAGCCCCGTTCGCATCTAGAGGTAAACATATCTATCGACGGCACGTCTAAGCATGCATGTGTCGATTTTCGCCACGTCTGCGCATGCGCAAGCGGCGGAACCCAGAAGTAATGTGCTCCGTTACTTCTGGGTTGCTGTGGAGCGCATCTCGAACGCTCTCAACTCGAAGCGTATTTAACCTGAGGTATGACTGTACGTACAGGAGAGAGGAGGAATCTTATGAGTGGCCACAAATATGAGGTGCAGGAGGGTATTCAGTCACTGTGTGTTACACACACACATTTTCTGCATGTGTGCTGCTGAGTGCAGCTTTGTGGAATAGTGGCCTGTAAACGTTCAGTTAGAGTAATAATATGTTTCCTCTTATATTGTGGGTGTATCGTCAATCAGTACCCAAACTGAAATAGGCATCTGATATGCCCTTATTAGTGACATCAAACATTAAGTTGTGAGTACTTTCTGAACGAGATTTGCACCTCCAACCTCCCCACTCCTGGTGCTCCATAACCACAATTTGTCACCCTGATCCTTTCAGACAGGTGTAGCTCACCAGTGGCGTAGCATGGGTTGTCAGCACCCGGGGCAAGGCAAGTAATTTGCGCCCCCTAACCCCTAACCTGCCGCCACTGCCAGCTTCTTTTTGCTGCTGCCTGGTCTGGTCTGGTGTTGTTCTCTCCCGCGCTCAGTGCTGGGCGGCCGCTGCACTGTCCCTCCCCCAGATAGTCCCTCTCTCTCTCTCCACACCGCACGCCTGGCACCCACCCCCTCCACAGTGGGCGGCGACCCGACGACTCGGATCGGATTCGCACAGCCAGCACTGCAGTGAGAGAGAGAGAGAGTGAGCCAGGTAGGGGCAGAGAGCTGCGAGTGCGAGCGCCCCCCCAGATGTTGCGCCCGGTGCGGCCGGGCCCCCCTGCACCCCCCACACTACACCACTGTAGCTCACCAAAGAAGTCTAGAACCAGCTCACGTTCTCCCTCTGGAGCCCAATCTTCTTGCCCTCAATCTCTGCTTTCCTCTGCTTTGGACAGTGAAGGGACCCCTTTCTCTCTCCCCTGAAAGCATAACCAGCTCTCGCCTCTATTCCTCCTTTAGGGATGAATCTGTTCACGTTTTCAGCTTTGAGGTCCCGGAAGAAGAATTCCAGGCTGGATTCAGCGCCGAAGTCACTTCCCAGTGAGTGCGAGAAAGCCACTGAGATAGCCTGGCCAATGTGTTTCATGTGCTGGCAACCTCCAGACCCGATTAATGCACATCCAAGAGACTGTGATCTACTCCCAGTATAAAAAAAAACTGGCAGTGATCTACCTATTGTCGCAAAAAGGAGTGTTCGTGGAGTGGGTGGATTGCCCAGAGTTGTTGAGCCCAAAGTATTTGAGCTTTTTTGGGGTAGGATTGCCCAGAATTCTTCAGCTTTTATTTGTTAACTTTCGGTAAACTTTATTTAATCCCACAATCGATAAGGGTCTTGCGATCTTCCGGGATCAGCCGGGGATCTACCGGTAGATCGAGAGGTACTGGTTGGACATACCTGCTCTATGTGGAGCTACCCTTGGACCTGTTCTGGAGGCTCCAGCCCATGCAAAGTGCTGCAGCTGGGCTGTTGATGGGACAGACAGTTGCCAGCACATCACTGCAGCGCTTAAAAGCTTGCACTGGCTGCCCCTAGGACCCCAGACCATGTTCAAGGTTCTTGAATGAATTCACAAAGCCTGGGACTACTTGGGTCCAGGATACCTCCCTTATATACCTGCCTGGTCACCGATGTCCTCAGGGGAGTCACTGCTAGGACCCTGAGATCATCGTCGGAGACCCTTCTTCATATGCCTCCTCCATGAGAGGTCTGGAGGGTGGCAACTTGAGAACGGGGCCTTTTCTGCAGTGGCTCCCCATTTGTGGGATGTTCACCCCAGGGAGGCTCACCTGGTGCCATCATTATGCACCTTTAGGTAAAGATATTCCTTTTCAACCAGGCCTTTGGATGACTGACATCCGTTGCTCTTTTAAATGCGTTGTGGGAGGGGGGATTATTGGTTTGTTTTTGTTCCTGTTTGGATGATTCATTTTGCGATTTTTATATTGTAATTGTGTGTTGTGAACAGTGTTACAAACTCTTTCTGCTTTTTTGATTAATTCCAATTGATCTTACCCATTGCATGCTTAAAAAAAATATTTGCACGCCGCTTAGAATGGGGCGGTCCGACTTTCCATACCAAGTGGGCCGCCAGGGAACTTTGACACAGGACCGGCGGGCCGCACGCTGAATTAAAATTTCATATTGCAAGTTAAAGTGTCAATTAATATTATGTAATGTATGCAGTTAGTGAACTTAATTAAATATATATAATTAAATAAACGAGAGATTTAATTGTTAAACAGTTTTATCGTACAAACAGAGGTATATGGTCTCCTTAGAAATGCATGACCAAAGAAAAATTAAAATTTTAAGGCTTTAAGGAGTTTTCTCTTGAATGCTTAGAAACTTCAGTAAGTAGATTTGAACCAGCGTTTCCCAAACTTGGGTCTCCAGCTGTTTTCGGACTACAGTTCCCATCATGCATGACCACTGGTCTTGCCAGCTAGGGATGATGGGAGTTGTAGTCCAAAAACAACTGGAGAAGTGAGTTTGGGAAACACTGGTTTAAACACACACACACACACACACGTTATCTGGTTTCTATAATGTAACAGCTTCCAGTAGGATTTTCTTTCTCCTTTAGATAGATAGTCCTGCCGTAATCTGGCCCATTGGTGGTGATTATTGTTGTTGTTGTTGTTATTATTATTATTATTATTATTAATAATAATATGTTAATATGTTTTATCCAAGGATACAGTTCCACGATGCCTTCCGGGATCCCCTGGGCTGGGCCGGGGAGCCCCATGGCTTCACCCTGGGAGACTTCTGTGCCTCGGAATTGGTGGGCCGGTTGACTCCAGGGTCTCCAGGCCCTGTCACGGTCGTGCTGGATTCGCTGAGCTGGCTGCTTCTCCGTTTGCCATTTGCCGGCGTCTGCCAAGTCCTTCCACAGCTGCCCAGGAGAGCAAAGGCTGCTGGTGAGAGAGGGGGGATGTTTTCAAGGAAGCCTTGTTGTTTAGTCATGTCTGACTGTTCCCTGGACCAGAACACGCCAGGCTCTCCTGTCTTCCACTGCCTCCCGCAGTTTGGTCAAACTCATGCTGGTCGCTTCGAGAACACTGTCCCACCATCTCGTCCTCTGTCTTGCCCTTCTCCTTGCGCCCTCCATCTTTCCCAACATCAGGGTCTTTTCCAGGGAGTCTTCTCTTCTCATGAGGTGGCCAAAGTCTTGGAGCCTCAGCTTCAGGATCTGTTCTTCCAGTGAGCACTCAGGGCTGATTTCCTTCAGAATGGAGAGGTTTGATCTTCTTGCAGTCCATGGGACTCTCAAGAGTCCTCCAGCACCAGAATTCAAAAGCATAAATTCTTTGGTGATCAGACTTCTTTATGGTCCAGCTCTCACTTCCATACATCACTACTGGGAAAACCAGAGCTTTCACTATACGGACCTTTGTCGGAATCAAGGAAGCCTAAAGGTAAAGGTAAAGGGACCCCTGACCATTAGGTCCAGTCGTGGCTGACTCTGGGGTTGCGGTGCTCATCTTGCTTCCGGGTCATGTGGCCAGCATGACTAAGCCGCTTCTGGCAAACCAGAGCAGCGCACGGAAACGCCGTTTACCTTCCCGCCGGAGCGGGACCTTCTGATCAGCAAGTCCTAGGCTCTGTGGTTTAACCCACAGCGCCACCTGTGTGCCTTATACCACCCTTTAAAGGAGGGTTGAGCAAATTCATGGCGGAGGGGGCTGTGTTCTGCCTCCAACGTCAATGTCCCTGAATTCCAATTACTGGAAGCCACAAGAGGGGAGAGGGCTGCTCCTGCGTTCGAATCCTGCTTGCAGGTTTTCCATAATGGGCACGCGGTTGGCCACTCTCAGAACAGGATGCTGGACTAGATGGTCCATTGGCCTGATCCCGCAGGACTCTTCTGACGTTAATTTTCTCGTATGCATTTACAAGGCCCTTAAGAACTTTGGGTCCAGGATACTTTAGCCTGCTCCCTTATATCCCTGCCTGATCGCTGAGCTCTTTGGGGGAGTCAAAGACCTCTGCTAAACATCTCCCAAGATAATAACTCCCACTCACATCATAAAGAGCTCGTAACCCACCTACTCTCAGCAGCCAGAAACATCATAGCCAGACACTGGAGGGACCTGTCAGGAGTAAACATGGACCCATGGTATCAAATAGTACGGGAAACAGCCTTATTAGAAAAAAACTAACCAATAAACCATAGCTGGCAACGTTTTCCTTTTTTTAAGGGAAATTCCCTTATTCCGAATAGGATTCCTCCCAAGAAAAGTTGACAGCTATGAATAAACTGAAACTGACATGGGGGCAAATAGAAGAAGATGCCTTCACCCCGGTATGGTTCCCCTTTATCACATACACAGCCTAACAACAAGAGTCCACCGACAACATACAAATCAATCTGGCTAACCCGATTCAAAAATACACACACAGACCCCGCTCTCACACAAAACAAATCTCACCACAGTGGTACCTTGGGTTACATACGCTTCAGGTTACAGACTCCGGAACGAATTAAGTACTTAACTTGAGGTACCACTGTACAGCCAAGCAGAGACAACCAACCATGCCCTAAGCTGCCCCCCAACCTCTCTCACCACAATAAGTGAATAGTAAGAGAACCCACACAAGTAACGCTGACACAAAACCCCACACATACACTAAGTAGACGAAAAGAAGCATAACTACCTGGCCCCACCCTACTCACCATTCCCCCTCCTCCTCTTTTCTTCCTAACCCATGGGTAGGCAAACTAAGGCCCGGGGGCCGGATCCGGCCCAATCGCCTTCTAAATCTGGCCCACAGATGGTCCAGGAATCAGCGTGTTTTTACATGAATAAAATGTGTCCTTTTATTTAAAATGCATCTCTGGGTTATTTGTGGGGCATAGGAACTCGTTTATCCCCCCCCTTCAAAATATAATCCTGCCCCCCACAAGGTCTGAGGGACAGTGGACCGGCCCCCTGCCGAAAAGGTTTGCTGACCCCTGTCTAACACTGTATGTAACACCAATGTCTTGCAAGAAATGAAAGTGGTTTGTAGAAAACACAACTTGAAAAAGGAGACAACGTGTGTATTTTTGTAAACTCAGAAATCTTTAATGAAGATATATTAACAAGAAAAAAAGGCTGTTGTGCTGACGTGCCGGGTCTCGTGGCTTTCCCAACATTTCCTGATCTTCTGCAGGTCTGAAAATTGCCCGGCTGGTGACCCTCGTCCATGGGGACTTGCACCATCTTGGACAACTAGAAACCTTGCATGCCTTGGCTCGCGTTGTGGTGGCTCTGGAGCCGGTGCCGTGGAATGCGTCCCAGGGGGACGAGGCTCCCCGAGTTGCCGTCACGTTGCACAGGAAGAAAGGTGGCAAAGTGCTGCGGAAGGTGAGGCTGTTCAGGGGTCAGACGGGGCGGTGGAATGGGCCTGTGGAGTGGGCAGTGCAACAGGCATGTCAGGGAACTGCCATCAGCAAAGAGGCGAGAGATAGAGGGGGAATTGCGTTACAGGGAGCCTCCGAAAATCTTGTTGAAGCAATTCCTCCTCTGGCGAGGAGGAAGGCCCCTCCTCCAGTGAAGAAGAAGTGAAGGGACCAGGAGATGCTAGGGAGAGCCTCAACATAGAGCCTGAGCAAACCGGAGAGGGGGGAAGTATGCCCCTGCCAGCGCCCATTCTGCGCAGTAAGTTTCGGCGCAGGGAGGGAAGGAAAAGGCTGGGTTTCCCAAATCTAAAATCTGACTGTTCAGTCAGTCTGAAACGGGCCCCAAAATCACGTTTTTCCTTCTCCAAGGGTGCATTAGCTAAAAACCATTAACTTGAGCTGTTGAGCAAATGCATAACAGGAACCCAGCTGTATAAACAAAGCACTCTCCCTTATCAGTCCATGAAGGCTGGTAATGACGGATGGCCTTGTCAGTTCCGAGTGGAGCAGGGATGACACATCTGGGTCTTATCTTACATCCTGGCCACACTGACGCGCAGACCTTGTCAGCCGCCCGGGAACGGCGCCAGGAGTGCTCTTAGAGTTGGCGACCTTCTTACCCCAAGATAAGGAATATACCCTTATATGGTCAAGAGTACAGGAGCAGGAACACCCTTTTATGCTTCAGAGTACAGGAGCAGGAACATCTGTGATGTCAACTTACGTGTATAAGCTTACGTGGCTGGATTCCTGGGGAAAGGGGGAGAGGGTGCCTGGAGGATATATATACTGCATGGAATCTCTCATTTCTTTGGCCTTGCTGTGAGCTGACCACGCAAGTGCCTTCTGCTATCCGGAGAGCAAAATAAACTCTTTCTCTGAACCAAACCTTGGTGTCATTTGACTTCCTTCCTCCCGTCCGGGAGCAACGCTCACCCAACCAATCGGTAAAGTCTAATAAAGCTACAGGGTGATGTGACTTTGATGCTGGGGGGGGGGGTACAAAAACCGACCACTCCCAGATTCTGCTATCAATTGAGCCAGACATACGATACGATACGATATCTTTATTGTCATTGTCCCTTGCGGAGCAATGAAATTGAAAAACTACATAAAAACTACACAAAACATTCCAAAACCCCTAAAAACTCTAAAACCCCATTTTAAAATACACTATACTACAGAGACCCCTTATGCTGCGTTTAGAACCAGAATTGCATTAACGTAGAACCTGTTTTTCAGGCGGCTAGTCCTGGCCTTTATTACCCTATACCTTCTTCCAGAAGGCAGAAGCTGAAAGAGATCATTTCCAGGGTGCGTACTATCATGTGCTATCTCTGCCGCTTTCTTATGGCACCTGGCAGCATAGATTTGATCTAAGGTGGGAAGAGGGCACCCAATTATTCTCTGTGCAGTCTTTACAACCCTGGATAGCATTGTTTTTTTCCCTGGCCGTGCAGCTCCCAAACCACACGCACAGACCATAAGTTAGTACGCTCTCCACAGTACAATGGTAAAATACCATCAACAGGTCCTTTGAGAGATTGTTTTTCCGGAGGATTCTCAGAAAATATAACCTCTGCTGTGCTCTCTTCATCAGGTCTTTGCTGTTCTCTCCCCAGGTTAGGTCGTCTCTCAACTCCATTCCCAGAAAACGAAACACTGAGACCTGTTCCACGCACTTCCCCTCAATAATAAATGGCTGAATATTCAGTTTACATTTCCTAAAGTCCACAATGATCTCTTTTGTTTTGAACTTACGATGCTCTGCACTGTAAATAGTTTGCACCAAGAATAAAGCCTGGAAAAGACAGGTTGGAGTCTTGCCTGTTTACTCTCGAGCAACCACACCCACACCTGACAAGTCGTAAACCCCGCCTCCTGAGAAGACCCGGTTTCCTTGCACCAAGAGTTAACTTCCCTTACTAGGTGTGATTTATTGCTGACCTGCTCCTGACACCCCTCGCCCCTCTTTTGCTCCCTCCCAGAAAGAACGCTTTACGCTCCTTCCGGGTTTTCTCCTGAAGCACCTTGGCGAGCTGCCACCGGACGCCGTTTCCGAAGGAGGACGTTCAGAGGATGGCAAAGCCTCGCCTACAGTAAGTGACCGTACTTGCTTATTTACCGTATTTTTCGCTCCATAAGATGCACCCGACCATAAGGCGCACCTAGTTTTTAGAGGAGGAAAACAGGAAAAAAATATTCTGAATCAAATGTTGTATAAAGTCCCGTATTTAATAAACAACCGGTATATCAGAATCATATTACAGCCATGAAAAGTGTACGTTTCCGAGCACAATTCAAAGTGTTGGTGCTGACCTTTAAAGCCCTATACGGCCTCGGTCCAGTATACCTGAAGGAGCGTCTCCACCCCCATCATTCTGCCCGGACGCTGAGGTCC
This sequence comes from Podarcis melisellensis, assembly GCF_964234715.1. Lineage (NCBI taxonomy): Eukaryota > Metazoa > Chordata > Lepidosauria > Squamata > Lacertidae > Podarcis > Podarcis melisellensis. The sequence goes on along the minus strand of NC_138545.1, from coordinate 3,836,206 downwards.
AGTGCTGAGGACCTTCTGGCGGTTCCCTCATTGCGAGAAGCAAAGCTACAGGGAAGCAGGCAGAGGGCCTTCTCGGTAGTGGCGCCTGCCCTGTGGAACACCCTTCCAGCAGATGTCAAAGCGATAAACAACTACCTGACATCTTAAGGCAGCCCTGCTCAGGGAAGTTTTTAACATGTGATATTTTACTGTATTTTTGGTTTCTATGGAAGCTGCCCAGAGTGGCTGGGGAGGCCCAGCCAGATGGGCGGGGTATAAATAAATTATTATTATTATTATTATTATTATTATTATTATTATTATTACAGCAGTCAACAGTGGCATTAAGAGCCATCATCACTGTCATTAACAAATGAAGAGAGACTTTAAGGTTTGAGTACTCTTCTAGTCTTCTGTGAACCCCAAGAACTCATCACTGCTAGAGTCAGAATTTATGAAGCTCAGTTGCTCACAATCTTCATGTAAAATACCATCTTTGCCTGCAAGCCCCCTTTTCCAGCCTCCTCCTCTCCATCCCTTTCACCCAAACTCCTCAGGTGACGTCTGCAATTTCTCCCCTTCCCGGCTCCCTCTCCTTTGCCCTCTACCATGACTCTCCACTCACGGCAACCTACGGTACCTAGTCTCCCTTAACCCAGCTTCCTGGTCCCCCTCCTCTCCGTCCTCTTCCTCCCCTCTCTCAGGGAACAGCCTGCCCGCTGCTCCAAAGTTTGAGGAGAAAGGGCAGGCTGCTGGCAGAGCAGCACCCCCCACCCCCTTTCAGCAGCCCAGGAGCACAGGGCATGGGCGTACAGCCTGCCCGCTGCTGCAAAGCTTCCTGGGGCTGCAGGGGAAAGGCGAGGCTGCCAGAGAGCAACGCAGCTCCCCACCACCACCACCACCAAAGAGCAGCCCAAGAGCGTGCCGCACTCCGGCAACTTGGCTCCAGGGACCACACATTCGCTCCATAAGACGCACAGACATTCCCCCTTACTCTTTAAGAGGAAAAAAGTGTGTCTTATGGAGCGAAAAATACGGTAGCTAAGCATCCAGTTCTGTGGGCTCTGGGGCTCGCCAGCAGGCCGTTTGTGCCAGGGAGTCTGCAAGTGGAGGAATGGTAAGGTGGGGGTGGCAGCAAACGAGACGGGAATTTCATTGGGTGCTGGAGCTCTAATAATAATAATAATAATAATAATTTTTATATCCTGCCCTTCCCAGTTCAAAAACTGGGCTCAGGGCAGCTAACAACAAATTTAAAACACTCTAAAACACTTAATTATAAAAAGAGCATAAAATACAGTATAAAACATGAATGACAATAAAATTTGAAAATCAAAAATCCTACCCAATTACCTTAAGGAGTAAGAAGATGCAGGGCTCGGACTCCAGAACCTCCTTTCTTTGCTTGGAACATAGGCACCTGCCTTGAGTTGAACCAGACCTTTATCTAGCTCAGTATTGTATACACTGATTGGCAGTGACTCATCGGGGCTTCAGGCAAAGCTTTTCTCCTCTCTTAACACTAGAACACGTGGACGGCCAATGAAACTGAGCGCTAGAGATTCAGGAAAAATACAAACTCAAACAGAGATTACAAACTCAAACTCAAGGATACAGTGGTACCTCGCAAGAGGAAATTAATTCGTTCTGCGAGTTTTTTCGTCTTGCGAATTTTTTGTCTTGCGAAGCACGGATTCCCATAGTATTAACGGTTTTAAGAAAAAGGAAACAAACTCGCAAGACGTTTTCGTCTTGCGAAGCAAGCCCATAGGGAAATTCGTCTTGCGAAGCAACTCAAAAAACGAAAAACTCTTTCGTCTTGCGAGTTTTTTGTCTTACGAGGCATTCGTCTTGCGAGGTACCACTGTATGTATATCCAGTTATGGATCAGAAACCAGGACCTTCATCAGCTAATTTTTAAAGGGTTGTGTAAGTTTGAAGAATTCATATAAATATATCCTGTTACTTTCTACGTTTCTCAGAGATAACAGAAAAGCTCAAGATACACAGTGATCTACCCACACGTAGTTGTTATCTCTGAGAAACGTAGAAAATAACAGGATATATTTATACGAATTCTTCAGACTTACATGACCCTTTAAAAATTAGCTGATCGAAACAGGGCCCTGTCCTGGTTTCTGATCCAAAATTGACTTCTGACTTCTGCTCAGTGATTGAAACCAAGACCTTCACGTCGAATCTGATTGTGAACTAACATGAATTTACTGGTTTCTGATCCATAATTGGATATACATATCCTTATAAGTTTGAGTTTGTAATCTCTATTTGAGTCTGGAATCCTTGTCAGAATACATACTTTTGAATGGATTAGGTTTTTTTACAATTGACTATTGATTTGCGAGTAGGGACCACTCTCACTACAGAAACTTATATTGGCCAGAGTTCTTGGTGTGCTCTTTTTTTGGTATAGTTAATAGCAAGAACTCCATCTTGGCTCGCAAAGCACTAGGATATCAGGCCCACCCGGATCCTGTCTTCTGCCCATTAAAATTGTACCCATTTCACCCGTTCCAAGACTGAGATTGATAGCAGCTGTACCATTGCTTTGCTATCAAATCTTCCCCTCCTGCTGGTATTGACTGGGCTTCTTCCCCTCTCAGGCTGACCCAGCCGCCAACTTGACCTTTAACCTGCGCCTGTCAGAAGCTGAGCGCCGGGCCAAGGAGTCCGTCCCTCTCCCGTACCAGTTCAGTGACAAAAAGTAAGTCCTTCGGGGTCAGGATGGGATGTGGATTTATTGTTGTCAATCTTTGCCAAGTGTCTTTGTCTTGCTTTCACAGCCCAACCTTAAAAGCCTACCCAGACCATAGCTGTCAACCGTCCCTTATTTGGCAGGAAACTCCCTTATCCCAACGCCGTGTCCCGCTGCTGTCCCTTAAATTTCCCGGGTTTCAAAGGAAGCAGCTCCTCTCCCTCCCTCCCTGCCGGCCAGGGAGGAGGGAGGCTCCAGCTGTGTTGCTTGGCTGCGTTCCTCACCCAATAAAGAGTCTAAGAACGACTGGGGGCGGAGCTTGCATGCCTTGTGCCAATCAAATCGGCCGCGTTGCTTGGGGACTCGCCTTTGCTCAGCGCTTCCCAGCGGAGAGGGGATGGTGGTTTTCCTTGCTGCATCCCCTTTGCCGGGTTTCTGCGCTGTAGGAACCACCGCTAGAGGCTTTGTTTGGCTGCTGGCTGGGCTTTCTGCCTTTGGCTCAGAAGTTGAACATACCTGTGCTGGGAAAATCCCTTACGTATTTTGGCTGCTGATCCCTTATTTTTGAGGCTGTTGGCCTCTTATTTTCAAATCTGTAAGTTGACAGCTATGACCCGGACATAGAATTGTACTCTGCGTGTTTGCTTTTCAAGTCTGCTGGATGTATCTGGGCTGTATTTAATGCAAACAGCTTACAGAACTCGAACTCAGGCCTCGATGTCTGACAAGCCACCTCCTTCCCTGCAGTCCTGCTCGGGTGCTGATTTGGGGGGCGAGAGCCCCCTTGGTTATTCCATCACCCTCAGAAGTTTGTGGGGTGGGAACAGCAGCCTATGAGAAGGCCTTCTCTGTGGTGGCCCCTAAGTTGCGGAACTCCTTCCCCACCGAGGTGCTTCTGGCAACTTCACTATTAAGCTTCCGGGCGCTTTTCTTTGCACAGGCCTTCTGTGACCCCCTTGAGGTGTATATTTTCATGACCTGCCTTATTTCTGTGATTCTAAATTGTTTTAAACTGTATTTAAAGTTGTAGTCTAATGCTAGGAGACCCCCCACTTCTCCTCTTTGAGCTAGTTTCCCAGAATTCCCTGGGAAAGAGGGATAGACTGTTAAAACCACTCTGCAAATTGCAGCTCTCTGAGCAGAACAGGAGGATTTCCTGGAAACTCTCAGCACCCTGGACCAAATACAGTTCCCAGGATTCCCTGGGGCGGAAGCCATGACTGTATAAAATGGTACAAAATGGCTTTAAACATATAGCATAGATGGCACCTTACTCTTTGTAAAACAAAAAATGGATGCCTATGGCTGCAACTCCCTAATAATAATAATAATAATAATAATTTATTTATATCCCGCCCACATGGCTGGGCTTCCCCAGCCACTGTGGGCGGCTTCCAGCAAAATATTAAAATACAGTAATGCATCAAACATTAAAAGCTTCCTTAAACAGGGCTGCATGGGACGTGGGTGGTGTTGTGGGTTAAACCACAGAGCCTAGGACTTCCCAATCAGAAGGTCGGCGGTTCGAATCCCCGCGACGGGGTGAGCTCCCGTTGCTCGGTCCCTGCTCCTGCCAACCTAGCAGTTTGAAAGCACGTCAAAGTGCAAGTAGATCAATAGGTACCACTCTGGCGGGAAGGTAAACGGCATTTCCGTGCGCTGCTCTGGTTCGCCAGAAGCGGCTGCTTGCTCCTTTGGCCAATAAAGAGAGATGAGCGCCGCAACCCCAGAGTCGGCCACGGCTGGAACTAATAGTCAGGGTTCCCTTTACCTTTACCTCAAACAGGGCTGCCTTTAGATGTCTTCCAGAGGGACATTTGGGCAGCACTAGAGATTGGACGTTCGTGTCCTAATTTATGCTTTATGTAATTTTTAAAATTTTGCACTGGCAGGGGCTGGTGGGACTTGTAGTCCAAAACCACCCGGGGGCAAGGCTGTTCTCTGACCAGCATTTCCACCCTGCCTCTAACCCCGCCTTCTTGCCCTGTTGCAGGAAGTCGTCTCTGCTGCAGACGCCAACCAGCCAGGGGAAGATCTATTACGAGCCAGATGCTGCAGATGACATAGACGAAGAAGACCCAGACGACGACTTGGATGTGTGAGCGATGGGGAGTCGGCTACGAATGGAACATTCCGGTGCCTTATCGAAAGCCGCCATCTTGGATGGCCCCTCTTGGCTTCTTCCCACTAGAACATCCGCCTTGGACCTACCTATGAACATAGATGTCAACCGTCCCTTATTTGGCAGGACAGTCCCTTATCCCAGCGCCATGCCCCGCTGCTGTCCCTTATTGATGATGTCCCTTAAATTTCCCGGGTTTCAAAGGAAGCAGCTCCTCTCCCTCCCTCCCTGCCGGCCAGGGAGGAGGGAGGCTCCAACTGTTGCTTGGCTGCGTTGCTCACCCAATAAGGAGTCTGAGAACGACTGGGGGGTGGAGCTTGCATGCCTTGTGCCCGGCCGCGTTGCCTGGGGACTCGCCTTTGCTCAGCGCTTCCCAGCGGAGAGGGGACGGTGGTTTTCCTTGCTGCATCCCCTTTGCTGGGCTGCTGCGCTGTGGGAACCACCACTTGAGGCTTCGTTTGGCTGCTGGCTGGGCTTTCTACCTTTGCCTCGAAGGAGCTCAGAGGTTGAACATACATGTGCTGGGAAAATCCCTTATTTTGGCTGCTGATCCCTTATTTTCGAGGCTGCCGGTCCCTTATTTTCAAATCTGTAAGTTGACAGCTATGCCTATGAAGGGGAAATCACCCCTCGCCTTGGGAATAGATATGCACAGCTAATAGGAAGGAATCCTCCCTGGAGGGGGGGGGGGACACAGAAGCCGCCCAAAAACTTCTGGATGTTCCTGCAGGAGCTGCCACAATCTATCTCTTTTACATGCAAAATGGACACAATCCTGACCCCTTCGTGCTATGGCTATGCAAAGAGAAGGGGGTTGACACAGGAAGTTATTCTTTGGAAAGAACATGGTTGTTGCTTTTTTGAGGATAAACAAATGAAGATTTTTTTCATGGATTGGTGATTTATTTTTAATTTTTTAGGGGGAAATTGACATATCACACCCATTTCAATATTTCTCAGACAATAGTTTCTTTGGCAAATATTCAGTGTTGTTGTTTTTTTACAACTAAAAATAAATTCTGTTCTCGCGTGTTGTCAAAGTTGTGAAGTTATGCTCCTTTATAATAGGAAATTCAAACACAAAAAATGACATTTCTGGCCATGGGTTGCCTTCCACCTGGGTTTTCACGGACTTTTAAAAACGATTTTCGGAAATCGGATGCTATTTCCAGCGGACAAGTCCTGGATATGTCCGGGAAATCCAGGGCGTATGGCACCCTTACTTTATAAATGTTTTGGATGTTCCTTTTTTAAAATTATTTGTATGCCGCTGTATACAAGATATGAAAATGGTGTGCAGCAATAAAAACATAAAGCCATCCAGTAAAACCTTGATAAGTTAAAAACAGATGTCAGTTAACCCTTGTGGAAGGATATATTCTTAAAACTGCCTGCCTAGGCCTGGTGAAATAGAATTGGTTTTCAGCAAACGTTTGAAAGTTGGCACGGGAGGCAGAGGCTGAATCTCTAGTGGCAGGGAGTTCCTTATGTTCAGACAGCCTCGCTTGCTTTCAAAGAAGTGTGCTTTCTTTCTGAAAGCTGCCTGCTTACGCTTTAAAGGTTCTCCCCTCTTCCTTTTTTGACAATCCAGTGCAGGGGCGTTTAACCTTCCTGGTGCCATAGTCGGATTTTTCTAATTCTAATTCTTCGCCTTTGCAATGCCTGCTACCTTCTAAGCTGGGCTGCCCCAGGAGTCATGTGTGGACCCTCCTCCTACCACGAAAAGCCCACCACCTTTTTGGACACAGCGTTTGCTGCCTGGGGGGAAAAAATCACCTCTTCACACAGTGCGGAGTTAAACTACGGAACTCTCTCCCACTGGAGGCAGCGATGGCCACCAATCTGGATGGCTTTAAATGAGGATTAGGCTGGGGGAGATGGTTAAGTTGCAGGAGGGGGGTGGGAAGCCTGGGCGAGGACAGAGGACTTGGGGGGGGACCAGTCCAGCCCCATCTTCAAACCTATATTTGAAAAAGAAAAGCAATAATACATTTGCCAAGCACAACAAGACCCGAGTGGGGGACCATGGCTGCAATCTCTTCGCGCCTGTACCCAAGCAGAGTTGTGCAAAAAATCCGGCTTTCCCGCTTCTTTTCTATGAGCGACCTTCCCAGCAGGGCAATACTTCTTATTGTTGTTGTTGAGTCATTTCGTCGTGTCCGACTCTTTGTGACCCCCTGGACCAGAGCACGCCAGGCACTCCTGTCTTCCACTGCCTCCCGCAGTTTGGTCAAACTCATGCTGGTCGCTTCAAGAACACTGTCCCACCATCTCGTCCTCTGTCACCCCCTTCTCCTTCTGCCCTCCATCTTTCCCAACATCACGGTCTTTCCCAGGAAGTCTCTTCTCATGAGGTGGCCAAAGTCTTGGAGCCTCAGCTTCAGGATCTGTCCTTCCAGTGAGCACTCAGGGTTGATTTTCTTCAGAATGGATCAGTTTGATCTTCTTGCAGTCCACGGGACTCTCCAGAGTCTCCTCCAGCACCAGAATTCAAAAGCATCCATTCTTCGGTGATCAGCCTTCTTGATGGTCCGGCTCTCACTTCCATACATCACTACTGGGAAAACCAGAGCTTTAACTATACAGACCTTTGTCGGCAAGGTGATGTTTCTGCTTTTTAGGATGCTGTCTAGGTTTGTCATCGCCTTTCTTCCAAGAAGCAGTCGTCTTTTAATTTCGTGGCTGCTGTCACCATCTGCAGTGACCATGGAGCCCAAGAAAGTAAAATCTCTCGCTGCCTCCATTTCTTCCCCTTCTATTTGCCAGGAGGTGATGGGACCAGTGGCCATGATCTTCGTTTTTTTGATGTTGAGCTAGGGCAATACTTAATTTATTTTTATTCTTATTTTTTTAAAAAAATGCATGTTGAGCCCGGAAGCAACCCTCTGCGTGTAGGTCTATCCCTATACATCTAGAAGCAAGCGAGCGTGTTGGTTCCTCGCGCATGCGCCGTTTCCTCCCTGTTCGCCCCTCCCCTGTCGTTCGGCGCATGCTCAGACCCGCAGACGCGCGCCTGCTCACTTCACCCTCCTGTTTTTTTCCCCCTTCAGCTGGCGGAGTATCTGTGTGTCTCGTTTTGCGCGTGCGCAACGCCGCCTTCCCCGAGCCCCAACCTTGTCCGCATGCGCGGCCGTGTCCTCGCGCATGCCTCTTCCCCCACCGCCACACGCTCCAACTCCCGCTGCTTAACCGTCTCCTCCAGCGCTTCGACGCAGGCGCAGTCCGCTCCTCGGCGCCGTGGCCGCCTCTCCCTCGGCTTCTGATTGGACGCCGCCGCGCGCGCCCCGGAAGCAGACTGTGGCGCTGGGTCGGTTGCCCCGGAAGCGGACCGAAGAAGAGGACTACGGTCGGCGGCGGGGGAGGGGGGGAGCGCTTCCCCCCTAAAGCCGGTAGCGACCGTCAGCGGGGAGCTAAGATGGCGGCGCCCGCGGGCACGGGCTGAGGCGGAGGGCGGCGGCCCCTCGCCCGCCTCGCTTTCCCCTTCCCCCCTCCTTCCCTTCCTTCCTTCCGCCCGGCCTCCCTTCCCCGCTGGAAGCTGGCGGAGCTGGGCCGGGCCGGGGGCGCGGCGGGCCCCGCCGGCGGGATGATGCGCTCGCAGTGCCTGCTGGGCCTCCGGGCCTTCCTCGCCTTCGCCGCCAAGCTCTGGGGCTTCCTGCTGTACCTGCTGCGGCGGCAGGCCCGCACCGTGAGTAGCGCCTCCCCGACCCCCGGGCTGGGTGGCTGGGGGTCGCTTCCGGGTTGGAAAGAGCTCCAAGGGCGAGAGTGCCTCTGAGGACGTGCAGAGAGCGAGCGTTCCCTTTCCAAAGCCAGGCGCTGGCCGCCTTCAACGCGGGGGGGGGGAGAGTGGGGTCGCCTCAAGCTGGGAATCCTCCTCGCTTTGCACCTCTCTGCCCTCCCGACCAGGGTGACCCTCCGCCAGCCCAACATAAGAGCATAGGAAGCTGCCTTGCTGTCAGAATCATTGGTCCTCCTCGCTCGCTGTTTGTGCCGACCGGCATCAACTCTCCAGGGTGTCTTTTGCGTGCAAAGCAGATGCTCTACCTGCGAGCTCCATAGCTACTACATACATGCTCCCTGTTTCCTTGAAAGAGTTGTTTCGAGGGGGTGTGCGTGCATAGAGGAAGATATTTGTGCATACCTTGCCTTGTGCGTACCTGCCCAGTTCCATGGCCGAAGGTTTGGCCAGGGCGGAAGGTTGTAACAACTTCACACCTTGTTGACTTTTGCTGGGTATGGGTTTTACTGGCTTGTGTGAGTGAGGTCCAAGTGTAGAGCTGAGAATCCTGGCCTGGGGTTTGTACCAAAGCCTTGGCTCAGGTGTCTCCCCTTGCTGGAGGTACCCTAAAGTGATTGGTGTGTGGTTGATGCTGTGGCAAACAGTTCGGATGCTGTTAAAATTGAGCTAACGAGGAAATGCTCTGGTTTCAGACTTCGTTGACAGTTCAAGTGCCTTTTCAAATTTGGCCCATGGTTTCTCAGCCAGTGGTTACAGCTTCTCACCATTGACCCTGTAGGGGATGTTTTACTAAAAGTTTTGCAAGTGCCGTTTCAGCTTTAAAGAAAACGAGAAGTACCCTAAAACACACACACGCCCAGATAGTGGAGATAGTGAATACCAGCGAGTGAACCTGTCACCAAGTTTAAAAGTGTAGTAACTTAACACTTTTGAAGTGGCTTCTTGAAAGCCAGCCTTTCCCAACTTGGTTTTGGAATATCGCTCCCACCAGCTGCAGGAGAGTTACAGTTCAAAACAGCTGGAGCATACAGTGTTGGAAAAGGCTTCTTTAGGTCACAGCAGAAGTAGTTTATAGGGAAACAATGGGGTACCAAAACAAGGGGGGGTAACTCTTCCCCATGAACCCATTTGGCCTTAGAGGAAGGGTATTTCTGAGATTGGGAGCTCAGTTGAAACAAAACATCAGGCCTGTCTGTTGAGCCTGAAATTCCTTTCCAAACTATAAGTCTGTAAAACTTGTTTTGATTGGTTAATGCACTTACAATGCTTAATAGTGCCGTGCAGTTTCCTTTTCCTTCAGCTCACAGCTTCATCAAACTTTGGGTGCTTTTTCCAGATATCCTTAGGAATCAATCTGCAGGGATTGCCACCTAATTTTCTCCCTCAACATCTTTAGATGGTCATAGGCTGCAAACCTCATCTTCCCTGTCCTTTGGCCAAGCTGGCTAGGGGTGGCGGAGTTGTAATCCTCAGTGTCTGGAGGGCACCCATTTGCAGTTTCTGTTTTACACTCCAGTTCAGTACACCCCTGCCCCATATGTGAACTGGGACTGGAGGAAAAGGAAACTAGAAGCAGTAGGAACTACAAAACAATTTTATTTGCAGTTTCCATCCTGAGGTGTCACAATCTGCTTTTCAATCTGATTTCCATCATTTTTGTTTGTTTCAGATGATTTTGGAGGGTGGGAACAAGATCGGGGTCCATTGGTTCTATTAACAAAGATTAGAAGGGATTTGAGGAAGAGGAAACCAGGGTGCTTCGGTTTTCATGGAGGCAGGAAGTGTGAAGCTTGAGATCCTGGAGATTTCAGTGTTTGGTTAGAAGCTTGACTGCTCCTTTAGCTACAGCCATTGTTGTTGCTGTGTGTGCGTTTGTGAGAGAGAGGGACAACCTGTACCTAATTATGAAAGGTACAGCTTTCCTTCTCCCAAGTTTTCTTCCTTGTGCCCCTACCATGCTGAGGACTGCCGGTGCAGTTCAAGTATTTAGACGTAGGATTCTAGGGCACGGTTCTCCTTTGGATCACTCCATCTTGGTTACCTTGTGTGTAAAATTGAAATAAATCCTGACTGGGTGAATGCTGGGACAGTTGCAACGGGAGCATGAGTTCGTGGGGAGGCAAGAGAAGCTTTCACCACACTCACAGCTAAGCAGGTTGCCATGTTTGCGCCTGAGAGTTTCAAGCCCAAACTAGACTGGTTCGTGAGCCCGTTTCTTTGACACTTGATTAATAAGATATTGGAAGATTTGAAATATGTGGAGGGTAGGGGTGTGTGTGTGTGTGGAGCAGCTCTTGTCTAGGTGCTGCCAGCATATGGCAGGGAGTTTATCACCAGGTGGTACACTGATAATTTTATATCCGTGTGGCTGGTTTCTACGGATGTTGGTTTTGGATTACTGGTTTTGGAGGAAAATGGGTTGGGATGTCACGAGGCAGAGGAGCTACCTTGAAGCCCTTTGGTCTCCCTTCTGGTCCTGCGACAGCTGCCAGGGAGCATTCTAGGAGTGCTTAAAATACTTGCCGTTCAAGATAGCTGTGGGGCACCAGAGATGCCGTGCCCTCACTGTGGCGCGTGTGTGTGTTCCAAAAGTTTGCTGTTGGCAGAAATATAAGGAAGCGAGTGCCGTGTGTGTGTGCCTGTGTGACTCCCACTTGCTGTCTTTCCTTCCAGGCACAGCTACTGCTGGATAAGGCTGGGTCTCCTCCTTGGGGTCAGCGACGGCAGGGTGCTTTGGGAGAAGTCTCCCAATGAAATATTACCTTGTTTCCCTCGGATTCCTATTTAGACTGCGGGGAGTTGAGAGCACCTGAAGGGTCTGAAGCCCATTTAGACTGCCTGCTCTCTGCTTTATCCCTGGCATGAGAATCTATTAAGCTTTCCCAAGCTGCTCTGTCCAGGCCCTGGACACAAAATTGACCTGTGCCCCCATGGACAGCAGTGAGTCCAAAATGACTCCCAGGCTGCACACCTGGTCCTTGTTACTTCATGCGGGACCAGTGAATCCCCCTGTCCCCCAGAAACAGTACTTCTGTCTTGTTGGGGTTCAACCTCAATTAGTTGACCACCATCCACACACCCCAACCGCCTCCAGATTATCCAAATGCACCCGATCCATCTGGTTGCTCCCCTGAGAGTAGTTGCTTTCCCCCCATGCTGACTGGTGGTGTTGACCAACCTTCCCCAACCTAGTCCTGGCTGGGAGTGGTAGTTCAGGGTATCTGGAGTGCGGCAGATTGCCAAGGGTGGAGGGAGCCTAGTCCTGAGTGAGGCTGGGGACGTTCTTCCTAACAGAAAGGTTGTGATTGGGAGTGTCGGTTCCCCTTCTAGGGGAGAAGCAAAGGGGATGTTGGATTCTTCCAAGGCAGCTCAGGAGTTTATTAATTTTACTTGTTAAATTTGTATACCACCCTTCATGCGAAGATCCCAGGGCGGTTCACAACATAAACATGCAAAATGAGAGCAGAAAATACATAATAAAAACAAGAACAAAATCAAACCAATAAGTCCTCCCGTGGCCTGAACATATTTAAAAGACCATAGAATCAGCCAAAGCCCTAGTTATACAGAAACAGTTTTGCTTGGTGCCTAAAGATATTGTAATGGTTCTAGGGGTTGCTCGTGCGTAAGTTGTCGCCACTCCTGGCTAGGTTACCTGGGTGAACCCTTTCTGTCTGGACAGCCTCTCACCCGTGGCTGTCTCAATCGCTGGCAGAATCCGTCAGTGGGCGTTTCTTGAACTTCTTCCAGCAAAGAAGTTCTTTGACGCCTAGTCTCCTCCTACTCTCCCTGCGCAGAAGTCTTCTGCGCAGGGAGGGTGTGGGCAGTGGAGGACCCGTGCTCTCCCCACTGGTCTCCGGCGAGGAGTCCTGGAGCCCCCTCGCCGATTCCCCCTTCTGCCCCCCTTCTCCACTGGTGTTACGCTGATTTCCTTCCCCAGCAGATGGGCTGCCTCTCTCCCTACTGGGACCCTCTCCGGCATCCCTCTGGAGCCTTCCCTCCGCCTCTGGCTCCGATGGCAGTTCCCTGACAGATATGTAATGAAGGTGCCAGGTGAGCCTTCCTGGGGAGAGCATTCCACAAACTGGGGGCCACTGCAGAAAAGGCCTGTTCTCGTGTGGCTGCCCTGTGGACCTCTTGTGGAGAAGGCACATGAAGAAGGGCCTCAGATGACGACCACAGGGTCTGGCTTGGTTCATATGGGGAGAGGTGCTCCTTGAGGTATTATGGTCCTGACCTGTTTAAGGCTTTATAGGTCAAAACCAGCACTTTGGAGTGGTCCCAGAAACTAATTGGCAGCCAGCGTAGTGTTACACGCTGAAACCTTCTTGCTGCGTTGAGCAACCTGGCTGCCGAATTCTACACCAGCTGAAGTTTCTTCAGAGGCAGACTTCTGAGGAGAGAGGGCAGGGAGCAGTCACATCAGGAGAAATAATGAGAGTGGCTTGGTGACAGCCTCAACCATCATACAATAGACAAGGCAACGCTTTTGCTGTTAATTTTAATACCCGCACTTCGGATGTTTCCTTTTCCTAGACTCCAGCGCTGAGCTTCTAGGAGCCCGAGCACGGAGGGCCCTGGGCAGAAGTGGGCTTCTCCAGGTGCCACTGCAGAATTAGCACTTGAATGTGGAGGTCCAGGGTGAAATTTGTGGCGGGTGAAGCTGGGAGCTGAATGGCGCGTTGTGCCGGGTTCTTGAGGAATTGTCAGGCTCATCTGTTAACCCGAAGAAATGGCTAGCAAATAATAATAATAATAATAATAATAATGATAATAATTTATACCCTGCCCATCTGGCTGAGTTTCCCCAGCCACTCTGGGCGGCTCCCAATCAAATGTTACAAACAGCACAGCATTAAATATTAAATACTTCCCTGAACAGGGCTGCCTTCAGATGTCTTTTAAAGATAGGATAGCTGCTTATTTCCTTCACATCTGAAGGGAGGGTGTTTCACGGGGCGGGTGCCACTACCGAGAAGGCCCTCTGTCTGGTCCCCTGTAACCTCACTTCTCGCAAGGAGGGAACCGCCAGAAGGCCCTTGGAGCTGGACCTCAGTGTCTGGGCAGAACGATGGGGGTGGAGACGCTCCTTCAGGTCTACTGGACCGAGGCCGTTTAGGGCTTTAAAGGTCAGCACCAACACTTTGAGTTGTGCTCGGAAATGACGCCAGGCCAGGCAAGGTGTCTGTCTTTCTGGGTCAGTCGGCCAAGGGCATCCTTTTCCATCCCACCCAGAGCACAAACCCAAACAATGTGTGACACGGGGAGTGCAAAAGCCATCTCTTTGTTCACTCGGCTTCTTTTCTCCTTGTTCCTCAGCCTCCCTTTAGTAAGAGAAAACTTACATGCATTCAGGCTTTCTTTCTTTCTTTTTAAAAAATAACAACCCACTTGTCAACACGAAACCCCAGAAACTTCCTTTCACAACAAGTTCCGAAGCTCTGTCAAAGTGATGGTGAGGTTCTGCACTTTGAGGCCCCAGCGACTTGGAGAGGAAGTGGAGCCTCTGGTTTAGTTTCTCAGTCCGTCTTTACGAGAGCAACCAGGGGGAGTGGGGTTACTCTGGAGTGGAAGGTTGGATCTCCTTAAGTCCACCTGTGCCTCATAAACCCCTCCCTCCACCATCTGCTTGATAAGAGGGGGAAGGAATAGGTGCCCCCCCAGAGGCAAGAAATCTGCCTCTTCCTGGATCACGCTCACAGCCACATAGGCTTCAAGGCTTGGACTCTTGACTTCTTCTGCGTACACTTCTCTGCCAACTTTTCTGTCTGTGTGAGAAGAGGATGTGTTTTATTCACGACATTTATATCCCTTCAAGGAGCTCAAGGAGGTGTACATACATCTTCCACCACCCCCACTTTATCCTCCCAACAACCCTGCGAGGTAGGTTAGCCTGAGAGCAGTGTTAGGAATCAGCCAGGCACCAGGCAAATTTTGCTACTAGCACAGGTCCAGTTGCCACTATGCAGAGATTCTGGGGCACCAGGTTAGCAATCGCAGTTTAAAAACCTCTGCCTTAGTCCCTAGTTAATACTATTTCCATTTCACCGGTGTTTCTCCTTCTTGAATACTGGGCCACGTGAATTGTTGTAAGAGCAAGCTGCAGTCAAGCAATGTAGTTGATATCGGAGAATCATAGCATTGGAAGGGACCCTGAGGGTCATTTACGATACGATACGATAATCTTTATTGTCATTGTCCCATACAGAACAACGAAATTGAAAAAAATCTACATCAGACATTCAAAAACCAACAAGCCTGCTATCCCAGCTATCCCAGCCTGGTTGACCCCCTAAAAACTCTGATACCCCATAATTAAATACAATATACTCCCGCAGAGACTACCTTACACTGCGTTTTAAACCAAAATCACATTTGGATAGAAACTGTTTCTCAGGCAGCTGGTCCTAGTCTTTATAACCCTGTACCTTCTTCCAGAAGGCAGAAGCTGAAAGAGATCATTTCCGGGGTGCGCACTATCCTGCACTATCTCTGCAGCTTTCTTATGACACCTGGAAACGTAGATTTGATCCAAGGTGGGAAGAGGGCACCCAGTTATTCTCTCCGCAGTCTTTGCAACCCTGGACAGCATTGTTTAGTGACGGCAACCTAAATTTAAGATGCCATTTGGCACCCGGCTTATATATCGTGAGATTTTAACACTGGCTGAGTCTAGCACTCTTAACCGCTCTGCCACACTGGGTGTCAGGTCAAAGCATAGGAAGGGCTAGCTAGAGTGTTTCTCAAACTGGGGTCCCCGGCTGTGGTTGGACTACAACTCCCATCACCCCTAGCTAGCAGGACCAGTGGCCAGGGGTGATGAGAATTGTATTCCAGCGACAGCCAGGGACCCAAGTTTGAGAAACATGGAGCTAAACTGTAGTATCTGCTGCCATGGCCCCAGACGGCCTCTCACCAAATGTGTGTAGGAGAGAGAGAGAGAGAGAGAGAGAGAGCGCGCGCAGGACAAGGCTGCCCCCACGATAAGGGTTTGGGGGCCATGCTGCTCTTTGATTTCCCCCCACTCCACCCCGAGGTTGCTCTGTTTCCTTGCTGGGCCTCCAATCCCCGCTCTCTCTCTCCTTCCAGCCCCCAGTTCCTGTGCCTTCTTCTGGGATAGGGCCCTCCTGGCCTCTGGCTGGCTTCCCAGTTGCAAGAGGCTGCCCTGGCTAAATTTGGGAGGGGACCACGTGGGGCGGGAGGGTGTCGGCCGCAGGCATGGGACTTGCAGGTGCCTGCCAAGGGCAGTTGAGGGGGCAGCTGTCGTGTGAGCGAGTGTGGGTGGGTAAGGAGAGAGCGAGAGACAGACCCCTGGGCCTGCGGCCATCTATGTGCCCTTGCAGAGGAGCCTTTTGAGGAAAAGCAGCAGGTGGAAGGCAAAAATAGATCTGGACAAGCACAAGATGAGGAGAGTCACTCCATTGGCCTCTCTGGCCCAGTGCGGGCAGCTCTGGCGGGCAGCTGAGACCTTACCTGCCCTCTGTGGCTGTCGGAGACCCTCCAAACCGGAGAGGGCTTTGGCAGCTTCAGTGGCGTTCCCTGGCATGGGCTCTGAGCTCTACCCATCCCATTTCCTATAGGCCTCCTTTCCCCAGGAGATGCTCCAGGAGGCATCGTGTGAATCTCCGAAGGCGTTCTGCACTCTCAGTGCGGAAATTCTGCAGCTGGGGGCCTTACGTAAGAGGCAGTGCGTTGCAGGGGTTAGAGCAGGGGTCAGCAAACCTTTTCGGCAGGGGGCCGGTCCACTGTCCCTCAGACCTTGTGGGGGGCCGGACTATATTTTGAAGGGGAAAATGAATGAATTCCTATGCCCCATAAATACAGTGGTGCCTCGCAAGACGAAAAGAATCCATTCCACGATTCTCTTCGTCTAGCGGTTTTTTGTCTTGCGAAGCAAGCCCATTGACAGCTTAGCGGATTAGCGCTATTAGTGGTCTAGCAGCTTTTAGCGATCAGCTGTTAAGCGGCTTATCAGCGGATCAGCTGTTAAGCAGCTTAGCGGCTTAGGAAAAGGGGGAAAAAAGCGGAAAAAACCCGCGGGAACTCGCAAGATTTTTTCGTCTTGCAAAGCAACCCCATAGGGAAATTCGTTTTGCAAAGCGCCTCCAAAACGGAAAACCCTTTCGTCTAGCGGGTTTTCCGTCTTGCGAGGCGTTCGTCTTGCAGGGCACCACTGTAACCCAGAGATGCATTTTAAATAAAAGCACACATTCTTCTCATGTAAAAACACGCTGATACCCGGACCGTCTGCAGGCCGGATTGAGAAGGCGATTGGACTGAATCCGGCCCCGGGCCTTAGTTTGCCTCCCCATGCTATAAAGTGTCTGGAAACCAGTCCTGATGAGGGACAGTTGAAGGAGTTGGGTGGAAAAGAGGGGACTCAGAAGACGCACGAGAGGTGATTGGGACGGATCGGGGCCCCGGGCCTTAGTTTGCCTACCCATGGGTTAGAGTGCTGAACTGTGAAACGGGTTCGAATCCCCATATAAGAGCACTCTCCGCACTCTGTGGTCTCCAGCAACTGGCATTGAGAAGCGTTCCTGCCTCGTAACTATGGAGGTGGGGTTGAGATTCCTGCAGCATTGCGGGGGGGTTGGACTGGATGACCCTCAGAGTCCCTTCCCACACTAAGGTTCTACGATTCCCCAAAGGTAGATGGCGGCATTTTAACTGTACAATGGTAGAAACGACTTCTGGTGTGTAATCCTTTCCCCCTTTTCACCGCTTTGATGATAGCTTCTGGAAGTGGTTTGTTGATCAGTCAGACAGCAATCTGGCTACCTTCCTGGCCTCTGAGGCAGGTCCGGTGCATAGCTGTCAACTTTTCCCTTTTCTTGCAAGGAAACCTATTTGGACTAAGGGAATTTCCCTTTAAAAAAGGGAAATGTTGTGGATATATAGCTGCAAAGCAATGTTAATGTTTATTGACGCTGAGAAGGCCTTTGACAATGTATCCTGGAGTTTTGTTATATAACTTTGAGAGTATGGGAGTTGGTCAAGATTTTTCAAATGGTATTAAAGCGATCCATCAAGAACAAAAAGCTAAAATCATTGTAAAGAACGTGGTATCGGAGGAAATTAGAATTGAGAAGGGAACCAGGCAAGGGTGTCCACTTTCCCCTCTGCTGTTTATTTCAGTCCTAGAGGTCTTGCTAAGTATGATTAGAAAAGATGAACAAATTAAAGGTATTACAAACAATATAAATTAAAAGCCTTTGCTGATGATTTAGCATTGACATTAGAAGACCCAGAATCCAGTGCAGTAAAAGCACTGGAGCTGATACAGGAATTCGGACAGGTAGCGGGATTTAGGTTAAATAACAAAGGGAAACGTTGACCAGCTATGGACTCCGCCGGTGCTGCTGGAGTTCCAGGCACCGCCACCAGGTGAACTTCGGCACACCTGGAATGCAGACAGAGCGTTTCGAGCGTCCAGAGGGTTTCACGCGCCTTGCGCCAAGAATCCTTCCTTGACGGCCTCCTTGGAGGGTGGGTCAGTGTTCTCCTCCCACCGGCTGGGACAGAGACTGGGGATTTCGACTTGCCTAAAAGAATTTGCTCAGGGCAAAAGCGACTTAATGCAGGCCTTTTGGTTCAGAGCTCAGTCCCTTCACCGGTCTCTGTTTAAGGAGAGGGCCCTTGGCTCGGCGGCAGGGCAACTGCTTGGCATGCAGAAGGTTTTATCCCTGGGGCCGCCTTCTGCTAAAAGGATCTCTGCCGGAAGGTGATGGGATCTGTCTGCCTCTGCCGGTCAGAGCAAGTGGTACTAGGCCCTGTGGACAAATAGACCAAACTGGTACAAGGCAGCTTCTTTTGTTCTGGCACTTTGAAAAAACAAACCCAAAGGACGGAAGGTCTTTTGGCAAGAGATTTGAGAGGGAATTTGAGGCTGTGCGAGGAGGATACCTGAGAACTACAGGACCGCCTCTCCTGGTATGCCCCACAGAGGCCTTAAAGTCCACAAATGACAACACCTTGAAGGTTGCAAGGTGGTTAGATTGGTCTCAACTGGGGACAGGGCCTTTTCCGTACTGGCCCCAACTTGGTGGAACACTCTTTCCCAAGAGACCAGGGCCCTGCGGGACTTGACATCTTTCCGCAGGGCCTGCAAGACAGAGCTTTTCCGCCTGGCCTTTGGTTTGGACTCGGTCTGACCCTTATGTTTCCCTCCCCTTACGTTTCGATCTATGGGCTACTTTTAAAATGAGGCTGCATTTTAAATTGCATTTTAACCTGTATTTTAAATTGGGTTTTTCCCCCTATTATGTTTTTACTGTAATTTTACTGGTGTTAGCCACCCTGAGCCCAGCTCTGGCCGGGGAGGGCGGGGTATAAATAAAATTTATTATTATTATTAGCTTGCGGGATTCTCTGTATAATGTTTCCGCTGGTCCAGAATACTCTGGTGGCTGTAACTTTTGTTTTGCCATTTGTTGCATTTGTACCCTCTCTTCCAAGGTGGCGTATATGGCTCTCTCTCTCTCCATCCCAATTTAATCCCTGCAGCAACAACCCTGAGAGGTAGGCTAGCCTGAGGGAGGCCATGGCTGGCTCCTTTGGTCACGTCCAGCGAGCTCCTCAAATGTGTGGGAAACACGCAGCCTGCTCCTTGCCCTGCACGTCTCACCCAGCTTCTCCTTTCCAGGCTGCTTGGAGTGACACCCTTTTCCTGCTGAGCAGAATTCAGCAGAAATGAGCGAGTGGCCAGGCTGCCCAGTTCATAGCGGTTTCCTTGGAAGTAGGAAGAGGGGGTTGGCTTTCAAAACGGCTGAACGCCAGGTGCAAGCCTGATTGCTGTGGGGTTTTCCTTTTAAAAAGTCCTAAACCTGCAAAGGCGTCAGTCACAAAGGTATCCTGGAGGCTGTCCATATCAGTAGTGACACCTGCCTCTCTCAGCTGGGCCTGGAATAAGCGGCTTGGTTAGGGAGGTGATGCAGGCAAGGTCAGATAGCCTCTCTTGATATCCAGCTCTTCTGGCCTGAGTGTCCTGCCTTTTGCAATGTTAGAAATTCGTATATATAAGCTAATCGCCAAAGGGCACCTTGAACCTCAGCTATGGTCGCCACGAGAGAATGTCTAGGCGCTGTTTTGTTCACGCAGTGCAAATTATTATTAATTTCATTTCTATACCGCTTTAAAAGGGACGCGGGTGGCGCTGTGGGTTAAACCACAGAGCCTAGGACTTGCCGATCAGAAGGTCGGCAGTTCAAATCCCCGCAATGACGGGGTGAGCTCCCATTGCTTGGTCCCTGCTCCTGCCAACCTAGCAGTTCGAAAGCACCTCAAAGTGCAAGTAGATAAAGAGGTACCACTCCGGCGGGAAGGTAAACGGCGTTTCCGTGCGCTGCTCTGGTTCTCCAGAAGCGGCTCAGTCCTGCTGGCCACATGACCTGGAAGCTGTACGCCAGCTCCCTCGGCCAGTAAAGCGAGCTGAGCGCCGCAACCCCAGAGTCGGCCACGACTGGACCTAATGATCAGGGGTCCCTTTACCTTTACCTTTATACCGCTTTACATATATCTCAAAGTGGTTTACATCCAGTCAACCAATCCTGAATAAAAGAAATTAAAGCTTCAAAGAAAATATTTCAGATGCCTCTCTATGTGACATTTTGCTCCCCGCATATTTATTTACCCGCTTAATTTATAGAGCTGCCCCATAGCAGAAGGATTCTAGGAAGTCAGGGTGGTTGCAGTGGTGCGTGTGTCGGACGAGGACTTGGGAGTTCCGGGTTCAAATCCCTGCACAGTCCTGAGTGACCTTGGAGTCAGTTGCAGCCTCTTCACCTACCTCACAGGGTCGTTGTAGGGATTAATTGATGAGCGGAGCGAACCATGTATTCTTCGGCAGAAAAGGTGGGAGATAAATGCAAGAAATGAGCTCACCTGCTTAAGAAAGTTTGAGGGGCCAGCCAGATGGAAATGTCTGTCACTAACCTGGCATCCAGAGATCTCCACGGGGCTGCAGTTGGACCAGTGCTGGTCGCAAAATGCGCCTGGCACCTGCCTAATTTCTAACACTGGTCCTTCAGGTCTTCTTTCTGGGCCACTCTTTATAAACTCACCCCCTCTTTTCCTGTGTCTGTCCGGCAGGTGATCCAGTATCAGACGGTGCGCTATGACATTCTTCCCCTTTCCAAAGTTTCACGGGAGCGCCTCAGTAAGTACATTGCCCCGTGGAGGGGGGGGTCGTCTCCCTGGTTCCCTCCCCCTGGCCCAGGCTCTCCCCAGAGCACTGGAAGGAGGGAGGTGTGTAGGGCACTGAGCTGTTTGCCTTGACGCTCTTCTCCCCACCTCCACCAGACCAGGTGAAGAGGAAGATCCTTGTGCTCGACCTGGACGAGACGCTGATCCACTCCCATCACGACGGAGTCCTGCGGCCCACGGTGAGGCCTGGCACTCCGCCCGACTTCATCCTTAAGGTGAGCCGTTCTTGGGTGCGGGAGGAGCTGGGCGCGGGGGGCGCAGGTAGCAGGGGCTGGTTGGACGCAGGGGAATGGACCCAGAGAGGAAGGCTCAGAGCCCAGGGATTGGGGGTGGGATGATGACGAGTGGTCAAGAGCAAGGAAACTGGGAGGAGGAGGTGTCGGAAGCCGAAGGGGTAACAGGGCTTAGTGAGCTGGGAGAGAAAAAAACAGAAGGGTGGGAGCCCAGGAGACAGGCGGAGAGGTTGACGATACACATACTGTATTTCTCGGTGTATAAGACGCCCCTCTATTTTTTGGGACTAAATTTAAAGAAAATGAGGGGAGATGGCCCAAAGTTTTGAGCTTTTTTAAAGGGGGAATTGCATGCGCCATCACCCCAGCAGGGCCGTTGCAGGGGGTTGGCAAAGTGGGCAGCCGCTCCCCCCATGCCACTGTGGGCAGGAAGCTCCCTAGAGCAAGGGCTGCCAACCAGCTGGCTGGGGGGCGCAGCTTCCCCTCCATGCCGCTGCGGGAAACTGCCCCCTAGAGCGCGCGCCTCCCGCAGCGGCATGGGGGAGTTGCGCGCCCGCAAACCAGCTGGCGGGGGGCACAGCTTCCCCCTAACGCCACTATCCGTGTATAGGACAACCCCAGTTTTTCGACATGATTTTTGAGTCAAAAAACCTCGTCTAATACACGGAAAAATATGGTATATTGTCTCTGATTTCTTGGGGGAAAGCCCTGGGGAGAGGAGGGGACTTTCAGCCTCTGCCACTAGTTTTCATGGAGGAAGACTCCTGGGAATGAGCTGTTTTGCTCATTAGGCCTGAGCCTGACACTCAGCCAAGTCTGTGGAGACCCTGCTTTTAGGCTAACAAAGAGTTAACTCCATCTTTGAACTCTGTGGTTACTGACCTGCACACACCAGTGACAGCAGGTGTGTAGGCTCAAGGGAGGAGGCGGCCTCTTGGCTTCCCGAAGGTGCAGCAGGGAGGGTTTGCAACCTTTAGCCAGTTTGCGGTGGCGCAGCCATAGCAGAGGATCTCTGCACCAGCCAGTCTGCATTCTTCATGGGTCCAGGGCTGTTGTCCTGGCTTCAGAAAGCAGCTGCCTTGGCTTAGGTGAAGCCCTGAAGTTTCCACAATAGCCACTGGGGACTGAGTTTGGCCTCGTTTTTTGAGGATCAGAGGCAGCTATGGAGCCTTAAGATGATAATGATGATAATTGGTTTTTTTTAATATATATATATATCCCGCCCATCTGGCTGGGCTTCCCTTGCCACTCTGGGCGGCTTCCAACAAAATATTAAAATTCAGTAATGCACCAAACATTAAAAGCTTCCCTAAACAGGGCTGCCTTCAGATGTCTTCTAAAAGTCTGGTAGTTGTTGTTCTCTTTGACATCTGGTGGGAGGGCGTTCCACAGGGCAGGCGCCACCACCGAGAAGGCCCTCTGCCTGGTTCCCTGTAACTTGGCTTCTCGCAGTGAGGGAACTGCCAGAAGACCCTTGGTGCTGGACCTCAGTGTCCGGCTTGAACGATGGGGGGTGGAGACGCTCCTTCAGGTATACTGGACCGAGGTCGTTTAGGGCTTTCAAGGTCAGCACCAACACTTTGAATTGTGCTCGGAAACGTACTGGGAGCCAATGTAGGTCTTTCAAGACCGGTGTTATATGGTCTCGGTGGCTGCTCCCAGTCACCAGTCTGGCGGCTGCGTTCTGGATTAGTTGTAGTTTCCGGGTCACCTTCAAAGGTAGCCCCACATAGAGCCCTGTAACTTGGCTTCTCGCAGTGAGGGAACCCCCAGAAGGTCCTCAGCGCTGGACCTCAGCGTCCGGGCAGAACGATGGGGGTGGAGACGCTCCTTCAGGTCTACTGGGCCTTTAAGGCTGTTTAGGGCTTTCAAGGTCAGCACCAACACTTTGAATTGTGCTCGGAAACGTACTTATCAGTGAGTTATCTTTACCAACCTGCCGATTTCCTGGTGGTGTTGGACTACAACTCCCATCAGCTTCAGCCTCCGGCTGTTGTAGTCCACAGCATCAAGAAGGCTCTGGGCTTCATTTACTTTGCCAGGCTTTGACTAAAAGGCCTTCCTCTGTTTCCAGGTTGTCATAGACAAACATCCAGTCCGCTTTTTTGTACACAAGAGGCCTCACGTGGACTTTTTCCTAGAAGTGGTAAGAAGCTTGTGCTCGAGACAGATCTTTTATTTATTTTATTTTATTGATTACAGTGGTGCCTTGGGTTACATACGCTTCAGGTTACAGACTCCGCTAACCCAGAAATAGTACCTCGGGTTAAGAACTTTGCTTCAGGATGAGAACAGAAATCGTGCGGCAGCAGGAGGCCCCATTAGTTAAAGTGGTGCTTCAGGTTCAGAACAGTTTCAGGTTAAGAACAGACCTCCGGAACGAATTAAGTACTTAACCCGAGGTACCACTGTACTGTATAACATTGCCATTATTGTTATTATTTATTAAATTTCTAAACCACCCTTCATCCTAAGATCCCAGGGCAGCCTACAATATAAACGCACAAAAATGCATACAATGACAACAACAACAAAATACCCGCCCCCATTTAGAAGGTCATAGATTGTTTAATTAATCAATAGCCAGGCAGAAGAGGAACGTTTTTGCCTGGGACTTAAATATATGTGACAAAGGCGTCAGGCGAGCCTCCCTGGGGGAGAGCATTCTTCAAGTGGGGAGCCACCGCAGTAAAGGCCCCGTTCTCGTGTTGCCGCCCTCTGGACCTCTTATGGATGGGGCATTTGAAGAAGGGCCTCAGAAGATGATCTGTTGGTTCATATGGGGAGAGGCGGTCCCAAGCCGTTTAAAGCTTTATAGGTCAAAAGCAGCACTTTGAATTGGGCCCAGAAACTAATTGGCAGCCAGTGCAGTTGGGCCAGGGTTGGCGTTATAGGCTCAAAGCATCCTAGGTCCAGTGAGCAACCTGGCTGCTGAATTCTGCACCAGCTGATGTTTCCAGACCGTCTTCAGGGGCAACCCTATGCATAACGCATTGCAGTAATCTAACCTGAAGGTTCCAGAGCATAGACAACAGATCTTAGGCTGTCCCAGTCCAGATAGGGGTACAGCTGGTCCACCAGCCGTAGTGGATGGAAGGCAAAGGATCCAGAACAGGGGTCAGCTACCTTTTTCACCTGTGGGCCAGTCAGCCAGCCCTCAGACCATAATAATAATAATAATAATAATAATAATAATAATAATAATAATAATAATAATATCTTTATTGTCATTGCCCCCTCTCGGGGACCATGAAATTACTTGGCTGCTCCATCCACCCAAGTAGGGCACTCCACACAAAATCAAAACAACTACAGAAACACTAATTAAAACAATACAGTATAATACAGCAAGGAAGATTAGATGACTTTCAAAGTCCAGGCTTCCCATTCAGGGCCGAGATCGCTCTGGAGAAGAAGCTGTTCTTAAGACGGCTCGTTCTTGTCTTCATCGTCCTGTATCTCCGTCCCGACGGCAGGAGCTCGAAGAGACAGTGACCAGGATGCAATGGATCTTTTACTATGTCCAGTGCCTTCCTATGGCACCTTGTGGCATAAATCTGCTCCAAGGTGGAGAGTGGGCAGCCAACAATGCTCTCTGCTGCCTTAACAACTCTGCACAACCCCATCCTGTCCTGGGTAGTACAGCTTCCGTACCACCATGTGGGGGGCTGGACTATTTTTTTTTTGCGGGGGGGGGGGGAATGAACGAATTCCTATGCCCCACAAATAACCCAGAGATGCGTTTTCAATAAAAGCACACATTCTGCTCATGTAAAAACATGCTGATTCCCGGACCGTCCGTGGGCCGGATTCAGAAGGCAATTGGGCCGCATCTGGCCCCCGGGCCTTAGATTGCCTACCCCTGATCTAGAAGGACCCCCGAGCTGCATACTTGCTCCTTCAGAGAAGGTGTAACCCCCCTCAAGAGCAGGCCACCCCCCCATCCGTCCAGTCTAGGAAACAGCCCCCTCATAGTACCTCAGTCTGGATTGAGCTTCAGTTTATTGGCTCTCCTCCAGTCCATTACTGAGGCAAGACATCAGTCCAGCATTTCCACTCCCACACCTGCAGATGTAAAGGAGAAGCCGAGCTGTGTGTCTGCAGAACATTGCTATCCCAGCTTTCCTTCAAGGAGACCAAGACGTGCCAATTCTCCGCCCCTCTATATTTTTATTGTCGCAACAACCCTACAAAAAGTAGGTTAGACTGAGTGATAGCAACCGGCCTGCAAGTTCACCCCGGCGGGCTTCACGTGGCCAGGGCAAATTTGAACCCACAGCTGTGACCGCTGCACTGCCACTGATTCGCTGGGCGTGCTCCTCCAGTCCAGAGGGGGTTTTCCAAGCCTCTCAGCTTCACGCTCTTGAGCTGGACTGTGTTGGGAGGCTCATCCTCCCCTCACTGAGCTCCATGGAGAAACTGCCAAGCACTGCCAATGCTGAAGGACTCTGTCCTCCACCATGCCTGTCCACCAGCCCCTGTTGACAGGGGCTGATGGGAGTTGTAGTCTAAAACATGGGGAGGCTTCCAGCTCGGGAAAAGTTTACTTAGAGGGTGGTGTAGTGACATGGGGGGGGGGGAGGAGCAGCCAGGGCAACTGGGAAGACATTGTGTTGTGTGTTGCCCACACGCATCACCCAGAAATGTCTTAAACTTGGCTGGCCTTTCGAGGTGATGCACACGCCAGGGATGGATCTTTCCAGAGCCAGCTCTGCCTGGGAAAGAAGGTGGTGTGCTAAATCCATTCTGTCCTGCTCCACCCTTGCCTTGTCTGGTTCAAGGATGGAGAGCTGATCCCAGACCCGACTGGATCAGCCAGCCTTGCCTCTAATCGCCGGCACCTGTTTAGCCTAATCCGCGTTAATCCTGCTCAAAGCAATTCGTCCCAGCTTCTTTAGGGTCCCTTTCCTCATCACTTTCTCTCTTCCCCCTTCTTCCTGGAAACTCGGAAAATTTGAAGCGGGCCCCTGGAGCTTTGCTTTGTTTACTAAGGCTAGTCACCATCTCCGTCAAATCCAGGGAAGGGCGCAAATCATGGAATACATAAAAGCACATGCACCAACCCAGGCGCTGCAACTATCCCCTGAGGTCCTGCGTCACAGGTGTCGCAACACAAGAACAGGGCCTTTTTTAGTGGTGGCTCCGCACTTGTGTAATGCTCTCCCCAGGGAGGCTTGCCTGGCGCCATCATTACTTAGCTTTAGACTTGATAGTGGGAGGGCTGGCCAGAACCTGAGAAGCTGCCAGGGGGGAGGAGGTTGGGAAAGAGGAAGAGGTGTTCATTGAAAGCCCCCAAAAGCATCACAAGGCTCTTGTTGCAGGTCGATAGGAGCTATGAACAGGAAGCAGCTTCTTCCGTTAAGGGCTGAGAACGGAAGGGGGTGCTTCTGCAGGACTAATAATGGGTGCCTGCTGCACTCTGCCTGGCTGTCGTTCTTTGGAGGGGCTGGCGTAATAACCGTGCCACAATCCGTTCATAAAGAGCTTTTCAGACCGACAAGTTTTAAGCGATGCTTAAATGTAATCTGTATTGGGAGGGCATGGAAGATTTGGGGAGATTAGATGGCGTTTCCTGAAAGTCTGAACTTGGATGATGTGTGGGTGAAAGTTGCCGAAATCTTGGGCTTTCGTCTGCCTGTGAGAGTGAAAGGGGCCTTTTGTGTGTGAAGGAGAAAGGGAGCTCCCCTCTGACTTTCCATTTCCTTTTCTTCTCCCCCTCCCACCAACTCAGGTGAGCCAGTGGTATGAGCTGGTGGTCTTCACAGCCAGCATGGAAATATATGGCTCTGCTGTGGCCGACAAGCTAGACAATAATAGGAGCATCCTAAAGAGAAGATACTACAGACAGGTGAGTCCTTTGCCCCTTACGGCAGAACGTTGGGCCTGTGGAGTTGGGAGAAGAAGGGTCCACCGTGGTGATATAGCAGTGGCTCAGGGGGAAGGCTCCCCGCTTCGGCTTGCTTGCTGCCAAATGAGGGGCACACCTGGATGTTCTGAGAGAAGGCTACCAGGTGCACTGGGGTTACCGTAGCAACGCCAGCAAGGTCGTGCACTTGACTGGCTGAGTCGCTCACCCTCCCATTGGTTCAGGAATGCAGAGACAGGCATAATAGTCTCTGGGGCATTGCTTTCATTATGTAAGTCCTTTCCTGATCATAGCTGCCAACTTTTCCCTTTCCTTTCCTATTCGGAATAAGGGAATTTCCCTTAAAAAAGGGAAACGTTGACAGCTATGATTCTGATGCTCTCCTGCTTTGCTGTCAAGGTCCGACTCTGAATCTGTGAGAGTCAGTGGAGGAGGCTGTGGGTTTTACACAGCAGCGTCAGCTAGCAGGGTGATAGCGTTAGCGGATCTCTCCGTACATAAGCATCCTCACTTCAAAGACCAGAAGAACTGTGTAAAGTCCATAGTGGCGTTTAGCTTTGCCTTGTGCCTGGAAATAATGAACACTTCGAACAGTGCGGGAGAAGAGATTTCCCCTTAACCGTGGGACTCTGGAAGAAGCCGTTCTGCTGGGAAAGCAGGAAATCTGAAGACTCGGCTGGGGCTCTTCATCTTCTGTGATGGATTGAGGTTTGGTGAACTTACCAGCTGACTTCCAAAAGTCACCCACCTGCCACCAGTGAGCTGCAGCCCTGTCCAGTTTAAGAGAGGATTGTTATTTCTGTCCTGTATGCAAACATATCCCCCCCGTTTCTCTCCTTCCAGCACTGCACTTTGGAGCTGGGCAGTTACATCAAAGACCTTTCCGTCGTCCATAACGACCTGTCCAGCATAGTCATCCTGGACAATTCGCCAGGAGCCTACAGGAGCCATCCAGGTAGGGGGCTAGACCCGCCGTCCCTATTGAAAATTGGTGGTGGGTGAGGGGTGGTGTCCTGTGCCTTGACCGGTCTGCTTGCTGGGTGAGGGGCCACTCTCTGCAGCCCAGGGTGTCTCGTGGTGGGCCTGCTGCATCTTCCTCTTTGCTCACTCCCGTCCCCGGGGACTTAAGGAACCAGCCACTCATTCCCACAGGAGGACATGCCATTTTAGGGGGTGAATTCTTGCAGATATATTCAGCGATTCATCTTAAAAACACATTTCCAGGTGTGAGGAGTTCAAATCTGCTATTCTTTTTGTACTTGGTAAGCCTACGTTCGATTAAAAAGCTCACAAACTGCTTTCGGTAA
Source organism: Podarcis melisellensis (assembly GCF_964234715.1). Taxonomy (NCBI): domain Eukaryota; kingdom Metazoa; phylum Chordata; class Lepidosauria; order Squamata; family Lacertidae; genus Podarcis; species Podarcis melisellensis. Next base: position 3,808,046 of record NC_138545.1, on the reverse strand, counting down.
ACCAGAGATTTTTAATTTTACCTTCGGAAAATGTCAGGTGATGCTGTAAACATTTTAGTTTCTCTGCATGAAACATATCCTCCTAAGCGCACTTGTAATCATGAAACAACATCAGGAAGTAATGGCATCAGTTAAGAAGAAATGCAAACAAGAAGTTGCATCCCTGGACATCAGCCGCAGACTTCTTGGCCTCTGATACACGCCTCACGTTCCTCATGAGTTACACCCTACCTGCTGAATCTGTGACTTGTTTCACGTGCCTCGCTATAGACTGAGCATGACAAGGCCATTGTGAAATTTGTATGGGCTTGCTAGCGAACTTACTTCCACTGTAGCAAGTTTATATGTCAAAGGAGATTCCTATAGCCTGTCGGACCAGTCTGTCAGCTCCAACAGGGATGAAGTGCTGGGGTTGCTGGAAAGCCTCTTCCTTGGATGTACACAAAGATCTCCTCCCGGTGTGTCGTCATCTCCACACCTCAAGTCACCGATCTTTTGGACACCAGCTGTCGTCTCCTCACGGTCATCTGAGCACAAGAGCGTCGGGATTAACATTTTGCTAAATGCGTGTCGTGCTGAGCGCTGGATGGTTGGCCAAACAGCATCCACCACAACCTTCTTTGCAGCCTAACTCTCCTCAACAAAATTTCCACCCAAAAGTCTTCTACTCTGATGTCGAATCAGCAGGTGTAGTGTTGTTGTTGTTGAGTCTTGTCCGCCTCTTGGTGGCCCCCTGGACCAGAGCACACCAGGCCCACCTGTCTTCCACTGCCTCCCGCAGTTTGGTCAAACTCATGCTGGCAGCTTCAAGAACACTGTCCAACCATCTCGTCCTCCATCGTCCCCTTCTCCTTGCGCCCTGCATCTTTCCCAGCGTCAGGGTCTTTTCCAGGGAGTCTTCTCTTCTCATGAGGTGGCCAAAGTCGGAGCCTCAGCTTCACAATCTGTCCTTCCAGTGAGCACTCAGGGCTGATTTCCTTCAGAATGGAGAGGTTTGATCTTCTTGCAGTCCATGGGACTCTCCAGAGTCTCCTCCAGCACCAGAATTCAAAAGCATCCATTTTTGGCGATCAGCCTTCTTTATGGTCCAGCTCTCACTTCCATACATCACTCCTGGGAAAACCAGAGCTTGAACTATACGGACCTTTGTTGGCAAGGTGATGTCTCTGCTTTTTAAGATGCTGTCTAGGTGTAGTACATGCAGACAATGCATGTATCAGTCTTAAATCGCTAAGGGTTCTGCCTTTAAGGCCATGTTTTGAAACCCGTATGCAACAAAGCCCGTTTGCTGTTGTTAACCACCTTGAATGGCTCACTGGACCTATTTCCCTGCCCTTATGGCCTGTGTGATCCGATACCTCTGCGCTTGATCATTAAACAGATCCTTTACGACACTGCCACTCAGTGAAGAGGCCCTGCAATGGAGAGTTTGGTGCATGGAGGATCAATTTCAAGTTCTGCAGCATCTTGCCAATGTTATCTGTCTTACTTGCTTGTTAGACAAGGTCTTCCATCGAGTGCTGCGATCAAGTGTCGCAGGGGTAACTTGCTGGCGTGGGGGGCACAAACCAACCAGATCAGCTTACGACCACGCTTGACCTCTACAGCCCCTCCGAGCCAGTGTTAACAATTGTAGAATTGCCTCCAACAGCCTGCAATCTCAATGCCCCCCTTCATGAAATCCACAAGATTATCAGCAATAACTTCGGCTGGTTTTTCTCTCTTTGAGTGAAGGGGTAGAGATGTCTTCCACCCGGCTCACCTCTCACAGAATACTGTATTTTTCCATGTATAACATGCCCCTGTGTGACCCCTATTTTTGGGGACTCCAAATTAAGAAAATGGGGGGAGATTACCATGAGTTCATAGAATCATAGAGTTGGAAGAGACCACAAGGGCCATCGAGTCCAACCCCCTGCCAAGCAGGAAACCCCATCAGAGCACTTCTGACATCTGGTTGTCAAGCCTCTGCTTCAAGACCTCCAAAGAAGGAGACTCCACCACACTCCTGGGCAGCAAATTCCACTGTCGAACAGCTCTTACTGTCAGGAAGTTCTTCCTAATGTTTAGGTGGAATCTTCTTTCTTGTAGTTTGGATCCATTGCTCCGTGTCCGCTTCTCTAGAGCAGCAGAAAACAACATTTCTCCCTCCTCTATGTGACATCCTTTGATCTATTTGAACATGGCTATCATATCACCCCTTCACCTCCTCTTCTCCAGGCTAAACATGCCCAGCTCCCTTAGCCGTTCCTCATAAGGCATCGTTTCCAGGCCTTTGACCATTTTGGTTGCCCTCCTCTGGACACGTTCCAGTTTGTCAGTGTCCTTCTTGAACTGGGGTGCCCAGAACTGGACACAGTACTCCAGGTGAGGTCTGACCAGAGCAGAATACAGTGGCACTATTACTTCCCTTGATCTAGATGCTATACTCCTATTGATGCAGCCCAGAATTGCATTGGCTTTTTTAGCTGCCGCGTCACACTGTTGGCTCATGTCAAGTTTGTGGTCAACCAAGACTCCTAGATCCTTTTCACATGTACTGCTCTCAAGCCAGGTGTCACCCATCTTGTATTTGTGCCTCTCATTTTTTTTGCCCAAGTGCAATACTTTACATTTCTCCCTGTTAAAATTCATCTTGTTGTTGAGCTTTTTTTGGGGGGGATTGCCGAAAATCACTCGCCCACCTGACCGACGCTCACAATTGCCAAAGCCACCAATCGTCTGCCCGCTCGCCGCCAATCGCCCACACAATTGCCGCAGCGGCAGCCAATCAACAGTCGGCCTTGCCACAGCCACCAATGACCCGCCAAATCACCACTGACAATCTGCTCACAGCTGCAACCAATCACCCGTCACCCCTCAGCACTATCCGTGTATAAGACGACCCCCAATTTTTAACATTATTTTTAAATAATAATAAAAAATCATTGTCTTATACACGGAAAACTATGGTGATTCTGTTCTGGGGGGCAGCTGATCTGAATTGTCCACTTTCAGCATAACATTAGTTTTATTTTGGCAGCCATCAAAGAAAATGAAGTCAATTTCACCCCTCTGACAAGAGATAATTAAATTTGTGATCCAGGGATTTAATCACTTTTTCTTGGGCTCTTGACTTTATTGCGATCATCTGCAAGTCTCTCGTCTTCTTCAGTGATCAAACCAGCAGCGGTGATGGCAGCTGTCGCACACAGACCAACACCATATCCGATGCTCTGCGTAGCGACATTATGTGTTTCCAATCTGTTGCACTCCGTCTTGGTTTTCCTAATGTCCATTCATAACTTCTGTCATGTCCATCTTAGGGCATCAACAATTTGTTCTTCATTTTCACCAGCTGAGAAAACTATTTCATTTGATGGTATTGAAGCATCCTGCTTAGTTCTCTGCTTCTATTCAGCAAGGGTTCTTCTCTCGTCTTCCTGTCGCTTTTCGGAGTTGTCTGTTCCGCTCAAGCAGATCCGGCAAGCCAATCTGATGTGGTCCAAGAAAACCAGTCTTCTCTGGCCTTCATTAAAACAAATTACACCTGCAATTGCGGATGCAACTATACGTACATTTTTTTCACAATTTAAAAAAAATAAGGTATCCTAAGGGGTCATCTCTTTCAATCCCTTGTGATGCAGGAATATGATGTAAGCGTTCTCTGCTCAGTCCCCTGCAGCGCTTGTGCATTGGGAATAAGGCAAGGCTAAAACTCTCCACTTTGGGATTTGTGTGTGTGTGTGCGCGCACGCAAAAGATTCTTCGGCTGTATGAGCCCCTTCTGTATCTCCCCCCCCCCCAAGCAATCTTAAGTTTTTCAACCCAAAGCCCAGGTTTGGTCAGAGGGGGTTAGGGTGTGGTTCAAGCGCAGTGACGGTTGTGTTTGTGTGTCCGGCAGATAACGCAATACCTATCAAGTCCTGGTTCAGCGATCCCAGTGACACGGCACTTCTCAACTTGCTCCCCATGCTCGATGCCTTGAGGTAAAGCTCTGGGGTGGAGCTGGGAGGTGAAAAGGGAACGGGGATTCTGTGAGTTGTTCTAGAAGAGCCCTGCGTCTGTGTTTTTCATAAGAACATAGGAACAGCCTGCTGGATCTGTTCAGCATTCTGTTCTCTCAGTGCCCAACCAGATGCCCCAAGGGGAAACCAGAGAGCAGGATCCGAGCGCAAGAGCCCTTTCCCTTCCTGCGGTTTCCAGTAACTGGCATTCAGAAGCATTGCTGCCTCTGACTGTGAAGGGAGAACATAGTCATCCTGGCTAGCAGCCATCGGTAGCCCTTCTCTGCTTTTAAAGCCATTCAAGCTAGTGGCCATTGCTGCTTCCTGTGGCTGGGAGTTCCACAATTGCATTTTTCTGGACCGTTTCCAATTCTACAACGGCGCTTTTGACCCAAATTTGGTGTTCTAGATGCGGTCTCCTCCCCTCTTGCGCAGGCTGTTGAGTCTGCTTGTCGCTTTGCGCGAGTGCAATATTTATTGCCCTAGAACTGGTTGACGTGCGGGACCAAATCCAATGGAAGAAAATAATAATAATAATAAGTTATTTATATCCCACCCTCCCCAGCCGAAGCCAGGCTCAGAGCGGCTCACAACAATAAAAGTAACACAGCATTCTAAAATCAAGTCAAAATCAAATTAATGGCAACCATTGGGCTAGAGGTCTGCGAGGATTACCAAAGGAGGGGGTCAGACTGTGCCTTGGCAGGTCTTGCGTGGCTCTTACTCTGTCTCTCCCCCGCTTCCTCCTCCAGGTTCACAGCTGACGTGCGGTCGGTGCTGAGCCGAAACCTGCACCAGCATCGCCTTTGGTGACGGTGGCTCCTCCTTTCTTCAGGGCTTGGCCCGCGACCTCTGCCTTATCCCGCCATCGTGACCCCCCCGCCTTGGTCGCTTGGACTCTGGCGAACGTGTCCGGACTCAGCCAACCAGGAGGGGAGGAGCTGGGAGTGAGCCGGCCGGCGCCCCGCCCGCCTCTCCCTGCGCCAGCCAGCTGCGCCGCTGACCATCGCCCCGCCCGCTTGCCGGGGGACTGGCCAGGACTTTGCAGGGCAGCAAGCGGGGCTGGCGCCATTGGCACGATGGCACCAATTGCTTGGGGGGGGCAGATGTACAAGAAAGGGGGTGAAACAAGCCAGCCGCACGGAGGAGTGTGACGGACACTTTGAGACGAGGCTGCGTTTTCTCATTTTAAAGACCGAGCTCCCTGTACAAAGATCTTATTTTCCTTCGTTTTCATTTCTTCTCCCTCCCCTTACGCTCTTGATAAAGAGAGTAGCCCTTTCATCTAAGGCCATCTATTTTTTAGATGATTGACAGGCCTGGCTTAATTTCTCCACCCCCCATCTCAAAGTCTTGTCCCCTTTTTTTGTGGAAGTAGGAGTGTCTTCCCTCCCCCCTTTTTTCTCCTCCATTGGAATTGTGTTGAGGAGGCCACTCCTTCCAATCTGCCCCTTGTTTTATTTTCTTTTTGACTTTTTTTGGGGGGGCGGGGAGGGATCGAATGATGAGATATTATAGCCTTGAACTGAGGTGGAAAAAAAACAACAACCCAACAACCCTAAATGATTTTCAGGAGTTCTTATTGCCAATGGGGGGGGGGGGGCCGGAGAAGATCACAATGGTTGAGTGGCTGGCTGGTTTTGCCATACAACTGGTTTTGAGATCTTAATTCATCTCCCTTCCATATTCAGTCCTGTACATTGCTAGGGGTTTCACAGGGGGAGTGTTGTCTGCGTAGGGGTAGAGCAGGGTTCACTGTTATTTATAGTTGGGAGCTGGTAAGATAGATCAGTGAGGGAAATACCGTCTTTTTCACTCTGTAAGACGAACCAGACCACGAGACACACCTAGTTTTTGGAGGAGGAAAACAAGGGAAAAAAAATCTGAATCTCAGAAGCCAGAACAGCAAGAGGAATCTCTGCACAGTGAAAGCAGCAAATCTCTCTTGCTGTTCTGGCTTCTGGGATAGCTGCGCAGCCTGCATTCGCTCCATAAGACGCATACACATTTCCCTTAATGTTTAGGAGGGAAAAAGTGAGTCTTATAGAGCAAAAAATACGGTAGTTACGAGGAAGGTGGGCTTGTGGGGGGCAGAGAATAGATTCCTCTCTTTGCAGTAATGTCCTTTAAAAGCCTCTTGTCCTCAGTCTCGTGGGCCAGGGTGGTACATTCCAGGGCTCTGCAACGTTTGAGGAAGGGAGAGAGATAGTTTCCTACCCGTCTAATTACACTAGCAGAGCGAAGGATGTTACCTTTCCTTCCTAGGAAATGAAGTTGTTGGCAGAAAAGGCTCAAGAGTAACATACTTGCTTTTAAACTAGGCTTGAGTTTTTCATCCAAGGCCCAGACCGGACATGGGAACTCTAAATAGAACTGTCAAAATGCTTGCCCCACTGTGTAGCTAGAAAATGAGGCTTCCAGCTAAATCATCTTTGCAGGGATGTTTGCCCAGAGTGCCTATATCTCTTCCTTCAGTTCCTCACCTTTCAGCAACTTTTTATCCCTGGGGCTTGGAGTAGATGCAGTGAAATGGTACAGATAGTTACCAAGCACCTTTGTGAAGAGTTCAGAGGGAAGGGAGAAGCAAGCCCAGGAGTGAATGGCTACACTGCCGGAGGCGAATCCTTGAAGGAACGCAGACAGCCACTGTCCTAAACAAACGGAAGTGGAGCCTGCTGCAGATGGGGTCTGTCAAGCCACCATCTCCCGTGTTGCTGTTAATTGTGATATCCCCTGGTGCCTGGGTAACCAGTCCGCCTGTGCCCACCCTCCTCGGTAGGCAAGCTTGCTCTTTCTCTCCTGCGCGCTGGAAATGCAGGCTGCACCTTGCAGAGAAATGGTTCCTTTTAACTAGTTTCTCTTCCTCCTCTTCTCCGCTTCAGCTTTTCTTCGCACCTCCCTCTGCTAGGAAGTGGCACAGATAGTGAAGGGGAGGAGAAAGGTAGAAACCACCTTCTTAGGAAGAAAGCCAGCCAGCCTTTGAGTGGGGTTTTTGGGGGGGACTTTCTCAGGAGGTGGGGAGGTTTGATTTAATTGCTTGCATTTCCATATGCATTTCCTGAAGGAGCGTCTCCACCCCCATCGTTCAGCCGGACACTGAGGTCCAGCTCTGAGGGCCTTCTGGCCGTTCCCTCATTGCGAGAAGTGAGGTTGCAGGGAACCAGGCAGAGGGCCTTCTCGGTGGTGGTGCCCGCCCTTTGGAACGCCCTCCCTTCAGATGTGAAGGAAATAAGCAGCTATCTTCTCTTTAAAAGACATCTGAAGGGAAGTTTTTAATATTTAATGCTGTATTGTTTTTAACACTCGATTGGAAACCGCCCAGAGTGGCTGGGGAAACTCAGCCAGATAGGCGGGGTATAAATAATAAATTATTATTATTATATGATTCCCTGGGCCGCTTCAAAAGCTTGGCTGGGGGCTGGTTCCCCACCAGCCAGTATCCAAACGGGGGTGGAGAAGTTTCCTCCCCAAATATAGGCAAAGCATCCTCTTCCCCTCCCCCCCCTATTCTGTTTTTGTGCCTGAGCTAATCTGCCCCCTGCTGGATCCCGGTTGATCCTCCTGCCCCTGAGAAAAGCTATTTATTGGCACTGCAAAGCTCCCCTTTGGGGAGAGGGGGGAGGGAGGCAGGCAAGGCCCTATTCTGGCAGGGACCCAGGCGTCCGGCCAGAGCAACAGGGAAGCTGCCCTCTCCCCTCCCCTCCTCCTATTGGCCACCCTTCACGTGACTGCCTCCCCCGCCTGCCGCAACTGTTTTCCGGGGCGGCGGGTACACGTGGCAATTCCTCTCCGCTGACGTCAGTCACATGACGAGTCGCTTCGCCGCCGTCGCCTCCCGATCCTTCCGCACCTCCTTTTTTAAAATAAAAACAAAATCCTCCGGTTTTACATCGCTGGCTTGGGCTGCCCGAGCCTTCGGCCGCTCCGCTTCCCACCCCCCTCGACGCGCCCCCTTCCTCGGAGAGAGAGGAGAAGCGGCGCCCCCCGCGGACTACTTTGTTTTGGTGTCAACACGGCACGCCAGCTGCGCGGCGCTTGCGCCGGCCGCGTTCGTGAATCCCATTTGACGTAACGCTTGGACGCCGCACCGGGGGCCGCGAGGGAGGTTCGCCGACGGGGCCGGCCCCTGGGCGGCGACGGGGACTCCCAACCGGGCGGCTGCGGGGCAGGGAAAGGCCGGCGGGGCTTGAAGCGCCCGCCGCCTTCCGCTACGCCGCCAGCGCGAGTTGTCCCCTCTCTGCCGCAAACTGCGCCACTTGCGTGAAAATGGCGCCCTCACAGCCACGCGACTAGCGCAGGGCGGGCTGTGACGGCGCCCCCTCCGCGGGAAAGCGGAGGCCGCACAGCTTCCCTCAGTGGCGGCGGCGGCGGCTTCTCCTCCTCCTCCCCCTCCCCCCACCTTCTAACGGACGCTCGCGCGAGGAGCGCAGCCGCCAACGGCTTTCCGTATTCTCGCTCTCCGCTTGCGCCGCCGGCGCGACGCGGCGCCGCCTCCGAGGGCCGCGCCTACGCCTCCGGCGCAGCGGTTGGCGGAAGCCAGGCTCGCCCCGCCCCGCGTATCCCAGCGCGAGAGCGAGCGAGAGAGGGGGGCGGCGGAGGCGTCTCCCCGCGCGCCTGCGCGAGAGGGCGCGAGTGTCTGTGTGTGGCGCGGCCCCGTCAGCTGGTCCGTCTCCGTCGCCTCCTCGCCCGGCCGCCTCAGCCGCCATGAAGTTCGTCTACAAGGAGGAGCACCCGTTCGAGAAGCGCCGCTCGGAGGGCGAGAAGATCCGGAAGAAGTACCCGGACCGAGTCCCGGTGAGTCCGAGAGGAGCGCGCGAGGAGGAGGGAAGAGGAAAAAAGAGGGGGAGCGAGGACCCCCCCCAACCCCGGCACAACGCCCCTTCCCGTATCCCTCCGCCCCAGAGAGATAATAATAATAATAATAATTTATTCTTTATACCCCGCCCATCTGGCTGGGTTTCCTCAGCCACTCCAACAAAACCCTAAAATACAACAACCTATTAAGCATTAAAAGCTTCCCTAAACTGGCCTGCCTTCAGATGTCTCCTAAAAGTCAGGTAGTTGTTTGTTTCCTTGACATCTGGTGGGAGGGAGTTCCACAGGGCAGGTGCCACCACCGAGAAGGCCCTGTGCCTGGTTCCCTGTAGCTTGGCTTCTCGCAGGGAGGAAGACCCTCGGAGAGAGACCCCCTTCCTCGCTTTAACGCCCCCTCCTCCCACCTTCCTCCCCCCTCTGATCCAAAAGGGGATTTCCGACCCCGCAAAAGCCTCCCTTTTGCTTCCCTTTTTTTGGCGCCGCCCTCCAGTGTCTTACAAAGCGCTCCGGGCGGCTTACAAAACAAAGGGCGGCGGACAGCGATCACTGGAATATGTGATCCTCACCCTCCACCGGCTGGAGAGGGGGGGGGAACGGACCCCCAAAGTCCTGTTTCCTTCCCCCCCCCCCACACCAGCTGCTGCTTTTGTTGTTTTTTTGTGCTGCCCCCATAGTGCATTAAACTTCCCCGGGCGGCTTACAAAAAAAATAGGAATAATAATATATGCACCGTTCATTAAAGGCTTCCAGGGCAAAGAGAAGCTCCAGGGAGGGGAAACCCCCGCCCCTTGTTTTGTTCACGCAGGCGCCCCTCCCCACTTTGCAAAACAAGGACAGCTTTAAAATATGTAAAGATCCTTTGGGAGGAAGGGCGGGATTTCGAGATAAGTCCTGCAGGCTGGAGAGAGGAGCAAAGGGAGCAAAAGCACGACTTCCGCGCCTCCCTCAAAGTTTACTTGTGAGCAGACAAACAACAAGCGGAAGTGATCTCCTTGGTGCCGAGGGAGGGTAGTATTGGTGGGGAAGGGGGTGGCTTCTTCTCTGGAGTAAACAGGGATTGGGTTACCCTTGAAAATACGGAAAGGGACTTGGGGCACGTTGAAGGCCAGCGCCGTTTGTCACAGGAGGGAAAGGGTCCTGGAAGCGGACGCCCACCTGGTACCTTCCAGATGTTGGGCTGTGGCTCCTGTTAGGCAGGCACCACGTTGGCAAAATGTGCTCACCTTGCCCTGTTGTTCTGGCTGCAGCAGCCTAACACGGCTACCCCGAGAAATTGGGACTTCCTTTTTAAACAGGCTTGTGGGTTTGCCCATGGATTCCCACTACTGTGAGCTGTGACTCCCAGGTAACTGTAGCCGTGCGGTTCTGGTACACCCAGCAGGCCCCACTTCTTGAAAAGAGTGCCTTTGCCTGCAGGCTTAAGATTTGCTCCCAAAGAGGACAGTCCCACTCGAGTTTGTGGGATTTAGGCTGGAGTAAATGTGCTCGCAGGGATGCGGGTGGCGCTGTGGGTTAAACCACAGAGCCTAGGACTTGCCGATCAGAAGGTCGGCGGTTCGAATCCCCGCCACGGGGTGAGCTCCTGTTTCTCGGTCCCTGCTCCTGCCAACCTAGCAGTTCAAAAGCACGCCAAAGTGCAAGTAGATAAAGAGGTACCACTCTGACGGGGAGGTAAACGGCTTTTCCGTGTGCTGCTCTGGTTCGCCAAAAGCGGCTTAGTCCTGCTGGCCACATGACCCGGAAGCTGTACGCCGGCTCCCTCGGCCAATAAAGCGAGATGAGCGCCGCAACCCCAGAGTCGGCCGCGACTGGACCTAATGGTCAGGGGTCCCTTTACCTTTAAATGTGCTCGCAGAATCCTTTTTCATACGCCACTTTTGCCAGACGTATGAAGCGTTGCCCTATGTACATGTTTTATGCGTACAGAGAACAGCCATGGGGAACAGTGGCAATAACACTGTGGCCAGAGAACGGGAGCTTTCCTTTCCTCCTCATTTTGATTTATGGCCTGCCCTAAATTCAGGAGACTTGAGACAGGTTGTATACTTCCTTTTTGCAGCTCTCTCCTTTATAATCGCCACCAATACGCTCTACAGTTGCATTCGGGAACTGGAGGCAGAAGTGGGTCTTGAAGGAAGTGAGAGAGAGGGCATCGCAGATGAATTTTGGGAGGCGGTGCTTTCCTTTGTGGTGTCATCCCTCTCCCCCCCCTTTCTTCTGGGTGGTTGTGGTAGAAAACAGCCTTGCCACACAGTCAGATTGGCCTGCTCTGAGGCCCTTATCGCTTTGCCTGATGGTTTTGCAGAAATGAAAGCAGAGCTCCCCCCCCCCCCCGACGCACGATGCCTGAGAATCTCTTCCTCTCCATTTTGCAACCCTGTAACGGCACAGGAACCTTTCCAGGGGAACAAAATGGAACGTCCTGATTACCTAATGTGGGCCAAGATGATGTAGTGGTTAGCTCAGGGGTCAGCAAACTTTTTCAGCAGAGGCCCACTGTCCCTCAGACCATGTGGTGGGCCGGACTATATTTTTTTTAGGTGGTGGTGGGGGAAATGAACTAATTCCTATGCCGCACAAATAATGCATCAGAGATGCATTTTAAATAAAATGACACATTCTACTCATGTAAAAACACCAGACAGGCCCTGCAAATAACCCAGGGATGCATTTTAAATAAAAACACACATTCTACTCACGTCGAAACACCAGGCAGGCCCTACAAATAACCCAGGGATGCATTTTAAATAAAAGCACACATTCTACTCATGTAAAAACACGCTGATTCCCGGACCGTCTGCCGGCCAGATTCAGAAGGCAATTGGCTGGATCCGGCCCCCGGGCCTTAGTTTGGTGACCCCTTGGTTAGAGCGTTGGACTAGGACATGGGAGACCAGGGTTCAAATCCCCACTCAGCCATTAAGCTCCCAGGGTGATCTTGAGCCAGGCACTCTCCCTACCTCACAGGGTCGTTGTGGCACCAACCTCAAGCTCCTCAGAGAAAAGGGTTGGATACCAAAGTAATGAGTATATAATGTGAGGGAGGGAGAAGCTAGAGGCCTTATTCCAGGCCCATCTTTTTCTAATGGGGGACCCTTAACATAGATCAGAGTGATGCTTCCCCTGCTTGCTGACTGCTCTCCCCAAGCCATTGCTGTCTGGGACATATCTATCTTGACTCTGCTGTTAATAAAAATAATATTTATATCCTCCCTCCCCAGCGGAAGCCGGGCTCAGAGCGGCTAACATGTTATCCCCATGTTGCCAATGTTGATTATCCCACACAGCCTTTGCCAACCTAGTGCCCCTCCAGATGCTTTGGAGTGCAACTCCCACCAGAGGCTGATGGCACCTGTAGTCCAAAACAAACCTGGAGGGCTCCCGGTTGACGGAAGGTTTCCACGTGGCTTCTGGTATCTGAGTACTTGAACTCGTCCCCGACTAACATAGAAAACAAAACCAGCCTTACAAGCAAACGTGCAGTTGGAGCAACCTTAGGGCCTCATATGCAGGTTATGGAGGCTCTGGACTCTTTCCCAGGCTTCCTCGGCTGTCTTGCATGAAGGTTTTGACAAACGGAAAGCTTTTTGATTCCCCCACCCCGAAAAAGGTGGGTGATCTGTCAGACTTGGAATGAAGGATTCCACCTTCTCCTGGCCAAGGATCTCATCTTCTTATGAGCTGCCTGGCTGACAAGGATTTATTCAGCAGGTGGTGATGCTTCCCTTCCCTGCCGCTGCCCCAGCCTGGGGATGCATGATGGGGAGAGAAACACCTGTTTAATTTCTGCCTGTCTGTTATTTGTTAAAAGCACAGGAGCTCGGCTACTGAAAGGAAAACTTGGCAATCTTTCGCAGAAGGCAGAAGGCTGCCTTAGCAGGTTGCTTGGGAGGAGGAGCGCTGGGACTGCCGTCCTGAGAAGTCCTAAAAATCTCTGGTGACATTTAATCATCTCAGGGAGCCTCTTGCCTTCCCCTGTGTGCAAATGTTTAACTTTTCTTTCTTTCTTTCTCTTCTGAGAATAGTTGTGAATGAGGCTCTCGGTTTGTTTGCTTTCCTTGCAACCTTTACACTTAGCCAAGCAGAGGAAATTCCTGGGCAGGATTCAGGACATATAAAAGGAAGTTAAACTTTGCAGCTCACCAACTTGAATGGCTTTAAAAGAGGATTAGGCAAATTCATGGCACAGGAGAGGGCTGTTGACAGCTACTAGTTATGATGGCTATGCGTTACTTATACTGTTGGAGACAGGCAGCAGTGCTTCCGAATGCCAGCTGCTGGAAACCACAGGAGGGGAGAGGGCTCTTGTGTTCGAATCCTGCTTCCAGGTTTACCACAGTGAGAACAGGATCCTGGACTGAATGGGTCATTGGCCTGATCCAGCGGGCTCTTCCATACTAAATCTGACCTCTGCTTTGGACCGGTGTTCTGGGGCTCTGTCCTTCTGAAACAGTCCCCCATCTTCTCAAGGCCTCCCATGATTCATGCTGTCTCAGCCCTGCTGTGACCGGCTTTCCAGCTTCCCACTGTCACCAGCAAAAGCTTCTCTCGGCAGGCAGGCCGGCCGGCCGGCCTCGCCTCTTCCTCGAATAACTCGTCCGGTTGCTCAACCGTTCCTGTAATTAGGAAATGTTTTGGTGCTCCTGCGTGAACTCTTCCTCTCTGCCCTTCGCTGACCCAACCTCTGTTTCTCTCCCCACTTTGCAGGTCATTGTGGAAAAGGCGCCCAAGGCCCGGATAGGAGACCTGGACAAGAAGAAATACCTTGTCCCGTCAGACCTCACAGGTACGCGCCCAGTTGGAGGGCCCAGGGCCCAGCCTGAGGATTGGGGCAGCTGGCTGTAGGAGGGGGTAGGGGGTCATCTCCTTCTAAGGGGAGGGGGCAAGATGTCCGCACATCGGAGGCTCAAGTGAAGTGCTGGATGAAGCTGTCTGGGCAAGCCCCATTGATTTTGGAGACCTAGGTTTGTGGCGCCTGATGAAACGGGTGTATCTCGTTGGCATGTCAAGATCTCGCCTCAATCTCTGTCGTTTTATTCTGCTCCTTCAGCTAACAGATCCATTCTCCCCCTTTCTCTCCCCCAGTTGGGCAGTTCTACTTCCTCATCCGAAAAAGAATCCACCTCCGAGCAGAGGACGCCCTCTTCTTCTTCGTCAACAATGTCATCCCCCCAACCAGCGCCACCATGGGGCAGCTCTACCAGGTGGGTGTGCCTTATGTCTGCTGCACAGGTTTTTGTTGTTGTTTTTTTAAGGAAATGTGCATCGCTTGAGAAGTGACACTCTGCAACAGTCTTTGAAAAGTTCAATTAATGGGTAACAAACAGGTTGGAAAAGAACAACACAACCTAGGGGAATTAAAAGAGAGGGGTTGGACCAACTGCAGCATTCAGAAGGGAAAAGGTGGGGGAAAGCCATTGCCACACCACCCCTGCCGAAACCAAAGCGTGGAGCAAATTTGTATTACCATGTGTGGGAGTGGAGAGGCAGCGGTGAATTAGGGTTGAATTACCTGCTGGCGACCTTTAGTCCACTGAGCCTGGTATCTGTTTCTTATATGGACTACAACTCCCATCAGTCCCGGACTGGACTGGTGGGAGTTGTTGTTATATTCTTCTCCACCCATCATGAAAGCAACTGCAGACCAAAGAAGAGGGTGGGTCATTAAAACTGGTATTCAATGCCAGTCTTCTTGTGAGTAGACCCATTAAATGTTATGGGCATATTAATTAAAGCCCATTCAATTCAATTCAATTCACTGCTAACATTGAACACCACCCTGCACCTGAGCTGTCAAAGGCCAGGGCAAAGGGGTGTTTTCAGCATGTGTTGCAAGCTGCACAGTGAAGGTGCCTGGCACATCTCTCTGGGGAGGGAGTTCCCCTCCTCTGGAGCTGCCACAGACCAGGCTTCCTCCTGGGCCGCCACCCCCTGAACTTCTCAGGGCAGTGGAACTACCAAATGCTTCGGAAGTAAATAATAATAATAATAATAATAATAATAATAATAATAATAATAATAATAAAATTTATATCCCGCCCATCTTGCTGGGTTCCCCCAGCCACTCTGGGCGGCTTACAACATATATAAAAACACAGCAAAGCATCAAGCGTTAAAAAATGAAATATCCTATATGAGCAACAAATAGAAACCAATAATAACAGCATAGTAAAGGTAAAGGGACCCCTGACCATTAGGTCCAGTCGTGGCCGACTCTGGGGTTGCGGTGCTCATCTTGTTTTACTGGCCGAGGGAGCCGGCGTACAGCTTCCGTGTCATGTGGCCAGCATGGCTAAGCCGCTTCTGGCGAATCAGAGCAGCGCATGGAAATGCCGTTTACCTTCCCGCCGGAGTGGTACCTATTTATCTACTTGCACTTTGACGTGCTTTCAAACTGTTAGGTTGGCAGGAGCAGGGACCGAGCAACGGGAGCTCACCCCATCGCGGGGATTTGACCCGCTGACCTTCATGATCAGCAAGCCCTAGGCTCTGTGGTTTAACCCACAGCGCCACCCACATCCCAATAACAACATAATAACAACAACAATAAGGTGATAGAGACACCATGTGGTGCATTCTCACCAGCAACATCAAGAATGTAGTTTAGTCTGGAACTTGTGACTTGAGATTGTATTATAGGAGGGTAGACTTGACTCTTGTCTTGTGCTGGAACCGCAGTTTCCACCAACTGGAACTGGATGCAGAAGTCATACACTTAGAATTAAATATAATGGTGTTTCTTTGTAACTGCTGAAAGAGTACCAGGAGGAGGACAATGCAAAGTAGAGGGCTCTGGCTGGTCTACTCTGAACGGGCAGAAAGGCTTCGGATTTGAACCTTGGCACCCTTGTCCCTGGGCTCTGCCTGTTTATAGCCCTGCCCAAATTATGCCTTGACTCCAGTCTTTTCTCTTCCGCCCCCCTTTCCAGGAACATCACGAGGAGGACTTCTTCCTGTACATTGCCTACAGCGATGAGAGCGTCTATGGCAGCATGTAGGGCGTGCCTCCACCTGCTGCCACCAGGGGGCGTGTGCTCCTGAAGGGACCTGCACTTTTTGTTGTTGTTTGTTGTTGATTTTATGTTAAAGAGCCTTTTTGTCCCAGGGAAGGGGAGGGTCTTTCTTTCTTTCTTTCTTTCTTTCTTTCTTTCTTTCTTTCTTTCCTTCCTTCCTTCTCTCCCATCCTTTAAACCTCCTTCCCTTATGCCTAATCACACTTCTTCCTCCCGTTTCCCTCCCCTCGCTCTGGGCTTTCTTTGAGGTGGTTGTGGCTAAAATAAAATACCTCTTTTTCTTTTGGTGGTTCCCGCCCCCTTATCTCCCTCCCATATACCATTTCCCCCCTTTCTCTCTCTCTTCCCCACCCCCATTTTTTTTAAGGGGTAAGAGGCCTCAAATACTGAACAGGAAAAAAAAATCCTCCCCCATTTCAGTCTTGCATCTTCACTACCGCGCCCTGAGTTTGCTCCTATCAGGGCTGTGCTCTGCCTGGCAGTTTCTGTAACCAGAGGGGATGGGGAATGCTAATTAAAAATATATATATAAAGAGAAATGTTGAGCCTCTAGAGATTTTCTGCGTGGTTGTACCGATTGAGGAAAAGTTATCGGCGTCCTAGTGTTAATCGGGAATTTCGGAATTTAAAATTGCAAATACTTGGGGGAGTGAACTTGTAGCAGGGGGGTTAAGCTGTTGACAGGGGTTTGGGGTCTGGTTGCAAAGTGGTTTGCCAAATGAATGGGTGATGGGGGAGGGCAGTGATCTTGGCTACAGTGGTGCCTCGCAAGACGAAAAGAATCCCTGAGCGGATTAGCGCTATTAGCGGGCTTAGGCTTAGCGGATCAGCTGATAAGCGGCTTAGCGGATCAGCTGATAAGCGGCTTACCAGCTTGGGAAAAAGGGGGGGAGGAAAAAAACCCCCGCAGGAACTCGCAAGACATTTTCGTCATGCGAAGCAAGCCCATAGGAAATTCGTTTTGCGAAGCACCTCCAAAACGGAAAACCCTTTCGTCTAGCGGGTTTTTTGTCTTGCGGGGCACCACTGTACTTTTAATAATAGAATTGTAGAGTTGGAAGGGACTGTGAGAGTCATCTAGTCCAACCCCCTGCAATGCTGGAATATTATGCCTGATGTGGTACTCGACCCTAGGATCAAGAGTCTCGTGTTGTACTGACTGAGCTATCCCAGAAATAGATCCAGTTACAGATAGGTAGCCGTGTTGGTCTGCCATAGTCAAAACAAAAAAAATTCCTTCCAGTAGCACCTTAAAGACCAACTAAGTTAGTTCTTGGTATGAGCTTTCGTGTGCACTTTCATATCTGAAGAAGTGTGCATGCACACGAAAGCTCATACCAAGAACTAACTTAGTTGGTCTTTAAGGTGCTACTGGAAGGAATTTTTTTTGTCCAGAAATAGATATTCTAGACTGGAATCCCAGGACCAGATCCTGAGTGCGTACATGGGCAGTTGCCACCTACTTGGAGGAAGAGGTGACTAGACTACAACTCTTGGGTGAGAAGTGACAGGCAAGACCCTCTTAGCAGAATAATGGAAGGTGGGTTGGTAAGCAGGGTTTTGGCCTCAAAAACTAGAGGGGTGGAAGAATACTCTGGCTCCAAATGAGAGCTATTCAAGGCTACAGATCAGCAGCAGAAAGATAACCTCATTAGCCTGGAGAGGCCTGCATTTTTGTGGATTCAAGGAGTACTTCACTCTCCCGCTGGGGAGATTTGATGCTCATTGCTCAAGGTGCAAAGCACATAATGGAGCTTTCCCCATCTCCCGAGATCCAAGATACATTTTCTGGACCTCTCAGCGGTGTAAATGCTTGAGTAAACGTCACACCATTTTACTAGATTAGACACGCCTGAGAAATTGCAGCACCATGTGAAGATATATAGCAGCCTGCCATTTCAAGATCAAGAAAGAAGGAATTGAATCTCAACTCAGTTTTTCCTGCGACCGGTTTGATCACTTGGCAAGAAGTGAATTCTTAGACCTTGGACCATACAGTTTCTACCCCTCTCTGTGCCTTATTACAGAGGTGGGCTTTTCCCATTTCAGCTCAGCCATTCTGCACACAGACCTTATTATATTGTTACAGTGGTACCTTGGTTTATGAACTTAATCTGTTCCAGGAGTCTGTTCCTAAACCAAAGTGTTCTTAAACCAAGGCGTGTTTTCCCATCGCAGCGGAGGACTCAATTTACAAATGGAACACACTCAACATGTTCTGCTTCCAAGGCAAAGTTCACAAACCAAAACACCTACTTCCGGGTTTGCCGCGTTCTTAATCCAAGTTGTCCATAAACCAAGCTGTTTTTAAACCAAGGTACCACTGTACATTCATATCTCACCTTCCCTCAAAGGACCTGAAGGTGGCAACACGTAGGTCTCACAACATGCCCAGTGAGGTAGGTTAAGGTGAGAGAGTGACTAGCCAGAGGTCGCTCAGTAGTGAGTGAACTTCATGGTTGTGTTTGGATTCGAACTCTGGTCTCCTATGTCCTAGTCCAACACACTAACTGTTAGGCCACACTGCCTCTCAAGCTGTTTGGCTTTACTTAATACTAGCTTCAGTTCCAGGACAGTTTTTTATTATTATAATTTTTATTTTTTACCAACAACCAAACCACAAACAGTGAACCCCCCAGACGGCTGATACATTGGGTATACATAATAATAACATATTCAAATCAACCATATGTACAATTTTATATACGTTAACACTCCTCCATCCACAAGATTTATTTAACTTTTAACATTTTAAATTGTACCAGTTCCAGGACAGTTGAAGGAGAGAAATAAACTAGTAACAGTTCAGGTGTGTAGGTTTTAAGGCCCAGCCCAGGGCGGGAGGGCAAAAGCAACCAGAAATCTTCCCTTTACCATTCAGATTTGACTATCTTATCTGCATCAGAGAAGCCTGCTGGATCAAGCCAGTGGCCCAACTATGTCCAGCATCCTGTTCTCACAGTGGCCAATCCCTGGTGTAATGGTTGTTGGATCAGGCCCTGGGGAACGACTGGTGATCTGGGTGGGTAGGTGGAGCAGCTTCTGCCTCTCTCAGCCTAGCCTACCTCACAGGGTCCTTGTGTGACGACTGAATGAGCTGTGTGTGCTTGAACCATGTGCTATATGTTGTTGACCTTGGAGGACGGGGGAAAGGTGATATGTCAATGTAACAAATAAAACAAATACAATGGTACCTTGGTTCTCCAATGCCTTGGTACTCAAACAACTTGGAACCCAAACACTGCAAACCCAGAAGCAAGTGTCCCGGTTTGCAATTTTTTTTCAGGAGTCGAACGTGTTCCGTTTTGAGTGTTACACTTCCAATTTGAGTGCCACACTTCTGTTTGGAGTGTTACGCTTAGCTCTGTCATGTTTTTGCTATTTATTTTATGTTTTTGTGGCTGTTTTTGTGTGTGTGTGACTGTGTGGAACCCAGTTCAGCTGCTGATTGATTGTGTGACTGCAGCACATTGTTTATTGCTTCTGTTTTATGGATCCATGGTCTCGTTAGATCGTAAAATACATGTTAAATTGCTGTTTTGGGGATTGTTATTCAAAGCCTGGAACGGATTAATCCGTTTTGCATTGCTTTCTATGGGAAAGCATGCCTTGGTTTTGGAACGGACTTCCAGAACGGATTTACAGTGGAACCAAGGTGAACTTGTTGTATTGTTTTTAACACTCAATTGGGAGCTGCCCAGAGTGGCTGGGGAAACTCAGCCAAATGGGCGGGGTATAAATAAAAATAAATCATCATCATCATCATCATCATCTCCCAGGGTCCTTTCCTACCCTAAAAGGGGGTGGGCATTGCGGACTGTCAATCAAGAACCCATTTGCTTTTGAACCCCAAAATAGGGCCATTTCCCATCCAATGGAGAAAGAGATGTTGTTGTTTAGTCATTTAGTTGTGTTCGACTCTTCGTGGCCCCCTGGACCAGAGCATGCCAGGCACTCCTGTCTTCCACTGCCTCCCGCAGTTTGGTCAAACTCATGCTGATAGCTTCGAGAACCACCATCTCGTCCATCTTTCCCAACATCAGGGTCTTTTCCAGGGAGTCTTCTCTTCTCATGAGGAGTCCAAAGTCTTGGAGCCTCAGCTTCAGGATCTGTCCTTCCAGTGAGCACTCAGGGCTGATTTCCTTCCGAATGGAGAGGTTGGATCTTCTTGCAGTCCATGGGACTCTCAAGAGTCTCCTCCAGCACCAGAATTCAAAAGCATCCATTCTTTGGCGATCAGCCTTCTTTATGGTCCAGCTCTCACTTCCATACATCACTACTGGGAAAACCAGAGCTTTAACTATACGGACCTTTGTTGGCAAGATGATGTCTCTGCTTTTTAAGATGCTGTCTAGGTTTCTCATCGCTTTTCTCCCAAGTAGCAGGCATCTTTTAATTTCGTGACCTCTGTCACCATCTGCAGTGATCATGGAGCCCAAGAAAGTAAAATCTCTCACTGTCTCCATATCTTCCCCTTCTATTTGCCAGGAAGTGATGGGCCCAGTGGCCACGATCTTAGCTTTTTGATATTGAGCTTCAGACCATATTTTGCGCTCTCCTCTTTCACCCTCATTAAGAGGTTCTTTAATTCCTCCTCACTTTCTGCCATCAAGGTTGTGTCATCTGCATATCTGAGGTTGTTGATATTTCTTCCGGCAGTCTTAATTCTGGCTTGGGATTCATCCAGCCCAGCCTTTCCCAGGATGAATTCTGCATATAAGTTAAGTAAGCAGGGAGACAATATATAGCCTGGTCGTACTCCTTTCCCAATTTGAACCAATCGTTTAAGGCCATACAGCTTTAACTATATGGACCTTTGTCGGCAAGGTGATGTCTCTACTTTTTAGGATGCTGTCTAGGTTTGCCATCATCGCCTTTCTCCCAAGAAGCAGGCGTCTTTTAATTTCGTGGCTGCTGTCACCATCTGCAGTGACCATGGAGCCCAAGAAAGTAAAATCTCTCACTGCCTCCATTTCTTCCCCTTCTATTTCCCAGGAGGTGATGGGCCCAGTGGCCACGATCTTCCTTTTTTTGATGTTGAGCTTCAGACCATATTTTGCGCTCTCCTCTTTCACCCTTATTAAAAGCTTCTTTAATTCCTCCTCACTTTCTGCCATCAATGGGGGAAAGAGACAGCCTGTCCATAAATAATTTCCCACATATTTCCCCATTTCCCTCCTTCTATCTAACCCCCTCTCCCCACCCTCCCCATCTCCTTTCCTAGGGCGTCCCTTCCCAGACCACATCTCCCAGCATGCCCCTCTCCTCTCCCTCCATTTTGGAGCCTGTGAGAGGAAGAGGCGGACCCCGCGCCTCTCCCTCCTCCTTCCCTCCCTCCTTCCCCGCGCGCTGCGCCTGCCGGGACTTGGAGTCCTCGGCGGGGGGACTCGGTCTCCCGAGATGCTCTGCGGCGGCGAGGGGCGGGGCCTGGCTGTGGGGCTCCTCCGGGAGGGAGGAGGGAGCGGCGGAGTCGGGCGGCACCGGCGGGCGAGGAGGGAGGAGGAGGAGGAGGAGGAGGGTCTCCCGGCGGCGGCGGCGGCGGCGGGTCTCTGGGAGGGTCTTCGCGGCTTGGGGGGCGCTGGCGGGTTCCCGAGCCCCGCGGCCGTCGCGGGCACCGGCGGGGCGGAGAGGCGGCCGGCTGGCTGGCTGGGCAGGGGGCCGGCTATGGCGGAGCCCAGCCCTGAAGGTAAAGGGGGCCTCGCAGACCCACACTTGGGGGGCGGCTAGGGCGGGGGGGGGGCGACGCCGCTGAGGCTGTGGGGTTTTTTGGGGCTTCTCCACCAGCTTCTGTGGGGGCGCCCCTCCCAAGGAAAAAAAATTTTTTTGGGTGGGGGGGGGAGAGGCTGCGGAGACCCCCAGTTGTGGGGCTGGGAGTGTGTGTGGGGGGGGGAGGAGGGCCGGCGACGCGGATTTCGGGGAGCCCCGCCGTGTGGGGGGCTGGAGTTGCGAGGGGGGCGAGTGGGTTTGTTGTGGGGGGGGGGAGAGGAAAAGTGGACGCCCCTCCCGGGAGAGGTTGGGGGGCTGGCGTTGGGTTGGTGTGGGGGGGGGGAGCTAAGGGGGCGGGAAGGAAGATGGGGGCAAAGTGGACGCCCCTCCTGGGAGGGAAAAGAGGCCGCGAGATTTGGGGGGGCTGTTCTGGAGTTGGGGGGGGGAGGGTGTGCGCTTGGGGGGGGGGAAAGAAGAGGCAAAGTGCGTCGGTGGAAAGGGGTCACCGGTTTTTTTGGGGGGGGCAGGTGGTGTCAGAGCAGAGAGAGCCTGGTCGGTGGGGAGGGGAGACTTAGGGGGGGAGGAGCAGAGAGGAAGAGAGTTTATGGGGGGCAGCAGCACCCCTTTTTTTCCTTGCTGGGGGGGGTTGGGTAAGATGGAGGCAGCGTCGTGGAGTGGGGGGGGGCTGTTGTGTTTGGGAGCGGCTAGGAAGAACCAGGTGAAAGGGGAGCGAGTTGGAAGTGTGGGGTGGGGGGGGAGAAAAAGAGGAGGGAGTCGGACCGGAGAGAAAACCGGAGTGGGGGGGGAGAGAGGAAGAAAGTTGGGAGGGGGAGGGGAGGCACGTGGAGGAGGGGCGGCGGGGGGGGGCTGTTGGGTGCGGGGGGGGGAGAGAGAGCAATGAGGAAATGAGGCTTCCTAAGGGGGGTGTCTGTTGGAGGGCATTAAGGAATTGGGGGGCGCTGGGGGTCTCAGATCAGGAAGGGGGGGAGACAAGCGTCCTGGGTGTGTGTGTGTCTGGGGGGGTGCGCTCCAGCTTCCCCCTTTCCGCTTCCCTGTAGAAATGGCGGGGTGTCTTGTCTGTCTAGGGCTGATCTTGGATTTTATGGGGGGGTAAGACACTTCCGTGTCTTGAGCGTATATTTTTTTTGGGGGGGTGAGGTGTAAACCTAAATATATTTTGGAGTGGAAATTTGGGGAAGGGTTCAAAGCTGGCAGGGTGGGGGGGCTGCACCGTAGCCTCTGAAGACTGTAGGGAACCCCCCCTCCCCAAAATAAGGGGTCCGGGAGGTTCTGTCAGGGCTTGCTGGCACCCCCTTGACTTGCCCAGGGTGGGGGAATCCCTGTGCCTTCATTCTGGGGGGAGAAAGTAGGATTTTTTTCCTGGCTTTGTGCTGGTCGGTGTGGAGTTGTTGCAAGTCCCCTTCCCGGACCCCCCTCAACTGACCCCCTTCCCGGTTCTTGTTTTCCAGATCCGCCTCCAAACCTCAAACCGGAGACACAGGTAAAAAAAACACAAAATACAAAAGCCTCTGTATTTGATGGTTGATCCCCCCCCCCCAAAAAAAACCCTACCTCAAACTTGGGATTTTTTTTTATGGGGCCCATTTGTTTCCGTGGGGTGACTCCGTTCTTTCGGGGGACCCCCCTTCTCTTCCTCCCCCTGCCTTTTTTATCCCTGCTCCCTTGGAGGAGGCCAAAAGTCTTTCCGAAAGGTTGCAACATCGGTTTTTTGCATGTGCTCGCCCCCCCCCCCTTAGCAAAAGAGAGAGAGCAAGCAAAGGATATTCTGTGGGTGACGGAAAAGGCTCTTTCCCCCCATCTCTCCCTCCCCTCCCCCCCATATTTAACCCTTTGCACTCTTCGCATGTCCTGGGAGAGACCTGACTTGCATTTCTAGCTGTGGGAGCCTGTGGTTTTTTTGGGGGGGACGGGACGGGAACAGGATGTTACCGCTCAGTTCTCTCTCTCCCCCTGCCTCTAGGAATAGCTCCCCTGTTTTTAATATCACCAGTTGTGGGGTATGTGTGATCCTACGGGGCTACGGTTGTGAAAGAGCCTAGAGATTTGTGGGTGGCCGGGGGGAAGGGGGGGCTACCTCTGTGTGCATTAACACCTCCCCTCCCCACTTCCTGCTTCTCTCCCCCAGTCTCACCAGCCTCCGGAGAAGCGAAGGCGAACTATTGAGGATTTCAACAAGTTCTGCAGTTTCGTCCTAGCCTACGCTGGCTACATCCCTTCCTCTAAGGAGGTTAGTTTGGGGGTTTTCCCCCCAGCGATAATCCTGCCCCCCCAACTCCCCTTTTATCCTACTGAACAAATATGCGTCCGCTCAGTTTCAAAGCATGCAGTTTAATATTTTTCTGGTGTGTGTGTCGGGGTACAGAGGTTGTCCTAGCACCTTCCCAGAAGCAGGCTCTGTGATCTGTTCTTAAATCCAAACCCGGCTCCGTGAAGTTCTAAAAAGGTGCATTTGGGATTGTTCCAAACCTTCGCTCCTAAGCCCTTGGCCTCCTCCTCTCTCGGCATTGTCTCCACGCAGTCTTGTTGCCAGAGCCCCTTGGAAGCTGTGGCAAATGCCCGCGGGAACTACGAGGCCCAGAATGCCCTGCGGCATGGCCATTTTGCTGGGAGGCCTGGGCGTGTTGCATGCTGGGAAGTGTAGGCTGCTGTTCTGGAAGCAAGGGGGCGGACATGTCCTGGCTTGTTATGCGGCACGGCTCGGGAGGCTTCCCAAAGTGCATGCTGGGAATTGTAGTTGCTCTTTCCTGCTAAGGACCTGCCCTTCCTGGGACTTCACTGAATCTGCTCACAAGGGCTTAGGGCTAAAGAAGGCTCCCGTCCATCTCCCCACACCAGGGATTTATTGAACTTCCATATCAGATGGGCCACCATACCTCTTGTTTTAGAAGTTAGGCATCGGCTTATGGGTGTTGCTTGAAAGGCTCAGTGGTTGCAAACACAAGACGTTTGCTGCTTCAGCTGTCAGGGTACTCTCTGCTCCCATTTTTTTAAATCCCTTTATACCAATTAGTCTCTCTAGGCAGAGTTTGTTCTAATACTCCGCGGGACACTTTTTTGCACAAGGGGAACAATTTTTTTGTGGTGCTGGGAATGTGGATTCTAACCGGGAGCTCTGCTGTCGCTTAAAAGGAAGTTGATAAAAGTACACATAATAAAGATGTACCCTCTCGCTATATAAAAGGGTCTAGTGACTTCTGTTTCAGTGTATCTGAAGTGTGCATACACATGAAAACTCATACCAGTAACAAACTTAGTTGGTCTCTAAGATGCTACTGGAAGGAAATTTTTTTTATAATAAAGATGAATATCGTTTATTTTCAACTTTCGTGCAACTTACTAAGGCTTACTTACTCACTTGCCTGTTTTTTTTGCAAGACACCCTTATTTTTCTTGTTCCCACTCTTTCGATTTCTCTCATTGCCACCTTCTTGTCTGTCTCTTTCTGTAGCTTTCCCTCCATTTTTTTCAGCCAGAAAATTTTCTAGGGCAAGAGGCTCCCAAACTTTTCTTTTCCCTGCAGACCACTGAGCAGCTTACTAATTTTTCTGCCGGCTGTAGCGCTCGTAATAGATTTTGTGTGATTTTTCAACCGTATTTTTATTGCTTCTTTCTGTTTCTCACGTACTGCATCTTAATGCGCTCTTTAGAATTCAAACTGCAATATATACATGTTATAAATAAAAGAAGCCATTAAGAAGAGAGTTAAAAATCAATATGAATATTTAAATGCGATGGACGTGGCACCTCCTGGCTTCAGCCCACAGCTCCACAAAACACTGCGGACCGTTGCTCTGGAGCGAGGGAAAGGATGCTCCCTTTATCCCGAGTTATAACATTGGTCCATCTCAGGGGTGGATCTGCTATAAAACTGATCAAGAGAGGGGCCCCAGAAGCGACTTTTGTCCACATTGCTTAAATGTTTCGCGTCTAGTAGACCCAGTCTGAGTTGCATGACTCAAATGGGTTAATTTTTTTGGTGCATCTATTTTCACATTTCCACATTTTTGTTCCATCTATTTCCAGGGACGTGGGTGGCTCTGTGGGTTAAAGCACAGAGCCTAGGACTTGCCGATCAGAAGGTCGGCGAATCAAATCCCCGCGACGGTGTGAGCTCCCGTTGCTCGGTCCCTGCTCCTGCCAACTTAGCAGTTCGAAAGCACGTCAAAGTGCAAGTAGATAAATAGGTACTGGTCCGGCGGGAAGGTAAATGGTGTTTCCATGCGCTGCTCTGGTTCGCCAGAAGCGGCTTAGTCCTGCTGGCCACATGACCCGGAAGCTG
The DNA here is from genome assembly GCF_964234715.1 of Podarcis melisellensis. Taxonomy (NCBI): domain Eukaryota; kingdom Metazoa; phylum Chordata; class Lepidosauria; order Squamata; family Lacertidae; genus Podarcis; species Podarcis melisellensis. The sequence continues at coordinate 3,782,226 of NC_138545.1, read as the reverse complement.
TACGCCGGCTCCCTCGGCCAATAAAGCGAGATGAGCGCCGCAACCCCAGAGTCGGCCACGACTGGACCTAATGGTCAGGGGTACCTTTACCTATTTCCACAATCCCAACGTTTGGCAGCCAGTAGCCCAGATGCTGTGAAGGTGTGCTGATCTGTTGTGGAGCAGCCCCACTGATGAAGCTAACAGTGGTTACCCAGACCCTGTTGCTGGTTGCAAAGGGGCCCCCATGGCAGTTCAAGATTGAGGGCCCCCAGAGTGTAGGTCACTGGTCAGTCGGGTTCAGTACTGTCTACACTGATGGCCAGCTGTGGCTCTCCAGGTTTTCAGGCAGGAAGACTCTCATAGACAGAGAGGGACCTTCTGCTTACAGAGCAAGTGGCCTACCCTGGGCTGTGGCCCCGCCCTGGATTTGATGGTTTGTATGCAGTGCTGGCTACGGAGATGTTTGGGAGGTGGGGAAACTTAGAACATCCCCTGCTTCCTAGGAAACCTGACGTTCTTTGGGTTGTGTCGTTTAAGATGCTCCTGCACAGGCTAGCACATAAGTTCCTTTTTATATTGTATGAAAAGCATTGTTCAGAATAATGGCTTGCATGACCCTCCGAGGAAGATAATAATGCAATAAAATTCAAAACCGTAGCCACTAATTGCACGTTTATTCGAAATCCAATCAAAGCTGTTTAGTTTAATTCATTCTGCAAAACAGATGAACTCGATCCATTGGACCATAGAATTGTAGAGCTGAGGGTTATCTAATCCAGCCCCCTTAAATGCAGCAATCTTTTGCCCATTGCAGGGCGCGAACCTACAGCCCGAAGTTCCTCACAGAACTCTAGCCCAATTGTTGGCATTAATCTGATTTGAAATGATTTTAGAATGTTGTATCATTTTACTGTTGTTAGCCGCTTCCTAAGCCTTGCTTCGGCTGGGGGGCGGGATATAAATAAATTATTATTATTATTATTATTATTATTATTATTATTACAGTGGTACCTCGCAAGACGAATGCCTCGTAAGACGAAAAACTCGCAAGACGAAAGAGTTTTTCGTTTTTTGAGTTGCTTCGCAAGACGAATTTCCCTATGGGCTTGCTTCGCAAGACGAAAACGTATTGCGAGTTTATTTCCTTTTTCTTAAAACCGTTAATACCCAGGGAATCCGTGCTTCGCAAGACGAAAAGACTCGCAGAACGAAAAAACTCGCACAACGAATTAATTTCGTCTTGCGAGGTACCACTGTAGTATTATTATTATTATTATTATTATTATTATTATTATTATTATTCTCATGTTCTACTGACTGAGCTATCCACAGGGACTACAAAGGAGCTATCAGCTGATATCAGCTTTTCAAAGCCTGTTAGTCATTATGCATTATCAAAGTCTTTCCTGCATTGCAGAGGGTAGGACTAAATGACTCTTGTGGTCTCTTCCAATTCTGCAATTCTATTTACACCACCTGCTACAACCCTTGCCTCTCAGGTCTCCCCCCAGGAACCCCACTGCCCCCTTGAATCCCACTCCTCTGGGAGGAAAGAGCAGAGGAGAGTCCTGGGCACCCGGGGAAAGTAGCCTGAGGAATTAATCCCTTGCCCTCTGCCCTCCCCAAACCCCACAGGAAAATGACTGGACGCCCTCTGGCTCGAACTCCCCCATCCGCCCCGAGAGCGTGGTGGACAGCGACGGCTGGGAGTCGACGCACTCGGACCTGCACACCATCGAGACCTTCGTCAAGAAGGCCAAGTCTTCGAAGAAGAAGGCGGCCTTCCGCCGCCTCAAGTCCGACAGCTCCCTGCTGGAGAAGATGAAGCTCAAGGACTCCCTGTTTGACTTGGACCCCGTCGGCAAGCAGCAGCAGCCGCCGCTGGCGGGGCCAAAGGGGCCCCTGGACAAGAAGAAGGACAAGCGGAATCGGAGGTCCGCCCTGGATGCGGGCGGAGGAGCCAAGCGGAACCGGGGCGGCGGTGGCGAGCCGGTGGGGGAGAAGCGCTCTCGCATCAAAAAGAGCAAGAAGCGGAAGTTGAAAAAGGCCGAGCGGAGCGAGAAGAAGCACAAGGCTTCCCTGAGCGAGACGGACTCTGAGGAGGAAGAGGGGGCGGCAGTGGCGCCTCGGCGGCCCGGAGGGGAGGAGGGTTCGGCCACGGCAGCCACGGCGCTGGTCTCTGTGCAGGCTCCACCGGAGCTGTTGGCCGCCAGCTTCCCCATTAAGCTTGAGGACACGGAAGGGAAAGGGGGGATCAGTACGGAGACCAGCCAGGATGGGGAAGGCAGCTCCAGCGAAGGCGAGATGAGGGTCATGGACGAGGACATCATGGTGGAATCAGGTGAGGAGGCGTCCCGGAAGGGACACGGGCAACGCAACTTAATGCACAGTGATACATGGGCGTAAAAGCAATAGGCGCATTATTAGTTGCGTTTATATCCCGACTTCCCCCCCCCCCAAGTTGCTCAAGGTTCATGGTTTGCCCCACCTCCTGTTAATCCCCACAACCCTGTGAGGTAGGTGAAGCTGAGATTTGAACCCTGATCTCCCAGGTCCTTTTCCAGCACGCTAACCTCTGCACAACGTATGTTGCCAGGTAATGCTTCCCCCTGCGTTTTTGGAAGTTTCGTCTGATTTTCAGCTGATTTTCACGTTTCCACCAAACTGTCCTCTGGAATCAATAGCCAGTGGCAGGCTTCTCCTCTGTCATCAAACACCTCCAGCTTACATTGTTGGTTTTTTTTAATTTTAAGTATTTGCTTTACATAAAAAGCCCCTTAAATTTTCAAAGGAGAGGGCTGCTTTGTTTTGTTTTTGTTTAACTGCATCATATCCGGCTCTTCTCCCCATCTCCGCACACATTTCCCCCCACCCAAAAAGTGGGGCCCAGAGTATAATAGTCCTTTTTTTTAATTTAGCGAAAGCTTTTTAAAAAGTCAAGCGAGGGTTGGAGCTGAATGTGCTTTGCTTCTCACATTCGTTGGAACGCCCACCGCCCCAGAGAGCCTTCCTGATTCCTCCGGGGTGTGTTGACCTCACAAAGCAGTGAGATCTCTGGGAGATTAAGAACAGAACAAATGACTGACCTGTGGGAGCTGTAGTTCAGCTACATCAGGGTGGACCTTGGTGGATCAGTTCAAGGTCCACCTCTTCCAGCATTTTTTGCCAGCGGGCTAGCAAGCAGTGACGTCGTTTGGGCTTTCTCCAGAATCCCCAGGGATACAACCCTGGCCTTGGTTTTGTTAAGCATCTCCGAGGTTCCGCCTCGCTGGGATGCTCATTATTTCGCGCCCCTGTCTTTTAATCTATTTTAAGCTGCTGCGAGGTGCCTTGGAATCTTTCCGAGGAAGAGGTGTTCAGGAATTTATTTATTTATTTTTAAAATAATATTTATTACCTTTAAACACTACAAAAGAGAAAAGAAAGAAAAAAGCAAATGAAAAAACAATACAATACAATATATAAACATTGCACAACACAACATAAACCAAACCAAACAAAAACAATTTAAAACTCAGATCATATCATTTCAATATCTTAACTTTCATTCACTTGTTTCAGGGACCTCCTCACACCTCCCTTTTTGTCTTCCACTTCTATTAATTGTTTCAGCAATTCCTTTCCATCTTCCTCTATTTTCTGTCATATAGTTATCTTAACATATTTTAATCTTATTTTCCCTTTAATACTCTAATAATCTAATTGTACTTAATTCCTTATAACATTTCTACTAAAGCCATGTAACTTCATTCCAACATTTTTCTAACTCATTAATTTACAATATTTCTATAAATAGTCTTTAAACTTTTTCCAACCTTCTTCCACTGTCTCTTTTCCCTGGTGTCGGAATCTGCCAGTCATTTCCACTAATTCCATATAGTCCATCAACCTGGGAGGTGTTCAGGAATTTAATGAACTACAGCTCCCGTCAGCCCTGACCAGCACAGCCTGCAGGCCGATGAGAGCTGTAGGTCAAAACATCTGGAGGGTACCAGCTTGGGAAAACTGCAGTGTGCAGTTGACCAGCGAGTCAGCAGGTCTCTGTGCATGCCCTTTCCTAACTGAGTGGGGTGAGTGGACTGATTTGGGCCAAAGTGAGCAGGGTGTTTCCCAGGCTCAGGTTCAGATCTTGCACATAGGTAATAAACGCGGTTGCTGTCTGTCCTGATCTGGGATTTCCCCATCCCTCATATTATAGCAAACATCTCTGACGCTTTCAGCTCTGTGAGGGTGGAGTGGGTACTTGCTATACACCTATCCTGACGTAGGCAGGCAATTTGTCTTCTATATTTATTTATCTTTTTGGTCATGGTTTTATTCCACTTCTAGGCAGGGTGTAAATGACACGAATCAGCATTTACCACCCGTTCAGCCTTTGATTCTCAGTTTTCATCACGCGCTGCCTGTTTATCCTCAAGCATATTATTATCGTTGTTGTCTTATGGACTAGAAACTTAAAAACAAAACTTGAGGTTCTCTCGGTGATACATTTCAAGCCAGAGAACCAAACGTGTGTTGTGCGATTGCGGGTGAGCGAAATTTCTGAAATTTGTTCCTCTGTTCCTCCAGGGGATGACTCTTGGGACCTCATCACTTGCTACTGCCAGAAGCCATTTGCGGGCCGCCCCATGATCGAGTGCAATCAGTGCGGCACCTGGATCCACCTCTCCTGCGCCAAGATCAAGAAGACCAACGTCCCCGACATCTTCTACTGTCAGAAGTGCAAGGAAGGTTCTCGCAAGCTGCTGCCGCTGCTGCCGCCCCCGGCGGTTCCCAGCGCAACCGTCGCTGTTGCGTCCAGGGGGGGTGGGGAGCCCTAGCTCAGGAGGGGGGAGTACAGGCGGCTCTGCGCTGGGCTTCCATCCCAGAGGGGCAGAAAAGACTGGACAGGGTCGGGAGCCTGCTCTGGACTGGTATGCAAAAGGAGCCTCAGTTCCTTGGAGGCGGAAGACGGAGGTGCTTGGGGTATTTGCGATGCTGGTAGTCCCAGCACCCGGGAGGCAGAGAGGCTGCCCCTCCAGGCAGATTCTGGCTGGCAATTGCAGGCCTCTCGCTTCAGACCCACTCCCGCTTTGGGGGTTGATCCTGGCCCACCTCCATGTTCTCTGCGAAGTAGAATGGCATTCGGAGGCTGACACCGGTGGGCCGGAATGATGAAACTGAAAACCAGGAAGGTTCCTGTTTTCACTTGCTGGGATGCACATAGCGTTGGGGGAGAGGCAGAGAGAGGGCACTAGGAAGTGGGGTAGAAGCATCTCTTCGTTTTTGTTTTAGCTCTTTCCCCCACCACCTATCCTCCCCTGCCCCAGTAAAGTTCACCTGTAAATAGACTGAATGCAAAAGGGTTTTTTTTCTGGCTTTGTTTATTTTCTCCCTCCCATCACACCCCCAGTTGGAAGACTCTTCTTTATTTTCTTTTTTAAAAAAATGTTCTCTGGCATTTGTTTAATGCCTCCAGATTCAAAGTTTCATTTCAACTGAGGGATACAGCCCAAGAAAGGAGGCTGGATAAAAAAATGACTTTTTATTTTTTAAGTAAACCTTTACAGGTTTTTTTTTTCCCTTTGGAGGGGGCCGGAGATTTTGGCCCCGTTGAAACTGAATAATATATATATATTTTAAATTCTGAGAGAGAGAATAGAAGGGTTTTGTTTACTCCCCCTCCCCAGTATTAACATCTCCCAGGGATTGTGAGGGGGTGAACTTTGTCAGGAAAACCCTTGCGATTTTGCTGGCTTCAAAATAAAAAGGGACAATTTATTTGTGTTTTCTGACTGCTCCCATTGAGCATAAGGATGAGGCAGAGGTTCCAGAGAGCGAGACAAGAGTTTGGGTTTAATGAAGAATGGCAAGCCCACTTATTTTTTTAAATAAAACATCAGAAACTCCCCATGCCAGGATTCCCAGTTCTCTCCTAACCCCTGTTCTGCTGCAAAACCTATATTTTACCTGCTCCCCATTTCAGGTTAGCTGTTCTGATCAGTGGGGGTTTCTGGCTGGGTTCCCCCCCCCTCCAGCTCCCACCCTTTTTCGTTATAATATTTGAAACTGTGTACATGGCAGAGTTTTTGAATGTAAATAAAAGATGTGAACCCTTTTGCGTTTGTACAGAAGGCTGTGGTCATCATTAATGTTCCTTCCTTATAAAACAAAGGCACTGCTTTGGGGAGGGGGGCAGATTGGTGTACAGTGGTGCCTCGCAAGACGAAATTAATTCGTTCTGCGAGTTTCTTCATCTTGCAGATTTTTCGTCTTGCGAAGCACAGGTGCACCCTGGTATTAACGGTTTTAAGAAAACGGAAACAAACTCGCAAGACGTTTCGTCTTGCGAAGCAAGCCCATAGGGAAAATCGTCTTGCGAAGCAACTCAAAAAACGAAAAACCCTTTCGTCTTGCGAGGTACCACTGTAGTTGGTCAATGCTCTGAATTGGGTTCAACCTTTCTGGTCCATCGGCCACATTTGATCTTGGCCAATGCTCCGAATGTCTTGTGCCATGGCCATGCGTACACACACGCACAACACACACATGTGGAGCCCTGCACACAGCATGCACTCACTTCTGTGCAATGGGCTGTGAATAATGGTGTACTGGCTTCCAGAGTGACCGTTCTAGATTTCCATGCCAGCACCTGCTTTGCATTCAAAAGGGCTCAGGCCCAATTTCTGGCAGATCCAGGTAGGTCTGGGCCTATGCCCTGTTTTGAAGCCCTGCAGATCCACTGCCAGTCTCTGTATAGACAGTCCTGAGTTAACTGCCTTGCGAAAGGCAGCTTTGCGTGTTCCTAAGTGCCCCTGCTTACGCAGGTGGCGCTGTGGGTTAAACCACAGAGCCTAGGACTTGCTGATCAGAAGGTCGGCGGTTCGAATCCCCGCGATGGGGTGAGCTCCCGTTGCTCGGTCCCTGCTCCTGCCAACCTAGCAGTTCAAAAGCATGTCAAAGTGCAAGTAGATAAGTAGGTACCGCTCCGGCGGGAAGGTAAATGGCGTTTCCGTGCGCTGCTCTGGTTCGCTAGAAGCGGCTTAGTCCTGCTGGCCACATGACCCGGAAGCTGTACGTCAGCTCCCTTGGCCAATAAAGCGAGATGAGTGCCGCAACCCCAGAGTCGGCCACGGCTAGACCTAATGGTCAGGGGTCCCTTTACCTTTAAGTGCCCCTGCAAAGCAGGCTTGGGTGGTCTTATCCATGGCAGGGGAATCCTCTCCTGGGAGAGGAGCAGAGAGTCTCTTATTGTTTCTCTGGCATTTAGCAGGAAGAAGAAGAGTTTGGATTTGATATCCCACTTTATCACTACCTGAAGAAGTCTCAAAGTGGCTCACATTCTCCTTTCCCTTCCTCCCCCTGTGAGGTGAGTGGGGCTGAGAGACTTCAGAGAAGTGTGACTGGCCCAAGGTCACCCAGCAGCTGCATGTGGAGGAGTGGGGAAGCAAACCTGGTTCCCCAGATTACAAGACTACTGCTCTTAACCACTACACCACACTGGCCATTGTTCCTTGTGCAAAAGAACTTTTGCAGGGTCTGATGTTTGTGTGGCTGTGTGGCCACGCATTGCTTGCTGAGCAGCTGGAGGTCAGGTCATAGCCTTGGCCTCTACTGGCTCCCAGGTCCCTTTTAATCCCAGCACCGCCTTCTCTCCCTTTCCCGATTCTTTTAAATACTAGGTCACCTCCCGGTCTCTGAAAGGAAAAGCCTCTGAGCATTTTTCAGCGCGGCTCCTGAGCATGTGCAGAGTTCCAGGCCCCTCCCCCTCCCCAGGGAGCCGTCAGTCCCGCGCTCACGTGACAGGAGGCTGTTCCTGCCGGAGGACAAAGACGGGGAATGTCTTTTTCCCTCCTTCCGCCCTCCCCTTCCGGGGCGTCAGGAACTTCCGCCTCCCCTCAGGCCCCGCGGCGTGTCGCGTCATTGCGTGGGCGCGAGGCTCACGTGACCGGGGGCTCCGAACGCGGCTCTCGCGCACGTGACCCCTGCCTCCCGCCGTTGGCCCAATCAAGGGCAGGGGCGGGGAGGGGGAGAAGGGACCGTCACGTGGCGCGGCGGCGACGCCGCCTTCCCCTCACGTCTGTTTATGCCTAGTGGGAGGAGGACGACGACGACGACGGGGGAGTGGAACGTGATGACGTAGAGGCGCGCCGGGAAACGCTGCCGCTGCGCGAGGGGAGTCTCGCGCCGCGCTCCCCGCCTGCCCTCGCTCCCCCCCCCGCCCCTCCGAACGTTCTCTCCCCGCCTCCTCCCACGTCGGCCGTTTTCTGCCCGTCTGGCGGCGCGCGGGAGCTGATTGGTGGGCGGGGCGGGCGGGCGCGCGGTTGCCATGGCGCTGGCGGCGGGCCCCGGGCCTGGCTGTGGCGGCGGCGGGGCGGCGGCGGGGGCAGCGATGCCGGGGGCGGCGGCGGGGGAGACGAAGGTGATTTACCACCTGGACGAGGAGGAGACGCCCTACCTGGTCAAGATCCCCGTCCCGGCCGAGCGCATCACCCTGGGCCACGTCAAGGCGGCCCTCGCCCGGCCGGGAGCCAAGTACTTCTTCAAGAGCATGGACCAGGACTTCGGGTACGAGACCCCGGAGAGAGAGAGAGAGAGAGAGGAGGGGTCCGCCGGCCTCCCCCCCCCGCGAAAGGAGAGAGAGAGAGACCTCGAGGGGAAGGGACCCAGGCGTCCGAGAGAGGGAGAGGCACCCCCTCAGCTCCCGGGGACCCAGGCGTCCGAGAGAGAGACCCTCAGCTCCTGGGGACCCAGGCGTCCGAGAGAGAGACCCTCATCTCCTGGGGACCCAGGCGTCCGAGAGAGAGACCCTCAGCTCCTGGGGACCCAGGCGTCCGAGAGAGAGACCCTCATCTCCTGGGGACCCAGGCGTCCGAGAGAGAGACTCTCAGCTCCTGGGGACCCAGGCGTCCGAGAGAGAGACCCTCAGCTCCCGGGGACCCAGGCGTCCGAGAGAGGGAGAGGCACCCCCATCCCCTCAGCTCCTGGGGACCCAGGCGTCCGAGAGAGGGAGAGGCACGCCCTCCCCCTCAGCTCCCGGGGACCCAGGCGTCCGAGAGAGGGAGAGGCATGCCGGTCCACTCAGCTCCTGGGGACCCAGGCGTCCGAGAGAGGGAGAGGCACGCCCACCCCCTCAGCTCCTGGGGACCCAGGCGTCCGAGAGAGGGAGAGGCACCCCCTCAGCTCCCGGGGACCCAGGCGTCCGAGAGAGAGACCCTCAGCTCCTGGGGACCCAGGCGTCCGAGAGAGAGACCCTCATCTCCTGGGGACCCAGGCGTCCGAGAGAGAGACCCTCAGCTCCTGGGGACCCAGGCGTCCGAGAGAGAGACCCTCATCTCCTGGGGACCCAGGCGTCCGAGAGAGAGACTCTCAGCTCCTGGGGACCCAGGCGTCCGAGAGAGAGACCCTCAGCTCCCGGGGACCCAGGCGTCCGAGAGAGGGAGAGGCACCCCCATCCCCTCAGCTCCTGGGGACCCAGGCGTCCGAGAGAGAGACCCTCAGCTCCCGGGGACCCAGGCGTCCGAGAGAGGGAGAGGCACCCCCATCCCCTCAGCTCCTGGGGACCCAGGCGTCCGAGAGAGAGACCCTCAGCTCCTGGGGACCCAGGCGTCCGAGAGAGAGACCCTCAGCTCCTGGGGACCCAGGCGTCTGAGAGAGACCCTCATCTCCTGGGGACCCAGGCGTCCGAGAGAGAGACTCTCAGCTCCTGGGGACCCAGGCGTCCGAGAGAGAGACCCTCAGCTCCTGGGGACCCAGGCGTCCGAGAGAGACCCTCAGCTCCTGGGGACCCAGGCGTCCGAGAGAGAGACCCTCATCTCCTGGGGACCCAGGCGTCCGAGAGAGAGACTCTCAGCTCCTGGGGACCCAGGCGTCCGAGAGAGAGACCCTCAGCTCCCGGGGACCCAGGCGTCCGAGAGAGGGAGAGGCACCCCCATCCCCTCAGCTCCTGGGGACCCAGGCGTCCGAGAGAGGGAGAGGCACGCCCTCCCCCTCAGCTCCCGGGGACCCAGGCGTCCGAGAGAGGGAGAGGCATGCCGGTCCACTCAGCTCCTGGGGACCCAGGCGTCCGAGAGAGGGAGAGGCACGCCCACCCCCTCAGCTCCTGGGGACCCAGGCGTCCGAGAGAGGGAGAGGCACCCCCTCAGCTCCCGGGGACCCAGGCGTCCGAGAGAGAGACCCTCAGCTCCTGGGGACCCAGGCGTCCGAGAGAGAGACCCTCATCTCCTGGGGACCCAGGCGTCCGAGAGAGAGACCCTCAGCTCCTGGGGACCCAGGCGTCCGAGAGAGAGACCCTCATCTCCTGGGGACCCAGGCGTCCGAGAGAGAGACTCTCAGCTCCTGGGGACCCAGGCGTCCGAGAGAGAGACCCTCAGCTCCCGGGGACCCAGGCGTCCGAGAGAGGGAGAGGCACCCCCATCCCCTCAGCTCCTGGGGACCCAGGCGTCCGAGAGAGAGACCCTCAGCTCCCGGGGACCCAGGCGTCCGAGAGAGGGAGAGGCACCCCCATCCCCTCAGCTCCTGGGGACCCAGGCGTCCGAGAGAGAGACCCTCAGCTCCTGGGGACCCAGGCGTCCGAGAGAGAGACCCTCAGCTCCTGGGGACCCAGGCGTCTGAGAGAGACCCTCATCTCCTGGGGACCCAGGCGTCCGAGAGAGAGACTCTCAGCTCCTGGGGACCCAGGCGTCCGAGAGAGAGACCCTCAGCTCCTGGGGACCCAGGCGTCCGAGAGAGACCCTCAGCTCCTGGGGACCCAGGCGTCCGAGAGAGAGACCCTCAGCTCCTGGGGACCCAGGCATCCTGGCACACCTTTGTGGTCACCCAGGTGCTTGGCAGAAGGCCCTCCCCTCACACCATAGGTGCAGACGCACACACAAAATTCCCCATCCAAGAGCTAAGCACCCACACATTTCTGTGCCAGGGCCGTGCACAGTCGAGGGGTCAACCTGGCCCTCCTGCCTCACTAAAGAGGACCCTGAGAAAGGGGCTCTGATGTTCTTGAGGAGGGTCTCCTTGCCCTCCTTAAGGGGTCTGGGAGACAGCCCTGCCCCTGGCCACACACTTCACAGAGACACCAGGCACCTGGGAGAGAAAGGACACCCAGCCTTTCATTGCATCTGGCCAGTAGTCCGTCTAGCTCAGTAGGGTCAGCACTGACTGGCAGTAACTTCCAGGAGACGTTCCCAGGTTTACCTGGAGATGCTGCCGTGGGTTGGCCTTTTGCAGTGAAATTAGATGCTCCTACCGCTGAGATGTGGCCCTTCCACAGAAAGGGAACCAGGCCTCTGGGAGGCAGAATCCACCCCATCTCCCCCCACCCTCCCACAGGCACCCAGAGCACACCCTTTCTGCACTTTGGGGTGCTTGGAGTGGCTTCCTGCTGCTTCATAGTTGGGAGTCCCAGGGGCCACAAGCATCTACAGTGGTACCTCAGGTTACATACGCTTCAGGTTACAGCCTCCGCTAACTCAGAAATAGTGCTTCAAGTTAAGAACTTTGCTTCAGGATGAGAACAGAAATCGTGCTCTGGCGGCGCAGCAGCAGCAGGAGGCCCCATTAGCTAAAGTGGTGCTTCAGGTTAAGAACAGTTTCAGGTTAAGTACGGACCTCCAGAACGAATTAAGTTCTTAACCCAAGGTACCACTGTAGTCGCTTCTTGCTCCTCGGAAGCCCCCTTTCCTGATTCCCTTTTCTCTTCCTTCTGCTTGAAGGGTTGTGAAGGAGGAGATCTCCGATGACAACGCAAAGCTCCCTTGCTTCAATGGCAGAGTCGTTTCCTGGGTATGAAGTTGGCACATCGTCTCGCTGTGGGCACCCTCCCTAGCCTAGACCTAACTGTGGGTTGGCTTTAGGCCACAGGTCTGGGGTCTTGCTTTGGCTCTGGGTTCAACAGTGGAGGCCTCCTACCCCCAAGCCCTGCTTGTGAGCTTCCTGGAGACACCCGGCTGGCCTTCTCCTTTGCCACAGCCATGCTGGCTGGACCTGGTGGGGAGTTCTAGTCCCAAACATCTGGAGGGGCTTGTGGGAGGCCAGCCTAGCAGGATCCTTTGGCCTCACCCAGCAGGGCCCATTTCCTCTACTTAAACTCCTGGCGTTTGAATTCTGAGGGTTTATTTAGTTCCCAAACTGGTGGTCAGTTTTTGGGGAGGTAAGGATGGGGGGTGATGACATGTTCCTCATTTTTCCTTCTCCTTTTCCCTGCCACAGCTTGTGTCTTCTGAGAACCCCCAGCCTGAGCTCCCTCCCCCTCCCCCTCCTCCCATAGAGGTACGACCAGAACCTTCGCCACCACCGCCGCCACTTCCTCCGTTGCCCGTGGAGCGGACTAGTGGCATTGGGGATTCCCGACCCCCTTCCTTCCAGTGAGTAAGGGGAGACTGAACGTGGGCTTTTGGGTTTCCCGCTGGGTGGGTGTGCAGTGTTTCTGAGTACCATTTGCTGGAAACCACAGGGAGAGTGCTCTTGTTCTCAAGTCCTGCTTGCAGGTTTCCCATAATAAGCTTCTGGTTGGCTGGCCACTGTGAGAACAGGGCGCTGGACAAGATGGGTCATTGGCCTGGTCCAGCAAGTTATTCCTATGTTCTTACAGTGTTTGGCTACTGCATGCTGCGTAAATGGAAATTCTATTTATTAGATTTATACTTTGTCTTCCCCCAAAGGAGCCCAGATCATATATCTGTGTTCTTCAGGAAATTTCACAGAGCCAAGTTCACATTTTCTAATTCAGATTTATTAACAAGGCAACCAAATGTAGGTTGTAGTCAAACAGAAGCATACAAAAGTAAATTATACGTAATAACTATACAGCAATATAATATCTTGGCCTGTACAATATATTATTGTTTTATTTGTTAAATTTGTATACCATCCTTTATCCAAAGATCACAGTGTGGTTCATAACATTAAAACACAACATGAGAACAAAAAAAATACTTTATCCAATAGGTTCTTCTTTTCTGAGCCAAGCTTGAGGGGATGTATTTGAGGGTTTCCTGAACAAGGGACTTGGGGAGGTGCCCATTCTTAAACTCTGGTAGGTACTGTTGTGATACAATTCAGTGGTGGAGGCCCTTTCCTTGCCTTTGCAGCCCAAACATCTCCAGCAGCCATGAGAACCTGGACCACGAAACTGAGACTGAGTCCGTTGTGTCGCTGAGGCGGGAGCGGCCACGCCGCAGGGAGAGCATGGAGCACGGAGGTCAGTGGCTGCCTGGGAGCACAAACTCTGGGGTCTCTGGGGGCTGCAGGGGAAGGGTGCATGTGTGTGCAGTGGCCATTTTGTGAGTCCACCTTACGCTTCTCTCCTTGCCTTTAAAATAATTAGGTGGGCACCGGCTAAACGGGCAGTCCCGCTTGGAGCGGCACCTGGCTGGGTACGAGAGCTCCTCCACCCTGCTGACCAGCGAACTTGAGACCACCAGCCTCTGCGACTCAGACGATGATGACACCATGAGCAGGTGAGGGGCAGAAATGGGCCGGCATTTTCGGTTGCCAGTGGGTCCTTCCCCTTGGAAATGCTTCTCCTGGGATCTGTAGAGGGTGGGGTCTTCTCTGAAACAAGTCTTGCTTTTCAGGGGGTCTTGGGGCTCTTCCAGTCCTGCGGTCTCCCCAAGAGTGTTGCAAAGCCAGGAACGCTCAGCTCCTGGCCCTGGGCAGTGTGGTGTAGTGGTTAGAGAGTTGACTAGGAAGTGGGAGAGACCAGGGTTCAAATCGCCATTCACCCAGGGAATTCACTGGGTGACCTTGAGCCAGCCATCACCTCATAGCCTAGCCCAGGCTTCCTCAACCTCGGCCCTCCAGATGTTTTGGGCCTACAACTCCCATGATCCCTAGCTAGCAGGACCAGTGGTCAGGGATGATGGGAATTGTAGTCTCAAAACATCTGGAGGGCCGAGGTTGAGGAAGTCTGGCCTAGCCTTCCTCCCAGAGTTGTGCCTGATGCCAAGAAGATGAAAGATGGGATTTGCTTCACACCAGGCTGGGAAACGGCGAGATTCGCCCAGGCTCAAGGTGTCAAGGAAGAGCCCTGCTGTCTAGCGGGAGTGAAAACTTGCACTGTTCTGGCTGCTAAATACAGTCATACCTTGGAAGTCGAACGGAATCCATTTGGAAACCAAATCACGGCTTCTGATTGGCTTCATGAAGCTCCTGCAGCCAATCAGAAGCTGCAGAAGCCCCGTTGGACATTCGGGTTCCAAAAGAACATTCACAAACTGGAAGAACCACTTCTGGGTTTGTGGCGTTCGGGAGCCAAAACGTCCAAGTTTCAGGGCATTCGGAGTCCAATGTACTGCTGTATGTCACTTGACTAAAGGAAGGAATTTGCCTTGGCTGCATTAAGAATTGGGTGTGCAATCCTTGATCCCACCTGTGTTTAAGCCTTTGGAAGGTTACCCCTCTGCTGTTGCAGGAGGGTCCATGATTAGGAATCAAGGCCTGCTGCACACCAGGCTCCTTCCTCAGTTCTGGGTGATGAGCTCTATTTGGGCTCCTGGGCTCTCTCTTGGCTAGATGTCCTCCTTTCGGCTTGAGCAATTTGCAGCAAGCCACCAAGAATGAATTTCTATGCCCCACAAATAACCCAGAGATGCATTTTAAATAAAAGGACACATGTAAAAACATGCGAATTCCCAGACTGTCCGTAGGCCAGATTTAGAAGGAGATTGGGCCGGATCTGGCCCCCGGGCCTTAGTTTGCCTACCCATGGGGTAGGCAAACCTCTTGGCAGATGAGAACCCCCTTTTCACTGGATGGTTTCCTTGCCCTTAAGACCTTACCGCGAGGATGCTGATAGCTAGAAGGTAGAAAGGAGAGACTTTGCCAACAAAACAAGAATGGCAGGTGAACATGTTTGAATATGCGGAACTGACAAAAATGACAGGGAGAATTAGGAATCAAACAACCCAAAAGTTTAGTAAAGAAATGGGATAATTATTGAGCATATTTAGAAAAACATAGTTCCCATACGAAACCTTTAACATGCTTTGACTAACGCTCGCGATATAATATGGCGTAAAGAATACAGACAACATATCTTAAGTTAATTGTTGTAATATAATGCAGTTATTGAGGAAACGAAGGACCCATGCTGAGAGAGATGGAGAAAAGGATGGAAGAACTTTATTTTTTTTATATGAAACATTTATTTTTTGGTAACATTTTGCTTTCGGTGTAACATATTTTTGCAAGTTGGTGGATGTTGTGTTTTCTTTTTGTTTATGTGATGCAATAGTTACATTCAATAAAATATACCGTATGTTTCAGTGTATAAGACTAGGTTTTTTCCTTTAAAAATAATGTCAAAAATTAGGGGGCATCTTATACACGGGGGCAACTGCCCGCATTTTCTTTAATCTGAGTCCCCCAAAATTGGAAAAATTGGGGGGGTCTTATAAATGCGGACGTCTTATAGATGGAAAAATGTGGTGTGTGTATATATATGGCAGTTGGGCTTCAGGGTCTCTCTCCCTCTCTTTCCTTGGCAGGTTCAGCAGCTCCACAGAGCAGAGCAGCGCCTCTCGCCTCCTCAAGCGCCACCGTAGGCGGCGGAAGCAGCGCCCGCCACGTCTCGAGCGGGTAGGCTGGCATGGGGGGTCTGCAGTGGCCATGTGGGTTGCTGTTCCACGGGTGATGGAGGAGGCAGGATCTCTTGTACTGCATGGAGGGGGAGAGGAATAAGCTTCTGGAAGAGTGGGGCTGATCCTCACTCTGATTCCCCCTTTGCTTGAGGGTTTCCAGCATGTGTCTTGTTGGTTTCTGTGCTGCAGTACATGGGCCGTTGGCCTGATCCTGCAGCCAGGCTCTTCTGAGGTCCCTCTGCTCACTCCTTTCTTTCCCAACTCTTCTTTCAGACTTCGTCCTTCAGCAGCGTCACCGACTCGACCATGTCTCTCAACATCATCACCGTTACCCTGAACATGGGTAAGGGCAGTGCTTTTTTTTCTGGGGGATGCAGGGGGATGCATGCCCCTAAACATTTTGTGAATCTAAGTTTGGTCTCATTGAAGGGCAGTATTTCAATACAGTGGTACCTAGGTTCTCAAACTTAATCCGTTCCGGAAGTCCGTTCCAAAACCAAAGCGTTCCAAAACCAAAGCGTGTTTTCCCATAGAAAGTAATGAAAAATAGATTAATCTGTTCCAGACTTTTAAAAGCAACCCCTAAAACATCAATTTAACATGGATTTTATTCTCTAATGAGACCATTGAGCCATAAAATGAAAGCAATAAACAATGTACTGCAGTCACACGATCAGTAGCTGAACTGTGTTCCACACAGTCACACACACAAAAAAAGCCACAAAAATGCAAAATAAATAGCAAAAACAGACAGACACTCAAAACGGAAGCATAACACTCAAAACTAATGTGTGGCATTCAAAACAGAAGTGTGGGACTCAAATCGGAAGCGCATTCAACTTCTGAAAAAAGTTTGCAAACTGGAACACTTCCAGGTTTGCAGTGTTTGGGTTCCAAGTTGTTTGAGAACAGAGGTACCACTGTATGAGTAGGAAAATGAGAGCACCCCTAAACATTTTTTTAGGAAAAAAAAAACACTGGGTAAGGGAGCGATTGGGGGGGCGGGTGCGAGGTGAGAGGGAGACTTGAAATGGAAAAAGTTGAGTGGCCAAAATGAGGGATTGCAGAGGCAATGGAAGGCAGGGCTGTGTGTGTGAGCGAATCGCTGTAAAGGAGAGGGTTGAAATCTGTAGGCTGGCTAGCTGAATAGACATTTTTAAGCCACACTGCAAGCAGAGTTCTTCTGGTGCGCATTGCATCTCTTCTCCACTTTTATGAGAAAGTAAGGCAGGAACCTGCCAGATGGAGTTTAAGCGATAGATCAGGGGTGGGGGAGCCTGTGCCCCACCCCAAGTTCATTGGACTCTCGATTCTCACCAGACCCAGCCAGCAGGGGCAATGCTCAGGGATGATGGGGGGGGGGGTAACCACATCTGGCTCCTCTCACGTTGACTTGGGAGGTCCACCAACCCTCCTCTCCAGATCTGCCATCCTCAGTTTCTTCATTTATTACAGTGGTGTCAAGACTTTTTTCAAAGAGGGCCAGATTTGATGAAGTGAAGGGCTGTGGGGGCCGACCAAAGTTGTTGACCTTTTGAACTTATTGACCTTTTTTTAGGATTTTACCCCAAAATAAATAACATTCCTTCCCTACACTCACAACTTAAAGGCTATAGTAGTAGTAGTAATAATAATAATAAATTTATTATTTATACCCCGCCTATCTGGCTGGGCTTCCCCAGCCACTCTGGGCGGCTTCCAAAAAAAATATTAAAATACTGTAATACATCAAACATTAAAAGCTTCCCTAAACAGGGCTGCCTTCAGATGTCTTCTAAAAGTCTGGTAGTTGTCGTTCTCTTTGACATCTGGTGGGTGGGGTGCCCAAACAGTTTTCAAAGAGGGCCAGATTTGATGAAGTGAATATGCGTGAGGGCCGACCAAAGTTCTTGACCTTCTTTTAGGATTGAAGTTGTTCAGCTTCTTTTCGGTTGTTTGAAGTTGTTAAGGTTTTCTTTAGGATTTTACCCCAGGAAATAAACAGGGGCCAGATTAAACCGACCGGTGGGCCGGATTAGGCCCACAAAACAGACTTTGGACATGCCTGATTTATTAGAATCATTGGAAGAGACCCCAAGGGTCATCTAGTCCAACTCCCTGCAGTGCAGGAATCACAGCTAAAGAATGCCTGACAGGTTGCCATTCATCCTCTGTTTCTAAACCTCCCGTGAACACCCACCACCTTCTAGTTAATTTCTAAATTTGACCTCCTTTATTCTCCCCCCGCCTTTGTCCTGAGCAGAAAAGTACAATTTCCTGGGCATCTCCATCGTGGGGCAAAGCAACGAGCGAGGAGACGGGGGCATCTACATTGGCTCCATCATGAAGGGCGGCGCGGTGGCGGCAGACGGACGGATCGAGCCCGGAGACATGCTGCTGCAGGTGAGCCCACAGCTGCGGGGGGATAGAGGACGCTCCTCAAAGCCCTTGGGGAGCTTCCTTCCCGTTTTGGGGGGCCGAGGATGGGGAGAGAGCAGCGCCCCAGAGCCACAGCATGAAGCCGGCCTAGCAGTGCTTGTTTCTTCTCTGCCCCAGGTCAACGACATTAATTTTGAGAACATGAGCAACGACGACGCCGTGAGGGTCTTGCGGGAGATTGTCCACAAGCCGGGGTGAGTGGGCTTTTCCCCCAGGCACCCTCCAGAGCGCTGGGCTGCCTTGCGGGGGCAGCCTTGAGCTCACGCTCGCCTTTCCTTTGCAGCCCGATTGTGCTGACAGTGGCCAAGTGCTGGGACCCCTCCCCGCAAGGCTATTTCACCCTGCCTAGAAGTAAGTGGCCGACACCCATGTGTTCCCCCTCCCCAACCCCCCGAGAGACTTTGCTCTGAATGGACTTCCAAGCCATAGCAGGCCACAGGTTCCCCTGTCCCCCAAACCTAAGATGTTTTGCCAAACACCCGGGCCTGCATTGGCAGAATTTGGGCTCCGGATCTGGAAATGTCCTGGTTCTAGGGCCTAGACTCTGGGATGGGGGAGAGCAGGGCAGGCCGGGAGCCTCGGTTTGCTGGGGAGTTTCCTAAGGCTTCTTCCCTGTCTGTGTTGCGTCCAGATGAGCCAATCCAGCCTATCGACCCAGCGGCTTGGGTCTCCCATTCAGCTGCCCTGACTGGGGCCTTTGCTGCCTACCCTGGGAGCAGTTCCATGAGTACCATCACCTCAGGGACCTCCGTCACTGAGACTGAACGTGAGTGACCCATATCTCTCCGCCCTGATTATTACCCGGGGGGTGGGGAGGAGGGAGAGGACAGGGGCAGAAGGAGGTGTACACCCTCTTCTGAAAATCTCTGTACCCCCTTTTTCAAAAAACACCAGGAGTCTGCTGCTGGACCACACAGTTGTAGGTCAAAAAATAAACCCAGTGGGAAATCCAGCGGCATGAATGCAATCCCTTATCTGGTGTATTTAATTAAAAGCAGTCACAAAGCGCTTAATATTTTTTCAAAAAACCTAAGCAGTATATAATATAGAAGAGCAAACAGTATTATCTGAGTAAAAATTCATTCTAAGTCCAATAAATCAATGGTATGGAGCATATTTAAAAGGATAGAAAAGCTAATACGGTGGTACCTTGGTTTAAGAACAGCTTAGTTTATGAACAACTTGGATTAAGAACACTGCAAACCCAGAAGTAGGTGTTTTGGTTTGTGAACTTTGTCTTGGAATAAAAACATGTTTCGCTTCCTGTTGAGTGTGTTCCGTTTGTAAATTGAGTCCCCCGCTGCTATGGGAAAGCACGTTTTGGTTTAAGAACGGACTTTCGGAATGGATTAAGTTCATAAACCGAGGTACCACTGTAACAGAATCCAGGCATGTAAAGCAGTTTAGTCTTTTGGGTCTGGGAAAGCAAAAAGGCCAGTCTTCACAAGATGGCTGAAGCAACGGATGCTTTGCTGCTTTGCCTATGAGAAGGACTTTCTGGTGGAAATGGCCCTTCTTTGAGTCACCACCTTATGATATTCTGCCGGATGTGATGCTGCGAGCAAAATTTGCCCAGACAATCCAAGACTTTTGTCTGGGGGCAGGCAGCCTTTGGGTCACTTGGCCCAGGTTTTTGGATTAGTAAGGTAAATATTAGCCCTGAAGCCTGAATGTTGGAAGATTCAGAAGAGATAAATAAGTACTTGATAAACTATGGAACTCATTCCAGCAGAGGCAATGATAGCCTCGAACAGGACTCTCAGTGGCTGTAGCCAGGATGGCTGTGCTTTGCCTCCACAGTTACTGAAAAATGCAGGAGGAGAGTGTGTTTTTTCTTTTTCTTTTTCTTTCACATTGTTTTTATATGCAGGATTATCTTAAGTCTCCCATTTCACTCCCTTGTTTCTGGGTCATTCGCACAAATTGTCTCATTTGTCTTGCACATCCACAGAAGATCCCAGGATCTGAGCATTTTCCACACCTTTCCCATAACATTATTTCTTTCTTCCCCCCCCCTCCCCCCCAAAATACATTTGTGTGTTAATAATGCCAGGCAGTTACAGAAAAAAAAGAAGTGAAAGAAAAAGGAGTTTTTAAAAAACCCTTAGTCGTCACAATTGTCAATAAAGAAAGAGTTCAGCTCTGCAATTTACTGAGTCGGTGGTAGAACATTCCAAGAGGGAAGGGGCATTGTGGCCCATGATTACAAAGAGCTCCATAGTCTGAAGCATAACGATTTCAATATTTTTATTTTAAAAATATATAGAAAAAGTAGACACTCTGATAGACCTGTGGGACTTGAGCTGCTGCGTTTGCCGTTTGGTCTGATTTTATTTTATATGTCAAGAAGACAATCTGGAGCGCGTTGGCCCCTGGGGGCACTTTTAGCTGCTGCAGAAAAATGATGCCTCAGCTCCCCTGGGGGAAACCTCGCTCGGGATCTCGCATCCCAGGGAGTTTGACGGAGGTCTCTCTTTCCCTTTTCCCCTGTCGTCCCACATTCAGGCTTTGACGACTTCAACCTGTCCATCCACACCGACATGGCCTCTGTCACCAAGGCCATGGCTTCCCCAGAGTCGGGCCTGGAGGTCCGCGACCGCATGTGGCTGAAGATCACCATCCCCAACGCTTTCCTAGGTACCGTGCTGAGGAGCGGGGCAGGCGGGAGGGTGGAAAGGCAGCAGTGAGCGGGATTCCCCTCCCCAGGCCCTGAAGCGAGGGACCCATGCAGCCCTCCGTGGCAGCCTAGCTGGCCCACCCCGGCTCTCTCCCTCACCCCTGTCGCCCACCCCTCCCAGGCTCGGATGTGGTGGACTGGCTGTACCACCACGTGGAGGGCTTCCAGGACCGCCGAGAGGCCCGCAAGTACGCTAGCAACCTCCTGAAGGCTGGCTTCATCCGCCACACGGTCAACAAGATCACCTTCTCTGAGCAGTGCTACTACATCTTCGGAGACTTCAGCGGCTGCGAAAACTGTAAGGAGGAAAAGCCTTTGCTCAGAACTGTAGCTCCGCTCCAGTCTTCCCCAAGCTCTGTCTGTCTTCCTTCCTTCCTTTCTCCTCCTCTTTTTCTTTTTCTTTCTCTCTCTCTCTCTGTTCTGAATTACAACTCCCATCATCCCCAACCCATGTGGATGTATAGCAATGCACCTGTTGGAAGCTGTAGTCAAAAACACCTGGAACCAAAACCAAGAGGCATTCCCCACATTGCTAATGGGAGCGCAGCGGTGAAGGTTACTTGGAGTGCAAGGGAACACGGTCCAGGCATGTTCTGAATTCCTTCAAACAGGTTCTGGCCATTCAAGCTAGATGGGCCTCAGCCCAAGAGAAGAGATGATTAAGGCAATGATAATAATAATAATAATAATAATAATAATAATAATAATAATAATAATAATAATACTGTAATAGAAATACTGTAATAGTAATAGTAGTAACAACAACAACAACAACAACAACAACAACAACAATAATAATAAATTCTATTTGTAACCTGCCCTGCCCAGCCCAGGCTCAGGGTGGCTAACATCAGGTATAAAAACAATTGATTAAAATACAACTTAAAAACAAGATTAAAGTACAACATTAAAATGCAGCCTCATTTCAGTAGAAACTCAGAAACTTTTTGTGGGATGAAAACGTCAAATCTTCACCAAGGCCAGCTATCCAGACTGGGCCAGAAAAAAGCCAGGGAAGTCCCCAAATAGGAGGGAAAAGAGAAAGGAAAGAGGGCGAAGGGATCAAGTTGATTCCAAGCCAAAGGCCAGGCGGAACAACTCTGTCTTACAGGCCCTGCAGAAAGAAATCAGATCCTGCAGGGCCCTGGTCTCATCAGACAAGGGATGGAAACATCTGTGCTGGCAGGGGCTGGTGGGAGTTGTTGTCGCAAACATCTGGAGGGTGCCAGCTTTGGGGAGGGGGGGGCGAGAAGGCTGCTCTGTTCTCTGTTTGCCAGATCTCACATCCGCACTGACTTTGCCCGCCTGACCTGCTTGAAGCTTTCAGGTTGGCCCCTGCCTTGTTGCTGAAAGCCCTGAAGCTGGTCACAGCTGCGGACTTTGTTGAATTTTCCGTGTGCTCCGTCCCATAGTTTGCCAGGCCGTGGAATACAAACGCACACTTAATTGCACTGCTGAATTAGACTGTGTGGTCATCTCAGCTCAGCTGAGATGGTCTTGGGTTCCTCCTAGGCAGTCCTGAGGAGAATAACAACACAGGTTGTTTTAGTTGCTAAATCTCTCCCTCTGCCCTTCTTAATTGTCTTCCGGAATGATCTGTGCTTCATTCCTTTCCATTCCACCCTTAATAATAATAATAATAATAATAATAATAATAATAATAATTTTTATTAGTTTTTCATTTGCAACAATCCAATAATAGCTTCATTATAACAATGCCAAATTGTAATGCAAATCCTAATGCAAATCATTCAAATGCCAAATTACATAATTTCGGTGGCCCCCCACGTGCTAGAATTGATGGTTTACTTTATTCCTGTGTTCCAAAATCTGATTTCAATTACATTCCTGTCATAATAGTAATCCTTTATACAACAGCTGCAATATTCATAACTTCTGTTCTTGTTGGCACATTAATTTATAAGACTACAAGTGAAGATCTCCTACTGTGTCGATGCTCTTCCTGTGTGTGACATTTATTCTGTCCATGGTGTTTCTTCCTGTGCTTTCCATTCCATCCTTATCCCCTCACGGTTCAGCTTGACAGCTGAACGCTGATTTGAGTGTCTTGCTCTGGGCTGCCTCCTTGCATGGAAAGCTATCAATGGCCGCTAACCATAGTGGTTGTGGCCTTTCTGAATTCCAGTTTCAGGAAACCACACGAGGAGGGGAGAGGGCTCTTTCTGGTCACGTCCTGCTTTGGGGTTTCCCTCTGGGGCATCTGCTTGGAACAGGGTGCTGGACTAGATGGGCCCGATCCAGCAGCCAGCCTCTTTACGTTTTCTCCACTTGGGTGGACTCCTCATTCCCGGTTTCCTCTTCCTCCTCCAGACATGGCCAACCTCTCCCTCAACGACAACGATGGCTCCAGCGGCGCCTCCGACCAGGACACCCTGGCCCCGCTCCCCTTGCCGGGTGCCACCCCCTGGCCTCTGATGCCCACCTTCTCCTACCAGTACCCAGCGCCCCACCCCTACAGCCCCCAGCCCCCGCCTTACCATGAGCTCTCTTCCTACAGCTACGGCATGGGGAGTGCCGGCAGCCAGCACAGCGAAGGTACGGGGGGGGGGGCAGCCCTGGATCTCGCCTGGCCCTCGCTCAGAATCATAGGAGAGTTGGAAGGGTGATCTAGCACATGGGCCATCTAGCCCAAGCCCCAGCCATGCAGGAATCTTTAGCCCAACATGGGGCTCAAACTCTCCACCCTGAGATTAAGAGTGTCAGGCTCTTCCGACTGCTATATTGGGCTATCAGGGCTGCGGGCTGCCCAGTGGAAGCTGTTGGGTCCCCCACTTGGGACAAGCAGTTCCCAGCCTTGCATGATGCCCAGGCACAAGCAGGGCCCTTCAGGATTCGCTGGGTGAGTGACTGAAGGCCCTGTGTGAGTGTCTGGAGGCGGTTGGAGGATGGATGGCGGCTAATGGATTGAGGTTGAATCCTGACAAGACAGAAGTGCTGTTTTGGGGGGACAGGGGTGGGTGGGTGTGGAGGATTCCCTGGTCCTGAATGGGGCAACTGTGCCCCTGAAGGACCAGGTGCGCAGCCTGGGAGTCATTCTGGACTCACAACTGTCCATGGAGGCGCAGATCAACTCTGTGTCCAGGGCAGCTGTCTGCTAGCTCCATCTGGTACGCAGGATGAGACCCTATCTGCCTGCGGACTGTCTCGCCAGAGTGGCGCATGCTCTGGTTTTCTCTCGCTTGGACTGCTGCAATGCGCTCTACGTGGGGCTACCTTTGAAGGTGACCCGGAAACTGCAATTAATCCAGAATGCGGCAGCCAGACTGGTGATTGGGAGCGGCCGCTGAGACCACATAACACCGGTCTTGAAGGACCTACATTGGCTCCCAGTACGTTTCCAAGCACAAGTTAAAGTGTTGGTGTTGGCCTTGAAAGCCCTAAACAGCCTCAAAGGCCCAGTAGACATGAAGGAGCGTCTCCACCCGCATCGTCCAGCCCGGATACTAAGGTCCAGCGCCGAGGGCCTTCTGGCAGTTCCCTCCTTGCGAGAAGTGAGGTTGCAGGGAACCAGGCAGAGGGCCTTCTCGGTGGTGGCATACCCTCCCATCAGATGTCAAGGAATTAAACAACTAGTTGACTTTTAGAAGACATCTGAAGGCAGCCTTGTTTAGGGAAGTTTTTAATGTTTGATGTTTTGTCGTGTTTTTAATATTCCATTGGGAGGCGCACTGCATTGTTTCTTGAGACGGACAGCTGCCAACAACAACTAAGTATTAGAGGGTGGGAAAGCATTGCTTCCCCTGACTTACACGCCTCCTCTCTCCCTTCTTTTCTGCAGGCAGCCGGAGCAGTGGGTCAAACCGCAGTGATGGCGGTGGCGGTGGCAGTGGGGCCGGCCGAGGGGCCGGCAAGCCCAAGGAGGAGAAGGCGGGGGCCGACTCCAAGTCCGGCAGCGGCAGCGAGTCGGAGTACTCCATCCGCAGCGGCAGCCAGCGCGGCGGGGTGACGGTGGGGCCCGGCGGGGAGGGGTCTTCCCAGCGCAGCCAGCACAGCCTGGGGGGTGGCAGCATCCGTTCCCACCACTCCCTCCACGCGGCCTACGCTGCCCCCGGGGGCATCCCCCTGGCTTACAACCCCATGGTGGTCATGATGGTCCCACCCCCCGCCCCGCCCTCAGCTGCTGCGGCTGCCGCGGCCGTCCAGCCCCCCGGCGCCCCCCCGGTGCGCGACTTGGGCTCGGTGCCCCCCGAGCTCACGGCCAGCCGCCAGTCCTTCCACATGGCCATGGGGAACCCCAGCGAGTTCTTTGTCGACGTGATGTGAACTGAGGCTGGTGGGGGGTCCCTGAGCCCCACCTTGCGCTCACCGCCGTGGCCTCCGTCCCCAGAGCCTTCCACAACCCTCTGACCTCTTGCCGGGGCTTAGTGGCCTCCCCTGTCCCACACACATGCCACAAGAGAGCCTTTCGGATGGACCCAAACATTTGCTTCTTGCTGCCAGTTGGCACACGCTGTGGTCCTCCGACTCGGCCGGAAGCAATGTGGCCCCCATCCACTTCCGTGGCACTTCCGTGGCTCAGCTTAGGGCTCGCGTGACCCACGCCCGCCTTGCCAGCAATTTTTCCTTCACCAGCAGAACCGTTTGCCTTCATCCCGTGATGTCACCCGTGGCTTCCGTGGCCATAGCAGATGGCTTGACGGGTCCTCTCTCGTTTATTGCGTTCTGATGGCTCCGCCTTCCATATTGTGAGCCGTCTTTTTTTACCTTTTTTTTTTTAGTACCATGGCCGGCTTGGCCACTTTTTAATCATGTGACTCAGGTCTCTAGAATCATGTGACCTCTGCCTCCTGTTTTGTATCTGCCTTGAACTGGTGTCCTCTGAATTTTGGCCCCCCTCAAGTTCTGTGGTCAGGTGGCCGCCTTGGAATGTCACATGACCCAGGGCAACGGCCCAGGACTTCCTGTCACATGACCTGATCTGTTCTATGGTTTTGTGAGCAGGTGAGTCTCGATGCCTCCGCTTCTTAGCGGAAGAGTAGATTCATTTGATCCCCATCCCTGCACCCCACTTGATCCCAAAAAACCCGGTGTCAATGAAGTGCTCATTTTGTTTTGTGCTGTTACGTTTTTTTTCTATTAAAGAGGAAACTTTCTTAATTTTTTTTATTCATGTTTTTGGAGTTAAGATGGTTCATTTTTTTAAAAAAAAACCCTTCCTTTTGTATAAAATCTCCCCCCTGCCCCAGATCTCATTTTTACACTACATCCCCCCCCCAAACGTGAGATCATTCTTTTGGTTTTCTTTTTTATTGTATTTTTCTAACACTACAACTCTTTGCGTTTTGAAGGGTTTACAACCAAAGTGTAACTGGCGACGTTTGATTCCAGGGTCGCTGCCAGAATTGTGCTCTTTGCCCTGTTTGTAATAGAAAATGTGTTTGTTTCCTTCGCAGCCTGTTGCTGTTTCAGCTGCTAAAGTTTCCCATCCCGTGCGGGGGGCGGAGGCAACTTGAGACAAAACCCCAACATCCTTTGCCCCCCCGTTTCAATCCCAGGGAAAGACCAGGCCATTGATGTGGGATAGGAGTCCTTTTGGTTCTAGGGCACAGAGTTCAGATTCCATCTTCAGGCTGTACATAATAATTACCGTATTTTTTGCTCTATAAGACTCACTTTTTCCCTCGTCTTATGGAGCGAATGCAGGCTGCGCAGCTATCCCAGAAGCCAGAACAGCAAGAGGGATTGCTGCTTTCACTGCGCAGCGATCCCTCTTGCTATTGTGGCTTCTGAGATTCAGAATATTTTTTTCCTTGTTTTCCTCCTCCAAAAACTAGGTGCGTCTTGTGGTCTGGTGCGTCTTATAGAGCGAAAAATACGGTATTTTGTTGGCAGCGGAGAATGGATCCAAAAGTTCTCTTCTGCCAGCGAAAGGAGGAATACTTTCTCTGTCATACAAAGAGGGAACTCTTGGATCTAGGCCTGTATGGACCTCTTGTGTCCGACACTTTTGGGAGAACACAGCTCAGGACTGAAATGCGTCTGTTTTGCTCACAGACGTGTCCGTTCCCCCCCACCCGCCCTTAAAATTCTTTTTAGAGAGAGAATTCGGTTTTGAAGCCTCTCACTGGGCAGCATCTTCAGGCTTATAGTCCACCCTTTGCCTTGCAATGTAGGTGGGCAGGAGAACAAACCCCAAAGAATCTTCACCTGCAAATTGTCGCAGTAAGCCCTAAAACCAGGTTTTGTGCGGCCCGCTTTGCTCCTTCCCTCTGGAGCTGGGGAGAAAGAAACCACAATTCCTGCCTTAGTATTATGTCCGACTCCAGAGATTGTAGTCTCTCTAGCGTTGTCATATCTTAAGAGCAAAAAAGAGATCAGTCCAAGCCGCTGCCAGCCCGAGCTGGGGAAATAGGCATGCAGTTGCGGGTGTGCAGAGCCCCCTCCCCCCAAAAAAACCTGGACATTGCCTTTAAAATGTAAAAATCCGGATGGGCATGTTAGCCTCCCAAAAGAGGGCATAACCGGGTTTTCCCGGACATGTGGCTACCCTACTCTAGGGCCAAATAAGCTGCCATGCCCTAAGCCAGGAATCTTCATTTTTTTTTAATCGCAGGAGCGAATTGGGCTCATGCAAAGTAAAGGCCTGGTTTTGTGGCTTTTGGAACAGGTGAGTGAATCGAGGGGGGGGGAATATTTTGGGATTCAGGGCCTTTCTAACTAGGGACACCCAGGATAAGAGCTGAGAGCTGAGATTCCTCGACGACGCTTCCGTCCTCCTGGTTTCAGAAGCCAGGCCAGGGACTCTTGCAGAACGCAACCTTTTCCTCACCTGGATGGGGAGGTGGTTCGGCCGGCCGCGCTGCGCCTCTCAGTTTCCACACCCAGGTGCAGAGCGTGGATGTTGAAATTTGCCTCTTGTTACCTCCTGAGCGGTGCCAGGTGGTATGTTGGTCTTGCTTCCTGCGCTCTCTCTCTCTCTTTTAACTCTCCTGTCGCTGCCCCATCCAGAGTTGTAGCAATTCTCTCCCCTGAATCCTGCAGAGTCTCATCCGGGGAAGAAGGGAAAAAGTGGAAGGGAGGAGGAAAGGGATTCAACGCCCCCACCCCACCCCGACTTGCCTCCCTCCCCAAACAGGGTACGAACTTCCTCTTCAATGGTGCTACTTCCTTCCCGCCTGCACGTTCCTGCGAGTCTTTGTCTCTAGGTTGCAGCAGGAGACACCCCCCTAGGGATTGGGGCCCCTCTCCAGTATTTAGCCCTCCCCTCTCTCTAGGGGCCTGGGTGTGTGTGTGCGTGCGTGTGGTCGGTAGCAGATAACTATTTTGTAATAACATATTTATTTTTTAGCTCTTTTGTGTACAAAAAAAAAACACCATTCAGTAATAATTAAAAAAAACAACCAAATTAAACCAAAGTGTGTCAACTTCTGCGTTTTGTTTACGTGATGCTTGAAGGGTTTTTTTTGAGGGGGGGGGACTGGATGGCAAGATTTGGAATTGGTGCTTTAGGCATCTTGCAGTTCTTTGGCAAAAACCGGTCTTCGATACTCAAGGTCAGGGGTCAGCAAACTTTTTCAGCAGGGGGCCAGTCCACTGTCTCTTAGACCTTGTGGGGGGCCAGACTAACTATCTATCTATCTATCTATCTATCTATCTATCTATCTATCTATCTATCTAAACAAATTCCTATGCCCCACAAATAACCCAGAGATGCATTTTAAATAAAAGCACACATTCAACTCATGTAAAAGCAAAAGTTTGGGGGAGGGGAGTCCAGGGTGGCTATGGATTAAATTTGCGCTGCGAGGGAATGGTTTTTTCCTTCCCCTGCTGACTGGAAAGTAACAGAACCTCCAAGGTTCCTGCTGCGGAATAGGTCGGTCCCTTCACACTCCAGTCGTTTCCTACCAAATTCTGCATGCAAATAGCACGGGAGCATTTCCCCAAATTGAGAGTGCTTTGCCCTCAAATATGTTCCAAGTAAGGTTGGCAGCAAGGAATGGGAGAAGATACTTTCTAACAGCAGAAAGCATGGTAAATAATGGAGCAATTTCAAATGGGATCTGGGATGTTTTGCTGGCAGCAGAACGGAGGACCTTGCTGCCTCGGAGCGGCTACAGACTTAGAGAAAAGGAGATTGTCCCATGATATGAGGGGGGGGGGTGCCATACAGATTTTGCCTCCCCCTCCGTTTCCCCCACAATATAAACTTGAGGTTAAATTAGAAGAGTCACGCAAGGCAGAATCTGGCCCTACAGGTATCGCTAGACTACAATTCCCATCGTCCCTGGCTATCGGACATGTCACTTGGAGCTGATGCGAACTAGTTTCCTCCCAATAGCTTCCTGGAAGAAGCAGGGCACCCCTTGCAGGTTGATAGGCGGTGGGCACTCTGCACGGGCTCAGTGGTACCATGGTTTATGGCTGCATCCGGCCGAGACAAACCAGGATCTGAGCCAGAAAGACGGGGCACGCCAAGTGAAGCGAGAACGCCTTTGTTTAAATTCTGCTGCTTCCTTGCCTTGGGACCCCAACATTATTCTTCAGACTGGGCTGTGGACCTCGCTTTCTAAGGCCTAGAAACCGCTTGTATGGTTGTTGGGGAGGGCAGAAACTGGGCAGCCTGCCAGGGAGACCCCTGTTCCCCTCTGCACATGGACAGATGCACCCCTGGCTACAGCTTTAAATTAACCAGCATGGCTCAATGGTTAGAGTGTCGGACTAGGACCTTGAAGACCAGGTTTCAAATCCTGACTGGTTGACCATCGGCCAGTTGCCGCTTGTCTCACCTCACAGGGTTGTTGTGGGGAGTAAAATTAGCGGGGCGGAGAACCATGCATGCCACCTTGATCTCCCTGAAAGAGAAAAGATGGTGTAATAAACATAAATCTGCCCTTCTTCCCTTATGGGGGACACAAGAGCCCTTATAGAGTCCTTTGTAGGTTCTCCATTGGTCAGAGAAAAGAACAGAGGCCAGCCAGAGAATATTGAGAAGCAAAGCAGCTAGTAAATACTTATTCCTGAGCCAGGTCACAGGCTCACCCTATTCATACACAGACATACCCTTAAGACAGGATTTGTGAACCGAAAAGACAATGGGGAGGCTTTTCCATTTTCCTTCGACCTTGCAGAGAAATATTTGAGGTCAGTTTGGGAGGGACAAAATGGTTTCAGGACTTTTTCCTGTGGGGTTTCAGACTTGTGGTTTATATATTCAGTTATGAACATTTTTATATACAGTGTGTGTGTGTATATGTGTGTGTGTGTGTGTGTGTGTGTGTGTACACACACATATATGTATACACACGCACACACACACACATATATATATATATACACACACACACACACATATGACCTTAAATTTTTTATTTCAGTGGGGCATTAATACAACAAAGCAGTGCTTTTTTCTGGGGGGTACACACACCTCTAAACATTTTCTGAATCTAAGTTTGGCCTCATTGAGGGGCATAATTTCAATATGAGTAGGAAAATGAGACATTTTTGGGGGAGGAAGCACTGCAGTAAAGGAATAAATGCACCCCGGGGTGCAACAGCCCTGAAGTAGCAGGGGGAAGAAATGCACTTTGCATATGCTCAGGGCAGGCCAACTCTGTCCAAAAAAAACCCCACCAAAACATGCTTTCTTCCTCTGCTGGCCTGGAAAGGAAAGCCACGTCTCCATGGGGGAAGAAAACTACAACTCCCAGCATGCCCCGGGGCCATGGGTGGGGCAGGAAGTAATTAGCCCTATTCCCCCACACACACACATATTTGAGCTGATGACCTTGCATAAGGGGAGGGGAGGAGCAAGAGGGAGAAGCAGGCAAACAGAAACTTGCAAGCACCTCCGAGGTCCCATAGACACCCCCCAGCCATGCAGACTTTGAGGCTGCCCCCCAAGTTCTGCTGGAGCCTCCTGCGGCTGAGCAGCCCCCCAGGGTGAGTCTGGGACATGATCAGGGAGGGGGCAGGAAAAGTTGCCTTTTGGTGGGTGTGGGGTGGTGGGGTTTTTTGGGGGGGGGATCTGAGTGTGGGGTGCTTTGGAAGGGGTGGGGGCTGGTGGGAAAGGGGTTTAGGGGTTTAGGGGTGCAGAGGGTGATGGGGAGATATTGAGTGTGTGGTTTCAGGACTCTCCCTATAAGTGGATAATTTTGGGGAGACGGGATGGTGGGGTTACCTGTTGGGGGGCGATCGGAGACAGCTGTGCTTTTTCCCCTTAAAAAAATGTTTGGGGGGATTTTTTGGGGGGTACTCTCAATCTGACTCAAGAAAATCTCAATTTTATAGTTCAAATCAGGGAAAGTAAGTACAGTAAATGGACCAAAGTACAAAGATTCACAAAATGTTTAGGGGTATGCGTACCCCCCCCCCAAAAAAGCACTGACTTTGAACTGGTAGGGATTAAACGGAAGAGTCTTAACTGGACTTTGAACAAACGTACAATTACTTGTCGCTGCTTCGAACTTGACTGTGTTATTACCTTCCTAAGTTGGTCCTGCGGGCTGTTCTTCTGAATAATTCTTTCTATAGGGTAGTGGGGGCACTGAAGATGGGTTTAAGGAAACCAGGGGGTGGTGGCCCTAAAAACAAAATTGGGGACCCCTGCCCCGCACCCACAAAAAGCCCTTAGAAAGTAGGCTGTTTCTTAAAAAATAAAATAATATGTATTTACAACTACAGCCACTTTACCTGGCCAGGTAGTTGAGGAGCCATTTCACTAATCCACCCTCTTCTCCTGAATTACCCCTCGCTTCCCCCCCCCCTTCCCAGGTCTGGTGGGCTCCCGGCTTTGACGTACCCCCCTCCACACCCAAATGGAAGGAGACTCTATGCTACGCAGACGGCAGAGGTATTTTTGGGGTGCTGAGGGGAAGGAGCAGGGCCTGTTTCTAGTTACGCCTCTTTATTTTAATGGGAATCCCCGATTCTGGTGGATCGGGCCCAGGGGCTTTTGCAGTTTGATGGCTGTGCGAAGGGGTTTTTGTTTTTTGTTTTAGGGGGGAGGTTAAAAAAGGTAAGGATTTGTGGGCCGTGTGGCGTGGGACGGTTGTTGGTTCGGGTGCTGGCAAAACAGGTCCGTGAACCTTTTAGCCCTTCCTCTATTGTTACCGGAGACACGTGGCTTCCTAATTTGACAAATGCCTATTGCGCACTCATTAATCTCATTTATGCTTGCAACACCCTTTGTTGGGCTTGACGCTTTCTGGGGGAGTGAGTCATGTTAACCTATCCCTTCCTCCATGTGGACTAGGAGCGTGGTGGGTTTAAAAACCAAAAGCGGATTTTGGAAAGTCAGGCGGATTTTATCCTAGCTCCGTTACGCGGAGAACCCCATTGAGAACCCCAGCAGCTATTGCCATCTTCTCCACTCCACCCCGGAAAAAGAATATATATAAATTCTGAAACCCTGGTGCCCCAAATCCTTTTCAGGTTCCCATGACAGGGAGGCCAAAGGTTTTTTTCCCTCAGTTGAAGTGCTTTGAAGTCAGAGTGTGTCCTTAGGATTTGGTTGCTCTAAAAGGCAGCCCTTTCTCACCCGAATGTCTGGAACTGGCATCTATTAACTGCCCACCCCACAAAAGATGCATTTTGAACCCCCCCCCTTTTTTAAATTATAAACACTCCACCCCAGAGGCAGCTGCAACCCACCATGGTGAAATCTAGCCACCTCAAACCAGACGGATTTGTAACTTGTCACTTCCAGACGTATTATTTTGTCTCGTAAATACGCTGCTTGCTTGTAGAACAAAAAGCGGTTTACAAAGATGAAGGAAAAGTGAAATTATCAATGAAAAACGCTTAAAAACGGCTGTTTAAAGCAATCGGGTAACAATTAAGGTCAGCAATAAGCTTAAATTTTTTTTTAAACATTCCATATAGCTGGGTAGGCTTGCCTAAACAAAAATGGTTTTTTGGCAATTGATTTTATTAGAAGATTTTCTTGGGTAGCAAAAGTACATAAAGCGTCTGTTCTCAGTTTATAGAGTCCTTCATACATCGAATGTGAAACATTACTGTTATGGGTGTTGGGGAAAATAGAAGTGGGGAGAAAAAGGGGGGCAGGGAAAGTAAACTTTCATCTATCTATCTATCTATCTATCTATCTACTGTCTGCCTGCCTACCTGTTTGTAATTTGCCCTGAAAAGGGGTCCCTGCCTGGCGTCAATAGGCAGGGAGTTCCAAAGTTTGGCTGCTGCTATGCTTAAAAGGCTGATTTTGTACAAATAATAATAATAACAATAAAAATTTATTATTTATACCCCGCCCATCCGGCTGGGCTTCCCCAGCCACTCTGGGCGGCTTCCAACAAAATATAAAAATACAGTAGTACATCAAACATTAAAAGCTTCCCTAAACAGGGCTGCCTTCAGATGTCTTCTGAATGTCAGGTAGTTGTTCTTCTCTTTGATATCTGATGGGAGGGTGTTCCACAGGGCGGGTGCCACCACCAAGAAGGCCCTCTGCCTGGTTCCCTGTAACCTCACTTCTCGCAGGGAGGGAACCGCCAGAAGGCCCTCAATGCTGGACCTCAGTGTCCGAGCAGAATGATGGGGATGGAGACGCTCCTTCAGGTCTACTGGGTCTTTGAGGCCATTTAGGGCTTTCTAGGTCAGCAACAACACTTTGAATTGTGCTCAGAAACGTCCTGGGAGCCAATGTAGGTCTTTGAGGACTGGTGTTATATGGTCTCGGCAGCCACTCCCAGTCCCCAGTCTAGCTGCCACATTCTGGATTAGCTGTAGTTTCCGGATCACCTTCAAAGGTAGCCCCACGTAGAGCGCATGGCAGCAGTCCAAGCGGGAGATAACTAGAGGATGCGGAGCAGGGATTGTGTGTCACCTGCTGCCCTGCCGGTTCTGCAAATTGAGGTGTTATCCTGGATATCCTTCCCTCCCTGAGTTCCACGTGGCATTTTCTAGGGGAAAGGTCAGGTTATTTAATCCCCGATTTGGGAAGTATGTAGGGGAAAGGTGAGCTGTCACCAGCTGAGCCCCAGGCGCCCTGTTGACATGGCTGCAAAAGGAGGAAGATTGCTCATCCCAGCTGCGTTGGAATTCCTGGAACAAAGCGGCAAATGTCCCGGCCGTCCTGGGATCCCGCCAGGATTTTCCTCTGCAGTTCCCTTCCCACCGCAGGGCTGATTTCAGGTTCGGCTCCAGTCTGAACCAGTAAGAGGGACTGTGCCAGGTTCGGCTGGAGGACCAGCTCCCTGCTCCTAGCAGTGGGCAGGCTGAATCATAGTATTCCAGAATTGGGAGGGACCCCCAGCGGTCATCTAGCCCACCCCCTGCAATGCTGGAACCTTAGCTAAAGCATCCCTGGCAGATAGCCTTCGAACCTCTACTGAAAAACCTCCAAGGGAGGAGAGGCCGCCTCCTCACAAAGGGGTCCGTTCCACTGTCAAGCAGATTAATCTGTTTTGCATTACAGTGGTACCTTGGTTCTCAAACTTAGTCCGTTCCGGAAGTCCGTTCCAAAACCAAGGCGCCCTTTCCCATAGAAAGTAATGCGGAACGGATTTATCTGTTCCAGACTTTTTAAAAAACCCTGAAAACAGTAATTTAACATGAATTTTACTATCTAACAAGACCATTGGTCCGTAGAATGAAAGCAATAAACAATGTACTGCAGCCACACAATCAATCAGTCGGTAGGTGAACTGGGTTCCACACAGTCGCCAAAACGAAACAAAAAAGAGCCGCAAAAATAAAAACGCAACGTAAATAGCAAAAGCAGGCAGACCTCAGTGTAACCCTCAAAACAAGCGTAACACTCATATATTTCCAGTAAGAAGTCCTTTTACCTTCACCTTATCAATTTCTCCTCGCTACTTGTACTTTCTTATCTACACCTAATCTCTGATTTTATTCCCTGGTTTGTTAATGACTCCCTTCTATGCGTTTCCCAATTTCTCATCTCTTAAAATTTCTGCGTCCCTTCTAGGGAAGACCACTCTCTTAACTGTAGAATTTAGTCTATGCTCAACCAAGAGTCATCATTGGAAACATATTTCATCATCTAATTTTTAAAAACATCCCATTCTGCTTTGATTCTCGGCCGAGGTCCTTCTGTTGACTGGTCAGCAGGTTGATAAGTCAACAAAGCTTTATATATAATTTCTCTAGCCGGAAAGCCTCTAACACCAGATAACTTTCTTGTTGCTTTTTGCAGGCCGTGGTGGATAAATCGAGTGTGAAGTCCGACGCAGTTTCCCAAGCGATACCGGAAAAGAAACCTTTAATTGCAGTAGGTGCTTTTTTCCTATATTGGGGCAGGGACGGCGACAGGGAATTGATGGTGGGAAAGATATTCGGCAGATTGAATTGAATTTTTGGGAAAACAAACGGCTTAGGTGGTCTCCTGGTTCTCTGACCTGTCACCCCAGTTTCGAGGGGAAATGCGGTCGTGAAAAATCGGAGTCGTATATTGCTGTGCAAACCCCTGACCTCCTCACTGGCTTGAGCTTCCGGGATGTTATGGGGTATTCAAAAACATTCGTTCTCTGTGCTCAGAGGACGGTGGGGGAGAGGGCTGTCTAGGCAAGGGCCCCCCCCCCAAGCATTTTGGGACTTAACTGTTTGAAAGGCTGCCTTTTAAATTAAATTAAATGCCTCTTGAGAGTCCCATGGACTATAAGAAGATCCAACCTCTCCATTCTGAAGGAAATCCACCCTGAGTGCTCACTGGAAGGACAGATCCTGAAGCTGAGGCTCCAAGACTTTGGCCACCTCATGAGAAGAGAAGACTCCCTGGAAAAGACCCTGATGTTGGGAAAGATGGAGGGCACAAGGAGAAGGGGACGACAGAGGACGAGATGGTGGGACAGTGTTCTCAAAGTGACCAGCATGAGTTTGACTAAACTGCGGGAGGCAGTGGAAGACAGGAGGGCCTGGCATGCTCTGGTCCAGGGGGTCACGAAGAGGCGGACACGACTAAACGACTCAACAACAACAACAACAAAATGCCTTTTTCAACGTGTCGTGTGAGGGGGGTTATTAATAATAATAATAATAATAATAATAAAGTTTTATTTATACCCCGCCCTCCCCGG
Source organism: Podarcis melisellensis (assembly GCF_964234715.1). Classification (NCBI taxonomy): domain Eukaryota; kingdom Metazoa; phylum Chordata; class Lepidosauria; order Squamata; family Lacertidae; genus Podarcis; species Podarcis melisellensis. The sequence goes on along the minus strand of NC_138545.1, from coordinate 3,746,578 downwards.
CCAGAGCCGGGGTCAGGGTGGCTAACACCAGTAAAATTACATTTAAAAATACAAATTAAAAAATAAAACAATTTAAAATACAGGTTAAAATATAATTGGATTGTCTTTGTTCTTATTTTTAATATTTTTAAAATATATTGTAATTTTGTGTTGTGAACCGCCATGAGATCTACAGGCGTCTGGCAGTATGCAAATTTAATATATGGTGATAATTCTGCTGCAAACCCCCCACTGTCTTTGGAATACCTTAAGAACATAAGGATTGCCGTGCTGGATCAGGCCAGAGGCCCAGCTAGGCCGGCTCCCTGTTCTCGCCGGGGGTCACCCTGATGCACATTATCGGAAACCCCTGAGCAGGATCCGAACACAAGACCCTCTCCCCTCCTGCGGTTTCCAGCGACTGGCGTCTAAAGGAACCTTGCCTCTGACGGCGGAGCCGTTTTCCAAAAATATAGCTAAATGTAAATTAACAAATATAATTAAATGGGATGATAAGGGTGTGAGCGCGACAGCCCTGGCAGCTAATTATAGGGCAGGTATAATTCCAAAACGTACGCATGTGGGCGTTTCTGCACCGGTGAAAGTTGGCTGGTATTAATATCTCCCCTGCCTTTATTCTCCTTTGCAGAGAGAGACCTGGTTTAAATTTATGTCGGTCTGCATGCGGCTGTCGGTTGTGAGCTACCGCAGGAGCATCTGAACCGACATGGGGTGTTTTTGTTACGCAGAGTGAGGCCCTCTAATCCAGGCTGGCTGGCTGGTTCTCCAGGGTCTCTGATTATTCCTTCCAAGCCCTTCACAGAGGTGGCAGGATTGAACCCAAGACCTTATGCTGGCCACACAGGTGCCTTTCCCACCAGATTCCTAAGAATGTAAGGAAAACCTGCTGGATCAAGCCCATGGCCCAGCCAGCCCAGGATCCTGTGCTCACAGTGGCCAACCACGTGCAGGATCCGATCACAAGAGCCCTCTCCCCTCCTGCTGTGGCTTCCAGCGACATATATAATATATAATTTTTATTAATAACATTCCAATTGGTAACAGATCAATCACATCTTGATACCCACAACGTAACTGGCTGTGTTTAACTATCTAAATTCTTTATACATCATATAAGCATAACTCTCTTCACATTATCTAATTGAGTAGAAGCAATTAAGGACCAACATTTAGAACAGGAAATACAAATAGATCAGTTCTTTGATACGTAACGTCCAAATGGAAGCTTTTTGTGTTCCACGCATACAAGTGTCAAACGTAACAACTTTAAGGAGCAGTACTTGCAGAAGATGGAACTTTTCTTTGTAATGTTCCACATTTTCCTTTTGCAAAGTACGGTTGTTGTATGCTGTATGCCGGTGTCAGACAAAAGAACTTAAACATGACAAGGATTCCCGGAATAATACTTTGTTTTGCCTTGCCGGGCTTCGTCAGCCGTGCATACTCTAAATTAATCACAATACAAAAAGATAAAGCCAGTTATATATTCCAAATTAAACAATTTAATGGGACTTCCCATGTTCTGGCTGTTGGGAGAAAGTTTCTTTCACTTCTCTTGTTTTTTCCAGTTTCATAATTCCGCTCTTAAGCTTTGTCTTATCATTGCAATCACTGGTGTATGACTTTCTATCATATTTAGCAAGTCCGTATGTCTATTAACCTGCAAGAGGCCTTTTTATTCCGTCTTGTTATCCGTCGGTTGATTTTCAACTCACCACCCCCTTCATTCCACAGTTCAAGAGCTCTGCACTCTCTTCCGTTTGAGTTAAGCGCAGCAGTCTTTCAGATCTTTTAACGAGCTGATAGTCCAAATGCGAGTTTTCCGCAGAAAAGCAATGCTGTGGGGTATATTTCACAAGTCAATAATTGTGTAAATAATCCTCAAAAATCCTAGCTTGCTCCTCCCAAGCCCCCGGGCCCTAGGGGAAGCTCGCAAAGATCAACGATTCACCCTCATTTTCACAGTAATCCATGTACAAAAACAGATGCAGCTTTTGGTGTGAAATATTAAAAATGAAGAGCATGGCCACTGGTCCCATCACCTCCTGGCAAATAGAAGGGGAAGAAATTGAGGCAGTGAGAGATTTGACTTTCTTGGGCTCCATGATCACTGCAGATGGTGACAGCAGCCGCGAAATTAAAAGACGCCTGCTTCTTGGGAGAAAAGCAATGACAAACCTAGACAGCATCTTAAAAAGCAGAGACATCACCTTGCTAACAAAGGTCTGTATAGTTAAAGCCATGGTTTTCCCAGTAGTGATGTATGGAAGTGAGAGCCAGACCATAAAGAAGGCAGATCGCCAAAGAATGGATGCTTTTGAATTCTGGTGCTGGAGGAGACTCTGGAGAGTCCCACGGACTGCAAGAAGATCAAACCTCTCCATTCTGAAGGAAATCAGCCCTGAGTGCTCACTGGAAGGACAGATCCTGAAGCTGAGGCTCCAAGACTTTGGCCTCCTCATGAGAAGAGAAGACTCCCTGGAGAAGACCCTGATGTTGGGAAAGATGGAGGGCACAAGGAGAAGGGGACGACGGAGGACGAGATGGTGGGACAGTGTTCTCGAAGCTACGAACATGAGTTTGACCAAACTGCGGGAGGCCGTGGAAGACAGGAGGGCCTGGCGTGCTCTGGTCCAGGGGGTCATGAAGAGTCGGACACGACTAAACAACTCAACAACAACAACATCATTCCCCAATTGTACTCCATTGGTTGTCTTCAGCCCCCACTGGGTGGAGGCCGTTTCTCTTTTGCCCTGCCTCACAGCCTGTGCCATTTTCTTATCCTAGCGACCAATATTGAGAAGTACCGTATTTTTCGCTCCATAAGACGCACTTTTTTCTTCCTAAAAAGTAAGGGGAAATGTCTGTGCGTCTAATGGAGCGAATGCATGGTCCCTGGAGTCAAATTGCCCGGGGCGAAAAGCAGATCATGCTTTTTTTCCCTTTTTTTTTTTTTTTTGAAAGAGGGAAGTGGGTGTTGAAACAAAGCTGCTGAACCGATGTTCAGGGAGAGATAAGGGGCGCTAGAAATAAAGGAGGCTGCCTGGGAGGGGGGAGGTAAAGACAGCGAACTTGCAAAGGGGGGAAACAGGAAGACCAAAGCAATGAGGAGAGAAATTAGAAGGAAAGGAGGAGCAAAAAACTGCTCCAGTTAAGGAACAGACACTAAGGCAAACAAGAGGGAAAGGAGTGTTGAAAGGAAGCAGCTGATTGGTAAACGATCGGGAAGGGAGATAAGGGACGCTAGCAATAAAGGAGGCTGCATTGGAGGGGGGAGGTAAAAGCCCATGGATCCTCAGGATTTTTGCATTGGGTCACCCCAAATTCACCATCAGATCACATAGCATGTCTATGGCTGCAGCTGGCACCAAAAAAATAACACACCCACTGTTGCCTGGGGCCGCAATGGCGCAAAAACGTGGTTACAAAGCACGGATCCACATGGATCCTCAGGACTCTTGCATTGGATCACCCCAAATTCATCATCAGATCACGTGTCTGTGGCCATAGCATGAACCACAAAAATCATACATCCACTGTTTCATTCAGAATATTTTTTTTCTTGTTTTCCTCCTCTAAAAACTTGGTGCGTCTTATGGAGCGGAAAATACGGTATTACTGCCTCCAGAGGCCTCCTGACTACTTGTCCTCCCTGAGTTGGTCTAATCCATCTTTAAAGGCATCCATGTTGGGTGCCGTCCTTCCCTCCTGTGGCAGGGAGTTCCAGAGTTTCTGTGCATTGTTTACCAAAGGGCTTCCTTTTTAATCTGTCCTGAATACCTCCAACATTCAGCTTCTGGTGCTGTGAGAGAGGGAGAAAAAGTTTGTCGCGTTCTGTGGGATATGCATGATTTTTCGAATTCCGTCATGCCGGCTCCCGCTCGCCTTTCCTCTAAATTTAAGAAGGCCCAAGTGTTACAACTCTTCCTCTTGTTCTCCATCCAGGAGTCGAAGTCATTTGCCGTTGGGATGTTCAAGGGCCAGGTCAACACGGAACAAGTCTTCCCTTATCCTTCAGGTAAACACCAGGGGCTTGGAGAGGAGATGGGTTGGAGGGATTTAATGTTTGATGTCTTGCTGTGTTTTAGTTTGTTGGAAGGTGCCCAGAGTGGCTGGGTAACCCAGTCAGATGGGCACCATGTAAATAATAATAATAATAATAAATAATAATAATCCAGAGTACAGTGGTGTTTCAGGTTAAATACATTTCAGGTTACACACTCCGCTAACCCAGAAATAGTGCTTCAGGTTAAGAACTTTGCTTCAGGATGTGAACAGAAATCGTGCTCCGGCGGCGCGGCAGCAGCAGGAGGACCCATTAGCTAAAGTGGTGCTTTAGGTTAAGAACAGTTTCAGGTTAAGAACAGACCTCCGGAACGAATTAAGTACTTAACCCGAGGTACCACTGTATTGGACAACTGGTCCTGTTAGCAAGGGATCATGGGAGTTGTAGGCCAAAACATCTGGAGGGCTGCAAGTTGGGGGTGCCTGACCTAGTCCTAGAGACCATGGGTAGGCAAACGTAGGCCCAAATCCGGTCCAATCACCACCTCAATCCAGCCTGCGGATGGTCCGGGAATCAGCATGTTTTTACATGAGTAGAATGTGTCCTTTTATTTAAAATGCATCCCTGGGTTATTTGTGGGGCCTGCCTGGTGTTTTTACATGAGTAGAAGGTGTGCTTTTATTTAAAATGCATCCCTGGGTTATTTGTGGGGCATAGGAATTTGTTCATTATTATTTTTCTTGCCAAAATATAGTCTGGCCCTCCACAAGGTCTGAGGGACAGTGGACAGGCCCCCTGCTGAAAAAGTTTGCTGACCCCTGGACTAGCCAAACAAATTTCTTAATCTCACTTCTTTCTTCCATAAAGGGCAAGGCAGAGGGAGGTCTGTGGGTTTGCATTTTAAGTCTAAGAACGTTGGCTGAGAATAGGAAAGACCAACTCTAGGTGTGCCGGGCTAAGTTGCCCCCTTTTCCTTAATAATAATAATTTATTATTTATACCCCACCCATCTGGCTGGGTTTCCCCAGCCACTCTGGGCTGCTTCCAAACGAATATTAAAAACAATGCGGCTTGGCGTGCAGTTAAGAGAATCCAGCCAGCCGTCTCAGATGGGAAAAGCTTGGAGACTCTAAAAAGCAGAAGGAGGCAAGGAAATCCAAATTGGTTCCGCCGCAAGGTGTATGTTGGGGTTTGGAAAAGCAGTTTGCTAGGAGGGCTTGCAGGCTAGCAGGGGCTGATATTTTCCTTCCCTTCTCTTATTACAGTTCTAAATGAAGATCAAGCCCAGACACTGAGAGAGCTGGTGGGCCCCGTTTCTCGGTTCTTTGAGGTGAGGAATTCCAGAATGGCGTCTGTCTTAATAATAATAATAATATATTAGGGCAGAGCCAGAATTATGTGGGTGGGAATTGCAGAGAAATGGCAGGTTTTGGCTGAACCTTGGGGGACATATTCCCAACAGCGAGGGGAAACGCAGAATGGGTTTAAATCACAGGTAGGCAAACTAAGGCCCGGGGGCTGGATCCGGCCCAATCGCCTTCTAAATCCGACCTGCAGATGGTCTGGGAATCGGTGTGTTTTTACATGAGTAGAATGTGTCCCTTTCTTTAAAATGCATCTCTGTGGTGCATAGGAATTTGTTCATTTCCTCCCCCCAAAATATAGTCCGGCCCCCCACAAGGTCGGAGGGACAGTGGACCGGCCCCCTGCTGAAAAAGTTTGCTGGCCGTTGGTTTAAATAGATGCTTTTCCCATCATCTGACTCTCCCTTCCTCCCTCTCTCCACCAGGAGGTGAACGACCCGGCCAAAAATGATGCGCTGGAGAAAGTGGAGGACAAGACCATGGAAGGCCTCAAGGAGCTGGGAGCTTTTGGCTTGCAAATCCCCGTTGAGCTCGGGGGGTTGGGGCTCAGCAACACCCAGGTGAGGCTCGAGGGCTGGCGCCCCCCCCATCCTTCCCCTAAATGCTACCAGACTCGGAGGGAATCCTAGGAACATAGCTGTCAAGTGTCCCTTATTTGGCGGGACAGTCCCTTATCCCAGCGCCATGTCCCGCTGCTGTCCCTTATTGATGATGTCCCTTAAATTTCCCGGGTTTCAAAGGAAGCAGCTCTTCTCCCTGCCGGCCAGGGAGGAGGGATGCTCCAACTGTGTTGCTTGGCTGCCCGGTCCGCCCCCCTCCGGCCTCCTCTCACCAGCCTCGGCCCCTGGGAACCCCTCCCCGCTGGGACTGAGGAGCCTTGAGAGGAGAGCAAGGGCAACCATAGAGAAAGCAGTTCAGAGAGAGGAGGAGGAGGCAGGTGTTCTCTAAGGGCTAACCATAGAGGGGGAAAGCGGAGGAAGGACCGCAAGAGCTTCTCCCATAGATTTGTAGTGGTAGACTAGCATAGATGGTCTGATCTGCGGGTTTACTTTGGGCGCTATTCCCCCCCTTCCTCCCGCCCCACCTGGTGGAAGTGAGAGCTGCAGATGGAGCACGAGAGAAAAGAGACAGAACTGCAGCAGCATCTTTGTAGCTTGGACTTCGTTTTGGGCAAAAAGTGGTTGCTGCTTGTAGTTATTTAATTGCAGTGTTTCATCGGCTGGTGTCTTGAGCAGCAACCTCTGGAAACGAAGGGCTAAAACCCAGCACTGCTCTCCCAAATTATCTGGTCCCTTTTAACTGGTTGACTAAAATCCCTTATTTTGGCTGCTGGGCCCTTATTTTCAAATCTGTAAGTTGACAGCTATGCCTAGGAAGGAAACGACATGGAGGTTTGTGAGCTTAGAGGGATTTCCTGCTGCTCTGTGCAGCCATTGGTCAAGTTGCTGTGATGTCATGGAATGTTCTCAGACATTGTCCTTTCAGGGATGGGGGTGGCTTTCCTGCTTTGAGGGAGGCTGAGCTTTCTTGCCACTGAGAAAAATGTGCTCTGCCCATGCTCAGAGGTGAGAGAGAGAGAGCTTTGAATGCTTCGTGGCCAACGACCCCTTCTTTTTCTCTCTTCCCACCGCAGTATGCGCGAATGGTGGAGCTCGTTGGCATGCACGACCTGGGGGTGGGCATCACCTTGGGGGCCCACCAGTCGATCGGGTTTAAAGGCATCCTCCTCTATGGCACCAAGGAGCAGAAGGAAAAGTACCTCCCCAAACTGGCAACAGGTAAGGGGTCGTGGCCTTGTGGGGGGGGGGAGCTGAGGGGCAGGGACATCATAACCAGGGGCAGGCAATGGGGAGGCGAGGGGCAGAATACAGTGGTGCCCCGCAAGACGAACGCCTCGCAAGACGAAAAACCCGCTAGACGAAAGGGTTTTCCGTTTTGGAGGCGCTTCGCAAAACGAATTTCCCTATGGGCTTGCTTCGCAAGAAGAAAGCCCATAGGGAAATCTCCGGGGACCTCTTTTAAATGCTGGCGGTGGGGAGCAAAGCCTCCCCCCCCCCCAGCCTTCAGAAGAGGTCCAGGAAGGCTGGCGGGGGCCGAAAGGCTTTGCTCCTCACCGCCAGCATTTTAAAAGCAGTCCGGGATAGCAGGGAAGCGCTTCCCGCTATCCCGGAGGGCTTTTGAAGGCAGGCGGGGTGGAGCAAAGACTTTTGCCCCCCGCCTGCCTTCAGAAGAGGTCCTGGACCTCTTCTGAAGGCGGGCGGGGGGCAAAAGTCTTTGCTCCCCCCTGCCTGCCTTCCCGAGAGAGCGGAGAAACGCTGCGTTTCTCCGCTCTCCCGGGAAGGCAGGCAGGGGGGACAAAGACTTTTGCCCCCCGCCCGCCTTCAGAAGAGGTTGGGGGACAGACTGTCCCCGGACCTGGTTTGAAGGCGGTTTCCATAGGAACGCATTAATTGATTTTTAATGCGTTCCTATGGGAAACCGTGCTTCGCAAGACGAAAAACTCGCAAGACGAAAAGACTTGCGGAACGAATTAATTTCGTCTTGCGAGGCACCACTGTAAGTTTCTGAGGGAGGAAGTTGAGGGAGGGAAGTGCACCCTGCAACACGGTCCCTCCTGCTGCGTGAATCCCCGCTTCAAGGGTTCCTCGCTTCACAAGTTCCCCCTTTCGCCGCCCAACATCCCATTTACCTGCCTAAATTCCCTTTCATCATGGTGTATGTGTGTTTTTTGTGTGTGCACAAGGTTGGATTGTGGTGTTATTATTTTTTGAAATAGTTATAATATATAAACTTATAAAAAAATCCATTGAAAATCCTTATTGCGAGATCTCTCTGAATCTCATGACTGCCTCCCCTACCTTCCAGGGTCCTAGTGTCAATATTTACATTTGCATAGCAGCCTGTTATCCACATTTTTTTTTCTCCAAGTAAATTGTCCGTAGTCTTTGTTACCTTGCAAGTGAGATTAAAATCCTGCTAGTGTTTTCATCTGCTTACAGTAGTTTCCTAAATAAATTATATACATTTCCCCCCCACTCTTTTTTTAAAGTTCGTATCATCTTGGTTCCTTAGCTTTCCAGTTAATTTGGCCATTTCAGCATAGTCCGGTTTGTCGTTCTTCCCTGGTCGGGATTTTTTCTTCTTTCCCATCCGGGTTGTGTTATTTGGATCACGAGGGTTGAGGCATAAAACCTGGAAGCCGCTTCAGACCTTGTAGACAAAGGTGGCTGTGCGTATTTTGGGTGCCTCTGTCTTGCCATGACGACCCTCTTTTTTTAAAAAAAAAAAAAAAATAAAACCCTCTAGGTGAGACCATTGCTGCGTACTGTCTGACGGAGCCCACTAGCGGCTCGGACGCAGCTTCCATCCGATCCACGGCTGAGCTCAGCCCCTGCGGCACTTACTACACTCTCAACGGGAGCAAGATTTGGATCAGGTGAGTTCGGGGCCAGCCTGGGTGCGTAGGTGGAGGAGGAGGCACGGATCGGGGCAGGGTGGGGGGAGAGGTTGCCACCCACCTTGGAGCAGAGATTTCACCCAAAAGAGCCTTGAACCTGCCGCACCTCTCTTTGGAAAACACCCCCTTCCTCAGTATATTTTGGATAATTTTTATACTGCCGCTTTTGATCATATATTACTACTACTATGATTATTATTATTTATTGAATATATATACCGCCCTATACCCAGAGGTCTCAGGGAGGTTCACATAAAAAGATCACAGTATATAAAATAAAAAATAAAAGCAATGACCCAATAATACAGCCCCCCCCCAAAAAGAGCCACATTTTAAAAGGGTATGGGATGTTGATCAGGTCAACCAAAGGCCTGCTTAAAAAGGAACGTGTTTTTATATCTATATATCTATATCTATATATCTATCGATCTATCTCAATGTGTGTATGTGTATTAACACACACACACACATTTACTGACCTGTATTATTATTTTTGGATGAATCCCCCCCCCCCCCGGGATTTTTCGCTCTATAGGACGCACCTGACCATAGGACTCACCTTGTTTTAGAGGGGGAGAACAAGAAAAAAAAATTCTCCCCCTCTCTGCTCAGCGCCTCTTCAGCGAAGCGACAGGAGAAACAGAGCCCCTTCCATTTCTCATCCCACTTGGCTGAAGGGGCGCTGCCCAGCTCTCCCTCTCTGCTGAAGCCGGGAGAGTCAGCAAAAGGAACCCGAGGCCTCCGGAGCGCAGCAGGAACTCGCGCTGCAATCCGAAGGCTTCAGGCGGCTATCCCTGAAGCCTTGAGAGCGAGAGGGGTCGGTGCGCACTGACCCCTCTCGCTCTCCAGTCTTCAGCGAAAGCAACGCGAAGCCTCCGGAGCGTGGAGGGAGCGCTTCCTCCGCGCTTCGGAGGCTTCACGTTGCTATCGCTGAAGCCAAGGAGCCTGCATTCGCTCCATAAGATGCACACACAGTTCCCCTTAACTTTTGGAGGGGGAAAAGTGCGTCCTATTGAGCGAAAAATACGGTATATTAATACAGTGGTACCCCGCAAGGCGGACGCCTCGGAAGACGAAAAGCTCGCTAGATGAAGGAGTTTTTCATTTTCTTAGCCGCTTCGCAAGACGCATTTCCCTATGGGCTTGCTTCGCAAAACGAAGCTTTCCCCGCAAGCTCCGGGGATAGCGGGGAAGCGCAGCGCGTCTTCCCTGCTGTCCCTGGACCTCTTTTGAAGCAAGGGGCGGCGGGGAGAAGATCGCTTCTCCCCGTTGCCAGCCCCGCAATCTCCGGGGACAGAGGGGAAGGTGCGTGTGTCTTCCCCTCTGTCCCCGGACCCCTTTTGAACCAAGGGGCGGCAACGGGGAGAAGCGATTCTCCCCGCCGCCCCTTCCCTTGCTTTAAAACAGGTCCGGGGACAGAGGGGAAGGCGCGCGGTGCTTCCCCTCTGTCCCCGGACGGTCTCCATAGGAACGCATTGATTGATTTTCAGTGCATTCCTATGGGAAACCGTGCTTCGCAAGACGAAAAACTCGCAAGAAGAAAAAACTTGCGGAACGAATTAATTTTGTCTTGCGAGGCACCACTGTATAGACCTTCAAATGTGAGGTTGGAGGCTTGCCTGTGGTCCTGCAGTTACGAGCGCCAACCCTCCCACCCCCGGCGAATCCTGACTGGCAAATCTCTTGCAGCAACGGCGGCCTTGCGGATATATTCACCGTTTTCGCAAAAACGAAGATAAAGGACGAGGCGACTGGGGAAGTGAAGGACAAGATCACGGCCTTCATAGTGGAGCGAGCCTTTGGGGGCGTCACACGGTGAGTAGGATCGGAGCAAGCCACCTCACTCCAGCTTCGGCTTATTCCTTTACCCGGGCCAGTATTGCCTGCTCAGGCTGGCAGCTGCTCTCCAGATTCTCAGGCCACGCACAGGAGGAGCGATTTCCTGGCTCCGCTCACTGGAGATTGAACTTGGAAGCTTCTGCATTTAAAAAACGGGGAATTTACAAGAATGCCTGCAAATGATACGTATGTGAACATTTAAAATTGGGGACTCTCCACTAACTTATTACGGGAAGGTGCTTCCTTAATCGTCAGTGCTTGGTGACATAGAAAAATTTCCTGCAGGCATTTAAAGGTTAAATGCATTTATATTTTTCTGTATATAAGACTGTATTTTTTTAGGTTTAAAATTGGAAATTGTCTTATACATAGTGCATAGGGGGGACTGGCAATTCCCCCCCGCCAAAAAAAGCTCAGCAACTCTGGCCAATCATTCCCCAAAACAGCTTAACAACTCTGGGCAATCTCCCCCCATTTTATTAATTTGGAGTCCCCAAAAATAGGGGTCGTCTTATACACAGGGGCGTGTTATACACAGAAAAATACGGTATTTATCTCACCCCCCCCTCCAGCGGACCCCCAGAGAAGAAGATGGGCATCAAGGCGTCCAACACGGCCGAGGTCCACTTTGACGGGTGCCGTGTTCCTGTCGAGAATGTCATAGGGGCCCCCGGCTCTGGGTTCAAGGTGGCCATGAATATCCTGAACAACGGGCGGTTTGGCATGGCCGCTGCCACGGCCGGCACCATGCGGGGGCTGATCAGCAAAGCGGTGAGTGAAGTCTCAGAGTACCTTTGGTTTGTTGAGTTGGAAGAGGACCCCCCCTCTTTCCAATTTTTTTAATGCTTGATGTTTTAGCATGTTCCTATATCTGCTGGGGGACATGGGTGGCGCTGTGGGTTAAACCACAGAGCCTAGAACTTGCTGATCAGAAGATCGGCAGTTTGAATCCCCGCGACGGGGTGAGCTCCCGTTGCTCGGTCCCTGCTCCTGCCAACCTAGCAGCTCAAAAGCACGTCAAAGTGCAAGTAGATAAATAGGTACCACTCTGGCGGGAAGGGAAATGGCGTTTCCGTGCGCTGCTCTGGTTCACCAGAAGCGGCTTAGTCATGCTGGCCACATGACCTGGAAAAACTGTCTGCAGACAAACATCAGCTCCCTCGGCCAGTAAAGCAAGATAAGCGCCGCAACCCGAGAATCGTTGGTGGCTGGACTTAACTGTCACGGGTCCCTTTACCTTTACCCCTTATGGCTTTGATCTATAGGCTACCACTAAAACGAGGCTGCATTTTAAGCTGCATTTTAAACTGTATTCTAACGTATATTTTAATCAACTGGTTTTTGTTTTTTAAAAAATGTTTTTATTATGTTTATATTCAGTGTTAGGTGTCCTGAGCCAGGACTTGGCTGGGGAGGGTGGGGTATAAGTATATTATTATTATTATTATTATTATTATCCAAAAGGTGAACTACGCAGCAAACAGGACCCAGTTTGGAGACAAAATCCACAACTTCGAGGGAATTCAGGAGAAACTGGCTCGCATGGCAGTTCTACAGTACGTGACAGAGGTGAGCGCAAAGGCGAAAGTGAGCTAGCACATGAGGTTGGGGCAGCGACACGTGAACTGCTGTGGCGTGCCAAAAAAGCACAGTGCTCAGCACCAAAGCTCCTGACTGCACCCCCTCCTGACCCGCCACCTTCCCCCAGCCTGGCAATGCTCCTTTAAATCTTTGCTTCATAAGGACTAGGAACTTGAGAAGACCGTCAGGAGGATCCCTGCAGCGGGATCAGGCCAAAGCCCATCTAGCCCAGTTTCCTGTTCTCACAGTGGCCAACCGGGGGGGCAGGGATGAATGCGACTGAATTCCCCAAAGGGTTGTAAACTGAAAGGTGAAATTAACAGGACGCCCCCAGAAGCTGTTAGTTTCAGCGCATCCTCTTACAACACACTTTTTCAAAACAGTGATGGAGCAGAGCGTAGGTAGGCAAACTAAGGCCCGGGGGCCGGATCTGGCCCAGTCGCCTTCTAAATCCGGCCCGCGGATGGTCCGTGAATCAGCGTGTTTTTACATGAGTAGAAATGTGCCCTTTTCTTTAAAATGCATCTCTGGGTTAGAGTGGTACCTCGGGTTACATACACTTCAGGTTACACACTCCACTAACCCATAAATAGTGCTTCAGGTTAAGAACTTTGCTTCAGAACAGAAATCGGGCTCCGGCAGAGTGGCAGCAGCAGGAGGCCCCATTAGCTAAAGTGGTGCTTCAGGTTAAGAACAGTTTCAGGTTAAGAACGGACCTCTGGAATGAATTAAGTACTTAATCTGAGGTACCACTGTATTTGTGGGGCCTGCCTGGTGTTTTTGCATGAGTAGAACGTGTGCTTTTATTTAAAATGCATCTCTGGGTTATTTGTGGGTTATTTGTTCCTTTCCCCCTTTCTCCCCCAAAAATATAGTCCGGCCCCCCACAAGGTCTGAGAGACAGTGGACTGGCCCCCTGCTGGAAAAGTTTGCTGACCCCTGAAGCAGAATCTCACTCCCTTGGCTCTTTTCCTCTTCCCTACAGTCCATGGCATACATGATCAGCGCGAATATGGACCAAGGGGCAACTGACTTCCAGATCGAGGCGGCCATCAGCAAAATCTTTGGCTCGGTGAGAAAGGGGCCTGGTGGGAAATGGGGAAGGTGGCCTTGCCCCCTTGTCTGTTGGTCACCTGTTTGGCTGCATCCCTGTTTTAACGGGCAAAGTCCCCTCTGTTTTGACAATCTCCCTTGGCGGCGGCGGCTGTTGGTGTTTCAGTGCGCCCATTTTACAGCCTGAGAAGACCGAGTCATTTCCCCCTCTTTTTTCTTTTGTGTTGCCCAGGAGGCTGCTTGGACTGTTGCAGACGAGTGCATCCAGGTCATGGGCGGAATGGGCTTCATGAAGGTGAGTCAATTGGGAGAAATCTCTTCCAACACCACCCTGTCCAAAACCACCAGTTGTCATCCACAGTGTTCGTGGTTCCAGGTTTTCATTCCCTTTTCCTTTCCAAAATGATTTTTTTCCTTTTCGAAAAAATAACTGCAAGGAAATACCTGAAAGATTCTCGTACCACCATTTGACCACTTTGATATATGAAACTGGCAGTATTCCAGGTGCCAAAATAATACCCATTCCTCATTCATTTTTAGCGTGGCAGCACCTATGCGCAGGAACTCTCTGCCTATTGACATGTACTCTTTTCATCGCCTGCTAAAAACGTTTTTTCTTTGGACAAACCTGCCCAGACACGTAGAACGTTGCTGTATGTTTTAATCTGCTATCACTTTATTGCTGATTTAATCTTCTGAGTGCTTTTAAGGAGTTGTTTTTACTGCTATTTTTTGTTTTATTCTCTTTGTGTACCGCTTTGAGGTTGTTGATTTTTAAAAAAAACAATCGAGCATTGTATAAATTTATGAAATAAATAGAATAACAACAGGCAGAAAAATACAAAGAGAAGAAATGAAAACACGGCTTTGTAATTTACTGAATTGATGAGAAATAAACAGTGGCGTGCGAAGGAGAGAGAGGTTGGGTTGTAATTGCAACTACAAATTATTTCGAAAAGAAGACAACAGATAACTCTAAGCGAGGCTAAATCCAGATATTTGCATGAACCCAAGGGACCTGACATTTCTGACCTGTATTTGTATCTGAAATAAAATTAAACTAAGTGGTGAGGAAAGTAATTTTGAGTGCTCTGGGACACCTTGAATTTGTTTCTCTCTCTGTGTGTGTCTTTTCCCCAAGCAAAACAATTTTCCAAGACTTGGAAAACCAGCAGTCCAGGTTGCCAGGACTGAAATCCTTCCAAAACTTGGCCTTTGTGGCTCAGCCCCAGATTTTCCTTTCTGAAATGAATGAAACCTGGCCTTGCGACTCTGCAGAATGCTGCAGCGAGACTCTTTACGGGGTCCTCACTGCAAGATCACATTCACCCGGTGCTATACCAGTTGCACTGGCTCCCGGTGGAGTACAGGATCAGGTTCAAGGTGCTGATTTTAACCTTTAAACCCTGTACGGCCAAGGACCCTCATACCTACGGGACCGCCTCTCCTGGTATGCCCCGCTGAGGACCTTATGGTCTTCAAACAAAAACATCTTGGAGGTCCCAGGCCACAGGGAGGTTAGGCTGGCCTCAACCAGAGCCAGGGCTTTTTCAGCTGTGGCTCCGACCTGGTGGAACGCTCTTTGTCACAGGAGACTAGGGCCCTACGGGACTTGACATCTTTCCGCAGGGCCTGCAAGACAGAGCTGTTCCACCAGGCCTTTGGCCAGGGCACAGCCTGACCCCTTCCTTTGGTAACCCTCACAGATCTCTAGCCCAATGGTTGCCATCAATTTGATTTGAATTAATTTTATAATGTTGTATTATTTTATTGTTGTTAGCCGCCCTGAGCCCGGCTTTGGCTGGGGAGGGCGAGATATAACTAAAAATTTACTATTATTATTATTATTAAGCCAAAAGCAACTTCCTGTCCCCAATAGGAGATGGACAAAGGCTGGGTGTGATTACTGGGATTCAGAAGCGTGGCTGCTTCTGACTGTGGAGGCTCAACGTATACAACCCTCTCCTCCATCCTCTAGGTTGGTGGCCATCTTGTGGCAGGGAGTTCCAGAGTTTATGCACTGCGTGAAGGAGCTCTCTTTCCTTCATCTTGTCCTGAATCTGTCCTGCTCATGCTCAGGCTCTTGATGTTAAACTTGCCTTGCCCAGGACTCTGGGCCATCCAGACCCTTGGATTGAAAACCCCCCATGTTAAGCTCAGAACCGGTGGGGGAATCCTGGTTCTGTCCATCTTGACCCTCCTCTCCTTCTCTTCTCGCTCTGCTGCAGGATGCCGGAGTGGAACGCGTGCTGCGTGACTTGAGAGTGTTCCGGATCTTTGAGGGAACCAATGACATCCTGCGGCTGTTTGTCGCGCTCAATGGATTTCAGGTGGGTTGTTGGGAATGTGTGTCTGTGGTTCAGGATCTGGGGAAGAGAGGAAAGAGCGCAGTGTTTTTTAAGGTGGGATGCGGAGCTTCTGTGTTGCCCCCGTGGCTTTCAACCATTGATGAGAACATTGGAAGAGCTCTGTTGGATCAGGCCTAAGGCCCATCTATTCCTTTTTTAAATTTTTTTTTAAAAATAAACTTTATTATACATCAATTATTTATATATAAATTTTTATTAAGTTTTTCTTTTACAAATAATTTTGACAACCATGTTTACCAATTTACAGTTTTTGAACTTCCACCAGTACCTCCTTCAATCATCCATTTTTCATATCTTTACACATTTTCTATGTAGTATTGCCGATTTGATAATAACCTTCCATCTCAGTTTCTTTCTTACAATATACCTTGGTTTATCACAAAGCCTCTTTAAAACCCACTAGCGTTGTCTGTTCATCACATACAGTTTTCAGATATTCCGTAAACTTTCCCCAGTCCTCAATGAATTTGTGATCTTTCTGATATCTAATTTTTCCAGTCATTTTATCCAATTCTGCATAATCCATAGGTTTCATTCTCCACTCAGTCAAGGTCGGTAGTTCCTCTTGTTTCCATTTTTGGGCCATTAGTATTCTTGCCGCTGTAACTGCATATTGAAATAGTTTATAATCACATCTTTTTATCTCTCTTCCTGTTATTCCTAACAAAAAGGCTTCTGGTTTTTTAACAAACGTATATTTAAACATATTTTTCAATTCGTTGTATATCATTTCCCAGAAACCCTTTGCCTTCTTACATTCCCACCACATATGAAAAAATGAACCTTCTTTTTCTTTACATTTCCAACACTTATTACATGTTTTATACATTTTTGCTAACTTTACGGGGGCAATATACCATCTGTAAACCATTTTCATAATATTTTCCTTTAACGCCATACATGCAGTGAATTTCATATTATTATATTATTATACATCAATTAAGATCACTTTGCACATTACAGTGGACACTCGGGTTGCGAACGTGATCCGTGCGGGATGCACGTTCGCAATCCGCAGCGGTGCGAGTTGCGATTCGGCACTTCTGCGCATGCGCAAAGTGTGATTTAGCGCTTCTGCGCATGGACGACCACTGAAACCCGGAAGTAACCTGTTCCGGTACTTCCAGGTTTCAGCACGTCCGTAACCCGAAAAAACCGCAACCTGAACTGTCTGTAACCCAAGGTATGACTGTACTAATAACATTTAACTTAGACAGTACATACAACACAACCAATACACACTACACAAATTACAACATAAACACACCAAACACACCCTTGACACTAACTTCCGATTCTTTTCATTGTGCTATATTACATTTTGTTAAACTATACGCATTTCATTGTCATTAGTTTCCATTTCTTCCAACTGATCTTATTATATACTTTCTTTTTTTTTCATGATTCATTCTGCTTCTGCCAGGAGGTTAGCATTATCACAGCAATTTCTAAAGTATTCTTTAAAAATTATCCAAACTTTATTAACTTTTTGTATTGAGTTTCTTCTTAATAAGAATAATAATAATAAGGCCCACCTATTCCAGCGTCCATCTTTGCAGAGGAGCCAGCCTGATGCCGCAGGGAGACAGACCCACAGGAAGGGTGTGAGGGCAGCCCCCCCCCTCTCTCTCTCTCTCTCTGCTTGTTTGGTTGATTTTTTAATATGGAGAGAGAGAGAGACAGACAGACAGACACACACACACACAGAGAGAGAGAGAGAGATATCACACTCTCCTTTATAAAATAAACAGCAGCTTATAGAAATTCATATCCTAAACAGTAAAAGCAGTGCTCCCAATGGCTAAAGTGGATTTCTTACAAAACAACCTTGCAGCTCCCTGTTGGCTAGTGTTTAAAGGTAAAGGGACCCCTGACCGTTAGGTCCAGTCGTGGCCGACTCTGGGGTTGCGGTGCTCATCTCGCTTTACTGGCCGAGGGAGCCGGAGTACAGCTACTGGGTCATGTGGCCAGCATGGCTAAGCCGCTTCTGGCAAACCAGAGCAGCGCACGGAAAGTCGTTTACCTTCCCGCCGGAGCGGTACCTATTGATCTATTTACCTATTTATCTAGTTATCTGATGTGCTTTCGAACTGCTAGGTTGGCAGGAGCAGGGACCGATCACCCCGTCACGGGGATTCGAACTGCCGACCTTCCGATCGGCAAGTCCCAGGCTCAGTGGTTTAACCCACAGCGCCACCCGCGTCCCTAGTGTTTAAGCTGTGAGTCATAGCTGTTCACAGACATCTCCTCCCTCCGTGAGTGTGGCTTAATCATCTTTAGAAGCCACATCCTGTGGCTGTAAGTTCCATGGGTTAATTTTGCCTTTCAAATTAAAAACAGAACGTTTTTTTTGCTTGTTTTTCTATCTGCTTTTTGAAACCACGTGTTCAAATGCTGCCACAGTTCCTGGAACCAGAACCGCTTCCTGGAAATGAACACGGGCACACAAAACCCCTCACTGTCACTGCCTGTCAACTGTGCCTACCACACAGGGTTGTTGTGGGCATTCGGTGAGGGTGGGGGAAAGCATGTCAGTGCTGCCTTGAGTTCCTTGGAGAGAAGGTGGCATGTTGTTGTTGTTTAGTCATTTAGTGGTGTCCGACTCTTCGTGACCCCCTGGACCAGAGCACGCCAGGCCCTCCTGTCTTCCACTGCCTCCCGCAGTTTGGTCAAACTCATGCTGGTCACTTTGAGAACACTGTCCCACCATCTCGTCCTCTGTCGTCCCCTTCTCCTTGTGTCCTCCATCTTTCCCAACATCAGGGTCTTTTCCAGGGAGTCTTCTCTTCTCATGAGGTGGCCAAAGTCTTGGAGCCTCAGCTTCAGGATCTGTCCTTCCAGTGAGCACTCAGGGCTGATTTCCTTCAGAATGGAGAGGTTGGATCTTCTTGCAGTCCGTGGGACTCTCCAGAGTCTCCTCCAAGGTGGCATATCAGTGCAATAAATATTAAAGAGTACACATGTATTCTGGGGGGCTTCGCTATTCTGGACCAAGTGGTGTTTCTGAGCCATCACCAAGGGATGCCCTATCTAGAGCGTGTCACAGTAGTCTAGACACATTTTTGCTACCTTTTAACTAGCCCTCAAAGCCTGGAATCCACATGACTTTTCTTTTTTCTTTTTTCTTAAAGTTTTTATTCAAAATTTCAGCATAACAATTTATCAAAAACATATCATCCTGATTCACCCCCCCATTTTCCCCTCCCCCCCTCCCGAGAAAAAGAAAAGAAAAACCACCCTCCCTCCCCCCACTCAGACTTCCCTCAGCTCCTCTCTCTGGTTTTTCAGCACATGTTATTATTGTTGGAATTCTGCCTGGGTCAGAGGAATGTGCCTCAGCGCAGGCACCGGCAGATATTCCTTGTCGACCTCCCCGCTGCAACTCCCGGCAGATAAGCAGGCGAGGTCTCGGCGATTCTTCCCAGAAGTGTGAGAAGAACACACCGTTCATTCTCTCTCTCCCCTTGGTATCCCCAGGGAGGGGAAAGAAGCAGACAGAAATCTATTTACACCCTTTATTTCTCTCTTACATCAGTACAGAGAAACATGTCTTCACTCGACAGCGGTAAGAATAAACTCCACCCATGTACTTCCAGTACGGGTCATATGACACACACACTGAGCTAACATCCGGTGCTCAGTACAGAATGGACTGCCCCTTTGTTTCCATGGCAACAGTCACAAACATCCTGTTTGGCTTTCCAGCCACAAGCAGCTGACTGAGCTGCTAGAGCCTTTGCTTGCTGCTGCATTGGTGCTTAATGGCAACAATTATCTGTATATTATAAAATAGTAAAGGTCCTTAAATTATCTGTCTTTATATCATCCATAATAAATTTGTGTATGTTTATTCAAAACCTGCAAAGGAGACTAACTTTGCTAAAGGTTCCCATTCTTTGAAATCACAGTTGTCCTTATCACACAGTTTGTATGTCAATTTCGCCAATTCCGCGTAGTCCACCAGTTTATCTTGCCACCGTTCTTTTGTCGGGATTTCTTCCTTCTCCCATCCATGTGCTATTAAAACTCTGGCTGCCGTTGTCGCATACATAAATACCGTATTTTTTCCTCTATAAGACTCACTTTTCCCCTCCTAAAAAGTAAGGGGAAATGTGTGTGCGTCTTATGGAGCGAATGCAGGCTGCACAGCTATCCCAGAAGCCAGAACAGCAAGAGGGATTGCTGCTTTCACTGTGCAGCGATCCCTCTTGCTGTTCTGGCTTCTGAGAGTCAGAATATTTTTTCTTCTTGTTTTCCTCCTCCAAAAACGAGGTGCGTCTTGTGGTCTGGTGCGTCTTATAGAGCGAAAAATACGGCACGTTCTTCAATTTCCTTGAAAGGTCTTTTCCTACAATCCCTAACAGAAATGCTTCAGGCTTTTTGTTCAAATGTTAGTTGGAACATTTTCTTCAATTTGGAATCCACCTGACTTTTCAATATAACCACTCCCTCGTGCTGACCTCTCTTCTCCTCTTTCCCTACCCCAGAACGCCGGGAACGAGCTCCGTGGGTTGCAGCGTGCCATCAAGAATCCTCTGGGAAACGCTGGGCTCATAGTCAGCGAGGTTGGGAAGCGAGTCCGCAGGTATGGATCCCCCAAGGGTTGTGGGGCGCGGGTGGGCATACGACAGAATTAAAGCCATGCAATTGTTGTGCATATCCCCATCCCTGAGCGGGAAGACAGTGGTGCCTCGCAAGACGAAAAGAATCCGTTCCGCGAGTCTCTTCGTCTTGTGGTTTTTTCGTCTTGCGAAGCAAGCCCATTAGCGGATTAGCGCTATTAGCGGCTTAGCGGGCTTAGCGGATCAGCTGATCCGCGGCTTAGCGGATCAGCTGATAAGCGGCTTAGCGGATCAGCTGATAAGCGGCTTAGCGGATCAGCTGATAAGCGGCTTAGCGGATCAGCTGATAAGCGGCTTAGCGGATCAGCTGATAAGCGGCTTAGCGGATCAGCTGATAAGCGGCTTAGCGGATCAGCTGATAAGCGGCTTAGCGGATCAGCTGTTGAGCGGCTTAGCGGATCAGCTGTTGAGCGGCTTGGGGAAAAGGGGGGGGGGAACCCCGCAGGAACTCGCAAGACATTTTTGTCTTGCGAAGCAAGCCCATAGGAAATTCGTTTTGTGAAGCACCTCCAAAACGGAAAACTTTTTCGTCTAGTGGGTTTTCCATCTTGCGAGGCATTCGTCTTGCGGGGCACCACTGTAAGTTTCGGGGTTCCAGCAATGCACCCTGGGGTGGTTTCCTTTGAACGAGGCCACTGGAGGCTAGTGATCTACCGTTTGGTCTACTCCAATGCACTCTACATGGGGCTGCCCTTGGAGATGGGCTGCAGCTAGCTCAGAATGGGGCTGCTAAGGGGCAACATGATGGGGCCATGGACCGCCATTTTTTTTAAAGCACAGGGCTGGGTGCCAGTCAGCTGGCAAGCCCAGTTCAAGGTGGAAATGCTAGCTTCTAAAGCCGTAAATGGCTTGGGACCCAAGTACTTAAGTGAGTGCCTTTCCCTCAATATCGACCCCTTCTTGTTAATTTTTCTCACTTGATTTTTAAAATTCCTTTTTTGTAAGAGCTTTTTGAGGGCTTTTCCTGTCAGGTGGTTTATACAGTGGTACCTCGGGTTACATACACTTCAGGTTACAGACGCTTCAGGTTACAGACTCCACTAACCCAGAAATAGTGCTTCAGGTTAAGAACTTTGCTTCAGGATGAGAACAGAAATCGTGCTCCGGTGGCGTGGCAGCAACAGGAAGCCCCATTAGCTAAAGTGGTGCTTCCGGGTAAGAACAGTTTCAGGTTAAGTACGGACCTCCGGAACAAATTAAGTACTTAACCCGAGGTACCACTGTAAATTTTATTAAATAAACGACAACAATAGCTGCAGATTCTTTGTGGCATACAGTTTTAATTACAACTGTATCCAGGGGGGGAATAGGCAGAGTAGCTGCAACTCTTAACTAAGGTGTCCAAGTTTGCTGCCTTTCCACCAGATTCTGGGGGACATGACCAGCCCCTCCAATGCTGTTAGCTCCCCCCCTCTCTCTCTGTGACTGCAAAAGCTGTCAAGTCAGTTGTTCTCTTTCACACATGCAGACACCTCGAGTGACATCCCCTCCAGCCAGGGGACAGTGGGGCAGAAAGGCTTGCCCCCCCCTTTTGTCAGGCTGGCTGTCACCTTTCTCCTGCTCTCTAGTTTCCATGGCAATGTGTTGCCCCCAATTTATATAACAAATGGGATTTTTAGCAGACCTGACCAGGGCTGTTTAAGTAAATGAAACGAAGTAATGTGACCTAATTTGACCATTTATCTCTCTCCCCTGCCACCCCGGAGGATGCGTATGAGGAGATGTGTCCATAAAATGGTTCCTCCCCCCCCCCATTTACCTGTGATTCCTGCATTTCAGGGGGGTTAAACTAGATGACTCCATGATTCTTCAGGCCCCGGCTATCTGGAAACTGGAAGTTACATTGCCTCTGAATATGGACGCCCCACATTCAGCTTTCATCACCTCCTCCTCCTCTTCCTTGTCCAGTGAATCTGTTTTAATCCTTGCCTCTCTTTTTTCTTCATTTTCTCTCAAAGCAATCTGGACAGGTGGCGGCTGTCCCTTCCGCCTTGTGGCAGTGAGTTCCATAAGTTAGTCACGTGTTGCATGACCGAAACAAATAAACTCCAACCGCCCTTTTGTCGTCCTTATAAACGCCAGCTACCTTCTGCCGAACCAACCTTGAGTTTTCGGTAGATGGAGGAAAGAGAACCATTTCTCTCTCTCTGTCCGTCATTCCACATCATTCATGATTTTTGTAAGCCTGTCTGGAGTTCTGGTTTGAGTCATTCTCTCATTGTGTGTCTCCCCCTTCCTGATAGGCACTGTTCTGAAAGCATTTTATTTTAAGGGCTCTCCTTTTTTCTATACCTTCTCTTGCCCTAAGAATCATGCCCTCTTTGTCTTCCTCCTGCTCCTTTCAGGAAAGCCGGTTTAGGAACGGGGATAACCTTGAAGTCCGTAGTGCACCCAAGTCTGGACTCCAGCGGTGAGCGGGTAAGTGGTGGCCTTTTTGGATTCTCTGCACTTTGATCGATTGCATCGTTATCCCAACTTTTCCTCCTCCAGTTTGCTCAGGGTAGTTCTCCTCCTCCTCCTCCTCCCTTTGAACCCCACAGCAACCCTGTGATGTAGGTTAGGCTGAGAGAGGCAGTGACTTGGGCCCCTAAGGTGAGCCTGTGAGGTTCGCGGCTGAGCAGGGATTCGAACCCTGATCTTACCCAGGTCCTAGCCCGGCACCCTACGCCACACTAGCTCTCCACTTACCTTTTGAAGAGCCAAGCAGGATTTATTTCTTATTTTTATTTTTTTTGCACAGATTTACATTCCACTTTCCTAATGACATGGGTTTTTTTGGGTGGGGCGAGGGTTTACATTGATTTTTGAGGATGAATACTAGAGAGCAAGTTGCAAGCATGTTGAAACAGGTTCTGAAGCAACATTGGCAAAACCAGTGTAACAAAATGCAAATTTACCCCCCTCTCTCTTTTTGCCTTGCTTACGCAGCTAATTTTGATGAATACTGTACTTTATAAACTGCATAGAGATTTCCCCCCCAGCAGTATACAGTAGCAGCCAGAATTGTGGAAGCCTTCTGGAAAAAGTTTGTTTCCAAGGTTTGATGGCTCATAACACCTGATTGGCTCTCTAAACACTCATGTTCATTGGCTACTTTCAAATGAAGATAATTTTATGGTATTATTAAAAAAAAAAAGTGGTGTTATGAGCCATCAAACCTCAGAAATAGACTTTTTCCAAAAAGTTCCCGCAATTTTATCTTGCTAAATAAACAAAGCACTAAACCGGAGAGAGTTAGTCATATTCAGACATGTATTCTTATTTAAAAAACAAAACAAAACCTGTGGATTTTATCTATATTTTGACAAATATGCTTGGAATTGTGAGGGGGGGTGTGTCTGATAGAGAGAGGGGAACTTTTAGTTGCCTCCTCTGCATGGCTTTTGGCTGCCATATTCTCAACCCCTTCCTTCCTTTTAGGCAGTACGGGCGATCGATCTTTTTGGTGCTGTTGTAGAAGAGAAGATTCTGAAACACGGCAAAAAGATCATTGGTGAGTGTGTGTTTTTTAATAGCCAAAATGGCACCATCCGTGCTCTTTCGGTTAGTTTTTTCAAATTATTACAGTGGTGCCTCGCAAGACGAAATTAATCCGTTCCACGAGTATCTTCATCTTGCGGTTTTTTCATTTTGCGAAGCACGGCTATTAGCGGCTTAGCGGCTATTAACGGCTTAGTGGCTTTAAGAAAAAGGAAACAAACTCGCAAGACGTTTCGTCTTGCGAAGCAAGCCCATAGGGAAATTCGTCTTGCGGAAAGACTCAAAAAAAGGAAAACTCTTTCGTTTTGCGCCTTTTTTGTCTTGCGAGGCATTCGTCTTGCGAGGTACACTGTACTTCATTTGATAATGTATGTGAACCAGAGAGAACAATGATGACAACAGGGCAAAGATGAAAAGGTGGAAAAGCAAAACTGTAAAATAGGCACGTACAATGAATGCAGTTGCACATGAGTTAAGATAACAAAGTCCAAGTGAAGACTATCAACATTTATCAGTTCATCAAACAGAGTTCCAGATTGCCTTGGAAATGTTGGTTCCGCTGTATATGTCATAAAGGGATGGCAAACCATATAAAAGGGGTCTGTAGGTTCTAGTCCTCGTCAAAATCTCAAAATTACGCATAATTTTCTTTATGATAGCTGTGAATGAGTAGCGCCAAGTTTCCAGTGTAAGATTTGGGGCAATTTCTCATTGAGTTGCAATTACTATTCATGGATCATATCAGTTCTTTTTACAGCCAGGATCATATCAGTTCTTTTTACAGTATATTTGCATTGGTCTCTTCAAAAATATTCAGTAATGTTAATTTTGGACAACATGCAGTATTGTTTCTGTAGTGATATTTATCATTTCGGTCAAAATTATATTCCAAAAATCTTGCACCAACTGAAGTTTCCACCACAAATGAAAAGTTTGCCAAGTCTATTGCAACCCCTCCAACAATTAGATGATACAGAAGAAAACATTTTTGACATTTACGGAGGAGTGCAATACCACCTGTGTAGTAATTTTAAGGAGTTTTCCCTAAGAAAACTGGAAACATTCCCCCCCCCAATCCCTGCAAAGAATTTGAATTCCAATATCCAGTTCCCATACCTTTTTAAGGGGTTCTATAAATCTGTCATCAAAGCTAGTTTTAATCCCATTAAATTAAAGCGCAAAAGAGATGAACAACCCCAGATTCTTTAGCTACACTTGCAGGGGTGCAGTGGGGGGTAGAGCATAATGACAGCCCATCAGCTGGATCAGACCACAAGGCCCACTTTGGCCAGCATCCTGTTTTCACAGTGGTCACCCAGATGCACCCAGGTCCTGCCTGCGGACTTCCAACCAGATGCCTTTTGGATGTCTGCAAGCAGGATCTGAGCAGAAGAGCCCGCTCCCCTCCTGAGGTTTCCAGAAACTGGTACAGTGGTGCCCCGCAAGACGAATGCCTCGCAAGACGGAAAACCCGCTAGACGAAAGGGTTTTCCGTTTTGGAGGTGCTTCGCAAAACGAATTTCCTATGGGCTTGCATCGAAAGAAGAAAATGTCTTGCGAGTTCCTGCGGGGGTTTTTTCCTCCCCCCCCTTTTTCCTAAGCCGCTTATCAGCTGATCCGCTAAGCCGCTTAACAGCTGATCTGCTAAGCCGCTAAACAGCTGATCCGCTAAGCCGCTTATCATCTGATCCACTAAGCCGCTTAACAGCTGATCCGCTAAGCCGCTAAACCGCTAATAGCGCTAAGCCGCTAATGGGCTTGCTTCGCAAGACGAAAAAACCGCAAGACGAAGAGACTCGCGGAACGGATTATTTTCGTCTTGAGAGGCACCACTGTATTCAATAGCATTTTTATCAAATATTGAGGGTAAGCAACTGGAGAGGAGCTGTTAGTTTCATGGAATCCTTGCAGGAGCAGCAGGAATGAGGTGGCTTCTTATGAGAACCCAGCTGCTCACTATTGGGAACAGGATGCTGTGCTTATCTCCATTCACCCCTCTCTGGCTTCCTGGTATAACTGCTGGTATCTGTTTTCTCTCTCTCTGCTCTTCTCCCCACCCTTCCCACAAATCCCAGATGAACAATTCGTGTTGAAACGCATCGCTGACAGTGCAATTGATTTGTACGGCATGGTCGTGGTGCTCTCCAGGTAAGGCCTATTTTCCAGGAACATAGGAAGTTGCCTTATTATATACTGAGTCACACCCACTGATTCATTTCTATTGTCCACCTTGACTTGGAAACGGCAGCTTTTCCGAGTTTCTGGTGGGAAGTCTCTACCAGCCCTCGCTGGCGATGCCACGAGGGATTGAACCAGGAATCTTTTGCATGCAGTCAGATATGCTCTCCCACTGAGCTATGATCCCTTCCCCTCTTCTGGTTGCCCCGTGGATAAGTCCCCCACCCCAGATCCCATTGGCAGGCCATGTCCTAGAACCTTAGAATTGTAGAGTTGATAGGGACCCAAGGGTCATCTAGTCCAGCCCCCTGCAACGCAGGAAATCTCAGCCTTCAAGAAAGCTCCTTTCTGCAGAGCTCTGGGGTCAGTTTTCTCCCCTCCCCAAAACAAATTCTCTCTTTTTTAAAAAAAAATATTTTTTATTAATTTTCAATACATCACACTCATACACATTTTATCTGATTTTAACAAAATTCAAATTTTGGTCTTCCTTTGGCTTCTCTGGTAATCATCCATTTTTACCATTCAATACACATTTATTTCATTATATTGCCATTTATCTTCCCTCATTTTTTCTATTTCCTTTAAACAATACCTCTTAAAGTTTTACAGTGCTTCTTGAAACCCCACTAGCGTTGTTTGTACCTCACATATATTTTTCCGATATTCTACAAATTTCCCCCAATCTTCGGTGAACTTTTGGTTTCAAGTATATCTTATTTTCCCGGTCAGTTTATCAAGTTCCGAGTAGTCCGTTAGTTTCATTCTCCATTCTTGGATTGTCAGTATTTCCTCTTGTTTCCATTTTTGGGCCATTAAAATTCTTGCTGCTGTAACTGCGTACTGGAAAAGTTTACAGTCTTTTCTTCTTATTTCTTTTCCTGTGATCCCTAAAAGAAAAGCTTCTGGTTTCTTAACAAAGGTGTATCTTAACATCTTTTTCAATTCATTATATATTGCCTTCCAGAAGCTCTTTACCTTTTTACACTCCCACCACCCCCAAAACAAATTCTCATGCCTTTTCTGTCTTTCCCTGGTAGGGCATCCCGGTCCCTGGAGCGTGGAGAACCCACAGCCCAGCACGAGAAGATGCTTTGCGACACCTGGTGCATTGAGGTAAGGAGCTCCTCTGTTTTTGCTTTGCATGAGAACAGCCATTGTGTTTTTTAGACCCAGACGTGGCTCCCTGTTTTATGTGATCTCTGCCCAGAAATCAGTGGTGCATGCTTCACTCTTGGGGCTGTGATTGTATTACTCATTTATTTAAAGCATTTTTTTTTTAAATCCCACTCTTGGATGACCCTTTGAGTGGCTTATGAATGTAAACTTATAAGGCAGTGCCTGTCTCGCTCCCTCCCTGTGAGGTTATAGGGAACCAGGCAGAGGGCCTTCTCAGTAGTGGCACCTGCCCTGTGGAACAGCCTCCCATCAGATGTCAAGGAAATAAACAACTATCTGACTTTTAGAAGACACCTGAAGGCAGTCCTGTTTAGGGAAGTTTTTAATGTTTGATGTTTTATTGTGCTTTTAATTCTGTTGGGAGCAGCCCAGAGTGGCTGGGGGAACTCAGTCAGATGGGTGGGGTATAAATTATTATTATTATTATTATTATTATTATTATTATTATTATTATTATTATTATTATTACAATTTAAAAGTCATAGCACAAAAGGAAAATGGGTCCGGAGGGAGGAAGAAAAAAACAAACCCTGAGGCACAATAATTACTTTAAGCAAAGGTGTGTGTGGCGCATCAAAGAGAGTGGAGACTTGGTACTATGTGCTGAGACCTCCACCATTTTTATGCTCTATGTCTCTTTCTTCCCCCAATCAGGCCTACAACCGCATCACTCAGAACCTGACCTCCCTGCGTTCCGACAACACGCGCCACTTCTTCAGGAACCTCCGGGGCATCTCCAAGGCGTTGGTGGAGAACGAAGGGGTGGTTTCTCACAACCCTCTGGGCATCTGAGGCGCGCCAGCTGTTCCTGAAGCTGCCTCCTACACCCTCTTTGCCCCCACCCTAAGAGATGTAACGATTAGAGTCTGCAGATTCAGAAAGGGGGGGTCAACCGTCCGTAGCTCCTTCCCCCTCCTAAGAGAAATATACCTCTTTGCTTTATAAATGCCTTAATGGACTCCTGTGCGTTTTGGCAGGGTACGTGAAGACTAGAGTATGATCTCAGAATTGTAGAGTTGGAAGGTACCCACAAGGTCATTCAGTCCAACCCCCTGCAATGCAGGAATCTCAGCTATTCTTGTGCTCAAGTAGTAGGTCGAATTTTGAGGGAGTGGGGAGAGGCTTTCATTTGAATTCTGTATTTGGCTTCCTTTGAGAGTGTGGCAAATCTTCCCCTCCACGCATGCGCACCGTGACCTTAGCGAAGACTCTTCTCCCGTCCCCAGTGCAATTATCATAAATTCTGAGGTCAGAATTCTCTGAATCGCAAAAGGGGACCAGACTCCTAAATCCAGCTGCTTGCCTATTTCATTGGCGTCCCAGAATTCACGAGCCACTTGAGTTGGAAAGTTTAGCTATAAATCAGCGGCATGTATAAAGCCCTCTGCCTCTGATTGCTGTATTTTCTGCGGGAGAAAAAACCTATTAAATTGCATCGACAAATCTGAAGAGCTGCTGAAGTGGGATAGATTTTTCAGAGAAGCTGTCCAGTGTAATGCACGTGTTGACATCAGAAGAGCCCTGCGGCTGGATCAGGCCCACCTAATTCAGTGTCCTGTTCTCACAGTGGCCAACCTGGTTCCCCTGTGGGAATCCCAGAAGCTGTATGCAGACATGCTTTTGCCACTTGCGATTCCCAACAACTGGTGTTCCAAAGCAATACTGCCTCCGACAGTGCAGTTAAAGCATAAGAAGAGCCTGGTTGCTGGATCAGGCCAATGGCCCTTCTTGTCCAGCATCCTTTTCTCACAGTGGCCAACCAGGTGCCCTAGCAGGCAGGGCCTGAATGCAACAGCAGTGCTGGCCCCATTTTGTGACTCCCAGCAGCTGCCTCCAACCGTGCATGTAGATAGAACATAAACCATTGTGGCTAGCAGCCGTTTGATAGCCTTTACCTCCAGGAGTTTGTCTTGTCCTCCTGTGAAGCCATCATAGTTGGTGGCTACCCGCTACCTCCTTGTGGGAACGAACTTTGCAGTTTAACTTATGTTAAATGAGAATTTCCTTTTATCCGTCTTGTTGATTTAAAAATAGTCGCTGACACACATGCAGCAAATTAAGAGAAAGTGGAAGGCAGCACATTGGATAGCAGAGCATGGGTTTTTAATACCCAGCCTGCAAGGCTTTTTACAGAAAAAGGGGGCTGGTGGGCGTTTATAGTGGCAGAGGAAAACACGTCTTGCCAACTGGGCAGTTTCTGTGACGTTCCTGGGGTGGAAGGGATTTGAGCCACTGGGGGAAAGGATTGTAAAATAAGTAGCAGAAGTGCCCTCATCCCACCCAGAATGCCAAGTCTTGTATTTTTGGTTGTATAATATACACATCTTGGCCTCCCAGCGCTCATGTTAACTTCTTACCTCTCTTTCTCATCCAAAATTGGGTTGAAGTTTGGCACTTGTTGGAAGTAAGAGTCTTGGAATTTAAGTCTGATGTTGCCCATGTCATTTAAAGGGGGGAAAGTTGTCACAGTTGAAATGCAATGTTGGGGGAGTGGGCCATCTCAAGCAACTTTTCCCCCTTTTGGATCTGCTGTACTAATGATTGTTGTCAACATTCCCACTTATGGATGCCATCTGATTGTAAGTGTTTTATGAACAGTGTTATTAAACATGTGAAACTGAGCTGCTGTATGCTTG
Source organism: Podarcis melisellensis (assembly GCF_964234715.1). Classification (NCBI taxonomy): domain Eukaryota; kingdom Metazoa; phylum Chordata; class Lepidosauria; order Squamata; family Lacertidae; genus Podarcis; species Podarcis melisellensis. Next base: position 3,716,814 of record NC_138545.1, on the reverse strand, counting down.
ATGTAACTTGTCACGCGACAGACATTTCTAAAAGGAACTCTCGGCCGTGACATTTTTAAAACAACCTCCCTTTTGAAAACAATTCCAGAGCCTGAGTATTTTGCTGGATCTCAAGCCTTTCGTGAAACTTTCGCCTGACTTTTTATGATCTGGGATGTGTCGAGCTGCAGGTTTCAAAAGGGGCCTGACCAATACTACATCTCCCAGAATGCCCTTGGGGAAGGGGTTAGAGTTTGCAATCTGTCCTGCAAATCTTTTAAGCTGGCAGCTGTTTGGGAGAGAGATTAGGAGATTAAGGTTGTACATGTACAAACTGCCTCCGAGATGCCAGTGAAAAGGCAAGGTAAGACGGCCGTCCTGTCGTTTGTTTTTATTCCTTTTGGTGAATGCGCCCCTCTCCCGTGGAACGTATTCAGGGTGCTGGCTTGAGGGGAAGGGTGGTTGCTCCATTCTAGGGCTATAAATCTTTAATCCGTTTTCCAGTTCCTGTTTTGTGCACACACACACTTCCTCTTAGGCTAAAAGGTGCAGGGAGAAATCCTCCCCAAGCGTGATCGGCTAATGTAGGCTGGCCGCGCTCTTTCACTGCTCTTAGTCTGGGGCGAGAGAGAGGTGGTCATTCTGCTGCCCATTTTGGCACTGCGGGTTTGTTGATTGAAACAGACGCCTCTTTCGTAAGGGTTATGGAGCAGGCTGGTGGCAGAGTTACTCCGTGGTAGAGCATCCCCTTTGCATGCCGGATTGCCGGAAGGTCGCAGGTTCGGTCCCAAATGGTGTTTCCAGTTAGGGCAGAGAATGAAATGAAATCGGAGAATGAAATCTGGAATCCAGGGGAGCCTCTGCTAGTCAGTGTGGACAATATGGAGCTAGATAGACCTCAGTGATCTGATGTGGTAGAAAGCAAATTCCTGTGTTCCTATGAGATGAATTACGAATAACCGTATTAAGTTTGCCTTGGCAATATGTCAAGTTGAAAAGCCATACAGAAAAATATATTGGGAAATGCTGTATATCAGTGGTAGAGCTCCTGCTCTGCATGCAGAATTTCCCAGGCTTCTCCAGGTAGGGCTAGGAAAAGCTCCTGCTTGAAACCACTGTCACTGAGTCTTTAGGCAGTACTGAGCTGCATGGTCCAAGGACTTTGCATGATACAATTTTATATTCTCTTGCACTCAGTTAATTCACTGAAGAGTGGGTGAGGGGTTGAGTCTGTGTCTGCTGGGATGTTTGCAACAGAAAGGTGTTTGCCCCGTGAAAATGGTATCACTTCTGGGAGGGGGTCGTAGCCCAGTGGTAGAGTATCTGTAGTGCATGCAGAGCATCGCAGATAGGGCTGGGATTTTCCCCTGCCTGAAACCCTGGAGATGCGCTGCCAGTCAGTGTAGACAATACTGAGTTGTTGTTGTTGTTTAGTCGTTCAGTCGTGTCCGACTCTTCGTGACCCCCTGGACCAGAGCACACCAGGCCCTCCTGTCTTCCACTGCCTCCCGCAGTTTGGTCAAACTCATGCTGGTCGCTTCGAGAACACTGTCCCACCATCTCGTCCTCCGTCGTCCCCTTCTCCTTGTGCCCTCCATCTTTCCCAACATCAGAGTCTTTTTCAGGGAGTCTTCTCTTCTCATGAGGTGGCCAAAGTCTTGGAGCCTCAGCTTCAGGATCTGTCCTTCCAGTGAGCCCTCAGGGCTGATTTCCTTCAGAATGGAGAGGTTGGATCTTCTTGCAGTCCATGGGACTCTCCAGAGTCTCCTCCAGCACTAGAATTCAAAAGCATCCATTCTTGGGCGATCAGCCTTCTTTATGGTCCAGCTCTCACTTCCATACATCACTACTGGGAAAACCATGGCTTTTACTATACAGACCTCTGTTGGCCAGGTGATGTCTCTGCTTTTTAAGATGAATACTGAGTTAGATAGGCCAATAGTCTGTATAGAGCAGCTTCTTAGGTTTCCCTGTGTGTGCATGTGCATTGGGGTGTCTGAGCACTTGTTTTGAGTATGTTTATGTTGCAGGGATCCATAATTTGGATAGCGCTGAGGTGCTGTTGTGCACCGTGCAAGACTGTACATGGAATGAGGAACAGAGGCATTCTTACACCAGCCACATTGTCAATTTATTTTCTGGGGCTTCTGAATAGCAGTTGCTGGAAGAAGCCTCAGGAGGGAAGAGAGCTCTTGTGCTTGGATCCCGCTTGCGGGTTTCCCTCCAGGCATCTGGTTGGCTGCTGTGAGAACAGGATGGTGGAACAGGATCTATTGGACTGATCCAACAAGGATCAGACAGAAGTGAGACTCTGATCCAATTGACTTGGGAACACTGTGTGAACAGAACAGGTGAAGTGTCTCTGTGTTACGCATTGTGCAACAAAGCAATGCAGCCACATTTCATAGAATTGTAGGGCCCTCCTTCCAGGCTGATGCAATACATTTCCAGAATATGCATGAATAAATGCATATTTCCTATCCCTAATCTATTTATTTTAAATGGGGAGGCTTGCATACCTTCTTGCGGAGGGGAGCAAGGCTTCCCTTAACCAAGACCAAAGGAATACAAACTGCACATGTGCAGAAATGCTCTTGGTTATTTTGCATGTCCTGAGGCTGAACCATGACAATAGAAACTTGTCCCAGGACTCTGGGCTAACTCAAAACTTGGCATGCAGAACAGAAGATCCCAGATTCAACCCCCAGCAACACCTCCAGGTAGGGCAGGGAAAAATTCCATGTCTGAAACTATGGAGAGTCACTGCTAGTCACCTCCTTACATCCCTAGCCAATTAATAACTTGGACAGGCCTAAATGCACTAGAGTAGAGGGCGCATATTTATAATTTTAAGAACGGCCACTGCTCTGGAGTAGGCTAAAGGAGCCTTGTCCCCCCAGTGCTCTGTCTCCAACACTGGATACAGCTTTAGGGGCCTCGGGATGAACAAGAACAAGTCCACGTGCTGCAGTGTCTTTGCGGCTATTGCCAGGTGCATGGTGCATCCCTGACCTTGGTAAGCCGGGAGAAATTGAGACGTCCATATTTTTGTAGAGCATTTATAAACCTTCCGCCAAAAGGTTCCTACAGTAGTGTACAGAACCAGAAGAAAGGCGCTTCCTGCCTGCAAGCTTGTAAACTGCAAGACACAACACACAAGGCAAAAAAGTTGGGGAGGGAGGAGGGGAAAAGCAAGCTCAGGTAGCAGTCCTGGTTCTTATAATGGGGTCATATAGTTCTGGCTATGCAGATTCTGGGCATCTTGAAGAGCAAATCCTCCCTTAAATAATTCCTTTGCACCCCACCCCTAGTGAGATTTGGGAAAACAGCGGGTGCTGATATATTGGGGGGGCATGAGGGCAGGGCTGCCACAACAACAGATACCTTTGCTCAGACAGCTGATCTGGGGGCAGGTGAAATCACTGCTTTTTTCTGGGGGGAAGCAGGGATATGCATACCCCTAAACATTTTGTACTTTTGTCCATTTACTGTATTTATTTTCCCCGATTTGGTGATTTTCCTGAGTCAAAATGAGAGTGCTCCTAAAGTTTTTTTATTAGAAAAAAAGGACTGGGTGAAATCCTTGCAGGACTGATTGAGTCGCTGCTCTCCCTCGTGGATTGTGCCTGGGGTGACTCTCAGAAAGCAACATCTGAATGTACGCAAACTGGTTCCATTTAAAAACATCTGTGCTTGATGATACGAAATGTTCTGCCTGTAATGAAGACTGGTGAAAATGTTGTGTGATTTTGCACTTAACTAGCAGTGGCATATATGCAAATAATGTGTCATGTGTCTTACCAGACTTTATACCCCAAGCTGGTCCCCTCCAGATGTTTTGGACTACAGCTCCCATGCTGGCTGGGGCTGATGGGAATTGTAGTTTAAACATCCTCAGATAGTGGAGAAGGCTGGTCCTACCATTAGTGTGACCTGTTGCTTAAGGTGAGGAGAGCAATTGTGTTGTTTGATCTATTTCTCTCCTGCTTTTCCTCTCCAAGGAGCCCTAGTGACAAGCAACGAAATAACAACACATTTTTTAAGATAAAAAGCAATATTAAAAACATTGGAGGAAGGACCCACGTAGCTGGTGGGTTGTTCCTCATGCAGGTAACAACTTAGTTTGTAGCATTGTTACCAGAACAAACTCTAAAAAACTCTTAGCTCAAAAGTTGGTGAACAAGATGTTATAAGAAAGGTTACAGAAAATGGTGCAGAGCATTTCCTTCGCTCCTCAGAGTTCTGTAGGGTTGCCACATTTTAAAAAGTGAAAATCCTTTTTGTTGACCTTTTTTTTCCAGTTTTGACCAAAGTCGTTGAACTTTTTTTTGCAAAATCTCTGGGGGGAAAATACATTTTAGAGCTATTCTTAAGGAAATTACCGTATTTTTCGCTCTATAGGACGCACCCGACCATAGGAGGGGGAGAACAGGGAAAAAAAACATTCTCCCCCTCTCTGCTCAGCGTCCCTTCAGTGAAGCGGCAGGAGAAACGGAGCCCCTTCCATTTCTCCTCCCGCTTGGCTGAAGGGGCGCTGCGCAGAGAGGGAAAACTGTGCAGCACCTCTCCAGCGAAGCGAAGCCTGGAGAGCAAGAAGGATCAGTGTGCACCGACCCCTCTACCTCTCCAGGCTTCAGGCGGCTAACCTGTCCTCTCCTCCTTCAAGGATACCCTAAAACCTGTGTAAGTCACCCCCCAGGCCTCAAAACTGCAAAATTACTTTTCTCTCTTCTAAAAATCCACAGCCAAAATTTTCCTCTGCTTTTTCACAAGATGCTGTTGCAAAGGCAAAATGTTACTTTTATCAGTACGAGAGAGCTAATGAATAGACTCTGTCAGAGCAAGCCTGAGAACTGACTCTTATCTCATTTGGTTGTAAGACATCTTGAACACACTGAACCGTGAGACTCCTCGACCCCCTTGGCTTCTCACCCCCTCTCCTGGGAAGGGCGCCAAGAGTCCAAAAGAGTCCCAAGACAGGAGCTTTCTGTTCATGCTCAGGAAACTCAACTTGGGGCAGGACTCTTGAGGAGGAGCTAAAGGTAAGGGAACTGAAGGGGAATATCACAGAATCATAGAGTTGGAAGAGACCACCAGGGCCATCGAGTCCAACCCCCTGCCAAGCAGGAAACCCCATCAGAGCACTCCTGACATATGGTTGTCAAGTCTCTGCTTAAAGACCTCCAAAGAAGGAGACTCCACCACACTCCTTGGCAGCAAATCCCACTGTCGAACAGCTCTTACTGTCAGGAAGTTCTTCCTAAGGTTTAGGTGGAATCTTCTTTCTTGTAGTTTGGATCCATTGCTCCGTGTCCGCTTCTCTGGAGCAGCAGAAAACAACCTTTCTCCCTCCCTCCTCTATGTGACATCCTTTTATAGATTTGAACATGGGACGCAGGTGGCGCTGTGGGTTAAAGCCTCAGCGCCTAGGACTTGCCGATCGAAAGGTCGGTGGTTCGAATCCCTGCGGCGGGGTGCGCTCCCGCTGCTCAGGTCCCAGCGCCTGCCAACCTACTCCGGGTGCAAGTAGATAAATAGGGACCGCTTACCAGCGGGAAGGTAAACGGCGTTTCCGTGTGCGGCTCTGGCTTACCAGATGCAGCTTTGTCACGCTGGCCACGTGACCCGGAAGTGTCTCCGGACAGCGCTGGACCCTGGCCTCTTAAGTGAGATGGCCGCACAACCCCAGAGTCTGTCAAGACTGGCCCGTATGGGCAGGGGTACCTTTACCTTTACCTTTATCATATCACCCCTTAACCTCCTCTTCTCCAGGCTAAACATGCCCAGCTCCCTTAGTCGTTCCTCATAAGGCATCGTTTCCGGGCCTTTGACCATTTGGGTTGCCCTCCTCTGGACACGTTCCAGTTTGTCAGTGTCCTTCTTGAACTGTGGTGCCCAGAACTGGACACAGTACTCCAGGTGAGGTCTGACCAGAGCAGAATACAGTGGCACGATTACTTCCCTTGATCTAGATGCTATACTCCTATTGATGCAGCCCAGAATTGCATTGGCTTTTTTAGCTGCCGCGTCACACTGTTGGCTCATGTCAAGTTTGTGGTCAACCAAGACTCCTAGATCCTTTTCACATGTACTGCTCTCAAGCCAGGTGTCACCCATCTTGTATTTATGCTCTGTGCAAATGGCTGTGACCTCGTGCTTGTTTTGTGAATCTATCACACTTGCTCCTTCTACCACCCGGATGGTAGAAATAAAGCTTTTTCTCTGAAACTATTCCTTGAGTGTCTGTTGACTCCCATTTTCCCCGTCCCAGGTGCAAAGCTCCTCTCACCCAAGGCTAAAAAGGCTACATCCTAAACTGTCCTCTCCTCCTTCAATTATTCTTGTAAATGTCTGCTAGGTGATATAGCCTTTGTGCTGTGTGATGTGATGGAATAACGGGTGATAAACCAAGGAAATTAGTGGGGTTGGGGACAATATGCCTACTTTTTCTTTCCATGCCTCAAAAATGGATAGTGTAAACCTATTTAGTGTTGTGGGGAGGTTTTTCCCAGCTTGTTTTGGAGGAAGGGATATGCAGCAGGGGTGTTTTCAATTGTATCTAACTCCAACTGATCCAACTGTCTCCTAGAATGTATGTTATGATGCGTGTTTGGTTGCCAAGGTAGTAGTATTCTATATTGTGAATTCCCCATCCTTAGTCTGAGGTTGAGAAGAGACCTGAGACCTGTTCTTTAAGTTTTGTACGATAAAATGAGTGGTTGTAATTTGTTCGGCCACATATTAAGATGGTTTGGTAGATGGTGGAATGAAAGGGTTGAGAACGGGTAGGTTAATTTTGGAAGGGTGATCGTTTTGATCGTGGCTATTTTATCTGAGAAAGTGAAGTTAGTATTGTTCCATCATCTCAGGTCTTTGTTAATTTGTCACCACGGGGATTTTTAATTATGGAGGTCTAATTTGTTGAGGTTTCTGGATATTTGAACCCCTAGGTATCTGAATTTGGTACAACAGAGTTTTATCTTTATTTTATATAATTTGGGATATGAGAGAGTGTTGAAACACATTGCCTCAGATTTAGCAAACTTCACTTGTTGGCCTGACACCACGGCAAAAGTGTTGAGTTCTTTGGCTAGGTGATTGCTGTATTAATAGGGTATGTTGTCGTGACCATTAGGCCTGCAAAGAGTGCTAGTTTATATGTTTTACCTTTTATTTGCACTCCCTTGATATTAGGGGCTGCCCAGAGTTGGATTGCTAGAGGTCCTAGGGCCACAGGGCCACAATGCATAGGAAGGGAGGCAGCAGGTTTCTCTGTTTGTGCCTCTTTGGATTGCTATAGTGTTAGAGTCCATATTGTTTTGTTGTTGTTTAGTCGTGTCCGACTCTTCGTGACCCCCTGGACCAGAGCACGCCAGGCACTCCTGTCTTCCACTGCCTCCCCCAGTTTGGTCAGACTCATGCTGGTAGCTTCGAGAACACTGTCCACCATCTCGTCCTCCGTCATCCCCTTCTCCTTGCGCCCTCCATCTTTCCCAACATCAGGGTCTTTTCCAGGGAGTCTTCTCTTCTCCTGAGGTGGCCAAAGTCTTGGAGCCTCAGCTTCAGGATCTGTCCTTCCAGTGAGCACTCAGGGCTGATTTCCTTCCGAATGGAGAGGTTGGATCTTCTTGCAGTCCATGGCACTCTCAAGAGTCTCCTCCAGCACCAGAATTCAAAAGCATCAATTCTTTGGCGATCAGCCTTCTTGATGGTCCAGCTCTCACTTCCATACATCACTACTGGGGAAACCAGAGCTTTAACTAGACGGACCTTTGTTGGCAAGGTGATGTCTCTGCTTTTTAAGATGCTGTCTAGGTTTGCCATCGCCTTTCTCCCAAGGAGCAGGCGTCTTTTAATTTCGTGACTGCTGTCACCATCTGCAGTGATCGTTTGTCTTTGTCCATGGAGTTTTCTTGGCAGGGATACTGGAGTGGCTTGCCGGTTCCTGCTCCAGGTGGATCACGTTTGGTCAAAACTCTCCACTATGACCTGTCCATCTTGGGTGGCCCTGCACAGCATAGCTCATAGCTTCTCCGAGTTATTCAAGGCCCTTCGCCATGGCAAGGCAGTGATCCATGAAGGGGTCCATATTGTTACCGGTAGCTAAAATCTGCACTTCCGACTTGGGTTGCCATATGTCCGGATTTTCCCGGGCATTTTTAAAAAGCGAATTCTGCCCAGACACTGTTTGTGACGGTCAAATCCTGGCTATGTTGGACGTATGGCAACCCTAGAGTTCTGTGTAACATAAAAGCTTGGGAACACAGGGAGTTGCCTTATACCGAGTCAGGTCATTGGGGTCAGTATTGTCAACACTGACTGGCAGCACTGCCTCTCCGGGGCATTTTCCCCAACCCTATCTGAAGATGCTATTGAGAACATTCTGCATGCAAAACACAGGCGTGCTCTCACTAGGCTACAACCCTTTCCGTTACTTAAAACAAAAGAAAATAAATGAGCTTATAGGCTAAATGAAAGAGTTCTTTCTCTCAGCGACTTCACAGGGTCTCAGGAACTGGGAATGCCAAAGTCTTATTTTGCTCTGCCCTCTTGATTCAAAATGGCTCCCAGCCTTCAGACGACAGGAACCCTCATGCTGAATTTGGTGAGGAGGGGTGTCTGAGCCTACAAAGGAGACACCCCCCCCACCAAGCTAGGGCTTCAACCTGACCCAGACCTGCATCATTCTTTTTATTGGGGGGTGCTTAACTAGGGTTCGTTTGGTCAGCCATCTTGATTCAAAATGGCACCCGCATCAAAGCGTCTACAGCGTCCGCCAAGCCCACGTCAGGAAACCTCGTGGCAAGTTTGGCAATGGCAATCTCGAGAGGCAGCCGGACCTACACCCCCAAAAAGGAGGGCAAAGTCAGGTCAAAAGTCGGTGTGCTGAATCAAAATGGTGGCCGGTGCCGAAACCACTTTCCAAAATATATATTGTGATAGGAATTTTGAGGTCTTAGATATATGGTAATATTCATAACTGCACATACATAGATCAGCACAGGAAGGCCAATCTGAAGCCATTTTGATTCCTAAACTGAGCAAATGTTTTCGCTGCAAGGTCAAAGTGGGAAAGCCTCTCCATTGTCTCTTTCCTCACAAATCCTCTCTTAAGGGCACATTTAAGATATGAATAGGGTGTGAGCCTGTGACCTGGCCCAGGAACTAAGTATTTATCACTACAAAAGACTGGCCAGGCTCCCCAGGCAATCCGATCAAGTAACCTGCCAGAAAGGAGATAAACAAAGACAGGAGAAAAAACATTCAAATTTCTGTTTAGACCACCTTTTTTGTGATGTAGGTGTGATGTATCTGGGGGGTTGTCTTAGCTTACACCCCTTCTGTGATGTATGTATGATGTTTCTGGGGGTGGTCTTGATCTACAGGGTGGCAATTTCAAAAGTCTTTATAAGGCCTTGCACGCCATTTTTCTGGGATTCTCTTCTCTCCTGTGGGTGAGGGGAGCACCCTGTTGCAACAGATCAATAAAGATCAAGCTTACTAGCTTTTTTGCTTCTCAATATTCTCTGGTTGGCCTCTGTTATTCTCTCCTACCAATAGGGAACCTATGTAAGGACTCTATATGGGCTCTTGGATACCCCATAAGGGAAAAAGGGCAATTTTTGTTTACAACAATATTAGATAGACTAGACAGAACAGTCTTTCCCAACCTTGGCCCTCCAGCTGATTTTGGACTACAACTCCCATCATCCCTAGCTAGCAAGGGGAGTGGTTAGGGATGATGGGAATTGTAGTTCAAATACAGCTGGAGACCCAAGGTTGGGAAACACTGAGATAGAAGATGAATGTGAGAGGGATGGAATGTTGGAATGTGCTGTGTGCTGATTGGCTGAGGGTGAAGGGTGACAGTTGGAACAGGTGTGTGTGACAGTTAACGGCAGTTGGGTTTTGGCGGGAAAAGGAGAAGGGGGTAGAATAGGCAGGATAGGAATAGAAGTTTAAGCACTTGTTATAAAATGCTAAGTATCCAGACATTTATTAAAAGCATCATGTAAGACCCTGTTATATCCAGCTTTTATTTATGCTTTTATTTTTTATTGTTACATAATGAGCATTGCCAAAAACCCAAAAAGTGTCTTACCTCATACCACACGCAAACAATAAATTGTGAGAGAAAGGCATGGCAACACACCTATATAAACCAAGACATCCATATTTCCCGAGCTGGAGTGGATGGTGAATGTCAAGCCTCTTAAGTCAGAAGCACAGGAAATAAAATATCACCAGATGACTTAAAATTGTTCTGGGTCCTCCATCCCTCTAGAGACAACACATAAATTGTATATTTCTACACCCCCCCCCCCGAAAAAAGACAAATGTAATCTGCTTTGAGGCGTTTTGCTTTTCCTTCCAGTCAAGCACTGTGTAAATTTCATAAAATAAATAAATTAAATGTATTTTTCCCCCCAAGGCTTTCTATGGCTGGGCTATTGAAACCCTAGCTGCAGCAAAATCCATGTCAAACGTCCTTTAGAGCAACACGCTTTCATGTTATCAGCCTGCACAGTCAGCCATGACAGTTGTGGGGAGGCTTAAACAGGGGATTTCATTATTTTATATATTTCTTGATACACCTGAGACCATTGGTTGGTATACCTGAGACAAGATTTGATGGCAAAAATGAAGATTTCTTGCTCAAACTGCCTCATGTTTGGCCAGGCTATCTGGGCTGTGGCAAAGACAGTCAGAGATAGTTTGTATTGATTGATTGATTGATTGATTGATTGATTGATTGTCACTCAGAAATAAGTGCATCTTACATAGTAGCAGTGGAATTCCAATAGTGAGATGGCTCGAGATGTTCTATAAGCCCAGAGCGGGCAGCCCCATGAGGCAAAAAGGAGCCATGGGGAGTTGAGAGAACTATTCATCAAGCAAAATAGGATGGGTAATTTGAATTAAAGCACCCTTTTGCCACCCATGAGGCAAGGTGGGGTGACTGCCTCAGGGGGCAGGATCCACTGAGACAGCAGTTCCCGGTGTAGATCTTTATTCCCCCATTGTTCCTTGTGTTGATCTTCACTCCCCTGGCGGGGAAGGGACACCATTTTGTGGTTCATGTATCTTCATACATTCACTTGAATGCACAAGGTCCCTTCTCCCCGCCCTCCATGTCTTAGACTGAAGAGAGAGAGGTCACCTCCATCCCCTTTTTGCTCGTTCTCCACACGCCATAAATTGTGTGTGGGTGAAGACTGTAAGATTATGTTACCTCACACTTCTTATGGACTATCATCGTTCTAATTTAAGATAACGTACCCACAACATTTCCTTTTTTATATATATACATTTATAATTAGTTTTTTAACATATTGCTTTCAACAGTAATTAAACATACTTTTACATCTTACTCAATTTTTTTTTACTTCCATCAATCCTGTCTGAAAATTTTCCAATCTAATCTCTTAGTATGCATTTCTTATCTTCCCTATTACATTTCAAACTCATAACCAATATCACTTTTTATACTTTGTAACACTTCGTATATTTCTCCTTATAAAACTTCTTGTAGTCCTACTAGCGTAATTTGTTGACTACAGTCGCTCTTCAAATAATTCATATACTTCTTCCAAGCTTCTGTAAATCTCTGGTCCCGCAGGTTTCGAATCCTTCCTACCATTTTGTCAATTTTGTCATTTTGTTCCCACAACATTTCCAATGCACAACGAATGGGACAGTCTCTATGGGGCATCTCCCTCTGAATTTTTCATATATTTGATTTTTTTTTAAAGTAAGGCTCCAGTCCCTTTGAAGCATTCAGGTGCAGTAGCCTCCCCAGCTATACCCAGCGATAGACAAAATGCAACACAAAACCAATAAAACTGCATTAACATAAACAGAAATTCAGTAATAAAGAGAGTGCAATCTTGTGGGTCAGGGAAAAGCTAGTAAAAGGACATGTCTTCAGACAAATGTTTCTGAAACAATTAACAGATGATTCTTTATGTACGCTGCTCTCCATAGGCAGCTGGCTCAGCACCATTTATTTTGTTATTTTCCAACATTTAAACCCCAGCTTTCTATAAAATATTCAAGGCAGTTTATAATTTAAAAATGAAGCTATCTTTCACCATGGCAGCGTCTACACTCTGGATCTCCTTGCCCATTGATATGTGTTGAAAATTCATAAGAACATCATAAGAACATATTATTAAGAGGTTAAAATCACTCCAGAATGCTGGGGAATTGTTTAAAAACAGTGTTAAAGCTCAAGTGGAGTTGTATACTGCAGGTCAGGAAAGGTACCATGACGGCTAAGAGGTCGCCAATGTGGTTAACAAGCAGAATCAAAGAAGCTATTAGAGATAAGAAGGCTTCCTTCAGAAAAAAATGAAGTCTTCAAAATTAATAAAACAAAAAGGAACACAAGCTTTGGCAAAAAAAAAAGTGCAAGCAGACGGTAAGGGCTGCTAAAAAAAAAAGATTATGATGAGCACATTGTTAAAACTATTAAGACAAACAAGAAGTTGCTTAAATACATTAGCAGTAGGAGGGGGGAAAGTTTAGACCATTGGATGACAAGGTAGTCAAAGATGTCCTAAAGGAGGATAAGGAGATTGTGGAGAAGCTGCATATCTTCGCAGAGGACGATATAGGGCATATCTTGACGCCTGAACTAGTTTTTTCAGGAAGGGAGACTGAGGAACTGAGGAAGGTAATACAGTAGTGATGAGAGATGAAGTTCTGGGCCTAATAGACAAATTAACAGCTGACAAATAGTCAAATCTGGTTGACATCCATCCACCCAAGAATTCTGAAAGAACTCAAATTGTTGATCTAACAAAAATATAGAGCTTGTCTCCCAGATCTGCTTCCATAGCCAATGTAACACCGATTTTTAAAAAAGGAATCTAAGGGATTCCTCAAAATCATAAGCCATTTAGCTTAATGTCTCTTTCCCAATAAAACTGGTAGAAAATATGATGGAAGGAAAAATAAGCAAGCATATAGAAGAACAAGCCTTGCTGAAGCAGAGAAAGCATGGCTTAAGGGCATTAGAAGAGCCTGATGCAATCAGGTCAGTCGCCCTTCTAGTACAGCATCCTGTTCCCACAGTGGCCAACCAGTTCCACGTGGGAAACCCACAAGCAGGACCTGAGCACTGCCTCTCCTGTGGCTTCCAGAAACTGGTATCAGAAGTATCATGGAGACAGAGCATAGCCAACATGGATTAGTAGCCATTAGTAGCCTCCATGAATTTGTCCAATCTTCTATTAAAACATTCCAAGTTGGTGGCCTTCACAGTCTCCTGCGAGTTCCATAGTTTAACTATGTGCTATAATAATAATTCAAAAGCATCAATTCTCTTGAGAGTCCCACGGACTGCAAGAAGATCAAACCTCTCCATTCTGAAGGAAATCAGCCCTGAGTGCTCACTGGAAGGACAGATCCTGAAGCTGAGGCTCCAAGACTTTGGCCTCCTCATGAGAAGAGAAGACTCCCTGGAAAAGACCCTGATGTTGGGAAAGATGGAGGGCGCAAGGAGAAGGAGACAACGGAGGAGGAGATGGTTGGATAGTGTTCTCAAAGCTACCAGCATGAGTTTGACCAAACTGTGGGAGGCAGTGGAAGACAGGAGTTCCTGGCATGCTCTGGTCCATGGGGCCACAAAGAGTTGGACACGACTAAATGACTAAACAACAAAATATATTAATAATAATAATTTTTAAAATTTATATCCCGCCCTCCCCAGCCGAAGCCAGGCTCAGAGCGGCTAACAACAATAAAAGTAAATTCATTTTAAAATCAATTCAAAATCAAATTAAATTAATGGCAACCATTGGGCTAGAGTTCTGTGAATATTACCAGAGGAGGGGGTCAGACTGTGCCTTGGCCAAAGGCCTGGCGGAACAGCTCTGTCTTGCAGGCCCTGCGGAAAGATGTCAAGTCCCACAGACCCTAGTCTCTTGTGACAGAGCGTTCCACCAGATCGGGGCCACAGCTGAAAAAGCCCTGGCTCTGGTTTAGGCCAGCCTAACCTCCTGTGGCCTGGGACCTCCAAGATGTTTTTATTTGAAGACTGTAAGGTCCTCCGTGGGACATACCAGGAGAGGCGGTCCCGTAGGTACGTGGGTCCTATGTGAAGAAAGTGGGTAGAGAATGGCATGGCGAAATGACATCCCTCGATCATAACTCCTAGAACTCATGAACATCCAGTGAAGCTGAATGTTGGGAGATTCAGGAGAGATTAAAAAAGTACTTCTTCACATAGAAGAAACTATAGTTGAAACTATGGGACTTACTCTCACAGGAGGCAGTGATGGCCACGAACTTGGATAGTTTTAAAAGAAGTTTAGACAAATTCATGGAGAAGGCTATCAACGGCTATTAGTCATGATGTCTGCAGTCTCCCTCCATTGTCAGAACACCAGTTGGTGGGAACTGCAGGTGGGGAGAGCATTGCTGCTGCACTTGGGTTCTGTTTGCAGGCTTCCCAGAGGCACCTGTGCGGCCCCCGTGAGGACAGGATGCTAGACTAGATGAACCACTGGCCTGATCCAGCAGGACTCTTCTTATGTTCTTTCTAGGCAGGCACCTTCACCGTAATGTGTTTGGTGCCTGCTAAAAACACTTTTGCATAGGCAAGCCAATCCAGACTGGTCAAATTAATATTTTAAGATGTAAGTTTCTTCTATGTTGTATATTGTTAACTGGTGATTTTATCACTCTTTTTTTTTCGGGGGGGGGGGAGGTCAACTAGTTTTTATCAATAATTTCAATCTATATTTTATATAAACTACTTAGAGGTTTTTACAATTAATTGACAAACAAATTCTGTTAAATAAATAAAATAAAATTATGCACAATTATCTACCTACCTACCTAAATGCCTACTTGAGACAGGCCATAACACGGATGTCCATTTTACAGTTGAGCAAACTAAGGCCGGGGTTGAAAAAAATGGCATCTTTCCTTTCTAGAGTGGGGGTTAACCCCAAGGCCCCTGTCCCATTGCCTCATTACTACCACCTCTCCAAGTGAGGGGGGAAACCAAATCTTCCCTTTTCTGTGTGTTTGTTTGTGGGTATGGGACTGGTGTTGAACCCCCTTCCCTCTTTCTCTTCTCCTCTGTTCCAGACACGACGGCGGCCCTGCGCCTCATGGAAGAGTCATTGTTGCTGGACCAGAATTTCCGACACAAGGCAGAAAAACTCCTTGGGATTTTCCAAAGTGAACTGTTTCAGGCTCTCCTGGGTGCGTATGGGAGGTAGCTGACACCAGGACTGATGGGGGGAGCAAGCCAGGGTGCTGCTTGAAGAAATTGAGGAGGAGCCTAATGGGCAAGGGGCAGGGCTTACATGCAGCACTCAGTCCAGCTTTCCCAAACCTGGGGCCCACCAGATGTTGTAGTCCAAAACAGCTAGAGGGCTCCAGGTTAGGAAAAAGTAGTTTAGTTTCTAAAAGTCAATGCATGAGTCATTTCCCTCCTAACAGCCCAACTCCCAAATGTGGAGTATGGGGTGCAGGGCAGGAATGCACTCTGAATGTGCTCAGAGCCACACTCATCTTGATTAACAAAAGAATTGTAGAGTTGGAAGGGACCCCAAGGGTCATCTAGTCCAACTCTTTGCAATGCAGGAATCTCTACAAGATCATACAAGACAGGCGGCCATCCAACTTTTGCTTAAAAACCTCTAGTGAAGGAGAGTCCACCACCTCCCAAGGGAGTCTGTTCCACTGTCAAGCAGCTCTTACCATCAGAAATTTATTCCTGATATTTAGTTGGAATCTCCTTTCTTGTAACTTAAATCCACTGGTTTGGGTCCTATCCCTCATCTTCCATGTGACAGCTGTTGAGATATTTGAAGATGCTAACATATCTCCCCCCAGTCTCCTCTTTACTAGGCTAAACATACCCAGTTCCCTCAACCGTTCTTCATACAACTTGGCTTCCAGACCCTTGATCATCTTTGTCACCCTCCTCTGCCCACACTCCAGCTTGTAAATATCCGTCTTAAATTGTGGTGCCCAGAACTGGACACAGTACTCAATGGCGTAGCGTGGGTTGTCAGCACCTGGGGCAAGGCAAGTAATTTGCGCCCCTAACCCGTGGATTTTAGTAGGGGCAGAGAGCTGCGAGTGCGAGCGCCCCCCCAGATGTTGCACCCGGTGCGGCCGGCCCCCCTGCATCCCCCACACTACGCCACTGGCAGTACTCCAGGTGTGGTCTGACTAAACCAGAATAGAGTGTGACTATGACTTCCCTTGATCTGGACCCTAGACTTCTGTTGATGCAGCCTGAGGCCCTGAAGTTAATAAGCCCTGCCTGCCCCATACGTATAGATGAGCTAGAGAAAGCGAAAAAGAACCTGAAAGCTCCTTGGTGAGGCAGAAAGAAGAGGAAGCTGCCTTATGCTGAGACTATTGGTCCATGTGGCTCAATATTCTCTACACTGACTGGCAGCAGCTCCCCAGGGTTTCAGACAGGGAGTGTCTCCCAGTCCTATGTGCAGATACCACCAAGGATTGGACCTAGGATCTTCTGCAGAGGTTCTGCCACTGAGCTGCATCCCTCTCCTAAATAGTGGTGTAAATGGGCAAGCAGACATTGCATATTGGAGGGGGCAGGGCAGGGAGAATTCCCACTAAAATTTCCAGTGACCGCCGTTTCCCAGGAGGGATGTTTTTGAAAAATAGTTCTTGAATATATTTTTAGATTAAAAGATCGTTAAGTTATTTTTGAGCAGGGATCTCAAGTCCTGTAATTTTCCAAGATTTCAAAACACTGTTTAGAGGAGCTAAAAATGCAGAAGGCCAAGGGGGCAAATGAAGCAACTGTGTTTAATTTGTTCTGCAGGTGGGCGGGTTGCACACGGGTTCAAATAGCCAACGAAGTGTGGTTAGCTTTATCACGGGGTACAAATACTTTTTGAAATGGTTACCTGAGCCTTCACCAACTTAGAGCCTTCCAGAAGTTTTGGACTCGGCTGATTGTAGTCCAAAACATCTGGAAACCTCCAGGCTGGGGTCTATGAAGCATAATTCCCTGAGGAAAGGGAAGAGGATCTGGCTGGGACAGTTGCTTATCTGAACTTGATAAATTGAGGAGGGTCTTAAAGCAATGAAGGAAGGGGGTGGGGAGAAGTGGGTGAAGCTTAAAAGTGGGAGGGGCTTGTTGGTTGGCCGGGGTTTAGAAGGGGAATTGTAGGGGAAAGAGAATGGCCAAAGTTAGGGAAGACGTTCTTCTTCTTTGGGAATTAGGGAATCAGAGGGGAATTAGGCATTATCTCCTGAATACCAGGCCTGAGCTTTGAAGGGGAGGGAGGAGGCGGAAGATGAAACTTGTAGTGAGCCTTGTTGAGCTTTCAGCATGGAGGGTGCCCAGGTGTATGGGTTTGGGGGCTGCTTTCCTCCAACCGCGCAGCCCTCTCATCTCTCACCCTTGCATCAGGGTCCAAGAGCCTTGTCTTGTCATACACCTGCTGAGTCTACCTAATGCTAGGAGGCAGCAGCCTCCTTATCTTCCTCCTCCTCCTCTTCCTGATACCAGAGCTGCACCTGCAGAGACTCAGCCAGCCAGCCAGGGAGGGGTTTGGCTCAGTTCGTGGGTCTAAATATAGGCTTTAATCTGAGTTTCATAATTACTTCTGAGCTGGGCTGAAGGGAGGTGGGGATGGGATTCCCGGAAGCATCTAGGAGCTCAGCTGTAAGGCGCTTGGTGTGCACCTGGGGAGTCCTAAGTCCTTTTCTTCCCACACCTGTGTGGACAGCTGCTCCCCTTGGCCTACCTTGCAGGAGGATGTTCTTTGCAGAGGAGGCTCCTCCAAGGCCTGTTTTGTGAAAATGTGCCTCCCAGATAGTGGCTTTTATTTTTCAGACAAAAAAAGAAAAAGAAATATTGGGGATTCCCTGCCCCCCTTTTTATCTAATATTTAAAAATTGTTTGACTTTCCATCCATGCTCTTGGTTTAGATATCCAGGAGTTTTATGAAGTGACCATTTCAGACACTCGCCCCACAACTTCACGGAGGTCTCGGCCTAAGGTAGGTGCTCTTTTGTCAGTGATTTCCTTCCTCTTCCTATAGCTGTTTGCTTTCTTAGTACTCCTGAGCCCAACTCCTCCAACCTTGGATTCTGTGCCTCAGTGGAATTACAGAATTTGCTGCCACAGGAGGCCGTGATGCCCACCAAACTGAATGTCTTCAAAAGAGGACTAGATAAGTTCATGGAGGAGGATAGGGCTATTGTTTGTTGCTTTTGTTTTAGCTACTTATTTGTATTTTTACCTTGTGAGGAGCCCTGTTGATGAAGGGCGAAGGGCGGTAAATAATAATAATAATAATAATAATAATAATAATAATAATAATAATAATAATAATATAATTAATGACTACTAGCCACAATAGTTATGTTTTGCCTCCACAGTCCAAGGCAGCAGTGCTTTTGTATGCCAGTTGCTGGAAATCGCAGGAGGGGAGAATGCTCTTGTGCTTGGATCCTGTTAGTGGGTTTCTCACATATGGCTGGCCACTGTGAGAACAGGATGCTAGACTAGATGGGCCTGCTTTGGCCTGATCCAGCAGGGCTTTTCTAATGTTCTTATTGTGCACCAATGGGAAAAAAAAATCCAATGTAAATTTGAAGTGATTCTGTGGTCCCTGACTGGATTGCTAGCTAGCTAGTTAACACCATCTTATATATTTAATTTAGAATTTTCTTTACATTTATATTTCTCTTATTTCTTTTGACATGAAACCCAAGGCGACATACATGTGGTTCCTAGGCAGTCACCAATCCAAGTACTGTTCTGACCTAGACTTGCTTAACTTCAGCAAGGTGATGGCTTCATGTGCCTTTAGACCAGACCCTGGGGCCCTCCTGGGGCCATCAAAGCAGTATCTTTGTACAGTGGTACCTCGGGTTAAGTACTTAATTCGTTCCGGAGGTCCGTTCTTAACCTGAAGCACCACTTTAGCTAATGGGGCCTCCTGCTGCTGCTGCGCCGCTGGAGCACGATTTCTGTTCTCATCCTGAAGCTAAATTCTTAACCCGAGGTAATATTTCTGTGTTAGCGGAGTGTGTAACCTGAAGCATATGTAACCTGAAGCGTATGTAACCGAGGTACCACTGTACACCTGAAGTCCCAAGAGCCCTTTTCATTTCAAGCTCTTTTCTGAAGGTTTCTCTCCCTTGAGGACATGAATACTGGGAAATGGGTGCCAGGGAGAGGCAGAACACAGCTAAATGTTTTTTGGGAAGAGCTGTGGCTGTGTGGTGTAACCCAGCTCTTGCACGAGTGGGGATCCCAAATTCAGTCTTCTGTATCACCATTGGGAATGGATCTGGGCTAGTGTGGTTAAGATCCTGGTGCCGGTCCAACAATATAAGGCAGCTTTAAGCAAGAGACATGGCAACAGGAAGTTGAAGATTAAACCGTCCAGATGCTTTGAGGTTGTATGCAGAGCAGTACAGACTGTTCGGATGGGATGGGTTGGAGGGAGCACTCTAAGGGACTGTTGGGGGATGTTCTTTCTAATTGAGTGAACTTCTGGTTAATTAATCTCACTGCTTCTCTTCTGGGAGAATGGAAGAAGGGAAATAGACACGGAGAAGCGGAGAAAAGAACTGTGGGCTCTCTCTCTCTCACCCACACCCACCCTGGTGGATCTGCTTCTATGAATCCGGCCAATTAGAGGCCACAGGTGCCTTCCCATGCCCTGAAACGATGGAGACATGGATTCATTGGCTTTGAGCTTCAGTACGGACGCGGGTGGCGCTGTGGGTTAAACCACAGAGCCTAGGGCTTGCCGATCAGAAGGTTGGCAGTTCGAATCCCCACGACGGGGTGAGCTCCCATTGCTTGGTCCCTGCTCCTGCCAACCTAGCAGTTCGAAAGCACATCAAAGTGCAAGTAGATAAATAGGTACTGCTCCGGCGGGAAGGTAAATGGCATTTCCGTGCGCTGCTCTGGTTTGCCAGAAGCAGCTTAGTCATTCCGGCCACATGATCCAGAAGCTGTACACTGGCTCCCTTGGCCAATAAAGCGAGATGAGCGCCGCAACCCCAGAGTCGGCCACAACTGGACCTAATGGTCAGGGGTCCCTTTACCTTTACCTACTTTGTCAGTGGCATGTTCTTCACTTAGTTTGGACTTCACAGCCTGTAGTAACCTCCACAACCCTCTCATCTGTGTCATTACCCAAAAGAGTACTCATTAGTGGTTACTCATCTTCCTGGAAAAAGTAACAAGTGGGTTGCTGTAGGGTTTTGTCCTGGGCCTGTTGTTGTTCAACATTTTTATAAATGACTTGGATGAAGGAATTGAGGGGATGCTCATCAAATTTGCAGATGACTCCAAACTGGAAGGGGTAGCTAATGCTGCAGAAGACAGAATCAGAATTCAAAATGACCTTAACAGATTGGAGAACTGGGCGCTAGCTAACAAAATGAATTTCAATAGGGACAAATAGGGACAAATGTCAGATGCACAAATATAGGATGGGGGACACCTGGCTTACTAGCAGTACATGTGAAAAGGATCTAGGGGTCTTGGTGGACCACAAGCTTAACATGAGTCCACAGTGTGATGCAGCAGCAAAAAAAAAGAAAAAGAAAAGAAAAGAGCTAATGCTGTTCTAGGCTGCATCAACAGAAGTATAGTGTCCAGATCAAGGGAAGTAATAGTACCACTCTATTCTGACATACCGGTAGTCAGACCACACTTGGAATACTGTGTCCAGTTCTGGGCATCACAATTTAAGAAGGATGTTGACAAGTTGGAATGTATGCAGAGGAGGGCAACCAAGATGATCAGGGGTATGGAAATTAAACCTTATGAGGAGCACTTGGAGGAGCTGGGTATGTTTAGACTGGAAAAGAGGAGAGTGAGAGTATATATGATAAAAAGGTAAAGGTACCCCTGCCCGTACGGGCCAGTCTTGACAGACTCTGGGGTTGTGCGCCCATCTCACTTAAGAGACCAGGGGCCAGCGCTGTCCGGAGACACTTCCGGGTCACATGGCCAGCGTGACATCGCTGCTCTGGCGAGCCAGAGCTGCACACGGAAACGCCGTTTACCTTCCCGCTGGTAAGCGGTCCCTATTTATCTACTTGCACCCGGAGGTGCTTTCGAACTGCTAGGTTGGCAGGCGCTGGGACCGAGCAGCGGGAGCGCACCCCGCAGCAGGGATTCGAACTGCCGACCTTTCGATCGGCAAGTCCTAGGCGCTGAGGCTTTAACCCACAGCGCCACCTGTATATATGATAGCCATCTTCAAATATCTGAAGGGCTGTCACATAGAGGAGGGAGCAAGATTGTTTTCTCCTGCTCTGGAGGGTAGGACTTGAACCAATGGCTTCAAGTTGCAAGAAAGGAGATTCCAACTAAACATTCGGAAAAACTTTCTGACAGTAAGAGCTGTTCAGCAGCGGAACAGACTCGCACGAGGGGTGGTGGACTCTCCTTCCTTGGAGGTTTTTAAACAGAGGTTGGCCATCTGTCATAGATGCTTTAGCTGAGATTGCAGGCAGTTGGACTAGATGGCCCATGGGTCCCTTCCAACTATTCTATGATTATCTATTTCTCTTGCTGCTGCCTGTTACAGCTTCCTGTAGCAGTGAGTTCCACAGGTGAATTGTGTGCGTGCGTGTGTGTGTGTGTGTGTGTGATAGAGAGGGGGGGATACTTCTTCACCAACACCTCTGTTCTGTTTGTCACACACTGGAGATGTCTTGCTTGTGGGTTTCTCATTGGGGCATCTAGTTGGCCACTATGAGAACAAGATGTTGGACTAGGTGGGTCTTTGGCTTGATCCAGCTGCTGCTGCAGTACTCTTCTTATGCTCCCTTTCTCTTCTCCCACCTTCACCCCACTATGGAGCTGAAACCTGCTCCATCAGGGCCTCTACAGTGACAGGGTTCTATCCAACATTAGTTGTTCCCAGAGCAGTCCCATTGAAATGAATGAATGTGAGTAACTTAGGTCCATTGTTTTCAGTGGGCCTATTCTGAGCATAACTTCATTGTTTCGAGCTCAGGTTTCTTTTCCCTCCAGCACCAAAATAGTCAAATGGAGGTTGACAGGGCAGGGGTGGATATAGAAGCAATTTCTGAGGAACCAGGGCAGAGTGGCAGGATAAGGATGTGAATCTACGAGGTGAGGTTCACTCCTGGAGACCCCACTTTCTGCAGCGACTGAGAGTCTCTGCATGACCAAGGCTGATGGACTAACTACACTTTTTCCTAGATGTGTCAGATCTGGCCATGTCTGTATTAAAACTCATTTGAATTACTACCATGGGCTTTGTGTATGGTTGCCTTTGAAGAATGTCCAGAAGCTTACAGCTGGTTCAGAATGTTGCAGTGGAGCGGCTGCTGAATTATAACAGGAATGGGGTCTGGAAGCAGCCCTCTAAAACTCTCTGTATGGCCCTTTGTCTGTCCCCAGACAATGCCCCTTATGGGCCATTTTCCATGTGTTTTTGCATGGTTGGAGTGTGTCCTTTGAAGTGCAATTCTTTTATTTTATTATTCAACACGTTTAAATTCCATATGTCCTCAAAGGAGCTGAAGGTGGCATACATTGTTCCCTTATTCCCTGTTTTGTCTTCACAACAACCCTGCAGTGTAGGTTAGCTTGAGAGACTATGACTGGCCCAAGGCCATGCAATGAGTTTCAAGGCTATGTAGGGATTTGAACTCTAGTCTCCCAGGTTCTAATCCAATGCCTCTAACCACTGCACCATACTGGCTCTCTTGATTAACTGCATGGCTTTGGGAAGAATAATAGGGACCTGCCTTTATAAGGATTTCTGATGCACTACATGTTAAAGCAATGTTTGAACACTCATAAATCTATGTATAAATGCTGAGAATGATTATTTATTGATGTTACAAGCATGGTCCTTGCTAAGAAGATGGGGAAGCATATATAGGGACTGAGTAAAGGAGAATGAGCAGTCCCAGTGGGGGAAGGGCAGAGCATGGCTTGTGGGGCATGAAAGTGTGCTTTTCTGCACAGATGCAGTTGCTCAAAGAGGGGCAGATCCTGGAAGCCCTGGAATTTAGATCTGCCTTCTCACTGTTTCTCACCAATGACCCTCCTGTTCTAGGGTGGGTTAAGAAAGAGACAGAAGATACGGCTAGCCTGTTTCCTCATGGGTTTTATACAAATCGATAGGGCAGCCACGTTACAGTTCTGCTTGTCTCATCTCAAAATGGCTAGCATAGAGCAGGGAAAGGTGCAGAGAAGCAGGACAAACACCAGAACTAGAGTTGCCCTTGGCACAGTGCTGATGAGCTAAGCAGATCTTGGCTCAGCTCTGCCACGGCCACCACATGCTTTCTCTGCTGCTGCTTTGGTGGTGGCTGCGTTGGCACCACTCACTGCCCCTCCACTGGGCTTCTGGATTCACTTCATTGATGGATGGGCACCACCACTTTTGAGTGGGAGCTAAACTCTGCTCCCAGCCATGGTGACCACTTGCCATCTTACAATACCCAAAATGCAATCCCTTGCCCCATACATCTGTTAAATCCACAGATTTAATATATTTATAATCCTGCTTGAGCTGTAGATATATGAAATTAGTAAATTTTATAGATCTGTGGGCTAGGGCATTACATAAGTTCATTAATAATATTTTTGAGTGACTTAAAAATGGAGGAAAGCTAGCACAGATGGGACTCAAGTTTGGCTCCTGTTCCAAAGTGGGACCGTTTCCTGTTGCTGAAAAGCCTCTGAGGTCTGTTTAGCAGTGAATGGCAGCAGAACCTGGTCAGGCAAGTGAGGGGCTCTGCTGAGACTCTGGGCCCCTTGTCAAATGCCTGACATGGTTGACAGCTGGCGCCAGACATGCGGAAAAGGGCAACTGAAATGATCAGCAGTTTGGAGCAAGCTCAAGTATTTGGGGCTTTGTGCAATCTTATACGCTAGTTCCACTGGAAGGGGATAAAAGATCCATTCTCTATACCTTCAGCATAACCCCTCAGTAATCTTCTCTTGGCTGCTAAAAACTAGCAGGGAGGGGGACAGTTGGCTGGGCCAAGGAGATGTCGGCCTAAGAGGGAGATGACTGAAATTAATACAATTATTAATGATATGGGTAGGTGTCCCCCTCCAGTAATACTGTAGCTCAGGCACGTCCAGCTTCCAAGAGACTGTGATCTATAAAAAAACTGGCAGTGACCCATTGTATTGACCAGAGTTGTTAAGCTTTTTGGGGGGAGGATCAGCCAAAGTTCTTGAGCTTTTTTTTGGGGGGGGTGATCAGGGTCCCACGATCGACCATTAGATCATGATCGACCAGTTGAACATCCCTGCCCTAGCTTATCCTCTGCAATTGATTGACAGTAGTGTGGAACTCTCTGCCATGGAGTGGTGGTCAGTAGCTTAAGGGTAAGACAGATTTATGGAGATGGAGAGAATCCACCATTGGCTTTTGGAAGGGGCTTCAGCTTGGTGACAGAATACATTTTTTGCTCACAGAAGGCCTCAAATTCAGTTTCCTCTACCATCACTTTAAAAAGACTTTGGAAGTGTGCTAAATGAGATGCCTGATGGCATGAGATAGCTTTATATGCAACTTCCATGGCCAAGGGCAGTCTAGCACTGAACACCAGCTGCTTTTAGAGCCACAGCAGGTATGAGGACCCTGTTGCCCTTGTGTTCTGCTTGAGGGCTTCCCATTAGGGCACCTGTTGGAAGCTCGAGGCTGGCCCGGGTAGACCTTTTCACCTGATCCAACAAAGCTCTTCTTATGTTCTCTCTGTTAGTTTCTGAGGATGACGTGGTTTCTGTGGGCCATGATTTTTATTTGTCTCTGCACCCCCTTGTCCTGCTTTGTCAATTTCCTCTCAGCGCTCATGATCTCATAAGCCCTCTCTCATCTCCTTCCCCAACTGAACCTCGCTCCAGAAGAGAGATTATTCAGCCCCCCCCCAACTTCATAATTTTAGTTGCTGGTGTAAATGACTGTGAGAGTGACTTCACAGAGTTTGTTTATCCTGTCTGCTGAGACGGAGAGAGGATAAGAGGAAGGAGCAGCAGCCGCCAGTTTCAATGTGACAGGAAGGAAGTCCTTTTTCTAGGAACAGATTCTCTCCCTCCCAAGAGCCGAAGCAGTTTAGTGTGGGCTAAAGCTGGCTGGAGGGCAAGGTGCCAGAAAATTCTTGGAGGGTTTCATAGGGTTCCTCAGTGTGCTGGGGCAGTCTACCTTTCCATATGTAGCAAGGGAATGCTGCAGACTTCAAGCACTGGCTATGTAGTCCTAGGGCAGCCTTTGCTAACCTGGCATCCTGCAGACTGTCTGGTCTTAGGAGCCTGAATAATAATAATATCACTGCTATTATTTAGTTAGATGATGATGATGAATTTCAGTGCCAGACTGTCTGATTTGGCGAGCTGGATTATCATTATCATTATTGCATTTATTTGCCATTTACTACTAAACTGTCTCAAAGCTACTTACAGTTATAAAAACCTGCATGATAAAATACATAAAGTACATCTTTAACAAAGGAAGTGATAAATCCTACCCCACCCTGCTGAAAGATGAACACCAATACAGGCGTGGGGATCATCATACCCTGTGACCCCCCACATTGAGCCAAATGCATAGGGAAAGAGGAATGCCTTTGACTGGTGCTCAATGCCTGATATTGCTGGAGTTAGGTGCGTCCAACGCTCTGGGGAGAGCACTCCACAATCAGGGAGCCACCACTGAGAATGCCTGCTCTCATGCTGCCAACTCCTGTGCCTCTCTTGGAAGGGGCGGGGCAAGAAGAAGGGTCTCTGGTGATGAGGTAGGTTCATGTGGGGAAAGGTGGTCCCTAAGGGGATTGGGGCCCTGAAGCATGTGAGGCTTTATAATATTAACAGTAGTTCAGGCAATCCAGAAGGGTTCGTTCTGTGTTTAGCTCCAGAATGAGGAACCTTTGGCTTTCCAGAAGCTGTTGGAGTCCCCACTCCCATCAGCCCCAGCCAATGGCCTGGGATGATGGGAGTTGTAATCCAGCAACATCTGGAGGGTCAAAGGTTCCCATCCCTGGTATATATGAAGGCCAGCCAAACACCTCTTATGGAAGAATACTAAGAAAAGTATCCTGGCTGTAATGGGGAAGGGAGGCATCTTGGTGTCCCTCCTATGAATTAAGATGGGGTGCAACTCAGTGCTTGTGCAGGGGAACCTCATGGGTTGGATCTCTTGCTCCGCCTACCTTGGAGAAATGTAAAAGCCCTTCCTAGAATGCGAGACATAATGCCTAGCAGCTGAAGAGTCTCTCAAGCTTGCCTCCTCAAAAGCACAGCCAGAATGTCTTGTCTCCCAAGACAGCTTGCAGGGCCAAAGCAAGTGCTCCTCAAATTTCGGCCCCCTCATCTGCTGCTCAGGGTGTCTCTGATCTGGCTGGCCTTGTACTCGCTTTGTCTTGCAGTAAGTGGGAAGGGCTGAAGTCAAATCAGTGACTGTTTTGGGGTTCCTGTTGGAAGTGTTCACCGGAAAAGAGAAATTTTAATAACATTTGGGAAGGGACTTCAAGGCCTGAAAGCCGCTGTGGGGTGGTGGACCACCTATAAGAACCGAAAAGAAGAGTATAGGCTGCCAAATAGGACTTAGGGCCTCAAATAGCCGACAGGACTCCTCTTCTTTTCCCACAGATCCTCTCAGGTGTTAAGATCAGCAGAGAATGATCAGCTCTTGGTAGTTCCTCTGCCATCAGAGCTTTGGGGTGGTGGTTCTCTGGGACAACCCCTAAGTTAGGATCATGGGAAGCTGTTCCTTATTCTGAGTTGGGCGGTAAATCTGTCTAGTCCAGTATTGTCTATACTGTCTGGCCACCGTTCTTCAGGCAGGGTTTTTCCCCAGCCCCCCTTGTGATGCCATTGCGGACTGAACCTAGGACCTTCTACATGCAAAGCAGACACTCCACCACTGAGGGAGAATCAGTCCCTAAGTTGTGGAACTCTTTCCCTACAGAGGTGCACCTGCAACCTTCACGCCAGGTTTCTCCTCATATGGTGAAAACGCACCTCTTTATCCTGACCACTGCCACCTGAGAATGATATATTTAGGACCTACCCTATTATTGTGACAGTAATTTGGGAAGGACCATAGTGGTAGAGCGTTTGTTTGGCATGCAGAATGCCTTAGGTTCAATCCCTGACTGCAACTCCAAGTAGGGCTAGGAGAGACCCAGAGACTGAAACCCTTAGAGCTACTGCCAGTCAGTGTAGACAGTACTGAGCTAGATGGATCAAATGGTCTGACTCAGTATAAAGCAGCTTCCTTTCTTCCTGTTTTAAACTGCTTTTCGTATTGTATTTCAAGATAGCTGAAACCCACACTGAGACCTTATGGTGAAGGATGGGTAAGAAATCAAATATATTATTATTATTATTAGTATTACTATTTATTATTATTCTATGTACACACATAGGCACACATATAAAAGCACACACACAAAACATTTCCCATTTTCTGTCTGTTTGTCTGTCTCATGCATCTATACCTATGTATATCTACTGGCACATACTCCCTGATATTCTCTCTCCATTTCCAGCAGATCTTCTGTTTTCTGCCTCCCCCTCACTTCTGTGATCAAGGCATTTTAGCTGCAGTTTTTAAAACTCTCCTCCCTCCCACCCCAACATCCGTTTGACCATATATTTCTATCTCTCTTTTCATGGGCATATATTTTCCTGGCAGTTGGATCTGATCTTTTCTTTTTAGCCCTCCTGTCTTCAACTCCAAATTTAACCTATTGCAGTCTGTTTTGGGGTTGTTGTTTTTCAGGGGTTTGAGGGAGAAAATGTTAATGAATTCCTGGAGATCCTGTGTGTGTAAAGGTCAGATTTGTGGGGGTGGCATTATTTTTCTTTTTTTACCCCCTCTCTTGGCTCCCAGGCAGCCCCCCACCATTTTATATGAGATATTTCCTGTTAGGTGTAAAATTAAATTGGTCTCAAGTGTGTGTGTGAGTGAGACTGTGTGTGTGTGTCACACACACTCACATATACATATACTTGTGATTATCTTCTCCCTCCCAACCATTATACAAAGGAAGAAAAATCTTCCCAAATTAGATGAGGATCAATACCCTGCCCTGAAATATCACACTCAACGCTTGTGCATAAGCACTGGGTTCCCAGGGTCTCCCAACGCCTTTTGGATCCCACTTTGTCACCACCACTTTCTGCCAGTTACATGCATGACCCATACTGGGTGAGCTCATATGACAAAAATGTACACTTGCAGTCTCACACATGTACAAACACACACACCCCACCAAAGTTCCTGATCTCTCCCTTCCTGATCCTTTCTGGACTTTGGTGCTGGGAGGAGGCTGTCTGTGCCTTTCACTTTCACCCACAATTGAAATTCAATCTCCCTCCCGCCAGCCTCTCATTCTACTACCTTCAGTCTCTCTGGCGCTGGGAGAGTTAACTCCCGGTGACGCTGCTGCCTCCACACACCGCCCACCTCCCTTGCTGGGCTGGATCCTTTCTGGCACTCAAAAGGTTAACCTCCTCTCCCTCCCCCCTTTTTCTTTGTGCCCCCCTCTCTCACTGCTCCATATTCCAGGTCCCTCTCCCCTCCCTCTGATGGGGAGCAGCAAGAGGGCTCTTCCTCTCTCCAATTCAGCCCCTACATCTTAGCGGGACCCCCCCTGCTCCTGGCCTTCCCCCCATTTCCCCCTTCTTCCCCCCTTCTCTCTATCTCTCTTCCTCCCCTCTTTTCCCACCCCTCCACCTTCTTTTCCACCTCTGCACCTCTTTCCAGCTGCCCATCTTGAGCGAAGGGAGCAAAGGACTCTGTTTCTCTGAGAACAGGCAGAGCCTCCTTCCTTTTTCCACCCTCCCCTTCCTTGCTTGCATTCTGTCACTTCCCCCCCCCCCTCACTGTAAGCTCTCTCTCTCTCTCCCCCCTTCCTTTTGGATCTCTCGCCTCTCCTTTCACACACGCTGCCTTTCATCTCTCGCATACTCCCAACTGGCATCCCCCCACCCTAACACACACACACACACACACACACACACACCACCCAGATGCCAGCATTGGCACCCCTAGGATACACCAAAGCGTAGCTCAGGGGCGGGTGGGACGTAACAGCCCTGGTACCCCTCATCAGTCAGGGTGATCTACCCAAGAACCATAGTTGAGGGGGGGCAAGCGGTAACCCTGAGCCCCGGAATATCTGATGTTCTACAGACCTTTCCCAGTTAGGTGCTTGAGTCAAGAAAGGGATGGACTGCTTGTGCATAGTCACTACCAAGGTAAGATTTGCCTCTGGAGGGGGTATATTTGTACCGTCTTTTGTGCTTCTTGTTAACTGTGGGGTAGTTTGCTCACCTCTGCAAAGGGTGGGAAGGGGAGGGGGGTAAGAGAGCTCTGGAAAGCCATGTGTGTTTGTCTGTGTGTCAAGCGACGGAGCACGGGCAGTTGCTGATGGGTGGCATGGAACAGCTTGGCAATGCTACTGGGTGCCAAGGTGGTCACTGGCGATAGGGGTGCTTATGATGGTTGTGGTAAGCAATGGAAGAGACTCCTCCATTGCTTGAAGTGGTGGGAGGAGGTCTCCAGAAGCCTTCTGTCTCTCCCATGAGCAGTTTCCATGGAGCCGATGGCTGCGTGGGATAAGGCTCTATAGGGTGATGTGGGGTAGTGGTGGTGAGATTGGGGAGGTGGAATCGTCCCTATAAAGAGGCAGGAGGGAGAGAAATGGGGTGTTGCAGCGGGAAAAGGTGGCATCTTTACTGCTGGAATGTGAGGATGCTGGCCCTGGTGCTGAATCTTTGGTGCTCTCCGTGGTGCTGAAAGTCGATGCTACAAGGCTTGTGTCTTAAAGAGCTTGCAGCTAAAGGAACGTGCCCATGATGGTGATGGTGGCGGAGCACTGGGAACACAACACACTACTAGGCTGACATTGGGTGCAGGTGTGTGCATGTTTGTGCGTGCACACACACACACATTGTACAGCTCCAGAGGTTGCTGGGAGGTTTGTGTGTGCGGAGGGGGTGGAATGGACCCGTTCCCAATTCCACTTTGGAATATCTTAGGGCTGGAATGGTTCTAAGATTAGGGTTATGGTGAAGTACAGGTCAAGGGTTGAGGTCCCTCTCTGTTTTAGCTGTCTTGCTAATGGGGGCTCTAGGGCTTTGCCATAGAAGTGTGTGTGTGTGTGTGTAAGAGAGAGAGAGAGGCTTTTGCTATGCAGTTTCATTTGGTGTGTGTGTGGGGAGGTTGGGGTGCTGGGAATTCTAGATTTGGGCTACTGGTCTTGGGAAAACTTGTCAATAGCTACAGTATTGAGAATTGAGGAGTAGGTGCTTCTCTGTCCAATCTGAGAGCCACTTGAGTCCTATATAAGGTAGCAAGGGGACCCATCCATTTCCTTAGTGCTCTCCATGGACCTTGGTGCTCAGCAATTTCTGGCCTTGCTTTCCTAGTCCCTCTATCTCCCTTCCCTACTTCTTTTCCTGGTGCTGTGGGTGGGTGGTGGTGGTCATTGAGATTTCCAGGCCTCATTCAGGGCCTGGTTCTGAGTGGGTATTGGGAATTGAACTCTCCCTTTCTCCACTGGACTAGGATTGAGAGCTGCCCCTGCTCTTGGCTGTTGGAATAAAAGGGTTTCCCACAGGTGTGTGATGGAGGTTGCCAGTGGGGTGGGGGCAAGAGAGGAAGGTCTGCATGTGTCAAGATGGGCAGCAGGAGGGAAAGCAGTGTTGGGGAGTGAGGGAAGGATAAAAGTCTGGCATCTTCTGATGCTCATCCGAAAGTATTTGTCTCTTAGCAAACTCATGTTACTTCAGAGAACAGCAGATGGAGGAAGCATAAGAATGCACCACCTAAGAGGGAGGGTGGGGGGAAGCTGTGGAATGCAGTGTCTTGACAAAGCAAGATCAAGAAACCTTTCTTAACAAAAAAAGAAAAAAGAAAGAAAAGCATTCCGCATTGGGTTTTCTGCCCCTCCATGGAAACGCAGAGCAATCCAAGATCCCATCAGGCCTTTGGAGAATGGAATGATTCAGTCCTGATTAGTCAGGGCGGGGTGAACATTTAATTATAAAATAAGGCATTGAGGTGGGTGGGTGGGGGGAGAGTGAATGAGTCTGTGGGGTGGGGGTGGCCAGGCTCCAGGGGTGCACAGTGAACAGGTGTTGCTTTTGGCTGAGATGGCTTAAAGTGTAGCTGGCTTATTGGGGTTTTTTTTGAAAAAAGAGTGGGGTGTTGAGAGCGCATCACCCGGGGTGTATATAAGTGTGAGTGGGGGGAGGGGGAGAGAGACAGAAATAGCACTAAAAGGAGCCATTTCATTCCGCCCGTAACACACACACACACACACACACACACACACACACACTGCTTGCGCTAAATACCACACTCCAACTGTACATGAATGCTGATTTTGGGGTGTGAGTGAGGAGGGTGGGGTGGTAGAAGAGAGAGAGGTTGAGTGGTTCGAGCGTCTGATAGGAACCAGTAGTAGAAACTGCAGTGGCTGTCCGCTTCCAGGCGGAAGAGGAATTTGGGGTGGTGGTGGTTGAAAGGTGTAAGTGCAAATAGGAAGATGAGAGAATGTCTGGGGTTCTCCCCCCCCCTCACATAACCCCCAACAATTTTTCTTGGTAGTGGGGAAAGTGATAAGGTCTATTTGAGAAGTGTCTCTAGGCCGCATAACTGAAAATCAGGGTAGGGGGCTCTGTATGATGGGTGCCTAGATTGATTTTGCTGCGGAATGTAAAGCAGGCAGTGGAGTGGGTGGGGAATGGCGTTAATAGGGTTGGGTGTGTGAGGAGGGGAGACACAATCTGGGGCAGTTTTTCCCAATCAGATGCCCTCCAGATGTTGGGACTACAACTCCCATCAGCCCTAACCAGTACTGACTGTGGTTGATGGGAGTTGTAGTCCCAAGATCTGGAGGGTGTTGGGTTGGGGAAATCAATTCTACAGAGACTGTAGGTTATTTCTTAGCCCTGAATGTGAGGGTATATCTACATTAATTTGTGCAGACACACAACACATCTGTAAGTGTGTCTGAACACTCTGAGGCATAAGAATAGAGTGTATTATTTTTTCTTTTTCTTTTTTAAAAAAGGTTTTGAGGAGGGGGAGTCTGGTGATTGTGGAGA
This sequence comes from Podarcis melisellensis, assembly GCF_964234715.1. Taxonomy (NCBI): domain Eukaryota; kingdom Metazoa; phylum Chordata; class Lepidosauria; order Squamata; family Lacertidae; genus Podarcis; species Podarcis melisellensis. The sequence goes on along the minus strand of NC_138545.1, from coordinate 3,684,746 downwards.
GGGAGGGCTCTCAGCATAGCAGCAGGAGGCCCTGGCCCATCATGAGAGGGACAACCCAGTCAGATGGGCGGGGTATAAGTAATAAAATTATAATAAATTTTATAAGTCACTGGCAAGGGTGAACAATAGGTTTTCTGGGGGAGGGGGAATTGGACTTCCACTGAAAATAGCCTCCCCCCACTTTCCATAAATTGACAATGGTTCATTAATAATGGATGTGGGCACTGGGAGTGATTGGCTGGGGCTTTACTTCCTGAGGCTTCATCCATCTCTACTCTTATCAGATCTTCTAAGGACTGGCCTTGGATTCTTTGCTGGTTAAGTGCATGTGGAGGGGTGATGAATGTGTTGAGGAGGGGTGGGAGAGAAGGACCCCTGAGGTTTATTAGATTGGTCTTTGCTTCCTTACATTCCAGGCTAAGGGCCTGATCAACATTTGATGGCTTCATGGTATTTGTCTGTCATTTGGGGTCTTCAGGGGCTTGGAAACCCACTCTTCAGAGTTGACCAGCAGGTTATTAAAAATAGAATCCAGGGAGAAAGTTGGGTTGAGTTAAGCCACCCACAGTGAGCTGTGTGGGAGTGTTCTTGCCTGCCTTCCCATTCATAGTTTTGATCCATGAAGAGTTCTTAAAGTGTCAAGAGCAGGTGACGTCAGGAGATTTAAAGGCAGGTAGTTTCTTTTTTCTTTTTTTCTAGGGGAGAATTTTTAAGAGGCATTTCCTGTGGACAATCTGGTCAGAGTTCTAGGACAAAGATGGGGAAACATTTTTTGCCGAAGGGCCACATCTCCTCATAGGTAACTTTCTGGGGGGCAGAAAGTTTTTTTTCGGACAAGCAAAAACACTTGAGATAGGAACAGGGCAAGGCTGGTGAGGGATGAAGCCTTGGGTGTGTCCTGAGGAGAGCCCCAAGAGCCACATACAGAGGCTTAGAGGGCAGCATTCGGCCCCTGGGCTTACTGTTCCTCCTCCTAGGAACATAGGAAGCTACCTTATACTGATTCAGATTATCTAGATCAGTATTGTCCAAATAGTTCATCTATATAGCTCTATGGTCCATAAAGCACAGTATTGTCAACAAAGACTGGCAGCAGTGGCTGTCCAGGGTTTCAGACAGAGGACATTCTGATTCTTACCTAGTGATGCCTTTAGGGACTGAACCTGGATCCTTCTGCAGGTAAAGTAGATGCTCTGTATTATCCTCTAAGTTGATATCAGTGTGTTAACAGTAATGTCTGGATCCTGTCCAGTTTGTATGTGTATTCTAGAGGCTTCAGGAAAGTCCCCCCTCCCACACTTCATTTTAACAACTGGAGTAGAAATTTGCCTTGAGGCCTGTGAAGATGGCAATTTGGAATCATCTAGATGTAGACAAATGCCTAGAATCAGGAGTGCAAAGGTGTTTGATATCAATCAGCCATCTTTTCTAGTCACTTGGTTAGGAATATAGGAAACTGTCTTTATACTAAGCCAGACTATTATCACCAATGGTACACTGACAGTGGCTCTCCAGGTTGCAGACAAGAATCCTTTCTCACCTGTACCTGGAAATGCCATATGGGACTGAACCCTGGGGCCTTTTGCATGAAAATCAGCTGTTCTACCACGAGTTTGGGCCCTTTCCCAGCTACTGAGTTTCTAGATTTTTGCGTCTGTCTTGAATGCATATTGGTGGAGACTGATTGATCCAGGTAGAGCATTTGGGGTGGATGTAAAAGTGTGAACAGGTTCAGCTTTCCTTTCTAGAAGGCCTTGGATTTAATGCAGGAGTGGGGAAATCTGTGTAGTTGCCACAGTTACAACTCCCATCATTCCTGAACATGCTTGGCTGAGGCTGCTGGGAATTGAGTCAAGCAGCATTTGGAAGGGTGCAGGTCTCCTATTCCTCATCTAATGTCACAATATAGGGGTATTAATTTATTAGGGAGGTGGGTGCATTAGTACCAAGGGGCTTCAGGTGAATCACATGGGGGATCTGATTACACCACTGATCAATGACCAGGATAGAAAATATGTTTTCTTAGATGACTAGGTGTTGGGCAAGGAATCCTTGCTGGGCTATTCTGGATGCTTTAGGCAGAGATTGGACTTGAAAGTATCTAGCCATGGCTATTGTTTGTTTCAAAAACACCTAATAGCCATGGCTAAATATTTTCAACTTCAGAGCTAGGGAATCAAAAAAGGCTGAGGGGGAGGACCTTCCGCCTCCCCTAGGCTTTGGAGGGTAACTTGTAGATTGGGGTAGGAGGGGAACCTGTGGCCCTTCATATATTGTTGGGCTCCAGTTCCCATAAGCCTCAGCCAACAACAGCAATAATCAGGGATGATGGGAGTTGCAGACAACATCTAGAGGGCTGCTGGTTCCCTATCTAGATGGGGATAGACACATTAAGATGCTTCTAGGGGTGCTGTGAAGGATCCTGCTCAATCTCCAATGGCATATCCAGGTAGGACCGGGGATATCCCTTGCCTAAAACCCTGGAGAGCTGCTGCCAGTGCAGAAAATACCTACCTGGATGGGCAAAGAGCGTGATTTGGAATAGGGCAGCTTCCTATGTTCACTTCTTCAGATAATTAGCCAGGGCATGATCCATCTGGACATTTTTCCATGCAAGGTGCAGTCACAGTTCATTTTTCTGGGGTCTTTGTGAGACAGCGTCCCAACAGATCATGACTATTATGGCCTGATGGTTTGTTGGTCCTTCTTCATGGTGTCCAATATGATCTGCTTGCCTCTACTGAGCTCTTCCCATGTATGTGCTAAAATTTCTTGGGGGTGGTGGTGGGCAGAGATTTATTTAAAAAGTGGCAGTCTTGCAGATCAGTCCTCATCAAGGCATCCGGAATGTGACTCCAGAAAGCTGCTAGATAGCCTAGAATAGCACTGCCTTTACCTTCACCCTTTTTTCTTGTTCTCAGTCTCTCCAGGCATGGATTATTTGTGAGAGTGTGGTGTTCTTTAGCAGCTGTAAGAAAATGGGGGTGGGATAGGGCATCCGGTTGGTTGGTGACATTTTGTGTGTGTGTGTGTGTGTTACATGCCTGTGTGGCTCTTGCCATTGATAATCTGGATTGGGAATGAGTCATCGTGTGTGTGTGTGTATGAGTGACAAGGAGAGAGAAACTCACAGTAGAAGATAGATTCCAAAAAAGAGAAATGCTTCTGAGGATGGGTGAGTGAACCGGGACTGACCTGTGACCACTGCCCCCCAAAGGTTTATAAATGATTTGGTCCAAGAATTGCTGAAAGGGGGGCTTTGCTGAAATTTAGAAAAGGCCCTTGAGCTGGCAGAAGGTGGGTGGGAGGTATCATGCAGCAGTATGTGAGAGGGGGAGGGAAGTACCGTAAATTAGGCAATTTGGAAAGGCTCAGTCTCAGTGAGAATTCAGCCACAGGACCTATTTTCAAGCATTTGGTGTTGGAACAAAAGTCCTCCTAAGGGCATTTAGGGAAGGTTGTAGTTGTGGATGCAAAACACCCCAGAATCCACCGGAAACTTTATACACATGTGTACACACCCACACAACACACCTGTTGCATCCCAGCAGGTAGATCTTGGGTATCAGTCAGTGAGATTGACAGATCCGGTCCAGAGTAGATGCCTTTCAAACATGTATACTAATAACCACATAGGCAATCTGGCACACACATTTTTTTCTTGATATCAAGAAAAGCTGGATGTATTTATGATTTTTAATTGTCTATTGTACTCTTTTATTTTAATAATCTTTTAATTGGCCTTAAAGCTATTTTGGAAAAGGTGGGATGTGTATGTTTTAGAGAAAACAACTTATGCAACCCAAATAGACCTTGTAAAAATCTTCCATTTTTGCTCATGCTGTCTAGTTTTTATCCTTTTCCGCCACCTAAGGAACTCTGAACAGTTTATGTGAATCGTCTGCCCCCTCCCATCTCAGCAACCCTGTGAGGTAGATTAGTTGGGAGAGTTGAGCCCATCAATTTCACCCACTGCATTTCATTGATTTGTAAAAATTTGGGCCCAGGTCTCCTCTCCTGCCTGGCCCCCACAGTCCAACATACTTTCCACTCCCTTGATGCTTTAAAAATGTATATCGTTAGAAGTAGTATTCAAACTCACTTGCTTTTAAAAAAAGTATTTGCTGGGAACATATATTTGACATTTTTTTAACTCTCTTGTCTTCAACTGGGTGGGTCAGGACCCACTAGTGGGTTGCAGCCTGATCCAAGAAAATGGTCATCCAAATGCATGTTGGAGTTAAAAGTGGGTCCTGGGTCTGAAAAGGTGGAAGGTACTTGTTTTAACTGACTTTTCCTGCTCTCTGTCCTACATTTGGAGGTGTGAATGGTGCGAAGGGCTGGTCAGTGACAGTGTCCATGGTGGTTGTGGTGGAGAGGGTCAATGTCACTTTCAGCATCTTGTCTGAAAATGCCTTGAGCCTGTCTGAAGATCTGGCATCCTCAGTGGGGTGGGTGGTCCAGAGCTCAGTGGTGGAGCATCGGCTTTGCATGTCAAAAGTCCTTGGTTCAATTGCCAACAGCCTCTTCAGATGAAAGGGGCAGGGGCAGGCAATAAGAAGAGAGACTCTCCTCTCCCTGAGACCCTGAAGAACAACTACTAGCCACCCTCCTTCTATCCACACCATACATTGAAAGCATGTTCAAAGCATATGACTTCCCCAAAGAATTCTGGAGACTGCAATTCCCAGCACTTTTAACAAACTAGTGCTCATGTTTCTTTGGGAGAAGCCATTTGATTTTAATGTGCCTTGAATTTCTTTTAAATACATGGTGTAGATCTGCATAGGCAAAACTAGAGTAGATGGAGGGATTGCCTGAGTTTTGGGACAAGGCAGCTTCATAGCTTAGGAAAAACCAAGGGGATGCTGGCAGCAATCAGTCCAGTTTTTCCTTATCTAGTGAGTGTGTTACATATACCATGACCCATTTAGTTGCTCTTGTATGGGTGTTGGATATAGGATTATAGCTGTGAGGTTTGCTCTAAAGGGAAAGAGGGTGGCTAAATCCCAGATTTTTATAAGAATGGAAAGGTCACACAGGAAGCTGCCTTCTACTGATTCAGACACTTGACTGGCAATGGCTCTCCAAGGTTTCTAGCAAGAGATCTTTCCCAGCTCTACCTGCAGATGCCGTTGGGGATTGATCCTAGCACCCTCCTGCATTCTACCACTGAGTTTCCTCTAGCTAGGTAGCAAGCCTTAGTGATGCAGCAAATGCTTTGGCTAATTGTTTGCATATCTCCTCAGACAAGTTTTGACAAGCCTTCTAAGTTGAGCTCTTCGTCCCAGTCTACATCTGTACTGGAAAAGTTTTAAAGATGTTTTAATCATTTTATCACTTCTTGTTTGCCATCCTGGGCTCCTTGATATGAAGGATATAAATAAAAATAAAAATAAACTTCACTGGTTAGGACTGCAAGCTTTTGGTTTGTCCTGGAGTCTTCTTCAATGAGCTGTGTTTGGTATAAGATAGTGACTGGCCTTTGAACCAAAAGGAGCTGTTTTTGCCAACAGGGTGGTTTGGGGTGGCAAATCCTTGGGAGGCCAATGATTTTAAGAGATTTCTATTCCAGAAGTGGATGTTTGTGATGTTTAATTGGTTGATGGGCTTTTGTTTGTCAATAATAATAATAATAATAATGCAAATTTGGCATTAATGCCCCCCCAAATATGATTGAAAATATGCAAACTAAGTGTTCAGGGGTCTTGAATAGAGTATTTCTGTTGCAGCCATTAGAGTTTCACCAGACATTCTGTGTTTGTCTGGAGTGATGGTGGATGAGAACAGTGCTGGGCTAGGTGATAGTGATGTGCATGATGGAAAGGGACTCAGACTGCAGAGGGCATGTTTGCAGTCCTGTTGTGTTCTTGCATTGTTTTCAATGGTTTCCATGCAGGCAGGAAGGCAGGGCTTCTGTGCCCTTTTACATCCACCAGGATAGTCGGGCATCAACAGGTGGAGCGTTGCAGTGTTGGGGGAAACACTTTGCCAGGTGTTTTCTACTTACTATGCAGCTATGGGCCCTGAGGTTTTGTACACGAAAGTGGTGGTGGCCTCAAAGAGGACTGGAAGCTTGGGCTGCATTTGTGTGAACAAAAGCTAATGGTGTTTTGCAAGGAAGTATGTGCCTTATATCTCTGTGCGACTTACATGCACTCCACTGACAGGAGTACGTTCTGTGTCTGTTCCCAACAAATGCTTTTCTCAAGTTATGGGAAGTGCTCAAGGAAGTGATGGAAATATATCTGTCTCCTAGCAGCCCTGGTGTGTGTTGAAGATGGCCTGCAATGTGAAGCCAGTTTTTATTGTGCTGTGCTGTGCAGTGCTGTCCTCCCTCCCCCCAGCCCCCCAAATATACACACATACTTGAGATGGAGGGCACATTATGAATGAATTTCCTTCCTGGGCCTGCAAAAAATGGTGGCTGCCCCCAGGAGTCATTGGCATGAATGGGATTGTAACAGTGCAGACCAGTGGCGTAGCGTGGGTTATCAGCACCTGGGGCAAGGCAAGTAATTTGCGCCCCTGCCAGGTAGGGGCAGAGAGCTGCGAGTGCGAGCGCCCCCCCCGATGTTGCGGCCGGTGCGGCCGGCCCCCCCTGCACCCCCCACGTTACGCCACTGGTGCAGACCAAGGGTCTGCGAAGCTGCATTCATGAACAGAAGCAGCAGACAGAGGGGGTAGCTTTAAGAGAGTCTTCCTCCATGCAAGGCCCTCTAGATGTTGCTGGAGTTCAACTTCCAGTGACTACCATGGCCAAGGACTGCACCAGTTTGGAGAAGGTGGCTTTAAGATATTTAAGGGGATGCCGCCGCTAGTGCTGGAGATGAGCCAGATCTACCCAGCTCATGGGGGAAACTTTATCCAAAATAAGCTCAATTGAAATGAATGGGACCCACACCCATTTATCCCAGTGGAGCTCATAAGATTGCTGGGAGTGCCCTATTGGATCAGGCCAATGGCCCATCTAGTACAGCATCTTGTTCTCACAGTTGCCATCTGGAAACTCTCAAGTGGGATCCAAGCACAAGAGCACTTGCCCCTCCTGTGGCTTCCAGCAACTAATATTCAGAAACATTGCTGCTTCTGAATGTGGAGGCAGAGCATGGCCATCCTGGCTACTATCCACCGATAGCCCTTTCCACCGAAAGCCTGTATCCATGTTGGTGGCCTTGGATGCCATCACTGCCACCTCTGGAGTGAGTTCCATAGTTTAGCTTGCTCAGGAGAGTGTCCACATGAATTGTGCTGTGTGCTTCAGATCTGTCTGCCACCCTGAGTGGTCCCAGACCCTCCTCCAAGGCATTCACCTTTCTGTGCCTCCAGTTCCTGCCCACCCCAGCCCTTTATATTATGAAGTCTCTCTAGAAGGTTTCATATGTGAAGGGCTGTTATGGCTTACAGAACAAGGCAGGCCACTCTCTCTCACCCCAACCCCTGGTGCTCCTAGCATTGGTTGGGGTGGATGGTGGTAGGATGTCCCCGCATCACAGCTGATTGCTGTTTTAAGGCAGAGGTGGTGATACCCACAAGCATGAAGATGTGTGCCTTTGAAACCACCCAAATTTTGATTTGGGGCGGTAGAGGGTCGTACAACTGTTTTTTGACAATCGCGAGGTAGCTAAAACACCTCAGGCCAAGGAGTGAGATTGACGAAAGCTTCCTAAGGCAGTGTTCAACACACTCCTGATTTTGAAAGCAGTCTCCACCACACAGGTTCCCTCTAGAAGTTTTGGACTACAGCTCCCATCATCCACTAGCCAGCTGAGGGATGATGGGAGCTGTAGTTCAAAACATCTGGAAGGTGCCACATTGGGGGAGGCTGCTCTATCCAGTTTCTTTCTCCCTCCCCCACTTTTATCTCTCTTCTCAATCCTTGGCTGCCTCATCCCAGCACCCTCCCCCCCTCCTATCAGCCTCGGCTGCCTCTTGGATGCCATGGCAACCAGGGATAACTGGATCATGAATGCGTAGGGGGGGATTATTTCAGGCAACGTACAGCAACACCCCCCTCCATTTTCCTGTGTAGGCCCTTCATGCCCAGTTCCATCCAGTTCCCTTTCTACCCACCGCAAGGACTCCCAAAGAGATTGGGGGGGGGCACACATGCTATTAATTTGGCATGGGGGGCGCAATGTGGGGAAGAGGTTAAGGGCTTGCTTAACCTCTAGGTCACAGATAAATCCTGTTTCCAGTGCCCAAGATGAATCCTGGAAGCAGGTGGACTCAGCCCAGATATTATTATTGTTGTTATTATCATTATTATTATTACCTATCCTTCAGGTCCCAGGGTAGGTTACAACAATTTAAAATTTCTTAGAATATACCATACATATTTTTGCATACAGTTTGGACTAACATGCACATTTTTGCAAGTGTTTTTCCTACTATAATGCATTTTCACCAACATTATGCATTTTTTATGCCCTACCATGCTTTTCTACACATTTGTTGGAGAACTGCATGCAAAATTTGGAGAAGCATAAATTTCAAAGAATAGTAGTGTTTCAGTTTGTGTTTTGGTTTGAGGAGTGTGAATTAAGTGGTTTCTGATTCAAATGTAAGGCAAAATTAATTATTGGTACTATTATTGCACTTAATTTATTAATCACCTTCTAATCCACTGTCTCAAGGTTATTTACAAATAAAACAGTAAATTTAGCAATTTATAAACAAAATAATTAAAGACAATTAAAAATACAACAGCAAATACATTTAAAAAATGATTAAAATCCTAACAAGTGGGCATTCATAGTAAAGAACCATTTATCTAGCTTGGAAAGCTTGTTGGAGCAAAACATGTCTTCAGCTATTTCCAGGAAGTGCAGATAGTGGTTGCCTGTCATATCTCGACAGGAATGCTCTTCCACAGAACATGGGCAGCCACACTACAAACCCTGCTGTTGATTGAAACTTTTTCATTTCTTTCATTTATATACCACCTTTTTCTCCCATGAGCTCAAGGTGGTCTACATGGTTCTTCTCCTCAAATTATTCTCACAACAACCCTGTTAGATAGGTTACGCTGAAAGAGGACAGTGACTTGCCTAAGGTCATCCAGGGAGCTTCATGGCAAGTGGGGATTTGAACACTACCACAGACTCAACTTGCAGGAGAGACTTTTGTGCAGATTGAAATAATCAACTGGGTGTATAAGGGGTACAGTGATATCTCAGGTAACTTGGTCCTCAACTGCATAGGGACTTAGTACCAACACCTTGAACTTGTCCTGGTTAGCAGATTGGCTGTGAGTGCAAATTATGCAAGCAGGGTGTTCTATGCTGGTGATAGTTTGCCTCCTGAAGCAATATAGCCACTGTGTTCTGCACCGGCTGCAGCCTCATGATCAACCCCAAGGGTAGCCCCACAAACAGCACACTGCAGTAATCCAGTCATGAGGTTACCAATGCATGGACAACTGTGCTCAAGCTATCCTGATCCAGGAACAGCCAATAACTGGTTGGTAAAGGGCACTCCAAGCCACTGAGGACACCACCTCCCATCACAGAACTAGATCTAGCATCCTTTCTGCCACATTCCTAGTCCCTGAGCACATATAGACACCAGAAGCTTAGATTTTTATTGCTATATATATACTTTTGTCTTCCCACAAAAGTAAGGATGCCGTGTTATGTTGCACTAGCAGGGCAGGGAAGAAAGTTAAAGGAGGTGTATCAGTTGGAAAATTCTCAACTTCTTATTAAGATCTTACAAATGCTTCTGAGGAGAAGGAGGCAGAGGCAGCAGCATCTCAAACTGCCTTGAAACTCAGCAACGAAGACACCTGCTTTACATTTGACAGTAGCACATCAGGTAAATTACCTGTTTTGTATGCAGCAGCTCCCTGGCTCAGTCCCTGATGAGATCTCTAGGCAGTGCTGGGAAAGACTTCTTGTCTGAAATCCCAGTGAACTTCTGCCCACCAATGTAGACAATACTGAGCTAGATATACCATATGGTTTGACTGTATAAACCTATACTGTGGTGCTGCTCCAGGGAAGGCCCTGCTTTCAAAAGCACTAGATCAAATTCTAAGCTGAGGCCTCTCCTGAGGATACTAAGAACTGCAGGGGTTCCTGTGGGACAATATCATGTGTGAATGCAGCAGATAACTTCAGAATTGTGTGGAGACTGTCTCCTAATTCTCCTTGGCCGTGACCCACCCAGCTTAATGACCCTTGCAGCAGACTGTCCTTTTTTTTGCTGTGATTCCTCTCCAGTCCCCTAGTCATCGTTACAACAACCATGTAAGGTTGTGGATGGGATGACTGATGCTGGGCTTGGAGTGGGGGACTGGCTGAAGGGCCAGCTTGTGACGTCAAACAGGGACTTCTTCACCAAATAATTAATACCTAGCATTTACATGCCCACATTTTTCATCCCACCTTTCATAAGGTTCTTCTACTAACCCAGTCACCATCTTTTAGGCATTCAGGCTTAATTGAATGGTGGCGCTGTAGGTTAAACCACAGAGCCCAGGACTTGCTGATCAGAAGGTTGGCGGTTTGAATCCCCATTACGGGGTGAGCTCCCGTTGCTCTGTCCCAGCTCCTGCCAACCTAGCAGTTCAAAAGTACGTCAAAGTGCAAGTAGATAAATTGGTACTGCTCCGGCGGGAAGGTAAATGGCATTTCCATGCGCTGCTCTGGTTCGCCAGAAGCGGCTTAGTCATGCTGGCCACATGACCCAGAAGCTGTACACCGGCTCCCTCGGCCAATAAAGCGAGATGAGCGTCGCAAGCCCAGAGTCAATCACGACTGGACCTAATGGACCCTTTACCTTTATATTTAAATTATGCTGGGACTAGATATATGCTGCTGCTGCTCTGGCAGTTCAGCCACTACATCTAGTGCCTAGCATGAGGGGCAAGCTCATAGGTAGAAAATACAAAAATGGAGGAAAGACTGCCTAGCCCACACCATCCCTAGAAACTTCACCAATGTCCACCAATCAAGGACTGCTGGTAACAACATCCACATGCTGCCTGCAAATGAAGGGAGCCAATGAACGTATGGCAATGAGGAATAGCACCCCACTCCCCATACACACTTACACTTTTTTTTTACACGCTACAGCAGGGGTAGCCACTATGATAACCTCCAGATGTTGTGGACCTCAACTCCCATCATCTCCAGACAGTATGGACAGTGGTCAGAAATGAGAGGAACTATAGTTTTAAAAACACCCAGAGGGCTACCTCTTTGCTAGAGCTTCCCAATGGGACAGCTCCAAACTAAGAAAGCCTGAAGGGGGCCATTCACCACTCAGCCTTGGATAGGTGGCTAGACAGGTAACAGGTGCAGTGCCCACCGTGGCACCAGGAAGGATGTAGGAGTCTGCTGGAGCAAATAGGTTGACAGCCCTATGCAGGAATCATGCTGGACACTGTTGCTGTTGCATGGGGTGGACCTCCCTTCTAGCCTGCGCAAGACAGGGTGTGTGTGTGGGGGGGAATCTGAACCTGTGTGGTCAGAAGGAATCTCCATGGGCAGAACAGTTTTTCACACACAGGACAAAACAAAGATAATAGTTTGAGTTTCTCACTTGAAGTTTAATAAATTTATATAGTATGACAACACAAATGGAAATCATTAATTATGCAGCTGTTGATTAAGGGATTATTATATTAACTGAAATGTAACTGACATTAATAAGATTACGGAACTCAGAAATGCAGGGAGTTCCTTTATCTAAAATGTATTAATTGGAAGTTGATTGGCATTTGAATGATTGTATTAATTGGGAGTTAATTGATATCGTTGTAATTTGGCTATTGTGGGAATATTGGAAAACTAATAAAATTTATTTGGAAAGGAATCTGTACCTGTGGGAGAGTAGCCTGTGTGGATCAAGGGAAGACATAGAGGAACAAGAAAGAGGCAGCTTCTCGAAGGACATGTAGGCCCTAGAGCGGGATGTGCATATGGTGTTTGTGGATGCTCTGCCAGCCCTCCTGCCACAGTCTTCCTCCACCTTGCTCCGGTGATGGGGAGACTGCTGTGATTGCGAGTGCTTCCCTCCTGGAGGTTGTAGTTAAAGAATGAGGTGATATTCACTAAAAAAAATTATGAAACTTTATTTAAAAAGTCTTTTTAAAAAAATAAAAAAATTGTAAACTCAACAGAGTTTAAGAAGAACCACACATCATAAAATTATGTGTCTGGGTTGGTTTAATAAAGGAGAAGTCTGTTGATGGCTACTAGCAATGATGGCTAGCTGTGCCTCCAAAGATAGGGGCAGCAATTTCCCCAACTACCAGTTGCTGGAAAACACATGAGGGGAGTGCTCGCGTGCTCAGGTTCTGCTTGTAAGTTTTGCACGGGCATCTGGTGGGCCACCGTGAGAACAGGATGCTGGACTAGCTGGGCCATCAGCGTGATCCAGCAGGCTCTGTTTATGTTTGCCTAAACAAACAAGATTTTAGGTAAAGGTAAAGGTACCCCTGCCCGTATGGGCCAGTCATGTCCGACTCTAGGGTTGTGCGCCCATCTCACTTAAGAGGCTGGGGGCCAGGGCTGTCCGGAGACACTTCTGGGTCACGTGGCCAGCGTGACGAAGCTGCTCTGGTGAGCCGGCACCAGTGCAGCACACGGAAATGCCATTTACCTTCCCGCCGGAGCGGTACCTATTTATATACTTGCACTTAAGGGTGCTTTCGAACTGCTAGGTGGGCAGGAGCTGGGATCGAAAGACGGGAGCTCACCCCGCCGTGGGGATTCGAACCGCCGACCATGCAATCGGCAAGTCCTAGGCACTGAGGTTTTACCCACAGCGCCACCTGCGTCCCAAAGATTTTAGCAAGCATTAAAAAGCAAAGCAACTAAGGTGCTTGCCTGACACAAAGAAGCAAGCGAGTTGTATAGCATAGTTCCTGCCACACTAAATGTTCAATGTCTCACAAGCATGGGATGAATATTTTGTGGCACTTGTAAAGGTGCCAGTTCCACAGATTGCTGTGTGGTCAAGTGGGCACATATGGGTTGAGGCAATACTTCAGGTAATGTGGTCCCAAGCTATTGAAGGCTTTATAGCACCTTGAATTTAAGCCCAGCATACTGGCAGCCCGGAGAGACAGTTGCAGCAGTTAGACATTATGGCAAGCTTCTCCAATCTGATGACTTACTTGTATTGGACTAGAGCCGCTGCCCCAATCAGCCTCCATCCAGTACAGAATTATAGTCCAAAACATCTGGAGGGCTCCAGGTTGGGGATGAAAGCTGCATTGTGGAATGTGCTTCTCTTCCCCTAGTTTATCCAAGTGATATGCTTTGTGTTTTCTTGATTGTTTTTGTACATGGTGATACTGTATTGATGTGATTCAATATGATCCCATTCTCAATATGGTTTGCACCTGCAAAATGTTGGGGCAGATAGACGGCTTCATTTCCAGTTGATGCAGGTCTCATAACTGCCTGCTGAAATCCTATACCTTTTTATACCACAAATGTTCAAGTTTATTTTTTGTCCAGCCTTTGTGGCAGACAGAAGTGTCCCTCCAGATAGCAATAATGCAGTGGGGAAGCTTCACACAGCAACTAATGAAGCGGAATGATGTGTGGATGGTCTAGTGGCATTGTGGTCTAAACCACTGAGCCTCTTGGGCTTGCTGATTGGCAGGTCGGTGGTTCAAATCCCCACGATGAGGTGAGCTCCTCTTGCTTGGTCCCAGCTCCTGCCAACCTAGCAGTTCGAAAGCACGCCAGTGCAAGTAGATAAATAGGTACCGCTGTGGCAGGAAGGTAAACAGTGTTTCTGTGCGCTCTGGCACTAGTCACTGTCCTCCATGCACCAGTAGCGGTTTAGTCATGCTGGCCACATGACCTGGAAAGCTGTCTGTGGACAAACGCTGGCTCCCTGAAAGCGAGATGAGCACCACAACCCTATGGTCGCCTTTGATTGGACTTAACCGTCCAGGGGTCCTTTACCTTTTACCTAGTATAAATGCACTCGCTAAAGCACTATTACTCTCTGCCTCTTAACCTCATGCAGGTACCATCATTGTACTCTTTTAGACACCTTGCTGAAATTTTTTCTGTTTCAGCAAGCCTATCCAGATACATGATTTGGTTGCATCTGATTTTAATTTTTCTAAAATGTTTTATTATTTTTAGTTTTTTAAAAACAATTTTAAAATATTTTAAAGATATTTTTTGTTTATTTTTCATTGCATGTTTTAATCGCAAAAGTGTTTGCTGCCCTGGGCTCCTTTTGGAGGGGTATAAGTTTAACTAGTAAGTAAATATAATCAATGACATGTTGGAGAATACACTCACAAAAAGTCATTGGTCAGGAGGAAGCCTTAGTTACAAAGTTCTTATAAGTGCTCTGGTTGCCTCACTTCAGAAAGGATATTGTAGAGTTCAGAAAAGGGCAAAAAAAATCCAGTAGAATGGAGTAACTTCCCTACGAAGAAACGTCGCAACATGTGGGACTTCTCTAAACTAAAAAGGCGAGTAAGAGATGACATGATAGAAGGCTTTCTTCATGGCATGAAGAAAGTGTCTAGAGAAAGGTTTTTCTCCCTTTCTCAAAACATTAGGACCCATGGACAGTGTTTGAAACTCCCGTTGTTCTAGGTATATTTTGCGACAGGGAATTTCATTAGAGTGAGCAGTTTCTGAGTTCTGGGCGCAGTACTGCACCTAAGATTTCAGATTAAAACTGCAGAGTGGAAGGAAAGGAGGAGCTTTTTCTGCCTCCCCACTTCCAGCTACTCTCTGAAGAATGGAGAAGAGACCCTCTTCAGAATATTAGGGGGGTGGGCAAGGGAAGGACTAGCCCATGTGAAAAATGAACATAATATTTTAGCTGCCGTTCATTCGTTTTCAGCTTTGTATTCTTGTTGTAAAGAAAAAGCGCACCTAGACATTCCGTTGTTGTTCCCATAATCTAGGTTCATGGTGCCATTTAGCTCCTAGCTTTCATAGCTCAGTTTCTAACACTGCTCATGGACATCCACTGAAGAGGAATATTGGAAGATTCAGGTTAGATAAAAGAAAGTCCTTCTCCATGCAGTGCATAGTCAAGGTGTGGAACTCACTCCCACAGGCGACAGTGGTGGCAGAAACCCAGCCAGGTGGGTCCGTGGCACCATTCACATAACAAAAACTACCATAGAGATAACAAAATTTTCAAAAGTCGGGTCTCTGGCTTGGCTTTTGAAAAACTAAGCCCACAGTACTTGCTAACTGACCTAGACCATGCCCCAGAATCTCCCATGATGCATGCCAGTTATGCAACAGAAACTGTGGAAGGGGTTCTGTCAAAGGAGAGCATTAAAAGCTCACAGATGTAGAGTGTGCATGTGTGAGTAGAAATGTAAATTTTGTATTTAAAGATTGGCTGCTTTTTAAAAATACTGTACATAAATCTTTGGAATTCAGCCCTGTTGAATTCCTTTCATTCAGGGTGACAACTTTGACAATAAAACCAATCCTTTTGCTCCCCCCCCCCATCTCTGCACTGACAACCCGCTTGAAATTACTTCCTTGCAAACTCACACCAACATTGAGCTTGTATCTGTCAGAGAAACGAAAATGCTGGTTTGGGTGGTTCATGCCTGCATGGTAACAATTGGGAATGTGTGGCAATTTTGCACCTTTCGTGGCCCATCTCAGGGTGGTTAGAACCCGCTGTCTGTTGCAAAAAATAAAAATGCACCACATGGAAACTTACTGCATTTTTAGTTGCTTAGTTTCAGTGCATTGGCCTTGAACATTTTTTCACAGTCATGACTACAGAGTCATCCAGTTTCTAACAGTTTCACAGCCACGTGCTGTTCTTGGTAAGCTTGTGAGCAGGGCCTGAGAGCCACAACCCTCCCTTTTGTTTTCTCCAGTGTGTGCTAATCAAAGCTAACCTGCCTCTGACTATGGAGGTTCCATTCTTAGCCTTGTGGCTAATGGCACGTCGTGGAATCTGCTGTGTTCGTGCCGGATCCACTCATGCATATGTCAATGGACATTATATATTCTTGTGGCATCTCGGTTTTTTTCGCAGTACGTTTCCGTGCCAAATGGTCAGCATGCTCACATTTTGAAACATTTCTCTTTTTCTGGCACCAAATGGTCATTATTCTTATGGTCAAAATGTGTGAGAGCCAAATGTATGAGAGCGGCTGTAGCTCAGAGCATAAGATAAGAATCCTGCTGGTTCAGCCTAAAGGTCTGTGCTGAATCCTGGAAAATATGTCTGTACACTAGACTGTGTGTACACACCATACATTTTAAAACACATGACTTTCCCCAAAGAATCCTGGGAACTGAAGTTTATCCCTCATAGAGCTACAATTCCCAGGATCCACAACAAACTAAAATTCCCAGGATTCTTTTGGGGAAGGAGGAGGCATGTGTATTAAATATAGGGCGTGCCCACAGCCTAACAGTTAATATGAACATACAGTGGTACCTCGGGTTACATACGCTTCAGGTTACAGACTCCACTAACCCAGAAATATTACCTCAGGTTAAGAACTTTGCTTCAGGATGAGAACAGAAATCATGCTCTGGCGGCATGGCAGCCGCAGGAGGCCCCATTAGCTAAAGTGTTGCTTCAGGTTAAGAACAGTTTCAGGTTAAGAACAGACTTCCGGAACGAATTAAGTATGTAACCAGAGGTACCACTGTATAGTACACAGTGATGCTAACAGAATTTTCTGGGACCAGAATCTTGTATGCAGATTGGGTCCTATGACCTACTCACAAAAGCAGGCACAGACTTGCATAAAATCTGCATATGCTGTGTTGCATGCAAATTTGTTTCCTCTTTTGCGATTGGAGTGGCATGTGGAAAAATAAATCAGTGGCTGCACATGTAATAAAATGTCTGACAGAATGCAGGCAGGTGAAGCTTTCCCTCCATAATTATTTTTCCATGCTAGAAAAGGTTTAACCTGTTAAATTTATGCTTGACACATAACTGTTAAAGGCGCAAGAAATTTGCTTTCCCACAATGATGACCCTAAATTAAAGCCTGGGCTGTAATCCTGTACCCATGTACCTGCGACTAAGCCCCACTAAACACAAAGTGACGTACTTCTGGGTAGACATGTATACCATTGTACTGTAAGTTAATTATATAGTGGATTCTTAATTAATGCTTTGCCTTTAGCTCAAGCACAGCAGGAGAAATGCCTAAGCCTCTTTGTAAAGTTTTCATATTTTGCATTTTCCAGTTCAGGGGCGGTCTTTTAACATCTACCTGCTCTTATTGTGCCATGATAACTTTTACGGAATATCTGATCTCAGATAACCCCCTACCCCACAGTAAAGATGCATCCTGATTACTAGGGGGAAAGGAAGGGCAAAAACTATGGAGATTCCAAAAACTGGAAAATGAGGCAGAAGCAGGAAAAATGCACTAAAGGGGAGGATGAAATAGTTTTTTGGGATCCCGGGGATTACCATCATCTGGAGCACAAATAAGTCACATCTTTGACTTCACTCATTGGCTACAAACACTGAAAGGTGGGAGCAACCAGGTTGGTGCATCTCACAAAAATTGTCTCAATGGTTGCCTTCCTTCTGGGGGGCTAGAGACTTACATTTTTAAAAATGAAAGCTCAGAGTCTGGGGATCCTGCTGGCTGAAGGCCTGGTACAGCAGTACCCCCTGTACTCTGAGCATCTGTGACATTATGTGGTCACCAAAGGCCCATCCAGTCCAGCGTCCTGTTGCTCACAGTAGCCAGTCATATGATTCCAAGAAGTCCACCAAGAGGACATGAGGCTAATGGCCTACCCATGCTCTTGTTTGCCAGTGATTGGTAGACGGGCAGACTGATTTGGCCTTGGAGAAAATACAGCTTAACAACTTGGGACCAGTTTACTTATGAAATTGCCTTACTCCATCTGTGCACAGTTGACTACTTAGATATGTGGATTTGGTACTTTTACAAGTGCCATATTCACACTGTATCTGTAAGATCTTGGATCCTTTAGGGTGGTGGCACCAACACTTTGGAACCTATTGGCAGGCACCTATCAGGCAGGCACTTCCACTATTTCTTTTGGCGCCTGCTGAAGATATTCTTATTTAGACAAGGCTCCCCAGTTGGTTACAAAGTTTGTAGGCGTTTAAACTCAGTCGATTTTATTGCAGTTTTAACATTCTGTATGTTTTAAATTATGGTTGCAAACTTTTTAGTGATAACTTTATTGTTTATCTGCTTTGTAAACAATTTTGAGGTTTTTTTCTACTATCAAGCTGTATATAAATTTTATGAAATAAATAAACAGCCATAACCACTAGTAGCCATAGGTAGCCCTATCCTCTATGAATTTGTCTTTTGTCATTTTAAAGCTGTCCACATTGGCAGCCATCACTGCATCATGTGGGAGCAAGTTCTGTAATTTAACAATTCTCTGTGTGAAGTGTTTCCTTTTGTCTGTCATGAATGCCCCACCATTCAGATTCATGCTGGTGTTATGAAAGGGGGGCGGTGCAGAACTTCTCTATTCAGTTTCTCTGCATTTTCTAAACCTGTAAAATGTTACTTTTGGGTGGTACAGTATCTGCTTTGCCTGCAGAAGTTCCCAGGCTCAGTCCCCAGTGGCATCGCCAGGTAATGGCTGGGAGAGACTTCCTCCCTAAAACTCTAGATATTCACTGCCGGTCAGTGTAGGCAGTACTGTACTAAACTAGATGGACCCCAATGGGCTGACTCAGTGTAAGGCAACTTATTCAGTCCCTAATTTCCCTTAAACTAATTGCAGTCCTTCAACCCTTTTGTGTTTTTATTCTGGCAACTGAAATACATAAGCACAATGATAAGCTTTTATGAAGCTCAAAGACTACACAGGCCATAATGCACTGCCACTGAAATCAGGAGACATGTATGTGCAATTATGCCTGGGGCCTTTAATTGAAAATGTGTTCTCTTTGCATTCTTCTAGTTAGGTCTTCCCATTCTCCTCTCCGCACCCACCAATCTAAATGTTAAGCTTCCTCCATCTGTCTCATCTGAGTAACATAATGAAGACCAATTGAGGGGCAGAAGAGTGTGTTTTCAGAATGGATTGTCAGGTTGCTGTTATATTAGCACATGGCTGCAAAGAAACCCTCCACTGTAAAACTACTTCCCAGTACTCCTTGTGCTATGTCAGTCTTTCCTCAACAGGGTGTCCTGTTTTGGACTACAACGCCATCAGCCCAAACCAGCATGGCATTTTCACCCTTTGCCTTAATCTTGTCTTGTTTGGGGCTTCATTAAAGCTGAGGGACCATGCGTGTTGAATGCCCACAATCTGCTTTGATTTGGGGTTGTTTGTAGGAATTACCAAGGAGGTGCCACTGAGCATGTCTGCGCTGTCCTTCCTTGTCCACCAAGCAATCTTCACCACTGCTCTCATTCAGGAGTGCATGACCTTTGAGTATGCATGAGTTCCAGCAGAAATTAATTAATTTAGGAATTCATCCCTCCTTTTCCCACAATTTCAGTTCCTTTAATAATGATTCCCCCCACAACAATTGCAAACAACAAAATCTATCTTTTAAAGTAAAAATGTTATAAAAATATTCTACGAGTCTAGATAAAGCTGTATTTCAATTGAAAACCAGTGTTCATGGTTTGCAGTGTTTGTGTATTTTTCTAACCCTATTAAAAAAACATGCAAGAAAACCATCCTTGTTTAGAGAACTGTCCCTAAACAGCATTATATAGTTTGTGCAAACCTATGAACACTTTCTAGACCTTTTGCTAATTGTCTATAAAAAATGTTCATAAAGTAAAGCTAAAGGGTCCAGTCTTGACCGACTCTAGGGTTTTGGCGCTCATCTCGCTTTATTGGCCGAGGGAGCCGGCTTACAACTTCTGGGTCATGTGGCGAGCATGACTAAGCCGCTTTTGGTGAACCAGATCAGTGCACGGAAACGTCGTTTACCTTCCCACCGGAGCAGTACCTATTTACCTACTTGCACTTTGAGGTGCTTTCAAACTGCTAGGTTGGCAGGAGCAGGGACTGAGCAATGGGAGCTCACCCCGTCGCGGGGATTAGAACCACCAACCTTCTGATCAGCAAGTCCTAGGCTCTGTGGTTTAACCCACAGTGCCACCTGCGTCCCCATAAAAAATGTTCATACAGGGTGGTAATTAATGTTCAAGCTCATCTCAAAGGGGATGCTGATGGTTGTAGTTTATTGGGAGAGAAATGCCTCTTTTTGCAATGTGTGGATGCTTAGTACATACGGATGTTTTTTGATCTGCTGTTGTTGGGATCAAAAGTATTAAGCAGATGGAGCAACTCCATTAATAAGAAAGATTGGGACTTTTAGTTTAGAGAAAAGGTGAGTAAGAGGTGACATGATAGAAGTTAACAAGGAGGAAGTAGATAGAAAAGCCCCACCCCCCTTATAACATTAGAACTTGTGGGTATCCAGTGAAGCTGAATGTTGGGAGATTCAGGACGGATAAAAGAAAGTCCTTCACACAGTGTACAGCGATACCTTGGGTTACATATGCTTCAGGTTACATACACTTCAGGTTACAGACTCCGCTAACCCAGAAATAGTGCTTCAGGTTAAGATCTTTGCTTCAGGATGAGAACAGAAATTGTGTTTTGGCAGCAGGAGGCCCCATTAGCTAAAGTGGTGCTTCAGGTTAAGAACAGTTTCAGGTTAAGAATGGACCTCTGGAACGATTTAAGTACTTAACCTGAGGTACCACTGTATATGGAACTCACTCTTGTAGGAAGCAATAATGGCCACCAACATGGATGGTTTTAAAAGGATTAGACAAGAGGATAAGGCTATTAATGATTGCTAACCATGATGGCTATGTTCTGCCTCCACAGCTGGAAGCAGTAAAGCTTCTGAATACCAGTTGCTGGAAACCACTGCAGCAGAGTGCTCTCCTGCTTGAGGGCTTCCTATGGAGACATCTAGTTGGCTACTGTGAGAACAGGTTGCTGGACTAGATGGACTCTTGGCCTGATCCAAAAGGCTCTTATTATGTCTTTATAGGACATATATGCCTGGAAAGCTTCCTTCAGAAAGAAAAAGTTGTAAAATTGAAGAGTTATTGGACTCACAAAACTTCTGGAGAGTTCTGAAGAACATCTGACTGGCTACTTTGGGAAGCTGGGAGCAGAACTGGATGGAATCACTTAGGTTCATACAGTAGAGTTTTTTGTATGTTGTGTTAAACCGAAGAAGCACACTAGAGGTTCGTCAAGACTTCCTTTTGTGCTGCATCTCTGGGCACAGGTCTGGTTTTAAATCCCTCTGTGCAAGCAGGGAATTTTTTGTCCCTGCACTTTCCCCAGGAAAATCCGCATTTTCGCATCAGAGCAAGTGGCAATCAGATTTTCTGCAGTTTGCTGTTTGCTCTCATTCAGCAGTAAAATGCAGGTTTTCCTGGGGAAAGCGCCAGAACAACAACAAAACAGATGTGGAACTTTAAAGTGCAGACCTGTGTCTGGAAAGTCCGGATGAGCTCTAGGCCCGCCTTCCCCAACCTGGTGTGCACCAGATGTTTTGGAGCTTTCTCTTGGGGCTGATGGGAGTTGTAGTCCTAAACATCTGGAGGGCACCAGGTTGGGGAAGGCTGCATGAACATAGGCCCACTCACATGTTGACAGTGCATCTCCAAGCAGGATGCTTACTGGGAAGACACTGTGTTACCTTCAGGTTTGTATAGTTGGGGTTAGATTGTCAGAATAGGATCTGGGAGACCGGGGTTCAAATCCTCACTCAGCCATGAAGCTCACTAAGTGACCTTGGGCCAGTCACTGTCTCTCAGCCTAGCCTACGTCACAGGATTGCTGTGAAGAGGGAAGAACTGTGTATCTAAATGTTGGTTGTGTGTGTTTGTCATAAATACATAATAAATAAAAGCACAGTTTGAAGGGAGAAGAGCACACAAACAAAAGGAGTTGGTCAGCCCCCTTTTGTTATGCACAGAATGTTGCATCAGCTGTTTCCCTCATTGTTGAAGAGGAGTTCTGTGTAGTACAGAAAACACACATTTTAGCCAACATTCCTGATCAGGGAAGCAGTATAATATAGAACCACTTTGCAGCAAACTTTTGTCCCCCCCAGTAACTAAGGGGAACTTTGAAGCTGACCAGATTTGACGCTGATCCCCTTAGCATGTATGTTGAATCATAGAATCATAGAGTTGGAAGAGACCACAAGGGCCATCGAGTCCAACCCCCTGCCAAGCAGGAAACAAATATATGAATATATGTGTGTGTGCGCGCATGCGCGCGCATGCACTGAATTGCCTATTGGAGTAGAGAAGATAACTGTGTAATCTGAAGTGAGGCAGCTGCGTTCCCAGTGGGCTCCCTCATCTTATGCTGACTTGCAGCGGCCTCCTTGAGTGTATAGATTACTTAGACTAGGGATCCCTCCTTCACCACCTTCTTAAATGCAGCTGGTTCTGGGGTTGGGGGGGGGAGTTGCTCTGCAGCTGTGTAGAATGGAGGGGTAAGAATTACAGAGGAGGAAAGAAGATTTTCATTCGCTTCTGAATCTGAGTAATGCGGGAAGGTTGATGCTATACTTCCATATAATTCCCCCCTATCCCCTTGATCTCTCTGTTGAACCCTTCTGTCTTACCTCTCTCTTTAAGATCTTTCCCCATGGCCTTTGGCCCCAAATGTTGGGAGTTGTATTTTTTAAAAAAAAAATATAGGAAGCCACTAATTATTTTTTTGCCTTTTTAAAAAAAGAACTGCATCCTACCCCCCTCCCCACAAAAAAAACCTCTCAGCGCCATGCGGGAGCAGGAGCCTGTCGCCATGACAACCCCAGAGCCCCAGTGGCTTGGTTGCTAAGCGACTAAGAGACAGGGAGGCCAGGATGGATGGAGGAAATACATCAATGCAGATGGGGGAGGCAAAAAATGATGGTTCCGCCCCTTTGAGTGACTTTGGGATGGGGAGATTTGAAGAGCATGGGGGTATCCTTACGCATCCTTCACCTCTCCCAATATCTTTTAAGGTCTCTCTGAGACCATCTGCTTTGCATGCAGAAGTCCCCAGGTTCTGTCTCCAATGGCATCTCCAAGAAGGGCTGGGAATGTCCCGTCTGAAACCCTGGAGAGCTGCTGCCAGTCAGTGTAGACAGTACTGAGTTAAATGGACTCGTGCCTGTCTCAGTATAAACACAGCTTCCTATGTTCCTAGGACAGGGATGTTGGGGTGTGGATGCTACTTATTCCAAGCCCTCTTAGTGGGTGATGCGGTGGGTTAGGGTGCCTTCTTAGAGAGGTGGGGAGAGGGGGATAGTTCCAGGGAGGACTTGTCCATGACAGCAGTATCCCACCCTTTGGAATCCCCAGCAACTGGTATTCAGTGCAGGGGACTGATTTATTTATTAAATTTATATACTGCCCTTCATCATAAGATCTCAAGGCTGTTCACAGAATAAAATTTCATCACAGAAGAACATGCTTCACTCTATGTGTGTGTGAGAGAGAGCAAGAGGTTTTTTTATATGGTCTTTTCTAACAACTGGTATGTTGCTAGAATAATGGTGTGCATTATGTGTTGATTTAACACTCCTCCCTTTTATGCAGAGTGGGCCAAATATTGTCTGCCAGCAGTCAGGCGCAGTAGCCCTCCAAGGGTGCCAGAAACTGCATGGTTTTGCTTACATTGTTTGAGCCTACAAAAATAGGATGCTCTTGTACCCAGCAGGCAACAGGAAGAGGCCTCTGGGCTATGTTCATGGGCTGCACTGCTTTGAACATAAGAAAAGACTGCTACATTAGGGTGTGTTGAATTGTTCAACCTTCAAATTCCAAAACTGAAGGGTGCTAAAAACTTGCAACACGACTTGGGAAGTCAAAAGATATTTTGATTAAATGAATATAATTTAGTTTTGCTTGGTAAGTAAAATGTGTGTAAAATTACATAGACATCATTTAAAATGATTGCCAAGTATTTGCAGTTATACATTATTCTTCTTATTATTTTATTTAGCATTACCCAACATTTTCAGAAGGTAAAACTAAATTATTTGGTTTTCCAAAAGCAATTTATGTGTTTTTCATCAAGCATAAACTTACCAAGCTAAATGTTGTCCAGTCACAAAAATAATAGCAGATTCGAATTCCTCACACTCAAAAACATATTTTTTAAGACCCCCTCACTGAAGAAATTTGCAAAAATTAAGTTTCATGCCCTAAAATGGCATGTCCTACTACCGTATCAGACCAATGGCCCATCTAGTCTACCATCCTCTTCTCAGAATGGCCAACATGATACCTGTAGGAAATCCGCAAGCAGGACCTGAGTACCAGAACACTCTCCCCTCCTGTGGTTTCTAGCAACTGGTATTTGGAAGCATATTGATTTATATATTAGTAACTTGGTTTTAATGTAGCGTTTTTATATGTAACTGTATATTTTTGTAATATTTTGTTCAAGTTGTCTGTTGTTGCTTCAGTTTTCTGTATACCGCTTAGAGATATTTTAACTATACTAAGGCATATTTTTTAATTGGCATCTGTCTCCAGAGACAATGGAGTGCACCTCTGAGGGTGAAGTCAAACTGCATTAGCAGCATTTAAGTGACCTCCCTCGGGTGCAAGCCCGGGCAATGTGTAAGGAGGTCCTGGGCTGCCCACTCTCGGCCTCATTTATGTGGTCCAAAGGAAAACAGAGCAAGACATCTGGCGCCAGCTTAGCTGCCAGAAAAAGGCTTACAATCCAACTGCCACCCAAATGTGTAGATTTGTGTAGGGTTTACTTCTGAACATTTTCTTTTCCTGAAGTTATACTGTAAGGCAGCAGAGGCTGAGGATCAGTGTTTTCTTTCTTCTTGACCATTGAGACTCACTCTTGGTCTCATCTGCTCAATCTGTCAGAGCCTGTCTTCACATGCAGGAGAAGTCCCTAACTCACCAAGGGCTTGAATCCCATTGGCTACCCTCACATGGTTTAGCTAGCCAGTTGAAGCCATTCCTGGGATGTAGCCACTGTTGCATGCTGACAGCTTCTAGGAGCCACAGGTGAGAACCGAGTGCAGCGTGGAGACCAAAGGTGGTCAGGCTACCCCAGAAGGAGCATGACATGTTCCTCATCAAAGGTCCTACCCCTCCACTAAGACCCAATTCACCCAATTAAGTGGTATAGAAATTAAATAATCATTACTGCCTCTGACCAGTGAGGCAGAGCACAGCCATCATAGCTAGTAGCCATCAACTGCTTTCTCCATTAATTTGTGCAATCTTCTCTTAAAGCCATCCAAGTTGGTGGCCATCACTACCTCCTGTGGGAGCAAGTTCATAGTGCTGCATGAAAAAGTACTTTTGCCCATCCTGAATCTTCCAACATTCGGCATCATTGGCTATTCTGGGGTTCTAGTGTTCTGAGAGGGGAGGGACTTTTCTCTCTACACTTTCTCCAGGCCAGGCAGAATTTTACAAGCTTCTATCATGTCACCTCTCAGTCACCTTTTCTCTAAACTCTGGTTTAGCAGTTTGCACCTATTGGAATTAGGGGCAGTCTTGTGCTCTGTGGAGACAGTAAAATGCATAATTGGTGCATAAGTGCTACGTATGTGTATGCTCACAAGAATGTTATTGAACACCTTTGCACTGCATCATTGTATTTGCAGTCAGCTGTCCCTCTCACACATGTGCTTGCACATACATGAGATACTCAGTAGTACTTTACCATTGCACTGTGTGTGTGATTCTCATTCATTCACATGCTCTTTCACGCTTCCTCCATGAGAGCACATGCATGTTAATCAACTGTGTGACTGACACGTTGAGAGAGGACTGGCACGTGTGAAGCGGTTGTCACAACTCAAATGTCACAGATGGTGTGTATATTTGCATCCTTATGGCCCCCGCCACAAGGAGTTTTTGGCTGTTCACACATTCGACTGCAAGTCAACCACTGAGTGGTATGATATGTGCAAAATATACACGTGCACATACCCAGCCGTGTGGCATGTCTCAACTCTGCACTTCCCTGTCCCTCTCTTGCACATGTGCGCTCCCTCTCTCTCTCTCTCTCTCTCTCTCTCTCTCTCTCTCTCTCTCTCTCACACACACACACACACACACACACACACACATCATTTCTCAGGGTGTTTCTGTTTCAGCTCCACACTCATAGCTTTGATGATTCAATTTGTGAGCATTCCTTGCATAGTGCTTGAGCATTCTGAACACTGCAATGGTCTTTCTCCCTCCTTCCCTCCCTCCCTCCCTCCTTCCCTGCCTTGCACACACACACTATTTCAGCTGCATTCTCCTAACAACTGCATTGACTTTTTGGTGACACACTCGTAGCAGTCACTTTGCTTCCCACATCCCTATGCAAAGTCCTGGCGCGCACACATGCATCACCCCCACATCAACACCCCTGCATTCCCCTTCTGGGAATACTGCAATGGGGTATCTCTCTCTCTCTCTCTCTCTCTCTCTCTCTCACACACACACACACACACACCACACCACACTTTTGCATTGCACACACCAGAACATCCTTCTTCCATCCAGCCCTCCCCATCTCCTTCTGCATCAATTGGACACTCACAACTGGAGCATCCTTTTCCTTCAACGCCCCCCCACCCCCGCAAAACGCAGCATCCTGGACACACACTCTCTCTCACACACACAAATCCTGCGACTGTCTCACACCCACACCGCATCCCTCACTCAGACTCCCCACATCCTTTTCTTGCACACTCCTCTCTCTCTTTCTCTCTCTCCCTCTCTTGCTCACTGCATCAATCCTCTAATCACAGCCCTCTTTTTACCATTCTGCTTATATACCCCCCCCCCCGCACATCCTCTCCTCCCTCCTTCGCCCTTTTCAGTTTCCTTCCCTCCGTCTAGTCGTGAGGATCAAGCCCCCACCTCCTCTCTCTGGCAGCCCCCACACTCAGCTCCCCCATCTCCACCCCCCCACACCCCCATGAAGACGAAGAACAGGCTCTCTTCCATGTGTCTCTGTGTGGTAGGTGTCACCTCTTCTATCTTTATGAAACCCCCCCTCCTTCCACCAGCCCCTAAGCAAGTCAGAGCCACCCCTATCTTTAACCCCTTCTTTTCCTCCAGCCCCACAGCAACAGGTTCAGAAGAGAGAGGGAATGCATTGCGGGGGGGGTGCCGGGTGGGGGATGACACAGATGTCTTTCTTATTCAACATGCAGGAGGCTGCCAAGAGACAGACCTTTCCCCCAAATATATTATCTCTGGTCCTTAATCCGAAAAGGTGTGTGTGTTTGTGTGTGTTTGTGTAGCGAGATGGTGGGTGGGTGGGTTTGTTGCTAGGCACAAATCCAAATGCTGACCCCATCCCCACCCCAAATATTCAAGGCTTCATGTGCCCCCCCCAAAAAACAGCAGCCCCTGACATCATTAATGGCACAATCTTCCCCATATCCCAGCCACTTTGGCCCCCTCAAATTCCAGAGTATTGCTCTGTTTGTCTTCTGACACCCAAACACCATCTGATTGCCCTCCCCATTTGTCTCCCTAAGCTCTGCTGTTTCCTCCTTGGGTACAACCCCCCCAAAATAGCAAATTCTGGTCTTGTCCCCTTCCGTATATTACAAATCCTTGGCCTTCACATCCCTCCTACACCAATATAGTACTCGCCCATTCAAGGATATTGCCAAATTCTCTGACACCCCCCAAAAAATGTTGGAGGCTCCCAACATAGTGGTACAGCTCTTCCCTCTCCCCACCCCATTCAAACCATCATGACGTCTTAAAATCTCCTGCTCAGTAACAACACAATGATCTCTCTTACCCTACCCCTGGAGAAAAAGTCTGGGGAGGGGGAGAGTTACAGTGGATTTTATCCCTTCTGCTCGAATCACCTGTTTACTCTTACCATGACTGCCCCCCAACAATAGAACAGGATACATGGAAACTTTGGGACCCCCAAGCCTCCATTACACCCCAATCCTTTCACCAAAACAGCCCTCTAAACTAAATTTCCTTACAACCATAGGTATGGGATGCATCAGTTTCCCCATTGGCTCATGTACACGTCTTTTTCTGGACTAAGTCAAGGGAAACCCCTACAGTAGACATTTGGTGCAAATGCTGTGCTGTAACTCAAACCCTTTAAATTATTGTTATCTGTCTAATA
Organism: Podarcis melisellensis; assembly: GCF_964234715.1. Classification (NCBI taxonomy): domain Eukaryota; kingdom Metazoa; phylum Chordata; class Lepidosauria; order Squamata; family Lacertidae; genus Podarcis; species Podarcis melisellensis. Next base: position 3,656,683 of record NC_138545.1, on the reverse strand, counting down.
CGTTACATTAATATTTATTATTAATCCCCATTCATTCACAGTGTAAATGCTGTTATTCACATCCTGTTAGAAGCTCTTGGTTTTTTAATGAATATTTGCTATAAGAATCAGTTGCTTTTGGATGGTGTTAATTGGGGAGGGGTTGTCCCTTTTTCCTTGCTAGTGTTTCAGCTCTTTTTATCACCTCTCTGTTTTGCTTCCAGTGTTACTCAATTTTCTAGTCCTCATGAATGGTGCAAATGTTACAGTTATGATAGATGCTAGTGCATAGATGATATAAAGTGTCTGCTCCCCACCCTTCCCTTAGTCCTTGCTCCAAAGCTAATTCTTTCCTTCCAGATGTGAAAAATGTTGATTCTTTTTTTTTCAGAAAAAAATTCTGAATAGTCTCAAGTGATGGATAGACTAATCACATACAAATAACAATTTGTTTTCTGTTGTCCTTTCCTTACTCATTTCAGAGGATATTCAAAGTCCTCTCTCTGAACTTTCTTTTTAAAACTGCACGAGCTTTTTTCAAATAAGTGGTACATGTATGCTTTTGCTTGAAAGAAAATTTTCTGAATGCCCAAATACATGATATATAATAATCATAAAAGTGTTTATATACAAGTGGGGTGAGTGTGTGTGAATATTTTGTTTGTTTGTAGGGCTTCTGTCTTCTTATAATGGGTGCTTAATTTTTTTTTGCCTTCCAGAGGAAGGGTAACTGAGTTTTTCTCATTCTAACTAGAATTATAATAGTTTGCAATAATATGCAAATATTTTAACCCTCCTGACTGGGACATCTTTTAAAAACGCAAAAGTAATTTTTTGTCAGATGGTAGATTTTGCTTCACTTCTGTAAAATGTTCAGAATGCTCCAGTGTTAAATGACATAACCCACCTTTTATCCTTCTTTTTTACATACTTGGTTTTGAAGGACACCTGATCTGCTGCTTTTCAAATCTGATGCCTATGTATATGTACAATCCCATCAGTATCTTGTCCTCCCCTGTGCTCCCCTCAATATTGTTGGACTTCATCAGCCCCAGTCAGCATGGCCAATGATCAGAGGTTATGGGAGTTCTAGTCCTCCAATATCTAGAGGGCCACAGATTCCCCTGCCCAATTTTAAAGTACGCTAATGGAGGGTGTGTGCCCAATATGTTCCCAGTTCACTTGAGGAGGCTCTTCCCGCATGATCAGGCCAGCCTGATATTTTGTGCTACAATTCCCATCAGCCCTAACCAGCACAACTGATGGAAGTTGTAGTCCAAAACATCTGGATGTCACCAGGTTGAGGAAGCCTTGCCTACTCATTAGAATTTAGACCTGTTGCATATAGTGCATGTATGAGTCTCTCTCGTTTCCTCTGGAGGGCCATTAATGTTCAGCGTTTCATGTGTGTGCCCTTCCACACACTTTCCTGACCCTTCTTTTATTTAAGTGGCAAGGGACTTGTGGCACTCCTGATGTTGTTGGACTACAACTCCCATCAGCCCCATCCGGCATGGCCATTTGTCAGGGATTGTGAGAACTGTAATCTGTGAACGTTTGTAAGGGCACAGGCTCATAAAATCTGCATTAAGGGAGACCCGGCAGGGAGAGACTGTGTCTTCATGGGAGGGCACTTGCTTTGCAAGGTTCAATCCCTGGCAGGATCTCCTGGTAGCACTGAGCAAAACTCATGCCTGAAATCCTGGAAAACACCTGCCTTCCAGTGTAGGCCAAACTGAGTTAGGGCCTTTGTGGGCCTGACTCATTGCAAAGTCCTCCCACGTGAGCCCAGAGTGGACTTCTGTTTTCAAATAAACATCAACGCCTCCATTTTTGCTTCCAGCTCAGGATTGTTTTCCTTCCATGCAGCTTAAATGCTGTTTTATGTTCTCGCTTTAATCCCAAATCCACTAACAAGGACAGGCGAGCTTAACCTGACTCTCTTGCACGGATGACGAGGCTGACCCGAACCATGACACGTGGGGGCTTGCTTATCCCCTTCTGCCATGCGGCCGTCCCCCCGTTACCTTTGGCCAGAGGGCTCGCCTCACGTCAAGTCAAGGGACTTTGACCTTAAATTATGTACAGTACTTTATTAACAGCCTACCTGAGACTTCACCACCATGGTGCCCTTCAGATGTTTGGGACATAAGCTCCTATCAGCTGACTGGGGATGTTGGGAATTGTTGTCCAAAACATCTTGAGAGCACCAGGCTAGCAAAGGCCGGCCTACCTCATCAGGCTGAGCTTGAAGCCTAGTCATTAAGGTCTCTGAACCTCAGTGTGTCTCTTTGTGAGCCACTCAACAACACTTGGTGCCGGAGACCCAAATAGGCACATGCACTCCCTTGGGGCCTAGTGTTATCATCTGTGGGGATGTGTCTTTGTGAATTCTTATGGGAAAACCATCCATGGCAGAACAAGTGTTTTGCATGCAAGAGAAGACCTCAGGTTCAATCCCAGCAGCACTTCTCATTAAAAGAATCAGGTGGCAAATAATGGGAGAGTTCTTCTTCTCCAGTACCTTTCCTCCATGGAACTCAAGGTGAATCCCCATAGTTCTCCCCATTGTATCCTCGCAACAACCCTGTGAAGTAGGCTGTGCTAAGCGTATGTGACTGGCCCAAGGTCACCCGGTGAGCTTCATGGCTGAGTGGGGATTGGAACACTCTAACCACAATGCCATGCTGGCTGTCTTACTACTTGAGATTCTGGGAAGCCACTGCTGGTCAGAGCAGAGAGTACTGGGCTAGATGGAGGAATTGTTTCGCCTGGGATAAGGCATCTTCCTATAATCTGAATTTGAATGTTTTGGGATGCTCATGCAACATGTTGACAGCTGTTGGGTTTTTTGTTTTTCTGTGTTGCTTTGTCTTCCTTTGATATGCAGTATGCCTCTGAATGCCAGTTGCTGGGGATCACAAGTGGGGAGAGTGCCGCTGTTGCCCTCAGGTCCTGCTTGCAGGCTTCCCTTTGGGGCATCTGGTTGGTCACTGTGAGACAAGGATGCTGGACTAGATGGGTCCCCCTTTGGCTCTTCTTACGTCCCTAATGTGATTGCTGATTAAGTTATGCTGGCTACAGTGGTTACTAGCCAAGATGGCTGTGTCCTCCCTTCACTGTTGGAGGCAGTACACCTTTGAATACCAGTATTTTAGGATCACAAGTGGGAAGAGTGTTGCTGTTGCACAGGTCTTGAATGAAAACTTCCCACAGGCATCCAGTTGGCCACTGTGAGAACAGAATGCTGGATTAGTTGGACCGTTGGCCTGTTCCAGCAGCCAGGCTCTTCTTATGTACTTATTGTGGGACTCTGTTTGTACATAGAAGAAAGGATCCTTTAAATTGTAATGTGTGACAGATTGTGTGTTTGATACCAGGACAGTGTACTTTGGGTCTGGTGTGTGTGTGTGTGTGTGTGTGTATGCAGGAGAAACAGCTGTGTCTCTGTGGCCTACTCAACTGGAGGAGGGGGGTGTAGCCTTCTCTCATCTATACAGGGAAAGAGCTGGGGAGAATCTCTGATTAACACCAAGGATTAATGATCTTAGCATAGCCCACGCAGACCACGTCCAGCCATTTCAGCTGCAGGGAGGAAGGACACTGGAAGGAGTGAATAGGTTGCTAATTCTCCCTTTTCCCTGCTCTTAATTTAAATACCCCAGTTGCCCAAATCCCATAGCTATGGAGCACCCTTCCCCAACTTGTTGCCCTCAAGATGTTTTGGAATTGTAGCCTGGTATACAGTTGGCAGTATTTACCCATTGATGAGCTGAAGACTCTTTGCACATTCTCTCCTACTGCCCTGCAAGGTGCAAAGTGAATAAAACAGCAGGAAACATAATAATAATAATTTTTATTTATACCCCACCCCACCCTCCCCGGCCAGGACCGGGCTCAGGGGGCTAACACTGGATATAAATTACAATAAAATGTAATAGAAAAAAAGAAAATCAGTCTGTGATGTGGGAGACGAAAGTTTCTGAAATATAAAGGCCAAGGCCTAATCAGGGCCTCACTCCTTCCCCTGAAAACAGCCTGTTTATAGGGTCTAGACTCAGTTCTGTAATCATAGAATTGTAGAGTTGAAAAGGACAACCAGGGTCGTCTAGTCCAAGCCCCTGTAATGCAATAATATTTGGCCCAAAGTGGGTTTTGATCCCATGACCTTGAGATAGGGTTGCCATATTTCAGAAAGTAAAAACCAAGACTAAGATCCAGGACAAAGCGGAATTTTGGAAATTCCCCCTGGATGTCAATTTCACCTTTGAAATCCAGACGTATGGCAGCCCTACCTGAGATTAAGAGTCTCATGCTCTACTGACTGAGCATAGGCTTTGGGTTTTTTAAATCAGGGTAGTAGCTGCTATGATCCTCCTTGATTCTGCACTACAAATGATAACTTTATGAAGCGTGTGTGTGTGTGTGTGTGTGTGTGTGTGTGTGTGTGTGTGTAGAATCTTCTTAGAATCACCAATGCTGAGATAAGCTCTTGAAAGGCATAGGATGCCCACTAGAGGGTGCTAATCACGCAGGAATTACCATTACTCCAGCACCACTACTCTGTCCTGATTTCTACTACATAGCACCCCCTGGTGTATGGGATGTTCTGTGGCTTGAGAGGTCAGATTGTGTCAACCAACTGACGCATGTTTAGCTACTGTTCATATGGAGCCAGGGCAATGCAGATCGCATCTGAAGCCTGGGGCAGGAGTCTTGTTAGAATAAAGTTATAAACTAAAACAAAAAAGCAGCCGGTCCCTGGCTGGCTTAGCCCTCTTAGGCCCGGGGCAAGTGTACCTGACTGTCCCCTACCTGGAACCCTGAACAGGTGCTGCCTGTCCGTGTAGACCCAGGGGTCAGCAACCTCTTTCAGCTGTGGGCCGGTCCACCGTCCCTCAGACCATTTGGTGGGCTGGATTGTATTGGGTGGGGGGAAATGAACGAATTCCTATGCCCCACAAATAACCCAGAGATGCATTTTAAATAAAAGGACACATTCTACTCATGTAAAAGCACGCTGATTCCTGGACCATCTGCGGGCCGGATTGAGAAGGCAATTGGGCCGCATCTGGCCCGCGGCCTTAGGTTGCCTACCCCTGGTGTAGACAATATATATGAGCAACAATGGGCCACGTTCACACCATACATATAAAGCCCTATGATACCACTTTACATAGTCATGGCTTGCCCCAATCAATTGTGGGAGCTGCAGTTAGTTAAAGATGCTGAGAGTTGTTAGGAGACCACCACCCCTTCTGATTCCCCTCACGGAGCTACAATTTGCAGAATGGTTTAGCAGTCTCTCTTCCTAGGCAACTCTGGGAATTGTAGCTCTGTAGAAACAAGGGGTCTCCTAACACCTTTCTGCACCTTTAACAAACTGCAGCTCCCAGAATTCATTGGGAGAAGCCATGACTATTTAAAGTGGTATCATAGCACTTTAAATATAGGGTGTGAATGTTTCTGTGGTCTGAGACTCAGGATCAGGCAACTGCCTAGTATGTTCCTATGAAAGAAGGTCAAACTGGTTTGGGCACAGAGGGGCTGAGCTTGTAGAGGCCAGAAGGCTGGCCTAGGAGACAGTTGGCACCAGTGAAATCTTTACTGCTTTTCCAGGCCTGTAAGAACCCCTGTGAATTTGTAGTCTGATCTGTCATCACAGGAGGACAGAAGCTTGTTGAAACTGGGCATCTGGTGCCCCCTGCAGGACCATTGCTAGGACATCTTGGCCGGACAGATTCATCCACACTGTTTATAAAAGCTCTTTTTGAGATGCTTCAATGACAAAGGACCACTACCAATGTCCCCTCCCAAATCACCCCACAGGCGTTCAATCAATATGTATGTCCTGCCATCACGCACAGAAAGAACCTCTTTGTCTTTATATGTGACAGCTGCATCTTTTAACAATCTTCTAATTAGGGAGATATAGTCTGGCACTTTGGAGAGGCTGAAATGTATGATTCTGAATGGGGAGTCCCCACTCCTCAAATGTTTTTGAAAGAATATATTAAGACTTTCACACTGCCAAGCAGCAAAGCCCTTATTTCATCCATTCTACCTCCGTCTCCATGCCCCTTTCCCTCCCCAGTTTTGAAAAAAATCATTTTCTGTAAAGGACCACACAGTTACAACGTGTGTGTGTGTGTGTGTGTGTGTGTGTTTGTATACTTAAACCACAGTGAATGTGAATCAGAGGAAAGATTTGGGATTTTCTGTCATCTCTGTGGGGTGATTGGGTTATGCTATTCCCAGATTTGGGGACAGGCTGACCACATTCAGATGATACATTTAAAGCACTATGATTCCACTTTCAACAGTCACAGCTTTGTCCCAAAGCATTCTGGGACCTGTAATTTGCTATGGTACTGAGAGTTCCCCCCCTCACAAAGCTACAATTTTCAAAGTGATTCAACAATCAATGCCCCCTGCAGGGGACTCTTGCAATTGTAGCTGTGGGAGTGGGTATAGGGGTCTCCTAACAACTCTCAGGACCCACAACAAGCTAAAGTTCCCAGAATTCTTTGGGGGAAGCAATGAAGCGGTATCATAGTGCTTTAAATGTATGGTGTGAAAGTGGCCTACATGTTAGAGCACCAACTTTGCACTCAAAAGATCCCTGATTAACCCTCTCCCTTTAAGACCCTGCCTTCCAGGTGCCAAAGATTCACAATGTGGTAGCGTAGTTGGCCAGTCTTATAAAGCCCACTGACCACAACGCCTTCCTTTTGATTCATGTGGGTACAAACAATACTGCCCCACACAGCCTTCAACATATAGCTAGGGACTATGAGACTCTGGGCAGGAAGTTGAAGAGCCTTGGGGCACAGGTGATCTTTTCATCACTCCTTACTGTTGAAAGTCATGGCCCAAGGAGAGAGGAAAATACTGGAAGTAAACCACTGGCTGCGCTGGTGGTGGTGTCAGGAAGGGGTTGGCTTCTTGGATCATGGTCTCCTTCCTCAAGGAAGCAAAAGATGGGCTACAGCTCACAGCAGTTGGCAAGAATGTGTTTGCTAAGAGTCTTGTGACCCTGATCAGGAGAATTTTAAACTAGATGCTGATGGGGAAGGAAACAACATTACAGACAGCAGAAGAACACCTGGTACTGGGGATATAGCTTCATTAGTGAAGAGGAAAGTGAGGTGGTGCTCCAGAAACCCGCTAAATGGCAAGAAACTACAAGAAGGAAGCAGCTAGAGGAAATGACTCATGGTTTCAGTTGTCTCTATACAAATGCACAGAGTATGGGAAACAAGCAAGATGAATTGGAGCTTTTAATACAGGATGGCAAATATGGCCTGGTAGGCATTGCTGAAACCTGGTGGGATGAGACTCATGACTGGAATGTAGGAATTGAGGGGTATAATCTGTTCAAAAGGAACAGACGAAGCAGGGAGGAAGGAGGATCATATGTAAAGGATGTGTACACTTGTGAAGAAATCCATGACCTGGAGCATGGAAGGCAGATTAAGAGTATATGGGTCAAAACTGTAGGAGAGAACAGCAACAGTGACCTTGCTGTGGGTGTCTCTATAGACCACCAAGCCAAACTGAAGACTTGGATGACACCCTCCTAGAGAAGATTACCAAACATTCTAAAAGGAGGGATACAGCACTCATGGGAGACTTCAGCTTCCCTGATATCTGGTGGAACTCAAACTCTGCCAAGAATGTAAGGTCCAACAAATTCCTCCATTGCCTTGCTGACAATTTCATTTCCCAGAAGGTGGAAGAAGCAACAAGGGGACCATCTGTCTTGAACCTGGTCTTCACCAACAGAGAGGAACTGATTGACAAAGTGGAAGTACTCAGAAACTTGGAAGGATGTGGTCATGTTCTCCTGGGTTTCAAGGTACAGAAGCAAGGGAAAGCTGACTGTAGTCAGACATGCACTCTGGACTTTAAAAAAGCCAATTTCAAAGAGTTTAAGGAGATACTGGGTGAGATCCCATGGTCAGAAATTCTCAAAGATAAGGGAGTACAAGATGGATGAGAGTTTATTAAGGGTGAAATATTGAAGGCCCAAATGCATACAGTTCCAACAAGAAAGAAAAGTGGGAGGCATCTAAAGAAACCAGTGTGGCTGTATAAGGAGCTTACAGATGAGCTGAGAAGGGCATGTATAAGAAATGGAAGAAAGGGGAAATCACAAAGGAGGAGTATACATGAGTAGCCAACAGTTGCAGGGTGAATGTCAGGCGGGCTAAAGCTCAGAATGAGCTCAGACTTGCAAGAGAGATTAAAAATAATAATAAAAGGTTTCTTTGGCTATGTTCAAAGCAAGAGGAGGAACAAGCAAATGGTAAGTTCCCTAAGTGGAGAAGATGGAGAAATGTGGAAAAGCAGAGCTGTTCAACACCTACTTTGCCTTTATTTTTACCCAAAAGGAAACCAATGCCCAACCTGGTGATAACAGATTAAATGATGTAAGAGGAGGGAACTGCAGCCCAAGATAGGAAAAGAGGTGGTAAGGGAACACGTAGCTATTTTAAATTAATTCATATCTCCAGGCCTGATGAGCTGCACCCAAGGGTATTAATGAAGCTTGCAGATGTAATCAATTCTTCGAGAACAGGGGAGGTCCCTGCAGACTGGAGACATGCAAATGTTGTCTCCATCTTCAAAAAGAGGGAAAAAGAAGACCCAGGTAACTAGCAACCAATGAGCTTGACTTTGATACCAGGAAAGGTCTTTACTAAGAGCCAGCGTGGGTTTCTCAAAAACAAGTCATGCCAGACAAATCTCATTTCTTTTTTCCTTTTTTTGATGGAGTTACAAGCTTTGTGATCAGGGGTTTATCTGTGGACATAGTTTATCTTGACTTAAGTAAGGCTTTCAACATAGTCCACCATGATATTCTTGCGAGGAAGCTTGTAAAATGTGGGTTGTACAAGGTAACTGTTAGGTGAACTTTCTGATGGTAAGAGCTGTTTTGACTCCCTCAGGAGGTTGTGAACTCTCCTTCCTTGGAAGTTTTTAAGCAGAGGTTGGATGGCCATCTGTCATGGATGCTTTAGTTGAGATTCTTGCATAGCAGGATGTTGGACTAGATGACCCTTGGGGTGCCTTCATGATTTTATGAACTGCTAGTCAGAGTAGAGAATATTGAGCTGGCTGGACCAGTTGGCCTGATTCAGTCTTCATATGTTCACTTTGAGGGGGGAAATGGGATTTTAATTATTTTCATCGGAATTTGAATGTGTGTGTGAATGTACAAGAAGCACTTTTGGTTTTCCAAAGATAGGTGATTGTTTGAGGAAGCTACTTCTCTTCTCCATAATGGAAAATACTAAAAAGATAAGAACACAATAATCTTCTATTTGAAAAAGAAAAAAAAATTACTAAAGATTGGTAGGCAATAAGAAAATAGAGTAAGGAGAATTTACATTGGCACTTGGCACTTGTCCAGTTAGCATTAAATTTTGCTGTCTTACACACACACATTGTCTCTTTTTTCTCCTTTCGGTGGCATCTGCTGTTCTAATCCTATTGTGGATGCGAATATTTCTGATTAAACTGGCCAAGGCGTTGTCTGCAAGGTTTTATCTGCAGGCAAGGGCAGCTGGCTGTTTGAGAAGGAGGGGGTTGCTTGATAGGAAGGAGCAAGGGGCAAATAGTGGTGAAAATGCTTTGCTGCTTGTTCGGGTTTTTTTCTTTTAAATGATGTGTTCTAACATTTTCAACACCCTGCTTTGCTCATCTATGAACTCCCTTAGCACCTGACACATTATTAAAGTACATGAACCCACAATACACAGTGATATCAGTTCTCTGCATAAACAATTTTAAAATGGGGGGGGTGGGGAAGGGGAGCTGGAAACACTCATCTGAACACCTCAAATAAAACCAGGCATTTCATTAGCTGCTTTAAGACTGACAGGGTGAGTTTAAATAGGGGTGTCCAGAGTACTATCTTGTTCTGTTCTGTTAGATGAGTTTCAGTTTGTAAGGCTTGAGGATCTAGACAACGCGCTTGGATCAGTCAGGGTGACTGCTTGCACTCTGGCTTTTGCCCCTCTTGGCTGATAAAAACTAGCAGAGAGGGGAGAGCTGGGCCAGGGAGGTGGTTAATGCCTCCTTGTGAGAGATAATGGTCCCTGCCTGCCTGAAGGAGGCAATGGTTAAACCACTCCTTAAGAAACCTTCCTTGGGTTTGGAAAATCCAAGTAATTACCGGTCACTTGCCATTCTCCCCTTCTTGGGCAAGGTTCTTCAGTGGCTGGTTGCAAACCTCAGCCAGGTGCTCTCGGAGGAAGCTGGTTTTCTAGATCCATTTTAATCAGAGTTCGGGCCCGGTTTTGGTACAGAAACTGCTTTGGTCGCTCTGAAAGATGACTTACATCAGGAGAGAGACAGGGGAATTGTGTCCCTCTTAATTCTCCTCAACCTCTCAGCAGCTTTCAGCATTGATCATAGTAGCCTTCTGGACTGGCTGTCTGAGTTGGGGATGGGCAGCACTGCTTTGCAGCAGTTCTGGTCCTACTTGGATGGTCATTTCCAGAGAGTGATGCTTGAGGAGGGCTCTTTGACCCTGTGAAGCCTTCAATGTGGGATTCCTCACGGTTTAATCTTATCCCACAAGCTATTTAACATCTACATGAAACTGCTGAGTGGAGTCCTCCAGAGTTTTGGAGTACGTTGCCAGAAATATTCTGCAGACACACAGCTCTGCTTCTCCTTTACAGCTGCAGGTGTGGGAGTGGATGTGCTGGACTGATGTCTTGCCTCAGTAATGGACTGGAGGAGAGCCAATAAACTGAAGCTCAATCCAGACTGAGGTACTATTAGGGGGCTGTTTCCTAGACTGGATGGATGGGAGGTGGCCTGCTCTTGAGGGGGGTTACACTCTCTCTGAAGGAGCAAGTATGCAGCTTGGGGGTCCTTCTAGATCCTTTGCTGTCATTTGATCCTCTGGTGGCACAGAATGCCTTCCATCCACTACGGCTGGTGGCCCAGCCACACCCCTATCTGGACTGGGTTAGTCTAACTTTGTTGTCTATGCTCTGGTATCATTTAGGTCAGATTACTGCAATGTCTTCATTATACATAGGGTTACCTCTGAAGATGGTTTGGAAACATCAGCTGGTGCACAATTCAGTGACCAGGTTGCACACCAGAGCAAGGCGGTTTGAGCATATAACGTCAATCCTAACATCAATGCATATTCTCCATGCATTTTTTTAAAAAACTCCCTGTAACAGCCATCTAAGAAAATGATGGACAATAAATTCAAATCAATATAATACCCATTTCCAAACAATAAACCTAATACCAAAAATTCAGTGGTGTACGTAGTAGCCGCAGTGCTAAATAACTGAAAAAGCAAATGTGTTGAACATATACATACACTCCAGCTGGACTAGTAAAATCTTGGACAGGTTACAATTCCCATTTCACAATATTTGAAGCCCAGTTACCTCCCACCTTCATCCTTTTCTTGCAGAATTCCCTCATTTGGGAACCGGGGGTGAGGCTTCAGGTTTGTACGCCTGGCTAATCTGCAGGGGAGGGGAAAGGTAGTTCCATAGGTATGAGGCTAAATTGGGACCCAAATGTGATGTGTGGTTATTTGATTTCCTATTTATTACATTTATATCTCACCTTTCCTCCAAGAGCTCAAGGCTGCATACATAGTTCTCCTCCACCCCTCCATTTTATCCTCACGACAATCCTGTAAGTTAGACTGAGAGACTGTGGCTGGCCCAAGGTCAGCTGCATGGCTGAGTGGGGATTGGAACTGTGTCTGATGCTCTAACAACTACACCACACTGTTTCCCCCTCCAGCCTGGTGTTCCTATTAATTCAGTTGGGGTAACTGCTGTCAGTTGGCATTGAAGGTGGTCATGGTGGGGCACAGAATAAAGGCTTAGTATGCTGGGATTTATTTATTTTATGCCAGCTGTGCCCATGATACTTTACAGTGTCCCAAGACATCAAGTCTCTGTCCAACGGAGCCTACAAAAGAAAATTCACTGTAGGGAAAATAAACAGCTGGTGTGGAGGCAGGGGATGAACAGGGAAGGAATACACAGTTGTCTCAGGGTGCCTCCAGGGTGTCAGTATTTCACAGGAGGGATTCAAGTGCATACCAGAAGTTTAGGATTGCGTATTTTAAAGTGGACTCAAAGGCTCTCTTGGCCCAGCATGGCAAATCGACTTTTAAAAAGAATTGGAACTTGTTGCAGTTTTGGAAAGTGACAGGAAAATGCATTGAAAAGGCTGGGGTGCACAAATGACTTAATGGGAAGATGTCCAAACACCCCAGTCAGCACAAGTGCTCCTTGTCATATAACCTGTTTGCAAAGAAATAATAACAAATTCTCAGTTAAGTCCAGATGTCATCTAACTACAGTATAAATTTGTGGAAGCAAATCAGGATGAATACTCAATGAATATGTTTTCTGGAGATGCCTTTGGTTGCATATGCTTAGGCTTACTTGCAGGTAACTTTAGGCCAGGCTTTGCCATTGTGTCACCCTTCAGATGTTTTGAACTCTCATCAGCCCCAGCAAGCGCAGGTGGCTTGATTAGGGTATGAGATTGCAGACTGAGCAAATGTAGAGTGTAAGTTACTTGCAGGCAGGGGCCAGTCTCTTTGCCAGTTAAGTAACATCTTGTGCATAATATTGTATGTTATACCCAGAGAGGTTGGGGCTGGGCTGGAAATCTAAATAAGGACCTTGTGGGATAATGACATACACACTACATTTGTAGAACCAGCCCTAGCGTTAGGCAGAGTGGGTCAGCTGGCTCAGGTAGCTAATGATGGGATGTGTGTGGATGGACTGTGTGACTCGAAGAGAGGGAGAGACCTCCTTTGAACATGGGCTGAGTGCATTTCTGTCCCACTGAGCAACCTGCCCCATGTAGCAGGGCTTCTACTTCATAGAACACACTATCTCCAAGGCTGACTTAAATTAAGCTGCATCCGGGTATGTGCACACCATGCTGCATCCCTTTTACAGCACACCCAAAGGACATCCCCACCCCACCCCACAGATTTCTGGGCACTGCTTTGAAAAGCCTGGCACCTGTCCCTCTCTCTGCCAAGCCGTGGCAAAAGCGCATGGGATCTCAGGCACCCACACAGGGTCTGTGTCCCTTTTAAGAATAGAAGACACGGCGAAGACTGTTGTGCTGTAAGAAATTGGGTTTATTCACCTATTTACACCCTCAGTCTGCTAGGAAGGGGTCCGCATCTTACAGCATGGTCCACAGTAGTGCAGGCAGCCTGTCCTTCACCCTCCCCAAGAACGAACTCCCCTTTCTTCTTCCCAGAAGCCCCTTGCCCTCTCCCAGAGCAGTTAGCCTGGCAACTTTCCAAATCCCCAGTCTCTGATCACACCTGGGACAAGTTGTTGAGGACCCTCAATGGCTCTCTTTTTTAATGCTAACAGCTCTGCTCTTCCTTCAGCCAGCCAGACTATCTAGTGCAGGCATGTCCAAAGTCCGTTTCGGGCCTAATCCGGCCCGCCCATTGGTTTAGTTTGTTTCCTGGGGTAAAATCCTAAGAAAACCTCAACAACTTCAATCCTAGAACAAGCTCAACAACGTTGGTTGGCCCTTTGGTCGGCCCCCACGGCCCTTGACTTCATCAAATCTGGCCCTCTTTGAAAAAGGTTTGGACACAACTGATCTAGCGTAAAGTAGCCCTGGGAATCCCCTTGCAGCTTATATTCTCCCGGCATATCACAAAGAACCCCAAATCCTGGCATTTATTCATTTCTAGGGTTTACCCCAAATCTCTAATAGTACTGTGTATGTATTCTTGGAAACTCGGATTGGGAGAGAGGAGCAACAGAGCGACTTTGGGCTGTACAAATGGACACCCAAGCAGATATGGGCTAGGGAAGGTGAAGAGCAGGATGACTTTAGGGAAGGGGTCACAGGTCAACTGCTTTGAATGCAGAAGGTTGCAGGGTCAATCCCCAATGGCGACAAGCCATTTTTCAGGTAGGGCTGAGAAAGACTGGTCTGAAACTTGGGGTAACCGCTGCCAGTCATTGTAGGTACAGACACTGCTGGAAATAAGTCAGCTTCCTATGACTGCTAGTTAAGATTGTTCCATAAAGGGGAGATGAGAGACCTCAACTTCCAACTGGCATAATAGTCTCTGAAAACACAGGTTACTGGCAGCCCAAGAATGCTTGTTGTCAGCTAAATCCTACTCAGAGTAGACCCACTGGAATCAATGTGTCTGTCCACTACAGTGGGGCTTCTCGCATACAAACCCCATGTTTCCCACACGTTGCCATAAAGTCTAATATGCGGAGACCCTTAAGTGGGGGCGCGAGAGCCCCCATGTTCAGGGGCAGTGTTACTTCTCAGTGCCTGCGGCTAGGGAGCTGCAAGGGGGAAAGGGCTGGTGCCTTCCTGCCCTGCCGACTTATGAGCTTTTGGGGCCGTCCGCCCTTGGAAACGGGATACTGGGCTGACCGACTGGACCCCGGTCCCGTCCCGGGATCCGTGCACGTGCGGCCTAGTGGGCGTCTCTCCTCTTGGGCTCGGGCGGGGAGGAGGCTGGCCTGGCGAGGGAGGGGAGGAGGGAGGGGAGGGGATTAGGGTAGGCAGGCAGGCCGGCCTGGCGGGCAGCGGCAGCAGCTGGCGGCGGGCGGGCGGCGGCAGGTGCGGCGGGCGATGGGGCAGAGTCGGGGGGCGCCCCCTGGCCGCGGCGGCGGCGCGTAGCCGATGGGGGCAGGCGGGGGGGCGCGAGGGGGATGGGCCTGAACGGCGTGTCCCCCCCGTTCCGCAAGCTGGGCTGCTTCTCGCCCGTCCTGTGCCAGTGCAAGGTCACCTGCAGCAACCGGACCCTCTCGCTCGTCTTCGGCTGCAAGGTACGGAAGGATCGTGGCGCGGGGGGGAGGCGGGCATCCGAGGTCGGGAGAAGAGGCGAGGCGATCCGTGCAAAGCTGGCAATCTGATTGTGACAGCCCGCTGTGCAAACGGGCAAGCGACTGGATAAGGCGCAGGGAGTTTGTTCAGGGATGCATCTTGGGGGGGGGGGGGCTGGCGGTGTCGGGAAAGCTGTCCCAGCGGAATTCAGGATGTGCGCTTGAGCAAAGTGCAAGGTTGAGCGGCGTGCAAGGTTGTGTGGCCTGCTCCATCGGGGAAGGCGCGAAGGTGGGGGCGAGAAGCGACTGGCGTGCAAGCGTCTCTCTCGGGAGGGAGGCGCCTGACCTCTCCGGCGAGCGCCCAGGGGTGGGGGTGCCTCCACACTTCTGTGGGGACATGGCTGTGGAAAGGACCGTGAGCGCCAGCCTCTAGGCCCCGCTTGCATAGTGGTGCCTGATTCGATGAGTTTCCCATATTGCGCCTGGTCCTGATGCTGAGATTTCTGCTCCCTTCACCTCTTTTTTCAAAGATGGTGTGCAAACATGGGGTAGGGAGCTGATGACTAGACCCGGGGCTTAGCAGGGATCCTGGAATCTGGCCCCACTTCCATTTTCTTCCCCAGAGGTTTTTCAATCACTCCTAGGGTTGAGAACTCTTGAACCCAGGGATTTGGGTGAGTGTGAGATGACATTAGTGGTGCCCTATGTATGCTGGGGAATTGGGGCAGGGGTGGGGTGGGGTCGTGGGAGTCTTCTCCTTACAGTTTTCAGTGTGCAAGGAGGAGCTTTTGTCAGGGCAAGGAAGGGGGGATATTTTTCTGAGCTGACTTTAATCTTCACCAGCCTGAAGCTTGTCTCCTCGTAAAGTCCTGGCTGTGCTTGTGAACCTGGGGATTATGCTTTTTAATCTTCTGACACTGAGTGAAGGAGGGTTGTAATAATGCAGTGACAAGCCAAGTGGGGGGAGGAGGAGGTAAAGTGGGAAGTAAGAGGGAGGAGGGAGAAAACTTCCCAGTCACCCCTCCAGAGAATAAACCCAGATTTCCCACCCCAAGCTTATCCCCTATTTGAGACCCAAGTCTCGCAGGAGGCAGCCCTTGCCAGCACCCTCCAGATGTTTTGAACTACAACTCCTGTCAGTTTTAACCCAAACTATATGAAGGGTGCCCGTTTGGCAAAGACTGGCTTAGTAGATCTGTTCAAGAATTTCCCTGCCTTCCTCCAGAAAAAACCACTACAGTGGTACCTCGGGTGACATGCGCTTCAGGTTACAGACTCCGCTAACCCAGAAATAGTACCTTGGGTTAAGAACTTTGCTTCAGGCTGAGAACAGAAATTGTGCTCTGGCGGCACAGCAGCAGCAGGAGGCCCCATTAGCTAAAGTGGTGCTTCAGGTTAAGAACAGTTTCAGGTTAAGAACGGACCTCCAGAACGAATTAAGTACGTAACCAGAGGTACCACTGTATTGACCTCTGACAATTGGCCATTCTGGTTGAGGCTGATGGAAGTTGTAGTCTAAAACCTCAGGAGAGCACCAGGTTGGCAAAGGCTGGTCTTAGAGATCTTCTTTCTTCTTTTCTCTACACTGCACCCCTCCTTCTCAGTCTTGTCTTTTGTCCCTTTTCAAAGCTTCCTTGTCAAAGCTTGAAAGATCAAAGAAGGGAGCGAAAGATGGATTGGGTGCCCCCCCCCCTTCCAGGCGCATGGTTGTGGGAGGTTGGACGCATGAAACACACCAGAGAGCCCAGGTAGAAGTGAACCCAAGAATCATTTGAGCCTCGTATCTCTCCTGTCCACCCGACCCATCTCGGGTTAAGAACTTAATTTGCTCTTGAGGTCTGTTCTTAACCTGAAACTGTTTTTAACCTGAAGCACCACTTTAGCTAATGGGGCCTCCCGCTGCCGCTGTGCTGCCGCCGCACGATTTCTGTTCTCATCCTGAAGCAAAGTTCTTAACTCGAGGTACTATTTCTGGGTTAGCGGAGTCTGTAACCTGAAGCGTCTGTAACCTGAAGCGTATGTAACCCGAGGTACTACTGTATACTTAAGGAGGCTGCTGTAATGAAGTACTGTCTATCTGCAAAGGTAAAAACTGAAGAATCTTCAAGGACAGAAAGCTTTTCCTCCTCCTTTCATAACTTGCAGACATCTAGTGAAGCTGACTTATGGAAGATTCAAGAGAGATAAAAGAAAGTCATTCACACAGCACACAGTTAAACTATGAAACTCCCTGCCACAGGAGGCAGTGATGGCCGTCAAGCTAGATAGCTTTAAAAGCAGATGAGACAAATTCATGGAGGAGGAGAGGGCTATCAGTGGCTTCTAACCATGACAACCACATTCTGCCTCTACTGTCAGAAGAAAAAATGGCCCTGAACAGCATCGGATGTAGGACGATAGTGGTTTCCCCAAGGGGCCAAGCCAAGGGGCCACAAAATAGAGAAGATCCATAACTGGGAAGATTCATTTGGGGGTGGCAAAATCTGGCCTTGCACAGGGTGCCATATTATAAAAGATTACCAAAGTCCGCCCCTGCCTCTGGATACCGGTTCCTACTTGTGGGCTTCAATTCTTGTGAGAAAATGATTTTGGACTACATGGGCCCACACTGCCCTAAATCCGGTGCTGTTCAGAGACATTACTGCCTCTGATAGTAGAGGTAGACCATAGTAATCATGGCCAGAAGGCATTGATAACCTTTTCTTCTGTTAATTTGTCTTAAAGCCATCCAAGTTGGTGGCCATTGCTAATCTCTTGTGGGAGCATCATCCATGGTTTAACTACTGTATTTTTCCGTGTATAAGATGCCCCCATGTATAAGACGACCCCTGTTTGACTGCCAATCACATGCATCGCCGTGGCCACTATTCTTCCCTCCTCAACCTTTCAGAAGGTTCAGGACTCTTGGCTTCCAGCCCCTTCACTTATTCACTTTCATTTCGAAGACATTTTTTAACTCTCCAATTATTTGAATACTGCTTTACATAAACTTTGCATGCAGATTTGACAGATATTAAAACTTCCTGCTTCTGACCTTCATTTCTGTTTTAGGTGTCAAATAGAGCTGTCATTTATACAGTTCATCTAAATACTAATACTACCACCAACCACCATATGGATTTCTTATCACCCAATAAGATTTATGGATTTATTTATTTCATCCCAGCTCA
Organism: Podarcis melisellensis; assembly: GCF_964234715.1. Lineage (NCBI taxonomy): Eukaryota > Metazoa > Chordata > Lepidosauria > Squamata > Lacertidae > Podarcis > Podarcis melisellensis. Next base: position 3,638,697 of record NC_138545.1, on the reverse strand, counting down.
AATTTTCTTCTACAGAGATGAAGTTCTTCCATAGCTTTATATAGGTAGAGAGCAGCCAATAGCTATCCAGGCTGTGCCACCAGCCAAAAAGAAACCATGGGTGTGGCTTATGGCTGTATATTAGGTTCTCCCACCAGGTTGTGAGTTGCAAGAATTTTGTACATTTCATAATTGTACAGTGCTGTGCCTATGCATGTGTATAAATGATTTTAGGAAAGTGAAACTGGAAGAGCTTTGTGACTTGATTTGAGTGTTAAATTCTCCACCATACCAAATTTAGCTAGAGAGCTGTTTTCCCTTCAAGTCTGTGGCTGCTGGTCTGTGTCTCTGGGCTGGACACTTTGTCAGAGTTGATTATACTGTCTGCTTTCTGGCTTTTAAAATTTTCCCTTTATTTAGGCTGCAGTCTAAACCATGCATACTCAGAAGTAGTTTAATTGAATTCAGTGGGGCTTACTCCCATGTAAGTGGAGATAGGATATTTGGGATATTTACCGTAATTTTTGCTCTATAAGATTCACTTTTCCCCTCCTAAAAAGTAAGGGGAAATGTGTGTGCGTCTTAGGGAGCGAATGCAGGCTGCGCAGCTATCACTGAAGCCAGAACAGCAAGAGGGATTGCTGCTTTCACTGCGCAGCGATCCCTCTTGCTGTTCTGGCTCCTGAGATTCAGAATATTTTTTTTCTTGTTTTCCTCCAAAAACTAGGTGCGTTTTGTAGTCTGGTGCGTCTTATAGAGCGAAAAATACAGTAATACCTTGCTCTTCCGTCCCAAAGGACTCGGGGGGGTAGCTAGGGGGAGGGGGAGAATGTTTTAAATGGTGAAACATAATACATAATGATAGGAGTCCAAGGGGAGCTGTCCTCCAGCTGTTTTGGACTACAATTCCCATCAGCCCAGCCAACTTAGGAGAGGGTGTTGTGTTGTGGCTGCTTTCCCTTATGGTCTAGTGGCAAACCGTGTGGAGAAGAGGTTACCCGAAGACTATACCGCAGCGGAAAATGCCATTTTGCTTACAGTTTCTAAGCCCACAAGTGGAAAAGGTTCATCCTCTGGTGTGAGACTCTCAAGGATGTGGTTTTGAAATGGAAACACAAATGCTTAGGAAGGCCCCCTTAAAAAACAGCAACACAGAAGCCACAAACTGAGTCAGTAGGGCCCATAAATAGTATGAATCAATCAATGTAGTTGAGAGCTATGGCAGTACTATATATTATGGCAATAGTACGTAAGAACATATGTGAAATGGAATTATGTTATAATACAGTGGTACCTTGGGTTAAGTACTTAATTCATTCCGGAGGTCTGTGCTTAACCTGAAACTGTTCTTAACCTGAAGCAACACTTTAGCTAATGGGGCCTCCTGCTGCTGCCGCGCCGCTGGAGCACGATTTCTGTTCTCATCCTGAAGCAAAATTCTTAACCTGAAGCACTATTTCTGGGTTAGTGGAGTTTGTAACCTGAAGCATATGTAACCTGAAGCGTATGTAACCTGAGGTACCACTGTATATGCAAAACAGATGTGCATTGTTGTTGTGGTTTTTGTATTAACATGTAAACACAATGAATCTAGTGTGGCCCAGTGTACATGACTGGTAACCTGGCGTTGAAAATTTGTTTCTTCTCTGAGTGTCATTCCTGCTGGACTGATTTCTTTATGATGCTTTGCCATTCCTTGGTGGGAGGACCATCCTAGAACACAGGCTCCAAAACTGTGGTCCATGGACCCCCTAACTGTCTGCGAGCTTCATTCAACTAGTCCGCAGCATGCCTGCATTAAGTGTTCACATTGATTTATAATTGCATTTTTATTGCTTATTTTATTTCTTAAATTCTATTTTACTGTATTGCAATTTGAACTCTATGAAATGCAAATTGTAATTCAATCAAATACAATTTAAGGAGTAAAAGAAGGAATGCAAAACACAATTAAAAGCCATAGAGCATCTAGCTTAGCTCATTACCGTTGCTACAGTGGGGCAGAAAAAGCATTAAGTGGTTTGCCAAGACTCTCAGCAATTTTCAAGTGGTCCATTGCCTGGGAAGGCGGGGAGGGCAAGAGTTTGGGAGCCAGTGTTCTAGAGGCAGCAACCATTTCCTGGCTAAAAAGCAGAGTGGGGTTTCCAGTGTAGAGCATGAAATACTCAGGTTGCTGCTCACCTAGCAGACCTATTCATTGGCCTTTGCCCTGCCTTAAAGAGTTGTTATGAAGATAAAGTGGACTCCACCCCATAGATGTTTTCACAGTCCCTTTGGAGGAGTGATCTTCAAATACATTGTTTTAAATCCTCACCTTAAAGCCAGTGTGGTGTAGTGGTTAAGAGCGGTAGTCTCATAATCTGGGGAACCGGGTTCGCGTCTCGGCTCCTCCACCTGCAGCTGCTGGGTGACCTTGGGCCAGTCACACTTCTCTGAAGTCTCTCAGCCCCACTCACCTCACAGAGTGTTTGCTGTGGGGGAGGAAGGGAAAGGAGAATGTTAGCCGCTTTGAGACTCCTTAAAGGGAGTGAAAGGCGGGATATTAAATCCAAACTCTTCTTCTTCACTCATTAGCTTGAGAGGGGTGGGGAGGCTAACTGGAGGGGAGCAGGATAGAGCCAATCTGGTTCCCTCCAGGTGTTTCGGACTACAACTCCCATCAGCCCCAGTCAGCACTGCCATTGTAATTCAGAACATCTCAAGGTCACCAGCGGGGTGGGGCGCGAGGGGAGGAAACTGTCATAGAAACTTGTAAAAACAATGCAAGGCATGGATGGCAAAAGTGGATAAGTGATAAATTAATTGAGGTAATCCACAGAAATGGATGGGCGGTAGATTTAGGACCAGCAAAAAGAAGGAATTATTCACACAGTGCATAGTTAAACTGTGGAACTCCCTTCCACAAGAGGCAGTGTTGGCCGCCAACTTGGGTGACTTTAAAAGAGGATCAGACAAGTTCATGGGGGAGAAAGTGATCAAAGGGTACTAGCCACAATGGCTGTGCTCTGCCACCATGGTTGGAGGCAGTGATGCTTCTGGATACCAGTTTGTGGAAACCGCAGGACAGTGCTCTTGCGCTTGGGTCCTGCTTGCAGATTTCCTACAGGCATCTGGTTGGCCACTGTGAGAACAGGATGCTGGACTAGATGGCCTGTTGACCTGATCCAGCAGGGCTCTTCCTATGCTCTTATGGAAATCCCTGCCACAAAGTGTGGAGGCCGTCAGCTATGGGAGCTGGATGGATTCATGGAGGATAAGGCTCAGAATGGCTACTAGTCATATATTGATTGTATGGTACCTTGAGGATCAGAGGTAGTAAATGCCCCTGATTACCATTTTCTGGGGGTCACATGTGGGAGAGGGCTATGGTGCTCATGTCCTGCTTCTGGTCTTCCCAGGAGAAGCTTCTGATTGGCCACTGCCCAGCAAAGGACTGGAAGAAGGCTTTGCAGGCTTTAACTATCTGAATTTTTGTAGGTGGGTGTGAGAAGCAGCCTTTGAGCTCCATATAGAATTTGATGTTTGCTTTTGGGGTGTCAAGACTACCACTGATTCTCAGCATTTTTTGCTTGCCTCCCCCTACTCAGCTTGTACATCAATAAATAAAAATACATTAGAAATGCTTCAAACGAGCAATTTCCCCCCAATAATAATCTCTAGGGCTCTTGCCTTGTGGGTTGCTCCCCAAAACATGGGGCCATTTGGGGAAGTGAGAAATACAAACCAGTGTAATGTACTCCCATTCTTTAAGTTTGTGCAAAGTGAGTAAAGTGAGCCTCAGTCCCCTGAATAACCCTCTTCAGGAGTATGTAATCCTCCCTGTTGTCTTTGTTAGCATGAAAATGTCCTCCATGTCCAGTAAACACTGATTATTTGGTTGTGGGGAAGGGTTGGTTTTCTGTGGGTCTCAGCATGTATTTTGTATCAGAGAGAGGTGTATTTCTGTGTGCTGGTGTGATCATGAGCATTTCTGCTTGCATTAGCTTCCTACAGCTCTGGTGCTCAGGGCGTGGGGAAGAGAAGAACCTCTGTGCTAAGCAGTTTCACAGGGTTTCATGTGCTGTGTGGGGTTTGCTGATCAATCCCACCTGCAAACTCCCATGCTGCTTCCCCTCCTCTCTTTGATACACCTGTGTTCCATAAAAAATATTCTGGAACCTCTGAGCAAGAGCCACATTTCATTTTATTGAATAATCTGGTCCATGGCCTCATGATGTATATGCCTTTTGGTATCTACTTAAAATGTTGTTTAGGCAAACCTTTCCAGATTTGTTGATGTGTTTTAATCTTTTAATTTAATCTTTTAATTTTAAACATCTGTAATTGTTTTTAATTTTAATATTTATTGAAAACCACTTAAAGGATTTATTATAATCAAGCAGTATGTACATGCTGCTTTTACTTTTTGAATCATCTTTTGAATAAACAGCATGTTGTATGTGGAGGTGGAAATATAGATCTGACCAATGTGTGGGTAAACAAGAAAAAGAATTGGCTTTGCACATTCTCCCGCAGGAGAGAACCCCCAGCAGAGTTAAAAACACTCTCAGAGTTAACCAGCAACATAGTGTGGAATATAGGTTGTAAAACCCTTTTACAGATCTCTTTTTGTCTGCCTCAAAACACTTGCTACCTCTCTCTACCCCTCTAGCAATGAAAAGACTACTCACTGTCAAGTAAGTTTAAAAGGATTTACTTAGTAAATCCAAAGGTCCAAAGGGAAGTAATAGTGCCATTGTATTCTGCTCTGGTCAGACCTCACCTGGAGTACTGTGTCCAGTTCTGGGCACCACAGTTCAAGAAGGACACTGACAAACTGGAACGTGTCCAGAGGAGGGCAACCCAAATGGTCAAAGGCCTGGAAACGATGCCTTATGAGGAACGGCTAAGGGAGCTGGGCATGTTTAGCCTGGAGAAGAGGAGGTTAAGGGGTGATATGAAGCGGACACAGAGCAATGGATCCAAACTACAAGAAAGAAGATTCCACCTAAACATTAGGAAGAACTTCCTGACAGTAAGAGCTGTTTGACAGTGGAATTTGCTGCCCAGGAGTGTGGTGGAGTCTCCTTCTTTGGAGGTCTTTAAGCAGAGGCTTGACAACCATATGTCAGGAGTGCTCTGGTGGGGTTTCCTGCTTGGCAGGGGGTTGGACTCGGTGGCCCTGGTGGTCTCTTCCAACTCTATGATTCTATGATTCTATGTGTTATTCCATGCAGCAGCAAGGAGAACACAGGTAGATTACTGTTGGGTGCAAAATACAGCATATAGTTTCAGACATGTCCTGGTTGGTTACATGGTGCAAAGAGAGAGTGAGGAAAGGAAGAGAAGAAGCTTCACTTCCTCCCTCACCAGAGGTGTGGGGGCCTGATTTAAACTGAGTCTAGGAACACAGCTCTGTGGTCTTAACCCCTTTGTGCATTAACTAGTACTCATGCATAGTTATGTTTGAATACAACTTCCTACAGTTTGAACGAAATTATCTTGGTAGAGACTTTTACAGTGGTGAGACGGCGAGTGACTCCTTTTTCTCCCCGTGTCTTGCAGAGCTGGTGATTTTTCATGGTCTAATATAGCAAAATATTGGTTTAAAACAGAGGTTTAATTGCCATCTGCTCAATGTGCTATTCAACTTATTTTGTGTGTATTTTAAACAAGGGAGACTGTTGTGGCATCTTAAATACATTTTTTTAAAAAGCAATATTATGGCATCAGCTTTGTACAATCCATGACATACTAACACGACTACTAAACCTCTGGAATCGTTGCTAGATTTTAGTTCTATGCTGCTTGTTGCAGTAATTGAGTCTGATTTTAATTAGTAGTACGGTTAGTTCATCCTTCCAGAGGAGTCTACAAAAGTTACTGGCCCTGACATCCTGTGTTTAGTCACAGAGATACATTGACATCCCGAAATACAGAACCTTCCATTTTATAAATGCTTACTTTCCTTGCTACCTGTTGGCTGCAGTTAACAAGACAAAGAGCTAGGGACAAACTACATGGTGGTTCAATCACGGTGTGACTTTCAGACATGTGCCTTTTCCTTCCATTGGATGCCTCCTTGACTCTTCTGTCCCCTGGACTCCAAAGCTTTCCATGCCTTCCCTTTGTGAGATTTCCCAGAGGAATAACCCAGAGATGCATTTTAAATAAAAGCACACATTCTACTCATGTAAAAACACCAGGCAGGCCCCACAAATAACCCAGAGATACATTTTAAATAAAAGGACGCATTCTGCTCATGTAAAAACATGCTGATTCCCGGACTGTCTGCAGGCCAGATTGAGAAGGCAATTGGGCTGGATCCGGCCCCTGGGCCTTAGGTTGCCTACCCCTGGGCCTAGCATCTCAGGGTAGGACTGGGGATGATCTGTCTGAAACCCTAGAGCACTTCAGTCAGTGGGAACAGTAACACCCTACATTTAAAGGACATTTAACACACATTTAAAGCACGGGGCTCCAAAGAATCCTGGAAGCTGCTGTTAGTTATGGGTGCTGGGGAAAACAGTATCAGAATGGCAAATTAAATTTTGCGAATTTATTGAATTGGCTAAAATGACGGCGGCAATCAGATTACAATCTAATCAAAATTTAAAGAAAGAATGGGTAAGCGTAGATGAAAGTATGGTAAAACGATGTTCCAAAACTGATCTATTGATATGTTTAGACTGAAACCCACAAAGTTAAGAGGTAAAAGGTACACGGTTTCATGGTCAATAGCAATAATATATTGCTTAACACAACCTAAAAGATACCGTAATAGAGCTAGTAATGCCAAGCATGGGTGGAGGGAAGCCGCGGGGAAAAAGAGGGTGAAAATAAATAATAATATTTGGATATATGTATGTTGAATGTAATGTTAAATTGCTAAAGGACGGTTTATTTTTGAACACATCATTGTAGTATTGTTAAGAACTAAATCTTAATAATAATAATAACAATAATAATAATAATAGGGTGCTGGGAAATGTGAGCTCTGTGAGGCTTGTCTGACTCTGTAGAAATCAGCTTCCTATGACCTGCGAGAGGTTTTTTCTGATACATCTTAAACTTTGTGATGCTCCCCCAAGTTCTTTTTCAGAGATGGTGGAATGAGAGTGGACTACTTGTGTTCATGTTCATTGTGGGAGAAAAATAGCCATGTTGGAGAAGTGTGTGTATCTTGCAATTCATCCCTCCCTTTAAAACAAACAGACAAACAAACAAATAAATATGCTGTCCTTCTAATATATCCGTTTCAAATTTGCCTGTAAAATTAATGGAGATACCAACCCCAAATACCTGGAAAAATTAGCTGTAGCTTTCCAAAGTTGCTCTGTTAATGCAAAATCAACACACAAGCAAGGCTGTCAAGTTGTGTGTGTATAACAGGAGTGTCCTGTTGAAAAATCCTAACCCATCACCAACCCCTGCAAGGAGTATGTCGGTTTTGACCAGTTTCCAAGCAAAATGATGAGAGGCTTTTTTGTGATGGGAGGGCAGGAGCGGGGAGTGGACCGTCTACTCTGTTCATCAAGAAACTAACCATCTGGTATGGATGCCAGCTCTTTGACCATCCAACATATCTGACCCACCTATGGGGAGACGATTTTAAAAGAAAGAAAGAGAAATGTGGAATTGCTGACATTTATTTATCACTCATTTTATTTATTGAATTTATCCTCTGCCCTTCCTCCCAAGGAGCCCAGGGTGGGGCACCATCAAAATGTGACCTAGCTTATATTGTCTCACCCAGACAGACGCCTTTCCTAGTGCCTGCTACCTTAAATGCCAAGGATTGGACCCTGGGGTTTTGCGTGCCAAGAAGATGCTCCACCACTGAGCTAGGATTCAATCCCTCCCTCCCATAGGTCTGTAAAACTTAGGTGTTGGGTAAAGAAAAACAGAAAAAGCTTTTTTCCTGTTTCTCTCCTACAAGAATAGAACACTGACACCGTCCAGTGAAATCAAATAGGAGACGATTCAAGACTGACAACAGGAAAGTGTTTTTTGCATGATGCATAATTTGTTTAAGGAATTTGCTTCCTCCAAAGTGTGGAGGCAGCCTCTGGCTTAGATGGCTTCAAAGGGGGATTAGACAAAATTTGAGGAGGAGGAGAAGTCTATATTCATCCTTATAGCTGTGATATGACTAAATGGAATATCCATGTTCAGTGGCATTCTACCCATGAGTACCATTTGCAGTGGCTCCAAACCTGGGGAGGAATGTTGCCTTCAGACACCTGCTTCCTGGAGGCATCTGATTGGACCGGCTGGACCCACCCAACAGAACAGCAGAGTTCTGTTTAGAACAGGCTTCCTCAACCTCGGCCCTCCAGATGTTTGGAGACTGCAGTTCCCATCATCCCTGACCGCTGGTCCTGCTAGCTAGGGATCATGCGAGTTGTCGGCCAAAAAACATCTGGAGGGCCGAGGTTGAGGAAGCCTGGGTTAGAGTTATGGCAAAAGTAAATCACACCTTTCCCTACCCAACCTGGTACCCTCAAAGTGTTTCATACTACATCTGGCTTGAGCCCCAGCCCTCACAGCCATCTCACCTGTACTCAGGTGAAGTGTTAAGCGTCAAGTTGAGAGTGAACAGTTGCCTCTTAAACCAGTAGGGTTTTTATGACAGCACCCAGCCAGTTAGCAAAGCAGACTGGGAGGAAACCAATCAGGCCCTGGAAAATTGCAAGATGGCAGAGGAAATGGGTGGAGTTGTTTTGCCAACTAACCATTAAAAATAAGGTCTGTAGTTCTTGTCCAGCCTCTACACACTGCTTCACTAGACCACTTTGACATCCTGGAAAACATATCCAGTACTGTATAGACGTATTTGTGTTTATGCTGCTGGACTCTGAAAAGCTGCTGAAACCAACTCTCTCTCTCCATCTTCATCTTCCTTTACATTTGGGATTTGTTTCACAGAGGCTTTGTTCCTGTACTCTACATGCCCACCGCATGTCAGGAACAGAGCTAATTAGTCCCCTCTGCTCAGTTGATTTTTTTTTTTGTTAATCAACACGATAACGACCCAACTCCAGTGAGGATGTTCTATTCCTGTTAACAGGCAAGAATTTTTGCTTCCTGTGAAACTCCTAGTACTTGAAAGAGAAAAAAATAGGCTTTGAAGAGTGTTGAGCAGGAAGAACCCTATAATCTCTTTTTCTTTTAACCCTTCCATTTATACAATGCATTACTGCCACTGTTTGACAATTATCTGGGGCCAGCGGTGTGTGCATGATAAGTACTATACAGGACATAGCCCTGGACCAGTTCTGTCTGGCCAGTCCACAGAAAGATTCACCCAGAAGCTGAAGAATGGTGCAAGCGGCTGAGTTTCACACAGCTCTTCCACCATTTCCTGTGTGGTGTTTTTATGTAATTAATCTCGTCCTTAGTCGGTTGTCACAGTGAATCAAGGCAGCTTCCTCTAAATCGGGAGTGGGAGAACCTCTGTTCCAGGAGGTGAATGTGGCCCTCCTCGCTTCCCTATCTGGCCCTTCGAATGCTCCGCAGACTGCACATTTCAGCAGCATTGCTTGGGACACTTCTTGAATGTATTTGCCTAGAATATATCCTTGAACTCCCAGTAGTGATGTATGGAAGTGAAAGCTGGACCATGAAGAAGGCTGATTGCCGCAAAATGGATGCTTTTGAATTCTGGTGCTGGAGGAGACTCTTGAGAGTCCCATGGACTGCAAGAAGATCAAACCTCTCCATTCTGAAGGAAATCAGCCCTGAGTGCTGACTGGAAGGACAGATCCTGAAGCTGAGGCTCCAAGACTTTGGCCACCTCATGAGAAGAGAAGACTCCCTGGAAAAGACCCTGATGATGGGAAAGATGGAGGGCACAAGGAGAAGGGGACGTCTGACAGAGGATGAGATGGTTGGATAGTGTTCTCGAAGCTAGCAGCATGAGTTTGACCAAACTGCAGGAGGCAGTGGAAGACAGGAGTGCCTGGCGTGCTCTGGTCCAGGGGGTCACAAAGAGTCGGACACGACTAAACGACTAAACAACAACAACAAATCCTTGAACTCTGATCATTCTTGCCTGGATAGGGACTAGAGATGCACATGTGAGTGTGTGTAGAAGCCAACCTACTGTACAAAGGTAAAAATAAAAAAAAGTTGCTTCACCCACTTTGGCTCCTGGCTCCACCAACCCTGTCACCCCATGGGCTGAGAAACCTTACCCACCGCTGCTCTACAGCAAGGACAGGGGGCTTGTGGCCCTCCAGATGTTGCTGGACTGCAGCTCCCAACATTTCCTGAGCATTGACCATTCTGTTGGGGGCTGATGGGAGCTGGAGTCCAGCAATATCCAGAGGACCACAGGTTTCTCAAGAATAATTTCTGATGCAGAGTAATAGTGTCTCCCAACTACTTAAGCTACAATGCTTGCTGTTGGGGGAATGGAATTCTGCTCCTTCTCCCAGACTACCTTGTACTGAAGTGTGGTATGTACAGGACACCAAATCAGTGAAGCCACGCATTGGCCAGTGTCCATGATGTCACTGGTAAAGAGAAGCATAACTTTTCTTCTCTGCTGGGGAAGGGTGCTAGCTCAGTGGTAGAGCACCTGCCTTGTATGCACAAAGTCTCGCACCTGATCTGTGACTGCCTCTCTAGATAGGACTGGGAGAGATCCTGAAATCTTGGATAGCCATTGCTGCCAGTCAGTGTCAACAAGAAGAACCCCATTATCTGATTTGATATGAGGCAGCACCCTCTGTTCCAATAGAAGTTGTTAAAAAGAATTATCATCATCATCATCATTATTAGCTGAAAGTTGTAAGATCTAATATCGCTTGACCACATTCCTATACATTGCTTGATATTTTGCACATGTGAAGCATCCATTGCCAGTCAGATCCCACAATTCCATTCTCTTGTGTTATCCCAATCCAAATACCGTACTTTTCTTGCAAGGACAGCTGACAATTCCCAGTTAATTCAATGTCACGTTGGTGTTGCATGTATGGGTGAATCATCCCCAGTAGGTGACACTCACTCTCTTGCTGGAGATTCATCTCCCCAGGGCCCAGGAACTTGCCCCCCTCCAATTAAATCCTTCCTCCACAGCTCTCTGCTTCCCCATTCATCCGTGATTCCTGGCAAATGTGCATTTTTAAAACTCCCAGCCGTCCTGTGTTCTTAAAGGCTTTGGTGGCTCCAGAGGATTGAGCAGTGGTGAGGCATCCGCCTTAATTATTTTCTTCTGCTTTGGGGCATCTTGTTGGGATGAGAAGGGGAGGGGCCCGTTCCTAAACACCCACTCCCAGCCCACACTGATTTCTCCTTCACTGCCTAGGATCTGAAGGAATCTGAAAGCCTGATGCGGAGGCAGTGCAGAGGCAAATGTGTGCATGTGCGTATCGAGAGAGGCTTGCTGTGAATGTTCATTGCATCTAGGTGTGTGTGTGTATGTGTGTGTGTGCTAGAATGGTGACCTGAAGCTTAGATTGCCTGTTTATATTTGTGCACAATGTTGCTTCTCTCTTGGGCGCTGCAATCCAGGCTCCAATGTTCATGCCTGCCAGCTGCAGCACAATAATATAAGAGGCTGCTGGATCAGGCCAGTGGTCCATCTAGTCCAGCATACTCTTCTCGCAGTGACCAACCAGATGCCTGTAGGAAACCAGCAAGCGGGATTCGAGCATAAGAACCCTCTCCCATCCCGTGACTTTCAGCAACCAATATTCAGAACCACTGCTGCTTCCAACTGTGGTAGCAGATAGCCATGGTGGTTAGTAACCATCCGTAGCCCTCTCCAATAGGAATTTAACTCATTCTAATTTAAAGCCATCCAAGATTTTTGATCTCAACAAATTTTTTATTTTATTAATTACAGCAAGATACCAATTTTATTATTATTTATGTGGGTGGGAGGAAAAGATACGTCCGCTACTCATAATTCACTTTTGGTGGATGACAAGCATGCACCACTTAAAAGCTAAGGTAAAGGGTAAAGGGACCCCTGACCGTTAGGTCCAGTTGTGGCCGACTCTGGGGTTGCGGTTCTCATCTCACTTTACAGGCCGAGGGAGCCGGCGTACAGCTTCCGGGTCATGTGGCCAGCATGACTAAGCCGCTTCTGGCAAACCAGAGCAGCGCACGGAAACGCCGTTTACCTTCCCGCCGGAGTGGTACCTATTTATCTACTTGCACTTCAATGTGCTTTCGAACTGCTAGGTTGGCAGGAGCAGGGACCAAGCAATGGGAGCTCACCCCGTCTTTGCTGCAAGGATAGATAATTACCTAGATCATTGCTCTACCCACTGATCATAGCTCAGTGGATAGATGCTTTGCATGCAGAAGGTCCCAGGTTGCCCACTTGCAATTCCTGACAACTAATATTCAGAGGCATACTGCCTCCAGCACTTGAGCTAGTGCATTGCCATGGAGGCTTGTAGCCATATCCTCCGTGACTCCATCCAACCCTCTTTTAAAGACATCTGAGTTGGTGGCCATCACTGCCTCCTGAGGGAGGGAGTTCCATAGTTTATATACGCATAATGTGCTGCTATGTGTTTATGTATACTCTTGGTTGATTTTAGCATCTATCCCACAGGTGCCACATCCTGAGCGGGTACCCAGACAAATTAAAACACGACAGTTTAGCTGTTGAAAGCGCTTAGTGGTAGAACCAAAACACCACAAAAGCAACTCCAGAGCTGGAGAAATATCAGCTGAGCACGAGAGAGGAGCAATTTGGATGAAGTCCCTCCCTCTCCTGTCCCCTGAATGTGGTTTATCTGTAGAAAAGCACTGAAAGGAAGGAAAAGGAGGAGGCAGGTGGTTTGGCCCCGGATGGTGTCTCTGCCCTTGTGTTAACACCTCTCATGCAAGGCTGCTGAGGCATGGACTAATCTCAGGCCTGATGTGAACGGCTGCTTTCTAGTGAGAGGAAGGAACTTTACACTTGCACAGGTACTCTTGGATCCTGCAGTTTCAGGTGCTGAGCTCTTGTGTAGTGAAGTGGTGCTTATGGGGGGTGGGAGAGGTGAATTTTAAATTGAGGTGCTTTTTGTGTGTGAAAGTGGTTCTTTAAAATAATAAATGCAACCCTTAGTCAATAGGGGAGGTGGGGAGCCACCATAGGAGCCCCCCACCACCACCTGTGGGTGGACTCCCAGTTCGCAGAAGCTCCAGCCAGCTTTAGCCTATATTCAGGGACGATTTATTTATTTAAATGTTTACGATCTGCACTTTCATAAAATACATCAAAGCAACTTACAACATGGAGCACAATAAAATAGCATTGTATACATATAAAGCAGAACTAAAAACATCAGTAAAAACTGGGGAAAAACAGCTAATAAAACACCAATAGATACATTTGGTAAAAAGGAAAAAAAAGCATACTGTTAAGGCCTGTCTTAAAAAGCACAGTTTTCAGAAGACTTATGAAAGAAGGCAGGTATTGTTCCTGCCAAACCTCTACAGGCAGGGAGTTGGAAAGGGCAAGCAAGGTCTGCCACACTGAAAGCTCAATTAAACTTCAGAGGTATAGGGAATCACCAGATGCCCCTTCAGAGGATCTCAGATTGAGGGGGAGAATAAGGGGTCAGGTGGGACTTTGGAATCCCAAACATTTTATTGTATGGTACTTATTTATTCTGTTCATATCCCAATATTCCTCCAAGGAGCTGAAGGGGGTGAACATGGTCCATCCGCCCCCCCTCCGCTTATTCTCACAACCACCTTGTGAGGTGGGTTAGGCTGAGAGTTAGTGACTGGTCCATGGTCAGTTTTCAGTTCCTTGCTCAATAGATAAATCAATGAAACATGAACTTCACTATGTCTGCACAGTTTTTGCTCTGTGCAGTTGGATTTATTGCACCATAGCCAGCCTTTATTGGGGATGGGATGCATGGCAAACATCCCATGAGAACGTGGGGGAAGGGCTGTCGCTCAGTGGCTAAGCATCTGCTTGCCATGCAGAAGGTTCCAGGCTCAGTTGCCCAATGGCATCTTCGTATACAGCTGGGAGATACTGCTGTTTAAAGCACTGGCCACTGCTAGTACAGGAGAGGAAATGGTGACCGTAAAGGTGGAATACAATACAGGGAGAACAGATGGGCAGGTCTTTTGCCTCTTCTGCCAAGCCTTGAACTGCATGGCAGATGGAGACTCAACAGGTAAAAGCTTGACTACCATAGCTCAGTTTGTAGACCCCTGACCATTAGGTCCAGTCGTGACCGACTCTGGGGTTGCAGCGCTCATCTCGCTTTATTGGCCGAGGGAGCCGGCGTACAGCTTCCGGGTCATGTGGCCAGCATGACTAAGCCGCTTCTAGCGAACCAGAGCAGCGCACGGAAACGCCGTTTACCTTCCCGCCAGAGTGGTACCTATTTATCTACTTGCACTTTGACGTGCTTCCAAACTGCTAGGTGGGCAGGAGCAGGGACCGAGCAACGGGAGCTCACCCCGTTGCGGGGATTCGAACCGCCGACCTTCTGATCAGCAAGCCTTAGGCCCTGTGGTTTAACCCACAGCGCCACCCGCGCCCCTCCTTTGTAGATTATGAGACTCTTAATCTCAGGGTTGTGTGTCCAAGCCCCACATTGGGTAAAAAAAGTCCTGCATTGCAGGGGGCTGGACTAGATGACCCTTGTGGTCCCTACAATTCTGTTATTCTCAAGGCCCGTGTGCAGCTGTTTCGGGGTACAGGTAAAAGTCTCCCCAAGGGATGCTGTAATCTGCCATGGATTTTACCCTGCCATGAAGCTGTGAGGGGCACAGGTAAAAGTTTTCTTATCCCCACATCTCAAGGGGTTCAGTACCTGTTGTATCTCAGCCTGCCATACAGCTCTTTAGGGGCACAGGGCAAAAGAAAGGGGGGAAAGCCTGCCAGCAGCTGCTTCCTTTTGCAAAGGCTTCTGGGAGGGGAGGCACAGGGCCAAGCAAGCAGAGTGGTCTCTGCTGCTCCCCGCCCCGGTTTCAGGTGACGAGGCTTGGGTGCGCATCCTGACATGGCACTGTTATGCCGACCCAGCAGTGTTCTGCTTCCATGGCGTGCCGTGGCACTGACGCTCTGCCTCTTCCCTTTCAGAAATATCGTTACCAAGATGAAGACAGCCCCCCGTTGGAGCACAGCCCCGCCCACCTCCCCAACCAGGTAAAGGCCCCTGAGCTGGTCCACGTGGCGGAGAAGAACCTGTCCCAGATCGAGAGCGTCCACGGCTATGTGTCTCACTCGCACATCTCCCCCATGAAGGTAGGAAGGGGGGGCGCGGGTGCCCCGGCCAGGAGAGGGGACACCATCCTGCCACACCCGGCCCAGCCCACCCCTGCCACACCCGCACTCCGCCACACCCGCACCCACCTGTGGCCTGCGCTGGAGCTCCTGGACACGTGGCAGCATGTGTGTGTTTCGTGTGTCAGGTGGCGTTTGGCTGTTGCTGTCTCTGTAGTAGGCCGTATGTGTGATCTTTTTGGTGGTGGTAAGGTTTAGACTTTGGCGTTTTGATAGGTGTGCGAGTGAGGGAGTGTGTGGCGCTGTTTTCGCTTCTCTGTGTGTGGGGTTGTTATTCGTCCACGTAAAGCTCTCCATGCACATGTGTGTGTGTATTTCACGGCAAGTGCAACTGTACAACCCTTTTGTTTTTTCAAAGCACAGTGACTCAGCGCAGGCTTGTCATGACTGTGAATGTGTCTGTGTGCTGCTCTGTATGGAGGGGGCTCTTGGAAGGAGTGTGTGTCTTCCTATAATATGTGGTAGCTAATGAGTGTTTGCCACCAACTGTATGCTTCTGGGGGGGGAGTGCCAGTGCCTTAGCAAACAGAATCACCTGTGCCAACCTGGCACCCTTCAGTTGTTATGGACTACAACTCCCATCAGCCCCAGACAGCACATGGGAGTTGTAGTCTGGGGGGCACTGGGTTGGGAAGGACTGAAAGAGACACAAATGCTTCTTTCCCTGTGCATCACCACACATCACTTTTTAAAACATAGACACATTTTTACGGGTCTTCCTTAACAATATAAAGCATCTCTGGAACAGCAGAGTGTGCCTGAGCATATAAAATGCTTTTGAAAGCGTGCTTTGCTCCCTGGGCAGGAGGAATATTGCTATCATAACATCAGCGGCACTGGAGACATCTGCCTACGTTCATTGAAGCACTTGTGGTCTTTCACAAGCGCTGGTGGGTGTGACATCTTAGCGTACAGGGTGTAACTCGGGGATCTTTCTATATTTTTGGGCATACTACAGTTACACATGTGTGCTACATTCAAGGGTGTTTTTTTTAGTGTGTCTGTTTATCACTGTGAGAGTTTGTGGCGTATTAGCTTATGGTTTGTGTCTTTGCTAGACCTGAAAGGATCATGCTCCCTCGACTGGAGCTCTTCCCCTGAAATGGAAACCTTTGTTTCTTTATTTTTTGCTTCCTTCAAACGAGCACTGGTGCGAGACTCATTTAAGCAGGCCTTGCTGGGAATCTCAGGTGAGGAGAGCACTGCTGTTGCGCTCAGGAGCTGCTTGTGGGATTCCCATAATGGGCATCTGATAGGCTCCCTTTGGCATGATCCAGCAGCCAGGCTCTTGGGCATTCCTTCCACTGTGTTGAAGCATTTGCACGAGGATCCTGTCATTCAGCACCATTGGCATTTGACAGTGTCTCAGCTGCTCCCTAGAATGCAAACACACTCACACCCGCACCAACCAACCCTTCCCAGAAAAGAAGATTGCTATTTCAAATTCAGCAATAGCCAAATTTTGGAACCCGTCTAAATTTCAGATCCCTGTAAGCGAAATAAGTGACTGGCCTGAGGTGCCACCCAGTGAGCTTCACACGGCTGAATGTGTACCACCCTGTCTCCAGGATATAACACCAACATTTAAATTCTGTGGTTTGTGGCATGTTATTTGGGCTCAGGCTAAGCACTACTCTGTGTGCCTGCTGTGTCTTTGTCTGCTGTGGTGCATGGCTTCTTCCGTTCTGTATCCACCATATTGGATGCTGACCCTCACACAGAGACATCAGAACCTCACATCACACGTAGCCTCCGCTCTACCCTACTGAGAGGTATTTATCATTGTGGGCTGCGATGGGTGGCGGGGTGGGGTGTGGGTTACGGATATGGAGTTGTCTCTTGGACAAAAAGTTTTTTTTGTGGGACATGGTTGTGAGGGAGTAACCCCTCACAGTGGAGGGTGACCGGCAAAACAATCTGTGCATCAGCAGCACATGTGATTTTGGTGAACAGGAGAGGGATGAAGAATTGGAGGAAGGCCTCACCCCCCCCCACACACCTCAGATCCGCCCTGTTTCAAAGCCTGATGGTGTGCGGCCTGCAGAACCTGATTCATCTTAAGTGTTGGTGGGTTCAAATCCAGAAAGGCCAATTATCCTGAAATTAATTAGTCAGCGCTGTGCAGAGTGAAGTGGTGGTTTTTGATCAATTGTTGTAATAAATAGGAGAATTATGCATACTTGAAGGGATGCCGGTCTCTAGATGTACCTCCCTGTTTGTTAAGATTTTCACAGGAGGGTGGGGCCCTAGTTGCAGAATGCTTTCCTCAGGGAAAATTGCCGGTTTGTTATCATCCTTTGGCACCAGGATTTTTTTCTCTCCAAAGCTTTTAAGAAACATTTTAGAAAGCTGCTGAAGGGTGGTGTGGGTTTTCTTGGGTTGTTGCTTACTTGCTGCTGCTTTTACTCTTTGTAGTGGTCTCTGGTTGTTCTTCACAACAGCCCTGTATGGTAGGACAGTATTAAAACATCCACATTGCCCATGTCATTGAAGAACCTAAAAGAAGACATGTATTACCCCCATCCCCTGTGGAAACTTTTCAAGATAGCATGGGGTGTGTGGGGTGTGTGGCACAGTGTGCTGTTTTACCAACGGGGTGAGTGGGGATGGAATGGGAGAGGGGCAGAAGGTTGGTGAGCGTTGCCATGCTTGAAAGGAGAGCATGTTGGGATTGGATAATTTTCTCCTACCCAAACTCCTGTTTCTGATGTGGAACAGCACAGGCTAAGTTAGGGGAAATGTGCCAGCAAGTTGCAACCATACAGCAATTGTCCTTCTTTCTGAGGACTGCAGACTTCAGTCTGGTGTGACTAATCACCATCTGATTAACTGGGCGACATCCCCCACTCCACTTAATCAATGGGTTTGTTGTTGTTGTTGTTTAGTCATTTAGTGGTGTCCGCCTCTTCGCGACCCCCTGGACCAGAGCACGCCAGGCACTCCTGTCTTCCACTACCTCCAGCAGTTTGGTCAAACTCATGCTGGTAGCTTGAGTTTAGCAAAGAGCAATGGGTTTAGCAAAGAGCAAAAACTCCAGGATTTGGGCTGTTGAAGGTTGTCTCACTGTCAGGGCCATGTTGATGTTTCACTCAGTCTTCACTGTGTTGCAGTACAACAGCTATTCCCAGCCTGGTGCCCCCCCAACATGTTATGGACTGAAAATCCCCGTCAGCCCCAGGGGCTGATAGTAGTTGTAGCCCAACAACATCTGGAAGGTGCCAGGTTGGCATAGTCAGGATTAGAAGATGCTGAGATGGCTTGTGCAGAGTTGGCAGAAATTGTAAGTTACATCTACAGTTACATAATGGGCTCCTCTCTTGAAAACCTCGGCAAGGATTTTTCCACTGAGGATGGGCGGTATGCAAATATATTTAAATTTAATTTGCTGCTGAAATACTGGCGAGTTAACCAGTTTTAAAAACCGTTGTCATCCCTCCTGCTGTGTATTATTTATATAGTGTCATCTGTGTGGTTGACACTGTCAAAAATTTACAAGCGGTCCCGTCTCTGTTGTGAGTGAGCTTGCTCCCCCCAACATCAAATGCTGTAAGGATATAAAAGACTTAGCCTGCCACTTGACCCCTTCCCCATTCGCCATAGTCTTGTGCTCCCTAGAATGCTCCCATAACTGCTCAAGGGGGAAGGGGAGGTCATAGAATGCTTATGTACAGCACCATTTCTGTGAGAGAGAGGGAGAGAGATCAGATCGGAGATGGGGGAGTAACTGTGCAAGGCCAGGAAACACATTTGAGGAGAGAGATGCGGTACTGGGGAATGTTATGGGAAAGTTATGCTTAAGGGAAAGATGGGTGGAGGAATTAGACTCCCGAAGAAGTGTATTGGTGTGCATCTTCCGTCCATTGAAACTTGTGTAGGAGAGCATCCTGGTTAATCGAGACCTCCTTCATAACTGGTGTTTGTGTATGGGCTTTGGTGCATTGGCTGATTTAGGGCCTGGACTGGCGTGCAATTCAGTGAATTACCTTCCTTACGAGGAATGAGGGGAGACAGGCTGGGAGAGGGCCATTTTTCTAACAACTGGCCCCTTCCTGTGAATTATTGGAATAATAATTTTTGACAAAGGGTGAATAAGGACCCCTTGACAGATCTAATCAAATGGCTGCTCTAGGCCTTGCAGAATCCCCTCTCCCCCATCTTTCTAGGGTAGAATTCCTGGCCTTTGTCAGTTTGTATTTCTCTCTCTCTCTCTCCCCTCCACCCTTCTTTCTTTTATTATCTAAAATGTGTTTGTGCATATATTTTTTAATAGCACAGGAAATGTTACCTTATTTTGGACATGGTGGATGGGTAGGTCAGTAATCATGGTAGCTGGGTGGATCCTCTGTCTTCAGGAACATTGTACCTCTCAGGTTACCTTCACTCTCCAGTAGATCTGATCCAGCAGGGCTCAATTATTATTTTATGTACTTAACAAAATTTATATACCTTTTGATTGTAGGAAAAACAACCAACCCCCTAAGCAGTTTGCAAAAATGTGAAATAAAACATTAAAAATCTCAGCAAAAAAAGCAGTTAAAAGCAAGCATATCAAAGCATTGGAAAGATGAGTTAAAATCAACAGGTGTAACCTCTTGGTGCCTGGCCCTGGATAGGCGTGCCTAAACTAAAATGGTTTAAAGAGTACAGCGAAGGCACCTGCATGATCTCAATAGCCAGGTAGTTCCAAAGTGTGGGTGCTGCCACGTTAAAAGATAGATTTTCTACAAGTGCCTATCAGGTGTTATCTGTAGCAGTGCCAGTTCCACCGATCAAATCAGTCAAGTGGGCATATATGGCGTGTGGCGATCCTGCAAGTATACAGCTCCCAAGCTGTTAAAGGCTTTATATACTAGTAGTAACACCTTGAATTTGGTCCCATAGCAAATGGGCGCAACCAGTACAGATATCTGAACAGAGAGGTGTTATATACATATTCTGGTGTTCTTGCGACCAATTTAGGTTGGTGTAGGAGGAAGTATGGAAATTTTAAAGCCCCCCCCCCCGTAATATAACACCCAGATTTATTTATTTTTGCTTGATGTAGCATATATGCAGAACTTGCTCCTTGCAGATCCACAAAAATCAACATTTCGCAGACTGTGCGTCAAAGGCCACCAACATTGAGCCTCTTGACTGGAGGGACACTAGCAGCAGCAGCAGCTCCTCACATGCACAACACATAGGTGCATGGGAGAGGACAGTTAGAGCATGAGGTGAGAGTGGATCTGTAGCAGGCAAAGATGGACGATGAAGAGAGATAACAGTGTAAAAATTTTTTTTAAGTAATACAGTGAGCCAGCCCACAATTTACCATATTTTTTGCACCACAACGCTCACTTTTTTCCTCCTAGAAAGTAAGGGGAAATGTCTGTGCGTTTTTCGCAGCAAAGTTTTTCGCAAGCAGGCTCTCTGTCCCTCTCTCCTCCCCACTCAGCTGGCTAAATAGCAGCAAAGTTTTTCAACGAGCCAGGGAGGAGGGAGAGAAGCAGAGCCTTTAAAGGAGCAAAGCGGGAGAGGAGAGGAGCCTTCTCCCCTTAAACCCCTCTTCTGCATTATTAACAGCATCCTCCTCCACCCACCCCATGTGTGTTCCTTGTTCCTTGAGTGCTTTTCCTTCCCTCCCCACTTAAAACATGGTTACAAAGCACGGATCCACATGGATCCTCAGGATTTTTGCACTGGGTCACCCCAAATTCACCATCAGATCACATAGCATGTCCATGGCTACAGCCTGCACCAAAAAAATCACGCACCCACTGTTGCCTCGGGCCGCAGTGGTGCAAAAACGTGGTTACAAAGCATGGATCCACATGGATCCTCAGGATTTTTGCATTGGGCTACACCAAACTCACTGTCAGATCACATGTCTGTGGCCACAGCATGAATCACAAAAATCATACATCCACTGTTTTGTTTAGAATATTTTTTTTCCTTTTTTTCCTCCTCTAAAAATTATGTGCGTGTTATGGTCGGGTGTGTGTTATAGAGCGAAAAATAAGGTATGTGCATTTAACTTGTGCACCTTTGGCTTTATGCACGTGGCAAATTTAAAAATAAAAAGAGGCAGAAAGGGGTTGGGGTTCCGGGAAAAATGACTTTGGCGATCCCCCCCTCCCTCCATTGAACTCAATGGGTTTTGACTGTACATAATTTTGGCTTTAGGTGTGATCCCTGGAACATAATAACAACCTCATAAGTTGTGGGCTTACTTGTAATACCAAACTGCGAATAGAGAAGAAGGGTATAAGAAAAGGAAGCTGCTATAAGAGGAAGAAAAGGGCAACCAAAACGATCAAAGGAATGGAGTGAATCCCCTATACTGTATCCCCAAATTCATGGAAGAGAGCGCTGTTGATGGCTACTAGCCATGACGGTTCTGCTTTGCCTCCGCAGTTGGAGGTAACTGTGCTTCTGAATGCCAGTCGCTGGAAACTGCAGGAGCTGGAGAGGGCTCTTGTGCAGGTTTCTCGCAGGCTGGCCACTGTGAGAAAAGGATGCTGGACTAGGCGGGCCATTGGCCTGATCAAGCAGGACTCTTCCAAGGCTGTTATGTTCTTATGACAGTAAAATGAGCAGGGATGAGCGATGAAAGAGGCAGGCACTTCGGGATGGGAGTAAGGTGCAAGTTAAGTGCAGCGATGGCTGATAAGCACTGGTGTTAGCTGGCAGGGAGGGAAAGTGTAAAACCAAAAAGGATCCACTAGATGCTGATCCTTTCAAGCCCAACCTGTGATTCCCCACGTGTTGTTGGACTGTTAGCTCCCATCATCCCTGGCCATTGGCCATGCTGACTTCTGGGGTTGCTGGGAGACCAGCAATGTCTAGAAGGTCACAGGGTCCAGTCTACGACTGTACACGGGTTACTCTCTTAAAATGCAGCTAGGTCCTTTTCTTAATTCAGATTGAAAATGGTTTGGAGGGAAATGTGTCAAAATGCAGTATTTCCTAAGAAGTGACAGGATAGGTACGGGAGAGATATGGATTGTGTTTAATGTAATGTGCCCACAGCTTCCCCAACCTTTACCGTAAATGGGAGGGCATGCCCAGTCTGAAAGACTCAGGGTCAGGAAATTGTGCCTAAAATGTGGAAGCTGTTTCCCAATGCCTCCAGAGCTAAAGTCTCTACTTAGCTGGACTGTGGAACTCCCTGCCACAAGGAAACTGCTGCACCAAAGAGTTAAGCCATTTCTGCAGAGGGATTAGACAGCCGCAGAAAATGCTATCAGTGTTGACCAGCCTATATTGTACCTATTCTCCAGATGTCGCCATTTTGTGGTTGACTCTGCCCCTTGCACCACCATTTTGTGACTGGTCACAAGCAGACCCAGGGAGCAGTGGGGTAGAGTAGAACTTTTCGGGAACCTGTCCCTTGCTCTAAAATACACCAATTTTGTGCTTCCTACAGACACGACAATGCCTTTAGTTGTGGTTTAAAACCCTAAAACGGTCTCTCGCAGCTGGATAAATCTTTACTATGAACGGTTTTAATTATCTTATATGTAAATCGCTTTGAGACGGTGGGTTAGAATACAATTAATAAATTAATTCTGGTAATGATAATGGCAACCAATAAACCTTCAGTGGAGAATTCAAGATCCTTTTATTAGTCAAACTCTTCTGGGTGCAGGGGGCGGTGGGAGAGGAAGCCTCCTAGCAGAGGCCAACGGGAGCCGAGGCACTTGGGTGTGGGACAGAATTTCTTGCAGGAGGTTGGAAGAGGATATACCAGAATCCAAGAGGTTTGGGGCGGGGTGAGGGTAGGAAGTGCTGCTAGGTCTTTCAAAGACTCTAAGCCCATGTCCGTGGCACAAATTACTTGTATTTGCTAATTCATTTGTATGTATGCAATCACGCACATTTGAAGGAAATAAGAGGAAATAAGATTCTCTGGTCCCAGGACTCTGTGTATTGGCCCCTCTCTGCAAATTAAGGGGCTGGAGTCTCACCTTTTGTTGGGGGCTCAGCTCCCCTGTAAGCAAAGGTTCTTTTTAAAAAAAGTTTAATAAAGGAGGGAAGGTGAAGGAGATCTGGGTCTGGTGCGGAGTCCATGGGGCTCAGCTACCCCCTAACAGCTGTGTGTGTGAGAGCCAAGCATGGATGACTTGGCAGAAGAGATGGGGGGTTTCATCCACACTTCATCTTGTCGCAAGGGGGCTCCCTGCCCCCGCCACACACCACCCCAATAAGCGGGCCTCATGGTAGCCTTGTGGTGGTGTGGGGTGGGCTATAAGATCTGTGACAGAGCAGCTGCCTTGTGTGTAGAAGGTCCCAAGTTCAATTCCTAGTGGCACCTCCCAGGTAGGGTTGCGAGAGACTCTCTGCATGAATCTTTGGAGAGCCACTGCTGCCAGTCCGTGAAGACAAGACTGAGCTAGACAGACCTAGCTTCCCATGTTCTTCTCTATTCCGGCCCTTCATTCTGAACGATGAGGGCTAGAATCTTGCTTTATTCTTAGGGGATTTGGCTGCAGCTCAGTGACAGAGCATCTGCTTTGCATGCAGGTCCCATGACGCTGTAGGTTAAACCACAGAGCTTAGGGCTTGCCAATCAGAAGGTCAGCGGTTTGAATCCCCGCGACGGGGTGAGCTCCCAGTGCTCGGTCCCTGCTCCTGCCAACCTAGCAGTTCGAAAGCACGTCAAAGTGCAAGTAGATAAAGAGGTACCACTCTGGTGGGAAGGTAAACGGCGTTTCCGTGCGCTGCTCTGGTTCGCCAGAAGCGGCTTAGTCCTGCTGGCCACATGACCCGGAAGCTGTATGCTGGCTCCCTCGGCCAGTAAAGCAAGATGAGCGCCGCAACCCCAGAGTCGTCTGCGACTGGACCTAATGGTCAGGGGTTCCTTTACCTTTACCCAGGTTCAATCCCCAACAGCTTCCATTGTTTCTTTCATTTTAAACTATGGAAACAACATAAAGGCTGTGTGTGTGTGTTAATTCCCTCCCCCACCCCACAGGACTGTAACCCTGGCCCGATTTAGTCCTTGCAGCTGGCTTTAAGCCTTAGAAACCCCTTGTCTTGTTTGACCCTTCAAGAGGCCTATAGAGAATATAGGAACCTGGGGTCCTGGACGTCTGGGTTCCCCACCGGAGTCACAGTGTCCACAGCTGTTGGCTGGAGCTGACCGCACTACTTATTTCAACACATGCCCTATCCTAAATTGTAGGACTGTGATTTTTTAAGGTTGCTAACGCATCTTCTCTTTGGAGTGGGGAGAGTTCCTCCCGGGACAGAGCTGGGCCTGGCATGTGGTGTGGTGGGCGCAGATCTCATGGGGCTCATCGGATCACCCGCCCTCACCTTTCCGCAGGGGACTGCTGTGGTGCTTCTAATCCCATCAGAGAGGTGACCTAAGAGGCCTGTCCTGACAGAAGCCTCCTCCTCCCAATCCAATTAACCTGAGCGCCAGACCAAGGGCTGATAGAGGGCGTGAGGAGGAGGAGGGAGAAAGAGCCACCAGGGGGTGCTGTGCTGCAGGCCTGATCAAGGGATATTTAGCGGCGTCTTTTGGGCAGAGCTGCATCGGTGGGGCTCAGTGAGAGCCTGCCGTGGTTGTGCAAAGCTCACTGCGGCGAGGTTTCCGCCATCCCTGCACTTTTTAAGCAGGTGTCTGGCCCCTGCAAAAACCCTTTCGCTGATAACTAGGAGGCCTTTTCTTTTCCCCCGCTTCCTTCACCTTCTGCCTTATTCTTCTTCCTTTCTCCCTGCCTCCAGGAAAAGCCCCATTGTCGCTTAGCACCCCAAAGTGCCTCCTTTCAGCGTGATAAGGGCGCCACCTGGTGGCTGCTCTTGACACCTGCAGCTCCACAAGGACATGGGTCTCGTTCTGTTCCGGAACTCAGGAGTTCTGCCCCTTCCCCTCCCCCACACCTCCCCATTTGTCCTAATCTAAGCAGAACTCCACTTTGTATCCAGAAAACCTGGGCTTGGGCTCTCTCCAACCCCATCCTGCCCCACAGAAACAAGGAGCCCGAGGTTCTGGAACATCTCTTTGGTTAACCCATTGTGCCCCGTTCTTCCTCTAGGTTACCGGATTTTCCCTGCTCCTCGCCCTTTCGCCTCTTTGCTCTCCCTTCCCAAAGAATCCAGGAGACCTTGCTCCCAGAATAATAATAATATGCCTCCCCCACTTCCCTAAGAGCCCAAGCTCCCAGCTCTCCCCCAACTCCTCCCAGCTCCCCTTTGCCCTAACCTCCTCTGCTCTCTTGAGAACCCAGGCGTCCTGGCGTCCTTCCCCAACGCCCCCCCTCCTCCACACACACACACACACACACACACACATATACACACACACCGGAAGTCCAGGTGCCTCCCCCTTTCCCGTTTTCTGCCTGCCTGATGAGCGATGCTCAAGAGGGATGGAGCCCCTCAACCCCGCTAGCTTCCCTTCCCTCCCCCCGCTCCAAAAGCCAAACCTGAGCCCAACCACCCGGGACCAGAGAGCGGGGGATCATTGCCTTCTAGCAAGGCAGGAATAGCGAGACTCCATCCTTTCCAGAGGGAAAAACCTCCTTGCTTCGCCGCTGTGCCTCCTTGGCCCCATCAGGCACGTAGAACCCGAACCCGGCTCCATCTGGGCAGCCGTCTGCCTCGCCATCCGCTGCGAGCGAAGGAGAGAGGGGGGAGGCAGTCTGCGTGAGTGTGTGTGTGTGTGTGTGTGTGGAGCGGGGGGGGGCAGAGAGAAGCTCAGGGATGCTGGGAGTCACAAACAGCCTTTAGCCCCGAAGGGAGGGGGTGCAAACAGTGCTTTCTCGCCGGGGTGGATCGGGCCCCTTGCCCATCGGTGGTCCCCCCAGAGGTGAGCGGAGAGGGATTGCCAGCATCCATCCATCCGCTGGCCTCCAGATCTATTCCTCCCTCGGTGGAAATTTCCTATTCCACCTGTTTTTCTTTTCCTCCCCTCCTCCTTCCCCCTCCCTCTTTCTTCTTCTTCTCCACCCCCCCCCCCTTCTCATTGAATTCTTTCTGGCCCATTGAGCACACAGAGAGAGGGAGATTGTTTGGCTTCCCTGCCTGCATCTTTTCCGTCCACCTGACGGGGAGCAGCAGGCGAAGGAGGCAGAGAGCGTGAGGGTGGCATGATGATGGTGGTGAGGACGGGAGGGTCCTAAGCAGCCTGCTTGCTCCTTCCACCTCCTTCTGCCAGAGGGGGACCTTGTGCCCCCCACCCCATACAGAGAGAGAGGCGGGTCTGCATCCCGGCAGAGGGGAGCCGAGAGAAAGGGGGCACAGGGAGGAACAATGCCGCCTTTCCCCTAATATTTGCCTGGTGAATTTAAAACCCTTTCCCCCTCCCTTAAAATATATTTTGGTCTTGCTCTGCCAGTTTAGGTGGTCTTAAAAGGAAAATATTGGGGGAGGTATACAAAGAACTTGAAGGGGGCATTCTCCCTGTTTCTCCACCCTCCTGCCACCCTCTGGAGCGTCGCCCCAGGGGGCATCATGTTTGTGTCCGTGTGGTATGCCAAGAAAATGGGGCGAAGGTTTATTAGCAACGTCCGGAAGGCGAAGAGGCAAAGGCACCTGCTCACGGTACGGGGGTTTGGGGGGGAGCGGGCTGGAGGGGGAGCACCCCTGTCGTGTCATTGGAGTGGGTGGGATGGGTGAATATGGGGAGGGAGAGAAATCTCAGTTTTGCTTGGGAGGGGCGTATCAGCAGCAGGGAGGAATAGTGAGGGGGCTGGAGGAGGGGAAAGGGTGGAGTTAGGGGTCTCTGTGGAGTTTGGGGTTAAAAAGTGGGGCATGGTTCAAAGCCACTAGGGCTGCAGCTTGTATTTTGGGGGTGTGTACAAACCAGGTAGTTTGGGGTGGGGGAAAGTAAGAAATTGGTTGGAGGAAGGAACAGGGTACTTTTTTGGGGGGGAGACAGAGTTCTAGGTGCAAGGGGGAGAGACAGGGTGTGACATAATAGGGACTTCAGAGGAGAGTGAAAAGGGGCAAATGGTGGGACCTAGGACTTTTGGGTTGGGGGGGGCTGAGGGGGAGGTGTGCCTATGGGAAGGGAGCCAGGACTCTAAGGCTAATGAGGGGAGGTGAATTTTTTATTTTCTCCTGGGGTTGATTGGGTTGCAAGAGAGCGAGTGAGTGGGAGGTAACCCGGACTCCTGGGTTCTCTGGGAGGTCTGAGCTCCATGGGGTAGGATGGGGGCGGCCTTGGGGTAGCGGTGGTAAACAAATGGTTTTCTGTCTGCGTGGGTGGGTAGGAACAGACACAAGGCAGAACGTCCTTTTCCTCTCAGCCCATCTGGCTCTCTGCTCTGGGCCCAGACCCATAGATGTCCTTAAACCCCCCACCCCACCTAATAAATGATACAGGATTCCCAGGAGTGCAGGATAAGGGGGGGGGAAGAGAAAGAGCCACCCTTCCCCTCTATTCCCTTTTTGTAGAAGCATTGCAGTTGTTAAAAAAAAAGTGAATGAATCCTAGCGTCTGATCCCTGTGTGCTACACTCACCCTTGGGTTGCCACCCCCCAAACTAGGCTCTGCTGCCCCAGCTTGACCCTGCCTGTCAGAATTACAGGCAGTTGTGTCGTCCCCATCCCAACTTAATTTAGGTCCTCCCTATCCAGGCTCCCCCCCCCCCAAGGCTCCTAGCAAGACTGCAGCGGCCAGCACCACCATGTTCCTTCTGGAAACTGCATTGCCTCCTGTTGTCGTGGCCTTTTCTAGATCCCTCCATGCCCAGCTGGCAGGGCCGGCTCTGGATCCCGAAGGAGGGTGCATTTAGAAGATTAAAGGCCCCCAATTTGCCTTGGCAGACCTTCCCTGGGATTGCTGCATCGCCTGGCAGGGGGATGGACGCAGCTGCGGAAGGCCTGCTCTGTGGAGATGTGTGTGTGCGGTGGGGGGAGAAGGGCAGCCGTCCTTAAAGGAGGCCTTTTGCCTGCTGGAGCTAGGAATTTGGTCCTTGGCACAACTGTTGCCCATGACCTGAGCAGAATTCAGGGGTCTGCCTGCTTGTTTATGGGGTGCAGGGAGAACTGTGAGGTTTTTTGGGGGGGTATTGGTGCCCTCTGAATGTCACTTTATAATGCAGCCATCTTGACACAGGAGACCCTTGTTCGGGATGCAACCTCTCACCCCACCCCACCCAGTTTTATATAGCTAACCCTGCATTCTCTTTCTGAGTCTTAGAGCTGGTGCTGATGTTGTGACATGTGGATAATGCTCCCCTCTCCTATGGCAATTGCAGAGTAATCAGAGGACTGGGGAAATATGGAAGGAAGGAGGGGTCAGAACTCTGGCAGATAAGCTGCCTTGCATGCAGGTTCAGTTCTTGGCATTTGCTGGGTGGGCTGTGAATGAATGTCCCCTGTCCAAGACTCTGGAGAGCCACAGCTTGTCAGTGTAGACTATACAGCCTTAGATGGACCCCAAGGGTCTGACTCAGTATAAGGCAGCTTCTTAGATTCCTATTACTTTAGACCCCTTCTGCACTATACCTTGAAAGCAGTGTCATTCTTCTTTAAACAGTCATGGCTTCCCCCGCAAAATCCTGGAAACTTTGTGAAGGGTGCCGAGAGTTGTTAGGAGACCCCTGTTCCGCTCACAGAGCTACAAATTCCAGAGTGGCTTCACTGTCCATCCCACTTCCCTGGGAATGCTGAGGAATGTAGCTTTGGGAGGGGAATAGAGGTCTCATGCCAATTCTCAGGAGACGCGGGTGGCGCTATGGGCTAAACCACAGAGCCTAGGACTTGCTGATCAGAAGGTCAGCGGTTCAAATCCCCGCGACGGGGTGAGCTCCCGTTGCTCAGTCCCTGCTCCTGCCAACCTAGCAGTTCCAAAGCACGTCAAAGTGCAAGTAGATAAATAGGTACTGCTCTGGCGGGAAGGTAAATGGCGTTTCCGTGCCCTGCTCTGGTTCGCCAGAAGCGGCTTAGTCCTGCTGGCCACATGACCCGGAAGCTGTATGTGGGCTCCCTCAGCCAATAAAGCGAGATGAGCGCCGCAACCCCAGAGTCGGCCATGACTGGACCTAATGGTCAGGGGTCCCTTTACCTTTACCAATTCTCAGCACCCTTAACAAACCACAGCTCCCGGAAATATTCACAGGAAGCCATGTCTTTTTAAACTGGTATCCTAGAGCTTTGCACTTACAGTGCTGGTGGGGCTGCAGCTCAGTGGTTGAGCATGCAGAAGGTCCCAGGTTCAGCTCCCGGCAGTGTCTCCAAGTATGGGCTGGAAACGTCCCCTGTCTGAAACCCTGAAGAGCTACTGCCAATGAGAGTTTGCAATACTGAGCTGGGCGTATGAGAGGTTCTGACTTTGTATCATGCACCTTCTGATATTCCAAGCAGTGTTAGAAACTGGGATATGAAAGCTAGGAGCTCAATGGCACCTTAAACCTAGATTATGGGCACAACAACAGAATGTCTAGGTGCACTTTTTATATAACAAGAATACAAAGCCGAAAACGAATGAATGGCAGCTAAAATATTATGTTCGTTTTTCATTTGGTCTAGTCCTTCCCTGCCCACCCCCCTAATATTCTGAAGAGGGTCTCTTCTCCATTCTTCAGAGAGTAGCTGGAAGTGGGGAGGCAGAGAAAGGTCCTCCTTTCCTTCCACTCTGCAGTTTTAATCTGAAATCTTAGGCAGTACTGCGCCCTGAGCTCAGAAACTGCTCACTCTAATGAAATTCCCTGTCACAAAATGTGCCTAGAACAACGGGAGTTTTGAACACTGATTCCAAGGTTTAATCTGGACACATGATTCTGTTACTTATATTTTTTTATAAATAAATTGATTTTGTTTGTTTGTTTTAACAGTGGTAGTTCTTTATATATATTTAACTGGTTTGTGGGTTTCAGCTATATTTTTACCTATAATTTTATCTGCACGTAGTTTGGAGAGCTTTTTAGTTCAAACGGTTTATCCATTTTCTTAATATAGAGATGCTTTTCTTAAAAAATCCCCTGCATCTCCAGGGTTGCTGTTGTTGTTTGAATAATAAAAGCATCAAGTAGGAGGTGATGGGGGAAAGCTCTCCCCCCTCTCTCTGCCAGAGACCCTTCAGGATTCAGAAGGGCTTCCATTCAGAGATGAATCACAGTTATTCCTACTTTATACCTTTCCTGAGATTGCATCAGTTACATTTGTGAACAGGAAAGCAGCCATGAGGGCCTAGTGCAGGAAGTTGTGGCTGAAGATTTTGTGTGTGTTTCCGACACAAACTCACTATCTCTCTAAGGGTCTCAACTCCCATCATCCTTGGCCACCCTGAGGCTGGGGGCTGGTGGGGCCTGTAGTCTGTGAACATCTTATGGGTGTCCATGTTGTGGAACACTGGATTGTATCGAGTTAGAACTGGAGAGATGTAGGTTCCATTCCTCACTCAGCCATAAAGCGACCTTGGGCCAGGTGCTCTCTCTCTCTTTTACCCTACTAGCCTACCTTACAGGGTTGTTTTTGAGGATAAAAATGGAGCAGATCTGTATTCCATCCTAAGCGCCTTGGAGGAAAGGTGGGATAAGTAACAGCAGCATGAGTGACCAAATGAATGAATGATAGTTTGCTTGGAGACAGTCAACTTGTGTGTGGGCTATACCTCTGTCTCCTCAAAGTCCCTGGGCAGGGAGGGAGAGAATTCCTGCCTATTTTTCTGGTTTGTATTTTTTGGGGACAAAGGAACCACCATGCAAGGACTTCTCATCATGAGAACCAGGTGCTGAGACTGAAGTTGACTGGCTGCCTTAATGAGAACTAGAACCTTAGTGACAGTCAGTGCTGGAGTGTTGGCTTATTTGGAATTCTGATATGCAACCCCTTTCAGGGGTTGAGAGCAGAAGGCTTTGGATTTATTTGTTCAGTAAGATAAGCCTGCTGGATTAGGCCAGTGGCCATCTAGTCCAGCATCTTGTTCTCACACTGGCCAACCAGATGCCCATGGGAAACCTGGAAGCAGGATTTGAACCCTCCTGTGGTTTCCAGCAACTGGTATTCAAAAGTGTGGCTTCCTCCAAGTGTGACAGCAGAGCAGAGCTTTTGTGTCCAATCTTCTTTTAAAGGTTGGTGGCCACCACTGCCTGCTGCATGAGTGAGTTCCGCAGTTTTTACCATGCGTTGCATGAAGAAAGACTTCCTTTTATCTGTCCCAAACCTTCCAGCGTTCAGCCTCCACAAGTTCTAGTGCCGGGAGAAAATAAGAAAAAAACCCTTTCCCAGTCCACTTTACGTTGGATCCTCGTAAGAGAATCTGCAGCTGCCACGCAGGTCTCCTCTGGGGTGGAGGTAGCCGTTTTATACAAAGCTTTTGATGCAGCTGCTGCTGCTGGCATAGACGGGTGGGTGGAGGGGTAACCAGAGAGGGGGGTGAGGAGGCTACCATAAAAAAAGAAAGTTAATGAAATGAAATGAAACTTGTCATGTCTTCAGAACAGAACAAGGCAGTCCTCATTAGCAGCTGTAAATAATTCATGCCAAGGCTCCGTTTGGAGCGAAGCGGATTTACTGCCTCCCCACCCCTCCCTGCTGTTCTCCTCTCCGAAGAAGGGAAAAGTGGGTTGCGGGCAGAAAGACTTTTTAAAAATACACCCCCAGGAGATCCAGGGGGCGGTGTTTCTAGAGGGCGGTGCAGCCGGGGAGAGGGGGAGAGGAGGCTGGGAACGAAAGGTCCCTCTTGAGTTTTCTTCTCCGACCTTGGATGCTGCGAGAGTGATGTAACTCCTTCAAATCTGGGCCTCCCCGTGGCCCAAAAAGCACAGCCACATGGGGGGGGGGAGGAAGGGTGTCGGCCGCCCTGCCCCTGATCTCCACATGGTCAGCTTTCCTTCCGCATGGCAGACCCTGCAGCCCTGATTCCCCCTGTTTGCTCTCTTCCTGCCTGCCCTGGTTTTAAAATGAAAGCCCTAGAAAATGGGATTGCACAGTAGGATACTTCTGAGCATGTTCAGAATGCTTTTTCTCTTGCGAGGCTGCAGAGCTCCCCGTCCATCTTCAGGAATGTACAGGTGAGAAGGGATTTCTGGCTGGCTTTTACCTACTTTCATTTTTAAAAAAAGATAAATTGAATGTGAGGATTAAAGGCTGTGGGTATTGACCGTAGAATGGTTAATGGTTCTGGTCAGCTGAAGGTAACTGCCAGGGGTTTTTATCAGTTCCTTGGGCAGGTTGTTTATTTTTTTTTACATGAAGGGGTTTCCTTCACCCACCGCTGACCTCAATACTGACTTTATCGTGATTAGCTCCTGTGGTCTGCATTAAGAGGCGTTAAATCTCTTTTCTCTTCTGGTACTTTTAAGCTGTTGGTATAATTGAACTCTAATATATGCGTGTACCGTCTGTGCGCTGTGCTGGTGCACCCTCCTGGTATATCTTTGTGTGTGTGTGTGGTTAACCTGTGTGTCACCAGTGGCATCTCAAACACAGTAGAAAACTTCGCTGTGTAAACAAATAACAGCAAATCCTCGCATGTAGAAACTTAGTGTGTCAGGGAGAAGTGTTCCAGCGTAGCCCTTCCCTAAGAGGCTGGTTATCTTGTGCTGGTGCATCCTCCAATTATATATATCTGTGTGTGCGCATGCATGTGCAACTGTGAGCTTCAGAGAGTGCTGCATCTGAGCTTCCAGTTCTCAGGGAGATGGTTAAATTGTGTGCGGCCTGCGGCATCTCACATGCAGCTGAACACCTCTGTGTAAAAAAAAAACCTACCAGCAAATCCCTGCGTGCAGAAGCTTAGCATGTCAGGGAAAAGTATTCCAGCATAGCCTTCCCCTAAGATGCTAGTTACCTTTACACAGCAGGAACTTTCTGTACAGAGGAATATTCCGTTGTGAAACTCCCCATTTGCAGGTTGAAAGTGGTATTAATTAGATACAGGTTTATCCCTTCTGGAGGATCTAGACCAAACTGATTTTATTTTTTATTTTTTGCTTGTTGCTTTGGACCACAACTCCCATCAGCTTCAGCCAGCAGGTTGCCTTAAATGCCCTTTAGCCCTTCTTATGCCACGCAACAGAAGGGTATTCAGGGATGATAGGAGTTGTAGTCTAGCAACCTCTGGAAAGCAATACTAATATGCTTTGCACTTCCTAGTCTTAGCCTACATGTGACATCCAGCACAGCCTCCACTTACACATAATATCTAGCATAGCTCATCTCTCTCCTTTCCCTGAGATTCATGAAAACACATCTTCAAACTGTGCTGGCCAGGGCTGATGGGATTCATAGTCCCAAAAATAGCTGGGCGGCAGTGAAGGTTGATATAAGATTTGCAGCATGGGCCTCGCAGGTGTGTGTGACTTAGGGATGCACAGGATTCCTGTACACAGAGCTTTGGAGACCTAGGTGTCCTTGTGTTGACGCCATCTTCTTCTGATATCGGCACCATGTTTGTTCAGCTCTGTGCCCGCGGCGTCTTGTGGCATGGCCGGTGTTCCTTGGGACTGTGTGTGTGGGCGTTCTTAGCCTCCTGTGCGCTCAGCCTCTTTGCAGCTGTCGGTCGGGGAGCCACACAATGCCTCTCGTTCTCAGGGCCATGTGTTTGTAGTGCACCTTGTGGCCCAGTGTGCTGTGCTGGTGCAGTGTGCGTCACTGATTGTGTGCTGGTGTGGAGCAGGGAGACGTGGCCTCTTGTGCAGCACCGCAACTCTTCTTAGGAGTAAGTGTGTGCTGTGTTGTTGCCTGGTTGCAGTAATTTACAGGCGATGTGTATTTCATGTTCAGTGCCCTGGGGGCCGTGCTTTGCTTGAGGATCTGTGCCGTTTGCATGCTCCTTGTATGAGCCAAACATCTGTGGGCTTCCTGTTTGTGGCTTACATGTCTCCTGGTTTTGCATGTGTATTGTTTGTGTCTGTTTAGATGTCTACTTTCCTGAACCCACACTGTAGACAGTTCAACATCAGCAGTACCCTGGTATCCAAGATTGCATATCTTCCATCTCTGCGCTATTCTGCGCCATTCACAGCTAAATGTCCTGTATAATGTATGCCGATTAAGTCTGTGTTTGCATGTTTGTGCATAATTTATTCTATTACTGCAGATCATGAGAAGGAGCAAAGTGCTATCCAAGGTGCTGAAGTGTTCTCAGCCCCCCCCCCTCAGCCCCCAAGTTTTCAGATGTAGCAAAGAAACCTATTCTTAGGGGCTAGGAACTTGCTTTTTTAAAAAAAGAAACCTGTGATTTCAAAGATAAAGAGCTCTGTTCCCTGTGCCAGATTCTCCATCTGTGCAGCTTGATTGGGGAGCTCGCTGCATTTTGTAGATAATCCCCATTTCAGGACATAGGTGATCAGACATACTTGCTGCGTGACATACATTTCAATGTGGGCCAGTGTGGTGTAGCGGTTAGTGCGTTATCAGACCAGGACCTAGGAGACCAGGGTTCAAATCCCCCAATCAGCCACATGAAGCTCACTGGGTGACCTTGGGCCCGTCACTGCCTCTCAGTTCAGCCTACCTCACAGGACAGTTGTGAGGATAAAATGAAAACCGTGTTTGCCACCTTGGGCTTTTTGGAGGAAATTAAACATAGCGAAAATGCAGACGTCTTGTCATGTAAATGCACATGGTGGTGCTATTAAGGTGGGGCTTTGGGGTCAGAAGTCTAGGGCCCCATGGTGCAGAATGAGCAGTGAGGGTTTCCATAGCACATGTTGAAGTTACTACATATCATCATCTCAAGGAGGTGGCGCCTCACTTTTGCATGCAGTGGATCCAAGGTTGGATTGCTAGCATCCCAGGTTAGGCTGGGAATGTTCCCCTTCTGAAATCCTGGAGAGTTGCAGCCAGACAGTACAGAGTTTGATTGACTGCGTGGTCTGTCTCAAGCTTCACTAGTCATGTTCTGTAGTCATTAAAGCAAGCCAAACTGCACGCTTCTGAAGGGGAAGCTCCTTAGCTCAGCGGCAGAGCATCTGCTCGGCACGCAAGGGGTCCCAAGTTCAATCTTGATGGCATATTCAGGAAGTTTTTAAAAAATGCTTAATGTTTCATTATGTTTTTATATATGTTGGAAGCTGCCCAGAGTGGCTGGGGCAGCCCAGTAAGATGGGTGGGGTACAAATAATAAAAGTATTTTTATTATTATCATCATCTTTGGGTATGGGTTAGAGAAGCTCTTGTGTGAAATTCTGGAGAGACTTTGCCACTCAATGTAGGCTAGATGGACTCCAATGGTCTGACTCCACACAAGGCAGTTCCCTATGTACCATTAAGTCTAAAATAACCTAACTGCAGTGGTGTAGCGTGGGGGGGCAGGGGGGGCCAGCCGCACCGGGCGCAACATCTGGGGGTTAGGGTTAGGGGGCGCAAATCCATGGGTTAGGGGGCGCAAATCCACGGGTTAGGGGGCGCAAATTACTTGCCTTGCCCCGGGTGCTGACAACCCACGCTACGCCACTGCCTAACTGCACTGCTGAATACAGCCTCTCTCTATCTCTTTCTCTCTCTCTGTCTCTCTCTCTCCCTTCTCTCTCACTTGTATGCAAATCGAGCAAGCTGCAGCTAAATGCACACACAAGTTGCCCTCTCCAGCACAGACTCTCGTTGCAAACATGCATCACTGTGCTCAACCCCACGCCATAGTCTCTCTCTCTCTCCCCCTCTCCTCACACTCGCAGATTCATGCTGCACATGCACGCCATTAATGCTCTGAGACAAACACATGCAAAGATCATCCGACGCCACACACACACACGTGTGTGAACATTTCCAGCTCTTCCACAAGCCTTCTCCCACACAGTTCCCTCTACCCAGCCACCCACATGCAGCTGCCAACCTGGCAGAGCCCACAGTACAGGAAGTTCCCCCCTCCTTCCTCCCACTCCTCCTGTAATGCCACAGGCCCCAAGGGGACCCAGACCTCCTGGCATCCTCTCTGCCCTCACCTGCTAGACGCAGCCCCTTTCCTTCCCAGGAGCCCAGGGCCCCGGAATTCCTTACATCTAGCCTGCAACACCCTACTTATTTCAACTGGCTTCAGTTTCCCCCACCTGGTTCCACCTCTCCTCAAGGGGGGGGGGGAGAAAACACAGGGGGTCTGCTCTCAGCGACCACCTATTCTTTCCTCATCAACTCACTAAGCTTCACTCTCCACTTGGAGCAAATAATTTTAAAAAGAATTGCCTCTTCCTTTTTTATTTTATTTTTAAAAAATCTATATTTTCTCTTCTTTGACAGAAGCTTCTGTTCCGCAGAAAGCAGTCAAATGGGGAAAGGGTGATGGGGCCTGGATCCTGGATTCCCTGGGCAAGGGGTGGGGTGTAAGCAGTTCAGGATGCAAGTGAACCAGCAGCCAGGACTCTCTTGGTTTAGGTCAGGGTTTCTCAAACATCTGCGTTTGTTGATAATCTTATAAAATTGCCACTGACCCCAACCCAAATGTGCAGGAATGTAAATGACATAAAGTAAAGAAATAATCAGTATTTAGAAATCACCAGTCACCATTACTAGGAATCATAACAAGGAAGTAAATCAAGTGAATATTTTAGCAATAAGCAATAAAAAGAAGCCGTGCCACAGAATGCTGTTGTGCTGTGGAATCCTCTTATTCAGTGAAGAGATTCCTCAGTGGTAAGGAAACTGCGCTCTGTACATGCCCAGGACCATTAGTTCTGTGGTTCATAGTTCCTAATTATTCCCCCACCCTGTTAAATGTCTTTCCCCCAGGCCCTTTCAACCTCTAGGTGAAAGTGCCATTCTGCCCAACTGCATTGTGAGAAACTGGCCCACCCCCACCTTATAGTGCTTAACCAGCAATGCAAGTCATAGCAGTGACTGACATTTAGGAAAGCCGGAGCTAGCCCATTAGTCAAAAAGAAGGTTAAAAGTGATGCACCCCATTAGCTTCATGGTTAATTTCCCAAGCTTTCCCCCCACCTCCTTCCCTCTGGTGGAGGGGAGATTTCAGTTTCATTTAAAACCATTCAGAAATCCAAGAATTAATGCAGCTGCGGTCTTCACAAAAACAACAGATAGAAAGATAGCCACAAGGACAGGAGTTGGTTCCAGGTCTTACTTCATAACACCCCCCCCCCCCACCCATATGGCAACCTCACCCCCAGGTTTGAAAGCATGTAAAAACTATCCATTGTTATTACACTATTATTTCAGAAGGCAGGGCTGAATGGTACGTGAGTCTGGCACAGTCCGCCTGTATGTTGCACCCATTTTGCTGGGTGGGGACAACAACAACAAGGTTAGACTTGGAGTAATGTACAGTAACCTTGCAGTGTAGTCTGGCATCCGTATCCTGACAGACTGGGTTTTAAAAGTTTTTTTTTTCCTCAGGGAGGGCATGCTGTGAAGTTGATTGTACCAGCAGTGTGATTAATTGTTGATTTGTAGCAGCAATGCAATTAATTAAGGGCTGGAGGGAGTGAAGGGATCCAGAGGGGGGAAAAGTAGGGGTGTTGTTTTTCCTCAGCTGCTGGTGGAAAAGACCAAGGTGTAAACCAACTTGGTGTGTCCTTCTGGGGCTCAGGCTTTGTCTACCCCCTTGATCAGTATGTATACAAGAAACTATAAACCTGTTCTCTGATGCTAGTTACCGTATTTTTTGCTCTATAAGACTCACTTTTCCCCTCCTAAAAAGTGAGGGGAAATGTGTGTTCGTCTTATGGAGCGAACGCAGGCTGCACAGCTATCCCAGAAGCCAGAACAGCAAGAGAGATTGCTGCTTTCACTGCGCAGCAATCCCTCTTGCTGTTCTGGCTTCTGAGATTCAGAATATTTTTTCCCCTTGTTTTCCTCCTCCAAAAACTAGGTGCGTCTTGTGGTCTGGTGCGTCTTATAGAGCGAAAAATACGATATATATAACTGGTATATACTTCCTGTCCCTCCCACCCGCAAGAAAAATTCCTGCAGATGCCCTTATTGCTTGGCTGGAGGATGAATGGAGGGTCTCCCCAGGAAATTTGTGAGAAGTGGGGGCTTAGGGTGAGAGAGCAATGTGTGTGTGAGTGGTGTGTGTGTGTGTGGTGTGTGTGTGTACACGTGCGAGCATGCGCCTCTGAGTTAAGCGTGCCCGTTTCCCAGCATGCCTTGCTGGCTGAGCATTGGGGGTCATGAAAATTTGAAGAGCCTGAGATTAAAATGTGCCAGGGAAACCCGATTGCAGTCAAGCGTGGAGGAAGAGAACTGGCAGTCAGCAGTTGGGGGGGGGGGGAGAGGACCTGAGCCAGCAAAAGGGCAAGCGTTGTTTGACTGATGGAGAGAGGAGAGAGCCTGTCATCTTTTTAGATCGAGAAGCTTCAGTTTAGGGAGCCAGGCCTTAGAAGAGGAGGGCTTCAACCTAGGACAGGTGAGTGGCTTTGCCATCCCTAGCCCCCAGGACTTTGCCCACCCTCTTTCCCTCAACTGCTCATCTTGCCCCTACCCCCCCCACACTGAGTTGAATATTTCAGGCTTTTTGAAGCAGCTGGGACACATAAGGAGGAATGGAATAAAAATAAACAATTGCTGCAGTGGAACAGCCTTGATCCTTTCTCCCATTTGCAACTAGTCACAGGACATATTATTATTATTATTATTATTATTATTATTATTATTATTATTAGTTTACCGCCCTTCATCTGAAGATCAGAGGGTGGTTCACAACATAAAATGCAAAATACACAATGAAACAAAAGCAAAACAAAGCAATACCCCCCCTCCCACAGGCACATTTGGAAGGCTATAGAATGTTAATCAGCCAAACATTTATCTGGTTGGAGAGAAATGTTTTCGCTTGGTGCCTAAAGATATGTAATGAAGGCACCAGGCGAGCCTTCTTGGGGAGAGCATTCCACAAACGGGGAGCCACCGTATAAAAGGCCAGTTCCTTTGCTTCCACCCTTGTGATTCCTCTTGTGGGGGAGGCACCCAAAGAAGGGCCTCAGGTGATCATCACAAGAAGAGGTGGTCTTTGCGGTACTGCAGTCCTGGCCCTATTTGTGGTTTTTTTTGGGGGGTCAGCTTTTAGGGCACCCTAAAAAGCAAACCAACACCAACCATGTTTAAAAATGTAGATATCTTTCCAGACGCAATACCCCGATACACAAACAGCCTCTTTTACAAGTTCAGGGTCTCAGAGTTCTGTGGGTGTGGTTTTTACATTCAAATAAGTTTCTAGCTCTCACGATGAGTAAAGAAATCAATCTTAGTCACGTGTTTGCCTTGTGCATACCGCAGCTTCATAACGTCTTGCTAAGGGTTTCACAGGGAATTTTTGCTATCAGTGGCTGTCAGTCATGGTGGCAATGTATAGTGTTCCTAGGATCAGATGCTGGGTGCCTTTTGGCGACTGCGAGGGGATCACGAGGGCTTCTCTGCTCTTCTTAAATCTTCAGCGCAGACACTACCACACCCATCCTGATCTCCACAAATTGCAGAAACGAAACCATGAAGACTCTTGTTGCACCTTTCTTGAATTTCAGGCATGCCCCTGATCATCTATGCAATGAAACTTTTGCTCTGGGATTCTCTCCCTCCACACACAAACACACCCCTGGCAATCAAATTGGAGGACAGCCCATCCTAGCCTAGAGCTGGCGATGAAATCTATATATAAAAATTGGATGCTGTTATTAAAAGCCTTAGCTATTTCCTCTCTCTGTAAATGTAGACCATAATAACAATAAACCCCATGTTCACCCCCAAAATTGGTTTCTCCACCCCCTGCCAATCTTAAATATATTTCTTGATTTTTTTAATGCAAGCGGTTGTGCTATGCAGCCTCAAGTGGAGTTATTCTGATGCGTAAAGGCCAAGGAAACACATCACTTCAAATATCCCCTATGAATAAACACCCACCCCACCTTCCCACCACTAGGAATGGGGTGTGGGGTTGATTGGGGTGGGTGCTAGTCCCACCCCAGAACATCCTGAACTATGGCGAAACCCGCGTTGCCACAGTAACCTTCTCCCCCTGAGGCAGATGCTGTTTCCATGGCATTGCCGTGGTTACCGTAGTCAGCAGCGGACAGTGGAGGTGGAGGAATCATTCTTTGGGTGGTGGGGAGAGAGGAAAAGAGAATGAAAGAGGATGGGGGTGGGAGAGAGAGGTTGGGTGCTTCTTGGGCATTTTAACACTCCTGGTTTGGGGGGTCAAAAATACCCTTTTCAGAGCCAGAAGGTAAGCCAGTCTCCTCCTAGAAGCACACTGCCCTCTAATGCCACAATTTGAAATGGTGATTTGTGGATTTTGGATCTCTTTTCACCAGATATCTGGTGACCTCGGTTTCACCCCAGCTCATCCAGCTAGCTGTCCTTAAATGCACAATTGTAGCCCCTACATTTTCTGCTGTTATCTATGCATTAAAATATACGGACATGAGACAGTGAGGGTGGAAAGTGTGTTTGTGTGTGTGGTGTTGTTGGAACTCAATTTTTCAGTCTAATTCAAAGTGGATCTGGTTATCCATACAGAAAATGTTCGGGTGCTGCTTGGCTTATTTGGGGTTTTCATATGCTAGCAGGGTGGAAGGAGTTTAAAGGGATTTTTAAAAACTCACAGCAAGCTATTCTAGCTGAGAACAGTCATGCAAGTTCTTCATGTCTGCCAGCAAAACCCATTCTCCTTCCCTAAGCCGCACTGAAATGACCCAGGAGTTTTGCCAAACCACAGTGGTGTGGAAGAAAGAGCACAAATTTAGGGGCAGGGGAAGAAGGCTCATCTTTCAGCTTAAAACCTTCGGCGATAACAGCCATCTTTCGGGTGTGGTTTCAAAGTCTCACCAAGGGCTTCTGCTGTCTGCAAGCCAAGCAAAAGGCAGGTTGAGGGTTTGGGGAGCTTCGGCCTCAACCCCCAATTTGCCACCTACGGCCTCTCCTACCTGTGTGAAACAGCCCCACAACCACAATTAGGGACCATATTGCTTTGGGGACAGTTGTCCATATCATTCTTTTCTGTCTGTTTCTCTTCCTAGGCCAACTCCCCACCGGTAATTGTCAACACAGATACCTTAGAAGCACCAGCTTATGTGAGTTACTGGATGAATTCTTCCTTTTCTTCCCCCCTCCCCACAACCTTTCACACTTTTAACATATTCCAGAACACACACCCCTCCCCATTTTGTTTGCTCCCCCCCCAATGCTTCATTAACACAATTCCTCTCTGTCCCCTCTCTTTCAGGTAAATGGAACGGAAGGAGAAATGGAATACGAAGAAATAACTCTAGAACGGGTAATTCTTATAGACATCGTTGATTCTGGGTGGGTGGGGATTTTTTTACTTAGGCCAGGGAACCTAGACGGTCGCTTTTTCCAGGAAGGATTTGATCACTTAACAACAAATCCACAGTTACAGTTGATTGGGAGGTCTTGTGCAACAAACCTGCTCCCCCCCCTCAAGATCAGACTTTTTTGCAATTAATGGAAGTGATGGGGAAAAGCACCGGAAAGTGTGGGTGATGCTTGCTTTGATGCAGCGTCATCTAACCTCCCCTCAAAGAAATTGGAGTGACTGCTCATTAAATAACCAGCATCATCTAAGGTGCATTCAGATGTGGGGAATATTGTGTTAGTTTTCCTGATTATAATGCTAGTGCTAACGTCCTGTTTTCTAATGT
This sequence comes from Podarcis melisellensis, assembly GCF_964234715.1. Classification (NCBI taxonomy): domain Eukaryota; kingdom Metazoa; phylum Chordata; class Lepidosauria; order Squamata; family Lacertidae; genus Podarcis; species Podarcis melisellensis. The sequence continues at coordinate 3,596,991 of NC_138545.1, read as the reverse complement.
TCCGTTTTATGCTGCAGTACCTGTTGTGTTATGGGACTGTGGCTTTTTGACCAATGTACCGACATGCCACGCTAAATTTCATTCACACCAAGGAACGTCATCATCGCTGCTCCCCCACTCTTTCCGCACATGTCTGCTTCTCTCCTCTCCATGATTACCCCATGAAAACAGCAGGAAAGAACCATATGCCAGTGTGCCTACCATATGCCACCCCAAATTTCACTACTTTACTCCCGCCACTTTCTGGGTTAAGTGGGCTGCAAACTGTGGTGTTTTTTTCTGGAATCAGATAACATGGAAATGAGCATTAAATGTGGAATTATATTCTATCGGTTTTCTAGAAATGGCTCTTACGTTATGTGGAACCTCAAATATAATGCAGGAATTAACACATAGAGAAACATCAGGGAAATTGAATAGCCTATGTGATTGCAGCCTTAATCAGGATGAATGAACAATAAACAGGTTATTTGGAAGTTCCTCCAGAGTGGGAAGAGTATGCATTTTTTAAAAAATGGGGGTCCCAAGCCTTTGTTCATGCTCTAATTAAATTCTGGCCTCTTCCTTTGGGTGGGGCATGACTTTTTCCTCCAGGGTAACTCCGGTTTGGGATTCAGCATCGCCGGTGGTACTGACAACCCCCATGTTGGCGATGACCCCAGCATCTTCATCACTAAGATCATCCCTGGTGGGGCAGCAGCACAAGATGGCCGGCTAAGGTACCAAAGGCTTTGGGGGAAGCTGTTTTTTGTAGGGAGGATGCTGACTGGGCTGGAGACAGTGAGTCTTTTTGTAAGGCACTTCCAGGTGGCCGTTAGTCCCACCTGGGATTCATCTCAGCAATTTCAGGCTGCACGGTGAAAGTGGGCTAGTCCTCTTGTGCAACAAACTTGCTTTTCCCCAAAGAGTGGACTTATTGCGATAAGGAAAGCGAAGGAGAGACGCATTGGAAATTGTGGGATAACACTTGCTCTGATGCAAATGAAAATGAATGCTCATTAAATAGCCCACATTGTCTATAAACTCCCTGCAAAAGCAAATAAGCTGGTCATATGGGAGTTTGGGAAAGGGCTCAGAGGTCATAGAACATCTGCAAAAGGTCCCAGTTTCAATCCCCTGGTATTGTAAATAAGTAATTAAATTTGTATACCACCCTTTATCTGTAGATCTCAGGGTAGCTCACAGCATAAACGGCATCTCCAAGGGGAGCTGGGAGAGAACCCAGCCTGAAATCCTGGCGAGCAGCTCTGTCAGTGTGAACAATACTGAATTAGATGGACCAGTTGTCTGGTTCAATATAAGGCGGCTTTCTATATTCCTAAGTTTTGAAGAAAGGGACGTAGCTCAGGGATCGAGCACCTGCTTTGCATGCAGAAGGTCCCAGGTTCAGTCACCAATGGCATCTCCTGGTAGGGCTGGGAGAGACTTCTGCCTGAAATTTTGGAGAGCCACTGTTGTCTGTGTGGGGAAAATTGATCTAGTTGGGCCACTGATCTGACTCAGTACAGGGTAGCATCCTATGTTCCTTCATTGGCCTAGTCAATACAAAGGTGTCTTCAGACCCTTACGTGCCTGCAGGGGCTTTTGTTGGAACAGTTTCTTTGCCGTGTAGAAGGTTCTGAGGTTCAATCCTTGCCATCTCACCTTTCAAAAAAGAAAAGGGGATGAGGATCAACAAGCGAGTTTCAAGAGAGCTGGAGAAGTGGGTGGGTGAATCGTTTGTCTGGTTATCAATGAGACTTTTGTCCAGTACTTTTTACCCTAGGGCAGTGCCCCCACATGTTTCAGTAGCTCCCAGTATCCTGGCGCTAAACGTGTCTTTCTGATCTGGCTGTGACACAGGGTGAACGACAGCATCCTCTTCGTCAATGATGTGGACGTGCGGGAGGTAACGCACAGCACGGCTGTTGAGGCCCTGAAGGAGGCCGGCTCCATTGTGCGTCTGTATGTCATGCGCAGGAAGCCCCTGGCCGAGAAGGTCATGGAGATCAAGCTGATCAAAGGCCCCAAAGGTGAGGGAGCCTAGCTCTGTCCCCCCCCCCGACAACTCCTTAAAGAGCACCCAACCCTTCAGGTGCATGAGAAGGGACTGCGGAAAGCTGTTTTGCAGAGGCTTTTCCTCTTAGAAGCATCCTTATTTCAGGGGAAGCGCCATAATCCTGAATCAAGGATGGGCAACCTATTATTATTATTATCATCATCATTTTCTTTATTAATTTAAATTTCTATACCACCTTTCATCTGAGGATCACATATATAAAAACACAAAAATGCATAACTTAGTAACAAACAAAAACAATAAGCCGCCCGCTGTAGTTTTAAAGGCCATAGATTGTTTAATTAGCCAAAGGTCTGGGAGAAGAGGAACATTTTTGCCTGGTTACTAAAGATATGTAATGAAGGTGCCAGGCGAGCCTCCCTGGGGACATCATCCCACAAACGGGGAGCCACTACAGAAAGGGTCCGTTCTTGTGTTGCTGCCCTCCAGACCTCTCGTGGACGAAACACACTAAGAACGGCCTCAGAGGGTGATTACAGGGTCCAGGTTAGTTCATTTATTTATTTGTCAAATTTCTATACCACCTTTGTGGGCTAAGCAGCACTTTATCCTGGTTGAAAGCAGTAGTAGGTGGGGCCAGACACACACATACACACACACACACACAGCTATTTCCTGTGGAAACAGAGACCAATATTCAGTTGTATCCAATTCAAGTCCTACTTATAGTAGACCCATTGAGATTAATGAAACTAGTATAGTCATGCTCATTAATTTCAGTGGGTCTGCTCTGAGTAGGGCTAGCATTGGCTACAACCCTAAATAACTTAATTCCAGTTTCACTTCTCATTTTCTCCATGGACTTTTAAAAGTTGGTTTAAAAACAAACACTCCTTATTTTTCCTGACTCTGCAAAAGGCAAAAAGAGCTTAGTAAACCACAGGAGCATAATGCAAATAAAATCCATGCTCAGCTGAACTGCAAGCTCTGCTTTTCAAGTATTCAAAGCCTACAACTTCAAAATGGAATTGCATCCAAAATTGGATGTACGCGGTTGCAAAATGCATGGACATTGTTTGCATATCTGCAAGGAACACAAGCCTGGCGGGGGAATAAATTCTCCCACTTCATCCCCCTCTTGGGGATGAATTGCCGCAAGTGAATGGACATATACTGATCTAGCTTCCCCCATTCCATGCTGCCTGCTGCCCTCCAGATACTTTGTACTACAACTCCCATCAGCCCCAGCCAGCTATGGGGGCTGGAGGAGGCTGCTCTAGGAAAACTGGATACAACTTACTATGGGGAATTCCACCTTGACTCAATGACTCTGTCCCCTCGCACTATGGAGAATTATGATCTTTCTAAAAAGGCTCATCCCATGGGGGAGTAAACCCCGCCCTCTTCAAAAGTCTCTGCCTCTGCTGGTGCCACTTACTTCCTTACCTGTTTAATAATAATAATAATAATAATAATAATAATAATAATAATAATGATGATGATGATGATGATGATGTATTATTTATACCCTGCCCATCTGGCTGGGTTTCCCCAGCCACTCTGGGCGGCTTCCAACTGAATATTAAAAACAATACAGCATTAGACATTAAAAACTTCCCTAAAGAGGGCTGCCTTCAGTTGTCTTTTAAAAGTAAAATAGTTGTTTATTGCCTTGACATCTGCTGGGAGGGCGTTCCACAGGGCAGGCGCTACTACCGAGAAGGCCCTCTGCCTGGTTCCCTGTAACCTTACTTCTCGCAATGGGGGAACCGCCAGAAGGCCCTCGGCACTGGACCTCAGTGTCCGGGCAGAACGATGGGGGTGGAGATGCTCCTTCAGGTCTACTGGGCCTTTGAGGCCGTTTAGGGCTTTCAAGGTCAGCACCAACACTTTGAATTGTGCTCGGAAACGTACTGTTGATTTTCTTATTCATTTATTCTTTCTCTTCCCACCTTCCTCCCTTCCCCACAGGTCTTGGCTTCAGCATTGCAGGTGGCGTTGGCAACCAGCACATCCCCGGCGACAATAGTATCTACGTCACCAAAATCATAGAGGGGGGTGCAGCCCACAAGGATGGGCGCCTGCAGATTGGGGACAAGATCCTGGCGGTAAGGATAGGTGGAGAAGGCCTGATGCCAGAGAGCAGCTGGGCCTGTTGGTCTGGTCCATACCCAGACTTCAGGGAAGGGAAGAAGGGGAGGGAAATCTGGGAGACCAGTGTTCAAATCCCCGCTCAGTCATAAAGCTTGCTGGGTGACCTTGGTCCAGTCACAGTCTCCTCTCAGCCTAATCTACCGCACAGGGTTCTCGTAAGGATAAAATGGAAAGAGGGGAGAACCATGTACACCACGTTGAGCTACTTGGAGGAAGGTGGGATTTAAATGGAATAAATAGCAAAAATAATTTAAATGGACTGAGTGGTTGCCTGGCTTTTTCCTGAGGGTAAACAGAAAAGGAGGGGGGGGTCTCCCAAGAACTCCAACCCCCAAAAGTGAAAAACACAACAGAGATGGCCTGTGGTTTTAAGTATTTAAGTGGGGTGCAGCCTTGGGGCTTGTCAAAAGGGGCCTAAAATATTAGACTGTTGAAAATGGTACACAATGCAAAACAAACTACCTCTCTGCACAAATCTGTGTAATTTGATTTGTTAGCCCTGGAAACCCACAGAATTCATTGAAGACCAAAACCTCGGTAAGCTGGATGGCCATATTGTGGCTCAATCCTAGCTGTTCTGTGTCTTGAGTTTCTTTGGCCCTGTGAATGTTTGTTTGCCCCAATTCCGCATCTCACAGAAATACTTAATTCTCTTCTTGTAGTGTCTATTTTTATTTATTTTTACCAACCTAAGTAAAAAGGGCTGCTCAGCCTTACACTATTGGAGTCATGAAGGTGTTGTTTTTCCTCGGCCTAAACCTCTGCACAATACCCCACACTAGTAACTGGAGACTGGGTGTTGGGTGGGTTGATTTTTGGGAGAGGAGAGGTGCAGTGAATAAAGCAGCCTTTGCTAATCTGGTCCCTTCCAGATGTTCTGGACTACAGCTCCCAGTCTGGAGCTGATGGGAGTTGTAGTCCAAAACATCTGGAGGGCACCAGTTTGGCAAAGGCTGGAGCAGGCGCAAGACATGTGATCAGCCAGACCTTGGGCAGGTTTGGAAGCAGAGAAGTTCCCCAGATCACTGAGCACCACTCCAGCCTGCAAATAGGAATCAGAGGACTGAAAGCCCCCCCTTCTTGAAATGCTACTTTTCTATAAGCAGGGATTATTGTTATATATGCTTTCCCATGCCCACACCTTGCCAGGTAAACAATGTGAGCCTTGAAGATGTTATGCACGAAGATGCCGTTGCAGCCCTGAAGAACACATATGACGTCGTGTACTTGAAGGTGGCCAAACCCACAAATGTTTACCTGAATGATTCTTACGCCCCGCCTGACATCACTTCCTGTGAGTGGTTTCCTGTTCTCCCTACTGTGTCTGTGTTCGGCTGTCTTGTGGAGAACCAGTTAAAAGGGAGTGTCAATTCAGACACTATCTGGGACACAACTGGATTTGATGGTGGAAGATTATCCTAAACTGAAGATGCTTGAAAAACTGTAGATTTTTGTGTTCCACACATTTCACATTTTTATTGCCGCATTTGCAGTTATAAATACTGCTGGATTTTGGGTGATTTAGAAAGTTAGCAAAGTGTTTGACGTACCATGTTAATAATAGTGGGACACGATTTGCTGTTGTCCAGCCTGATTTAAGAGCATTTCTCAATGTTGCGTTCATAACTTTGGTTTCACTGCCTTCCACTGTGCTGTGCTGTTAAAGCTTTTATCTTTTTCTTTTTTCATGCCTTCTGACAGCCTATTCCCAGCATCTCGACAATGAAATTGGTCACCAGAGCTACCTGGGAACAGACTATCCACAAGCCATGACCCCCACCTCCCCTCGGAGGTACTCCCCCATCCCTAAGGAGCTGATGGGTGAGGAGGATATACCCAGGTAAGCTGTGCCCTTTCTGGCTCCTCCCTCTGGGCGTGGCTGTTCCGGTTTCCCATAACACCACCAAGCAGCAGTTGCTGTTCGTGGTCCTGAAGAGCTTCTCTCTGTTGCCCAGTTTAAAGCTGCACCCTTCTTCCCCCATCACCTTGTGTGTATCTCATCCATCCTATATCCAGCTACTCAAGGCTGCCAGAGTTGTGAATATTTTGGCACAGGTTAGCAATGCAGCCAGATGCGGGTGGCGCTGTGGGTTAAACCACAGAGCCTAGGACTTGCCGATCAGAAGGTTGGCGGTTCGAATCCCCACGACGAGGTGAGCTCCTGTTGCTCGGTCCCTGCTCCTGCCAACCTAGCAGTTTGAAAGCACGTCAAAGTGCAAGTAGATCAATAGGTACCACTCCAGCGGGAAGGTAAACGGCATTTCCGTGCGCTGCTCTGGTTCGCCAGAAGCGGCTTAGTCCTGCTGGCCACATGACCCGGAAGCTGTACGCCGGCTCCCTCGGCCAATAAAGTGAGATGAGCGCCACAACCCCAGAGTCGGTCACGACTGGACCTAATGGTCAGGGGTCCCTTTACCTTTACCTTACCTAGTAATGCAGCCAGCCCCCAACTTCCTCTTTCCTGTAGGGGTTGTGTAGGCCCCAGTCCTGTGGGGCATTTGGAGTTGGTGGCTCGTTGCTGCCTGCCGCTGCATCTGCAGTCAGCAAGCTGCTTCCAGTTCACCCCAATTACTCTCCTTCCTTCTGCAGGGAACCGCGACGCATTGTCATTCACCGTGGCTCAACAGGGCTGGGCTTCAACATTGTTGGGGGTGAAGATGGCGAGGGAATCTTCATCTCTTTCATCCTGGCTGGGGGGCCGGCCGACCTCAGTGGGGAGCTCCGGAAAGGGGACCAGATCCTCTCGGTAAGAACCGTTCCTTATCCCTGCATTGGCAGGTGCCTGGTTGGAAGAGGCAATCGGTTGGTACCCTACGATTAAACCTAAATGATGCCCACCTCCCTTCATAAGAATTAAGATTAGCCCTGCTGGATCAGATCAAAGGCCCATCTAGTCCAGTTTCCCATAATGGACAATTGGGTGCCCCAAAGGGAAGTCCATAACCAGGCCATGAGCGCAGTACCCATCCCCTTCTCACAACCCCAAGCAAACGGTTATTCAGAGACCAGCTCCCTCTTATCCTGGATGCAGCACATTGCCACCCTGGTTAGTAGCTGTTGATAGAATCAGAGATCTGTAGAGTTGGAAGTTACCATGAGGGTCGTTTAGTCAGCCTCCTATAATGCAGGAATCTTTTGCCCTTTTGTCCTCTAACCCACGACCTTGAGGTTAAGAGTCTTATCCTCTGCCAACTGAGCTATCCCAGGGTTTTCTTCCTCCATGAATTTGTCTTTTAAAGCAATCTCTACATCTTGTGGTAGCAAAAGCCAGAGTTTTAACTCTGTGCCGTATGGAGACATCTTTCCTTTTGTCTGTCTTGAATCTTCCCACGTTCAACTTTGTTTTATGATCCTGCTGGGTTCCTGTATTACAAAAGGGAAAAATTTCTCTCGGTCCACTTTGGTCCCCTCTGGACTTCCTTTTTATTCTGTGTTCATGATTATTTGTGCTCATGATTGAATGGGGGTGATTTTTATACTCATTCCAACTTTCAGCATGGTATGTTCCTGCAAATGTTTTTGTGTGGACATGCTGCTTTCTTTCTAATTAGTTCATGTTCCATAACTTCCTCCTGAAATTCTGTATATTTTTCTACCACAAATGTTCTGGTTTATTTTTTTGTCCCATGTTTGGTCATGTTCACGCCATACATTGAAAGCACCATGATACCACAGTGATAGCGTCCCCTAAAGAATCATGGGAGCTGTAGTTTGTTTTTGTTTTGTTTTTAAAAAAATAATATTTATTGAAGTTTCAACAAAATTACAAAAATAAAAGAAAATAAAACAAAAAATACAAAATACAGAAAAATAGAAACAATTAAAAACAAATCATTTTTTCCATACCTTATCTTTCATTTGCTTGTTTCCTTGACCTCCTCACACCTCCCTTTTTTGTATTCTAATTCAGTTGGTTAATTCAGCAAATCCTTTCCATCTTTGTTTTTATCTTAATAATTTATCTTTATATATTGTAACTTTACATTTTCACCTGTTAACAATCCATTTTTACATACTCCTTTATAACATTACTGCTAAAACCACATAACTTCATTCCAGCATCCTTCTAACATTCCTTAATTTTACAATGTTTCTGTAGATAATCTTTAAATTTCTTCCAATCTTCTTCCACCGACTCTTCTCCCTGGTCTCGAATTCTGCCAGTCATTTCCGCCAGTTCCATGTAGTCCATCAACTTCATCTGCCAGGGAGCTGTAGTTTGTTAAGGGTGCTGAGAGTTGTTAAGAGGCCCCTATACCCCTTGCAAAACTACAATTCCCAGAGTTGTGGTAGTTAAAGCACTCTAGCGTTAAAGCACTCCAGATGGTAGTAATAAAGTGGAATGATGTGTTGGTAGCCTGCCATAAATCCACTGCTAATGCTCTATTATTACAGCCATGACTTGTTGCAGGACCCCCCCCCCCTGCAAAAAGCCACCACCAGCCTGAAGGGACATCTTTCCCACACTCTGAATAATGTTATATACCTCTATTATGTTCCCTCCTTTACTTTCCTCTTTTTCTAAGGCAAATAGCCTCAGATGTTGGCCCAGCCTCTTGATCATTTTGGGTGCTTTTTCCTTCCCAGGTCAACGGTGTGGACCTCAGGAACGCCACACACGAACAAGCAGCCATTGCTCTGAAAAACGCCGGCCAGACGGTCACCATCATTGCTCAGTACAAACCGGATGGTGAGTTCTGTTCTGCAGAAGCCCCTCCTGAGCGGGAAGAGATTTGTGTGTGTGTGAACTGCCTGGGAAATGGTCCTGTCGCTGCCAAGTGGGGTGGGACAGTGGTGACTGCTATCCAAGGAGCAATGTAAGGGGCGGTGAGGATGTCCTAGGGGAGAATCCTCAGCATTTTCACCTTCAGGGATGAATGAATGGAGAGGTTTCAAGATTGCAAGGAAAGGTGGTCAAGGAACCACATGAGAAAAGATTGGTGCCTATTGATGGGAAAATGGAAAGACAGAAGGGTGGGAAGTTGGGTTGGTTGATTGCAGGCAGGGACATGTAGGGCAAGGCCATGTGTGACAAAGGGAGGGGGCAGTCTGTAGGTACTGTATTTTTCGCTCTATAGGACGCACTTTCCCCCCTCTAAAAACGAAGGGGAAATGTGTGTGCGTCCTATATGTGAGCGAATGCAGGGGGGAGGCAGGCAGGAAAAGCCCCCCAAAGCCGCACGCAAGCTCCGTGCGGCTCTTGTGGGCTTTTCTGCGGCCAGTCAGTCCCTTCTCCCAGCCTCTGCCTGCCAGAGAGGTTGCACGGGGCTAAAGAAGCCATAGCCCCGCTCAGCCTCCCCCGGCTGGAGAGGTTGCGCGCGGCTATGGCAGAAGCCTCTTTAGCCATGCACAAGCTCTCCAGCCTGGAGAGGGTGCGCGGGGCTAAAGAAGCCATAGCCCCATTCAGCCTCTCCCGGCTGGAGAGGTTGCGTGCGGCTATGGCAGAAGCCAAGACAGGAGCGTATTGCATCCCGCTCGCTGTCTTGGCTTCTTTGCTCTTTGGGGCTGGGGGGCAGCGCTTCCTCCCCCCACTAGCCCCACAAGCTCGGGGAGCCGCGGAAGGCTGCGCGCCTTTCTGCTGCTCCCCGACCTGCTCTTTGAGGCTGGGGGGGGAAGGGCTTCCCCCCGTAAGCCCCAAAGAGCAGGTCGAAAGGAACCTTCACTGAAGGTTGCCTTCACTGAAGCCTGGATAGCGAGAGGGGTTAGTGCGCACTGACCCCTCTCGCTCTCCAGGCTTCCAAGGTAGCCGCCTGAAGGTGACTGAACGCACCTTGAACGACGCCTTGTTTTAGAGGGGGAGAACAAGGAAAAAAACTTTCTCCCCCTCTCTGCGCAGCGCCTCCTGCCGCTTTGCTGAAGGGGCGCTGGGCAGAGGGGGGATTTTTTTTTTCTTGTTCTCCCCCTCTAAAACAAGGTGCGTCCTATAGTCGGGTGCGTCCTATAGAGCAAAAAATACGGTAGATGGGTAGGATTCAATGGGACTGAGAAGACTAAAGAGGTGCTGGAAGCTGCATGGCCCAGGTGAGCCCAATATGGTTGAGGTGAGAGGGAAACTGTGCAATGGGGTCTGTTCAGTGGTTTGTGGGGAGTTGGCGCCACATTCACACTGTTCATTTAAAGCGGTATCATGCCACTTTTAAGTTGTCATGGCTTCCCTCACCCCCCAAAGAATTCTGGGAGCTGTAGTTTGTTATGGGTGGAAAAGAGACCTCTTTTCCCCTCACAAGGCTACCTTGGGAAGAGGGATAGATTGTATAACCCCTCTGGCAACTGCAGCTCTTTGAGGGGAATGGGTGGGGTGTCTCCTAACCATTTTTAGCCCCCATAACAAATCACAGCTGCCAGAATTCTTTGGGAGAAACAATGATTGCTTAAAGAGGTATCATAGTGCTTTAAATTGATGGTTTGATCTGTGGAGACTGGTGGAAGCTTTGGAAGATTGGGTTGTGGAACTGGGTGGGCATGTGGGCAGCTGTGTAGCCGAATGAACTAGATGATTCTGTGAGGGAAGTTGAGTCATACTGACCCTGACCCTTTCTGTAACCACCCACCGCAGAGTACAGCCGCTTTGAGGCCAAGATCCACGACCTCCGGGAGCAGCTGATGAACAGCAGCTTGGGCTCAGGGACAGCATCGCTGCGGAGCAACCCCAAGAGGGGTTTCTACATCCGGTGAGATCACAGCTGCCTTCTCCTCAATAAGCTTGGCCATACCCCGCCCCCTGTTCCTGAATTACTAGTAGATTTTAGCATCTGAGCACCACTGGAATCCATAATACTGCAGGTCCCTTTGAGTTTGATCTATGGGGGCTGGGTTCAAAAGCCATTTTCTTCCTTGGCCTCACTTTCTCCCACCTGTAAAATGGGAGCATGTCAGGGTTGTCTTACGGCTGGATAAGAATGATAAAGGGCTCTGTTCAGCTAGAGTTCCATATAAGCAATTATGAATTATGATAACCTCTTTCCTTTGAAACAGAGAGGCATTTTAATCCCTTTTATGTTGTTTCTGAGTCTGAAACCTATAACCAGACTTAGTGTCTCTTTATGTCCAGGGTTGGAAAATAGTATAGCCCTGCTGATGTTGCTGGACTACAACTCCCATCTTTCCTGACCCTGGTCTGTGCTGATGGGAGTTGGAGTCTTCCAACAACTTCTGAGTGACCACAGATTAGCCCTCCATAAAGTAAGTACAGTGGTACCTTGGGTTAAGTACTTAATTCATTCCGGAGGTCTGTTCTTAACCTGAAACTGTACTTAACCAGAAGTACCACTTTAGCTAATGGGACCTCCCGCTGCCGCCGCGCTGCCGGAGCACTATTTCCGTTCTTATCCTGAAGCAAAGTTCTTAACCCGAGGTACTATTTCTGGGTTAGCGGAGTCTGTAACCTGAAGTGTATGTAACCTGAAGCATATCTAACCCGAGGTACCACTGTACTGCAAATATCCCCAGGCCACCCAAGCAATTCTGTCAATGCAGAAAATGTTCCCTTTCAGAATTTACATACTGTGTTCCCTCTGGATCAGCTGTTGCCCACCCTTTTGGACTAGTGGGCACATTTCAAATTTTGGGAGAGTGCTGGGGGAGCCAATCACAAAGTGGCTTCCAGGGGGTATGACATAACACAAAATGGCTGCCATTGAGAACGTGGCATAAAGCAGAATTAGAGAGACAACAACCACCCCAGACAACCTTATGCAGGAAGTCAGCTCTGTCCTGATTGTGGACACTTAAAACAACACGATACCTCTTTAAACCCTCATGCTTTGCCCCAAAGCATCCTGGGAAGTGCAGTTTGTTAAAGGTGGTGAGGGATGTAAGGAGACCCCCATTCTCCTCCAATAGCAGCAGTTCCCAGAGTTCCCCATGAAGAGAGATTGACTGTTGAACCACTATGAATCTGAAGAGGGGGGTAGGTGGGGAATCTCCTAACAATTCTCACCAACCTCAAAGAACCAAAGCGCTCATAATTTGTCATGACTGTTTAAATTAGCTTCAGACTGCAATTATTATTATTATTATTATTATTATTATTATTATTATTATTATTTATTTATTTATAACCCGCCCATCTGGCTGAGTCTCCCCAGCCACTCTGGGCGGCTCCCAATCAGCTCCCAATCACATGTTAAAAACAATACAGCATTAAATATTAAAAACTTCCCTAAACAGGGCTGCCTTCAGATGTCTTTTAAAAATAGGATAACTGCTTATTTCCTTGACATCTGGTGGGAGGGTGTTCCACAGGGTGGGTGCCACCACCGAGAAGGCCCTCTGTCTGGTTCCCTGTAGCCTCACTTCTCGCAATGAGGGAACCGCCAGAAGGCCCTTGGCGCATGGTGTAAATGTGACCCCAGCCCAGAAGGCTCTGGCTGCACCTCCTGTTGGGTCTCCCTGCCTTCTGCCCCACCCTTTCCAATGGGCACCATCTCCCACTGCTCCTGTGTTGACCCCCGGCCAACCTCCTGTCCCTCCCAACTCCCAGGGCGCTCTTTGACTATGATAAGACCAAGGACTGCGGTTTCCTGAGTCAAGCGCTGAGCTTCCATTTTGGCGACGTCCTGCACGTGATTGACGCTTCCGACGAGGAGTGGTGGCAGGCACGGCGCGTCCATCCAGATGGCGACAGCGATGAGATTGGCTTCATCCCCAGCAAAAGGCGGTATGTGTGAAGGGGTCTTGGCAACTGGGGGCGGGATCAGAGGGAAGCTGTTTGTGTCACTGCCCTAAGCCTCCGCCCTCTGTTTGTGTCTCTCTTTCTCCCGCAGGGTCGAGCGACGGGAATGGACACGGCTAAAAGCAAAGGTAACTCACGCTCCATCCCTCTCTTGTTTGTGGAAGATGAAAAAAGGCACTCTTGTGTGCGTGTGTGAAAGAGGGAGAACGTCATCCTGATGAAAAAGGTTCCCACTTGCACCCCAGTGTGCAAGTACGCTTCGCCTTCTCACACACGCAACGGGCGCCATTTCAACACAAGGCAGATCCCCACATGCAGGGCACTGGACCTGCCAATCAACTCTCTTGTCTCCATCCCTAAACTCTAGGCCAGCCTTCCACAATTTCTCACCCTCCACCATGGGCATAGCCAGGATTTTTGTTAGAGGGGCAGTAGAACCTCAGATTTTTATTGATTTGTATTGATTTAGGAGGGACAGCTACCCCTCCCCCCTCCTTGGCTACACCCATGCCTTCCACATATTTTGGATTACAGTGATACCTCGGGTTAAGTACTTAATTCGTTCCGGAGGTCCGTTCTTAACCTGAAACTGTTCTGAACCTGAAGCACCACTTTAGCTAATGGGGTCTCCCGCTGCTGCCGCGCCGCCGGAACACGATTTCTGTTCTCATCCTGAAGCAAAGTTCTTAACCTGAAACACTTTTTCTGGGTTAGTGGAGTCTGTAACCTGAAGCGTATGTCACCTGAAGCATATGTAACCTGAGGTACCACTGTACAGCTCCCATTTTAGCTCTACCATCCTACAGCTGAGCTGACTGTGGAGGATGAGAGTTGTAATCCAAAGCAGCTGGAAGGTACCAGTTAGAGAAGTCTGGGCTAACCAAATTCCCTTCCCCTCCCACTGTCATACCCAAATGACTGGCATTCAGAAGAGTGGTGTGTGTTTTGCCTGGAGAAGAGTGGATTAAGAGGTGTCATGATAACCACACATTTGAGGGGCACATCTTGGAAGGATCATAGCTCAGGAGTAGAGAATCTGCTTCGCCTGCCAAAGGTGCCAGGTTCAGTCCCGGACAGCATCTCCAGGTAGGGCCTGAGAATGCCCTTGGCCTGAAATGCTGGAGGGCCTCTGCCAGTCAGTGTGGACAATGCTGAGCTAGATGGACCAGCGGTCAGATTCAGTAGAAATCTTTTTTTCCACGCATCTTTTTCTGTGGCTCCAGATTGTAGGACCTGAATCAGCCTCTTAGGAAGGGGATTTTTGGCTTGACATTAGGTAGAACTTCCTGGTTATATGACTGGTTTGACAGTGGAACAGACTGCCTCACAAGGTGGCAGACTCTCCTTTGTGAATAAGTTTTCAAAGAGAGGCTCGAGTAGATAGGTTGGGCTAGATGACCCTCGAGGACCCTTCCAACTCTGTGATCCTTCAGGAAGTACGTTTCCTCCATCAATTGGTTTAATCCAGTTTTCAAGCTGTCCAATTTGGGGGCCATGGATGCCTCTTTTTGGAGTGGATCCCATAAGCAAGTTAAGGCACAGTGTAAGGGACGTGTTTCTTTGTCCTGAATCTGCTGCCAGTTTCTTCAGATAACCTTGAGCTCCATTGTGGAGTTCCTGTGTTTCATAGAATCATAGAGTTGGAAGAGACCACAAGGGCCATCGAGTCCAAGTTTGTGTTACATAACAAAAATAGAGATTCAGCACTTGCATGAATTATGGAAATGAAATAGTTATGTCATTATCCCCCTGCTTCTCAGCCCCCCCAAAGTCTCCCAGGGCAGCTTACAAATGCCATTTGTTTATTTCGTCTAAGTTACAAGGGCCTTGCTTTTCCACTCCTGGGGATGGTCCCCAGAGTTAACGTGAGCTACTTTTGTAGTGTTTGTTCTGACCCTAAAATTTCCTGGCATCCCTCTGGGGGCTGAGATAAGAGCCCCACCCCATCTCCCTGTTTGGTAACTCTTGCATTTAAACACGGGGGTGGGGTGCTTCTGCTGGTGCCCCCCATACTGACAGAAATTCCACGGCTAATTGGTTTTCCCCTCTGTCTCTTCTTTCTTTCTTTCTTTCTTTCTTTCTTTCTTTCTTTCTTTCTTTCTTTCTTTCTTTCTTTCTTTCTTTCTTTCTTTCTTTCTTTCTTTCTCTCCTTCCAGGATCGGGTGCCAGGATCAGGCTCTCAAGGTGGGTGTCTGTCTCTTGGCTGCCCATCCCCAACTTGGGTCCCTTGGATGTTTTGCCCTACTGCTTCCATTGGCCTTTAGCACCATCATCTGCCCATACTGACTGGGGACTGATGGGAATTGTAGTCCAAAACAGCTGTAGGGCACCAGGTTGAGGAAAGATGCTCCAGGCCTTCCTCTTCACTCTTTCCCCTGCCCAAAACCTGTCCTTTGAGAAATACTTCCATGCTTTGAAATCCACAAGAGTGGGGGCTTTCCTCCCTTTCCTTTCTCCCTTCTCTCTCCACACCATTTTATTTATTTCTACTTTTATATATCCTACCTTTCCTCCAAGGAACTTGAAGTGGCATGTGCGGTTCTTCCCCCTTTCCCATATGATCCTCACAACAACCCTGTGTGGTAGATTTGACTGAGAGACAGTGAGTGGCCCAAAGCCACCCAGTCAGCTTCATGGCCGAGGGGGGATTTCAACCATGGTTCTCCTAGGTCTTAAACTGACACTCTACACCACACTGGCTCTGAACTTGCCGCTATTTCCCTGTTGCTCTAGAGCAGCCTTCCCAAACCTGACACCCTCCAGATAGGTTTTCGACTACAATTCCTATCAGCCCCCAGTGTCATTTGGCTGTGCTGGCTGTGGTCTGCTGAGAATTGAACCCCAAACATTTGGAGGGCACCAGTTTGGGGAAGGCCCTTTGTAGTTTGCCGTTTTCCCTGTTAAGGAGCAGTTGTTCTGGGTTGAACAGGTTGTACTTAACAGCCTCCTTCTTTCCCTTCCAGGTCGAGAAGATGCTGTCTTGAGCTATGAAACCGTTGTACAAATGGAAGGTGAGAACCCTAACCCTTCCCTTCCTCAGCCCTGAATTACGTTATTATTGATGTTGTTGTTTGTACAATGAGGAATGCTCAGAAGGTCACCCATTGTTTTGTGGTTGGTTGTAATCAACTGATGGTTTCAATTTCCCTTTTTTGAGTTGTGTTCTCCACCAGCACAGACCATTTCCCATTTCTTTGGGTTTTTCCACCCCTAGTTCACTACGCTCGACCCATCATTATCCTGGGCCCCACTAAGGACCGAGTCAACGATGACCTCCTCTCGGAGTTCCCTGACAAATTTGGCTCCTGTGTCCCACGTGAGTCTGACGGGGTCCCTATCCCTGCCCCAAGATAAAATTGGGGGGGGGGGAAGGATTTCTGCTTCAGGAGGAAGCCTTGGCTTGGGCTACTCTTGCTTCCCTGTGCTTGACGGAGACTCCCCACTCCCGCTTTTGCAGATACCACTCGGCCGAAACGGGAGTACGAAGTGGATGGGCGGGATTACCATTTTGTTGCCTCACGGGAGAAGATGGAGAAGGACATTCAGAGCCACAAGTTCATCGAGGCCGGCCAGTACAACAGCCACCTGTACGGGACGAGCGTCCAGTCAGTGCGCGAGGTGGCTGAGCAGGTAGGCCGGGAGTGGAGAGTCGAAGAATCACACAAATGCCAGAGTTTCTGAGAAATCATTCCGTGGTAGAGCACCTGCACTGCATGCAGAATGTCCAAAGTTCAGTCCCCAGCAGGGACTGTGAGAGACTCCTACCTGATACTGGGGAAAGCAACTCGGCATAGACAATATTGAACTAGATAGACCACTGACTGAGTAGGCAACTTCCTGGGTCTTCCTCCCCCTAACAGAAAGGTTTGGACAAAGCAAGCAGGGAGAGGTTACCAAAACTCAAGGTAAAGGTAAAGGGACCCCTAACCATTAGGTCCACTCGTGGCCGACTTTGGGGTTGCGGCGCTCATCTTGCTTTATTGGCTGAGGGAGCCGGCATACAGCTTCTGGGTCATGTGGCCAGCATGACTAAGCCGCTTCTGGCAAACCAGAGCAGTGCACGGAAATGCCGTTTACCTTCCCACCGGAGCGGTACCTCTTTATCTACTTGCACTTTGACGTGCTTTCGAACTGCTAGGTTGGCAGGAGCAGGGACTGAGCAACGGGAGCTCACCCCGTCGCGGGAATTCGAACCGCCGACCGTCTGATCAGCAAGTCCTAGGCTCTGTGGTTTAACCCACAGCACCACCCACGTCCCTAGATCTAGACAATATTGAACCAGATAGTCTAGACAATATTGAACTAGATAGACCACAATATCTAGACAATATCTAGACAATCTAGATAGACCACAATATCTAGACAATATTGAACTAGATAG
Source organism: Podarcis melisellensis (assembly GCF_964234715.1). Taxonomy (NCBI): domain Eukaryota; kingdom Metazoa; phylum Chordata; class Lepidosauria; order Squamata; family Lacertidae; genus Podarcis; species Podarcis melisellensis. The sequence continues at coordinate 3,579,783 of NC_138545.1, read as the reverse complement.
ACCACTGACTGAGTAGGCAACTTCCCCCTAACAGAAAGGTTTGGACAAAGCAAGCATGGAGGGGTTACCAAAACTCAAGAGTCCATTGATATTTAGACGCTCTCCAGCAGCACGCAGTCAGGATCTTGCTCAGTTCTAACGCACCAGACTCAAATTATCCCCTTCCCCTGTTTGACTGGGTCTCTGGGGGCTGGTTGTTATGGGGGGTGTAGCAGAGGATCCCTGAAGGTTGACATCCACAATATGCTGCGTATATCCCCTCAATTGTGTTTGGGCGGCTGGGGGGGACAGAATAGGCAATTGGCCTGCCAGTGGAGTGGACATTTTTGGCAGGCGGAAGCGATTGGGGAGGCCATGGGATAGCTGTGGCTTTGCATGACCAGTGGGGGCAGAAGTGGAATACAAATTGGTGTTGAAACCTCTTGACCGCATTTCTCTCTCCCCGCCCAGGGCAAGCACTGCATTTTGGACGTTTCGGCCAATGCCGTGCGGAGGCTGCAGGCAGCTCAACTTCACCCCATCGCCGTTTTTATCCGGCCACGCTCCCTCGAGAATGTTCTGTGAGTGGCCCCCCGGGGTGGACAGGGGCTGTGGAACGAGGGGCGGGGGCAGGAGGGTGTCCACACGTCACTTGTCCCACGTCTAGGAAGCACAGGGGGGCTGAGAGGTTTTCCGCTTGCCCCCTGCTTCCTGGGTACGGGTACTCGGAGCAGTTTTCCATTTTCCCCTCTGCTTTCACCAAGGAAACCCCACTCTTGACCACTGAATCAGAGGCAACATTAATCTGTGGAAAACCCGATAGAGTTTAGTTCCAGTTCAATGGTAAGAAGCAGGTTTTCCCAGGGAAAAGCGTTGTGGCAAGCAGAAGTGGTGGATGAGCCCTCTGTTGCCATCCTTGCCTTGGTTTTTTGGTCTGAAAGGCCAGAAGGGTCTAAGATATTGCACAAAGGTTGGAGTGTGCAAGGGGGTGGGATGTGGCCTGAGATCAGCCAAAGCTTTCATTTCTCATTCACCATTTATTTACTTAAGGCATTTACCGTATTTTCCGGCGTATAAGACGACCCCCCAACTTTTCCAGTTAAAATATAGAGTTTGGGATATACTTGCCGTATAAGACTACTCCTCTTCGAAAGCACACCAAATAAAAATTGAAAAACCAGTCTCCAGTCCGGCTTGGAAATCCGCTCCACTTCCCAGTGGCCGGGGGCTTCCGGGGCCAATTTTCAAGCGTATTTCTGCTTCATCTAGAGAGCTTGGTGTCCTCTGATTTAATTTGCTGTCGTTTTATCCTTTGGTGGGGAGTTGCTGCAGGAGCTGCTGCTGTAGCCGGCGTATAAGACGCCCCCCGACTTTTGAGAAGATTTTCCTGGGTTAAAAAGTAGTCTTATACGCCAGAAAATACAGTATATGCTGCTTAACCATGAAGCTCGCTGGGTGACCCTGGCTCAGCCACTGCCTCTTGGTGTTTCCCTGCCTCACAGGGTTGTTGTGGAGATTAAATGAGTAGGAGAGGGGAAACCATGTACACCACACTGAGCTCCTTAGAGGAAAAGTGGGATATAAATACTATAAATAAACAAGATTAATTCTTAGCATTTCTAAGCAGCACCTAGCAAGATAATCTCTTCCGTGCCTTTGAAGAAAGACAAAATTGTTCAGGGGCTTTTAAGTCTTTGTTTTAAAAAGAGAAGGCAACAAAGGGTACTCCCATGCTGTCACTATTTTCGGGTGGGATTCAATCACAGACCAGCAAATTCAAGTTGCACAATTATTGCACAAGTTGCACAATTATTGTGCAACAAAGCTGCTCTCCTCTACCCCACCCTCCCTCGCTTCAAAAAAAAATATATAGGCGTTTTTCTATAGGGGATGTGGTGGGTGCTTTGAAACAACCTCCCTGCAAACAAATCAGAATGAATGCTCATTCAAAAGGAAAGGCTCAGTGATGGAGCCTTTGCTTTGGATGCGGAAGATCGAATCCCCGACAACATTTCCAAGTAGGGCCAGGAGAGACTCCCTGCTTCAAACCCTGGAGAACCACTGCTGCTGGTCAGTCTAGGCAGCTGGCTGGGGCTGATGGGAGTTGTAGTCCCAAACCGCTGGAGGGCACCACCTTGGGAAAGGCCGGAATGGATGCATTAATGGAAGCAGGCAAGGGATAGCCGTTGTGATGTCTAAAGAGAACCTCCAGATATATCCTGTGAACACCAGTTGCTGGGGAGCAGCCACTAGAGAGGGTTTTTCCCTTCATGTCCTATTTAGTGAGATTTACAGAAGCATCTGGTTGGCCACAGGGTGGGAACCAGGCTGTCCCAAGCTGGTTCCCCAAATAGCAGAAGCAGGTGTACACACACACACACACACACACACACACACACTGTGTGCACACACCCAAAGCACAGGGGGGAAACCCAGCAGAATACAGGCAGGTGGAAGAGACAGCTTTGGGGTTGCACAATCTTCGTAATCACTTTGTGTCCTCTTTTTCCCCCCTTCCTTCTTCTCCAGAGAAATTAACAAGCGGATAACGGAGGAGCAGGCGCGGAAAGCCTTCGACAGAGCTACAAAACTGGAGCAGGAATTTACAGAGTGCTTCTCGGGTAGGTCACCTCCTGCCCACTCTTCCTTTCCGAACCATCAGCTCTGGGCACAATTCACAGAAGGCTTAAGTCGGTGGAGGTGGGGGAAGGGCAGCCTCAGGCTGCTTTTGGAGTTTTCAGAGAAGGGAAGTGGCTCATTGGTGGAAGCATCTAACCTTGCGTGCAGAAAGTCCCAGATTTAATCCCTGACAGTGTCTCCAGGTAAGAGTCGGGAATGTCCACTGCCTGGAAGTCTGGAGTGCCATTGCTGCCAGTCACTGGGCACATCAGAACATGGGAAGAACCCTGCAGCTGGAACAGCTCAAAGGGGAACCATTTAGTCCAGCACTCGGTTCTCAAAAGTGGCCAACCATGGGAAAACCACAAGCAGGATCTGAGCACAACAGCACCCTCCTTACCTTTGATTGCCAGTGTGCATAGTCATTGTGATTAGTAACCAGTAGTGGTCTAAACCAGTGTTTTTCAACCTTTTGGGGGCAAAGGCACACTTGTTGCATGAAAAAAAATCACGAGGCACACCACCATTAGAAAATGTTAAAAAATTTAACTCTGTGCCTATATTGACTATATATAAAGTAATTCTCTTGAATAGGAATCAAATAAACACAAAGGAAGTATTTTATAATTACTTTATTATGAAATAGTAAATAAACAGAAATATGAAAAATTATAAAATACTTTATTTTTAAATCTTTCGAATTTTTCCATTTTTCCCACGGCACACCAGGCAACATCTCGCGGCACACTAGTGTGCCGCAGAACAGTGGTTGAAAAACACTGGTCTAAACCACTGAGCCTAGGGCTTGCCGATCAGAAGGTCGGCAGTTCGAATCCCTGCGACAGGGTGAGCTCCCGTTGCTCGGTCCCTGCTCCTGCCAACCTAGCAGTTCCAAAGCACCTCAAAGAGCAAGTAGATAAATAGGTACCACTCCGGCAGGAAGGTAAACGGCGTTTCCGTGCGCTGCTGTGGTTCACCAGAAGCGGCTTAGTCCTGCTGGCCACATGACCCTGAAGAACTGTCTGTGGACAAACACCAGCTCCCTCGGCTAGTAAAGCAAGATGAACGCCACAACCCCAGAGTCGTTCTCGACTAGACTTAACTGTGAGGGGTCCTTAACCTTTACCTTTTAGCGGCCTCATCCTCCAGTATACCTATGATTTCCTCCTATTGGAAGGAGCTTCAGCAGCTATCCAATTCCTTCCTGCCACAGGATTTGTGGGCATACAATTCATGCAGGTGGGCTTGACTTGCATAATCCAGGTTTGTCCCTTAACCAAGGCCACTGTGTAGGCCTCAGTGGATGGGCAGGAGCCTACATCTAACAAAGTGGGCTGTAGCCCACGAAAGCTTATGCCACAACAGTTTTGTTAGTCTTTAAGGTGCCACAAGACTCTTGATGTATCTGGGCCAGAGCAGAGATGGTGGGGCCAATTGGCATGAGGCCTAATCCAAGTCCCCTGGTAGAGGGGGACCCTTTGGCCTACATTTCCCAAATGGTGGGCCTATAACCAGCTCTGCACAGCCCTGGATGTATCTGCTACAACAGGCATTCTGGGAATCCTCTCTTGCCAGGAGCTGAATATCAGCCACAGGAGATGAGAAAGTAGTGTTTTGCTCAGGTTCTGCCTCCTGTCTTCCCATTGGCTCCCAGTACATTTCCAAGCACAATTCATAGTGTTGCTGCTGACCTTTAAAGCCCTAAACGGCCTCAAAGGCCCAGTAGACCTGAAGGAGCATCTCCACCCCCATCGTTCTGCCCGGACGCTGAGGTCCAGCGCCGAGGGTCTTCTGGCGGTTCCCTCATTGAGAGAAGTGAGGTTACAGGGAACCAGGCAGAGGGCCTTCTTGGTAGTGGCGCCCACCCTGTGGAACGCCCTCCCTTCAGATGTGAAGGAAATAAGCAGCTATCCTATCTTTAAAAGACATCTGAAGGCAGCCCTGTTTAGGGAAGTTTTTAATATTTAATTCTGTACTGTTTTTAACATTTGATTGGGAGCCGCCCAGAGTGACTGGGGAAACTCAGCCAGATGGGCGGGGTATAAATAATAAATTATATTATTATTATTATTATTATTATTATTATTATTATTATTATTGAGACATCTGCTTGGCCACTGTAAGAACAGAATGCTGGACTCGATGTGCCATTGGTCTGATCCAGCAGGGCTCTTAGATCCCGGAAATATCCTCAAGATCCCAGAATGAGCCCCTGGCCTTGTTCAGCAGCCAGCCTCTTCTCAATGTTCTTACTAACTGATCTCTCGTGTTCTAAAAGCAACCCCAGACTCTCTCTCTCTTTGACACACTCACCCCTTCTTCTCCCTCTTCCCCCCCAGCCATCGTAGAAGGAGACAGCTTCGAAGAGATCTACCACAAGATCAAAAGAATCATTGAGGAGCTCTCCGGCCCGTACATTTGGATCCCGGCTCGTGAGAGACTTTAGGAGCTTAATGTGAACTGATATTTCCCGGAAGGGATGGCAAAACCAACCACCACCGAATCTGCGACAGAGCTGTCCTCTCTGGAGAGGGGGACCGACTCTTGTCTCTTGCCACTGAACTTAGCTGTTTGGTTAATATTTTGGGGATGGGTGGGGATGTCTTGGGACAGGCTTCTTTCGTTTCTTCCGTTGACTCTTTAATCTTCTCAATTTTTGTTTTCCTTTTTCCTTTCTTTTTCCTTTTCTTCTTCTTGCGTGATCCGGCTCCCCCCACCCCTAATCCTGATTCAAAACCGCTCCCGTTTTAATTTCTGCAGCAAATGTGGGGCTTTCTTCCATCCCCAACAGCGCTAGCGCATGCATGCTGTCATTTGGGGGGGCAGGTGGTGGCACAGGGGAAGAATGGGGGGGTTCTTAGATTCTGGTCTGTTTCGTTTTACAAGCAGCAAGGTGGAGGGGAGGCACACGCAGACTCTGAACTCGGAGAGAGAAAGACTGAAACAAACTTATTGTGGGAGAGAAGAGAGAGATATTTTTTAAGAAAAACTTTCTGCAAATGGAAGCCACTTTTGATGAGTTTACTTTCCAGGACTCCCACCCCTTTTTTCCCAGTGATTCCGAAGAAAAGAAGGCATTGTTGCTGAGGAGTTTTAAAGTTCCCTGGTTGTGGTTTGGTCAGAGGGAGCAGAGAAGAGGGATGGGGATTCCGGAGGGTTTTTTAAATTTTGGAAGGAGGAGCAACACTGCACACTCGTTAAAAGAATCAAAACAAATTCACCAATCTAAGTTTTCTGCTGTTTTAAAAAATAAAAAAACCTGACTATTTTCCCCTTGGAAGGAAACAAGATACCTTTTTCCGTTCCTTCCCTCTTTTGTTTTGGCTGAATAATATTCTACGATTGAAACAAGCACAGACCCAGGACTGATGAATCCAAGATAACCCTCGCTTGCAAGAATGGCCTGATGATGACGATGACTTTGGGATATAATATATCTATATCTATATATCTCTATATAGATAGATATATATTATTTTCAGTTGACTTTTTCTCTGTTTTTGATTTTCTCTTTCATTTTGTTTCATTTTTTTCCTCTTCAGTGCATGAAGTTTACTTTTGTGGCTTCAGAATTTAGCAGAAAAAGGATAACAAAAAATAATAATAACAATAATCATGGAACCATTTTTGCAATCTATATTTTTCTTTCTGGGGGAGGGAGAGGAGAGAGAGAAAAAAAGAAAAGAAAGGTTAGGGAAAAAAGGGAAATAGAGTTTTTTTGATGTCCTGTGACTATTTTTTGGGGTCATATCAAGTATTTTGGTGCGGCTGTGCGTGATGTATGAAAAACAAAAATACACAGAGGAGAACAGTTTTAGTGGGTGGGAGATATATTTCGGAGGGCTGTTTTAAGTTCACTTTGAAGATTTTAATTTCCAAATCTAATGGATTAATTATTATTTTTTGTATATAAAGAAAAAAACAGAGATTGGACTTGGGGGTTGGGGGAGTTGGAGATATTTAGCCCCCAACCCCACTGCTCCAGCCACTGCTGGCCCCCGGCAAGACACAAAACTCTCCAAAGGTTAGCCTGTCGGGGGTAGGAGGAAGGTGCCGGGTCAAACTTGTACTCTAGGAAGGAAGAGCTGCTGGTGCGTCAGTGGAGAAGTTTATTTCTGTAGCTGCCGGGAAGTTAAGCAACACAGATTCTTCTGGGTTCGGACTGGGTTCTCCCCTGCATCACCCTCCAAAAGCAAGCCCCACCCTGACCGTTCATAGGAATAATTTTTAAAATGACAGGGGTTGAATCTGACATTTTAATTATGCCTGAAAAGCATATGTTGGACCTGGTCCGAAGGCTGGCTACCACCCCCCCACCCCACCGCCCAAGGAGCGCAAATGTCTTTTCTTTTAACAACCGCTGAATTGAGGCAAAAAACAAGGATAGTCTACAGAAAACAAAAGGAAAGATGCAGCTGGAATGGAGGTACAGAGCACAAGGATACCAATGCGCTTGGAGGGGGGTGGGGCAACCCAGGGCTGTGTTTGCCCCCCCTCCCCCAAAGTCGCCCCAGCTCACACGACTAAATATGCCAATTCACCCACAGGCCAGTGGGGTGAAGCTGGGGGGGGGGGAGTTTACTCTGGGGAAACTGCCCATCCATGGCAAGATGGCGGCTGGCAGATGTGGCCTCTGATCCTGATTTAAACAGTTTGATCTGGCCCTCTGCGCCCCCTCCTCAGGCCCTTCTAAAAGTGTGCCGTTTCAAGCAGGGCATGCCCAGACTCCTGAACTCCCTGGGTTTTCTAAGAGGGCCCAGAAGGGATCGGACACTTTGCGTCTCTTCTCCTTGCCCCCCCTCCCCTCCCAGTAACGCTCGCTGAACACAATGGGTGCCTCCCGTCACACTGATTTGTTAAGGGCTTTCCTCCCAAGGGAATGGGGTTCCTGGTGCCAACCCCCTCCCCCCCAAAAAAACACCAGTGTGTTGGCATGGAAGGGGTTGGTCAGACGCAAAGGGTTCTTCCCCCTCCCCTGGGGCATTATTTAAAAAACAAAACAGGATGTAATTGGAGGTTGTTTCTTGCTGGGGGCCACGTGAAGTTTGTTTGGGGTGGGCGGGTGGGTGGGGAGATATAAGAGTATTTTGCATAGAAATATTATCGCCTTCGGCAACGAATAATTAAAAACCAATGAAAAACCCATGTGCTTGTGTGGCTGTGTGATTTGCTTCAGGCGGGGAAGAGTTGTGTTAACTTCAGAATCACTTCTGTTTTCTTCCTAAATACCAGGGGTGGCCAACTCCCAAGGGAGTGCGATCTACTCACAGAGTTAAAGACTGGCAGTTATCTACTCCCGTTTTGGAGGTTCAGGTCAAAGTGGTTGAGCATTTTTTAGGGAGGACGCAGGTGGCGCTGTGGTCTAAATCACTGAGCCTAGGACTTGCCGATCGGAAGGCCGGCAGTTCGATTCCCCGTGATGGGGTGAGCTCCCATTGTTCGGTCCCTGCTCCTGCCCACCTAGCAGTTCGAAAGCACGTCAAAGTGCAAGTAGATAAATAGGTACTGCTCCAGCGGGAAGGTAAACGGCGTTTCCGTGCGCTGCTCTGGTTCGCCAGAAGCGGCTTAGTCCTGCTGGCCACATGACCCAGAAGCTGTACACCGGCTCCCTCGGCCAATAAAGCGAGATGAGCACTGCAACCCCAGAGTTGGACACAACTGGACTTAATGGTCAGGGGTCCCTTTACCTTTTTAAACCCCATTTTTTTTGGGGGGGGGTTCATGGCAAAAGTGTTGAGCTGGGGTAACCAGTGATCTACCCATCTACTGGTACATCACGATCTATCTATTGGATGTGCCTGCTATATACATAAGAATGTAAGGTGTCATCATGCTCTGCAATTTTCATGGCTGCCGCTAGGTGGCCACACCAACTGCAGCATGCAGGATAGCAGGCTGGTCCACGGGAACTGTGGCTCTCTCCATTAAATGGGCCTGCACCAATGTTGAGGGGTGGGTTTAATTTACACCATAGTTTTGCAAGCTGCTGTGTGAAGCACCTCCCCCCTCAGTGCCTGCAATGAGATTTAATTGGGGGCAGGAAAAAGCCCTTCACACAGTCGTTTAGCAAGCAGCTCTGTGACTCGTACAATGATAGCAAACTCAAGTTCTCAGTGCCAATGGATACTGTCATCCCAGTGGGACCTCTGGAAAACAAGAACATAGGAAGATCCCTGCATTCAAATGCAGATTTGAATGTGGAGGTGTGAATCGGGTGTGTGTGCTGCTGTTGCTGCTGGGAATTGTAGTCCAATTCCCCAGGGGGCCCCAGGTTTGGAATGGTTGGTGTCTACGAAGATCATAAATGACCTTATTTGACTTCTCTCACTTAAAAATGAAAGCTGGGCCCTTTTGCATCCCAAACAGAGAAGGCGGTAGGATCCAAATAAACAGTCACTTTTTTGTGCACTTAATTTCACTTATTTTGGAAGAAAATGGAAAAAAAACTTTGTTCCTGACCCTGATCGGCTTTTTTGAAAGCTGAAAATGCTTCCCTGGAAAGAGAGAGCAAAAGTATGTTGACAGTGCAAAGATCACTTGAGGGGGCCTGGAGAAGGTTGGCGGAAGGGGGCCGAGGGAGTCGATGCATAGAGTTTGTGGGACATCCTGTTGTTACCGGAAAAATCCGAGGGCTCCCTTGGACAAAAAGTAAAGACACCAACCAGAGTAAATTGGAGCAAATCAGCAGCTAAAAGTAGAACAGTGCAAATCCGATGCATGGTTGATTTTCTATGAATTTATAACAGAAGCGTAGCGTATGTAGTGTGTGAGTGTGAGTGTGTGTGAAGTTTGTACAAACTGAATGATGGGGGATGGGTTTCCTGCTACACTGTCCTGTAGACTCTGGACAGCCGAAAAGAGGAAACGGAAGGACCCACTTTGTAGTGTCTGCTCCACAAACCTCCATAGGAGCAATGTGCTTCCATGTTTCTGGAAACTCGTGATAAGGATCCTCGCCAAACCTTGCCAGGAGGGGCCAGCTCTTTTGCAGTAGTTCTCTAAAGCGATTGGCTTGTAGCTGTGGACACAAAGGGTGCAATGATCCCACGGTCGATTGTTGGGGAGCAGTCTCATCCACTAGGCAGTCTGATCTTAGATATATGGTAATGTTCATAAGTGTACCAACCAAGCACGTACATAGATCAGCACAGGAAGACCGACCTGGAACCATTTTGATTCCTAAACTGAGCAAATGTTTTCTCTGCAAGGTCAAAGTGGAAAAGCCTCCCCATTGTCTCTTTCCTCACAAATCCTCTCTTAAGGGCACATTTAAGATATGAATAGGGTGTGAGCCTGTGACCTGACTCAGGAACTAAGTATCATTACAAAAGACTGGCCAGGCTCCCCAGGAAATCCAATCAAGTAACCTGCCAGACAGGAGATAAACAAGGACAGGAGAAAAACAACATTCAAATTTCTGTTTTAACATTTTCTGTGATGTATGTATGATGTTTCTGGGGGTGGTCTTGATCTACAGGGTGGCAATTTCAAAAGTCTTTGTAAGGTCTTGCACACCATTTTTCTGGGATTCTCCTCTCTCCTGTGGGTGAGTGAGGACCCTGTTGCAACAGATCAATAAAGATCAGGCTTACTAGCTGCTTTGCTTCTCAATATTCTCTGGTTGGCCTCTGTTATCTTCTCCTACCAATAGGGAACCTATGTAAGGACTCTATATGGGCTCTTGGAAACCCCATAAGGGAAAAGGGCATTTTTTTGTTTATAACACCCCAAAGAGATGTGCCTCCTCATGCCCCCTGCCCCGGGGCATGGCAAGATGGTTAGTGGCCCAGTAGAGACGCAAGAGGGCATCAGAAGAAGGAGGGAAGGAAAGAGAGATGGAGGCCATTGTTGCCTGTGGCACCCCTCACCATCATTCAAGGCACCCCCAGGGTGTCTATTTGTCTATTCCTCTTTTAAGCCATCCAAGCTGGTGGTCATAACTGCCTCCTGTGGCAGGGAGTTCCATAGTTTAACTCTGTGCAGAAGCACTTTCTACTATCTGCCCTGAATCTTCCAGCATTCAGCTACATGGGACGTCCACAAATTTGACTGTTATGAAAGGGAAATAATAATAATAGTAATTATTATTATTATTATTATTTATTTATACCCCGCCCACCTAGATGGGTTTCTCCATCCACTCTGGGCGGCTTACAATGGAATATTAAAATACAATAACCAATTAAACATTAAAAGCTTCCCTAAACAGGGCTGCCTTCAGATATACTGGGTTGACGCCGTTTAGGGCTTTCAAAGTCAGCCCCAACACTTTGAATTGTGCTCAGAAATGTACTGGGAGCCAATGTAGGTCTTTCAAGACCGGTGTTATGTGGTCTCAGCGGGCGCTCCCAGTCACCAGTCTAGCTGCCGCATTCTAGATTAGTTGCAGTTTCCGGGTCACCTTCAATGGTAGCCCCACATAGAGCGCATTGCAGTAGTTCAAGCGAGAGAGAACTAGAGCATGTACCACTCTGGCGAGACAGAAAAGCTTTTCTCTCTTTGCTTTCTGCACCCCACGCATAATTTTATAAACTTCCATCGCTTCATCTCTTACCCGCCTTTTCTCGAGACTGGAAAGCTGCAGATATGGCTCCCTTTCCTCACTGGGAACCTTCCTCCTCCTCTGTTTCAACGTTGCCTTTGTGGAATTCATCAGTGACAGGCTAGAGTTGCATCTTTCTGCTTGTCATTGGCTCTGGCGCCACCTGCTGTTGGCCTCCCGGCCTCCCACCCCACCAGTCGCAAATGGGCACCAGCCACCACCGCCCTAGCAGGACACCACAGGTCAGATCAGACCACTCTAGCATCCAAGACAGAGATCATCCTGCACTGCCACCTGACCCAGCCCTAGGCAGAGCTGAGGTGTTGTTATTGTTGTTTAGTCGTTTAGTCGTGTCCGCCTCTTAGTGACCCCCTGGACCAGAGCATGCCAGGCCCTCCTGTCTTCCACTGCCTCCTGCAGTTTGGTCAAACTCATGCTGGCAGCTTCGAGAACACTGTCCCACCATCTCGTCCTCCGTCGTCCCCTTCTCCTTGTGCCCTCCATCTTTCCCAACATCAGGGTCTTTTCCAGGGAGTCTTCTCTTCTCATGAGGTGGCCAAAGTCTTGGAGCCTCAGCTTCAGGATCTGTCCTTCCAGTGAGCACTCAGGGCTGATTTCCTTCAGAATGGAGAGGTTGGATCTTCTTGCAGTCCATGGGACTCTCAAGAGTCTCCTCCAGCACCACAGTTCAAAAGCATCAATTCTCCGGCCATCAGCCTTCTTTATGGTCCAGCTCTCACTTCCATACATCACTACTGGGAAAACCAGAGCTTTAACTATATGAGTTGAGCTGTAGGTAGCGCAAAAAGAAAGGTGCATTGAGAGGGCATTGCGGTGGGTGACTTAGATTTGAAGGAGCCCAAGCAGTCCTGGACCCCTGAGATACCCAAGGACTGGTGGCCTTGTTAGTGACCCCCAGAAGCATGGTTTCCTGCTGAGCGCTTCGTTCATTTAGCAAGATTTATACACTGCTGAATCGGAAAATCTCTATGCAGCTTGCAAAATGTTCATTTCAATTAGCTTGCAAAATGTTCATTTCAATTAGCCACCAAAGCAGACTTTAAAAATAGTAGACACTTCTAAGAAACAAGATCACAGTGCATTCAAATTACAAGAAACGAGATTCCTATTAAACATGAGGAAGAACTTTCTGATGGGAAGGGGTGTTTGACGGTGAAATGGACTTCCTTGGAAGATGGGCAGCTGTCTACCAGCTCCATCTCTGCCCGCTGTCTGTCTCGCCAGAGTGGCGCATGCTCTGGTTATCTCCCGCTTTGACTACTGCCATGCGCTCTATGTGGGGCTATCTTTGAAGGTGACACCTTTGGTTGCCCCAGTTGCAACAAAACATGTCTCTCCCATATCAGTCTCTACAGCCACAACAGGCTCAGTAGACCTGAAGGAGCATCTCCATTCCCATCGTTCTGCCCGGACACCGAGGTCCAGCTCCGAGGGCCTTCTAGTGGTTCCCTCCCTGTGAGAAATGAAACTACAGGGAACCAGGCAGAGGGCCTTCTTGGTGGTGGCACCCGCCCTGTGGAACGCCCTCCCGTCAGATGTCAAGGAAATAAACAACTATCTGACTTTTAGAAGACATCTGAAGGCAACCCTGTTTAAGGAAGTTTTTAATGTTTGATGTTTTATTGTGTTTTTAATATTCAGTTGGGAGCCGCCCAGAGTGGCTGAGGAAACCCAGCCAGGTGGGTGGGGTATAAATAATAAATTATTATTATTATTATTATTACTACTACCATGAAGGGAACCTGTACTTCTGAATGTGGCGTTACTCTACAGCCTCCAAGTATCACGGGTGAAAACAGAGATACCCACAGTGGTTGTCTATCAGGGACAGATTTCCTATGCCCTGTGGCAAAAAATGATGGTCACAGCCCTGGAACAATGGCAGAACCTGGGGCACCTTCAAAGAAAGCAGAGCCATCCTCCTTAAAACAGGGTAATTGGAAGGTCTTGCAGGAACGAAACCCAAAAGTGAATTCTGCGTTGTGGGGAGATGGGACCCCCCTTCTTTTGTGCATCATTATCCTGCTGTTCTGGGATGCGGGTGGCGCTGTGGTCTAAATCACAGAGCCTAGGACTTGCTGATCAGAAGGTCGGTGGTTTGAATCTCCGCGACAGTGTGAGCTCCTGTTGCTCAGTCCCTGCTCCTGCCAACCTAGCAGTTCGAAAGCACGTCAAGGTGCAAGTAGATAAATAGGTACCACTCTGGCAGGAAGGTAAACAGCGTTTCCGTGCACTGCTCTGGTTCACCAGAAGCGGCTTATTCCTGCTGGCCACATGACCCGGAAGCTGGACGCCGGCTCCCTCGGCCAATAAAGCGAGATGAGCGCCACAACCCCAGAGTCAGCCACGACTGGACCTCATGGTCAGGGGTCCCTTTACCTTTATCCTGCTGTTCTATGTGACCAAAAATGACTTCTGTACAGTAGGTGGAACCCTGAATTCTGAGAAGATTACACACAGAAACACACACACAAGAAATTGTTTTTATATCAGCAACTTTCCCCTTGGGTGAAAGAGGAAGCTAGAGCAAAAAAACTCCCTTTTGTGGTATTCATGGACCCAATGCCATCGTGGCACATGCCATCCCAGTAAAATTTGGTGGCATTTTGCAGGCCTTTCCTGTTGTGAAAAAGAGCTGTGATTTATCCTGCCGTTGCAAAGTAAGGACATCGGAAGAGGCTGGTTGAATCAGGACCGCAGCCTCCTCCCACTCACCCCTCCAGGCAATGAGAGATACCGTACTTCTAGGAAGCTCCCTGGAGAGTAGGAAGACAACTGTCCCAACCACTTGCTTTTCATCCTGCGGGCAACTGCTATTCAGAGGTAGACTGCCCCTGAACATGGAGGGTCCATTTACAGTAGCTATGAATTGCTGGATACAAACATGGATAAACCTGTCAGGCAAATTGAAAGTCAACATTTTCTAAGTCTGCGGCTGCCGTCCTCCTTCCATCTTCCGAATTGCCAAATTGCCATTACCAAATTGCGTAATGTAGTAATCCATTGTCTGAAGAAAAGTCGTTTTTGGCTGTCCCAGTGCCGGATATAAGCTAAACAAGCTATAGCTTAGGGCCCCACTCTCTTGGCCCCCCCCAAAAAAAACAAACGAAAGGAAAAAACAACAACTGGACTTACATTTCCAAAATACAGTGGTACCTTGCGTTACGAACTTAATTCGTTTCAGAAGTCCGTTCTTAACCTGAGGTGTGCTTTCGCTAATGGGGTTTTCCACTGCCGACGCACCATTTCCATTCTCAAAGTTTGTAACCCGAAGTGTTTGTAGCCCGAAGCATTTGTAACCCGAGGTACCACTGTATAAGATAAAAATCAAATAAAACAAAACCCACCTACAGCAACAGTGTTTTGTGTTGTGTGGGCTCCTACGATGTAAGTCATGGGCCCCGCCTGCTTGCCTGCTCCCTCAAATATCACTGGTAATTATTTCACTATTAATATACTTCTTAATTGTATTTCAGTTCAACAATTACCATATTTTTCCATGTATAAGATGCCCCCTATTTGGGGGGACTCAAAATTAAGAAAATGAACTATGCACTATCTGTGTAGAAGATGACCCTTTATTTTAAACTTCAAAAATTTAGGGAAAAAATATAGTCTTATACACGGAAAAATGTGGTACTTTGATAAAATACATATTTTGTTATGCGCAAATGGCATACCTATGAGGTCCATAAATTACCATATAGCATATATTCAGCACAAAAAAAACAGGGACAATTTGCTGTTGACAAAGGACAGCTGGACATATAAAGGGCCCCATTACCTTCAGTATCTTAGGGCCTCATCAAACCAAAATCCGGCCCTGGTTGTCCTGAATCCACCACCCAATAATTTCAACTTTTAGTACCCTGGAAGAGGGAGAAACCCCTCATCTCCCTGTCTTGCCTCTTACCTGGCAAGGTGTTATTACTGGAAGTTTCTGAGCAGAGGGTAGATGGCCAACTTTCAGGGATTCTGTAGCTGTGATTCCTGCATTGCAGCGGTTGAGCTAGATGACCCCTAGGTCATCTAACACAGAATGCGGCAGCCAGACTGGGGACTGGGGGACCACATAACACCGGTCCTGAAAGACCTACATTGGCTCCCAGTACGTTTCCGGGCACAATTCAAAGTGTTGGTGCTGACCTTGAAAGCCCTAAATGGCCTCAAAGACCCAGTATCCCTGAAGGAGCGTCTCCACCCCCATCGTTCAACCCGGACACCGGGGTCCCTCTCCCGAGGGCCTTCTGGCGGTTCCCTCCCTGCGAGAAGCCAAGTTCCAGGGAACCAGGCAGAAGGCCTTCTCGGTGGTGGCGCCCGCTCTGTGGAACACCCTCCCACCAGATGTCAAAGAGAACAACTACCAGACTTTTAGAAGGCAGCCCTGTTTAGGGAAGCTTTTAATGTTTAATAGGTTGTTGTATTTTAGTGTTTTGTTGGAAGCCGTCCAGAGTGGCTGGGGAAACCCAGCCAGATGGGCGGGGTATAAATAATAAATTATTATTATTATTATTATTATTAGGTGTCCCTTGCAACTCTACAATTCTATAAAACTCTACCATGCCCCCCCTTTTGCCCAGATGGCTTCCCTCACGACATTAAATAGCCTCAGGATACTTCCACACTGGATATTTTCCTGCAGAATAAGCACTCGTCGTTCACCCGCTTTTTATAGACCCCTGCATGGCGTCGTGATCAAAATACGCTCTCCTCAACCTCATTTTCCTCCATCAGCTTCTGCTTTCTTATTTGGAGCCCAGAATATCTTACTTTTTGTTTTAGCACAGGGTTCCTGTCCATACTGAAAATAAAATCCCTGCGCCAAATGAAGGAAATGGTGAAGCGCTTCCCACGTATAATTTTGAAGGAAAATGTCACTAGTTCTTTCACTGCAGCACTTCAGCAGCTAGCAATTTTTTTAGGAAACACGTGACGTGTTGATTCCTTTATTGTAAATGGAGCCTTGCACTGTCTACTCAGAAGTAGGTACTGCTGTATTCGATGGAGCTTACTCCCAGGTAACTGGGCAAAGACGGAGCGGCCTTACACTGCGATCCTAAGCATTTTTACTGGGATAATCCCACTGAGTTCAATAGGATTTACTCTCTGCTATGTTCCAGACGCAGGTGGCGCTGTGGGTTAAAGCCTCAGCGCCTAGGACTTGCCGATCGAAAGGTCGGCGGTTCGAATCCCTGCGGCGGGGTGCGCTCCCGCTGCTCAGTCCCAGCGCCTGCCAACCTAGCAGTTCGAAAGCACCTCCGGGTGCAAGTAGATAAATAGGGACCGCTTACCAGCGGGAAGGTAAACGGCGTTTCCGTGTGCGGCTCTGGCTCGCCAGAGCAGCGATGTCACGCTGGCCACGTGACCCGGAAGTGTCTCCGGACAGCGCTGGCCCATGGCCTCTTAAGTGAGATGGGCGCACAACCCCAGAGTCTGTCAAGACTGGCCCGTACGGGCAGGGGTACCTTTACCTTTACCTATGTTCCTGATCATTCTCACAGTTTCTATTATTATTATTATTAGTAGTAGTAGTAGTAGTAGTACCCGCCTTTTTCCCTGACAAGGACTCAAGGCAGGTTTATTTCACTCCATTTTTCTGCATCACCTTGCCAACAAAGGTCCGTATAGTAAAAGCTCTGGTTTTCCCAGTAGTGATGTATGGAAGTGAGAGCCGGACCATAAAGAAGGCTGATGGCCGAAGAATGGATGCTTTTGAATTCTGGTGCTGGAGGAGACTCTGGAGAGTCCCATGGACTGCAAGAAGATCCAACCTCTCCATTCTGAAGGAAATCAGCCCTGAGTGCTCACTGGAAGGACGGATCCTGAAGCTGAGGCTCCTAGACTTTGGCCACCTCATGAGAAGAGAAGACTCCCTGGAAAAGACCCTGATGTTGGGAAAGACTGAAGGCACAAGGAGAAGGGGATGACAGAGGACGAGATGGTGGGACAGTGTTCTCAAAGCGACCAGCATGAGTTTGACCAAACTGCGAGAGGCAGTGGAAGACAGGAAGGCCTGGCGTGCTCTGGTCCAGGGGGCCTCGAAGAGTCGGACATGACTAAATGACTCAACAACAACAACAATTTTTTTCTGCTCAATGTGATGTGTATACAACATCTATGTGAACTGAGAAATGTTTGAGGGAATGAGTTTCTGCAGTAAAAAGTTTTCCTCTCTCATAACTCCGGAACTTGCAGACACCCAGTGAAGCTGAGCCTTGGGAGATTTAGGGCATATAAAAGAAAGGGCCTCTTCACACAGACTGTGGAACTCACTCCCACTGGAGACACCAAATTGTTTGTCTTTAAAAGAGGAAACGTGATTTGCTTTTTGTTTCCCCTCTTTCGGCTCAACTTCCACTTTTCAAAGAACGCCTGAGGGTGAACTTAGCCCCAGTTCAACTGGGGGGGGGGGGGGGGCAAACCAGAAGTTGGGCTTCCCCTCCTGTCACTGCTTCGCGGTTTTGGAAAGCTCTAAATATGACCGTCCCCTGGAAGAAGGAAGCACATGGGCCAAGATAACCCACAAGTGTCAGGCTGACGGACAGAAACCCTGACCCATCCCTGCCTGAGAGACACATAAAGAAGCAAAGGTAGGACTGGGGGGGGGGCTCCTAATCCCAGTTTGGACCTGCTGGGTGGCACTCCAGGGAACTGGGATTGGGTGGGCAATGTCCTCACAAATTCTGATGCGCAGAGGGTGCCTTTTGGGGCAGGACTTCGAAACACACTTCAAGACGAGGAGCAGGGGGGAGCTCTGTGAGGGGAATAAGGGGGTCTCCTCACAACTGTCCGCACCTGAAGAAAAAGACAGCTCCCAGAATCCTATGGGGGAAGCCAGGGCTGTTCAAAGTGGTCTCATAGTGCCTTTTATTTTATTTTTTTATTTTATTAACATAAAACACAGACATATACATTTACACAATACACATACACAACACACTACCTAACATGGGACGCAGGTGGCACTGTGGGTTAAACCACAGAGCCTAGGACTTGCCGATCAGAAGGTCAGAGGTTCGAATCCCTGCGACGGGGTGAGCTCCCGTTGCTCGGTCCCTGCTCCTGCCAACCTAGCAGTTCAAAAGCACGTCAAAGTGCAAGTAGATCAATAGGTACCGCTCCGGCGGGAAGGTAAACGGCATTTCCGTGTGCTGCTCTGGTTCACCAGAAGCGGCTTAGTCCTGCTGGCCACGTGACCCGGAAGCTGTACGCCGGCTCCCTCGGCCAATAAAGTGAGATGAGCGCTGCAACCCCAGAGTCGGTCACGACTGGACCTAATGGTCAGGGGTCCCTTTAACTTTACCTTTAAGAAGGTAAAGAGTAACAACTTTTGGAATGCAGTTAAACTTTGTTTGGGTCTACTCTTCTTTGTTACCTTGAGAACCTGACTGAGACTAAGTGATTTTACCGGGGAGGACCTGGTTGGTGGCAGCGGATTAGTGGTGTACGGGTCAATAGTCTGTGAGATGACCAGGGGCTTCACAAAGACCTTTAAAGCCAGTCTTGTTGACATTGTGAAGGAGCTTACGGGAATTGAGTAGAAGTCAGGGGTAGCACAGAGATGACCCACACCAGGCAGCACCCAAATCTCTTTGGTGGCCCCTGGTCTGGCCTCTCCGTGTGCCAGGGCTACCTCTAGATGTTTTGGGGTGTTGACTGCTTTTCACGGCTACTGTACCTTCAATTAAAAGCTTGCCCTCTTTCAGCTGGCTGAGTCGGATGGGAGTCGTGGTCCAAAACAGTTGGAGGGCACCAGGGTGGGGATGGCTAGCTCCACCAGTCCTTTAACTTCATCCTGCCTCTTCGTTTACTTCTCACCTCCTTCTGCCCTCCACACAGGCATCTCTGACCCAGTTCTGGAGCCCGATTCACAATGAGCCGGGACTACAATGACCTTGTGACTATGAGTGAGGAGGGTGACTGTGAAATTCAGCTCCGAAAAGGTATGTTGGACAGGTGGGATTTTGACGTGGGCAAAGAGGGATATGGGGAAGCAGGTCTACATAGGGAAAGGCTAATAATAATAATAATAATAATAATAATAATAATAATTTATTTGTACCCCGCCCATCTGGCTAGGCTTCCCCAGCCACTCTGGGCCGCTTCCAAAAAAATATTAAAATACTGTAATACATCAAACATTAAAAGCTTCCCTAAACAGGGCTGCCTTCAGATGTCTTCTAAAAGTCTGGTAGTTGTTGTTTTCTTTGACATCTGGTGGGAGGGCATTCCACAGGGAGGGCGCCACTACCAAGAAGGCCCTCTGCCTGGTTCCCTGTAACTTGGCCTCTCGCAGTGAGGGAACCGCCAGGAGGCCCTCGGAGCTGGACCTCAGTGTCCGGGCAGAACAATGGGGTTGGAGACGCTCCTTCAGGTCTCCTGGGCCTTTGAGGTTATTTAGGGCTTTCAAGCTCAGCACCAACACTTTGAATTAAGCTCAGAAATGTACTGGGAGCCAATGTGGGTCTTTCAAGACCGGTGTTATATGGTCTCGGCGGCCGCTCCCAGTCACCAGTCTGGCCGGTCTCCTTCTGGCCTGTCAGCTAAGAATAGCCATGGGGTCCTTGTGCGATGGCTGAGGACCAAGGAAGTTAGTGAAGCTAGCTCTGTTGACCCGTGCCTACCTTCCCGAAAGAGCAAGGACTAGTTCAAGATTGATTACTTCCAAGAAATGAGCATACCATACAGTCACATCCGACACCTACAAATCCACTGCAACTCTTCAAAATGTAGGCGAACTCCCCACTAGCCTGTTTCTCTGGAATTGGGATAGGGGTTCCTTGGGGCTACTGTGCCTTCAGTTTAAATGTTCCTTCCTTCCCTCCACCACCCGCCATAGTAGCTGTGAGGTCTTTTGGCACTTCCTGCTGAGTGTCGTTGAGGGATTATAGTGATTAAGGTAAAGGGACCCCTGACCACTGGGTCCAGTCGTGGCCGACTCTGGGGTTGTGGCGCTCATCTCGCTTTATTAGCCAGGGGAGCCGGCGTCCAGCTTCCGGATCATGTGGCCAGCATGACTAAGCCACTTCTGGTGAACCAGAGCAGCGCACAGAAACGCCGTTTATCTTCCCACCAGAGCGGTACCTATTTATCGACTTGCACTTTGATATGCTTTCAAACTGCTAGGTTGGCAGGAGCAGGGACTGAGCAACGGGAGCTCACCCCGTTGCGGGGATTCGAAGTGCTGACCTTCTGATCGGCAAGTCCTAGGCTCTGTGGTTTAACCCACAGCGCCACCCGCGTCCCACATTATACTGATTAGTCAGCAGTAAAAGGGGCAGAACCTGTAAGGGGGAAACTGCTAATGAAGATTACAGGGGACCTTTGCTAAATGAGAATTATTGGGGAGGAAACATTTCATAGGAATGTTGGCTATGTGGAGAAACATGGCTGAACAAAATGTACTATGTGTTTTAATCCCACTTCCAGCGCTAAAGGGCACATGGAAGCAGCTTTATGCCATATAAAGGTAAAGGGACCCCTGACCATTAGGTCCAGTCATGGCCGACTGGGGTTGTGGCACTCATTTCGCTTTACTGGCCGAGGGAGCCGGCGTACAGCTTCCAGGTCATGTGGCCAGCGGGACTAAGCCGCTTCTGGCGAACCAGAGCAGCGCATGGAAACGCTGTTTGCCTTCCCGCCAGAGTGGTACCTATTTATCTACTTGCACTTTGACGTGCTTTTGAACTGCTAGGTTGGCAGGAGCAGGGACTGAGCAACAGGAGCTCACCCCATCGCGGGGATTCGAACCGCCGACCTTCCAATCGGCAAGTCCTAGGCTCTGTGGTTTAACCCACAGCGCCACCTGCGCCCCATCCTTATGCCATATAATTATGAACTATTACTGATCATGCTATAACTAAGAATTTGTAATTCAACAAATCAGTATGGCAAGTTCAGCCCACACTTTCCCCTGTCTCATAATCTTTCTGCCTCTGATCCCTGTCCCTTCTCTACCTCCTCTTCCTCTCAAACTATGGCCTGCTTTCCACCCTTCCTTCCGTCACCCTCCATCTATGAACTCTGCTCACTCCGCAGCCTTCCCTACAAAACTCCTCCTTTCCTTTAGGGCCTGTGTGAAACCACTTTCCCCCTGGGTGACAATTTCCCCTTCCCTCAAAGAAACTGGCCTGCAAACATCCCGACTGTTTTTGCTGCCTGGTTGCTTGGAATGCTCATAAACATCACAGCGTTGCAGCCAAGTGGTGTCAGAAGTGTCAAGCAACGTTGACAGATAAATTACTGGAGAAGAGCTAAAACGCAAGCTGGAGTTGAGGGTGGATTCCTGACCGATGTCCCTTCTCCTCAGCTTCCCAGAAACGCTCCCAGGGCCTATCATGGAGGCAACGGATCTGCCCCAGCCGTCGCCTGCTCCTGATCCTGCTGGGAGTGAGCGCTATCCTCACCATCGCAATCATTGTCTTTGGCGCCAAAGGTGAGTGCTTCATCATTTGAAGGGAGAACGTTTAAGCCTGTCGTGGCCTCCAGTCTGGATTGCTTTAAACGAGGACTGTGTAGATCCAGAAGGAGATGTCATATGTTCTTATGTTCTTACCCCCACCACAGGCAGTGACCACATCTCTCAGTTATTGGGGTTGAAGGATGGAATCACAAGCATGAATCAAAGTGTTGGTGAAGGGATGGTCGCTTCCCAGCGCAAGGGTAAGTGAAGGCAGCATTGTGGGTTCAAAGGAAAGTGAAACTTGTTATTTTTTTATTTTTAAGAATATTTATTAAAGTTTTCAATAATAATACATTAAAAATCAAAAAAGAAAAAAGAAAATAACAGAAATACAAAAATGAAAATAATTAAAAAACACGCAAAATTTCCGTGACTTATTTCCATTAACTTATTTCCCAGACCTCTTCATACCTCCTTTTTTTGTATTCCAATTCAAATTCTTAGTTCAGCAAATCCTTATCAATAAATTATTAACCCAATTCTAAACATTTTCCCCCCATATTCTCTTAAGGCATTACAGCTGGAAACCACTTAATTTCTATCCAACATCATTCTAACATTCGTTAATTTTGCAATGTTTCTGTAAATAGTCTTTAAATTTCTTCCAATCTTCTTCCGCCGACTCTTCTCCCTGGTCTCGGATTCTGCCAGTCATTTCTGCCAGTCCCATGTAGTCCATCACCTTCATCTGCCATTCTTCCAGAATGGGTAGATCCTGTGTCTTCCAGTACTTTGCAATGAGGATTCTTGCTGCTGTTGTAGCATACATAAAGAAAGTTCTATCCTTCTTTTCTTTTCTTTTTCAATATATATATTGAATAAAATCCCCAAATTTCACGCGGGGTGGCAATCTTTATAGTGCAGGCTTTGAAACTCAGGGCTACTCTGACTGGGTAGTGTGTCCTAGACCTGGACCTGTTTTAATTCTTTTTATTCCCTTTTTAACTTAATGTGCCGGGCCTATTTTGGGGCCATTATATGCTTTATATACATCCGCATTTTAGATTCCCGGCGCCGGCAACTAAATCTTTACATTATTGTCTTAGGGTAATTTAAATGTCATAACGCCAGTAATATCGCTTTGAATCTTGTTTGGTTGCTTGTCTCGAGCATTTTTTTTTTGTCTTATCCTGCTATGGCTGTATGCTAATGCAATAAAGGTTTGATTGATTGATATTGAATATATATATATTGTTCTTTTCTTTTCTTTTCCAATATATTTTTATTATTTTCATTAATAAAACATAAAATATAACAACATTACAATAATCAATCAAATGCATTTGCTCTGCTGAGTTCATGACTTCCCTCCCTCCAACTGGTTTTCTGCTTCCTCATAAATTGTACACGCCTTTCTATTGTCAGTTCCTGTCCTTTAATACATATCCAATCCTTCTATTGTCTAGGGTCAGATACTATTACTATACAGTCATACCTCATGTTACGTTTGCTTCATGTTACGTTTTTTCAGGTTGCGTCCCACGGCGACCTGGAAGTACCAGAAAGGGTTACTTCCGGGTTTCACCGCTCACGCATGCGCACAAGCGCCAAATCGCACCGCGCACCTGCGCAGATACGGCGCTTCAGGTTGCGGCCTTTTCATGTTGCGAACGGGCCTCTGGAATAGTTCCTGTTCGCAACCAGAGGTTACCACTGTACTGTGTTGCAGAATTTATGTCAGTTCTTGTTATGTACTGAGTTGAATAGGCTCCAAAAGGCAGCAGTCTGATTGGTCCTAGAACAATAGGATTCAGAATGCAGCAGTCTGATTGGTCCTAGAACAATGCAGCAGTATGATTGGTTAGCAGGAACCACCCAATCATGCTCCAGATAGAAGTGAATCCACAACCTGATTGGCTTACAGTAGAATTCCAGAATTAGCCAATCATGTGCAGCCCATTGTGTAAATAATGTATATAAAGCAGATACTTTGAGGGGACTTTCACTCATTCCTCCTCACCACTATGAGCTGAATAAAGAGCATGAAATCACTTTGCGACTCTCAGTATATTTCAGTTCTGCTAGTGTCTTCAGCTTTTTACAATAGCCTCCAACAATAGCTACCTTTTTACAATAGCTACCAACCCCAATTTGTGCATTTGCAGAGGCAGACACGGAAGCAAAAATGAAAGACCTGGAGGGGAAGGTCAAAGAGCTAGCAGAGAAAGCGGAATCAGGTGAGTTGAGGAGGGACAACCTGGTGCAAAATGTCTCCAGGGAGAACTTGGGCAATCACTTTTGAAGGCAGCAATACTCCTGAATTGCTCTCGTGCTCAGATCGTGTTTGTGGGTTTCCCTATTGAGGCAACTGGGCGGCCACTGTGAGAACAGGATGCTGGACTAGGTGGGCCATTGGCCTGATCCAGCTAAAGGCTCTTCCTATGTCCTCTCCCCAGCATCTTAAAAAGCAGAGACATCACCTTGCCGACAAAGGTCTGTATAGTGAAAGCTCTGGTTTTCCCAGTAGTGATGTATGGAAGTGAGAGCTGGACCATCAAGAAGGCTGATCGCCGAAGAATTGATGCTTTTGTATTGTGGTGCTGGAGGAGACTCTTGAGAGTCCCATGGACTGCAAGAAGATCAAACTGATCCATTTTTAAGGAAATCAGCCCTGATTGCTGACTGGAAGGACAGATCCTGAAGCTGAGGCTCCAAGACTTTGGCCACCTCATGAGAAGAGAAGACTCCCTGGAAAAGACCCTGATGTTGGGAAAGAGGGAGGGCGCAAGGAGAAGGGGACGACAGAGGACGAGATGATGGGACAGTGTTCTGGAAGCTACCAGCATGAGTTTGACCAAACTGTGGGAGGCAGTGGAAGACAGGAGTGCCTGGCATGCTCTGGTCCAGGGGGTCATGGAGAGGCGGACACGACGAAACGACTAAACAACAACAACATGTCCTCTCCCAATGCTGACAATCCTCCACCTCCAGGATGTAACAAGGCAGCAGCCTGGAGCCCCTGCAGATGTTTTGTTATGGGAACCTGCAATCAGGATCTGATCACAAGAGCAACTCTCTCGTCCTGGGGTTTCCAGCAACTGGTGTTCAGAAGAATCACTTCCTCCAACTGTGATGGAGAGCATTGCAATCCTAGTTTATAGCTAGTAGAATGTATGCTAGGCGGGTGTTGAAAAATTTCATTTGCTGCATCATATGGGGAAGTTTCAGGAGGGAGGAGAGCAGGGGATAGAAACCTTTTTCTTTTTATAAATGATATTTATTAAGTTTGCCAATTTAACGATCCAATAAAAACCACATTCAATCATTCCAAATTAAAATACAACAAAACGGCCAAAGAAGCATGCCAAATTATAAATCTTTGGGTGACTTCCCACGCTCCGAAGTTCAGGGAGTGATGATCTAATATCGTTAACGCATCCTTAATTAGTCAGATAGACCCGATAAACAGAAGAGGCAGGAATGAAGATTTGGAGATATGCTTCAGAGGTCCAGACTATGGGGAGCCCAGAAAAATTAATAATTATAATTTGGAGTATAATTTGGTGGGAGGTTTTGTATCTTAGTTTATTATTTTTAATTGGATTATGAATCGGATATCTTCATTGGCTGTTTTTATTGGAAAATGAATAAAAATGATTAAAAAAAAAATAGTTTTGATAAACATTTCTGATGTTGATCCTTCATTTCTTTTTAACAGTTCTTTTAAACAAGCGGGTCAGTCCTTTGTAGTTCTGTGTGAAATATTGTCCTGTAATCCAACGTTCACTTTCACTTTCTTAATGTGTCACAGCCAAGATTGAGAGAGATGTCGCCTTTTTGCCATTTGTGCTGGGCAGATATCCAAAATTCCCTCCTGTCATCTTTTTCCAGCTGCTAGCGAGTTGATGTTTCGGTAAAAAAAACACGCCACAGTTCCCATCATAAATTATTTTTATCATTCCATTAAAGGTCTTTGCCACAATCATAGTCCAAATTTCAATTTTGTAGCTAAACCACAACAATGACAGCAAGATGCTCTTTCAGCCCCGCTTGCTTATTTCAAACCATCCTTCGGGGAAGATTTGCCGAATAAAACAGCAAATGTGAAATATACCAAGAGGAAGTAATAGAGGCTTGCTTCCTCCAACATACCAATAGTTGCAATGTAAGTCCTTCTCTAGGTCGAATCCTTGGCACCCAGTGGCTGAATCAGTTAGCAGAGTACTTTATTTCCCCTAGTTCAGAGCATGTCTGTTAGTTAAGTCCGAATTTTATCTTAAAAAAGCAGGTGTCCGCTGCTCATGGCGACAGCTTTGGAGAGTTGCCAAAACTCACGGTAAAATCCACCCAGCGCCTCCTGCCCCCCACATTCCTTCAGAGTAGGCGGCATGTATCGGACGATCTGTGGGTGAAGAGTTGGGGGGATAATTACCGTATTTTTCGCTCTATAGGATGCACTTTCCCCCCTCCAAAAATTAAGCGGAAATGTGTGTGCGTCTTATGGAGCGAATGCAGGCTCCTTGGTTTCAGCGATAGCAATGCAAAGCCTCCAAAGCGCAGAGGGAGCACTTCCTCTGCGCTCCGGAGGCTTCGCGTTGCTTTCGCTGAAGCCTGGAGAGCGAGGGGGGTCAGTGCGCACCGACCCCTCTCGCTCTCCAGGCTTCAGGGATAGCCACCTGAAGGGTTCCCGATGCGCTCCGCAGGCTTGGGGTTCCTTTTGCTGAAGCCGGGAGAGCAAGACTCTCCCGGCTTCAGCAGAGAGGGAGAGCTGGGCAGCGCCCCTTCAGAGAAGCGGGAGGAGAAATGGAAGGGGCTCCGTTTCTCCTCCAGCTTCGCTGAAGGGGCGCTGAGCAGAGAAGGGGAGAATTTTTTTTCTTGTTCTCCCCCTCTAAAACAAGGTGCGTCCTATGGTCGGGTGCGTCCTATAGAGTGAAAAATATGGTACTCTCACTCATATTATCCTCGATTAGCACGAAAAGGCTCCACTGGAATGGGTACAGCCATTTGCCATGGCAGACTAACAGGAAGTCCCGATAGAAACCTTTTTCCTGCTTCCAAGATGGAATGGGTATTCCTGCTCATCCGTGGAGCCTTTGACGTTTTTGCAAATGTTCCTGATCTGTGTGCATTTCCCCCTCTGGAAGTCAAATGTGGCTGCCTAAATAGCCACCCCCTTTTATGTTTCCCCCCCTCTCTCTCTTCGCTCTCACCAGCCAAGATGCAACTTCTGACCAGGTTGAAAGACATGCAAAAGAGCTTTCGACTCATGTACTGCAAGCTGGAGGATTACAAGAACAACCGAACAGGTCAGGAGGGGGGCAGCTGGAAAGCGGGTGGGGTGGGGGGCTAAAGAGGTGGGATGTTCTCCCCGGGACGCTCGGCGAAAATGTTCCTCTTCAACCAAGTCTTTGACTGATTAATATTCTATGGTCTGTATCTGTTGGGGGGAGGGTATCGTTTTGCTGTTTTGTTTCATTTAGCTTCATGTTTTTATCCCGTATTCATGGTTTTTATCCTGTGTACTGCCCTGAGATCTTAAAATGAAGGGTGGTATAATAATAATAATAATAATAATAATAATAATAATAATAATAATAATAGAATTTATATACCGCCCTGTACCTGGAGGTCTCAGGGCGGTTCACAGAACAAAATCAAAATATAAAACCACAAAATATATAATCAAAATTAAAACCACAAAATATATAATCAAAATTAAAACAACAACCCAATAACGCCCCCCAACCACATTTTAAAAGGGCATATAATCAATAATAATAATAATAATAATAATAATAATATGACGTCAGACATTAAAAACTTCCCTGAAAAGGGCTGCCTTCAGATGTCTTCTAAAAGTCTGGTAGTTGTTGTTCTCTTTGACATCTGACCACTGAGAAGGCCCTGTGCCTGGTTCCCTGCAACCTCACATCTCACGGGGAGGGAACCACCAGAAGGCCCTCGGAGCTGGACCTCAGTGTCTGGTCTGGATGAAGGGGGTGGAGACGCTCCTTCAGGTCTACTGGTCTGAGGATGTTGGAGAATTACAGCGCCTGTTGTGGCTGTAGAGATGTGTTTTGTTGCAGCCGGGGCGACCAAAGGTGTCTGATTGTGCTGCTGCAAATGTACCGTGGCGTTTCTTCTCTCTGTGCTCCTCCCTGCAGTCATTCCTCCTCTAGTCACTGCTGGGGACACATGACCTGATAGTCTGTCTTCTGGCTGAAATCAGTGGGCGTCCGCTGTTTCATTGGGTCTATACAGAGTTTGACTGTTGCTCCCTTTATCTTCCTCCCTTTGTGTTGTCTGATCTCCCAGCTAACCCAAAGGAATGTTGTCCGAAAGGGTGGGACTTCTTTCGTAAAAGCTGTTACTGGGAGTCTGGAAAAAGTAAATCCTGGGAGGAGGCCAAGATCAACTGTGAAGTCCAAAATGCCCACCTGGTGATCATCGACTCCATTGAGGAACAGGTAGGTGCCCGGTGGGTTTTGTGTTGGAGAGAGCGGTTTGGAAGAGATGTGTAGCAGAGTTAGCACTAAAAAAATGTAGTATAAACACCGACAACTGGGAAACACTGTCCTGTGGGCGCTCCAGTTGGAGAACAGCCTTTACCAAAGGTGTTATGGACTTTGAAGACACTCGAACTCAGAACTCAAGGGAGAAACATGCTAAGAGGAAGGCACGCCTGTCAAATCCACACTGTGATCGACTCCCACCCGGGAACCAATGTCCCCACTGTGGAAGGACGTGTGGGTCCAGAATTGGCCTCTACAGTCACTTACGGACTCATTGTTAAAACCGTGTTTATGGAAGACAATCTTACTCGGCTACGAGGGATCGCCAAAGAAGATTGCTCTAAGCGCATTGAAACTTGGTTAGATTTACACCTGCCCACTTCCACGTTTAAATAGATGTTCCCCACAAAAATACCTAGGCTAGAATAAATCACAGGCGCTTGGCTCTGCAAATATGTGAAGGTTTTACTCACAGAGTTCCAGGCATAACAGCAAACAAGTCACAATCTGTTGGCAGTAGAGCAAAGAAGAAAAAGATTCCAAAGGATTTAAAAAGAAAAAAACATATTAGTTTCAATACAAAAGAATAACACCGTCTTTGCATTAGCAAAGATGCAGGCAGCAAATATCTCATTTTAGAGAGATGTTTCATTCACTTGGTTTTTATACAGCTGGGAGCCACACCGCATGGCTCCTTTGTTCCAGAAAGGCAGAGAAAGGGGTGGGTGGGAGAGCAAAGGCTGCTGGGAGCCTACTGAGCTCCACCCAATAGCAACTTGAACTCAGGGCTCAGGTTAATCCTGCTGTCCGAAAGGGTGGGACATCTTTCTGAAAAGCTGTTACTGGGAGTCCCGATTCAGGAGGCCAAGGCTGACTGCGAAACCCGACACCCATCTGGTGATCATCAACTCCTATGAGGAACAGGTAGGGGCCTGGGGATTTTGCAGGTCTGCCCCCTGCCCTGTGTGTTTGATGACGGAGAGAATAAAATCTGAGAGGCTGCCTCTTTTCTGACAGACCCTCCCTAGTCTTGAGATCAGCAGGTGAGGGCCCTTTACTGTATGTTCAGCAGTGTATGTTGGGGAATACTTTGGGACCCTCTGTGCATTCTCAGGAAATCTGATTTCGTTTCATTTATAGGAGTGCCTACCCTTCTGAAACACTACAGGAACCAAAAAGCAGCTCTCCGACTTTTGCAAAATGCAGCTTTCTGAATTTTGCAATATTCAGCGCTCTCTCTCTCTCTCTCTCTCTCTCTCTCTCTCTCTCTCTCTCTCTCTCTCTCTCTCTCCTGTCTCTCCCTCTCTCCCTCTCAATTGGAAATCACAGCTCTCTGAATTTTGCCATTTTCAGCTCTCTCGCGCTCTCTGTCTCAGAAATCGCAGCTCTCTGAATTTTGTAATGCAATTCTTTGGCCAAGTAATACCCGCAAAAATGCA
Source organism: Podarcis melisellensis (assembly GCF_964234715.1). Classification (NCBI taxonomy): domain Eukaryota; kingdom Metazoa; phylum Chordata; class Lepidosauria; order Squamata; family Lacertidae; genus Podarcis; species Podarcis melisellensis. Next base: position 3,550,269 of record NC_138545.1, on the reverse strand, counting down.
CATACCAGGCTAAAGTGAGCTAGATGGTGATGATGACATACCAGAATGCCCCGCGTTTGGGAACTGTGGCGATCACACAGGGTCCCTGGACATTTCACCGTCTATTGATCCCTGTTGTTGTTTAGTCGTGTCCGCCTCTTTGTGACCCCCAGGTCCAGAGCACGCCAGGCCCTCCTGTCTTCCACTGCCTCCCGCAGTTTGGTCAAACTCATGCTGGTCCCTTCGAGAACACTGTCCCACCATCTCGTCCTCCATCGTCCCCTTCCCCTTGCGCCCTCCATCTTTCCCAGCATCAGGGTCTTTTCCAGGGAGTCTTCTCTTCTCATGAGGTGGCCAAAGTCTTGGAGCCTCAGCTTCAGGATCTGTCCTTCCAGTGAGCACTCAGGGCTGATTTCCTTCAGAATGGAGAGGTTGGATCTTCTTGCAGTCCATGGGACTCTCAAGAGTCTCCTCCAGCACCATTGATCCCTGTGCCACCACTTTATTTCTCGCTGCCACCACCCAGGCCCTATCTGGTACAATACTGAGTCCAGTCAGGGTTAAATTGGAAGATAAACTCATTGCAGTTTAACAAGCGTGTGGTTTCATAAACAGTATCGGTCAATTACAATCATGGGGTGCCTATCGAAGACCTATAACTTCCGCTACCTGCTCTCACTCACTAAACCCTCTCTCAGATATTTACTTGTCTTCCTAGCTCCTAACTGTTCCTGACTCAGCTTATTTCTCTACACTAACTCAACCTACTCACAGATTCTATCCCAATTCACTCCCACTCCTACCAACCTCCCAACAAACTCTGCCCATCACCCCTCCCAGAGTTGGTTTTATAGTCCCTCTGACTCCACCCCCTGGGTTCTGATTGGGTAACTCGTTTAACTATTTCACCTCCAGCACCCTCATATGTTAACGTCACAGGAACTTTAATATTCCCCTTGCAAAATGGCGTTAAAAATGTGTCATTAGCGCTAGCGTACTCATCAGTTTTCATTGGGGTTCTCCAAAAATTAAAAAATTGATGTGGAAATGTAAAGAACTGAATTTAAGATGGGGGGAAACTGACAGCAAGTTAAGAGATCCTTCTGTTTCCCTCCCCTCTGTGCTTTTTTCCACGGCAGCAATTTGTGGCCGTCCGTGTGCGCCCGCAATATATGTGGATTGGCTTGAATTACACCAGCGGGAGCTGGACGTGGGTGGACGGGAGGCCCTATACATTTCGCCAAGCGTAAGTTTGCGGGCAGCAGTGCGGCCAACCCATAATGCAATGCGGGGCACGCTAGGGGCTGGTGCCGTAAAGTAGCAGGCGCCGCCAAAGCCCTGCTGGAGCGAAGACTTTGGCCACCTTCACCCCATACGTTCAAAGCCCTGAGGTACAGCTTCAAACAGTCCTGGCTTCCCCCAGAGGATTCTGGGAGCTGTGGCTTGTTTGGGAGACTTCCGTGGAAATGCCCATTCCCCTCACAGAACTACAATTCCCAGATTTCCCTGGGAGGAGGGGTTGTTTGTTAAACCACTCTGGGAATTGCAGCTCTGGGAGCAGAATAGGGGCTGTTTGCGGGGTCTGCCTCCTCTCCTCCCTCTTCCCTCTGTTGTTGCAAATTATTATTATTATTAATTCAATTTATACACCCCCATATACATGGAGGTCTCAGGGCGGTTCACAACAAGAGCACAACATATAAAATCAAACCAAAATTCACCTCTATTGTTGCTTATTATTAATAATAATAATAATAATAATAATAATAATTCAATTTATACACTGCCATATACCTGGAGGTCTCAGGGCGGTTCACAACAAGACCACAACATATAAAATCAAACCAAAATTCACCTCTATTGTTGCTTATTATTATTAATAATAATAATAATAATAATAATAATAATTCAATTTATACACTGCCATATACGTGGAGGTCTCAGGGCGGTTCACAACAAGACCACAACATAGAAAATCAAACCAAAAGCAGTAAGCCAATAAACCCACCCCCCAAAAGCCACATTCTAAAAGGGTGTTGGATGTCAATAAGATCAACCAAAGGCCTGGTTGAAAAGGAACGTTTTTGCCTGGAACCTAAAGGTGTATAATGAAGGCATCAGACAAACTTCCCTGAAGAGAGCATTCCACAGACGGGGAGCCACCGCAGAGAAGGCCCCGTTCTTCTATTGCCACCCTCCGAATCTCTCAAGGAGGCGGCACATGAAGAAGGGCCTCAGAAGATGATATTGGGGTCCGGGCCGGTTCATATGGGAAGAGGCGGTCCTTGAGGTACTGTGATCCTGAGCCATTTAAGGCTTTATAGATCAAAACCAAAACTTTGAATTGGGCTCAGAGACTAATTAGTAGCCAGTGCAGTTGGACCAGGATCGGTGTGAGATGCTCAAACCTTCTGCTCCAGTGAGCAACCTAGCTGCTGAATTCTGCACCAGCTGAAGTTTCTGAACCAAATTACTGCATAGACTCTCTGGGCCCCACCCCCTGTGACATCACTCCAGGACTTCACCCGGGGCCACCCATAAGACTCAGATTTAGGCCCTGCAGTCTCAGGGTGTGGGGTGCTCCTGACTTGGGATCCCTAATTGGGGGGGGGGATGGTTCATCAAGGCATGTGGTTTTAGCCTCCGCCTGAGCCCCTGTCCCTCTGGACCTAGAATTTCAACCTCTGAACCCCTTTGCTAAGTAACCAAGTAGATTCCGCGCTCCTGCTTCCCGGAACTGAACCCGGAGGTGGTTTAGAGGATCGTGACCTGTGTCTTCACCTTTCCTTTCCCTCCCTGTGGCCCTGTTTAGGGACTGGGTTCCAGGTCAGCCGGATAACTCTTCCAGCCACGGACTTTTGGGAGGAGAGAACTGCGTCCACTTCCACAGTGACGGCCGCTGGACCGACGACCACTGCTCTCTCGACTTTGGCTGGATCTGCGAGATGGAGATAACGGATTAAGGTGGCAGAAATTGGGTGTAGCCAGGATTTATTTTAGGGGGGCAGGCTTTAAGTTAGGGGGGGCCAGAACCGAGTTACCTGCAACGCAATTGGTCAGTTAGTTAAGTATTTTAATTTATTTACTTGATTGGAGGGCAACTGCCCCCTCCCAGCTATGCCCATGCGACAGAGGTCTGACCTCTAGCTCCATGAAACTTAACCTCTCAACATGGTTCTTAGTAGCTGCCAGACTTTCTATTGCCCAAAAATGGGGAGAAAGAATTAACGGACCTGGTTTTGGTACAAAAATGGTTGCAATTGCTGAGGAGATAACCCACAAGATTCGGGTGATAAAAGGCAAGGAATAAAGAGGACCGTTCTGTGCAATTTAATAAGGTTTTGTATCCTACGTTTCAGATCTGCTTGAATCCTCCCTGGCACCCAAAAATGAAATTTGGCTCTCCAAACCCATGAGTTCGTTCCAAACTTTTTTCAAAGAGGGCCGGATTTGATGAAGCGAAGGGCCATGAGGGCCGACCAAAGGGCCAACCGTGGTTGTTGAGGTTTTTTTAGGATTGAAGTTGTTTTTTTTAGGATTTTACCCCTGCAAATAAACTGCCACAGGGGCGGATTAGGCCCCCGAAACGGACTTTGGACATGCCTGGTTTAAAATGCAGTACGGCATTCACTACCATTGTTTAACTGTCTCACTGATGATTTCTCAACTTTTGGTGTTGTCTCTTTCCATTGGTTATTGTTTGCATGAAATATGAATAAAACTTTGTAATTAAAAATATATATATTACACGTTGGTTGAAGAAATTCGATTCAGTTCTCATCTAAAGACAAGTCTGCCAAAGTTGCACATGGAACAAGACACAGCCATCTGCTATCAATATTACATTATTTTTGCAGTTCTCCGCCCAAGGAATATGTTCACAAATGCAGATGCAATGGTAAACTTTTGCACTGTTATAGAAAAATATGGGGTTGGCTTTTACACCCCAATGCTCTATTGAGGAGCTTCGTATCCCCTAAGCCTATTATCAGTCGGAGAAGAATGGATGGAGGCAGGATTCGGTCAAAGCAAAGCAGATCTTTATTTTTCTGTTGCAGCAGAGTGCCACACCTCACACCTTGCAAGGAGTTGAGGACCCAAAACAAAGGTGTGCAAGAACTTTTAAAGACTTTAGAAACTGCCCAAACCCCTAGCCAAAGTCCACCCCACACATGCCACAGAAAGAGGCGGTCTACAACAGAAATTTGAGTGTATGGCTTCTCTCCTGTCAGCCAAGATACCTGGTAATGGTCACCAATTACCTGGCCAGTCTGAGCCAGTTTTTAGACATGGTGCATATTTTAGTTCTTCAATCCAGGTCAGAGGCCTGCCCTGTGCATATACAGAATATGCCCTTAAAGCAGGATTTGAAAATGAAAAGAATCATTGGCAGAGGTTTCCCCAACATATTTCCCTCTGCAGAGGAACTATTTGGGGTCATTCAGAGTCAAAATGGCTTCAGGATTGCTCCCATTCATTTTATTTTATTCATTTTATTAATGACACCTATGAATTCTTATACTGTAACGGCATTAAAATGCAACTGTAATCATTTACAGATGGTCACAGCATATGAAGTTAGAAGGACAAAGTTGCAGGTGTTTTTAGGGCATATCTCAGTCACAAATCTCTCTCTCTCTCTCTCTCTCTCTCTCTCTCTCTCTCTCTCTCTCTCTCTCTCTCTCTCTCTCCCCCCTCTCCTCCCCACTACATTTTGGGGTCTCCTTGAAAATGTGGAAGGGTGAGCCATCCTGACGAGCACCTCTGCTTAAAAATACTTCTCCTCCTCCTCCTCCTCCTCCTTCTTCTTCTTCTTTGGCGATCCCTCGTAGCTGAGTAAGATTGTCTTCCATAAACACAGTTTTAACAATGTGTCCGTAAGTGACTGTGGAGCCCAACTCTGGACCCATACGTCCTTCCACAGTGGGGACATTGGTTCCCGGGCAGGAGTTGATCACGGTGTGGATTTGCCAGGCGTGCCTTCCTCCTTGCACGTTTCTCCCTTGCGTCCTGAGTCTGTCTTCAAAGCCCACGACACCTTTGGTAAAGGCTGTTCTCCAACTGGAGCACTCACAGGCCAGTGTTTCCCAGTTGTGGGTGTTTATACTACATTTTTTTAGTGCTAACTCTGCTACACATCTCTTCCAAACCGCTCTCTCCAACACAAAACCCACTGGGGACCTACCTGTTCCTCAATGGAGTCGATGATCACCAGGTGGGCATTTTGGACTTCACAGTTGACCTTGGCCTCCTCCCAGGATTCAATCAAGAGAAAGTCGCACGCGCAGAGCTCAGGCGATGCTGGATTTCGGCATCAATGTCGGCCCTTGTGGAAAGATAACTGCCCAGGTAGGAGAAGTGATCGACATTTTCCAACGTTACACCATTGAGTTGGATTTGTGGCGCTGCAGAGGGGTTGTTTTGTACTTGTTGGTGCAGCACTTTGGTTTTTTGGATGTTGAGCGATAGGCCAAGCTTTTTGTAAGCTTCTGAGAAGATATTTAGGATTGTTTGAAGGTCATCCTCTGAGTGTGCACACACTATAAAAATGCACCATTACTCCTTCAGCCACAGTCACGTCTTGCAGGAATGAGTCTCATAGGTTAATTTTGTGTTGTTGTGAATCATGACCCTGCTGTCCTTCATGACCTAGAATGACTTCTGTAGGTGTGCCCCTGAATTCTAGGGAAATGACAAACCCCAAACGTGTCTCCGTCAGCAGCTTTTCCCTACCAGCTCAGCGCAAAAGAGGAAGCTGGAACAAATCTCTTGGCCACGTGGAGAAACATTGCTGGATAAAATGTGCCATAAATAATTCCGCTTCCAGCTTGTTCCACTGCTGAGGTCACAGGGTTTGGGGAAAAGGGGATGGGAGTTTATGAAGGTGAGCCTGGTTGGAGGAAGTGGCCACAGGAACATTCTCTTCTCCCCCTCTTGCAGGTGTGGAGGATTCCCTGGTCCTGAATGGGGCAACTGTGCCCCTGAAGGACCAGGTGCGCAGCCTGGGGGTCATTTTGGACTCACCACTGTCCATGGAGGCGCAGGTCAGTTCTGTGTCCAGGGCAGCTGCCTACCAGCTCCATCTGGTGCACAGGATGAGACCCTCCCTGCCCGCAGACTGTCTCGCCAGAGTGGTGCATGCTCTGGTTATCTCCCGCTTGGACTACTGCAATGCGCTCTACGTGGGGCTACCTTTGAAGGTGACCCGGAAACTACAACTAATCCAGAACGCGGCAGCCAGACTGGTGACTGGGAGCGGCCGCCGGGACCACATAACACTGGTCCTGAAAGACCTCCATTGGCTCCCAGTACGTTTCCGAGCACAATTCAAAGTGTTGGTGCTGACCTTGAAAGCCCTAAATGGCCTCAAAGGCCCAGGATACCTGAAGGAGCGTCTCCACCCCCATCATTCTATCAGGACACTGAGGTCCAGTTCTGAGGACCTTCTGGCGGTTCCCTCCCTTTGAGAAGTGAGGTTTCAGGGAACCAGGCCTTCTCGGTGGTGGTGCCCGCCCTGTGGAATGCCCTTCCATCAGATGTCAAGGAAATAAACAACTATCTGACTTTTAGAAGACATCTGAAGGCAGCCCTGTTCAGGGAAGCTTTTAATGTTTTAAAAGAGGACTGGACAAATTCATGGAAAGGAAGGCTATTGACAGCAACTAGCCAGGATGGTTCTGGTCTGGCTCCACGGTTGGAGGCCGCGATGCTTCTGAATCAGTTGCTGGAAATTGCAGCAACTGAGAGTGGCTCTGGGGGTCAGATCCTGCCACTTTCCCATAATGGATGTCTGGTTGGCCTCCGCAAGGACAGGACTAGACTAGATGGGTCATTGGCCTGATGGAGCAAGCTATTACAGTGGTACCTCGGGTTAAGTACTTAATTCGTTCCAGAGGTCCGTTCTTAACCTGAAGCACCACCTTAGCTAATGGGGCCTCCTGCTGCCACCGTGCTGCCAGAGCACAATTTCTGTTCTTTTCCTGAAGCAAAGTTCTTAACCTGAAGCACTATTTCTGGGTCAGCGGAGTGTGTAACCTGAAGTGTATGTAACCCGAGGTACCGCTGTATTTGTGTGTGTGAATAATCTATAATAAAACATTTCCTCATTTTTGTATCTTCCTGGGTGGGGAAATGGGTTTAACTCGGTACGTTTTGTTCTCTCCCTGGTTCTCCTCTGTTGGCTAAACTTCCACTTTTAAAAGGAAGCCAGAGGGTAAAGTTGGCTATCAGGGAGGGAGGGGGCAAACCCCGGAAACTGGGTGCCCCCGTGATGCTGCTGGCACTGCTATGTGATTTTGGAAAGCTCTCAGATTTGACCGTTCCCTGCAGAAGGCGGCGTGTTGACAGGGCAAAGATCACCAGCCAGCGCCAGGCCAAACTGGGAGACGTCAGGAGCCCCTGAACACCCCCCCAACCCCCGGGAGACGAGGAAAAAGGTAAAGGTAGGACTGGGGGAATCCTAATCCCAGTTTGGGTTTGGAGCAGCTTGCTGGGAAAAGGGCTGCCTGATATCACCCACCCAGGAATTGGAATCTGGCTGGCTGGCATTCTCGTGGCGAAAAGGACAAAGGTGCCATTTTAGGGACAGGGTTTCAGGGCAGCCGTCCGGGTCCCTGCTCACCGGACCGGGCTTCTCTTTTCAATTTTTTAAAATTGATTTTCCAAAATTAAAAAAACAAACAAACATAAATCCTAACTGTAATTATTCCACTCTTTTAAAAAATATATATATTCGATTTTCCACAATGATAACACAAGCCACAAAGCAGAATGATACACAAAAATAGGGAAAAAAGGAACAATAAACAGATAAACAATGACAACAAACTTAATTCTTCACAAATCCAACCTTTTAAACATCTTGGTTGACTTCCTCAAGTCCCTCCCTTCTGAGTTTCCTTGTAGTTAAAAGTAACAGCTTTCCAATATCATTATTAAACTAAAACAATTTCCAGTTATAGTCCATCTTACTCACGTTTCTTAACAGTCTAAATCCCATTTATTTAATTATAACTTAGTTTAATCCTAGGCCTATTTGTTTCTTTCAAGTAATTTCTATTTTTTTATATTTGTAATTATTCCACTCTTAATAACATTGTTATAGGACTTCCTGGAATCCCCCTGGCTGAGTTTCAATATATATCATTATAACGGTTTTCCAAAACAGATTTCTCATAAAATTTACTTAATCAATTAACGTCTTTCTTTCTTTTCATTTTAAATTTAAACATGTTATTCTATAACATCACATATTTAAATCGTAAGCCTATCTAGAGTTTGCAAGTATTTCTATTTAAATTATCTTAGCATATTTAACTACCGTATTTTTTCCTCTATAAGACTCACTTTTTCCCTCCTAAAAAGTAAGGGGAGATGTGTGTGCGTCTTACGGAGCGAATGCAGGCTGCGCAGCTATCCCAGAAGCCAGAACAGCAAGAGGGATTGCTGCTTTCACTGCGCAACGATCCCTCTTGCTGTTCTGGCTTCTGAGATTCAGAATATTTTTTCCCCTTGTTTTCCTCCTCCAAAAACTAGGTGCGTCTTGTGGTCTGGTGCGTCTTATAGAGCAAAGAATACGGTACATAGTCTTTGAATTTCCTCCATTCCTCTTGGTACTCCTCCTCCTTCTGGTCGCGGACTCTTCCGGTCAGGTCAGCTAGCTCCGAAAAGTCCATCATCTTCATCTGCCATTCCTCCACTGTTGGCACTGTTGGCACTTCTTGTGTTTTCCAATTCTTGGCTAACAAAATTCTAGCTGCAATTGTGGCATACAAAAACAATCTAACATGTTTCTTGGGCAATTCCAAACCTCTTATTCCAAGGCCTCTGGTTTCTTAATAAAGGTATATTTCAACATTTTTTCCAATTCATTATAAATCTTCTCCCAGCAGACCGGGCTTCACGCTGCATTTTGAAGTCATGGACTCCTAGACTGGTAGAGTTGAAAGGGGTCCCGAGAGTCATCTAGTCCAACACCGCCCCCCGCGACGCAGGAATTGCAGCTGGAGAGTCCCTGACAGACAGCTGTCTGAGGCTCTGCTGACCACTGCCTTCCGAGGTTGGAGAACAAGCTGTGGGGTTGGAATGGGGACCCTAAGGGTCATCTAGCTCAACCCACCTCCAGAGGGAGTCTGTTCTGCTGCTGGACAGCTCTTACCGTCAGAAAGCTCTCCCTGAAGTTTTGTCGGGGTCTAGGGACGCGGGTGGCGACTCCCTCATGTAGACTTGTTATCTGTGTAGACATAAATCTGAGGCTACAATTCTCCCTTTCTGCATGTAGGCTTGTACAGGGCCGGATTTAGGTTTCAAGAGGCCCTAAGCTAGTGAAGGTAAGGTAAAGGTAAAGGGACCCCTGATCATGAGGTCCAGTTGTGACCAACTCTGGGGTTGCGGTGCTCATCTCGCTTTATTAGCCGAGGGAGCCGGCGTACAGCTTCCGGGTCATGTGGCCAGCAGGACTAAGCCGCTTCTGGCGAACCAGAGCAGCGCACGGAAACGCCGTTTACCTTCCCGCCAGAGCGGTACCTATTTATCTACTTGCACTTTGAGGTGTTTTCGAACAGCTAGGTTGGCAGGAGCAGGGACCGAGCAACGGGAGCTCACCCCGTCACAGGGATTTGAACCGCCAACCCACAGCACCCTTTATATGTCCAGCTGTCCTTTGTCAACAACAAATTGTCGCTGTTTTTGTGTGTTGAATATATGCTCTATGCTACCGTATTTTTCGCCCTATAGGACGCACTTTTTCCCCTCCAAAAATGAAGGGGAAATGTGTGTGCGTCCTATGGGGCGAATACAGGCTTTCGCTGAAGCCTGGAGAGCGAGAGGGGTCGGTGCGCACCAACCCCTCTCGCTCTCCAGGCTTCAGGAAGCTCTGCGCAACCTTCCGGAGCCCGGTGCGAAGCTGCGGCGGGCTCCGGAGGGTTGCACAGAGCTGCCTGCCCTCCTGGGCTCCACGCAGCTCTGTGCAACCCTCAGGAGCCCAGCGGGAAACTGCACCGGGCTCCCAAAGGTTGCGCAGAGCTGCCTGCATAACGAAGCCTTGGGCGGCTGAAGAGCGCGCCCGGGCTTCGCGCAGATCTCCGCAAGCCTGGGGAGACCGGCGTGGCTCCCTAGGCTTGCGGATAGCAGGCTGTTCTGGGGGCTGGGGTCGGGGGGAGCTCGGGCTTCCCCTGCGCCAGCCCCATGCCTGGGGGGCAAATATTTTTTTTCTTTATTTCCCCCCCCACAAAAAAAAACTAGGTGCGTCCTATGGGGCGAAAAATACAGTAATTTATGGACCTCATAGGTATCTCAAGCCATTTGCGCATGTTGCCGTGCAACCAGTCCATGCAGAATGTCGGCACCCTATATATAGAAAGGAGCAAAGCAGGGATATTTTAGGGAGCAGGTGAGCAGGCGGGGCCCATAACTTACACATCCTAGGAGCTTACACAACACAAAACACTGTTGCTGTAGGTAGGTTTATATTTCATTTGTTTTTTATCTTATATTTTGGAAATCTACATCCGGTTCCACCGTCTTTAATTTTGGGGGGCCCCCAGGAGAGTGGGGTCCTAAGCTATAGCTTGTTTAGCTTATACGTAAATCCAGCAGTGGACTTGCATCTATGTAGACCTCAGAACTTTAGAAGCGAGGTTTGTGCAAACCAATAATTTCTTTGGATTTCCTCTCCCCTTTGTCTCCTGTGTCTCATTGGAAAGATTAATAATAATAATAATAATAATAATAATAATAATAATAATAATAATTTATTTATACCCTGCCCATCTGGCTGGGTTTCCCCAGCCACTCTGGGCGGCTTCCAACTGAATATTAAAAACAATACAGCATCAGACATTAATGTGTGTTTAATCCAGGCTTTGTCAGCCTGGTACCGCTAAGTCATGGGTAGGCAAACTAAGGCCCGGGGGCCTGATCCGGCCTGTGGATGCTCCGGGAATCAGCGTGTTTTTATATGAGTAGAATGTGTCCTTTTATTTAAAATGCATCTCTGGGTTATTTGTGGGGCATAGGAATTTGTTCTTTTTTATTTTTTTCAAAATATAGTCCGGCCCCCCCACAAGGTCTGAGGGACAGTGGGCCGGCCCCCTGCTGAAAAAGTTTGCTGACCCCTGATCTAAGTGTTTTGTGCAGTGTGGACTGGGAAAGTGTGATTGAAATCTATCCATCTACAGTGGTACCTCGCAAGACGAATGCCTCGAAAGACGAAAAACTCGCAAGACGAAAGAGTTTTTTGTTTTTTTGTCTTTTGAGTTGCTTCGCAAGACGAATTTCCCTATGGGCTTGCTTCGCAAGACGAAAACGTCTTGCAAGTTTGATTTTCAATGCATTCCTATGGGAATCCGTGCTTCGCAAGACGAAAAATTCTCAAGACGAAAAAACTCGCAGAACAAATTAATTTCGTCTTGCAAGGTACCACTGTATATCTATCTATCTATCTATCTATCTATCTATCTATCTATCTATCTATCTATCTATCTATCTATCTATCATCTATCTATCTATCTATCTATCTATATCTATCTATCTATCATCTATCTATCTATCATCTATCTATCTATCTATCTATCATCTATCTATCTATCATCTATCTATCATCTATCATCTATCTATCTGTCTGTCTGTCTGTCTTTCTCTATCTATCTATCATCTATCATCTATCTATCATCTCTCTCTCTCTCTCTCTCTCTCTATCTATCTATCTAATCATCATCTATCTATCATCTATCTATCATCATCTATCTTTTGGAGGGCTACTGTACCTTAAGTTAAAAGCTTCTTTATTCCATGCAAGGTCCGATGAGAGTTGTAATTCAAAACAACGGAACTGGAGGGCACCAGGTTGAGAAGCCTAGCTTAACCAATCCTTTAGCACCATGTTCTGCCTCCTCATCTGATTCCGACATGCAGGGATCCGTGTTCCGTTTCTTTCCAGGCGCCTGGTCTCGTCCCGGAGTCAGAGTCACGATGAGTCAGGACTACCGAGATCTCACAGCTGTGGACGTGGAGGATGACGACGACGAAATACAGCTCCGAAAAGGTGTGTGGCCCAGACGGGATTTTGAAAAGACGTGTGGGGAACTAGGTCTGCGTAGGTAAAGGCTCATAAGAAGTCTCCTTCTGGCATGCTTGTGAAGAATCGTAGAATTGTAGAGTTGGAAGGCACCCAGGTCTCTTGGGCTTGCTGATCGGAAGGTCGGCGGTTCCAATCCCCGTGACGGGGCGAGCTCCCGTTGCTTGGTCCCTGCTCCTGCCAACCTAGCAGTTTGAAAGCACACCAGTGCAAGTAGATAAATAGGTACCACTCCGGCGGGAAGGTAAACGGCGTTTCCATGCGCTCTGGTTTCCGTCACGGTGTCCTGTTGCGCCAGAAGCAGTTTTGTGCTGGTCCGGGGGGGAGGTTACCATGGGGCGAGGTCCAGGACCTGAGTTGAGGGTCGGCAGACAGTCCTCCTCGGGCGAAGCGGGGTCCACAGCGAGAAGCCGGGCAAGGACAGGAACTCTGGGGGAACAGGACTGGATGTTGGCCGAAACAGCTCTTCAATGACGTTGCTCCCGCAACCTGGGACCGGGCTGACTGGCCTTTATCTTCTCTGAGGCCAGGGGCGGTCCCGGCCCCCAGGAGACCCGCCTCTCCTGGCCTTAAGGTGAGCACTCCTCCTGGGAGAAACCAGTTCCCTTCGCCTCTCTGCCCTGAGCCTCTGCAGTTCAGGAGAGGCTGAAGGGTTACTGGGCCCAGGGGGAGACTCACCTGTAGGCACTGAGTCCTCAACCACCTCTGGGGCCAGAGTGGATTCACCTGGTGCCTGCTCCTGAGGATTCGGCCCAGGTGCAGGCGCTTCAGAATCAAGGTCCTGCCCCAGCTCAGCCGGCCCTGGAGGCAGGGACTCCTGTGCAGGCTGGGATTCCTCCGGTTCAGCCTCTGAATGGGATTCCCAGGCCATCACAGGTTTAGTCCTGCTGGCCACATGACCCGGGAAGCTGCCTGAGGACAAACGCCGGTTTCCTCGGCCTGAAAGCGAGATGAGCGCTGCAACCCCAGAGTCGCCTTTGACTGGACCTAACTGTCCGGGGGTCCTTTAAATTTTTTATATACCTTGTTCAACCTGCTGCAAGACAATACAGTGGTATCTCGGGTTAAGAACTTAATTCATTCTGGAGGTCTGTTCTTAACCTGAAGCACCACTTTAGCTAATGGGGCCTCCCGCTGCTGCTGCACAATTTCTGTTCTCATCCTGAAGCAAAGTTCTTAACCCGAGGTACTATTTCTGGGTTAGCGGAGTCTGTAACCTGAAGCGTCTGTAACCTGAAGCGTCTGTAACCCGAGGTACCACTGTATTAATGGGGTCCTTGCGAGATGGACCAGGATCGTGACAGTTAGCAATGCTATGTTGACTAGTGTCCACTTTTCCAAAAGAACAAGGACTAATTTGGGATTGATTCCATACGGTCAGATCTAACTCCTATTGTAACTCCATAAAACTTAGGTTGACTTTCCACTAGCCCTTTTCTCTGGAATTGGGATTGGGGTTCGTTGGGGCTACTGTGCCTTCAGTTAAAATGTTCCTTCCTTCCTTCCTTCCTTCCTTCCTTCCTTCCTTCCTTCCTTCCTTCCTTCCTTCCTTCCTTCCTTCCTTCCTTCCTCCCTCCCTCCCTCCCTCCCTCCCTCCCTCCCTCCCTCCCTCCCTCCTCTCTGCCCCACTGAACCTGCTCTGCCTTTTAGTGCTTCCTGCTCAGTGACGCTGGGAAATTAGTCATGTCTTGTCACGTGATTAGTCAGCAGTAAAAGAGGCAGAAGCTGTAAGGAGAAAGCCGATAATTAAGATTACAGGGGACCTTGTAATTACTGGGGAGGAAACATTTCGAAGAGCTGTGAAAAAATGCTGCTGGATAAAATGTGTGATATGTTTTAAGTCCACTTCCAGCTAATTGTGGCAAAGTCATGTTTCCGCATTCCTAAGGAGCCTACGGGAATAGCTCTGTGCCCATGTAATTATGGGCTACTTCAGACCATACTGTACTAGGAATTTGTAAATCAACAAATCAGTATGGCAAATTCAGCCCACACTTTCCCCTGTCTCATAATCTTTCTGCCTCTGATCCCTGTCCCTTCTCTACCTCCTCTTCCTCTCAAACTATGGCCTGCTTTCCACCCTTCCTCCCGTCACCCTCCATCTATGAACTCTGCTCACTCTGCGGCCTTCCCTACAAAATTCCTCCTTTCCTTTAGGGCCTGTGTGAAACCACTTTCCCCCTGGGTGACAATTTCCCCTTCCCTCAAAGAAACTGGCCTGCAAACATCCCGACTGTTTTTGCTGCCTGGTTGCTTGGAATGTTCATAAACATCACAGCGTTGCAGCCAAGTGGTGTCAGAAGTGTCAAGCAACGTTGACAGATAAATTACTGGAGAAGATCTAAAACGCAAGCTGGAGTTGAGGGTGGATTCCTGACCGATGTCCCTTCTCCTCAGCTTCCCAGAAACGCTCCCCGGGCCTATCATGGAGGCAACGGATCTGCCCCAGCCGTCGCCTGGTCCTGATCCTGCTGGGAGTGAGCGCCATCCTCACCATCGCAATCATCGTCTTTGGCGCGAAAGGTGAGTGCTTCTAGGATAGAGGGATGACGTGGGGGAATGACATTAAGAAATTAATAATAATGAGAAAAGGGCAGGGTGCAGTGTGAGAATATTGAAGATCAAGGAGGTAGGCGGATGTCCAAGGAAGGGATGAGTGTTCAATGAAAAGGCCTCAGGGAGAGAATGAGGAGCGCAATGAAGGGTCTGTGTGAACAGCTGGAGTCCTATGCAAACACAGGAAGAGAGAACGTGGGGGTGGCAGCTGTGGGGCGCCCCACCTACACCTTCTTCTCTTCTTCCCCCACATGTTGTGACCATAGTTGTCAAGTTTCCCTTATTTTGCGGGACAGTCCCTTATCCCAGTGCTGTGTCCCGCTGCTGTCCCTTATTGATGATGTCCCTTAAATTTCCCGGGTTTCAAAGGAAGCAGCTCCTCTCCCTCCCTCCCTCCCTGCCGGCCAGGGAGGAGGGAGGCTCCAACTGTGTTGCTTGGCTGCGTTGCTCACCCAATAAGGAGTCTGAGAACGACTGGGGGGTGGAGCTTGCATGCCTTGTGCCAATCAAATCGGCAGCCTTGCCTGGGGACTCGCCTTTGCTCAGTGCTTCCCAGCAGAGAGGGGACGGTGGTTTTCCTTGCTGCATCCCCTTTGCTGGGTTGCTGCGCTGTGGGAACCGCCGCTTGAGGCTTCGTTTGGCTGCTGGCTGGGCTTTCTGCCTTTGGCTCAGAGGGGTTCCAGAAGCTGAACATACCTGTGCCCAGAAAATCCCTTATTTTGGCTGCTGGTCTCTTATTTTTGAGGCTGCTGGTTCCTTATTTTCAAATCTGTAAGTTGACAGCTATGGTTGTGACTGCCCTTTGAAGCGGGGCTACCTTTGACAGTGACCCTCCCTGCCCGCTGTATGTCTGGCCAGAGTGGTGCATGCTATGGTTATCTCCCGCTTAGACTACTGCAATGTGCTCTACATGGGGCTACCTTTGAAGGTGACCCGGAAACTACAGCTAATCCAGAATGCGGCAGCCAGCCTGGGGACTGGGAGATCACATAACACCGGTCTTGAAAGACCTCCATTGGCTCCCAGTACGTTTCCGAGCGCAATTCAAAGTGTTGGTGCTGACCTTGAAAGCCCTAAATGGCCTAAAGGCTCAGTAGACCTGAAGGAGCGTCTCCACCCCCATCGTTCTGCCCGGACACAGAGGTCCAGCTCCGAGGGCCTTCTGGTGGTTCCCTCCCTGCGAGAAGCAAAGCTACAGGGAACCAGGCAGAGGGCCTTCTCGGTGGTGGCACCTGCCCTGTGGAATGTTCTGGGTTCCTCTCCACCCTCCTGTGTGTGGGGAGTGGGGACCCTGTTGCAACAGTTCAATAAAAATCAGGCTTACTAGCTGCTTTGCTTCTCAATATTCTCTGGCTGGCCTCTGTTATTTCCTCCTACCGATAGAGAACCTACAGGCTCTTGGAGACCCCATAAGGGACAAAGGAGCAGTTTTTCTTACAACACTGGAATTTGCCAGTTGGCAGAGTGTTGCTGAGCTGATGTCCAGCTTGTGGGCTTCTTCTAAGCCGCACCTGCTGGACCACAGTGAGAACAGGGGACTGGACTGGCCTTTGACTGGATCCAGCAAACCTTTTACTTCGTTATTTCATTCTTACCCCCAACGCAGGCAGTCAACGCAGCTCTCAGCTATCAGGAATGCGCGATACACTCACGAGCCTGAATCAAAGTATTGGTGACGGGATCGTCTCCCTCCAGCAGAAGGGTAAGTAAAGGACGCCTTGCGTACCCTCCAACATTTCTCCGATGGAAATAGGGACGTCCAGAGAAGAATGGCAGGTGAAGTTGATGGGCTATAATATGCTGAAACGGCTAAAAGGACCGGAAGAGTCAGAAATCAGGAAGACCAAAAATTTAATAAGGAATGGGGAGAATTTATAACTTATCTTAAAAACCAGGCTTCCCCAACCTCGGCCCTCCAGATGTTTGGAGACTACAATTCCCAGCATCCCTGACCACTGGTCCTTCTAGCTAGGGATCATGGGAGTTGTAGTCCAAAAACATCTGGAGGGCCGAGGTTGAGGAAGCTTGTTAAAGACAATTGTAAACAGTTAAAATCACTACAGTGGTACCTCGGTTCACGAACTTCATCCATTCCGGAAGTCCGTTCCAAAATGAAGGTGTGCTTTCCCATAGAAAGTAATGCAAAATGGATTAATCCGTTCCAGACTTTTAAAAACAACCCCTAAAACAGCAATTTAACATGGATTTTACTATCTAACGAGACTGTTGATCCATAAAATGAAAGCAATAAACAATGTACTGCACTCACACAATCAATCCATCAATTAGTAGCTGAACTGGGTTCCGCACAGTCACAAAAGAAAAAAGAGTTGCAAAAACACAAAATAAATAGCAAAAACAGACAGACCTCAACACATCACTGAAAACAGAAGTGTGGCACTCAAAACAGAGCACGTTCGGCTTCCGAAAAAAGTTTGCAAACCGGAACACTTACTTCTGGATTTGCAGTGTTCGGGTTCCAAGTTGTTCAAGTACCAAGGCGTTTGAGAACCAAGGAACCACTGTAGTTGGTTAGGTGAATCAATTAAAAACTGTTAGCAACAACCGGGAATAGCATCCCGTGGTTTTTTAAAAATTGAGTGTTGTTGTTTTTTAAGTGTGTATTAAAAACTGCAAGCAACAACTGCAGCCTCTCTGAGCTGTGATTCCTGTATTGGAGAATCGCTGCTGCCAGTCTGTGCCAGCAGCACTAAGCTAGGTGGAGCAAGGGTCTCCGATTCATAATAAGGTGGCTCTTGAAGTATTACACCACAGCCCAAGTCCTCCTGTAATGTTTTTCTCCCACCGAAGCCCCATTCGGCAAAGGTCCCCTGCCATGTTAATTAGAAGCTTCCCACGCCTTTTCGCTCCTTTCGTCGCTCCCCGTTCAGGGTGACGGCAGCATTGCCGGACAATGATGCTGAACGCAGGAGATGCTGCGAACTTACAGAGGGGAATCATAGACATAAAATCCACACAGAAACACATCATTAAACACACTTGTGGGAACAACTCAGAGGCTGTGAAAGAAGGAAGGTTAACAGCAGAAAGAATTAGAGGAACCATCGGAAGTGACTATGAAAATCAGTAGAAGTACGAGATGATCAGAACCCTCCAAAATTGAAGCATGGGAAGTCCTATTAAAAAAATTATAATTTGGCAGAATATTCGGATTATTTGATATGTACAGTGGTACCTCGGATTAAGTGCTCAATTCGTTCCGGAGGTCCGTTCTTAACTTGAAACTGTTCTTAACCTGAAGCACCACTTTATCTAATGGGGCCTCCCGCTGCCATCGCACGATTTCTGTTCTCATCCTGAAGCAAAGTTCTTAACCTGAAGCACTCTTTCTGGGTTAGCGGAGTCTGTAACCTGAAGCGTATGTAACCCGAGGTACCACTGTATATGTAGAATGTGGAATATTTAATGTGATTTGATTGGATTGTTAAAGTGGAGAATTTAATAAAAATGATTTTTTTAAAAGAGAAGGATGCTGAATGCGCCACGATAAGTCTGCAAGCGCTAAGGCAGGCGACAGGGAAGGCTTTGCCGGGGTGGGGGGGCGCAAGAGAAGACTCCAGCTCGGACCACGTTGCTACCTGACCCCACTTTGTGCATTGCAGGGACGGACACGGCCGCGAAGATCACACAGCTGGAGGTGAAGGTGAAAAAGCTGACGGAGGAAGCAGAAGCAGGTAAGTTGGGGAGGGAAAACAGGATGCAATTAAAAAAAAAAAGTCCACGGAGAACTGGTGCAATTGCTTTTTTAAAGCGGTCCCAAATTGGAGGGGGGGGTTCATCTGCCCGGACACGGAGGTCCAGCTCCGAGGGCCTTCTGGCGGTTCCCTCACTGCGAGAAGCCAAGTTACAGGCAGAGGGCCTTCTCAGTGGTGGCTCCCACCCTGTGGAACGCCCTCCCACTGGATGTCAAAGAGAACAACAACTACCAGACTTTTAGAAGACATCTGAAGGCAGCCCTGTTTAGGGAAGCTTTTAATGTTTAATAGGTTATTGTATTTTAGTCTTTTGTTGGAAGCCGCCCGAGTTGCTGGGGGGTATAAATAATAAATTATTATTATTATTATTATTATTATTATTATTATTATTATTTGGAGCTGCTTGTGTGGGTCTCCTTTTATTTACCGGTTTCCTCATTCAGCTGCTGCTCCTTCTCTCTCCCCTCCCTCTCTTCTCGCCTTTGCCAGCCAAGACACGACTCCTGTCCCAGATGACAACCTTGCAAAGGAGTTTTAGAGGCATGAATTGCGACTTGCAGAACTTCAAAAACAACCGGACAGGTCAGGAGTGCGGGGAGTCGGGATCTGGAAAGCAGAGTGCCTGAGTGTTCAAGGCACTGTGGGAATGTTCAGGGTGGCAGGAGAGGATATATTGTTTATTCATATCATTCCTAACTTGCACTAGAAAGTTCCTTTACTTGTTTGTTGTTGAGTCGTTTAGTCGTGTCCGACTCTTCGTGACCCCCTGGACCAGAGCACGCCAGGCCCTCCTGTCTTTGGTCAAACTCATGTTCGTAGCTTCAAGAACACTGTCCCACCATCTCGTCCTCTGTCGTCCCCTTCTCCTTGTGTCCTCCATCTTTCCCAACATCAGGGTCTTTTCCAGGGAGTCTTCTCTTCTCATGAGGTGGCCAAAGTATTGGAGCCTCAGCTTCAGGATCCGTCCTTCCAGTGAGCACTCAGGGCTGATTTCCTTCAGAATGAAGAGGTTTGATCTTCTTGCAGTCCATGGGACTCTCAAGAGTCTCCTCCAGCACCAGAATTCAAAAGCATCAAAAGCATCATTTACTTAGCAGAGTTCATTTCCCTTTACACAGCAGAAAACGTGTTGCAAACTCGTGTGAGTTTCTTAAGACAATATGCAGTTCAATCTGGCTTGTCCAGGTTGAAATGCGTTTTAATATTTCCCCTTGAATCCTTCCTAAAAGAATAAAGACACCACAGTCTTATTCATAAGCAATAAAAGGAAGTTTACTCATGATCAGGCAGAGCACAGCGTGATCCCTGAAGATCCAACTTGGCCCTCCAGCTGTTTTTGGACCACAACTCCCATCATCCCTAGCTAACAGAACCAGAGGTCAGGGATGATGGAATGATTGATACATCAATTCATAAGATTAAGGCACCCCTTGTCTGTAAAAACCACACAAAGCAGTTTACAAAAAAGACGAAAGGGTAATATTGTGACTAAGAAGAATTAACAACAGCAATTCGAGGCTCTTGAAAAGGGATTGCAACATCGAAAAGTTGAAAATAACAGTCGGCTAAAAACAGATGAAAGCTCGCGTGAGTTTTCTAAACAACTGGGTAGGCTAAACATGTATATAGGAAACCCGAACCACGAACCCCCTAACCCTAACCACTACACAGCCCTGGTTTGATCCAACATTAGTCAGAGAAGTCCCACTGAAATCGGTGGACCTCACAAAACAGTGCCCTAAAATATATACAGTGGTGCCCCGCAAGACGAATGCCTCACAAGACGGAAAACCCGCTAGACGAAAGGTTTTCCGTTTTGGAGGTGCTTCGCAAAACAAATTTCCTATGGGCTTGCTTCGCAAGACGAAAATGTCTTGCGAGTTCCTGCGGGGGGTTTTTCCTCCCCCCCTTTTTCCCAAGCCGCTAAGCCGCTTATCAGCTGATCCGCTAAGCCGCTAATAGCGCTAATCTGCTAAGCCGCTAATGGGCTTGCTTCGCAAGACGAAAAAACCGCAAAATGAAGAGACTCGTGGAATGGATTCTTTTCGTCTTGCGAGGCACCACTGTACCTGGACTTGTTTTGATTAATGTCTACAGGATACTTTTGTGGATATTTAAGTTACAATTAGAAAAATCTTAATAATTATTCATAAAGGAAACAGCTTATATGAAGTAAATAAGGAGGCCAGATACAGGATAAAGGAAATCTTTTATTTGGCTGTTTGTATTGTTGCATGTTATGCTCATCGTATGTTATGTTCATGTTTAATGAGGGTGGATTTCTGTATTGGGGGGGTTATGTTATGTTGTAAATAAAATTTCCAATAAAAGAAAATTCAAAAATGAAATCAGTGGACCTTGGTTGTTTCATTGGTACTGCTCAGAGTCTGACTAACACTGAATATCCCTCTTTCCTTTCTGTCGCCTGGCCCCCCAGAGGCCTGCTGCCCCAAAGGATGGGACATTTTTCGGAAAAGCTGTTACTGGGAGTCCCGACTCGGGAGGCCCTGGGAGGAAGCCAAGGCTGACTGCGAAGCCCGAGACGCCCACCTGGTGATCATCAACTCCTATGAGGAACAGGTAGGGGCCTGGGGATCTTGCAGGTCTGCCCCCTGCGCTGTGAGTTTGGTGGTAAAAGGTAAAGGGACCCCTGACCATTAGGTCCAGTCGTGGCCGACTCTGGGGTTGCGGCGCTCATCTCGCTTTATTGGCCGAGGGAGCCGGCGTACAGCTTCCGGGTCATGTGGCCAGCAGGACTAAGCCGCTTCTGGTGAACCAGAGCAGCGCACGGAAACACCGTTTACATTCCCGCCGGAGTGGTACCTATTTATCTACTTGCACTTTGACGTGCTTTCAAACTGCTAGGTTGGCAGGAGCAGGGACCGAGCAACGGGAGCTCACCCCGTCGCGGGAATTTGAACCGCCGACCTTCTGATCAGCAAGTCCTAGGCTCAGTGGTTTAACCCACAGCGCCACCCGCGTCCCGGGTTTGGTGGTAGGGAGGGGTAAAATGTCGCCTCCGTCCTTGCAGACCCTACTGGGTGTCAAGATCAGCAGAGGAGGCCCTCTTGAAATCACAGAATGGTAAAATTGGAAGGGAACCCAATGGTCATAGTTGCGTGCACAATCAAACCTTGGTTGTCAAACATAATCCAAAACGATTGACAACTGAGGCGTGGCTTCCGATTGGTTGTAGGAGCTTCTTGCACTCAAACAGAAGCCGCGTCAGACTTGCGGCTTCCAAAAAACATTTGAAAACCAGAGCATTTCCTTCCGGGTTTTCGGCATCCGGGAGTCGAAACGTTAAAAAACAAAGCCGTTCGAGAACCAAGGTTTGACTGTATTAGTGATAATAACATATCAAAGAATGCATTCTATTCCGGAACATTGCTTTGCAAAAACAGGCATCTGAGACAAATGTACAAAAAAAAATTAGGTGAAATCTAATATGCCGGTGAATTTTGCAATTTTTTTGCTGACAAATCCTGCAATTTTCAGTGCAAGTGTGATATGCAAAAATAAATACACTAGGGTAAGGTGTGCATAAGAATGCATATTAAAATGTAGGTTATCATCACCATAATAATAGGGATTTTTGTTGTTGTTGCAAAAATGTGTCTGTTAGTCACAATGGCATACAAAAAAATAACCTGTCTAGCAGGACAAATTTGCCCTAAAATCCTGACGGAATTTCATAGTTGCTGCTGTTGTTTTTAATTGAAAAATGTCGAGAACTGGATTTAAAAAATGAGAAACAGAGCTGACCAATCCTAGCGCTACCTCTCTTTGCATTTTCTACTTTTTGTGTTGTTTTTTCTCACGCCAGCGATTTGTGGCCGTCCGTGTGCGCCCCCAGTTTATGTGGATCGGCTTGAGTGATGCTACCGGGAGCTGGAAGTGGGTGGACGGAACACCCTACACCGTTCGCCAATCGTAAGTTCGCGAACGGCCGTGCGGCCAACCCATAATGCAATGTATTCACACCATACATTCAAAGGCCTGTGATACAACTTTAAAGAGTCTGGTTTCCCCCAGAGTATTCTGGGAGCTGTGGCTTGTTAAGGGTGCTGAGAGTTGTGAGGAAAGACACCTATTTCCCCCCCACAGAGCCCCCTATGATGCCACTTCCTTTTTTAAATATAATTTTTATTAAATTTTCACTTTAAACAGTAATTTCAAATATTCTTCTACAACTCTCATTCCCTGCTGAGCTTATGACTTCCCTCCATCCTATCAGCAAGCTTTCCCTTTTCAAATCTTTATCTCACAGTTTAATCTTATATTATAAAGTCCACGTCGTAGGGTTTATTTCAAACCTGCTGGTGTCTTCAAACTTCAAACAGTTATTATTTATGCAGTCAATGAATTTACTCCAGTCTCTTTGGAATTTTCTTTCTTTTTTAAAAAAATAATATTTATTAAGTTTTCCACAAAATTACAAATATGAAAAAAACAAAAAAAGAAGAAAAAGAAAAAAAACACACAAAAAAGATAGAAAACACAAAAAAGAATAAAAAGACAATTAAAAACATTTCAATCTTTCCATGTCCCGTCTTTCATTTACTTATTTCTGTGACCTCCTCACGCCTCCCATTTTTGTATTCAATTAAATATTCCAGCAAATCCTTCCAACTTTGTTTTTATCCTAATAATTTATCTTAACATATTATAATTTTACCTTCTCTCTTTCACCAATTCATTTTTACTTAATCCTTTATATCCTTTCTGCTAAAAACCACATAATTCCCCCCCCAACATCTTTCTAACATTCCTCAATTTTGCAATATTTCTGAAGATAAACTTTAAATTACTTCCACTCTTCTTCCACCAACTCTTCTCCTTGGTCTCGGATTCTGCCAGTCATCTCAGCCAGTTCCATATAGTCCCAGTCTCTTTGGAATTTTCAATTGTCCTGGTTTCGAACCTTGCAGGTCAGTTTTGCCAATTCCGTATAATCCATCTTTCCGTCTACCACTCCTCCATCACTGATAATTCCTGTAACTTCCAGTTCATGGCTAATTGAGTTCTCGCCGCAGTTGTTGCATACATAAATAGTCTTTGATCTACCTTTGCGATTTCCTCAAGCCCAGCAAAAAAGCTTCCGCTATGATGCCACTTTCCATGGTCATGGATTCCCCCAAAGGATTCTGGGAGCTTGTTCAGAGCGGTGAGACTTCTGAAGAGATGCCTGTTCCCCTCATAGAACCACAATTCCCAGAATTCCCTGGGAAGAAGAATTGACTGTTAAACTACTCTGTACATTGTAGCTCTATGAAGGGAATTGAGGTGAGGAGTGGGTCCGCTGGCAACTCTCAGCCCCCTTAACCAGCCACAGCTCCCAGAATCCTTTGGAGGAAGCCATGGCACCATACTTGCAGTGGCGTAGCGTGGGTTGTCAGCACCCGGGGCAAGGCAAGTAATTTGCGCCCCTTAACCCGTGGATTTGCGCCCCCTAACCCTACCCCCCAGATGTTGCGCCCGGTGCAGCCGGCCCCCCCTGCACCCCCCACGCTACGCCACTGCATAGTTGTCATGAGGCGTGGGGAGGTGGTCATCAAAGTACGCGCTTTAGCCTTCTTATAAGAACCTAACCCTAACACCTGTCCCTCTTGACTTAGAATTCAACCTCTGCACCCATTCGCTAAGAACCTAAGTGCATCTTTCTTTTTTTCCCTTTTTATATAAATTTTTAGTAGTTTTTGAACATATCATTTTCAACAGTAATTAAACATACTTTTACATCTTATTCAATTTTTTTGTCTTCCATCAGTCCTGTCTGAAAATTTTCCAATCTAATCTCTTAGTATGCATTTCTTATCTTCCCTATTACATTTCAAACTCATGACCATTATCTCTATCTTTTTCTACTTTGTAACACTTTGTATATTTATCCTTACAAAACTTCTTGTAGTCCTATTAGCGTAATTTGTTGGCTACAATTGCTTTTCGAATAGTTCATATACTTCTTCCAATCTTCTGTGAATCTCTGGTCCCGCAGGTTTCAAATCGAATCGAATCAAATCAAATTCAAATTCAAATCCAAATCAAATCAAATTCAAATTCAAATCAAATCAAATCAAATCAAATCAAATCCCCGTGACGGGGTGAGCTCCCGTTGCTTGGTCCCTGCTCCTTCCAACCTAGCAGTTCGAAAGCATGAATTCTGGGCACCCCAGTTCAAGAAGGACACTGACAAACTGGAACGTGTCCAGAGGAGGGCAACCCAAATGGTCAAAGGCCTGGAAACCATGCCTTATGAGGAACGGCTAAGGGAGCTGGGCATGTTTAGCCTGGAGAAGAGGAGGTTAAGGGGTGATATGATAGCCATGTTCAAATATATCAAAGGATGTCACATAGAGGAGGGAGAAAGGTTGTTTTCTGCTGCTCCAGAGAAGCGGACACGGAGCAATGGATCCAAACTACAAGAAAGAAGATTCCACCTAAACATTAGGAAGAACTTCCTGACAGTAAGAGCTGTTTGACAGTGGGATTTGCTGCCCAGGAGTGTGGTGGAGTCTCCTTCTTTGGAGGTCTTTAAGCAGAGGCTTGACAACCATATGTCAGGAGTGCTCTGATGGTGTTTCCTGCTTGGCAGGGGGTTGGACTCGATGGCCCTTGTGCTCTCTTCCAACTCTATGATTCTATGATTCTAAATCCTCCCTGTCATTTTGTCCAATTCTGCACAGTTCATTAATTTCGTCTGCCATTCTTCTTTCGTCGGAATTTCTTCTTGCTTCCATTTCTGGGCTAACAATACTCTTGCCGCTGTTGTTGCATATAAGAACATAACCTAAGTGCATTTTTCACCCTTCCTTTCCGTGCTTGAACCTGGAGGTGTTTGAGAGTCATAACCCGCGGTTTCTCCTTTTTGCCTTCCAGGGACTGGGCCCCAGGGCAACCAGATAACTGGTACGGCCACGGACTTGGGGGAGGAGAGGACTGCGCCCACCTCCATCGCGACGGCAGCTGGAACGACGACCACTGCTCTCGCAACTACGGCTGGGTCTGCGAGATGGAGGCAGTGGATTAAGGGGGGGGGGAGCCTGCCCTTTGACCCCTGGCTCCATGAAACTGAGTTCTCACCAGTTGTTGAAGGATCTATGGATCCTGGGGCAATGGGAGCAATTTTGCTGCCTTCACCCCTGGGGAGGGTCTCCACTTTCCTCTCAAACAACCCCTCTTGACTACTGTGTCCTAAAACATAGCCAGGCATACAAAGCCCTCTGTACCTGACTGCTTTATTTCATATTTTTTTTAACCCAAATTTTAATTTTCTACACCGGCAATGGGTACTGAAAACCGCAGCGCGGAGCCTCAATTCCCCTGTTGTGACTCTGGCTCCAACCATTAACAACACAGCCAATTGATACCTTTAAAGGCCCCTAAGCGCTTAAAGGATTTTGATGACCCCACGAATATCTAATTCAGAATGCAAACAAGAATAAACCGTGAAATAAAATTTTATTTTTCGAAATGAAACGAAGCCTACGGTAGGGTGGGAAATAATGTTTATTTTTGCATACTTCCACTTTATCTGCATTTGGGGAAAATTTATCCCGCTTTTCCGATTACAAAGTCTCTGATCAGATCCTCAAAACGAATCTTACGTAACACATCTGCTTCTATACTTGGTAGAGATAAGGAATCCAGTCTGCCTTGTTGCACAGTTGCTCTTTCAGGATTTTTAACAGACTTCAGCTGAGAAAATGAGCGCTCGACTGAGCGGTTTGTGACCATTAATATTAAAAATCTGGCAATGCAAAATTTCTGTGCTGCACCCCCTTCCCTTGATGCCCTAAACATGGGCATATTTTGCTTAATGGTTGATCCACAAACTTGGCATGAGCCAACAGTGTGACGCGGCAGCTAAAAAAGCCAATGCAATTCTGGGCTGCATCAATAGGAGTATAGCATCTAGATCAAGGGAAGTAATAGTGCCACTGTATTCTGCTCTGGTCAGACCTCACCTGGAGTACTGTGTCCAGTTCTGGGCACCACAGTTCAAGAAGGACACTGACAAACTGGAACGTGTCCAGAGGAGGGCAACCAAAATGGTCAAAGGCCTGGAAACGATGCCTTATGAGGAACGGCTAAGGGAGCTGGGCATGTTTAGCCTGGAGAAGAGGAGGTGAAGGGGTGATATGATAGCCATGTTCAAATATATAAAAGGATGTTACAGAGAGGAGGGAGAAAGGTTGTTTTCTGCTGCTCCAGAGAAGCGGACACGGAGCAATGGATCCAAACTACAAGAAAGAAGATTCCACCTAAACATTAGGAAGAACTTCCTGACAGTAAGAGCTGTTTGACAGTGAAATTTGCTGCCAAGGAGTGTGGTGGAGTCTCCTCCTTTGGAGGTCTTTAAGCAGAGGCTTGACAACCATATGTCAGGAGTGCTCTGATGGGGTTTCCTGCTTGGCAGGGGGTTGGACTCCATGGCCCTTGTGGTCTCTTCCAACTCTAGGATTCTATGATTCCAGCCCTGAACACAAAAACCCTTCTGCCCCTTGGCTGTAGGTGAGATTCCCCCGACATCTCTTTTTCCTTTATTACTTTCCTCATTTCCTGGGCTCTCCTTCCGGCCTTTCACTTCCCTCGCAGAAGTTGCTCTGTCTGTGAACATTCTGTTGCTGTCGTTTTCCCTCCTCGCACTGGGAACGCACACTCTCATTTAGCTCCCAGGGCAACTGAGCTTGTATTCATCAGGCAAAAGATCTGACCGTGTGGCTCTTAGCAATTAACGTACGGTTTCTGGAACTTGGAACAGGGAAGGCAGGTGTGTGGGTTTTTTTGGGGGGGAGCGATGTCCCATTTTTCTCTGTGCTTGCAAATTGGCTGGGGAAACCTCCGAGCATGGGCACAGGGCTTCTTGGCAATGAGAAATTAGGTGGCACCTTTATTACAACAACAACAACAATCTTTATTATGGTCCAGAGACCCAACAAATCGTTACAAAGCAATACACAATTCAGACAGCCTACCTCCAGGTCAAACAAGCATTTTGTTCAGAATATAGGGATCATTGGTTCTTGCAACCATCGATAAAAACTTTGCCACTGCTAATGTTCTAGCATTTGTCTGGTCTTCCAATAGGAACCTCACATAGTGAGCCTCTGATTTTCCCGGGAAAGGTACCAGCAGTGGTGTAGAGCCAGTGTGGTGTAGTGGTTAAGAGCGGTAGACTCATAATCTGGGGTTCAAGTCTCCGCTCCTCCCCATGCAGCTGCTGGGTGACCTTGGGCCAGTCACACTTCTCTGAAGTCTCTCAGCCTCACTCACCTCACAGGGTGTTTGTTGTGGGGGAGGAAGGGAAAGGAGAATGTTAGCCACTTTGAGACTCCTGAAGGGGAGTGATAAACCGGGGTATCAAATCCAAACTCTTCTTCTTCTTCTTCTACCAGCAAGGGTAGTGTCAGTTCAGCCCTGGCTTGCTCATATTTTGCACAATGCAACAAAATATGTTTTATGTCTTGAGCACACGAGCAAAGTCTGTCCTGGTAGGGAACTCCTCTCAACCTGCCATCCAACACTGCAGAAGGAAAGACGTTTAGTCTGGCTTTGCTGAAAAGCCTTTGATAGTTTGGTAAAAGGTAAAGGTAAAGGTACCCCTGCCCGTACGGGCCAGTCTTGACAGACTCTGGGGTTGTGCGCCCATCTCACTCAAGAGGCCAGGGGCCAGCGCTGTCCGAAGACACTTCTGGGTCACGTGGCCAGCGTGACAAAGCTGCATCTGGTGAGCCAGCGCAGCACACGGAAACGCCGTTTACCTTCCCGCCAGTAAGCGGTCCCTATTTATCTACTTGCACTTAGGGGTGCTTTCGAACTGCTAGGTTGGCAGGCACTGGGACCGAATGACGGGAGCGCACCCCGCCGCGGGGATTCGAACCACCGACCTTTCGATCAGCAAGCCCTAGGTGCTGAGGCCTTAACCCACAGCGCCACCCGCGTCCCTTGATAGTTTGGTACTGTCAGGTTTTTAATGTAAGATGTTAATTTAAAGACATACCCATATTGTAATAATAAATCAGGGAAACGGAATCAAATCCTGGGTTAGGCCACTGTGTGCCTGCATGTGTGTGCCTCCTCACCTGGAGCGATCGGCTTGGCTGGCAGGCTTGTCAGAGTGAAGCCTTTGTTGCTAATGAGGGCCGTCTAAATTACTGGTTTGTCTCACCCAAGGAGCACCCAGCTCTCTGCTTCAACTTCGTGGTTTCAGGTGGAGCCCAGCCAGCTGACCTGGCGTGCAGCCAGGCCTCTCAAATCTTCCTCAGGTATCGAAATGATACAATACGATAACCTTTATTGTCCCATACAGAACAACAACATTGAAAAAATCTTCATCAGACATTCAAAAAACAACAAGCCTGCTATCCCAACTATCCCAGCCTGGTTAGCTCCTAAAAACTCTGATACCCTGTAACTGAATACAATATACTCCCATAGAGACTACCTCACTCTGCGTTTAAAACCAAAATCGCATTTGGATAGACACTGTTTCTCAGGCAGCTATTCCTTCTTCCAGAAAGGGACGCGGGTGGCGCTGTGGGTTAAACCACAGAGCCTAGGACTTGCCAGTCAGAAGGTTGGTGGTTCGAATCCTGGTGACGGGGTGAGCTCCCGTTGCTCGGTCCCTGCTCCTGCCAACCTAGCAGTTCAAAAGCACCTCAAAGTGCAAGTAGATAAATAGGTACCACTCTGGCAGGAAGGTAAACGGTGTTTCCGTGCACTGCTCTGGTTCGCCAGAAGCGGCTTAGTCCTGCTGGCCACAGACCCGGAAGTTATATGCCGGCTCCCTCGGCCAATAAAGCGAGATGAGTGCCGCTACCCCAGAGTCGGTCACGACTGGACCTAATGGCCAGGGGTTACCTTTACCTTCTTCCAGAAGGCAGAAGCTGAAAGAGATCATTTCCGGGGTGCGCACTATCCTGCGCTATCTCTGCAGCTTTCTTATGGCACCTGACAGCATAGATTTGATCCAAGGTGGGAAGAGTGCACCCAATTATTCTCTCCACAGTCTTTACCACCTTGGACAGCGTTGTTTTTCCCCTGACCGTGCAGCTCCCAAACCACACACACAGACCATAAGTTAATACACTCTCCACAGTACAATGGTAAAATGCCATCAACAGAGATTATTTTTCCGGAGGATTCTCAGAAAATATAACCTCTGCTGTGCTCTCCTCATGAGGTCTTTGCTGTTTTCTCCCCAGGTTAGGTCATCTCTCAACCCCATTCCCAGAAATCGAAACACCGAGACCCTTTTCCACGCACTTCCCCTTTATAATAAGTGGCTGAATATTCAATTTACATTTCCTAAAGTCCACAATAATCTTTTTTAGTTAAGGAATAAGTTGTTTTTCCTGCACCACTCCCCCAACTGCTCAACTTCCTTCCGATAGTCAGCTAGGATGTCAGAATTCCTGCCAGGGGTGGAGAGGGAAGTCTGAGAAGGGGAGAGTGGCTCTGTTGGAAACTAACCCTCACATAACAGGAATGGAGGAGGCAATGCGTTGGGGGGAGATGGAATTACGGGGGGTTGGACTAGATGATCCTCGGGTCCCTTTCGACTCTACAATTCAGTGAATGCTGGGGGGTTTGAGGAGACAGGACAGGTCGAGGCAATGGAAGAAAAACGGTGAGACGCAAAGATCTGTGTGAGTGTCTGGAGGCGGTTGGAGGATGGATGGCGGCTAACAGATTAAGGTTGAATCCTGACAAGACAGAAGTACTGTTTTTGGTGGACAGGGGGCAGGTGGGTGTGGAGGATTCCCTGGTCCTGAATGGGGCAACTGTGGCCCTGAAGGACCAGGTGCGCCGCCTGGGAGTCAATTTGGACTCACCGCTGTCCATGGAGGTGCAGGTCAGTTCTGTGTCCAGGGCAGCTGTCTGCCAGCTCCATCTGGTACGCAGGATGAGACCCTCCCTGCCCGCAGACTGTCTCTCCAGAGTGATGCATGCTCTGGTTATCTCCCGCTTGGACTACTGCCATGCGCTCTACGTGGAGCTACCTTTGAAGGTGACCTGGAAACTGCAACTAATCCAGAACATGGCAGCCAGACTGGGGAATGGGAGAGGCCTCCGAGACCACATAACACCGGTCCAGAAAGACCTAAATTGGCTCCCAGGACGTTTCCGAGCACAATTCAAAGTGTTGGTGCTGACCCTGAAAGCCCTAAACATCCTCAAAGGCCCTGCATACCTGAAGGAGCGTCTCCACCCCCATCGTTCTGTCTGGACACTGAGGTCCAGCTCTGGGGACCTTCTGGCGGTTCCCTCCCTGCGAGAAGCCAAGTTACAGGGAACCAGGCAGAGGGCCTTCTCGGTGGTGGCGCCCTCCCTGTGGAATGACCTCCCACCAGATGTCAAAGAGAACAACCACTACTAGAATTTTCGAAGACATCTGAAGGCAGCCCTGTTTGGGGAAGCTTTTAATGTTTGATGTATTACAATATTTTAATATTTTTTTTGAAGCTGCCCAGAGTGGCTGGGGAAGCCCAGCCAGATGGGCGGGGAATAAATAAATAAATAAATAAATAAATAAATAAATAAATATCAAAAAGGACGGCCCCACGAATGTCTGAGGGATCGTGGGCTGGAAAACGTCTGTCTTAGTAATTGCAGCAGTATTTAGGGCTGTGCATTTTGCAGCCGCCTCCACCTTGAGCGTGCAGATCTGGAAATTCAAGTGCCACAGTTGGCTGACATCTTAAAAATAGCCATGCCAGCCTCAGATTTTACCTGCTGCCAAGCCGCAAAATGATAACTCACGTCGTGGGTGTGAGCAAACCTGCACAAATCAACCCGGGCCGTGGCAAGTGGCGGCAAATCTGCGGCTAGCCACCGAGGGTACGAGTTCAAATCCTGAGTACGTGCTGCAGGAAACGAACCTGTGATGATGGAAGAGACAACTTTTTCCTCCACCGCCACCCCGATCCTGTTTTTCTGCTCACCTGGACTTGTTTCCACCCTCGATCCAGTTTGTTATGTTTTGTCTCCTGCCTGGGTAACCAGGGTGGTGAGTAATTGGCGCGTGTTGTTTAATAACAGCAAGGAGTGTGGAATGCTGCCTTGGGACGAGGCGGAGACACAGCCAAACAAGGCAGCTCCTGGCATGGTTTCGGTGGAGTTTGCACAAAGGGAACGTAGGTGAGCAACCAAGATTCCTCGTCAGTGCTTTAGGAAGGCTGGTTCGGAACTACAAAGTCGGGCGTGAAAGCCTCGGTCCTTAGTGTATTTTTGGTCTTTGTTGGAAACCGCCCAGAGTGGCTGGGGAAACCCAGTCAGATAGGCAGGGTACAAATAATAAATTATTATTATTATTAAAAATGAGAGCTGGACCATCAAGAAGGCTGATCGCCGAAGAATGGATGCTTTTGAATTCTGGTGCTGGAGGAGACTCTTGAGAGTCCCA
Source organism: Podarcis melisellensis (assembly GCF_964234715.1). NCBI lineage: Eukaryota > Metazoa > Chordata > Lepidosauria > Squamata > Lacertidae > Podarcis > Podarcis melisellensis. The sequence goes on along the minus strand of NC_138545.1, from coordinate 3,518,534 downwards.
TGGACTGCAAGAAGATCCAACCTCTCCATTCTGAAGGAAATCAGCCCTGAGTGCTGACTGGAAGGACAGATCCTGAAGCTGAGGCTCCAAGACTTTGGTCCCCTCATGAGAAGAGAAGACTCCCTGGAAAAGACCCTGATGCTGGGAAAGATGGAGGGCACAAGGAGAAGGGGACGACGGAGGACAAGATGGTTGGACAGTGTTCTCGAAGGGACCAGCATGAGTTTGACCAAACTGCGGGAGGCAGTGGAAGACAGGAGGGCCTGGCGTGCTCTGGTCCAGGGGGTCACGAAGAGGCGGACAAGACTAAACGACTCAACATCATCATCATCATCATCATCATCATTATTGAGAACATTAGAAAAGCCCTGGTGGATCAGGCCCAAGGCCCGTCTGAGCCACCATCCTGTTCCCACAGTCACCAACTAGGTGCTCCAGTGGGAAACCAGTGAGCAGGATTCGAACACAAGACCATTCTCCCATCCTTCTGGCAGCTGCCATTCATGTGCATTGCTTAGAATCATAGGATGGTAGAGGGACTTGCGCATAGGATGGGAGGGACTTGCGCAGGAAACATAAGCCAATCGTCCCCGACAGTTTTAATGACTGATGTTTTAATGCATTTTTAATATTTTGTTGGAAGCCGCCCACCCAGAGTGGCTGGGGAAACCCAGCCAGATGGGTGGGGTATTAATATATTAACATCAGTCATTAAAACCTTTCCTAAGCAGGGCTGCCTTCAGATGTCTTCTAAAAGTCAGATACTTGTTTATTTCCCGGTAAATTTTAACCTTGCTACAAGACCACCATATATACAGGGCCAGATTTAGGTTTGATGAACCCCTAAGCTACTGAAGGCAATGGAGCCCTTTATATGTCCAGCTGTCCTTTGTCAACAACAAATTGTCGCTGTTTTTTGGGTTGAATATATGGTCATTTATGGACCTCATAGGTATCTCAAGCCATTTGCCCATGTTGCCCTGTAACCAGTCCATGCAGAATGTCGGCACCCTATATATAGAAAGGAGCAAACCCGTGATATTTTAGGGAGCAGGCGAGCAGGCGGGACCCATGACTTACATCCTAGGAGCCTACACAACACAAAACACTGTTGCCATATGTAGGTTTATTTTATTCGCCTTTTATCTTATATTTTGGAAATGTACTTCCAATTTTTCCCCCTTTAATTTTTTTTAGGGGGCCCCCAAGAGAGTGGGAGGGATGCGGGTGGTGCTGTGGTCTAAACCACAGAGCCTAGGACTTGCTGATCAGAAGGTCGGCGGTTCGAATCCCCGCGACGGGGTGAGCTCCTGTTGCTCGGTCCCTGCTCCTGCCAACCTAGCAGTTTGAAAGCACATCAAAGTGAAAGTACATAAATAGGAAGGTAAACAGCGTTTCCATGCGCTGCTCTGGTTCGCCAGAAGCAGTTTAGTCATGCTGGCCACACGACCCGGAAAAACTGTATGTGAACAAACACCGGCTCCATCGGCCAGTAAAGTGAGATGAGCGTCGCAACCCCAGAATCATTGTCTACTGGACTTACCGTATTTTTGCACCATAAGACGCACCAGACCACAAGACACACCTAGTTTTTGGAGAAGGAAAACAAGAAAAAAAATTCTGAATCCCAGAAGCCGGAACAGCAAGAGGGATCGCTGCGCAGTGAAAGCAGCAATCCCTCTTGCTGTTCTGGCTTCTGGGATAGCAGCACAGCCTGCATTTGCTCCATAAGACACACACACATTTCCCCTTACTTTTTAGGAGGGGAAAAGTGAGTCTTATAGAGCAAAAAATACGGTAACTGTCAGGGGTCCCTTACCTTTCATTCTGCATGGACTGGCTGCACGGCAACATGTGCAAATGGGTTGAGATACCTCTGAGGTCCATAAATGACCATGTAGCATATATATAGATTATACATATAGGGACACGGGTGGCGCTGTGGTCTAAACCACAGAGCCTAGGGCTTGCTGATCAGAAGGTCGGCAGTTCGAATCCCCGCGACGGGGTGAGCTCCCGTTGCTCGGTACCTGCTCCTGCCAGCCTAGCAGTTCAAAAGCACATCAAAAGTGCAAGTAGATAAATAGGTACCGCTCCGGCAAGAAGGTAAACGGCGTTTCCGTGCGCTGCTCTGGTTCGCCAGAAGCGGCTTACTCATGCTGGCCACATGACCCGGAAGTTGTACGCCAGCTCCCTCAGCCAGTAAAGCGAGATGAACGCCACAACCCCAGAGTCGCCCACGACTGGTCCCTTTACCTTTACCTTCAAGAGAGTGGGGCCCTAAGCTATGGCTTGTTTAGCTTATACATAAATCCGGCACTACCCCCACCCCATTCTCACCAGGCACTGACCACCCACTCTTGCACCCAGAAACTTGCTTTTTTTATTATTACAGTGGTACCTCAGGTTAAGAACTTAATTCATTCTGGGGGTCCGTTCTTAACCTGAAACTGTTCTTAACCTGAGGTACCACTTTAGCTAATGGGGCCTCCCACTGCTGCCGCCGCGCCATTTCTGTTCTCATCCTGAAGCAAAGTTCTTAACCCGAGGTACTATTTCTGGGTTAGCGGAGTTTGTAACCTGAAGCGTCTGTAACCCGAGGTACCACTGTATTATTAAATGGAATATCTGTTGTTGTTATTACCGAATGGAAAGCGAGGTCTTTCGGAAACTGGGTTCCACCCACGACGCCACAGCCCTGGCTCTGCCCGGACTTGTCATGACAAACACACGGCAGTTTGGCGAAACCGCTCAAAGGAAGTCAGTGGGCAAAGATGGAATGTCACTCCCTTGAAGCACGCAAGGAAGAGACTGCAGGATCAGGCCAGTGTCCCTTTGAGTCCAGCATCCCCTTCCCACAGGGGCCAACCAGATGGGAAACCTGCAAGCGGGACCCGAGTGCGAGAGCCCTCTACCCTCTTGCGGCTCTCAGCCACTGGCATTCAGAAGCATCGATGCCTCACAAATGTGGAGGTCGGGTCAAGCCACTGGGGCTGGGAGCCATTGATAGTGTTTCCTGCCAACCCAGCCACCGACGATAGACCCTAAGCGTTCCAGGCTCAGCAGAGAATACCATTAAAATGAACGTTTTACCAAAAATGCTTTTCCTGTTTCAGACAATCCCTGTGATTGGAGTGACAGGCTGCCCAAAAAATTGGCAATGAGGCATCTCCAAATATATCTGGCAGGGGGAAAGCCCAATTAACACAAACTATTAATTGATATCAAAGAAATAGGGGGATTTTCACTGTCAGATTTGAAACTCTATTACGAGGCAGCCTGTCTCTCCTGGATCAGGGAATGGTGTACACTAGAAAATACAGACCACCTAGACCTGGAAGGACATGACAACTTTTATGGCTGGCACAATGCTTAGGTATTGTGACGTGAAATAACAAATATTACCATTTACTTCTCTTTTTTCTGACTAAGCCCTTTGTTTGTTATTTCAATAAAGCATTTAAATATTTTTTTAAAAACCAGACTGACCCCACAGCAAACCCACAATGGCCTTGCTTAGAACAGGGGGACCCTACTTCCAGGAGCTGAACGCGGCCCCCACAGGTTTTCCTACGTGGCCCTTGAAACTTTCATCACACAACCCTTCCTCTTGCACAGCCACACACCCAAATGTCATCCCTCCTCCAAACATTCCTTGAGGGTTTTTTATTTTGGGTCTGCTTTGAGTGTGACATCGAGTTCCGATAACACCTCTGCTCTTGCTCCCTCGGATGTAGGGCAGGGAGGGTTGGGTGAGAGTGTGGGTGGAGAAACTAGGCTTCCGTCCAGAGGCAAACATCTGCATTTATTACGCCACAGCCTTTTGCTTCTGCCCTGTAGACACCCAGAAGAAGGTGGCGCAGACCCTGGGCTCTGAAAAAATGTCCTCCATCGCTGGCGTACAAGATAAACACAAGCCAAAACAAGGCCTGCAACCTCTATTTATTTATTGCACTAATATTTCACTTGTTTTCCTCCACGGAGCGCAAGGCAGCTTATATGATTCTCATTTAATTCCCGCAACGACAACAACCCTGTGAGACAGGTCAGGCCAGACGACTTTGCCTGGCTCAGTGAGGTCACCCAGTGAGCTTCACTGCCGAGTCGGGATTTGAACCCAGACCTCTCCCAGGTCCTAGTCCGACGCTCCAACCCAAGGGATCTCAAATGGTGTGAGGGAAGTTCCGCCCTGGTGTGGCAGGAGAGGACGGCAAGGGCGGCGGGAAGATTCGGGGACAACCAAAGGAACATTTAAACATTCCAGCTTAGCAGAGCATAGCATCAATATCAGAATAATTTTATATATTTGCAGGAAATGGGTGGAGAGCTTTTCAAAATGAGAGCAAGAGCATCAAGTTGTAGGAGGTTGTGAACTCTCCTCTAACTTGGAGGTTTTTAAGCAGAGGTCGGGTGGCCATCTGTCATGGATGCTTTCGTTGAGATTCCTGCATCGGAGGGGTTGGACTAGATGACCGCTGGCTTCCCTTCCAGCTCTACAGTTCTACGATTCTGTGATTCTAAGTGATCATGAGGACAAGTCTAGTTGTGATCCAGAATCACCGTTCGAACAGAGTGCTAGAGAAGACTCGTTTATAATTATATTTTTGGAACGGTTAATGTTACCACGTAGCTGCCTTGTTTTATATTTTCTGATCATATTATAAAGGAGTTGTGTTGGATGTTACAAACCAAGCACTGTTTGGAGTTGTTTATTTCCCAATGTATTTCTTATCAATCAAAAAATTCAGTGTGGAGCGAGCAAATTTGTATTCTGAAAGTGCGGCCCAGGGAAAAAAAAGTTTGAGAACCGCTGCTCTAACCACTATACGGCCTCTCAGTTTAGAAGGAAAATCAAATAAAGCATTGAGGATCATTTAAAAATAATCTCCCGCCCCCGTTGTTCTGCGCCTGGGTTTGCAGGGCGATCTGACGCCGCCTGTTTACTCAGGGAGTAAATGGGCCTTCCTGAGTTTGCCCAGGACATGATTCACAGCCTCCTCAAGCTGACGTAAAGGGACCTTCCCCTTTTTTTTCTATCCAGAAGAATATTTTTGATAGCCAAGAAACAGGACTCAGAAATCTCAGGCTGGCTCACTCCTGACGCAGCTTCCCTTCGGATTTTGCTGCGAAGGGAATAATTCATATTCTGGGCTCCCAAACTGATGCAACAGAAGATAAGCGAGGAATGTGGGCGAAAATATAATTAGATTCTGCAAACGATGCTTTGCTGCAGTCTTAATCCCAAGCAGCCTGCGGGAAGAGTGGCCTCCTTTAATCTTCTGGCATCTTAGGCGAGAAAGAGGTCATATTGGGCGGTGTCAGCAGGAGAGGAGTGGGGCTCGCGGAGGGCAGAGGAAAAAACAAAACCTTTTCCCCTTTCCTTGTGCTTCTAACAGGAGGTGCGCTATCGGACATGACTAAACGACAACGACTTTAGCTAATGGGGCCTCCTGCTGCCACCACGCCGCCAGAGCACGATTTGTGTTCTCATCCTGAAGCAAAGTTCTTAACTTGAGGTAATATTTCTGGGTTAGCGGAGTCTGTAACCTGAAGCATATGTAACCAGAGGTACCACTGTATCTCTGTACTGGATCACTGGGAAAAATTCAGAAATTCATATAGACAGGTCAGCTACTCAGCAGCCCCTCTGCCTGAGTGATCATCCCTGGCATCCTGATACCTGAGTGCCAGACAGGTAGCCATTCCAGAAAGAACAAACCCAGATGAAGACAAAAGGGTGTGATTAACTTGGCTGGGAAATTTGTTGTTGTTTAGTCGTTTAGTCGTGTCCGCCTCTTCGTGACCCCCTGGACCAGAGCACGCCAGGCCCTCCTGTCTTCCACTGCCTCCCGCAGTTTGGTCAGACTCATGCTGGTCGCTTCGAGAACACTGTCCCACCATCTCGTCCTCTGTCGTCCCCTTCTCCTTGTGCCCTCCATCTTTCCCAGCATCAGGGTCTTTTCCAGGGAGTCTTCTCTTCTCATGAGGTGGCCAAAGTATTGGAGGTGGCCAAAGTATTCCCTACTGGGAAATAGGGAAATGTAAATATATCTTTTGTTTCACTTGATGGGTGTTTGGTGGAGGGCAAGGGGAACCATGGGGCAGGGTCTAGGATACTCAGATTACTGCCGCCAGACCTCCCCTTTCATGATGTAACTGTGATGTAGTTTGGGGGGGGGTGTAACATGGGGATCAGCAGCTAATAAAAATTTGGGTTCTCTTTTGTTCGGGGCTTCCATCTTGTTCCACCTGGTGGCAGGTGGGAGTCCTGTCGCGACAGCCTTCAATCAAGACCAAGCCGACTGGCTGCTGTTTTGCTCTGATATTCCTGGCTGGTGTCCTTGTTTTTTGTCCAAGGGAGCCCTCAGATTTCTCCATTAAGTGTCATCTAGTCCAAACCCCTGCAATGCAGGAATGTCAACTAAAGCACCGACGGCAGGTGGCTATCCAACCTGTGCCAACTCCAGCCTTCTGGCAAAGGCACTCTTCACATGCTCAGAAACACTGCTGTATAACTTCATGGAAAGCAGAAAGTGAAGTATTCTGCTTGGAGAAGGGGGGGGTTAAACCAACTGCAGAGATCCAGGAGGGAGTTTTTTATTTCCACGGCTAGCAGCTCAAAGAAGGGGCCGCTGGGAAACTTGCACTCCATTTTTCAAATACATTTTTTATTAAATTTCCAAAAAGTTCACATAAACAGCCCCAATACATGATAGATTTTCTTTTTTTCGACTTCCCATCCCATTTCTCGTGATGTTTCCTCTTCCATTTTTTTTCTTGCAAAAGCAGGGGTATCTGGAAGATCGTGGGAGGGGGGGGGTTGTGTTCCAGGACGCCTGGGTCCCCTCCTCGCTTCTAAGAGGCTCCTGCGAGAGGGGAGGCGTCGGAACCGCGGGGCTCCTGGGATCTCCCATACCTGGGCGCTGGAAAAACCCCCCTCCATTTTTCCAAACATTATAAAAATAATAATTTATTATTTATACCCCGCCCACCTGGCTGGGTTTCCCCAGCCACTCTGGGCGGCTTCCAACAAAACACTAAAACACAATAACCTATTAAACATTGACAGAATTTCCAAAAAGTTCACATAAACAACCCAAGACATGAAAGCCTTTTCTTTTCTTTTGCCCATTTCCCATTCCATTTCCCCCCTCTTGCAGAAGCAGGGTGGGGGGGTCTGAAGGGTCAGTGGGGTGCCAGGACGCCTGGGTCCCCTCCTCGCTCCCGCATCCCCCATACCTGTTCTAGGGAGACGCGTGAGACGCGACTGGCGGGGCGGGGGCGGAGAGAACGCCCGCCCCGGACGCCTGGGTCCCTTCCCTCCCTCCCCCCCTCCTTCCCGGGCGTCCGTCGGGGCGGAGACCGGCGCCTGCCCGCCCCCCCGGCCGGTCCCTCCCTTATAAAGCGCGGCCGGCGCCGAGATAAGCCCAGCTGCGCGCAGCGCTGCGCTCCACTTCCTGCGCCGGCACCGGGACCTGCCCAGAAACCTCGCCTCTGCTCCAGGTACAGCGACCCCTCCGGCAGGATCGGGCCCCCCCTGTCCTGTTTTCCTCCTGGGTGGTCCTTCCCCCCCCCTTAGGACACCCCCCCTCCAAAGGATCCCGCCCCCCCAGGCACTCCCAGGCCCTTTTGGGTTGGGTAGGTGGGGGCCTTTTCCTGGGCTGAAATATTTCTAGTCCACCAGCCATCCCTGAAGTCTTTTCCTGGTACAGCCCGCCTCTTTCTGGAAGATCAGGTTTTTAATTCTGTTTTAACAACTTGTTGTGCTTTGATCTCATTCCCTTCGGGTTGTTGTTGTTGTCGTTTTAGATACAATTTATTCATTTTATATAACCAAAACAAAACAAACACACATTCAAAAATCCACATCCTATATCTTAATTGGCTTCCCTCCACTCTCCCTCCTGGTTCCATTATTTGATACTTATTCACGTCCTTATATCTTAATCCAATTTCAAAACCTTGTTCCTGTACTTACAAGCGACCTTTAGAAGTTCAACTCATGTAAAAGCTATACACAAAGCTTACAGAGTACGCCTTGAAAAAAGTTCCCTTTTTGAAAAGGTTGTTTTTGACCATAAGTTTTTTGGGGGGGTCTCTCTTGGCTTGGGGATTTTTTTTTTAAAAAAAGGAGGTTCACAGGTTTGTAATAATAATAATAATTTATTATTTGTACCCCGCCCATCTGGCTGGGTTTCCCCAGCCACTCTGGGCGGCTTCCACAGAGACCAAAAATACACTATAATGTCACACATTAAAAACTTCCCTGAACAAGGCTGCCTTCAGATGTCTTCTGAATGTCTGGTAGTTGTTTTTCTCTTTGACATCTGGTGGGAGGGCGTTCCACAGGGCGGGCGCCACCACCAAGAAGGCCCTCTGCCTGGTTCCCTGTAGCTTTGCTTCTTGCAATGAGGGAACCACCAGAAGGTCCTCGGCGCTGGACCTCAGTGTCCGGGCAGAACGATGGGGGTGGAAACGCTCCTTCAGATATACTGGGTAGAGTTAGGAAGGGGGACCTCATGGGTCATCTAGTCCAACCCCCTTTCAATGCCAAACATGGGGTTCAAACCCAAAACCCCGAGATTAAACTGATCAGACCTTCTTCCTCTTCCTCAGCTGAGTGCATCTTTTGCCAACATGGCGCCCCTCCCCAGATGTTTGGACCACAACGCCCAATGCCCTGACTCAGCTTGGCTCAATTGTTGTGGAACTGCCCCTCCAAAGTTACGCCCTGAGCTCCTTGTCAAAACTCCCAATTTTATTGCAGGTTTCCTGCTCGGACCCCAAGCTAGTTGTATTGTATTGGAACCCATATTTTGCTCCGCCTCCTGTCCGAATAAAAAAATATTCCAAGCAGAGGGACTGAAAATAAGATTCCTCCAGCCTTACAGAGCTTCAACCTTTGAATTGGTCGGTTGCTTAGACGAATTGTCTTCAAAACTCTGAAATCTTTGAGAAGGGAAAGTCAATTTATTTTGGGGGAAAGGTGATGAGTCAACCTTAAGGGCTCTCTGGGAAGGAAGTCACATAAAGGAACCCCCCTCTTGTTATTTTACGGTATTTATACACGCCACTTAATCGATGAAAATCTCTACATGAAATCTCGTAATATGTTCACAAGAAAATGCTGGTAAAATCAAATCTTTACAAATAAGGAGATGTACAATTTGTCCAAAAAAGGAGAAGCCAAAATTGAGTGTTAAAATGATACAAAGTGTGTATATATACATATCTATCTATCTATCTATCTATCTATCTATCTATCTATCTATCTATCTATCATCTATCATCTATCTATTGTTTGATGTATTACAGTATTTTAATATTTTGTTGGAAGCCGCCCCGAGTGGCTGGGGAAGCCCAGCCGGATGGGTGGGGTATAAATTATTATTATTATTATTATTATTATTATTATTATTATTATTATTATTATTTATAAAATAGAATTGTAGGGTCTTCTAGTTCAACCCTGAGCCAAAGAATCTGACAGATGGCTATCCAACCTCTGTTTAAAAACTTCCAGTGAAGATTTAAAACCCTCCAGTGTGTAGCCCTATTGAATGCCCCATTCTTGTCTTTTCCTTACACACTTGCTTCAATTTTCCCCCTTTCCCTTTGTCGAAATTATATTAAATTAAATTGCAAGATCTCTGGGGCACAGCTTCCACTTCTGCCTGGGCTCTGAGATTTCCTGTGCAGCCTCACATATTTGCAACCTTGATGTCTAGAAACATTTTCCCCCTCTGAAAAAAGAGAGAAAACAACAAGAGCAAAACAACCAAGCAAGCTTTTCCGGAAGCCTGGTTCTGAGGCCCGGACATTGTCGGTGTTTGTGTGAGAATGCTAAAAGTTCCCTGTGAATTTTCAACGGCGTAATGTATTTATGTTTGTAAATGTTTGCTGCTTGGAGGCCCGAGCCGCAAAAAGTAATTACCTGTCTTGAGATGAAACATGCATGTGTCAAAGCGAGGCGTCAAAAAGGACGGGGGAAATAAATGCATTCAGTTCTTAATCACTGCCTTGACCTCAGCTTCTTCTGGTCTATTTGTAGAAAAGAATCTGCAGGGCAGGGCTGGGAACTCAAGATGTTGTTGGACTCCAACTCCCATCAGCCCCAGACAGGCGGGAGCCAGCGATTATGGGAGTTGTAGTCCAATAACATTGGGAGGGACCCACAGGCTTCCACCCCCTCCTTTAACAACATGTTTAATGCGTCAGAATAGTTGCTTACTCACACGCAAAGGTTCAGAAGAAGGCAAGCAAAACTACTGGCTGGATAGAAAGTTTGCAGCATTCGAGATTTGAGTTTAGAGAAAAGGTTATAGGCAGCGGGGTGGAAGTTGATAAAACAAATGATAGGGAGCAAGAGAATAGAGGAAAGCTTTTTCCCTCCCTCATAACAATAGAATATTCGGGTATCTGAGGAACGTGAACGTCGGCAAAGCCAGGACAGATACAACAAAGTCCTTCTTCCCACTGCGCATGGTTTAAACTGTGGAACTCCCTGCCACAGCAGGCAGAGACAGCCACCAAATTAAAGGTAAAGGGACCCCTGACCATTAGGTCCAGTCGTGACCGACTCTGGGGTTGCGGTGCTCATCTTGCTTTATTGGCCAAGGGAGCCAGCATACAGCTTCCGGGTCATGTGGCCAGCATGACTAAGCCGCTTCTGGCGAACCAGAGCAGTGCACGGAAATGCCCTTTACCTTCCCGCTGGAGCGGTAGCTATTTATCTACTTGCACTTTGATGTGCATTCAAACTGCTAGGTTGGCAGGAGCAGGGACTGAGCAACGGGAGCTCACCCGGTCGCGGGGATTTGAACCGCTGACCTTCTGATCGGCAAGTCCTAGCTCTGTGGTTTAACCCACAGCGCCACCTGTCTCCCACCAAATTAGATGGCTTTAAAAGAGGATTGGAGAAATTCAGGAAGGAGGAGAGGGTGATGGATGGCTATCAACCACGATGGCTGTTCTGTGCCTCCATGAATAGACGCAGCAATGATTCTGGATCCCAGTTTTTGGAAACCGCAGGAGGGGAGAGTCAAGGGCCGTTGGGAGTTGTAGCTCAGCGGTGCCTGGAGGGCAGCTTCTTGGAGACAGCTGCTTGGTGGTGCGTTGATGTGCTCAGACAAACGGGGAAAGCAAAGGCAGCGAGGGAACAAGGCTCCAGGCCCTGCTTCAGAAATCCTGTACGCATCCATGTGCCCAAACCTCTGCGTCTTTCTCCCTCTTCCTTCCTGGGAGATGGTGTGTGCACACCTGTCGACACGTTGTTTGGCGCTCTGCTCCAGCAGCACTTATAAGCGCCTCTCCTTGATATAAAATCTGTTCCTTCCCTCCCTCCGCCCCTTGACCCATCCTCGGCCTCCGCCAGAGAGGTGATCTCGGGCACAAGACTGGGACCCACCCAATGCACCGGGGGTTGTTTTGGGTGCCACCAGACTCCCTGTTTTGTTGTTGTTTAGTCGTGTCCAACTCTTCGTGACCCCCTGGACCAGAGCACGGCAGGCCCTCCTGTCTTCCACTGCCTCTCGCAGTTTGGTCAAATTCATGTTTGTAGCTTCGAGAACACTGTCCCACCATCTCATCCTCAGTCGCCCCCTTCTCCTTGCACCCTCCATCTTTCCCAGCATCAGGGTCTTTTCCAGGGAGTCTTCTCTTCTCATGAGGTGGTCAAAGTCTTGGAGCCTCAGCTTCAGGATCTGTCCTTCCAGTGAGCACTCAGGGCTGATTTCCTTCAGAATGGAGAGGTTGGATCTTCTTGCAGTCCATGGGACTCTCAAGAGTCTCCTCCAGCACCAGAATTCAAAAGCATCCATTCTTCGGCGATGAGCCTTCTTTATGGTCCAGCTCTCACTTCCATACATCACTACTGGGAAAACCATGGCTTTAACTATACAGACCTTTGTTGGCAAGGTGATGTCTGCTTTTTAAGATGCTGTCTAGGTCTTGAGTAACTCGGAGAAGCTATGAGCTATGCCGTGCAGGGCCACCTAAGATGGACAGGTCAGAGTGGAGAGTTTTGACCAAACATGATCCACCTGGAGCTGGAACTGGCAAGCCACTCCAGTATCCCTGTCAAGAAAACTCTCTGTTTAGTAAACCCAAAGTCTCCTGCTGTCTCCACGTCCTTCGGCGTTTGTGTGCAAACAGTCTCTGCTCCTGTCGCCAGCCAGCCGTGCCTGTTTATGGCTACTTGACGTGATGGCTGTGGTCTGAGTTCAAAGGGACCTCCAAAGATCATCCATCCCAGCCCCTTCAAAGCAGGGATCTCAGCTAAAGCATCCACGACAGATGGCCATCTGACCTCTGCGTCAAAACTTCCAAGGAATGAGAATCCGCCTCCTCACAAAGGTGTCTGTTCCACTGTCGAACGGCTCTTGCTGTCAAAGTTCTTCCTGCTTCTAGATTCCAGTTGCTGCAGGAGGGAAGAGTTGGCCTCGTGTTCGAATCCTGTTTGACGGCTTCCCTTCCGGGCGTGTGGTTGCCCCCTGTGAACAGGACGGTGGGCCACTGGCCTGATCACAACAGGCTGTTGTTCCGCTCCGATGCGTACAACTCAATCCGCAAATTCTTCATTCTTTCTTGTTTTAAATTATTTTTATCCAGTTTTTCCAATTAATGTTTACATTCAAACTCACATACAATCATACCTCGGGTTACAGCCGCTTCAGGTTGCGTTTTTTCGGGTTGCGGGCCACCGAAACCTGGAAGTACCGGAACGGGTTACTTCCGGGTTTTGGCGGTCGTGCATGCACGGGTGCTAAATCGCGCTTTGCACATTTGCAGAAGAGCCAAATTGCAACCCGCACATGCACAGACACAGCGCTGCAGGTTGCGAACGTGCCTCCCGCACGGATCACGTTCACAACCCGTGCGTCCACTGTATAGATAAAAACAAATGCAAGATTCTTTCGAATCTATAGACTTCCCTCTACCCTTCCCTGGGTTCCACACTTATCCTTCTCTGCTGCATATTTTACATCATCCCGTTGATTAATTATCCATTACTGTACATCCAAAGTCTTTGTTATTTTGCAAGTGTTATTTGAGTCCTGTTAAAGAGTTCAGTTGTTTACAGTGTTCTTCCAAGTACGATATAATTTCCCCCTATTCTGTATTAAAGTGTTGCCCTTCCTGATTTCTTATTTCTTTTGCGGCCTTTTTCGCCATCTCTGAATAGTCCAGGCTTCCTCAACCTTGGCCCTCCAGATGTTTTTGGGACTACAACTCCCATGATCCCTAGCTAGCAGGACCAGTGGTCAGGGATGATGGGAATAGTAGTTTCAAAACATCTGGAAGGCCGAGGTTGAGGAAGTCTGGAATAGTCCATCAGTTTGGTCTGCCATTCCTCTCTGGTAGGGACCTGGGCGTCTTTCAATCACTGGGCTGCAAGCGTTCTGGCAGCTGACATATTTACCTGGCAGGCGAGACACCTTGATCACAAATGCTTCTTTCGCAAGGTGAAGTCCCTCCTTCGCAACTTTCCTTACATACTTTATGACCACTTCTCCATAGTAATTGTTGTCATACAATTCCATTCACCGTATTGATGGGTTTATGAAGCATTTCTGTATCCTTCTGCTGTGCTGAAGAAGAATTCCATGAAACAGTGGTTACCGTATTTTTCGCCCTATAGGACGCACTTTCCCCCCTCCAAAAATGAAGGGGAAATCTGGGTGCGTCCTATGGGGCGAATGCAGGCCTTCGCTGAAGCGTGGAGAGCGAGAGGGGTCGGTGCGCACCGACCGCTCTCGCTCTCCACGCTTCAGGAAGACATTCGCAGCCTAGGCAGCCCTGCGGGAGGTCCCGAAAAATACGGTATATCTGGAATCACTGTCTGTTTGCGGACCACTTTGGCAGCGTTGGACATCATAAAACAAACCTTTGCGGCTTGTTTTCACCAGATACGATTCTGACCTATTGCTTCTTTCAGAGACTTGTACAGTGGCACCTCAGGTTACATACGCTTCATGTTACATATGCTTCAGGTTACAGACTCCGCTAACCCTGAAATAGTGCTTCAGGTTAAGAACTTTGCTTCAGGATGAGAACAGAAATTGTGCGGTTAAGAACGGACCTCCGGAATGAATTAAGTACTTAACCCGAGGTACCACCGTATAGTTTACAAAGATTTTCAGAGACTTAAAAGACTTATATTTATTTGGTTCTACGTTTTCAAGAGAATCCACCCAGAGTACACATTTTGTGACTTTCAGAGATTTATAAGATTTCTGTTCATTTGGTTTTCCAGAGAGTATATATTTTATATTGTTTAATGTTCTGAATAGATTATATAAAGAGATCATATCGACATCGTATTGGTGTACTTGGTCATCCTGTTGCCTTTGGATATGACTGATACTTACCTGGCAGGCGAGACACCTTCATCACAAATGCTTCTTTCGCCAGGTGAAACCCCTCCTTCGCAACGATGCCGGGCACCTGTGACGCCCCGGGGCGGACGCCCGGCCTGGTGACCTTGAACGTCGGCGGCAAGCTCTACAGCACCACCCTGGACACCCTCACCCGCTTTCCCGACTCCATGCTGGGCGCCATGTTCCGCGGCCCCCAGCCGGCCCTCACCGACAGCTGCGGCAACTACTTCATCGACCGCGACGGCAAAGCCTTCCGCCACATCCTCAACTTCCTCCGCTTTGGCCGGCTGGACCTGCCCGAAGGCTACGCTGAGCTCTCCCTCCTGCGGGCCGAGGCGGACTTCTACCAGATCCAGCCGCTCCTGGAGGAGCTCCGGCAGGTGGAGGCGGAGCGCTGGCGGCAGAGGAGGAACGCGGTGCTGCACGCCGACGTGGACGTGCGGAAGCGCCTGGTGCACTTCAACGTCCGCCGCGGGCCGCAGAACTACGAGCTGAGCTCCAGCTGCCTGCACATCTTCACGGCCAACGTCTTCTGCACCGATAAACACTTCTTGGCGCTGCTGCGGAGGCGGCTGGGCCAATCAGGCGGCGGCGTGGAAGAGGGGCATTCTGGGAAGGGTGTGGGGCAATTCTCAAGGAATACGGGCTCTGGCACGGCGAGGAATTCCGTCGTCGGCAACGGAGATTTCGGAGGGCAGAAGGGGCGGCTGAGCGGTTCGGGGACTGACGGCGAGCTGGGGATTTGGCCGGGCGACTCCACGGACGAAGACGAATCGGACGAGGAGGCCTGGGACTACTCCCCGGTGGGCACCAAGACTTGCCACCACCTTTGCCTGGAGTGGGCGCCGCGCCCAGCCGAACTTCCGGTAGCCGAGTACGCCAAGCAGAAGTTGCAGCCGCTGGCGGTTGGCGGGCGGGAGGTCCGTACGGGCCACGAGTTCCTGGAGGAGGTGCTGAAGGTGGCGCTGGCGCAAGGCTTCCGTGTGGATTCCGTCTTCCCCGACCCGGCGGATATCCTGAACGCCCGCTCTCTGCGGTTCGTCCGGCACTGAGCCTTGTGTGACCAAATGCCGGGGGCGGGAAGGGGGAGAGGAGCAGCGGCGTGCAAGGATCAGCGCCGTCTTAAAGGAAGATGGAGATGGTAAGAAACTGGAGGGGAATTAATGGAAGAGGGGGGAAGGTTGCTGCTTGTGGAGTTCAGCT
This sequence comes from Podarcis melisellensis, assembly GCF_964234715.1. Classification (NCBI taxonomy): domain Eukaryota; kingdom Metazoa; phylum Chordata; class Lepidosauria; order Squamata; family Lacertidae; genus Podarcis; species Podarcis melisellensis. The sequence goes on along the minus strand of NC_138545.1, from coordinate 3,502,953 downwards.
TGCAGGGCGAGTTCCATATATATATATATACACACATATATATACACATTTTTATTGGGACGCGGGTGGCGCTGTGGTGCATTCTTTGATATGTTATTATCACTAATACAGTCAAACCTCGGTTCTTGAACATCTTCATTTTTGAATGTTTCGGCTCCCGAAAACCCGGAACGTTTTTGAACGTTTTTCGGAAGTCGCAAGTCCGACGCAGCTTCTGTTTGAGTGCAAGAAGCTCCTGCAACCAATCAGAAGCCACGCCTCGGTTGTCGATCGTTTCGGATTATGTTTGAGTCTACATGCAACTATGACCATCAGGTTCCCTTCCAATTTTACCATTCTGTGATTTTAAGAGGGCCTCCTCTGCTGATCTTAACGCCCAGTAGGGTCTGCAAGGACGGAGGCGACATTTTACCCCTCCCTACCACCAAACCCGGGATGCGGGTGGCGCTGTGGGTTAAACCACAGAGCCTAGGGCTTGCCAACAGAAGGTCAGTGGTTCGAATCCCCGCGACGGGGTGAGCTCCTGTTGCCCGGTCCCTGCTCCTGCCCACCTAGCAGTTCGAAAGCACCTCAAAGTGCAAGTAGATCAATAGGTACCACTCTGGCAGGAAGGTAAACGGCATTTCCGTGCACTGCTCTGGTTTGCCAGAAGCGGCTTAGTCATGCTGGCCACATGACCCGGAAGCTGTACGCCGGCTCCCTCGGCCAGTAAAGCAAGATGAGTGCCGTAACCCCAGAGTTGGCCATGACTGGACCTAATGGTCAGGGGTCCCTTTACCTTTACCTGTACATTTTTATTAATTTTTAACATATTAATTAACATTCATGCAACAGAGCTTCTCGTCTTATACAATATTTTTTTTGGACTTCCGTCAACACCTCTGATGATTTTCCATACTTATCACTTATTATGCATTTCTTAATTCCATATTACCTTTAAATATCTTTAACTAATAATTCTCATTATCTTTTTTGTGTGTGCAACATTTCTAATAATTCTCCTTACAAAACTTCTTGTAATCCTACTAGCGTAATCTGCTCATCACAATCACTTTTCAAGTACTCCAGTCCTCTGAGAATCTCTGGTCCCGCAGGTTTCGAATCCTTCCTGTTAGTTTATCTAATTCTGCATAGTCCATCGGTTTCATCCGCTGGGCGAGTTCCATAGCGCTGAACTGTGGAACTCTCTTCCACAAGAAGCAGCGGTGCTTCTGAACGCCACACGAGGGGAGAGTCCTGTGTTCGAATCCTGCTTGCAGGTTTCCCATGGAGGCATCTGTTGAGAAGAGAATTCTGGACCAGGTGGGCCATTGCCTGATCCAGCAGGGCCTTTCCGGTGTTCAAATGCTTGTGAGCCTTCACCCAGTGAAACCAGCAGTTTAAAATTCTGTTCTGAACTCGGAACTGGAAAGTCCTGACCTCAAAGTCCTGGCAAGTTGCTAATAATAATAATAATAATAATAATTTATTACTTATACCCCGCCCATTTGGCCGAGCCTCCCCAGCCACCCTGGGCGGCTTAAGGAAGAATGAGGTGAATTTTAAATCTATAAGTCTTATGAAATTATAAATGTACAGTGAAACCTCAGTTTTTGAACTTAATTTGTTCCAGAAGACCGTACAGCTTCCGAAAAGTTCGAAAACTGAATGGGCTGGCTGCAAAGTCAATGGGGAAAAAAATGAAAAGCACAGCTTTTGGCTTCCAAAAATTGTTCGAAAAAGGGAGCATTCACTTCCGGGTTGTCGGCGTTTGGGTTCTGAATTGTTTGGCTTCTGAAGCGTTCGACAAGCGAAGTTCCACTGTATTTTGTATTTCATAAAATGCCTAGAAGTGTGTTTGTAAAAAGAAAACCACAACAACAACCAATCAAGTGGTGTGTAGGTTTTATGAAATAAATTAAAATTCACGAAATAAAATGTACGCACCATTTATTTTTATTTTTTCCAAACAAACCTCAAAGCAGTTTATGAAATGCAAAATGAACTTTTTGCCATTCTCCCCAGTGAACCTGCCTAGGTTCTTGAGATCCTTTGGGGGGAATACCATTTTTCAGTCCCACGACCCTTCCGGGACGTGGGACAGGGCCTTCTCGGTGGTGGCCACGCCCAAACAACTTTGGCACTCCCTTTCAAGAGAAGAAAGACTTGCTCCCTCTTTGGCCACCTTGAGTCGTGGTCTCGGCGATGTGTGCGTGAGAAAGGAAAAATATAAAGGGTCCTCTCAAGTCTGGGGAAAATATTTCTGAATTTGGACCCCAACATCCCGGTTCCTCAAACTGTGGTGGATGTTTCAGAACAGACAGGAGAGAGATGGAGGCAGTTTTGGAGAGAAAACTTAAAGAGGCCGTGCGGCAAATCAGTAACTTTCGGCAGGACTTGGATCTAGGTTCAGAGTTCAAAATATCGGCAGTCAAAAGTCAGAGCAGGAAGCCAAGCGTTCTCCCTGCTGAACAATGTTTGCATAAGATACTGTGGACGCTCGGGTTGCGAACATGATCCGTGCGGAAGGCACGTCTGCAACCCACAGCTGCGTCTGCGCACGCCCAGGTTGCGATTTGGCGCTTCTGTGTATGCACAAAGCACGATTTAGTGCTTTTGCGCATGCACGACCGCCGAAACCCATAAGTAACCCGTTCTGGTACTTCCAGGTTTCGGCGGTCTGCAACCTGAAAAAAACGGAACCTGAAGCGTCTGTAACCCAAGTTTGACTGTAAATATATTTTTAAAAATTAAAAATTGTCCAGTAGCACCTTAAAAGTAAAGGGACCCCTGACCATTAGGTCCAGTCGTGGCCGACTCTGGGGTTGTGGCACTCATCTCGTTTTATTGGCCGAGGGAGCCGGTGTACAGCTTCCGGGTCATGTGGCCAGCAGGACTAAGCCGCTTCTGGTGAACCAGAGCAGCGCACGGAAACGCCGTTTACCTTCCTGCCGGAGTGGTACCTGTTTATCTACTTGAACTTTGATATGCTTTCGAACTGCTAGGTTGGCAGGAGCAGGGACCGAGCAATGGGAGCTCAGCTCGTCGCGGGGATTCGAACCGCCGATCTTTTATCAGCAAGTCCTAGGCTCTGTGGTTTAGACCACAGCGCCACCCACATCCCACCTTAGAGACCAACTAAGTTTGTTCTTGGTACAGTGGTACCTTGGGTTACATACGCTTCAGGTTACAGACTCCACTAACCCAGAAATATTACCTCAGGTTAAGAACTTTGCTTCAGGATGAGAACAGAAATCGTGCTCCGGCGGCGCGGCGGCAGCAGGAGGCCCCCATTAGCTAAAGTGGTGCTTCAGGTTAAGAACAGTTTCAGGTTAAGAACGGACCTCCGGAATGAATTAAGTACTTAACCCGAGGTACCACTGTATAAGCTGTCGTGTGCATGCACACTTTTTCAGATAGTATAAGGATTGTAAGGGAACGAAAGGAAGAATTATTATTATTATTATTATTTATACCCTGCCGATTTGGCTGGGTTGGAATGCTCAAAGCGACCTTATACAGAGTCACACCAATTGAGCTCAGTGTTGATGACACGGGCTGGCAGCAGTTGCTGTCCAGGGTTTCAGGCAGCGGGTGTCTACCTGGAGATACCGTCAGGGGTTGAACCCGCAGCCTTCTGCGTCCCAGGCAGGTGCCCTCTCACTGATCTGCAGCCCGTGCTCTGAGCTGTGCGGAAGACCAGACCATTAATAATAATAATAATAATAATAATAATAATAATAATTTATTTATATCCCGCCCTCCCCAGCCGAAGCCAGGCTCAGAGCGGCTAACAACAATAAAAGTAACACAATTTACATAAAACCACAATCAGTTAATTGAAATACATTCTAAAATCTTCTCCAGTAATTTACCCTCTTTTATTTGTCAACGTTGCTTGACACTTCTGACACCACTTGGCTGCAACACTGTGATGTTTATGAGCATTCCATGCAACCAGGCAGCAAAAACGCTTGGGATGTTTGTAGGCCAGCTTCTTTTTTTTTATTATTATTTTTTTTTTATTAAGTTTTGCATAAATATATTTCACAGACATACAACAGACAAAAGTAAATGAAATAAACATAAAAAGAAAAGAAAAAAAAGAAAAGAAAAAGAACATAAAATACGTACAACATGAACAACACAACTTACATTAATTTTACAACAACATTGATCGACTTCCCTTTATCTCGATTTCGGATAATGTTATCTTAATTATCTTTCTGCTGTATCTATTCCAAAATAAAATTTATAACATAGTAAGCGTTATCTCATGCCTACTGTGAATTTTTTTTTTTTTTAGATACATCTATATTTCTGATTAACATTTTGATTTTCCCTTTGTCTCTATTTCCATATATATTCTAAATTTATCCCATTCATTACTAAATTTTGTATGTTTTTGATTTCTTATTTTCTGAGTCAATTTTGCCAATTCTAAATAATCCATTAATTTAAATTGCCACTCCTTTAATGTTGGGGTTTTTGCTGTTTTCCAGTACTGTGCTATGAGGGTTCTAGCGGCCGCTGTTGCGTATTGAAGAAGGGTTCTATCTTCTTCTTTAATATCTTTGCCAATTATCCCCAGCAGGAAGGTTTCAGGTTTTTTAAGAAATGTATATTTGAGAATTTTTTTTAATTCATTATAGATGTAGGCCAGCTTCTTTGAGGGAAAGGGAAATTGTCACTCAGGGGAAAAGTGGTTTCACACAGGCCCTAAAGGAAAGGAGGAGTTTTGTAGGGAAGGCTGGGGAGTGAGCAGAGTTCATAGATGGAGGGGAATAATAATAATAATAATAATAATAATAATAATAATAATAATAATAATAATAATAATTTTTTATTTATATCCTGCCCTCCCCAGCCGAAGCCGGGCTCAGAGTGGCTAACAACAGTAAAAGTAACACAATTCACATAAAATCACAATCATTCTAAAATACATTCTAGAAATGTATTTAGAAATACATTCTAAAATCATTCTCAGAGGAGGAGGTTGGCTGCCAAGGTCAGAGTGTTCTGGGGTTTAAATGAGAGGTGCTGGGGCTCAGCCCCCGGGAAACCCTTCCCTCCCGGTCCCAGCACCTCCCTGAAGAGGGAAAGGAACTTTGGACGTGTGCAGTGGTACCCCTGTTGTTCCTGCTGCCCCGAAAGTGCTCGAGATAAATTTCTGGCTTGTCTCAGAGGCCGGATACCAGGGAGCGCTGACTCACCTGGGCAAGAGGGTTGCCAGGATCTGGGCGTCGCTTCCTCCAAAGTCGGCCAACCTGTCTTTACAAAAGGGAAGGAGGGGGCCGGTCACCTGGGCCCCTCCCAAGCCCAAGGAAGATGAGCTGGTTGTGTTTAGTGGGTTTAGCTGCAAGGATGGGCTGGGGATTCTGGGAGATAGGGCAGGACTTCCACCTGAATTGTGGTTCCTCCATTATTATTATTATTATTATTATTATTATTATTATTATTATTATTACAATGGCCCTTCTAGTCCAGCCTCCTGTTCTCAGAGTGGTCAACCGATGGGGGAAACTCCCACGCAGGATTTGAACCCAAGACCCCTCTCCCCTCTTGCGATTCCCCATGACTCATATTCAGAAGCATTTGCTGCCTCCCAAACGAGAGTCCTCTCCTCTGTGAATTTCTCTGATTGTTTTTGAAAGCTGTCCATCGCCGCTTCCTGTGGCAGGGAGTTCCACAGGTCAACTGTGGAGGAGGACTTCCTTTTATCTGCCCTGCATCTTCCAGCCTTCAGCCTCGAGCGATGTCCACAAGATCTAGCATTATGAGAGAGAGGGAGGAGAACTTTTCTCTTTTCCCGCGCCAGGCAAAATCTTATAAACTCCTGCCATGGTTTTTCAAACTTGCCTCTTCTCCATAATAATAATAATAATAATAAATTTATACCCCACCCACAGGGCCGGATTTAGGTTTGATGAGGCCCTAAGATACTGAAGGTAATAGGGCCTTTTCTATGTCCAGCTGTCCTTTGTCAACAACAAATTGTCGCTGTTTTTTTGTGTTGAATATATGCTCTATGGTCATTTATGGACCTCATAGGTATCTCAAGCCATTTGCCCATGTTGCCCTGCAACCAGTCCATGCAGAATGTCGGCACCCTATATATAGAAAGGAGCAAACCAGGGATATTTTAGGGAGCAGGTGAGCAGGCGGGGCCCATGACTTACATTTTTGGAGCCTACACAACACAAAACTCTGTTGCTGTAGGCAAGTTTTATTTTATTTGTTTTTTATCTTATATTTTGGAAATGTACATCCAGGTTTTTTCCCCTTTAAATTTTTTTGGGGCCCCCAAGAGAGTGGGGCCCTAAGCTATAGCTTGTTTGTTGTTGTTGTTGAGTCGTTTAGTCGTGCCCGCCTCTTCGTGACCCCCTGGACCAGAGCACGCCAGGCACTCCTGTCTTCCACTGCCTCCCGCAGTTTGGTCAAACTCATGCTGGTTTCTTCGAGAACACTGTCCCACCATCTCGTCCTCCGTCGTTCCCTTCTCCTTGTGCCCTCCATCTTTCCCAACATCAGGGTCTTTTCCAGGGAGTCTTCTCTTCTCATGAGGTGGCCAAAGTCTTGGAGGCTCAGCTTCAGGATCTGTCCTTCCAGTGAGCACTCAGGGCTGATTTCCTTCCGAATGGAGAGGTTTGATCTTCTTGCAGTCCATGGGACTCTCCAGAGTCTCCTCCAGCGCCAGAATTCAAAAGCATCCATTCTTCGGCAATCAGCCTTCTTTATGGTCCAGTTCTCACTTCCATACATCACTACTGGGAAAACCATAGCTTTAACTAAACGGACCTTTGTTGGCAAGTTGATGTCTCTGCTTTTTAAGATGCTGTCTAGGTTTGTCATTGCTTTTGAGATAGTGGGACAGTGTTCTCGAAGCTACCAGCATGAGTTTGACCAAACTGCAGGAGGCAGTGGAAGACAGGAGTGCCTGGCGTGCTCTGGTCCAGGGGGCCACGAAGAGTCGGACACGGCTAAATGACTCAACAACAAACAGGGAAACTGTCTTTCTTCATCGGAGAGTTCCTCCATCCCCTTGACCGTTTGGGTTGGACCTTTTCCAACCCTTAACAATCTCTGTTTTGAGTCGAGGCGACCAGAACTGTGTATGTCTTGTTCCAAACAGGGGGAGAGATGGGTTGAGGTGTGTCAAGGCAAACACTGAACCATTCTGGCTCTCCTATCGGCGTCTGAGATCTCGGGGTGGTTGCAGAGTGGTACCTCGGGGAGGCCAGATGGCTGGTGGGGAGGTTGATCTTTGTCTTTCAGGGCTGACAAGCAGGCTATTGTATTATGGGCTGCCGGCTCCCAGAATGCCAGCCTTTGTTATGGGTCTGTGCTGTGGGGAGCTCAGTTCAATGGGGCTCGCAGTCTCTCTCCCTTCTGCTCTGGTTGAGATTTATTTCATTTTGCAACAGCCACGACAACAGATGGAAAGTGAAAGGTGAAATGCGTTCCAGCTATAAAATGGGCACACAGAATGAGTATTGTGGTGCGTGGGTTTGAATAACAAAGCGAAGAATACCCGTGTTGTCAAAATTCCAGAGGGAGTGTTACCAAGTCTCTGAGGCAGATTTGGGACTGTTTTCTGTTGAGTTGCAATTCCTATTTGTGCTGTCCAGGTTGTATATAAGACCATTAATTTTTTTTTCCTACAACATATCTACATCGGTGTCATCAAAAAATAGTCAGTAATGTTAATTTTGGGCAGCAATCAATCTTTTTCTTTAGTACAGTGGTACCTTGGGTTAAGAACCTAATTCGTTCTGGAGGTCTGTTCTTAACCTGAAACTGTTCTTAACCTGAAGCACCACTTTAGCTAATGGGGCCTCCTGCTGCCGCTGGAGCACGATTTCTGTTCTCATCCTGAAGCAAAGTTCTTAACCTGAAGCACTATTTCTGGGTTAGCGGAGTCTGTAACCTGAAGCGTATGTAACCTGAAGTGTATGTAACCCGAGGTACCACTGTAATATTGATCATATCTGTCAAAATTAAAGTGATGATATGTGCCAAGTTTATTGTAACCCCTCCAGCAGCAATGGAAGAAAACTTTTGAAAAGAAAATTTTTGACTTTTGCAAAGGAGTGCAATAAATACCATCTGTGTGGTAATTTCAAGGAGTTTTCCCTAAGGCAACTGGAAACGAATTTTAAGGGTCGTTGTTCCATCCAGCTGTTTTTGGACTACAACTCCCATCATCCCGAGCTAACAGGACCAGTGGTCAGGGATGATGGGAATTGTAGTCCCAAAACAGCTGGAAGGCCAAGTTTGGCCATCACTGGGCTAAATCAACTCTACAGCTCTATGATTTCCAAAATTTAACAGTCTCTTTTTTTTATTCTTCTTCTAGGTTTTTATTAAAGTTTCCTGTGCCTTTGGCTTCCCGCAGCTGAGCTGAATTTCTGGGGTTCTCCGTCCTGTCTCACCTCACCCAAATCTTCCACCTTAGAACCACAGCAACCAAATACCCTACAAAGGGGAGACTGGGCTGAAGACGGCTGGATGGGTTTCGAAACACACAAGTCCATTTTTGGGGGGAGAATCATCATCACACAAACAAACATTAGCGCTTTTCACTGAGGACACTTTGACATTAGGGTGAAACGGGCTGTCTCCTGGCTTTAGCAATTGTGTGCCTTTTGGAAAACCCAAAAAGCACTTTTTTTTTAGCACTCACAAAATGGAACCTTTGAGGGTTTCTCGGGAAGTCTTAATGATGAAACCGGTTTCAATCTGGTTTGGTTTTGCAAGGAGCACTGTGGCTTTTTGAATTTAGACCTGTTGTCTTGTTTCTGACTGCCTTGTAGCTATATTTTTTTTTTTTTAGGCACATAATCACTTCTCAGGTGGTGGGAATGTTGGCCACTGCCTAGGCTAGCTTTTGCCAAACTGGCAACCTCCGGACTACAACTCCCATCATCCTCAGCGTCGCGTTGGCGGGGCATGATGGGAGTTGTAGTCCCATCGGCAGGCCACCATGTTGGCAAAGGCTGGTCTAGCAGACTTCCTGGTCGCTAAGTGGGTATAAACTTCACATTTTCCTCTCGCATCATTCCCTCGACACGCGAACATCTGGATAGTTGCTTTTCGAAGCTGTGTTTTGGTGGAGACGCACACCCCCTCCTTTGGAAACGGCCTGGGCCTGTTGGAAGAAAAATATTGCATTTGCCACGGTGGTTCTCAGCGCAACTGGAGATGCTCCATTATTCTTAGTGCCCTTTGTGTGGTCTGTATTCTCCTCGGTTAGAGAGCCAAACATCTGTTTCGAGAGAAGAGTCACTATCGTCCTCCTTCCGCCGCTGACGGTGAGCAGGTGTGTCGGCCTCGGGGGTTGACCGCGGTGTTGCAGTACAATAAAGCTTGCTTTTTAATAAAAATATACAGACTTTGGTGAGGATATTGGGGGGTGGGAATGGAGGAAATTGGGAATTCCCAGAAAATGCACACCTTTGTTTGTGGATGTGCGGAGAAGCAAACATAAAAATAAATTCCTGCCGTATCAAGCCATGTATCTCAGCACCCTTGCAGTAGCTTTAGAGCAAAACCACAACAACAAACCTATGGTTACGTGAAACAAACACACAAGACGTAACAGGCTGTACTTTTGAATAAATAAGGTATACTATTCATAGTATCCAATTGTAGATTTCAAAGGAAGTCTCATAAAGTTCAACGAAAAGAGCAGAAGACCCAGTGGATCAGTTCATTCTCTAGTTAGTTCATGCACAAGGCCCATACATGTATACGTATTTATTCCACCTGTCTGTAACCACTACTATGCTATAAGATCCCTGTTTTACTGATGAAGCCTAGGATGGCGAAAAAAGGCTAATATTCCGGAAATCCTTGTCTTAGACTCTGTGAAAGGATTCTGTGGAACTGTAACAAGCCTTCATGTGGATTATTGGACTCTTACAAACAGACAGGTGGACTAGACACTTATACAGTGGTACCTCAGGTCAAGTACTTAATATGTTCCGGAGCTCCGTATTTAACCTGAAACTGTTCTTGACCTGAAGCACCACTTTAGCTAATGGGGCCTCCTGCTGCTGCCGCGCCACCAGAGCACAATTTCTGTTCTCATCCTGAAGCAAAGTTCTTAACCTGAAGCACTCTTTCTGGGTTAGCGGAGTCTGTAACCTGATGCGCATGTAACCTGAGGTACCACTGTACATGTATGGACCTTATGCATGAACTGACTAGAGAATGAACTGATCCACTGGGTCTTCTGTTTTTTTCTGTTGAACTTTATGAGACTTCCGTTGAAATCTACAATTTGATACTATGAATAGTATGCCTTATTTATTCAAAAGTATAGGGACGCGGGTGGCGCTGGTGGTTAAACCACGGAGCCTAGGACTTGCCGATCAGAAGGTTGGCGGTTCTAATCCCGGTGACGGGGTGAGCTCCCGTTGCTCGGTCCCTGCTCCTGCCCACCTAGCAGTTCGAAAGCACACCAGTGCAAGTAGATCAATAGGTACCCCTCTGGCGGGAAGGTAAACTGCGTTCCGTGCGCTGCTCTGGTTCGCCAGAAGCGGCTTAGTCATGCTGGCCACATGACCCGGAAGCTGTACGCCGGCTCCCTTGGCCAGGAAAGTGAGATGAGTGCTGCAACCCCAGAGTCGGCCACGACTGGACCTAACGGTCAGGGGTCCCTTTACCTTACAGCTGGTTACATCTTGTGTGTTTATTGAGTAGCTTTAGAGCAGGCATAGGCAAGCTCCGGCCCTCCAGGTGTTTTGGAACTACAATTCCCATCATCCCTAGCTAGCAGGACCCAGTGGTCAGGGATGTTCCCTCAATGGCCAAGGTTTGGCGCGGTCGACTTGAATGCAGAGCTCCACCCTCATGCATGAAAGGGGACTGGCGGTCAAATGAGATGAGAAGACCCCTGTACAGGATCAGGCCAAGGGCCTCACCTAGGCCAACATCCTGGCCCAGTGGGAAGCCCTGCTTCCCCTTCTCTGCCTTCCCAGAAATGCACGTGTTCCTCAATATATCCATTTCGCCCTCCCCATTTCGCAACCTGCACTTTTAAAAAACGTCTTCAACTGAAAAGCTGAAACCTCATTGTGAAGGCTCTGCTTATTTATAATCCCACAGCTCTTCCACGAGCTCATGTCATGCTGTTTCCTTTTAAGTCCTCTTCGCAGGCTCTCCCAGAGGAATGCGGCTGTCCCCTCTCGGGAGCAGTATACAGGGGTCCCTTGGTTCTCAAACGCCTTGGTACCCAAAACAACTTGGAACCCAAACATTGCAAACCCGGGGTTCCGGTTAGTGGACATTTTTCGGAAGCCAAACGTACTCCATTTTGAGTGTTACGCTTTCGATTTGGGTGCCACACTTCTGTTTTGAGTGTTACGCCGACGTCTGCCTGTTTTTGCTATTTATTTTGCATTTTTGTGGCTCTCTCTTTGTTTTTTGCGACTATGTGGAACCCAGTTCAACTACTGATTGATTGCTTGTGTGACTGCAGCATGTTGTGTTTATTGCTTTCATGTTATGGATCGATGGTCTCGTTAGAGAGTAAAATTCATGTTCATTTGCTGTTTCAGGGGATTGTTTTTAAAAGTCTGGAACGGATTAATCCGTTTCACATTACAGTGGTACCTCATGTTTTACAGATGCTTCAGGTTATAGACGCTTCAGGTTACAGACTCTGCTAACCCAGAAATAGTACCTCGGGTTAAGAGCTTTGCTTCAGGATGAGAACAGTAATCGCGTGGCGTCAGCGGGAGACCCCATTAGCTAAAGTGGTACCTCAAGCTAAGAACAATTTCAGGTTAAGAATGGACCTCCAGAACAAATTAAGTTCTTAACCCGAGGTACCACTTTACTTTCTATGGGAAAGTGCGTCTTGGTTTTGGAATGCTTTGGTTTTGGGATGGATTAAGTTTGAGAACCGAGGTACCACTGCACTGGGCTAGATCATGTCCAGCAAAAGGCACTCCTCCTGGCCGGCTTTTTGAATTGATGTGTTCTTTATCAGCTGCTTGCAGCTCTGGGAACTGACCGGCAGAGGGAGAAAAATATCTCTCTCTCTCTCTCTCTCTCTCTCTCTCTCTCTCTCTCTCTCTCTCTCTCTCTTTCTCTCTCTGCAGGTTGAAGCACAAAAGAGGCATTACATTAGACTTATTTACAGACCTGCGTCGTCATCGTGTACCTGCTAAACCTGTTCAGGCTCTCAACGCCCACACATTCCCCCTCCTCCTCTGTGGATCTATGCGCAAGCTCTGATGTGGCCCATCTTAAACACTCGGCAACAGGCCCCAACACGCACTGCTTAAATATTGAATCTTCTTCAAAGCAGGCCTGTCACGCCGGCACACTTTTAATGCATAACGCACAGCAAAGCTTCCCTGGGCTGGCTCTGTTTTCTAAGTTGGAGGTGGTGGTGGGGAATGCCCTCCGCACATGCACAGAGGTACTCTCTTCTTGGCTAGCTACATGGCCTAAGAGCTGGTGCCTTGGGTGTTTGGACGCACGAGATTTGGAGGCTTGAGATGGGGCAGGAGGCTCTGTCGCTCTCCGTGAAATGTTTGTCTTCTGAATCTGACGCAGCGCGGGAATGAAGAGGCTCTCACAATCACATGTTCTCACTCTCCGTCATGCAGTGTTAGAAACTGAGATACGAACGCTGGGAGCTCAAGGGCACCTTAAACCGAGGTTACGGGCACAACAACACATTTTCCAGGCACACATTTTTAATGAGATTGCAAAGCTGAAAATGAATGAACTGCAGCTAAAGTATTATAGTGGGACCTTGGTTCTCAAACTTAATCCGTTCCGGAAGTCCGTTCCCTAACCAAAGCATTCTGAAACCAATGTGCCCTTTCCCATAGAAAGTACAATGGTACCTCAGGTAAAGTACTTAATTTGTCCGGAGGTCCATTCTTAACCTGAAACTGCTCTTAACCTGAAGCACCACTTTAGCTAATGGGGCCTCCCGTTGCCGCCACGCGATTTCTGTTCTCATCCTGAAGCAAAGTTCTTAACCTGAAGCACTATTTTACTCTAACAAGACCATCAATCTATAAAATGGAACCAATAAACAATGTACTGCAGCCACACAATCACAAAGACAAGACCCCAAAATCAGCGGCAATTTTGTTGTTGACAAAGGACAGCTGGACATATAAACAGCCCCATTACCTTCAGTAGCTTAAGGCCTTATCAAACTTAAATCCAGGCATGGGTGGATGAGTGGTCAGAGAGGGAAGAGGGGATTGTTCGGAGCTGAAGAGGCAACAGGGCTAAGTGAGTCTAAGTCCAGAAGCGGAAGTAGAGTGAGGTGACCAAGGGGCAGAGATGAGTCTGGCTGGCGAAGACCCCAGGGTGTCTTCCCCTCCTGCTGTGACAAGAACTTCCTGCCTGGTCTCACAGAACTAGAAGAGACATGATGAGGACAGAGCGTTGAGAGACAAGGTGTTAGTGAAGTCTCAGATTGCCTGGGAAGGACCTGGCCAAGGAGGAGCCGTAGGGAGCTGTGGAAAGGCCCACAACCACCTCCTAGAGGCAAGATCTACCAAGAAACTGGATTGTTGTTGTTTAGTCGTGCCCACCTACTAGTCACATGCAAAAGGAAGGATATTCCAGGCCAGGAGGAACAGGAAGTTTCGACGGGTTGGACCAAACATCCTCTTGCTCGTCCACTGTAGAAAAACAAGGAATGTTGTACTTGACTGCTCCCAGTGGATCACATAATATAATTGTTACGGAAGAATCTAGGTGTGAGGCTGCTCAGTCCCCCAGCTGGTCAGGCAGAGCCCGCGGGTCCCTGCAGAATAAAGGAAGGAGTCCAGCCACTAACCGGAGCAAATAGCCATAGACCAAAGTTTATTGTGCAACAGGTTCAAAGAGGAATTTTGAACCCCGAGGATGGGGTGACAAGGACTTTTAAAACTTTCCCACCATATCCCAGAATACAGTTCGTACAGCATCATTGCTACATCACTGACATGTCACAAAAGGGGAGGGGAGACAGGGGTTGGGACGTGGGTGGTGTTACCGGACAAATCCGAGGGCTCCCTTGGACAAACAGAGACACCAACCAGAGCAAGTCAGAGCAAAACAGCAGCCAGTAGGCTTGGTCTTTATTAGAAGAAAGACTGTCGCGACAGGGCTCCCACCGCCCACGAGGTGAAGCAAAATGGAAGCCCCGAACAAAAGAAGACCCTAACTTTTATTAGTTACTAATCCCCAAACTACACCCCCAGAATTACATCACATCTACATCATGATTACATTAAAATTAGGAGGAGTCGAGGAGGGGCTACACAGGTAATCCGAGTGTCCTGACACCTGGCCGGAGCCTCCTGCCTCCTCCCCACATGAGTCAATTTCAAGAACAAAAGGAGAAGGGTGAAGTTTCCTGCCCCCTGAGGGGAATCCGGTCAGTGTCCTTTGTACAAGTCTGGGTGGAATACACTAAAAGGTGCAGCTTGATTGTGTTCTTGATAGTCTCCTGTCTGGACTCATCACGATGGCTATCAAGGTAATCACGCCAGCCGGGGGGGAATCGCTGTGTACGTGACTGCTCGGTCAGGAGATTATGGTTACCCAGCGTCATGTCACCCCCCTTTGGTAGTCCTTTGGATATGTAGTAAAATAAAAGTGGTCCGATAAAAATCCGTCGTACGGTTGATTTTTAACGAATATAAAACGGCGAATACTTTGAAGTTCAAACCAACCCCAAGTTCAGGAAACAATGTAGCAAGCTCTTGATTGGATTAGTCACGGTTGAGTGAATTCGGAAACGTTGTATCAGTGAGCTGTCAAACAGGGACACACCGAATGGCGGCTGCAGTACCAGCGCAGTCGCCACCAGGGGCGCTGTTCGCTAATGCTCATTGGTTGAAGCGGCTGTCGAGTGATCCAGAGTTCAGTCGCCAGGTCTACCCACGTTAAGAATAGGACGATGCGGAGCGCTAGAGTGGAAAGCCGTCAGGCTAGCGCTTCCTTATTTACGGAAGGCTTTTGGGAAGGTGACCCTCTAAAGGGACATCTCCAGGGCTGGGGGGGGAGATGCGTGTACGTGTGAGTGTGGTGCTTGTGTAATACACGTGACAAATGTGGGGGGGGGTGGTTTCCGGTGACAGTTCCCCCCTTCGGAGATAAGATTGCGAAGGTAGGTAAACCGCGCAATCCTTCTCTCCGCACAATCAATAAAAGTCTGATATGTCATACCTAGGGTCTGGGCTGCGGAAGTCCTTCAGGGGTCCCATTTCGGTGAGGTTCGACCGGGTTCCGGGTGCTGATGGTCCATAGGTGATTGCTAGTCGCGGGCGATGGGTTGGAAGGCAAGAGCCGCAGGTTTGACGGCACACCGGGAAACAGTGGATAGTGCAGCAGAAGACAGCAACGCAAATGGTTACAGTAATGAGGATGAGGAGTCCGTTCCCTAGAAGTTGTTTTATCCAGCCTGTGCCAGGCAGCCAGCTCCACAACTGGGTGTCTGACAGCCCTTCGTGTTGGATGTCTTTAAGCTCGTCTGTTAATCTATGAATGTTGTTGAGGTGTCCGGTAATATTAAGGGTTTGGTCGGACACGTGGGTGCAGCACTCGGTTCCGACAAGGGCACAAACGCCTCCTGTCGAGGCAAGAACGTAGTCCAAAGCAAGGCGGTTCTGTATCGCGGTCTGCCTGACTTCCGTTAATTCCGTCAGGATAGACTGAGTGGCCGCATTGGATTCTTCCATGAAATTTAGTAAGATGTCCGTTAATTTAAGGATATCAACGTGGTTGGAGCCGGCTCCGTACGCAGGGAAAAGAGCCCGGCCATAAGTCTCGCTGTTGGCGGCTACGTCAGAGAGTTGTGACAAGTCTTTTGCCCTTTTGTTCCGCCTCCTCCCGGGGGGTAGGTCTTGAGTGACGCGGACTCCAGGTAAGATTAGGCCAAGGTAACAAGTGCCGCGGGAGTGGGGACTGGCCCATACGTAGCCGCGGTGGCCACAAACCCAGAACAATCCTTGTAAGCATGAGTCTATGCGGCCGGTGAGGAAGGTGCGGAAGAAGCACTGGGTAACCGGGGAGGGGCTCCAGGAGTCGGGCAAGGTCATAACGCGTTTCCATGCAGACGTTAAGGTGGGGTGGATAGAGGGGTTGCCTTGGTGCCATAGGGTAATTTTGCCATTTAAGGTAATGTCAATGGTGTACTTACAGGTGCTCTCGCCGATAATTTTGTCGTTCCCACTGAACTTCCGGCAAAGGTCACCTGCTGTAGGTCCGGTTAGGTAGATGTACTGGTGGGTCAAGTTCACAGCGGTCAGGTTCCAGGATCGCACGTCAGCGGAGAGATGTTGTTGCAGGGTGAGAGGTACTCCTAGAAATGGTATGCCACTGTGAAGGTGTGCGGGAGCGTTGGCACAGATCCAGCACTCCTTGGTTGTTGTCTGTCTTGCAATTTGAGAGATTAATTTCACATAGGTGTTGGAATGCCAAGTGGACAAAAAGTCATTATTGTTGGAGTTTTCGGATACTGACAGTTCCCCCCTTTGTCGAGGTGCGGTACCCGCGGGGTGAAGTGGATCTTGGCGGAGTAGGTAGGTGAGGTTTGTGGTGAGACCTCCACATCTTTGGGGTCCAGTAGTGTCCCATTCCGCTGGGGGTGTAACTGAGTGGTGCCAGCCTTCGAGGTACGCTTTCCCGTCCCAATCGGAGGCGAGTCCGATGTCCCAGACGCAGCAGTACCTTCGGAGGCAAACTCCCTGTAGGATGGTTTGGCGGGGAGCGGAGTCCACGCGTTGGCAGTAAAATCCATGAATCAGATGGTCTGTGGGGTGATTTCTGTCAGTGTAAACTGACTCACCACCGCCATTGTCAAGAAGTGACCAGTTCAAGGGTTGTTGAGGGGTACCATCAGAGAAGAGTACGTAGGAACCATTGAGGCAGTGGGCTCGGTTCCAAGAGTCATCTTTGGTGAGGATGAGTTTGCCAAGTGGCGTGTAAGAGGGCGAGCGTATAAAAAGTTCCCAAGTTTGGTGAGTGGCAAGTGTCGGTAATATGGTATGTCGAAGGAGAACACGGGTTTCGGGTAAGCAGAAATCGAAATCCCCCAGGCGGTCCGGTGTTCCCCTTTTCACCATATCAACAATTCCAAAGTCCAGATATTTGTATTCCATTTGCAATCCTGGGCATGAGCCGTGGGTGGTTATGGTGTGTTGTGCTAAGGTAGAGGTGATAGAAAGGGCGAGCAGGGTGGGTATGGTAATTGCCATTGTGTATGGTGGCCGTCAAACGAAACTGTCAAACTGCGGAGCTGAAGACTGGAGCTGTCAAACTGAGCTGTCAAACTGCGGAGCTTTCAAACGGCGGAGCTGTCAAACTGAGCTGTCAAACTGCGGAGCTGTCAAACGGCGGAGCTGTCAAACTGAGCTGTCAAACTGCGGAGCTGTCAAACGGCGGAGCTGTCAAACTGAGCTGTCAAACTGCGGAGCTGTCAAACGGCGGGCGTATGTTTTCGGAGTTTGAGTCGAATTGGGGGTTGGTCGTGGTCGTTGGCCGTGATTATTTCAGAGGTCCAATGGCTCGATGTGTCAGGTCCGGTCTGTTGGGCTCGGTTCGTGCCCCGATCTGGTCCGGTCTGTTGGGCCCGATTTGTGCCCCGATCTGGTCCGGTCTGTTGGGCCCGATTTGTGCCCCGATCTGGTCCGGTCTGTTGGGCCCGATTCGTGCCCCGATCTGGTCCGGTCTGTTGGTCCTCGTCGATGCTGTTGTCGTCGTCTGCTGGTCGGGCGGGTGTATCGTAGGGCGAGTCGTCCACTGTGGGCTCGGGTGGAGAGGCGGGTTTGCAGCGGGTGTGGTGCAACCAGGCTGTCTTTTCTGCTACCTTAACGGAAGTTGGAGTGGTTAAAAGTACTTGGTAGGGGCCCTCCCAAGTGGGCTGTAGGGGTACCTTTTGGTAAGTTTTTGCTAGTATCCAATCGCCTGGTTGGTACGGGTGGATGTTTTCATCTAGAGGGATGTTTTGGCCTGAGGCTGCGTACCTGTGGAGAGTTATGAGTTGCTTTTGGAGTTGTATTACGTATTTAGTTAATTCTGACTCGCCTACTTCTAGTTCTGATGTCGGAAATCTGGTGTTATATACAGGGGAGGGTCGGCCGAATAGTAATTCGTAGGGAGATAGTTTCAGTTTTCCGCGTGGGCAGGCTCTCAAATTATGCAAAACTAATGGAAGGGCATTTACCCATTTGATGCCGGATTCTTTGCAAAGTTTTCCTAGCTGTAATTTAAGTTGCTGGTTCATTCGTTCGACTTGTCCCGAGGAAGGAGGATGGTATGGGGTATGTAATTTCCATTTGATCCCTAGGGCAGTGGAGACTTGTCGGATTATGTCTGAAGTGAAGTGTGAACCCCTATCGCTGTCTATATGTCTAGGCACTCCAAAGCGGGGTATGATTTCTTGAATCAGAGTTTTTGCAACAATGTGTGCAGTTGTTCTGCGAGTGGGAAAACATTCTATCCACCCAGTCAATTGATCAATGATTACCAGAGCATGCTTATAGCCTTGGCAAGGGGGTAGGTCTATAAAATCTATTTGAAGGCTTTCGAATGGAACAAAAGCCCATGGTCTAGCTCCGGATGGGCATCTGGCGGTATGCTTTGGATTAAAGCTCTGGCATGTGTGACAATTCTTTACAACCGTTTTAGCGGCAAGAGCTAAACCTGGAGCATACCAACAGCGTTGCATTGTGTCAATGAGTTTTTCTCTTCCCCAGTGGGTAAGTTGGTGCAGAATTCTCAAATGTTTAGGTACCCACAGTCTGGGCATTATAAGTCTTTTATCAGGAAAGTACCAAACCCCTTGGTCTAAATGGGCTCCTTGTTCCTCCCATCCCTTGATCTCCTCTGGGGTTGCTGTCTGGTACATTTCGGCGAAGTTCACATCTGATGGAATTTGGGGCCCCTGGAATTCATTATCTGTGGATAAGGGTTGTAGGGCTGCTTCTTGCGCTGCGCGGTCAGCACATCTATTTCCTATTGAGATGGGGTCCTTCCCTTTGGTATGTGCCTTGCAATGGACTACTGCAATAGCTTCGGGAAGGTGTATGGAGTCCATGAGACGTTGCACTAGGGGGGCATGTGCAATTTGAGTACCTGCCGCAGTCAAGAAACCCCTCTGCAACCAGATCTGCCCGGTTGCATGTACTAACCCGAAGCAATACTTTGAGTCCGTGTAGATTGTGATTTTCTGTCCTGCTCCCAGTTCGCATGCTCTAATTAGTGCAATGAGTTCAGCAGCCTGTGCGCTGTATCTTGCATTGACGGGTCGTGCCTCTAGGGTCCTATTATCAGTGACTACGGCGTATCCACTTTTCCGTTCCCCTCCCACAACTTTGGAGCTCCCATCCGTGTATAGAACGAGGTCAGGGTCGGTTAGCGGGAGATAATCGAGGTCCTCCCTGGGTTTCTCTAGGTGACGGACTATTTGGGAACAATCATGATGCGGGGTGCCGTCGTCCGGGAGGGGAAGGAGGGTCGCAGGGTTTAGGGAGTTTACTCGTTTTATAGTGACATTGGATGGGCTGAGGAGAATAGCTTCGTATTTATTCAGGCGTTGAATAGTGAATCGTTGGCAACCTTGCAGGCTAAGTAGGGTAGCGACAGCGTGGGGGACGTTTACAGTTAGATCGTGCCCTAAAACTGTCTCTTGTGCTTTCTCAAGGAGCAGTGCTGCCGCTGCTACCGCTCTGAGACATCCCACATTCCCTAAGACCGTAGTGTCAAGTTGAAGGCTGTAATAAGCGACAGGTCTGTTTTTTCCTTGGAATGGTTGGGTAAGGACGCCAGAGGCTACTCCTCTATTTTCATGCACATATAAAGTAAAGGGTAGTCTGTAGTCCGGGAGTCCAAGAGCGGGTGCTGATCTAAGTTCCCTCTTTATGGATTCAAACGCTTCAAGCGCCTCCGCAGACCACTGTAGCTGGTCTGGGGCATCCTCGTGCGTCATTGCTGTGAGGGGACGGGTGAATTCTCCGTAGCGGGGAATCCAAGCTCGGCAGAATCCGCTCATTCCAATAAAACCTCTGAGCTGTCTCTTAGTTTTTGGCAGGGGTAGTTTTGTTATTGTCTCGATCCGATCTGTGGTCAGGGCACGGGTGCCTTTCCCCAGGATATGACCAAGGTATTTGACTTCCTCTTTGCAATACTGTATCTTTTTCGGAGACACCTTATGTCCTTTGTCTGCTAATATGTTCAGGAGGGCTATGGTGTCGTTTCTGCAAGAGTCTAAGTCCCGCCCACAGAGTAAGATGTCATCTACGTAAAGCCTCAGGGCAGAGCCTCCCGGTAGGGTCACATCTGCCAAATCTTGGTGTAGGATAGATGAAAAAATTGCAGGGGATTCCACATACCCCTGGGGTAACCGGGTCCACGTTAGTTGCCCTGTCTGCCAAGTGAAGGCAAACAGGAATTGGCTTTTGGGGTCTACAGGAATACTGAAGAAGGCAGAGCATAGGTCTATGACTGAGTAAACTGTAGTTCCCTCCGGTATGGTGCTTAGGAGATGATGTGGGTTGGCGACCACGGCATGTCGGGGAATGACAAAGGAGTTGACAAGCCTGAGGTCTTGCACCAAGCGCCATTTGACCGGGTTTGTATTGGGCTTTTTGACAGGGAGGAGAGGGGTGTTGCAAGGGGAAGCGCATGGGACCAGAACTCCCATCTTCAAGAATTCGTCGATCATAGGGGTTAGTCCTTGTACTGCCTCAGGGGGAAGCGGGTATTGCTTAGTGCAAGGGAAAGGCAAATCTTGTCTGTAGTTCACTCTAACTGGGGTCGCTGATTTTAAGAGTCCTACGGAGGTTGACTCGGTTCCCCATAGAGAAGGAGAAACATTTTTCAGAAGTTCAGGTGGGAGGTCGATATCTGGATTTAGGGCTTCTTGTAAAACTCCTTGGAAATTAAAAATTGATTCATCCGGCATGTGTAAGTAAATGCCTTCTTGACCGCATTGTATAGTGGCGTTTAATTTGCAGAGCAGATCCCTCCCCAAGAGGTTAACAGGGCTAGAGGTTAAGAGGAAAGTATGGTTTACAGATAGGGGTCCAACCGAGACGTTTGCAGGTTTGGAAAGGGGGCAGTTCCGGGGAATTCCGTCCAGTCCCATTACGGTTCTGGTTTCTTCCCCGGGGGTTAGGTGGCTGCCCGTAAGGGTGGAGTAGGTGGCTCCAGTGTCTAAAAGGCAATTGTAGGTTTGTCCATCGATTTGCATGGTGCAGATTGGGTCCGAGGACGATAGTCGCAGGACGGGGCAAAGAAAGGGGAAAGGGGCGGGACCTGCTCCTAGTTGTCAATTCGATTGATATTCATCCATCACCATCTCATGAGCTGGGTTAGTGGTGTAGTTGGCCGGTTTAAAGGGATTTGTAGGATCTTGAGCGTGGTTCCTAGGTCTAGGTTGGGGAGGGGGAGGACCGGCGCGATGTAGTTGTTGGGTCATCGTTGAATTATATCCATATGGGGAATCCGACCCTCTGGGTCTGGGATAGACTGGGTCCCGATAGTCCGTTTTGTATAGTTTGGTGTCGCTATACTCTGGTTCTGTCGTGTTAGTCAGGAAGGGGCAAAATTTCCTGATGTGTCCCCTTTGTTCGCATTTGTAACAAATACGGTTGTCCCTAGAGTCGGGTCCCCATTGTTTGTTCTTGTAAGGGGGGACCCCTCCCGCATAGGCCAATACTCGTGGAGAATCGGGTTTCTGATCTTTCTTTCTTCGTTCATCCCTAGAGTTGAATACTGATTTGGCGATGGAAAGGATTTCGGTTACCGTCTTTCCATCATATCCCAGGTGGGAATTTAGGGCTTTCCGTATGTCCGCTGTAGCCTGGTCCTTGAAGAAGCCTTTAACTATGACTTCATGTTGGGGGTTCTCTGGGTCTATCCCGCCCCAAGTTTTGATAGCCGAAACTAGTCGGGTGTAATAGTCAGACGGGTGTTCTTCTGGCCCTTGAAGGACGGTCTGGACTTTAGTCCAGTTTACAGTTCGCTGGCCAGCAGCTTTGATTCCATCTAAGATGGCCTTTTTGAAAATCTTTAAACCCCATATTCCATCGTTTGTATTATAGTCCCAGTCTGGGTCATTGAGTATCGTCTGAGCGGTCAGTGGGGTCATTGAGGCGGGACGATTTGGTTGGTAGCCTTCTCGGGTTAGAGCCTCCCCCGCCTTCGCTAGTATTTCTCTTTTTTCTGCCTCGTTAAAGAGGGCCCCAAGTAACATATGTACATCTGCCCATGTAGGATTGTGTGTAGAGAAAATGGTGGCCACCTGGCGGTGACATTTATCAGGGTCGTCCCTTAAAGAGGGCATTTTGTCAGACCAATTCATCAAATCCGAAGTAAGGAAAGGTTGATGAGTGAAGACCATGCGGGGTGGATCCCCAGCTCTGACTGGCGGTATGGGCAATGCTCGCAGGGGGTAGGCGCCCTCTGCTTCTCCGTTTGACGGAATGTCCCTGTTTCGGGTTCTACTAGAGACGGGACCCTCTCTGTCTCCGTTTAACAGCTGGCCATTGAGCAAGGGCCCTAGAGTTAAGTCCGCTTCATCTCCCCTTAAGTTTGGCGTGCTTGTAGAAGGGTCAGGTGGTTGCGCACTCGGTAGGGTTTGGGACGGGGTAGTGGTGACATTTGTTGTGTTTTCCCTTGACCCTACACCTCCCCCACCAGCTCCTGTTCCTGATCCTGATGGTTGGGGAGCTCGTGGTTCAGGGTAGTAGAAGGGGATGAGGCTCCTATCCAATTGTTCTTCTTGGGCTCTAATCTCATCGTAAGGGGGAGGTCCGGTTGCTTTAAGAACAGCCATTTGTCGGACGATTCGAGCCTGCTTTTGTTGGAACAAGTCACGGGCCTCAACGAAAGCATTTAGATAATAGAGTTGGCGGGGTTTTTCATCAGCCAAGTAAGCTTTGAGTGCTTGTATCCTCACGATGTTAAAAGACCCATGAGGGGGCCATCTCGAGGCTGGCTCTAACTGGTGGGTAAATGCGACCCACGAGATGTTGCAGAGGTCCTTCAGCTTTGACTTTGAGAGTCCCTTCCTCCCTCTTAATTCCTTCCAACTAAGGAGAACAAATTGTAGAGGGGTATCGGAGTCCTCTCCAGGGCGGCAAGGCTTCATGGATGCCTGGTCACCGGGAGGAGCCCAGTCAGAGTGTTGGGATGCGTGGGCACCCATCGCTCTGATACTCGAGGGGAAAGGGTGCTCCGCTAGCGACTTGTACTAAGGTTAGAAGGGACGCACAAACAAGGGGAAGAAGGAAAAAGAACAGGACCACAACACACACACACAAAGGGAAAGGGGAAAAAGAATATTCTTTCAGTAAACGAGGTACCTCTTTATCTCTGCTTAAGCTTAAACCTGCCTATCATCCTTTGACTGGATTCGACTAGTCCTCTATATACTTCAAACACTAAACCTTAGCCCACGGGTCTCTCCCTCTACCCGATACACAACTGCGGATCCTGACAGTACAGTTTACACAACTGGTCCTAGTGTGGGGCCCCAACCCGGGTTCCGCCCCTTCTCCCTTCACGACAGCCTCCTGCCTAGCCTTTGGGACTAAGTTCGAAATCTCCTACTGGACGCTTGCGCAGTGCAATGCCAGATCGGGATCCGAGAAAAGTCAAGTTCGGAAAGGAAACAAACGACCTTGCATTCTCACGTACCCGGGTCATCCCTAACAAAGGTCGCCGGGCAGGAGGGGCGGCTTCGTTTGCATAATTAGCAGAAAGAAGGATAGAGAGAGAGAGAGAGAGCTTTGAGGGACGCCTCCAGCCGACTCCGAGAGAGGGACGTCAGAGAAAGACAGTAAAGAGCCACGCTTTCCCGGACTCAATTCCAAGACGGAAAACGGGGGAGAAAAGGGATAGAGAGATCAAGACGTTCCTGGACGACCCCGAGGGGGAACGTCGGAAAACAGCAAAGTACCACAATTTCCCCGGTCACATACCGTGTAAGAAACTGGGGGGAGAGAAAGGGAAAGGTTTTGACATTCCTGGACGACCCCGAGGGGGAACGTCAGACAGTAAAGTTCCGAAACCTCCCTGGCCACTTTCCGAAAGGGGAGAATCGGGGAGAAAAGAATAGAGGAAGAACGTTCCTGGCCGACCCCGAGGGGGAACGTCGGAAATGATAGAAGGAAAGTCTGGCTGTCGTGAGGACGTTACTTCCCACCCACCTCCCAATGTGTCTTTTCTCTTCAAACCATACTCACGTTCGAAGATGTCCCCCGTAGATCCCGGGATCCTTTCCTTTAGCCGGCTTTACCTCGCCTTTGCTCTCTCTGGTTGGGCTTCTGGTGACGGTTGATTACCGCCCACAAAGAGGAGGCAGGGAGAGGAAAAAGGGATCCCCGAGCTAAGGTTGCCCGGTGGCGCCCGATCCCCTCTATCTCCCCCCTCGCCTCTGTAGGAGAACCAAGTGTCCCTGAGCGCGGTCGCCAAAAACTGTTACCGGACAAATCCGAGGGCTCCCTTGGACAAACAGAGACACCAACCAGAGCAAGTCAGAGCAAAACAGCAGCCAGTAGGCTTGGTCTTTATTAGAAGAAAGACTGTCGCGACAGGGCTCCCACCGCCCACGAGGTGAAGCAAAATGGAAGCCCCGAACAAAAGAAGACCCTAACTTTTATTAGTTACTAATCCCCAAACTACACCCCCAGAATTACATCACATCTACATCATGATTACATTAAAATTAGGAGGAGTCGAGGAGGGGCTACACAGGTAATCCGAGTGTCCTGACACCTGGCCGGAGCCTCCTGCCTCCTCCCCACATGAGTCAATTTCAAGAACAAAAGGAGAAGGGTGAAGTTTCCTGCCCCCTGAGGGGAATCCGGTCAGTGTCCTTTGTACAAGTCTGGGTGGAATACACTAAAAGGTGCAGCTTGATTGTGTTCTTGATAGTCTCCTGTCTGGACTCATCACGATGGCTATCAAGGTAATCACGCCAGCCGGGGGGGAATCGCTGTGTACGTGACTGCTCGGTCAGGAGATTATGGTTACCCAGCGTCATGTCACCCCCCTTTGGTAGTCCTTTGGATATGTAGTAAAATAAAAGTGGTCCGATAAAAATCCGTCGTACGGTTGATTTTTAACGAATATAAAACGGCGAATACTTTGAAGTTCAAACCAACCCCAAGTTCAGGAAACAATGTAGCAAGCTCTTGATTGGATTAGTCACGGTTGAGTGAATTCGGAAACGTTGTATCAGTGAGCTGTCAAACAGGGACACACCGAATGGCGGCTGCAGTACCAGCGCAGTCGCCACCAGGGGCGCTGTTCGCTAATGCTCATTGGTTGAAGCGGCTGTCGAGTGATCCAGAGTTCAGTCGCCAGGTCTACCCACGTTAAGAATAGGACGATGCGGAGCGCTAGAGTGGAAAGCCGTCAGGCTAGCGCTTCCTTATTTACGGAAGGCTTTTGGGAAGGTGACCCTCTAAAGGGACATCTCCAGGGCTGGGGGGGGAGATGCGTGTACGTGTGAGTGTGGTGCTTGTGTAATACACGTGACAAATGTGGGGGGGGGTGGTTTCCGGTGACAGTGGCGCTGTGGGTTAAACCACTGAGCCTAGGACTTGCCGATCAGAAGGTCAGCGGTTCGAATCCCCGCGACAGGGTGAGCTCCTGTTGTTCGGTCCCTGCTCCTGCCAACCTAGCAGTTCAAAAGCACGTCAAAGGGCAAGTAGATAAATAGGTACCGCTCCAGTGGGAAGGTATACAGCGTTTCCGTGCGCTGCTCTGGTTCGCCAGAAGCGGCTTCGTCATGCTGGCCACATGACCCGGAAGCTGTACGCCGGCTCCCTCGGCCAATAAAGCGAGATGAGCGCCGGAACCCCAGAGTCGGCCACGATTGGGCCTAATGGTCAGGGGTCCCTTTACCTTTACCTAGACAGGGGTCACACTAGTTTTAACCTTGGCAAACACGTCCAGACAAGTCCTTGGTACAAGATTAGCATAAGCAGACATGTCAGGGCAAGACCCAGGTATAAGATGAGCAGAGGCAAACACCTCTGAAGTCCCACCACCCAAAGTACAAGAGAACTTCCTTGGCATGTCTGGCCCCTGGCAAGTCCGGTGATGGGATTAGGCTTCCCTTGGCCAACAATCAGCTCAGCAATTGTCACCTCTGGGCACTTCCTGGAGTCCTTTTTCAAGGGGAAAATAGCTTTGGAATGGAGGAAACTGGCAAAGGAGTTGATTTTATATTATTTTTAAAGCTAGGTAACTTCCCTGGGCTGTCAAGTTGAAAGGATACATTCAGGCATAATATTTGTAACATTTAGCAACTTTAAAGATGTGGCCCCCCCCGTAATTTCATAATAATAATAATAATAATAATAATAATAATAATAATAATAATAATAATTTATTTATACCCCGCCCATCTGGGGCTGGGTTTCCCCAGCCACTATGGGCGGCTTCCAACTGAATATTAACAAAAAAACAATACAGCGTCAGACATTAAAATCTTCCCTAAACAGGGCCGCCTTCAGTTGTCTTTTAAAAGTAAAATAGTTGTTCATTGCCTTGACATCTGAAAGAAGGGTGTTCCACAGGGTGGGCGCCACCACCAAGAAGGCTCTGTGCCTGGTTCCCTGTGACCTCGCTTCTCGCAGGGAGGGAACCGCCAGAAGGCCCTCGGAGCTGGACCTCAGTGTCCAGGCAGAATGATGGGGGTGGATACGCTCCTTCAGGTATATAGGACCGAGGCCAGATTTGTCCCTTTATGAACAGAACCCCCGTCCCGGGACTCTGGAACCGGTTGCCCTGACGGCAGCTTAGAACCCCGACCCAAAGAACCAAAAGGGTTCTGGAATGTGTTCTGCCAGCCACACTTACAGCTTTCCTGGTGGGCCCACCAATGGCTCTTTCTAAAGCGTTCTCCGCTACGAGGGCTCTGGGACCGGGCTCTCGGTCGCCCATGACTCTGGCTCTCCTCCTCCTCCTCCTTGCCAGCGAGAGCCCCGGGACGGAGGGGTGCATCCACTGCGGACTCCATTCCAAGAACCTGAAGACCCGCTTTGCCCACCTCTGCACCCAATACCGAGAGCGTTACAGCCAGGCAAACTGTACCGGTTATCCCTGGGGCAGAAAGTCCTCCCTGGGCTTGGCCTTAGGTAGAGAAAACGGGGCTCTTTGGGGATGTCTGGCAAGGGACAGGATTTATTGTTGTTGTTGTTTAGTCGCATCCGACTCTTCATGGCCCCCTGGACCAGAGCACGCCAGGCCCTCCTGTCTTCCACTGCCTCCCGTAGTTTGGTCAAACTCATGCTGGTCCCTTCGAGAACACTGTCCCGCCATCTCGTCCTCCGTCATCCCCTTCTCCTTGTGCCCTCCATCTTTCCCAACATCAGGGTCTTTTCCAGGGAGTCTTCTCTTCTCCTGAGGTGGCCAAAGTCTTGGAGCCTCAGCTTCAGGATCTGTCCTTCCAGTGAGAACTCAGGGCTGATTTCCTTCAGAATGGAGAGGTTTGATCTTCTTGCAGTCCATGGGACTCTCAAGAGTCTCCTCCAGCACCAGAATTCAAAAGCATCCATTCTTCGGCGATCAGCCTTCTTGATGGTCCAGCTCTCACTTCCATACATCACTACTGGGAAAACCAGAGCTTTAACTATACGGACCTTTGTTGGCAAGGTGCTTTTTAAGATGCTGTCTAGGTTTTATTATTAGCAAGTAGTTAACGGCAACGATTAGAACATCACTGTTATTATTTCGGTACACACTGATGGAACGTCACTGTTAGTATTTCTGTATCTTGGAACATCACTATTATTAGTTTTGTATGCATTACTGGAATGCCACTGTTATTATTTCTGTATGCATCCCATTAGCATAGTTGCTCAGATCAATATTATTAGCAGTAATAATAACAATATATTCTTATGGGTGGCAACAGGGGTGAGGCTCCCCCTATATTTCCCTGTGGGCTATCTCTTTGGGGGGCAGGTTTCCACATGCTGGTGGTGGGTGGAATCAGAGGGGGGAAAGGGGGCAGAGCAAGAGATAATAATAATAATAATAATAATAATAATAATAATAATAATAATAATAATAATAATTTCTAGGTGGTCTGCATTCCAGTCAGGCAAAAGCCCAGAGATTTCGACCTGCACACAATCACACGTATATAACGCCGGAAGGTTCAGGACAAATGAAAGCGCTTCTCCTTCATAGTTGACCTGTGGAACTCAATCCCACAAGAAGTAGAGATAGCTGTTAAAAATTAGACAAACTAAGGGGAGAGATCACCACAGTTCTTCGGACGGTTTGCGTTTTCCAGAATCCACTGAAGTACTTTTGTAAGCTCGTTATTCCTCGGAGCTGGACCTCAGTGTCCGGGCAGAACGATGGGGGTGGAGATGCTCCTTCAGGTCTACTGGGCCTTTGAGGCCGTTTAGGGCTTTCAAGGTCAGCACCAAGACTTTGAATTGTGCTCAGAAACATCCTGGGAGCCAATGGAGGTCTTTCAAGACCGGTGTTATGTGGTCTCGGCGGCCGCTCCCAGTCAGCAGTCTAGCTGCTGCATTCTGGATTAGTTGTAGTTTCTGGGTCACCTTCAAAGGTAGCCCCACATAGAGCGCATTGCAGTAGTCCAAGCAGGAGATAACCAGAGCATGCGCCACTCTGGAGGGCACCAGGTTGGGGGTGGCAGGTGTTGCAGACCACCGTGGCTCATGCGAGGCTCCCCTTTCTTCCTTCCCACCTGCAGATGACATGTCCTTGGATCTGTTGCTGGAAAAAACACACCGAGTCTTCCGGGTTATAGGTAAGGAGCAGTTTGGATTGTGCAGATTTCAGAGGGTGGTGCTCCCTTGGGACGATGGGCGTAAAATAAAGGGGAGGGGGTGAAAACTCTTGCTTTTGAATCAGTCTAGAGAAGCTGCGGTTGGTGGCAGAAGTGGGATTATCAGTCTCTCGTCTCTTCTCCCCGCCAGAAATAAACCAGAGCCTTGCGGACTTCCCAAAGTTTTGGAACTGGCTTCATGAAGTCAAGATACCAGAGCAGAGCAGAGAAGGTATGAGAAAGGATGTTCAGTCTGTATTTGAAAAGTAATTGTGATGATCGTTTGTAGGTTTGCAAGAAGTTTTGTGAGGTGAATTATTGGAACTATTGCAAAAATGAATAAAGGGGAGGATGGTTAGTTAAGATAATTAAAGGCAATGTGAATTTAAGAAATGCACAAGAAGTGATAAAAACGGTGGATCATCAGAGGTCCTGATGGAAGTCCAAAAAAGATTGTATAAGTGGTGAAGTTCTGTGGTATGCATTATAATTTATATGTTAAAATTAATAAAAATTATTTATAAAAAAAGAGAGAAAGGATGTTCAGTCTGAAACCCAGTCTGTATTGGGACCCGCTCTGAAATTTTTAAAATACGGTACATCTCAGTCACAGAATGTGCTGGAAAAACAGAGGTTGCTTCTGGGCATGCGGAAAGTGTGTTTTCCCTCAAATGTGGGGTTTTGCTTATGCTCACGTGCGCGACATCAGGACGTCAAAATATCACGCGCATAAGTAAATAAATGTTTATTTATACCCCTCCCTCGCCTGCAGAGATCACAGTGGCTAACACCAAATATGAATTTCAATAAAACGTAATAGAAAAACAACAACCACCAAACAGTTAATTATAATATGGTTTAAAATGCAGCTTAAAATGCAGCCTCATTTTAGTAGTAGCCCATAATTCAAGACCATAAAGGGAGGAAACATCAGATTTTCACCCAAGCCAGCTATCCATGCTGGTCCTACATGTCTCAGCAAAAAAGCCAAGGGAGAATTTATATATCAAATCCCATATAAGGGGTCGTCAGAGTGAAACTAAGCTGAAAGCCAGGTGGAACAGCTCCGTCTTGCAGGCCCTGCGGAAAGATGTCAAGTCCCTCAGGGCCCTGGTCTCTTGGGACAGAGCGTTCCACCAAGTCAGGGCCACTACTGAAAAGGCCCTGGCCCTAGTTGACCTCCAAGGTGTTGTCATTTGTGGACCTTAAGGTCCCCCGCGGGGGCATACCAGGAGAGGCGGTCCCGTAGGTACATGGATCCGCATAGGGCTTTAAAGGTCAAAACCAGCACCTTAAATGTGGGGTTTCGCTTATGCTCATGTGCGTGACACCAGGATGTCACAATAGTTCCCCTATGAAAAACTTCACTGCACCCCACTGCTGCAGCCCAGTTGCTGAAAGGAGATAGGTTTTGTCGCCATATCGCACCTCTGCTCAGAGATTTGCCGATTTGCTACGGGGTGTTGCTCTCAGTATCTAAAGCCCTTAACAACCTGGGACCGGGTTCACCTGTGAGATCGCCTCGCCCCATAAACGCCCCACTTGACTGCTTGGATTGGCAGAACTTTCGCTGTTTCCACACGCTATCCGTTCCGCCTTGCTAGGAACCAGATCTTTTGCTGTGGCAGCGCCGACACCTTTGGAACTCTCTGCCACTTGACACCAGGCAGACGCCCTTCAACTGTCCTCCTCTTGGCGCCTGCTAAAACCACTGCTGCTTAGACAAGCCTGCTCAGACATGTAGAACGTGGGTGTATGTTTCAATCTGCTCTTTAGTTTATTGCCAGTTTTCTGGTTGGTTTTTAAAAAACCGTTTTCATTGATCATTTCATTGTTTTGTTCTCTTTGCAACCTGCTTTGAGGGCATTTTTTTTTTTTAGTGTGTAGATTTTATGAAATGAACAAATGAATGAATCATAATCTCACTCATCAGGGACGAGAGGGAAGAGGGTAATTTTTCCTCTCAGAATCTGCCCCCTAGGGCAAAGGAGAAATAATCTGAATCATGCATGTGGGTGACTAGAAACAGCACTCCCCAGATTGAAAAGCATCCTTCACTCCAGAAACCTCCAGGGTCCTATCCTGACCTCACAATTTCCAGCTTCCAGAACACTGTCCCACCATCTCGTCCTCCGTCGTTCCCTTCTCCTTGTGCCCTCCATCTTTCCCAACATCAGGGTCTTTTCCAGGGAGTCTTCTCTTCTCCTGAGGTGGCCAAAGTGTTGGAGCCTCAGCTTCAGGATCCGTCCTCCCAGTGAGCACTCAGGGCTGATTTCCTTCAGAATGGAGAGGTTTGATCTTCTTGCAGTCCATGGGACTCTCAAGAGTCTCCTCCAGCACCAGAATTCAAAAGCATCCATTCTTAGGCAATCAGCCTTCTTTATGGTCCAGCTCTCACTTCCACACATCACTACTGGAAAACCATAGTTTTAACTATATGGACCTTTGTTGGCAAGGTGATGTCTCTGCTTTTCAAGATGCTGTCTAGATTTGTCATTGCTTTTCTCCCAAGAAGCAGGCATCTTTTAATTTCGTGGCTGCTGTCACCATCTGCAGTGATCATGGAGCACCAGTCCCTGATAGCAGGCCGGAAAAACTAGCTTGCTAGATGACTGAGCGTCTTGCAATAAACCTCTTTTCTCTTTTCTTTTCCAGCGCTGTGCCCTCCGGCTTGCCGTAAGTTCCAGGGACGGGATAGCAGAACGAGAAATTCTGGGATAAAGAGCCCCACCTTTATAAAAGATGGAAAAACACTTATTGCATCCCTCCTCAGTGGTGGCTCCCACCTGGTGGAATGCTCTGTCCCATGAGACTAGGGTCCTTCAGGATTTAACCTCCTTCCGCTGGGCCTGTAAGACAGAGCTATTCCGCCTGGTCTTTAATTTGAATTCAGCCTGATCTTTTATTCCCCTTCCTTCCCTCCCCTTTTATGAAGATCACCCGCTCTCAGACCCCACAGCTAATTCTCCCCTGGTCTCCACGCTGGCCCAAGTAGGACCAATTTAGGCAGCTAGTCCTGGGGATTATCTAATTGATTTTTGATTTTTTTAAATTGTTATTCATGTTTTTATAATGTATTTTATGCTGCTTTTATAATTAAGTGTTTTTAAGTGTTTTAAATTTGTTGTTAGCCGCCCTGAGCCTGGTTTTTGAACCGGGAAGGGTTGCACAGTGAATAGGAGGCCTGGGTTCGGTCCGTAGATGTCAACTTACAGATTTGAAAATAAGGGACCAGCAGCCTCGAAAATAAGGGACCAGCAGCCAAAATAAGGGATTTTCATGGCGCAGGTATGTTTGACTGCTGAGACAAAGGCAGAAAGCCCAGCCAGCAGCCAAACGAAGCCTCAAGCGGTGGTTCCCACAGCACAGCAACCCGGCAAAGGGGATGCAGCAAGGAAAACCACTGTCCCCTCTCCGCTGGGAAGCGCTGAGCAAAGGCGAGTCCCCAGGCAAGGCGGCCGATTTGATTGGCACAAGGCATGCAAGCTCCACCCCCAGTCGTTCTCAGACTCCTTATTGGGTGAGCAACGCAGCCAAGCAACCCAGTTGGAGCCTCCCTCCTCCCTGGCCAGGAGGGAGAGGAGCTGCTTCCTTTGAAATCCGGGAAATTTAAGGGACGTCATCAATAAGGGACAGCAGCGGGACGCGGCGCTGGGGTAAGGAACTTTCCCGCTAAATAAGGGATGGTTGACAGCTATGGTTCTTCCCCTCTGTTACGGAAGGGGGGGGGCATGTCTTCTTCACCCTAATCCTGTCAAAATCACTCTGCCAAGCCTTTCCTCCGGGCAATGCCAGGTGACAGACTATGCATACATGGACCATTGTCTTCCCATCACCGGCACTCAGGAAGCGCTTATCTGCGCATATCTCCAGCTCTGCATATTCCCCCCTCCCTCCTCCTTATGTTAATCCGGTGTAACCCAACCTCTCCTTAATGTATTCATGATGTAACTGGGATGTATTTTGCACTGTATTCTGGGACATGGAGGGAGTTTCAAAAGTTCATGTCACCCCTTTCTCGCTGTTCAATCTTGTCTTGAACCTGTTGCACAATAAACCTTGGATCTCCACATTTTGCTCCTGTCCGGCTGAGCTCATTTTCTTCCGCAGGGACCCGCGGACACTTAGTCCGACGAGCTGGGTGGCAGTTTAGCCCCGCACCCAGATTTTAGCCATAACAGGGGGCATGCGGTTCTCCCGCGTTGCTGACCGGGGCCCCCGAAATCTTCAGCCGGCACCAGGCCATTTTGCCTGGGAAGATCCTTTGGACCCCCGAGCTGGGTGGCAGTGTAGCCCCGTACCCAGATTTTAGCCGTAACACCTCCGTCAGAGGAGGTGGGGGGTTCTGAGGCCTCTGCCCCGGACCCTCACCTGACCCCCTTTCCCATTTCCAGAGGGATCAGCCTTGGTGTGGAACTGTACCACTTGCCGGAGAGTAGAGCTGCGCTGCTGGGATATGAAGACCTGTTACCCAGGTGAGGAGTTTCTCTCGCCTTTGCTGCCATAATTAATAATAATAATATTTATACCCCGCCAGCCTGGCTGGGTTTCCCCGGCCGCTCTGGGCGGTTCCCAACAGAACACTAAAAACAGGAAAACAATTCAAACATTAAAAAGCCCCCTGTCTCCTATGCAAACCTTCTGGGTGTGCCATTCCCGCCCCTCCTTGGCCAGTCCTGGCCCCCTCCCTCTCTCCCCTTTTATCTTCCAGGGTCCACCCTACTTGCCAAGGACTTTGGCAACCTTCCAACTGTCCCAATTTTCCAGTGACAGCCCCGGATTGACAGACGCCATCCCGGTTTCTGGTTTGATCCCTGTATGTCCCGCTTTCCCTTAGAACCGGGCACAGGGCCTTCTCGGTGGTGGCGCCTACCCTGTGGAACTCCCTCCCACCAGATGTCAAGGAAATAAACAACTAGCTGACTTTTAGAAGACATCTGAAGGCAACCCTGTTTAGGGAAGCTTTTAGTGTTTGATGTTTTATTCATTATTATTGTTGTTGTTGTTGTTATTTTGGGAGCCACCCAACACCTTCCTGGTCTCTTCCAAGCACCCCTTCCTCTCCTGCCCATTTCTCCCCCTTTCTTTCTCCCCACAGAGGGCGGAGGTCTGGAAAAAATCACCCGGTTAATCTGCTCCATCTCTGGGTCCTGCCTTTTCCTGGGCATCGTCTCTTGCGCTCTCGAGTAAGTGGGGCACCCCATGGAGGAGGTTGGGGGCAAAGGGGGAGGGGTATTGCTGATAAGAGAACCTCAATTAATGGGATAATGGACAGTACAGTGGTGCCTTGGTTCTCAAACCTGATCCGTTCCTGAAGTCCGTTCCAAAACCAAAGCTCGTTCCAAAACCGAGGCACCATTTCCCATAGAAAGTAATGCAAAACAGATTAATCCGTTCCAGACTTTTAAAAGCAACCCCTTAAAAAACAGAAATTGAACATGAATTTTACTCTCTAACGAGACCGCCGATCCATAAAATGAAAGCAATAAACACAATGCAAAATAAATAAAGGATGTCTTCACACGGCACATAGTTAGACTGCGGAACTGCCTGCCACAGCCTGGATGGCTTTGAAAAGGGGACAGGGCAAATTCACTGCGCTCCGCAGTTCGAGGCAAAATAAATAGCAACTCCCTGCTGTGGCAGGGAGTTCCGCAGTCTAACCATGTGCCATGTGAAGACATCCTTCCTTTTCTCTGCCCTGAATCTCCCAGCCAGTGTCTCTGGATGCAACCGTGTGTGTGTGTGTGTGTGTTTTCCACACCTGTTTCGCGACACCAGAAGCGTCACAGCACCACACGCACTCGGCATAGTTTCTGAATGAATCACTCTGCAAAGAAACGAAAAGAGAAGGGGGGGGGAGGGAGTCTGTGCAAACCGGTTTCCCCGATGATGAATATTTTCCTTTCCTCTTTGGCAGGTTTTGGCTCCGCGCGAACACGAGAGAAGAGGAGGGGGCGGTATAGGAAAGGGGAGCAAAATGCTTGCAGGCCCCTCCATAATCTCCTCCTTTGCACATGAAGGGGGGGGCGGTGTTGTATAAGAGTCAAAATACGTGAGGCACGAGCTGGAAGAAGCGATGCTGGCGACACCCAACATCGTGCAAGCAATGTTCGGGACACAGAGGTCTTGGCTGTGACTGCGTCCCATAAGCACATGTGCAAAATAACTGCACTTTTTTAAAAAAAATGCACAGATCTGCATGTAATTCCCAAAACCATTTTTATTCAGTTATATATAGGGGGGAAAGCACATATTCAGATGCAAACAGGAACACTAGAAAGCGCCAATAATTCCCCCCTCTCCACTGTGCAAAATTATCCGAGGTGCAAAATTATCCCATGTTATGAAATGTAGATTTATTTATATTCCAGGTCAATCAGCCACAAAGGCGCTACTAGGCTGATTAAAAAGCTCCACGGGCATTGGGTGAGGAAATCAGAAAGTGGAGGTCTTAAAAAAAAGAAAGAAGGAAATTCTGTTTAAAACGCCCAATCCATTAAATTATCACCCAATTTAACGAGTTCCAGATTGAAGCATATCGGGTTGGGCAGGGGGAATTTATTTCATTGCCTTTGCTACAAATGTTGTGTCATAAAACCGAACCCTGCCTTGACGAATCTGCCTGGTTTTTGAAATACTTATTCGCGCGTTAACCTGTGGAACTCCCTGCCACAGGAGGACGGCTTTAAAAGAGGATGGGACAAATTCATGGAGGAAGAGAAGTCGATTGGTGGCTACTAGCCAATATGCCCATGCTCTGAGAGGGCCTTTGAGGTCGGATCCTGCTCACTGGTTTCCCACGGGCATCTGGTTGCCCCCCCCCGCCCCCATGAGAACAGGATGCTGGCCAAGATAGGCCTGATCCAGCAACCTCTTCTCCTATTCTGGAAGAACCAGGTGCACAAATATAGGCTGAAGGGCCTGTTGTCATTCAATGTCTTTATAAATGACTTGGACGAAGGAGTTGAGGGGAAGCTTGTCAAATTTGCAGATGACACTGTAATAAATGAAAATCTGCCCTTATTTCCTTATGGGGGACACAAGAGCCCTTATAGAGTCCTTTGTAGGTTCTCCATCGGTCGGCGAAAATAACAGAGGCCAACCAGAGAATATTGAGAAGCAAAGCAGCTAGTAAGTTATTGAACTGTTGCAACAAGTTGCCCCCCTCTCATGCAGGAGGACGGAGGAGGACCCAGAACCCAGGTGTGTCCGCCCTTATATAGACATTTTAAATTCCCCGCCCTGGAGTCCAAGACCACCCCCAGAAACATCATACCTACATCACAGAAGAGGCGGTCTACAGCAGAAATCTGAGTGCGTTGTTTATCTCCTGTCTGGCAGGTTACCTGTTAATGGTCACTTGATTGGATACCCTGGGGAGCCTGGCCAGTTTTTTGTAATGACAAAAATGCCCTGAGGATACCAGCCTGCCAACGGCTGCCCAGCCAATGCGAGTTCCGGAATGTGCAAAGGGTGTGTCTGAGCATGTGCAAAGGGCTGCTCGCCTGCTTTTTCCAGGACTCGTGCTCATACTCTCAGGCTCCTCCGCCGCCCGTGTTTTGCAAACCGTTCAGAGCGCATCTGACGCACCACTGCGCATCTCCAGCCGGCGTTTGGTGTGTGGGCTCTGGGAAACAGCCAAGCGCTTATGGACTGGCACCCGGCGGCTGGTGGAGAGAAAGAGACGCTGTGAGCCTTGCTAGCGCATGGCGGGTGGAAAGGGGGGTGCCACTGAGATGCTTTGCTGTCAATGCGTTACATAACAGGCCCCAGTTAATTAGTGTTGACTCCGCCAATTAAATGCTCAATTTACCAATTTGAAAACTCCTGGGGGGGGGGGTTTCTGCACTTTCTCAGACGCAAACCGGTGGGTTTTCTGGGTTCCTGTCACATCTAGCCAAACCAACACCACCTCCTCCTCCTTCTTCTTTGCCATATGGTCTTCCATAAACATGGTCTTAACAGTGAGTCTGTAAGTGACTGTGGAGGCCAATTCTGGATCCACACATCCTCCCACAGTGGGGACATTGGTTTCCGGGCGGGAGTCCATCACGGTGTGGATTTGTTAGGAGCTCATCCTACACTCGAGTAGGACCCTGGTAGAGGCACATGGCCGACTGGCATGTTCTCTCCCTCCTGGCCGATCGTTCGGGAGCTTCAAAAGCTTTCTTCAGCCCGAACATCACAGCGACAGATGCCAACAGACACCGGCACACTTAGGGATCCGCAGAGTCTTCGCAGTTTGCGTGACAGACCTCAGCAACTCAGCATTTTGGCTAAACTACTTTATTTTATGGGATGCGGGTGGCGCTGTGGGTTAAACCACAGAGCCTGGGGACTTGCCGATCAGAAGGTCAGCAGTTCGAATCCCCGCGATGGAGTGAGCTCCTGTTGCTCGGTCCCTGCTCCTGCCAACCTAGCAGTTTGAAAGCACGTCAAAGTGCAAGTAGATAAATAGGTACCACTCCAGTGGAAAGGTAAACGGCGTTTCCGTGTGCTGCTCTGGTTCGCCAGAAGCGGCTTAGTCATGCTGGCCACATGACCCGGAAGCTGTATGCCGGCTCCATCGGCCAGTAAAGCAAGATGAGCGCCGCAACCCCAGAGTCGGTCACAACTGGACCTAATGGTCAGGGGTCCCTTTACCTTTACCTTTACTCTATTTACATATAAACACACATGGAGCACTGCATCAGACAGCAAAGAGGAAAAGAACAAAGGACAATAGTCCCACTTCACAGAACACAGGAACACAAACATCCTGTCTCCGTCACTTCCCACTCTGTGGAGACAAAGCATATGTGAAAGACAACAATCCCATGACTGCAATCACGGAGCAGGAATACGAACAGCCTTCCTCTTAGCACATTTCTCCCTTGCGTCCTGAGTTCGAGTGTCTTCAAAGTCCATGACATCGTTGGTAAAGGCTGTTCTCCAACTGCAACGCTCGCAGGCCAGTGTTTCCCAATTGTCGGCATTTATACTACATTTTTTTATCTGCCTTGAGACAGGCTTTAAACCTCTTTTGTCGACCACCAGCATTACGCTTTCCATTTCAAAGTTTGGAATAGAGTAGTTGCTTTGGAAGGCGATCATCAGGCATCTGCACAACATAACCAGTCCAACGAAGTTGATATTGAAGAATCATTGCAAAACAATAATTACCGTGTGGTTAGGGTAGATAAACATGTCAGTGTCCACTTATCCCCAGTGTAAATATGACATATCGGCAAAAGTCGGAAATTGAAAGATAACTATAGAATGTACACAAAAATCAATTTCAGATTTGAAATCAGAACATATAAGAACAGTTGAAAAATATCATGCAAAAGAAAATGGGAAAAAAAATTGTTCCCCAGTATACTGTGTATCCCACGCGAATACATTTTTTTGCATACCTCCAACTGCACATAGATATACATGTCATTTTCAATGCCATACATGTCATGTTCAGTGCTATATAAGTCACTTACATTTACACTCATATTGTACTACTTTGGCTACGTGTTTAATAACATATTGAATTCTTGCATTGTGAAAAACAAAGATTGTGGTGAAAAGTGAAAAACATGAATTGCAAAAATAACTAGAGTTTACAGAACAAAACCAACTTCAGATACGAAATCAGCATGTCGAAATTAGGTAGGAACAACTGCAGGTGTCAATGCAACAAAATTTTTGTTCCCCAGTCTTGGCCCCCTTCAAGGTCATAGCACTGTAGATATGAATTTCTGGCAGATGGCTGCCTGACCTCTCTTTAAAAACCTCCACCAGGTGTCTGGACTAGCCGAAAACAAGCTTGCACGCATCTTCCCTGTGTTAACTGACAGCCTTTTGGATATTTGAAGGTGGCATGGAGGAAATCGCAAGCTTGTTGTTTTTCCCTGCTCTGGAGGGCAGGACTCGAACCCGTGGCTTCAAGTTCCAGGGACGGAGGTTCCGACTGAACATCGATTTATGATTCTATAATTCTTCCAATTAAGATTTCTCTTCTTGCTTCGAAAATTAATCAGGAGGCGGTGGTGGGGTATTCAAAAGCCTCCCGTGGACTCAAAGGGGGGACGGGGACGCAGGTGACTCGTTTTAATTAAGAAGGGCTCTATTTTTAATCTGCAATCAAAGCCTTTTTATTAGCTCATCACACTGATTAAGCAACAGGGAAGCTTTGAGGTTGTCGCTGCAACGCTTGGGGGTGTGTTTATGCCATGGATTATTTTTAAATGCTTTTGAAACACAGAATCTTTATATCTTATTATGATTTATGTGGAAATTGCTCAGTTTGGTTGTGTGTCTTTTAATGTTTTATTTATTGTTTACGGCAACTTTTCTAATAAAGTCTTTTTTCATGTCGTAACTTTTTCACAGTTCGAACTATGGAAAGGAGGCACACAAATAAAATTACGTATGTGTGTATTTTATTTATGGCTGATATTCCACCTTTTTTTTCTTCAAGGAGCTCAAAGTGGCGGGTTCGGTTCTCCCCCTCCTCATTTAATCTCCCCCCCACAACAACCCTGTGAGGTAGGCTGGCTTGAGAGGCAGCGAATGGCGCAAGCTCACCTGATTTATTAATTTATACACTCCCGGATTGCAAAAACAACCCCGTCGTTTAGTCGTGTCTGCCTCTTCATGACCCCCTGGACCAGAGCACGCCAGGCCCTCCTGTCTTCCACTGCCTCCCGCAGCTTGGTCAAACTCATGCTGGTAGCTTCGAGAACACTCTCCCACCATCTCGTCCTCCGTCGTCCCCTTCTCCTTGGGCCTTCCATTTTTCCCAACATCAGGGTCTTTTCCAGGGAGTCTTCTCTTCTCATGAGGTGGCCAAAGTCTTGGAGCCTCAGCTTCAGGATCTGTCCTTCCAGTGAGCACTCAGGGCTGATTTTCTCCAGAATGGAGAGGTTGGATCTTCTTGCAGTCCATGGGACTCTCAAGAGTCTCCTCCAGCACCAGAATTCAAAAGCATCAATTCTTCGGTGATCAGCCTTCTTGATGGTCCAGCTCTCACTTCCATACATCACTGTCCCACCATCTCGTCTTCCGTCGTCCCCTTCTCCTTGCGCCCTCCACCTTTTCCAGGGTCTTTTCCAGGGAGTCTTCTCTTCTCATGAGGTGGCCAAAGTCTTGGAGCCTCAGCTTCAGGATCTGTCCTTCCAGTGAGCACTCAGGGCTGATTTACTTCCGAATGGAGAGGTTGGATCTTCTTGCAGTCCATATACTGCTTGAGCCTTCCTTGTAGAATTTTAAGCATAACCTTGCTAGCGTGTGAAATGAGTGCAATTGTGCGGTAGTTGGAGCATTCTTTGGCACTGCCCTTCTTTGGGATTGGGATGTAGACTGATCTTCTCCAATCCTCTGGCCACTGCTGAGTTTTCCAAACTTGCTGGCATATTGAGTGTAGCACCTTAACAGCACCATCTTTTAAAATTTTAAATAGTTCAGCTGGAAAACCATCACTTCCACTGGCCTTGTTATTTGCAGTGCTTTCTAAGGCCCATTTGACTTCACTCTCCAGGATGTCTGGCTCAAGGTCAGCAACCCCACTACCTGGGGTGTACGAGATATTCATATCTTTCTGGTATAATTCCTCTGCGTATTCTTGCCACCTCTTCTCGATGTCTTCTGCTTCTGTTAGGTCCTTACCATCTTTTGCAAATCTCCACCCAGTCTTGTGCCTGGAGCCCCCTTTTAAATGTGGACCCCCTGGGTTTCTCACCCTCCCATCAATGCCACCGCTGTCTGCCCCCCAAAAACCCTGTTTTTTGCAAGGATCTCAGTCATCTGCCTCCTTACTCACCTTTTACGGCTTCCCAGCTGTTTTCGGAAGTGACTAACATAAAGCTCTGGAGGAAATAGACATATCCCAGTGTGGGCAGCTGGGCCTCCTGTTTAAGAACCTTTTAAAAAATGTAAATAAAAGAAATCCTTTGTCAAGAAATGACAATCCCTTGGAAGGGAAAGCTCTGCAGATTTTTGCTCCGCATTGTGCTTTGCATAATATATTCTGCTATTCCACCGCCCAACATCTCCCATCCTTCCAGAGGTTATGCAGAGGCTGAACATTCTCTCTCTCTCTCTCTCTCTCTCTCTCTCTCTCTCTCCAATTCAAATCTCATTTATTCGCCCTTCTGTGACTTGGGAGATCTCACCTGCTTTCTTAGCGTATCTGTTCAGCCATAAGGACTAGCCCCTTGGTGCTTTTAATCAGGGAATTGTAGATGGAAGGGACCACCAGGGTCATGCAGTCCAACCCCCTGGAACGCAGGAATCTTTTGCCCTACGTGCATCTCGAACCCAAGACCCCGAGATTAAGAGTCTCATGCTCTCCTATATATTTATTTCTCTGGAAGCTGAATGTTATACTTTACCTGGTGTAAACAAAACCCTGGCCTTTAACTGAAGGAGCATCTCCACCTCCATCGTTCAGCCGGACACTGAGGTCCAGCTCCAAGGGTCTTCTGGAGGTTCCCTCCCTGCGAGAAGTGAGATTACAGGGAACCAGGCAGTGGGCCTTCTCGGTGGTGGCACCCACCCTGTGGAACGCCCTCCCACCAGATGTCAAAGAGAACAACAACTACCAAACTTTTAGAAGACACCTGAAGGCAGCCCTGTTTAGGGAAGCTTTTAATGTTTAATAGGTTATTGTATTTTAGTGTTTTGTTGGAAGCCGCCCAGAGTGGCTGGGGAAACCCAACCAGATGGGCGGGGTATAAATAATAAATTAACCTGAAACTGTTCTTAACCTGAGGTACCACTTTAGCTAATGGGACCTCCTGCTACTGCCGCGCAATTTCTGTTCTCATCCTGAAGCAAAGTTCTTAACCCGAGGTACTATTTCTGGGTTAGTGGAGTCTGTAACCTGAATCGTATGTAACCAAAGGTTGTTGTTGTTGTTTAGTCATTTAGTCATGCCCGACTCTTCGTGACCCCCTGGACCAGAGCACGCCAGGCCCTCCTGTCTTCCACTGCCTCCCGCAGTTTGGTCAAACTCATGCTGGTCCCTTCGAGAACACTGTCCCACCATCTCGTCCTCCGTCGTCCCCTTCTCCTTGTGCCCTCCATCTTTCCCAGCATCAGGGTCTTTTCCAGGGAGTCTTCTCTTCTCATGAGGTGGCCAAAGTCTTGGAGCCTCAGCTTCAGGATCTGTCCTTCCAGTGAGCACTCAGGGCTGATTTCCTTCAGAATGGAGAGGTTTGATCTTCTTGCAGTCCATGGGACTCTCCAGAGTCTCCTCCAGCACCAGAATTCAAAAGCACCCATTCTTTGGCAATTAGCCTTCTTGATGGTCCAGCTC
Source organism: Podarcis melisellensis (assembly GCF_964234715.1). NCBI lineage: Eukaryota > Metazoa > Chordata > Lepidosauria > Squamata > Lacertidae > Podarcis > Podarcis melisellensis. Next base: position 3,460,897 of record NC_138545.1, on the reverse strand, counting down.
TCACTTCCATACATCACTACTGGGAAAACCAGAGCTTTTACTATATGGACCTTTGTTGGCAAGGTGGCGTCTCTGCTTTTTAAGATGCTGTCTAGGTTTGCCATCGCCTTTCTCCCAAGAAGCAGGCGTCTTTTAATTTCGCGGCTGCTGTCACCATCTGCAGTGATCATGGAGCCCCAGAAAGTAAAATCTCTCACTGCCTCCATTTCTTCCCCTTCTATTTGCCAGGAGGTGATGGGCCCAGTGGCCACGATCTTCGTTCCACTGTACAATAGCTTTGTAAACGAGCATTTTGGTTTCCCTGCGAATGTCCCGGTCCTCAAACACTCTGCGCTTCCGTCGGGAGAAAGGCGCACTCGCAGGCCTTTTTGCTGAGCCTGTAATCTCACCCAGGGCTTGCCCACTCCAGGGCGGAGGCTCCACCTGTTTCTGTCTGCTTCCTTCACACCTGTCCCGCCCCAGGTGAGCTCTCTCCGCCCCAGGGAGGAGCTTCCGACACCCAGCAGACTTGGGACAGCCAGGAGAAGCAGAAAGAAAGAAAGAACGGACGGACGGACGAAAGAAAGTAAGAAAGATCCAGAGAGGAGAGGAAATCGGCAAGGTTCCTTCATCCAGGTGAGTGCCCAAGGAGCGAGGGATTGTGGGGCAGCAGGTAAGATTGCCCCTTTAATGGGGAAACCTTTGCCCCCTTACCTGTCTGACTCTCTTACGCCCCTCCCTTATCTCCGGTTGGTTCTGTCTATCACCTACTTTTTCTTCTTCCTTTTTTTCTCTTGATCTTTCTCTCCATCTCCACCCACGCCGAGTTTTGCACATTCATCTCCCTCCTCCTCCCTGGCTGACCCACTTATATCAGCTTCCTCCTCGGAGATGGTTTCTTTGACCTTCTTTCCTCCTTATCTCTCTCTCTTAAAGTCAAAAGGGACCCTCAGAGGGCATCCATCCCAACCCCACTTCAATGCAGGAATCTCAACACCCAGGAAATCCCCATTCCCGACTTTTTGCTCACCTGAACAGACGGCCGGCTTGCCCCCCGGGGAATAGGAGGAGGATCGTTAATAAGGAAAATTAATGTCTGGGTCTTAATGCAGGAGTTAGACTTCCTGGCATCACTCATGGGTTATTCCTGAGAGCGACACCCCAACTTTGAAGCACCCGGCCGCTGCAGGTTACAAGAGCCCATTTAAGTTGCTATATCATCATCATCCCAAACCCACACACCCCTGGAGACGAAATTTTCTGGGGCGACGGTTGCTCATGTTCCCATTTCACAGACGGAGGGAGGGAACTGAGGCAGGCAGGTAGCAGCACGCAGCAGGCAGGCCAGAATCATGTGTCATAAGCGCAGAAGACGAAGCTGCAGGATCAGGCTGAGGGGGGAGGCCTGGTTAGCCCAGTATCCTGTTATCATAGCAGCCAAGCAGAGACACGCAAGCAGAACCTGAGAGCAACATCAGTGCTCTCCCCAGCATTCAGAGCTTAAAACACAGCCGTCACGGCTGGTAGCTGTGGCTAGGCTCATCCTCTTTTAGAGAGCCACCCAAGTTGGCTCAACGGGTCTGTGCGCCTGGCTATTAAGCAGAAGGTTGGTGGTTCGATCCCGCCCAGGGGACAGGATCCCATCATTGCACGGGGTTAGACTAGATGGCGGTTGGGGGTCCCAACTCTGCAATTCGATGGTTCTGTGTTTCTAAGAGGGTGGCTGTCTCTTGAGGCAGCGAGTTCCACAGTTTAATAATAATAATAATAATAATAATAATAATAATAATAATAATAAAAAAATTTATTATTTATACCCCACCCATCTGGCTGGGTTTCCCCTGCCACTCTAGGTGGCTTCCAACAAAGTATTAAAATACAATAACCTATTAAACATTAAAAGCTTCCCTAAATAGGGCTGCCTTCAGATGTCTTCTAAAAGTCAGGTAGTTGTTTATTTCCTTGACATCTGAAGGGAGGGCGTTCCACAGGGAGGGCGCCACCACCGAGAAGGCCCTCTGCCTGGTTCCCTGTAACTTGGCTTCTCGCAGGGAGGGAACCGCCAGAAGGCCCTCAGAGCTGGACCTCAGTGTCTGGGCAGAACGATGGGGGTGGAGACACTCCTTCAGGTCTACTGGGCCTTTGAGGCCATTTAGGGCTTTCAAGGTCAGCACCAACACTTTGAATTGTGCTCAGAAACGTTTAACTCTGAGCAGTGTGAATATAAGGACTTTTTCTGTCCGCTCTGGATTTTCCAGCCTTCCTTGGACAAACCTGCTGGGTCCCAGTACGATGAGAGAGGGAGGAAAAAACTCTTGCACGATTCTGGTGACATTTCCTGCAGGATCAGGCCCCTGGCCCATTCAGCCTAGCATCCTGTTCTTAACAGAGCCTTCAGTTTGAAGCCAACAATCAGGATCTGTGCACAAGAGCCCTTGATTTAATTCAATCACAGTGATCATTATAGGCTCAAACCGCGTCGCCACACGGCTCAAAGAATTCTGGGCAATGTAGTTTTACCCCTCACAGAGTTACAGCGCCCAGCAACCCTTAGCAAACTACATTACCCAGAATTCTTTGAGGGGGGAAACTTTAAAGTTACAGCCTCATAATTTGTAACCTAAACACCTGGGAACATTCCGTAGATTCCTGCATTTCAGGGGGTTCAGCTGGATGACCTTTAGGATCCCTTCTAAGTTTACAGTTCTGTGAAGATAATCCTACAGTTTGCCCAGATATTCCTTTGACTGAGAAAGACAGAGAGAGAGTTTGGTGCCGGCTCAAGCCTTGCCCCGCAATTCTTCAGCTCCCAGGACTTATGTATGCTTATTCCTTCGATTTGATTTGATTTGCATTGCGTTAGTGGGCAGAGCCTCAGACAATAGAAGGAATTAGCATAACATTTTGCTAACTGTTTGACGGATCTAATTAACAACGCTTTGGAAGGAAGAAGCCGGCTGTTTGCAAATGCGGTGGGTGGATAGAAAAGAAAGCGGGTGCATTTGCAAAACACTCCAGACCCGAAATTGCAGAACCGTGGAATTGTAGAGTCGGAAGAGGCACCCAGTGTTCATCTAGACCAACCCGCTGCAACCCAGGAATCGCAGCCGAGGAATCCCTGGCCCTCCAACCTCTGCTCAAAAACTTCCAGTGGAGGAGTGTCCAATGTCTTTAACCAAATACAACCCCCTCCCCACCAAATAACACCCCACTGCCTTGCTTTAAAATGGGGGGGGGGAGACTTCATGCAATACGTGGCTAAACTATTGCACCTGCAAAAAGAAAGATCAGAGCATTTGGGACTTTTTTCATTTAGGGAGAATGCAAGTAAGAGGTGCATGGCAATTCGTGGACACCTGAGGTTCTGGAGATTCAGGACAGATAAACAAACTACATCATTCAGCGCACGGTTAAACTGCGGAACTCCCTGCCACTGCAGGCAGGGACGGCTGCCAAATTGGATGGCTTTAAAAGAGAACAGGAGAAATTCCTGGAGGAGGAGAGGGCTATTTATGGCTACTAGCCAGGATGGCTGTGACTCCACGGCTGAAGGCTGCAATGCTTCTGGGTACCAGTTGCTGGAAACTGCAGGAAGGGAGAGTGGGTCTTGAGTTCGAATCCTGCTTGTGGGTTTCCCTTTGGGGTACCTGGTTGGCCACTGCGACAACAGGAGGCTGGACTAGACGGGCCACTGACTTGACCCAGCAGCTGGGCTCTTATGTTCTTATGCTACTGCGAAATGAATGCGCTCCAATTTTCCTGCATTGCAGCCTTTTTATATATCGTATTTTTTGCTCTATAAGACTCACTTTTCCCCTCCTAAAAAGTAAGGGGAAATGTGTGTGCGTCTTATGGAGCGAATGCAGGCTGCGCAGCTATCCCAGAAGCCAGAACAGCAAGAGGGATTGCTGCTTTCACTGCGCAGCGATCCCTCTTGCTGTTCTGGGATTCAGAATTTTTTTTCTTCTTGTTTTCCTCCTCCAAAAACTAGGTGTCTTGTGGTCTGGTGCGTCTTATAGAGCGAAAAATACGGTATATCAGGCATGTCCAACAGGTAGATCGCGGGGTGTTCCTGGTAGATCCTGGTTGATCTCTGGTCCCTCAGCGATCTCCTTACAAAAAAGCAAAAAACAATCTTTGTCTCACTAAAAAAAGCTGCACAACGTTGGGTAGATCACTGCCCGTTTTTTTACAACAGGCATAGGCAAACTCGACCCACCAGATGTTTTGGGACTACAACTCCCATGATCCCTAGCTAACAGGACCAGCGGTCAGGGATGATGGGAACAGTAGTCCCAAAACATCTGCAGGGCTGAGTTTGCCTAGGCCTGTTCTACGGCAATGGGTAGATCACTGCCAGATTTTTTATACTGTGAGTAGATCACAGTCAATTGGGACATGAATTTCCCTGATACAGTATATATATATCCATACATTGCCCATCTATCTGGGTTTTTCCAGCCACTCTGGGCAGCTTCCAACAGATATAAAAGCATAATAAAATGTCAAACGTTAAACGCTTCCCTGAACAGGGCTGCCTTCAGATGTCTTCTAAAAGTCAGGTAGTTGTTTATTTCCTTGACTTCTGACGGGGAGGGCGTTCCACAGGGCGGGCGCCACCACCGAGAAGGCCCTCTGCCTGGTTCCCTGTAACCTCACTTCTCGCAATGAGGGAACCGCCAGAAGACCCTCAGAGCTGGACCTCAGTGTCCGGGCAGAACGATGGGGGTGGAGACGCTCCTTCAGGTCTACTGGGCCTTTGAGGCCGTTTAGGGCTTTCAAGGTCAGCACCAACACTTTGAATTGTGCTTGGAAACGTACTGGGAGCCAATGTAGGTCTTTCAAGACCGGTGTTATGTGGTCTCAGTGGCCGCTCCCAGTCCCCAGTCTGGCTGCCGCATTCTGGATTAGTTGCAGTTTCCAGGTCACCTTCAAAGGTAGCCCCACGTAGAGCGCATTGCAGTAGTCCAAGCGGGAGATAACCAGAGCTTGCACAACTCTGATGAGACAGTCCGCAGGAAGGGAGGGTGTCATCCTGCGTACCAGATGGAGCTGGTAGACAGCTGCCCTGGACACAGAATTGACCTGCGCTTCCATGGACAGCTGTGAGTCCAAAATGACTCCCAGGCTGCAATTTAGGGATCTGTTCAATCACACGATTATTCGGCCCTTATGTTTCCGAGTCACCTTCAAAGGTAGCCCCACGTAGAGCGCATGGCAGCAGTCCAAACAAATCAGGATGCCCCCTTTGCCAAGAATGCTTTTGAAACTAGGTAGTGATGAGGGTGAGAAGGGGACAAGAAACCACCCCTTGGCCAGCTTTGGGCCACTTTTATTACAATAAGGCGGCTAAAATCAGTGAGAGGCAGTGTCGTCTAGTGGTTAGAGTGTGGGACAGGGACCTAGCGGGAGAGCCGCGTTCGAATCCCGACTTGGCCACGAAGCTGACCTCGGCCCTTCGCTGCCTCTGAGCCTAAACTACCTCACAAGGTGGTTGTTATGGAGGGGAGAAATCTTGTATTCCGCCACGGACTTCTTTGAGATAAAAGGTGTGATTTAAAAAGGCAACCAATAAATAAATGATAATGGGAACGGGGTCTGGGCAGCCTGCGGATCTCTGAAGTTTGAGAGAGGTTTTTAGCTTTTTATGACTTTTGGGCGGCCGGCTTACGCTGAGTCCACCACCGCGCATCTTGTCAATATTTGCTCACGGTTTGGACTTTGACGTTGCGGCACAGGGTGGGGCCACAGAGGTGCTCCGGACAGGAGCTGGTTTGGACAACAGCAGGAGGGGGTGGGACAAGGAAGAGGGTGGCTAGCGGCTCGGAGGAGAGGAAAAGTCTTTAAAAAGAACCCAGGAGTCCTGCGTCCCCAGAAGACTCTCCAACGCTTCCCCTCTGTACTTCAAAGCCCATTTTAAAAATAATAATTTTCGCTAGCACTGCTTGGTGCCTTTAAGACCCGGGCGGCAGGTGGATGTCCAACAGGTGCTGTCCCTCCACCACCACCACCTCAGTACAGAGGTGCAGAAATGCATTGCAGCGGGTTGGAATAGATGACCCCTAGGTTCCCTTCCGGTTCTTTGATCTGTGATCAGAATGCTTCTTTGGCTGAATTTTCCCCTTTGAGGGAACTGGGAAGGGGATAATGCCCAATTTTGGGGGGAGCGAGGTTAATTTTGGGGGTCTGGGGAGCTGATTCCCTGACCCCCTCATTTATTTATCGCATTTGGATCCTACTTTCTTCCCCGATCCGAAGAGCTCAGAGTGGCGTCCGTGCTTCTCCCGCCCTTCAAGCGATATCTACAACGACCCTGTGAGGTAGGTTCTAGGCTGAGAGAGGCCCCCGGGGTCCCAGCCAGCGAGCTTCGTGAGGAGTGGGGTAGATTCGAACCCAGGTCTCTGCCAGTCCGACACCCTAACCCATGGGTAGGCAAACTAAGGCCCGGGTGCCGGATCCGGCCCAATCGCCTTCTCAATCCGGCCCACGGACGGTCTGGGAATCAGCGTGTTTTTGTGTGTATTTCTAAAAAAAATTATTAGTTTTTTTAACATACCATTTCAGTAATTAATCATACTTTTACATCTTAATCAATTTTTTCTGACTTCCATCCGTCCTGTCTGAAAATTTTCCAATCCAATCTCTTAGTATGCTTTCCTTACTTTCCCTCCTACATTTCAAACTCTCTATCTTTTTCTACTTTGTAACACTTCGTATATTTCTCCTTACAAAACTTCTTGTAGCCCTACTAGCGTACTTTGTTGGTTACAGTGGCTCTTCAAATAATTCATATACTTCTTCCAGTCTTCTGTGAATCTCTGGTCCCGCAGGTTTTGAATCCTTCCTGTCATTTTGTCCAGTTCTGCACAGTCCATTAATTTTGTCTGCCAAATCTGGGAATCAGCGTGTTTTTACATAAGCAGAATATGTGCTTTTATTTAAAATGCATCTCTGGGTTATTTGTGGGGCCTGCCTGGTGTTTTGACATGAGTAGAATGAGTGCTTTTATTTAAAATGAATCTCTGGGTTATTTGTGGGGCATAGGAATTCGTTCATATTTTTTTTCTTTTGCAAAATACAGTCCGGCCTCCCGCAATGTCTGAGGGACAGTGGACCGGCCCAGTGGCATAGCGTGGGGGGTGCAGGGTGGGCCGGCCGCACCGGGCGCAACATCTGGGGGTTAGGGTTAGGGGGCGCAAATCAACGGGCTAGGGGGCGCAAATCCACGAGTTAGGGGGCGCAAATTACTTGCCTTGCCCCGGGTGCTGACAACCCACGCTACGCCACTGGACCGGCCCCCTGCTGAAAAAGTTTGCTGACCCCTACACCTAACCTCTATGCTACTCCCTTCTCTTCTGCTGCCCGCCACTGCCTGAGCCCATTGCTAGGGACCTCTGGCTCCCATAGTAGTGGTAATAATAATAATAATAATAATAATAATAATAATAATAATAATAATAATTTATTTATACCCCGCCCACCTAGCTGGGTTTCCCCAGCCACTCTGGGCGGCTTCCAACAAAACACTAAAATACAACAACCTATTAAACATTAAAAGCTTCCCTAAACGGGGCTGCTGTCAGATGTCTTCTAAAAGTCTGGTAGTTGCTGTTCTCTTTGACATCTGGTGGGAGGGAGTTCCACAGGGCGGGCGCCACTACCGAGAAGGCCCTCTGCCTGGTTCCCTGTAGCTTTGCTTCTCGCAATGAGGGAACCGCCAGAAGGCCCTCGGAGCTGGACCTCAGCGTCCGGGCAGAACGATGGGGGTGGAGACGCTCCTTCAGGTCTACTGGGCCTTTAAGGCCGTTTAGGGCTTTAAAGGTCAGCACCAACACTTTGAATTGTGCTCGGAAACGTACAGGGAGCCAATGGAGGTCTTTCAAGACCGGTGTTATGTGGTCTCAGTGGCCGCTCCCAGTCCCCAGTCTGGCTGCCGCATTCTGGATTAACTGTAGTTTCCTGGTCACTTTCAAAGGTAGCCCCACGTAGAGCGCATTGCAGTAGTCCAAGCGGGAGATAACCAGAGCATGCGCTACTCTGGCCAGACAGTCTGCGGGCAGGGAGGGTCTCATCCTGCACACCAGATGGAGCTGGCAGACAACTGCCCTGGACACAGAACTGACCAGCGCCTCCATGAACAGCGCTGAGTCCAAAATGACTCCCAGGCTGTGCACCTGGTCCTTCAGGGGCACAGCTGCCCCATTCAGGACCAGGGAGTCCCCCACACCTGCCCGCCTCCTGTCCCCCCAAAACAGTCCTTCTGTCTTGTCAGGATTCAGCCTCAATCTGTTAGCTGCCATCCATAGGACCCAACTCCCTTGCCCCATTGCTTATTTTGGGATGTCTGAACCCGCTGACTCCTCATTTTCTCCTCCAGCCCCTTAGGCTGATTCTGACTGTCTCGCCTGCAGATGAGCAAGGCTTTTCTGCCATTCCCGGCTGATCTGGAAACACCCAAGTTAGAAAAAGGAAAGGGAAACCCCCCCCAGGGCGAGTCGAGCTTCCCAGGTTCACCCCTCGCCTGTGAGGAACCCAGGAGTCCGGGTGTCTCCCCAGCAGCCTGGGAGGCCGACCCCTCCTGTCTTGCCGGCTGAAATCCTCCTCCGGCAGAAACAGGTTTGGCCAGGTTGAACCGCTCTTGGCGGTTCAGATTCTCTTCCTTCTCTTCACACACACGCCGGTAAAGAGGTCAGGCAGCCATCACACAGGTGCAGCTGGTCTTAGGGGCCCTGGGTCGCCGGGTCAGAGGGAACAGTTTTCGGGAACTGTTCCCATCATCCCTGACCACTGGTCCTGTTAGCTAGGGATCATGGGAGTTGTAGTCCCAAAACATCTGGAGGGCCGAGTCTGCCTATGCCTGGCTTAGCGCTTGCTTCTACACCTGTTGAATTTCTGGCTGCCATTCACCCCGTGGTCGTAAGGCAGGCTTCCTCAAACTCGGCCCTCCAGGTGTTTTGAGACTACAATTCCCATCATCCTTGACCACTGGTCCTTTTAGCTAGGGATCATGGGAGTTGTAGTCCCAAAACATCTGGAGGGCTGAGTTTGAGGAAGCCTGTCCCAGGGGAAAGGCCATTTGGAGTTTGCAAAAACTGTTCGTGAGAATAAGGATTTTATTTTCTGGGATTCGTCAGATGCAATTCCTGTGTTTCCAGGGGGTTGGATTCGAATGATGTCTCTCTTGGAATCTGTAATCCAGCTCTGTAATTATTTGATTTCCGCCCCAAAAGAATGAAGGTGGATATTGGCTGCGAGTTTGAATGGCGGCAGTCGGAATTTGCTTTCGATGCAGCTGACCTGAATCTTTAATCCGTTCTGCCTAGGGAGGAGGAGTTAACCCAGTGACTCTTTACAGATCAATCAGCTGGATTTAGGCCACAGGCTGAGAGCGAACTCACTGCAGGAAATGATGACTCGAGTGAGTGAGTCAAGCTACGCCCAGTAGGAGGAGGCCCAAATGGATTTTTAAAAACCCAAAGTGAGTGACCAGGAAAAAAGACCCTCTGATGAAGGCAAATTCCATGCCAGGAAAATAATTGAAAATTAATCTGCCGATATCGCATTGGTGGTCGGACTTGAAATACTGTCTAGCATTCTGGTTGCCTCACACCAGAAAGGATATTGTAGCCTTGGGAACGGTTTTCATTCCTTCAGGCTTCCTCAGTTCCACCAGGCCGGGCCAGGACGGCACCAGCCAGTCGATACAAGAACAACTGTCTAGAAATTAGCATCTGTGTTTTCTTTTTCCTCTTCCCTCCCTGTACCTTTTTCCTTGTGTGCCGTGTCTCTTTTCAGACTGTCTTGTTTCGATTGCGCGTAAGCAGCTCTGAGAGCCTTTTTTGGGCACTAATCTTCTAAATAACCAAACAGTAGGGTACTTTTGCCCATCTTTAAATTGAGATTTTTATTTTTTTGCTAATCACGGGTCCTGTTTAAAAAACCCACCAGGTGCTGTCATGGCGCCAGACGATGGGGCCGACTGGCTGCTCCAGTTGCTGTCCGAAATCCAGCTGGAGCAGTTTTACGGCAAAATCCGCAACGAGCTCCACGTCACCCGTCCGGGACATTTCGATTACGTCAAGCCCGCGGATCTGGAACGCATTGGCATGGGGCGCCCAGGTAGTTTGTGTGTGATGGTGCAACAGGGTTTATTTTGGGGAGGGGAGCGTTTTGCTGAGGCTGCTTGGGGTGGTGATGTCACCGGGGGAAGTCCGTGGTGATGTCATGGTGGTAGCACTTGGAGACGGAGGTTAATTGGGAGACAGGAATGAAGGGAGTCTGAACACCTCAGACAGTTCACGGGTAGGCAAACTAAGGCTTGGGGGCTGGATCCGGACCAATCGCTTTCTCAATCCGGCCCACGGATGGTCTGGGAATCAGCGTGTTTTTACATGACTAGTAGGTGTGTTTTTATTTTAAATGCATCTCTGGGTTATTTGTGGGGCATAGGAATTCGTTTATTTTTTTTCACCCCTTCAAAATACAGTCTGCCCCCCCCCCCCAAGGTCTGGACCGGCCCCCTGCCAAAAAAGTTTGCTGACCCCTGGCTCGGAGTGTCTATGGTAGTTCTGGTTCGCCAGAAGCGGCTTAGTCCTGCTGGCCACATGACCCGGAAGCTGTACGCCGGCTCCCTCGGCCACTAAAGCGAGATGAGCGCCGCAACCCCAGAGTCGGCCACGACTGGACCTAATGGTCAGGGGTCCCTTTACCTTTTTAAGGTGCTTCTGGACAATTTATATATATATATTTCGACAGCTACCTATCTGAATCTAGGAAAATCCAGTGACAACCAAAGAAACATTGAGGCATTTCAGTGCAGTACAGCATAGAATAGCATTCATTATTATTTATGAAATGCAGTTCTCCGCTTTCCAATGGAACCAGGCAGGGTGGATAAAAATCAATGTTTTTTAAAAAATATATTTAAAAAATCAGATTTTTTTTATTTAAACAAAAAATCGTTTAACCACATCAGTTAACAAGCATGGATACATATGCTATAATGTTATTGTTTTAGTTAAATAAGTTGTTTAAATTGTTATTAAGGAAATGATTGTTTTTCTCCTTCCAGTAAAGTACAGCAGAAAAGTTGTCCAAATATAAACAATAATTTCATCATTACCTGTCTTTGCATTTCTAACAGTATAACCAAATTAGTAATTTTTGATATAACTGTAAAAACTACTCTGAAAGTTTATTATTCCAAAAAACAAAACCTTCCTCTAATTGTAAATATTAAGAGGGTGCCAGCAAGGTTGAACCTTTCTGTAAAATGATTTAAATCACATCTTAGTGACTAGTGATTTAAATTGATTTGATTTAAAATCAAATTCACTCTAGCATCAGTTAGGTCAAAAAAGCCAAATTGGCCCCAAGGGTCATAGTTTGCAATAATTTGAGACCGAGATTTCATCCCTCTCCTTTAGGACAGAGACGGTTGGAGGAAGCCTTGAAAAGGAGGAAACCTCAAGGCCAGCGCCCCATGTCCTGGGTCTATAAGGTGGGTACTTTCTGCCTCCCTCGAAGAAACACACAAATATTAGGGTCACGGTCGTAAATTGGAAATAAATCGAGTTACAGCCAGTCCAGGGACAAAGATGGCTGCCCCTCCTTCCTGGCAAAACAGGAAGTGTAATTCTCTGCACCACCACTTGAGGGCGTGAAGTTAGATTTGAATGGACATCGGTGTGTCCTTCTTCCTGAAATCTCCTGCCCCGCAAACCGCACATCCGCAGCTGGGTCTCATCGATTAAAAACAAGTTTCTGTTGTAAGGCGGACCTACCCAGTAGGGTGGTTCATAATTTTTTTTAATAAAAAAAATGCCTGCTCCAAAGGTCTTATCTTACTACACTAGGGATCATATAGCTAAATCTGAAATTTCATGCATATCAGTTAATATCTTGACTCAACAATTTTAAACAATTTCATCAAATCTGACCATCTTCGGAAAAAAATGGGCACCTCTGTTTTAAACATTGTAACTTTTATCTCAGTCCTCCTAGTCCCTTTATATGTTTACAGTGATGGTCTAAATATTGAATAAATTTACTTCATTCTCTCTGAAATGTGTCTTGATATGTTTACGGTGATGGTCTAAATACTGAATAAATCTACTCCATTCTCTCTGAAATGTGTCTTTATATGTTTACAGTGATGGTCTAAATTTTGAATAAATTTACTTCATTCTCTCCGAAACACGTCTTTATATGTTTACAGTGACGGTCTAAATACTGAATAGATTTGCTCCCTTTAAACGTTTGGTCGCTCTGGTTTCCGATTTTGCCCGTCGGCTTTGCCAGTTCCGCATCGTCCATCACCTTCTCTTGCCATTCTTCCGCTGTTGGTAATTCCCTTTCTTATTTCTGACGTAGATGTTCACTGGGACGCGGATCCCAGAGAGCGACGAAGCCCCCAGCCCAGCCCAGCCCTGCCCGACCCCCCGGGCTGACGCCGACGCCTCTCTCAAGTGCCTGATCAGCGAGTGGGACCTGCGGATCCGGGAGCGGCTGGGCGACGGCTGCTTTGGGGTCGTGCATCGCGCCGAATGGAGCACACCCGGCGGGGGAGTGGTATGTTTTCATCCCCCCAACTCTAGTTCCTTTGCTTCTCTACCTGTTGGACAGCCGCCCTCTGGACCTGGGACGTTCCCAGTTGCATCTGAGCCGAGCCGTCGTTGCTGGGCTGTTTGCTTGTTTATTTCAGGGTTGGGGGAACCTGTTGAGGGCCGCATCCCATCTATTGGGGGCCGCTTTCAAGGAGTGGGCGGGGCCACAGCCCAAAGGGGGCGGGGCCATCCTTTCCCCCCACCTCTCTTTCTTTCCCAACCTTTTTTCTCTCCCTCTTGCTTTGGGCTTTTCTGCCCGCCACAAAAAAAGGACAATTTAAGGTTGTCTAGCGTTACGTTTGGGACAAGGGTGGCGCTGTGGGTTAAACCACAGAGCCTATGGCTTGCCGATCAGAAGGTCGGCAGATCGAATCCCCACGACGGGGTGAGCTCCCGTTGCTCGGTCCCTGCTCCTGCCAACCTAGCAGTTCGAAAGCACACCAGTGCAAGTAGATAAATAGGTACCACTCCGGCGGGAAGGTAAACGGCGTTTTCATGCGCTGCTCTGGTTCGCCAGAAGCGGCTTAGTCCTGCTGGCCACACGACCCGGAAGCTGTACGCCAGCTCCCTCGGCCAATAAAGCGAGATGAGTGCCGCAACCCCAGAGCCGGCCACGACTGGACCTAATGGTCAGGGGTCCCTTTACCTTTACTAGCATTACGTTATATCCTGCCCTTCCTCCAGAGGAAACCCCAAGCAAGCCCATTCCATCCTCATGACAACCCTGTTGGGTAGGGATGCACAAGAGGTTGTGATTTGCCTGTGCCAGCTTCATGGCTGAGTAGGGATTTGAACCCAAGCCTGGCTGTGTTAAGCATCAGAGTTGCCAGATAGAAAGACCTTTGGCCTGACACAGCGTGGTCAGAATCCTTCCTTTTCTACCCACCCAATAGGGAAAGGTAAAGGGACCCCTGACCATTAGGTCCAGTCGTGGCCGACTCTGGGGTTGCGGCGCTCATCTCGCTTTATTGGCCGAGGGAGCCGGCGTACAGCTTCCGGGTCATGTGGCCAGAATGACTAAGCCGCCTCTGGCGAACCAGAGCAGCGCACGGAAACGCCATTTACCTTCCCGCCGGAGTGGTACCTATTTATCTACTTGCACCTCGAAGTGCTTTCGAACTGCTAGGTGGGCAGGAGCAGGGACCGAGCAACGGGAGCTCACCCCGTCATGGGGATTCGAACCGCCAACCTTCTGTTCAGCAAGTTCTAGGCTCTGTGGTTTAACCCACAGCACCACCCACGTCCCCCACCCAACCAATAGCTGTCAGTTAATAGACAGCTTAGTGGAGCTTCCTGATCTAGTAGCAGTCTACCGTGCAATATCAGACCCTGGTCAAAAATGGCAGGAAAGAGCTGTAGGCGTCATGATACCATTGACAGCGGACTCTCCTCCTCTGTGAATCTGCCAAAACCTTATTTAAAGGCACCCACGTTCATGGGCGTCACTGCCTCTTGTGGCGGGGAGTTCCACAGTTTATGCGCAAAGAAGGACTTCCTTTTATCCACCCTGAATCTTTTCATTGGGTGTCCTAGGGTTACGAGAGAGGGAGGAAAACTTTCCCCTATCCTCTTGCCATGCACAATGCGGTAAATTTCCACTCTTTCACTTTTTGGTTGCCTTTTCTCAAACACTTTCCAAATTCCAGAATATTGTTGCTGTTGTTATATTTATTAAATTCCTATACGGTGGTACCTTGGTTCTCAAACTTGATCCGTTCCGGAAGTCCGTTCCAAAACCAAAGCATGTTCCAAAACCAAGGTGCACTTTCCCATAGAAAGTAACGCAAAGGGGATTAATCTGTTCCAGACTTTTAAAAACAACCCCTTAAAAAACAGCAATTTAACACGAATTTTACTATCTAATGAGATCATTGATTCATAAAATGAACGCAATAATCAATGTACTGTACTATAAAAGAAATAAGACAGTATTGTAGATGATAAAAATTTAATTTTTTCCCTTACCTGCACTAATGATAGTCATTGTTTGAATGGGTTTTTTTATCCATTTCCGCAATCAATCAATCAATCAATCAATCAGTAGCTGAACTGGGTTCCACACAGTCACAAAAAAACAAACTAACCGAAAAAGCCTCAAAAACAAAAACGCAAAATAAATAGCAAAAACAAAAGCGCCAAACTTAACCCAGAAGTCCGTTCGACTTCTGAAACGTTCAAAAACCAAGGCGCGGCTTCTGATTGGTGCTGGCGCCCCGGAAACAATAGTCGGCAGCCGCATTGGACATTCGGCTTCCAAAAAAGGTTTGAAATCCGGAACACTTACTTCCGGGTTTTCGGCATTTGGGAACCAAGGTATCACTGTATCACCTTTCATCCGACGATCACAGGGGTGATTTACAATTCAAAAAAATCCTCTTGCAGGCAAGGCGACCAGAACTCTACTGCTTTCTACTGGGTGATTTTTTTATCTGACCCCTTTTCCCCCTTCCCCAGAAACCCGTCGCTGTCAAATCCCTGCGCTCCGACGTCTCCTGCGACCCGGGCGCCCTGATCGATTTCCTCAACGAGGTCAACGCCATGTGCTGCCTGAACCACCCAAACCTTCTGCGCCTCTATGGGGTGGTCCTAACTCAGCCCCTCAAAATGGTAAAGATTTGAGACTTCATGTTGTTGTTGTTTAGTCGTGTCCGCCTCTTTGTGACCCCCTGGACCAGAGCACACCAGGCCCTCCTGTCTTCCACTGCCTCCCACAGTTGGGTCAAACTCATAGCTGCGATAACACTGTCCCACCATCTCATCCTCCGTTGTCCCCTTCTCCTTGTGCCCTCCATCTTTCCCAACATCAGGGTCGCCTGCCCCCTAAAATATCACATAATTTCTCCTTTCTATACATAGGGTGCCTACATTCTGCATGGACTGGTTGCAGGGCAACATGCGCAAATGGATTGAGATAACTATGAGGTCCATCAATGACCATAGAGCATATATTTGACCCAGAAAACACCAACAATTTGTTGTTGACAAAGGACAGCTGGACATAGAAAGGGCCCCATTACCTTCAGTATCTTAGGGCCTCATCAAACCTAAATCCGGCCCTGCTCCCAAGGAAGACCTTTCCACTGCTGAACAGCTCTTGTTGTTGAGTTGTTTAGTCGTGTCCGCCTCTTTGTGACCCCCTGGACCAGAGCACGCCAGGCACTTCTGTCTTCCACCGCCTCCCGCAGTTTGGTCAGACTCATGCTGGTCCCTTCCAGAACACTGTCCCACCATCACGTCCTCTGCCGTCCCCTTCTCCTTGTGCCCTCCATCTTTCCCAACATCAGGGTCTTTCCCAGGGAGTCATCTCTTCTCATGAGGTGGCCAAAGTCTTGGAGCCTCAGCTTCAGGATCTGTCCTTCCAGTGAGCACTCAGGGCTGATTTCCTTCAGAATGGAGAGGTTTGATCTTCTTGCAGTCCATGGGACTCTCAAGAGTCTCCTCCAGCACCAGAACTCAAAAGCATCCATTCTCCAGCGATCAGCCTTCTTTATGGTCCAGCTCCCACTTCCATACATAATAATAATTTTTTTATTTGTACCCCGCCCATCTGGCTGAGTCTCCCCAGCCACTCTGGGCAGCTTCCAACAAAGATTAAAAATGCATTAAAATATCACACATATAAAAACTTCCCTGAACAGGGCTGCCTTCAGATACAAAGGACGTCACATTCAAAGGAAGTATCTCCCAGCCCAGGAGCAAACAGGGAGTTGTCAACTGGCTGGACCAAACATTCCCCTGCATGTCCACTCTAGGAAAACAAGGAATGTTGTACTTGACTGCTCCTTAGGTATCACATCCCACAGCTCCCACGTTGCAGAGGGTTGGTCTAGATGGCTGCTGGAGGGCCCCTTCCAACGCGGTGGGCTCTTTTTAATCCAGCCCTGCCTCTCTGCCTCCCCGCAGGTGACGGAACTGGCCCCCCTGGGCGCCCTCTATGACCGCCTCCGGCCGCCCTTCCCTCTCCACCAGCTCTGGAGCTACGCCCTGCAAGTCGCCCAAGGAATGTCGTACCTCGAATCCAAACTCTTTGTCCACCGCGACCTGGCCGCTCGCAACATCCTCCTGGCCTCCGAGGAGATGGTCAAGATCGGCGACTTTGGGCTCATGAGGCCGCTGTCCAGCAAGAGCGACCGCTACATCATGTCTGCGCACCGGCGCATACCGTTCGCCTGGTAGGAATTTTTGAACCCATATATATATATAACCCCACCCTGGGGCAAGGGGATCTGAGCCACATTCCCACAACAGTTCTTTCTTTCAAAAATTAAGATCTGAATAGAACATTTTCAGAATGCAATTCGAACCCAGGTCACAGTCCTCTGCTCTAACCACTGCACTGCGCTGCCTGCACTTTGCTATGGGGTTGTTCTGATTGGCTCTCCTTCTCCTCCTCTGCCTCCTCAGGTGCGCCCCAGAGAGCCTGCGCATGGGGGTCTTCACCAGTGCCTCTGACGTTTGGATGTTTGGCGTCACCCTCTGGGAAATGTTCTCCTACTGCGAAGAACCTTGGATGGGATACTCCGGACGGCAGGTAATAACAACAACAACAACAACAACAACAACAACAACAATAATAATAATGGTTTTGGTTTAAGAACGGACTTCCGGAATGGATTAAATTTGTAAACCGAGGTACCACTGTACTGTTTTTAGATTTTTTTTCGGAATGTTTTGATTTGTTTTAAAACATTTTTGCTTTTCTGTGGTATATCTATTTGCTGGTAAATCTTTTTTCCCCAAGCTCCTTGGGAAGGAACGTTGAGAAATAATAATAATAATAATAATAATAATAATAATAATAATAATAATAATAATATTTCCCCAGCCACTCTGAGGAATACAATAACCTATTAAACACTAAAATACAATAACCTATTAAACATTAAAAGCTTCCCTAAAGAGGGCTGCCTACAGATGTCTTCTAAAAGTCTGGTAGTTGTTTTTCTCTTTGACATCTGGTGGGAGGGAGTTCCACAGGGCAGGCGCCACCACAGAGAAGGCCCCCTGCCTGGTTCCCTGTAACCTTACTTCTCGCAGGGAGGGAACTGCCAGAAGGCCCTTGGAGCTGGACCTCAGTATCCGGGCATGCAGTGGAGACGCTCATTCAGGGATACTGGGCCTTTGAGGCCGTTTGGGGCTTTCAAGGTCAGCACCAACACTTTGAGTTGTATTGTAACAATCTCTGCACACAAACCGCCTGGCCGGCAGCTTCTTGTGGGCATAAGCACAGAATAGTGGACACATGACCCGGAAGCTGTACGCTGGCTCTCTCGGCCAATGAAGCGAGATGAGCGCCGCAACCCCAGAGTTGGCCGCAACTGGACCTAACGGTCAGGAGTCCCTTTACCTTTACCTTTACCAATGGTACATCATCTTCATTACGTTCTCTTTAAGAGCCACACATGCAGTAAATTTTATTGTTTTTGTCCATAGTTTTCCCCATCTCTCAAAATCAATGTTATGTCCCAGATCCTGAGCCCATCTTATCATAATACTTTTAACCTCCACATCAGAACCGGCCTCCTTTAACCCTCCAGAAACCGTGTCCCTCCTTAACCTCATTCTTCGCCAGTGACTCCCAGGTTTGTGCAGACAATCGGGGTCAGGAGATTATTGTGACCCCAGATGCCCTCTTGTGATTCAAGTTTCATTCATCTGTGAACTTTTGCAGTAGAGCCTCGGCGAAGACCCAGTTTCTTTAACCACACACCTCGTCACGCGCGACATAAGCAATGTTAGGATAAGTGAATTGGCCTAATTTACAGGGCGGGGTTTGATTCTTTTCTTTCCATCACCCTGAAAAAAGGAGGAGGAGGAATATAAACAGGCCACAGAAATGGAACAAAATTTGCACGTACATTTTAGTTCTTTATTGCAGTTCTAGACCCCAGCAATAACAGATAATGGGAGAGGATTTGCCCCAGCAAATTATTTGTCAAAATTGTTGTTGTTGTTTAGTCGTTTAGTCGTTTAGTCGTGTCCGACTCTTCGTGACCCCCTGGACCAGAGCACGCCAGGCACTCCTGTCTTCCACTGCCTCCCGCAGTTTGGTCAAACTCATGCTGGTAGCTTCGAAGACACTGTCCCACCATCTCGTCCTCTGTCTTCCCCTTCTCCTTGTGCCCTCCATCTTTCCCAACATCAGGGTCTTTTCCAGGGAGTCTTCTCTTCTCATGAGGTGGCCAAAGTCTTGGAGCCTCAGCTTCAGGATCCGTCCTTCCAGGGAGCACTCAGGGCTGATTTCCTTCAGAATTGAGAGGTTTGATCTTCTTGCAGTCCATGGGACTCTCCAGAGTCTCCTCCAGCACCAGAATTCAAAAGCATCAATTCTTCAGTGATCAGCCTTCTTTATGGCCCAACTCTCACTGGTCCAGGGAGTCACGAAGAGTCGGACATGACTAAACGACTAAACAACAACAATATCTATTGCCCAATGTGTCATACAGCCTTTGAGAAGCTCATCTTTTGTTTCCCAAACTAATAACAGTTTGTACATTTTAGATTAAAAAAAAATTCTTTATAACTTGTTTTAGAGTTCTTTACAATTTGACTGTATGGGTTTTTTAATGTTTTTATACCGTCGTTCCCTCTGTGAGATGTATTATAATTTTCTGCTGCCTGGCTATGAAACATAACTTTTGAGTGCTTTTAATGGATGTTTTACGTCTGGTGCAAATGTAGAGAAACGGCGACCTAAATACTGTCGTTTCCCATCCATTCCTCCCCGACCAGATCATGATGAAGATTGACAGAGAAGGACGGCGGTTGGAGCGCCCCGACGACTGCCCCCGAGAAATCCACGCCCTGGCGATGAAATGTTGGGCCCACAACCCAGAGGACAGACCCCGCTTCCGGGAGATTGTCAGCCTTTTGCAAGAGGTGAGAGAAGGGAAGACGTCAGCGGCTGGGCTGACCTGGGTGCGAATTTCTCCCATTAAAAAATGAGGCTTTAATAATAATAATAATAATAATAATAATAATAATAATAATAATAATTTTTTATTTATACCCCGCCCTTCCCGGTTCAGAAAACTTGGCTCAGGGCAGCTAACAACAAATTTAAAACACTTAATTGATGGAACAAAAAACAACAACAGCATAAAATACAGTATAAAATGTGAATAACAATGAATTCAGAATTCAAAAATCAGCTTAGGGGGGAAATCCATCCAATAAACATTAGATGATCACCAGGGCTAGCTGGCTAAATTAGTGCTATTTGGGCCAGAGAGGAGACCAGGGGAGAATTAGCTGTGGGATCCCAGAGCAGGTGATCTTCATAAAAGAGGAGGGGGAGGGAAGGAAGAGGAATAAAAGATCAGGCTAAATTGAAAGCCAGGTGGAATAGCTTTGTCTTACAGACCCTATGGAAGGAGGTTAAATCCTGCAGGGCCCTGGTCTCATGGGACAGAGCATTCCACCAGGTCGGAGCCACCACTGAGGAGGCCCTAGTCCTGGTGGAGGATAATCTGACTTCCTTAGGGACCTCTAAACTATGATTATTCATGGACCTTAAGGTCCTCTGCAGGGCAGACCAGGAGAGGCCATCCCATAAATACGAGAGCCCTGAGCCACAAAGGGCTTTAAAGGTCAAAACCAGCACCTTGAACCTGACCCTGTACTCCACTGGGAGCCAGGGCAGCTGGAAAAGCACTGGGTGAATATGCTCCCATGGCAGGGACCCCGTGAGGAGCCTCGTTGCTGCATTCTGCACCCGCTGGAGTTTCTGGGACAGCTTCAAGGGCAGCCCCACATAGAGCGAATTACAGTAGTCAAGCCTGGAGGTGGCCGTCGCATGGGTCCCAAAATGGGCAGCAGCCCCCCCGGGGCCGTGGGATTACCTGGCTGGGGGAGGACCCTAAGAGGCAAGGGGGTGGCACGGGGCAGAGCATCTGAATCTCAGGGTTGCGGGTTCGAGTCCTGTGCTTGGCAAAAGACCCCTGCATTGCCGGGGGTTGGGGTAGATGACCCTCAGGGTCCCCTGGGCATCGTCTCCACCGTCCTGTCTCTCCCTCCAACGCAGCTCCGTCCCAAGGAAGTGAAGGCGTCCCAGGATCTGAACGAACCCGGCTGGCTGCGTCTGGAGGCAAACGATGGCATCACGGTGATCGAAGGCAGGTGAGTCCAGGACGCCTGGGTCCCCTTCGGAAGCAGAGCATTGGGGCCCGAGGAAACCCTTTTCTAAAGACTCCTTGCTGCAACTACGGTAGTTCCCTCCCTGTGTCGTGACCTGGCTTTCGTGATGTTGATTTTTCAAGTATCTAGTCCTCAGTCTGTACCTCCCTCTGGCAGTTACCTCCCTTCCTTTATTGCTATTGGCTTTTCCTCTCTCCCTCCCTTCTCCTCATTTCTCTCTCTCTCTTTCTCTCTCTCTTTCTTTCTCTTTCTCTCTCCATCCATCAAGAGAGGCTACTGTATTATGTTTGACGTTTAATGTTTGATGTTTAATCGTATTTTTAATATTCTGTTGGGAGCCACCCAGAGTGGCTGGGGAGACCCAGCCAAATGGGAGGGGTATAAATAATAAATTATTATTATTATTATTATTATTATTATTATTAATCAGTTATTTTAAAATGAGGCTGCATTTTAAATTGCATTTTAACCTGTATTTTAAATTGTTGGTTTTCCCCCCCTATTATGCTTTTACTGTGATTTTATTGGTGATAGCCGCCCTGAGCCGGGGCGGGGAGGGCGGGGTATAAATTATTTTTTATTATTATTATTATTATTATTATTATTATTATTATTATTATTGCCCCACCCATCTGGCTGGGTTTCCCCAGCCACTCTGGGAAGTTCCCAATCAAATATTAAAAACACAATACAGCATTATTATTATTATTATTATTATTATTATTATTATTATTATTATTACACACAGCCTGGATAAAGTGGGCAGAGAAACATTTTCCTCCCTCTCTCGTGAATCTGGATGTTGGGGTGCTGCAGTAGCGCAGTTGGTCAGTCATGAGACTCTTAATCTCACGAGTTCTGGGTTCGAGTACCACGTTGGGCAAAAATATTACAGAATTGCAGAGGGCTGGACTAGGTGACTCTCGCGGAGTCCTTCCAACCATACAAGCCTGTGATTCTGAGATTCAGGAAGGATAAAAGCACACAGCACACACTATGGAACTCCCTGCCACAGGAAGCAGAGAGGGCCACCAACCTGGATGGCTTTAAAAGAGGATAGGGCAAATTCACGGAGGAGGAGAGGGCTGTTAGTAGATACAAGCCCAGGATGATGATGATGATGATAGTAATAATTTATTATTTATACCCCGCCCATCTGGCTGGGTTTCCCCAGCCACTCTGGGCAGCTCCCAATCGAATGTCAAAATACAATAATCTATTAAACATTAAAAGCTTCCCTAAACAGGGCTCCCTTCAGATGTCTTCTAAAAGTCAGATAGTTGTTTATTTCCTTGACATCTGCTGGGAGGGTGTTCCACAGGGCGGGCGCCACCACCGAGAAGGCCCTCTGCCTGGTTCCCTTTAACTTGGCTTCTCGCAGGGAGGGAACCGCCAGAAGACCCTCAGAGCTGGACCTCAGTGTCTGGGCTGAACGATGTGGGTGGAGATACTACTTCAGGTCTACTGGGCCTGAGGCCATTTAGGAGTTTAAAGGTCAACACCAACACTTTGAATTTTGCTCGCAAACGTACTGGGAGCCAATGTGGGTCTTTCAAGACTGGTGTTATGTGGTCTCCCAGTCCCCAGTCTGGCTGCCGCATTCTGGATTACTTGCAGTTTCCGGGTCACCTTCAAAGTCAGCCCCACGTAGAGCGCATTGCAGTAGTCCAAGCGAGACATAACCAGAGCATGCACCACTCTGGAGAGACAGACTGCGGGCAGGGAGGGTCTCATCCTGCACACCAAATGGAGCTGGTAGACAGCTGCCCTGGACACAGAACTGACTTGCGCTATGATCTCCCTTCACTGTCGGAGCCAGTGCTGCTCCCGAAAGCCAGTTGCTGGAAACCGCAGGAGAGGAGTTCGAATCCTGCTTGCGGATTGGATTTCCCACTGGGCCACTGTGAGAAAAGGAGACTAGGTTTGATAGGCCATTGCCCTGATCCTGGGGACTCATGTTCTGCGGTGGTTGGTGAAGCATTGGGTGGCGCAGGGATCGATCTCTCTGACCCACACCCTCTCTCTCTTCCAGCCCCGATTCCTCGACGTGGCGAGGCCAGAACAGGCGGACCCTGAGGGTGGGGATCTTCCCGTCGTCCATAGCAAAGCCGGAGGACGAAGCGCCCCCTGCTGGCACGCCGCAGATCAGCCTCCCCATCCGCAGCTCCTTCGTGCACCTGGGACACGGGGACATCGACCCCGAGCGAGGATGGGGCGCTCCGGACCGGATAGAGGAGTACGTCGTCATCAGAATGGGGGTGGGAATGGAGAATGGTCTTCTCTAGTGTAAGGTTACCAGATGTCCCCGTTCCCCGGGGACAGTCCCCAGATTGACAAAACAGTCCCCTGACAAATGGGGACGCGGGTGGCGCTGTGGGCTAAACCACATAGCCTAGGACTTGCCGATCAGAAGGTCGGCGGATCGAATCCCCACAACGGGGTGAGGTCCCGTTGCTTGGTCCCTGCTCCTGCCAACCTAGCAGTTCAAAAGCACCTCAAAGTGCAAGTAGATAAATAGGTACCACTCCGGCGGGAAGGTAAACGGCGTTTCCGTGCGCTGCTCTGGTTCGCCAGAAGCAGCTTAGTCATGCTGGCCACATGACCCGGAAGCTGAACGCCGGCTCCCTCGGCCAATAAAGTGAGATGAGCACCGCAACTCCAGAGTCGGCCACGACTGGACCTAATGAACAGGGATCCCTTTACCTTCACCCCTGACA
Organism: Podarcis melisellensis; assembly: GCF_964234715.1. Lineage (NCBI taxonomy): Eukaryota > Metazoa > Chordata > Lepidosauria > Squamata > Lacertidae > Podarcis > Podarcis melisellensis. Next base: position 3,437,460 of record NC_138545.1, on the reverse strand, counting down.
AAATCCATTGAAGTTGAAAAGTGTCCCCGGATTCATTGAAAAAAATCTGGTAATCTTACTCTAGCGCTCATGTGTGCTTGCAGGTAAAAAGGTCAAGGACTCCTGGACGGTTAAGTCCAGTCAAAGGCGACTCTGGGGTTGCGGCGCTCATCTCGCTTTCAGGCTGAGGGAGCCAGCGTTTGTCCGCAGACAGCTTTCTGGGTCATGTCGCCGGCAGGACTAAACCGCTTCTGTCGCAATGGAACACTGTGGCAGAAACCAGAGTGCATGGAAATACTATTTACCTTCCTATTTACCTACCGTATTTTTCGCGCCATAAGACGCATCAGACCACAAGACGCACCTAGTTTTTGGAGGAGGAAAACAAGAAGAAAAAAAATCTGAATCCTAGAAACCAGAACAGCAAGAGGGATCGCTGCGCAGTGAAAGCTGCAATCCCTCTTGCTGTTCTGGCTTCTGGGATAGCTGTGCAGCCTGCATTCGCTCCGTAAGACGCACACACATTTCCCCTTACTTTTTAGGAGGGACAAAGTGAGTCTTATAGAGCAAAAAATACGGTAGTTTTTAGAGGGAGAATGCAAGGACATTCGCTCTATAAGACGCACAAACATTTCCCCTTACTTTTTAGGAGGGGGAAAGTGCGTCTTATGGAGCGAAAAATACAGTACTTGCACTGGTGTGCTTTCGAAGTGCTAGGTGGGCAGGAGCTGGGACTGAGCAACGGGGGTTCGCCCCGTCACGGGGATTCGAACCGCCGACCTTCTGATTGGCAAGCCCAAGAGGCTCGGTGGTTTAGACCACAGCGCCACCTGCACACAGAGGGAGTCATGCACAGGGACCCTGCAGCATTACATGTGCTGCCCCCTGGTGGTCGGGGGTGAGACTGGCCCCAACCGCCTTCAACTGTATTGCGACGCAGTTTGCAAGGAATAAAAGAAGCAATTAATTGGCGATTGAAACCAATAAGCTCCTGGCAACAATGTTTTTAGAAAAGGAAATGTTCTGAGCCGCTTCGGCAGGAAGACGAGGTTCTAAAAGTTGCAGGTGCAAAAGGATCGGCGGCTCAGGATTTCACGTTCGCCGGAAGGCCGGTCCGGGGCGTAGCTATTAGTAAAGCTGTGCAATTATTATCATCATTATTTTAAATATATGTAATTAGAGGGTTGTTTGTTTTCTACCCTAGGAAGAAACCGAAAGCGCGGGCGGTTAACGCCAACCCCCAGAATCGAACTGGAGGCAAGCAGCTGTTGCAGTTGAGTCGTGAGTGTCTGCTTCATCCGCCTTTAATCTATTATTATTATTATTATTATTATGTGCTCCAACAACTTAAGCCGCTCTGAGAGAAGTTGTTGGAGCACCATTTGAATGGCAACGCCCATTATCTTGAGGGGGGCCCCTCAAATATTTTATTGGGGGAGCGACGACACCTCGGCCCTTAGGCTTCTGTTCCAGCGACCACCCTTGCAAGATTTGCCACTCAATGGCTTTGTGAGGGAGTCCTGGCCCTGGACTCAGTGCTGGATTTAGGTATAAGCTAAAGAAGTTATGGGGGACGCGGGTGGCGCTGTGGGTTAAAGCCTCAGCGCCTAGGGCTTGCCGATCGAAAGGTCGGCGGTTCGAATCCCTGCTGCGGGGTGCGCTCCCGCTGCTCGGTCCCAGCGCCTGCCAACCTAGCAGTTCGAAAGCACCCTCGGGTGCAAGTAGATAAATAGGGACCGCTTTCTAGCGGGAAGGCAAACGGCGTTTCCGTGTGCAGCTCTGGCTCGCCAGAGCAGCGATGTCACGCTGGCCACGTGACCCGGAAGTGTCTTCGGACAGCGCTGGCCCCTGGCCTCTTGAGTGAGATGGGCGCACAACCCCAGAGTCTGGCAAGACTGGCCCGTACGGGCAGGGGTACCTTTACCTTTACCTAAAGAAGTTATAGCTCAGGGCCCCACTCACTTGGCCCCCCAAAAAAAAATTTAAAGGAAAAAAACCTAGATGTACATTTCCAAAATATAAGATAAAAAACAAATAAAATAAAACCTGCTGACAGCAACAGTGTTTTGTGTTGTGTAGGCTCCTAGGATGTAAGTCGTGGGCCTCGCCTACTCGCCTGCTCCCTAAAATGTCCCTGGTTTACTCCTTTCTATATATAGGGTGCCTGCATTCTGCATGGACTGGTTGCAGGGCAACATGGGCAAATGGCTTGAGATACCTATGAGGTCCATAAATGACCATAGAGCATATATTCAACACAAAAAACAGCCACAATTTGTTGTTGACAAAGGACAGCTGGACAGAGAAAGGGCCTTCAGTGGTTTAGGGCCTCATCAAACCTAAATCCGGCCCAGGTTTTCTTCCCGATTGGAGTGAGACTGAGTTGAGACATAAAACGAAGAGCACATATCGATACAGGAATGTATTAGATAAAATGTAAATAAATGTACAATAATAAGAGTACGCTCATTTGTAAAAAAAGGAATATACAACGGGATAGACAGGAAGTCTAGTGTGTTATTATGTACAGTGGCACCTCGGGTTAAGTATTTAATTCGTTCTGGAGGTCCGTTCTTAACCTGAAACTGTTCTTAACCTGAAGCACCACTTTAGTTAATGGGGCCTCCTGCTGTTGCCAGAGCACGACTTCTGTTCTCATCCTGAAGCAAAGTTCTTAACCCGAGGTAATATTTCTGGGTTAGCGGAGTCTGTAACCTGAAGCTTATGTAACCCGAGGTACCACTGTATATGATTTTGGGGGGGGGGAATTTGTTTTTGTTTTTTCTCTTTCTTTTTGTTTTGGTTTCATTTTCTTTCTAGGTATATAAAATTTGTATGTAATTTTGGTATACATGTTTGGAAATTATATTACAGTAAGTCCTGTAATGTTTACCGATGTAATATAAGAATGTCAACAAATAAATAAAATGCAAATCCCAATTCTCTCCAAAAAAATATGCAACGCCACATTTCTCTCATCCCTGCTTCTTTCTGGTCTTCCTTCCAGGTCTCTCCAAGAGCCTGGAGTCCCTTTCGGACTTCAGCGTCCTGCGCACCAAAACCCGGCTGCCCGCCTTCAAACCGGACCCTCCTGGCGTCCCTCCCCAACAGCGGCGTTTCAGCGATCTGCCAGGACCTCCGGTTCAGCAGCTGGAGCCACGGGGGCGGAAGCCTTTGTCCCGCTTGCCCAATCCGGCCCTGCCCTCCTGGGCCCTGCCCAAGCCCGAGGGCCCTCCTCCGGGGGCCAGGGAGAAGGAGCAACGGCCGCCCAGACCCCCACCTCCGAAAGGGGCGCTGCCCCCAGCCCCTTCTGCAGGGCAAAGGCCAACCCTGGCAGAGATCGAGAAGAAGATCAAAGAGGTGAGGGCACGGATTTGACCAAACAATGCCAAAAATAGCAGCAGGGAGGCCTAGAAATGTAATAATAATAATTTATTATTCATACCCCGCCCATCTGGCTGGGTTTCCCCAGCCACTCTGGGCCGCTTCCACGAAGACCAAAAAGACACTAAGATGTCACACATTAAAAAACTTCCCTGAACTTAAGATGTCTTCTGAATGTCAGGTAGTTGTTTATCTCTTTGACATCTGGTGGGAGGGCGTTCCACAGGGCGGGCGTCACCACCAAGAAGGCCCTCTGCCTGGTTCACTGTAGCTTTGCTTCTCGCAATGAGGGAACCGCCAGAAGGCCCTCGGAGCTGGACCTCAGTGTCCGGGCAGAACGATGGGGGTGGAGACGCTCCTTCAGGTCTGCTGGGCCTTTGAGGCCGTTTAGGCTTGAAAGGTCAGTACCAACACTTTGAATTGTGCTCGGAAACGTACTGGGAGCCAATGCAGATCTCTTAGGACCGGTGTTATATGGTCTCGGCGGCTGCTCCCAGTCCCCAGTCTAGCTGCCGCATTCTGGATTAATTGCAGTTTCCGGGTCACCTTTAAAGGTAGCCCCACGTAGAGCACATGGCAGTAGTCCCAAGCGAGAGATAACCAGAGCATGCGCCACTCTGGTGAGAAAGTCTGCGGGCAGGAAGGGTCTCATCCTGCGCACCAGATGGAGCTGGCAGACAGCTGCCCTGGATACAGAATTGACCTGCGCCTCCATGGACAGCGGTGAGTCCAAAATGACTCCCAGGCTGCGCACCTGGTCCTTCAGGGGCACAGTTGCCCCGTTCAGGACCAGGGAGTCCTCCACACCAGCCTGCCTCCTGTCCCCCAAAAACAGTATTTCTGTCTTGTCAGGATTCAACCTCAATCTGTTAGCCGCCATCCATCCTCCAACGCCTCCAGGCGCTCACACAGGACCTTCACCGCCTTCACTGGTTCTGATTTGAAAGAGAGGTAGAGCTGTGGAGTTTATAAGGGTCCCCGAGGGTCATTCAGTCTAACCCCCCTGCAATGCAGGGATCTTTTGCCCAGTGCGGCACTCAAACCCAGGACCCTGAGATTAAGAGGATTGTGCTCGACCGAATGAGCTGTCCCCGGATGGGGGAGAGAATCCCATCGCTATTCGAATGGCAAAACAAACTCTGCGAGTCTGTAGAAATTGCAAAATGGGCGGCAATTATTAGAGGCCGCTCGAATCAGAGAAAAATTAGAGAGTGGGATGGAGTGAAAAAATACGGTTCCGGAATTGAAATATTGATAGAGAATGTGTAAAACGTGCAGGGCTAAGAAAGGAAATAATGATAGAATCAATTGAATAATTATTAAATTGTAACAACACAACAAGATGGGAGAAGTAAAATATTGGGATCACACATGGGTGAAGGGGAGTGGGGGGGTATATGGGAACCTATAATATCATTTATAATATAATTTGTTAATTGCGTTGTATTTACATACAACAAAGGGAAGCCTAGAGCAATCAGATATATTTTAATTTAGGTAATCTATGTAATAGGCTTATTTTAGAAAATGAATATGGGTTTTGAATTTGATGTTTGTAAATTTTTTTGGTTTTGAAATTAATTTCTTTTAGAAAAATGAAAGAAAAAAGAATGAGCTATCCCAGAAATTGCTTTTGGTTGAGGCCGAGTGTCGCATTTACTTCTGGAAGATGGGAGGGACGATAAATAAATAAATATGGTTGATCCGATTTACATCCTATGCCCTTTTAAAATGTGTTTTTTTGTGGGGGGGAGAGGGGGCTATTGGGGGGTTGTTTTTATTTTTATTCTGTATTTTGTGGTTTTATATCTTGATTTTATTCCGAGACCCCTGGGTATACAGCGTTATATCAATTCAATTAAAAATAATACTAACAATTAATAATGATGATGGTGATAATGGAAAGGTAGAGGGTCGCCATGGTTCATAGGAAATAGTAATAGAATTCTGTGCATGGTATCGTGGAATCGCAGCGCTGGGCCACCCAAAGGTCATTCAGCCCAACCCCCTTGCAGGAACCAATAATGGGTGCGGCTATGATTGGACTACCGGATAGCTCACTTGGTTAGAGTGTGCTGCTGATAACCCCAAGGTTGCAGGTTCAATCCCCATACGGGAAAGCTCCTCCGTTGCAGGGGGTTAGGACTAGATGATCCTCAGGGTGCCCTCCAAGCGCTACAAGTCTATGATTCAAATCTTTTTCCCTCCCTGAAATTGGATCTCAAAAGAGAAGATAGACAGGGACTGGAAAATGTTTAAAGGATACAGTGGTACCTCAGGTTGAGTACTTAGTTCGTTCCGGAGGTCCATTCTTAACCTGAAACTGTTCTTAACCTGAAGTACCACTTTAGCCAATGGGGCCTCCTGCTGCTGCCGCGCCACCAGAGCCCGATTTCTGTTCTCATCCTGAAGCAAAGTTCTTAACCCAAGGTACTATTTCTGGGTTAGCGGAGTGTGTAACCTGAAGCGTATGTAACCCCTGCACTTGCAAAACCATATTGAAAAATCAGAACTCCTATTAGAATAAACAAGTTCCGTTTTAAATACTGAAATACTAAATAAGATGGATAACAATGTGTAATAGAAAAAGAAGCATGAAATTAGGTTAAAGGTGTGTGAAAGAAGGGACGCAGGTGGCGCTGTGGGTTAAAGCCTCAGCGCCTAGGACTTGCCGATCGAAAGGTCGGCGGTTCAAATCCCTGCGGCGGGGTGCGCTCCCGCTGCTCGGTCCCAGCGCCTGCCAACCTAGCAGTTCGAAAGCACCTCCAGGTGCAAGTAGATAAATAGGTACCGCTTACCAGCGGGAAGGTAAACGGCGTTCCCGTGTGCGGCTCTGGCTCGCCAGAGCAGCGATGTCACGCTGGCCACGTGACCCGGAAGTGTCTCCGGACAGCGCTGGCCCCTGGCCTCTTGAGTGAGATGGGCGCACAACCCCAGAGTCTGTCAAGACTGGCCCGTACGGGCAGGGGTACCTTTACCTTTACTGTGTGAAAGAAAGTAATAGAAGTGGAAAGAAATGGCAATTGAGTAGATTGGAAGTCTAAAACAAAGGTGGGGTGAGGGGTTGTGGATGTGAAAAGGAATTATCTGTGGGACTGAGTGTAGGTATGTTTGAACATTTTTAAGGATTGTATGAAATGTATGTTTGTATGCTTGTATATTTGCAATATGTGTGCATTAATGCTGAATTATTTTAATAATAAACAACAACAACAACCCAAATCTTTTCCCCCTCCCTGACGTCGTTTGCCTTTGACTCTGGCCTTTTGCCTCCCCAGGTGGAAGACAAGGTCCACGGCGCCACGACGGAGGAATGCCACGAGGCCTTGAAGGCGAGCGGCTGGGATGTTCAGAAAGCCAGCCAGTTGCTAAAGGTGAGAGGCCCAGTTCTCCAGCGGCCCCCGTTCCGTGCAGAGACGGGGCTCTTGCTCGGCCTTCCCCAAATATTCCTCATCAGACCCCAGCAGCTGATGTAACACTAAAACTGGGTGTTGCGTTCCCAGAGCAAGGAAGGATTGGACTCTGATTAATAAAATACCCATGAGACTTGACCAGTAAGACTCTGGGAGGAGTGCGTATAATAATAATCCTCTCCACCCCTCGGCCCAGGTCGTTTTATTCACAAAAGAACTTTTTACACAGTGTCCGTAAGAACCCATCAGATTTCCTCTGAGCATTTCAAAAAAACCCCACGTGGGACAAAGTTAGATCAGAAGAAATCCTGTTAACTACAAAGACTACTATTTCCTACTTGAGCATATATGGGGGGAGATTGTGTAGATTTGAAAACCCTGGCAGCGTCAAGATAAATCCAGCAGTGTAAATAAGTTTTGGTGGAAGTAATAATGGAAGACGGAATGGTTTAGTTTTTTGTAAAATAAGCAGGGATTTGTGATATGCAAAATGAACCATGGAAAGAGAAGAAGAGAAGAGATTTTGGGGTCACAGCCCTCCTTCTTCGCTGGATGTTTTAAAGCAGGAGATCCTTTAAGCTGCAATTTCCATGTCGCAGTGGGTTGCGCTGTTGTTGTTGTTTAGTCGTTTAGTCGTGTCCTCCTCTTCGTGACCCCCTGGACCAGAGCACGCCAGGCCCTCCTGTCTTCCGCTGCCTCCCACAGTTTGGTCATACTCATGCTGGCAGCTTCGAGAACACTGTCCACCATCTCGTCCTCTGTCATCTCCTTCTCCTTGCGCCCTCCATCTTTCCCAACATCAGGGTCTTTTCCAGGGAGTCTTCTCTTCTCATGTGGTGGCCAAAGTACTGGAGCCTCAGCTTCAGGATCTGTCCTTCCAGTGAGCACTCAGGGCTGATTTCCTTCAGAATGGAGAGGTTGGATCTTCTTGCAGTCCATGGGACTCTCCAGAGTCTCCTCCAGCACCAGAATTCAAAAGCATCCATTCTTCTGCGATCAGCCTTCTTGATGGTCCAGCTCTCACTTCCATACATCACTATGAACAGCTCTTACTATCAGAAAATTCTTCCTGCTCTTGAGCCGCAATTTCCTTTCCTGTTCCTTCTATTATTCATTCCTTCTACCATTCATTTATTTATTTTGTGAAATTTATATGCTGCTTGATTGTAGAGAAAAGGATAGAAGAACCAAAGTGATCACTAAGGGAAATCAACAGCAGCATTGTAAGACTGTTGGAAGGTTAAAAGTAACAATAGGCTAAAAAAATATTAAAACTTTCTAAGCATCTAAGCTTTCTTGAACCAAGAATGTTTTTAGCAGGTGCCGAAAATAGCACAGCAAATTCCAAGCTTGGTGTCAACAGGCGGAGAGTTCCATAGTTGTGCACTATAAGAACGATTTCTTGCAAATGTGGAACGGGTATTTCATAGAATTGTAGGACACCAAAGGTCATCCAGTCTAACTCCCTGCCATGCAGGAAAATCCTGCCCACAGCCATCCCTGGGTGGATTCGAACCACCAACCTTCTGCTTAACAGACCGACGCATCAACCCCTTGAGCTGAGTGTCAGTTCTGCACATCAGAAGCGGCCCAATGGGCATGTATGGCAATCTCTTATAGCTGCCCCCAGAAACGACTTTCCGGTCTTGGGTCCCTCTGACGCGGTCTCCTTCTGTTCCGCAGGTGAACCAGCTCTTCCACCTGAGCTCTCATTCCCGGGAAGAGTGCCGGTGGATCCTGGAGAAACATCGCTGGAACCTGGCCATGGCCTCTCGCTATGTGCTCAGCCGGGGGCTGCGGACCTGACCTGCGTTTTGTGAAAGACGGGAGGGTGTGAAATTCTTCAGAGACAGAACAAAAAGGCACCTCTGTTTGACGTCTTCCAAGCGGCAAAGCTCGTTGTAAATGCAAAGCGAGGCCAACACATCTCCTTAGGTGGCGAATCTTTGCTGACCCGCCGTGGGGCTTTGGGGGGATTCTGCGAGACCTCCAGCAATCTTGCCCCTGGCTCTCATGCAGCTTCCACAAACCTGGTGCCCTCAGCAGAACTCAGAAGTGCAAGGAGCCTTTATGCAAGTCCTAGAAGGGCCTGCTGGATCCGACCCATGGCCCACCCAGTTCAGCATCTTGTTCTCCCAGTGGCCAACCAGCTGCCCCACTGGGAAGCCTGCCAGCAAGATCACACCTAGGCCCTTTCTCAGAAGTCGCAGTAATAATACAGTTGTACCTCAGAAATCGAGCGGAATCCGTTCGACTTCCAAAACGTTCAGAAACCAAGGCACGGCTTCCGATTGGCTGCAGGAAGCTCCTGCAGCCAATCGGAAGCTGCGTTGGACATTCAGGTTCCAAAGAACGTTTGCAAACCGGAACACTCGCTTCCGGGTTTGTGGCGTTCGGGAGCCAAAACGTTCGAGTTGCAAGCCGTTTGGGATCCGAGATACGACTGTACAGATAAAACCAATAAATTCCAGAGGGAGAAAGGAGAAAAATGATGACAACAGTAATTTGTTAGATCTATTATTTTCTGTGCAAATGATTTGGAGTGCTCCAATGTTTCCTTTCCAGTTGGCTGAGATTTCGTTGAAGTTCCGTCATACGTCACATAACTTGCCCTCTGTGCTCTCGAAACCAGGCCCGTCTTACCCATAGAGGCTAGTGGCGCAAGGCGCCAGGGCAGCAAGTTCTGGAGGGCGCCAGGCGAGAGTCCGGGGAACACCGAACGAGCGCGCTGAGTGAGCGAGGGTGCGTGCGCCACTCCCGCCGGCTCGGTTTCCCCCTTTTTAGTCTGCAGGCGCAGAATTCTGCGGGGCACCAGAAGGCTAAAAGGGAAAAAACCGAGCCGACACCCATCAGGAGTGGCGCATGCGCTCTCACTCGCTTGGCGCAGGCCCGTTCGCTCAGTGTGCTGCCTGCCGTGGTGCCACGTCCAGCGTCGCGTCCAGCCTCCGCCTCTTCCCCACCGGAGGTGCCGCTGCCCGCCTCCTCCAGCCCCCCAAAAAAGGTCAACTCTGGGAAAGGGGGCGATAGAGGGATCTTTGCACCAGTGCTGGATATGTTTAAGACGGCCCTGCTCAAAACTGAAGCACCTTCCTGTTCCTAAATACTTAACTTTGGAGCGTAAAGAACAACTTCCCCCTTCTCCAGAATGACCCACCCTATTAATCGGCCCCAATCAACCCAAAGGGTGAGATGATTTATTCTCAGTAGCTAAAATTGCTTCCCTTGATTCCAGATCACAACACCTCCGCTAGGGCTCCCCCACTGGCCTCATCCGAATGACGCTGGACCTGGTGCAAGGCAGCTAACCATGTTGGGGAACGGCTGCTCTAACTTATCCATTTTGTCTACTTTGCAGCGGGGTTGGACTAGATGCCCCTCGGGACCCTTCCAACTCTGTTTAAGTCTATAATTCCGCCCACAGCAGAGAGGCGTTTGTGACTTTACTGTCTCCCTCTCCTCGTTTGTCCATTAAGAAAAGGCAGGTGAAGGGATCTCCACCTGATGTTCCTTTAGTGTTAAAGGACCAAGTTTTTTAAGGTTCTGCTCTCGCTGAGGCGGCTAAACTCGCATCTCGACCTGGAGTTCTGCATCACTGCAAACCCTGCAAAAATAAAATTCAGCAAGCAGCGCTGGAGGTGGAATGGAAAGGAGATTGTAAGCTGCTTTGACACTCCTTGTTGTTGTTGAGTGGTGTCCGCCTCTTTGTGACCCCCTGGACCAGAGCACGCCAGGCCCTCCTGTCTTCCACTGCCTCCCGCAGTTTGGTCAAACTCATGCTGGTAGCTTCGAGAACACTGTCCCACCATCTTGTCCTCCGTCGTCCCCTTCTCCTTGTGCCCTCCATCTTTCCCAACATCAGGGTCTTATCCAGGGAGTCTTCTCTTCTCACGAGGTGGCCAAAGTCTTGGAGCCTCAGCTTCAGGATCTGTCCTTCCAGTGAGCACTCAGGGCTGATTTCCTTCCAAATGGAGAGGTTTGATCTTCTTGCAGTCCATGGGACTCTCAAGAGTCTCCTCCAGCACCAGAATTCAAAAGCATCCATTCTTCGGCGATCAGCCTTCTTTATGGTCCAGCTCTCACTTCCATACATCACTACGGGGAAAACCAGAGGTTGAACTATTCGGACCTTTGTTGGCAAGGTGATGTCTCTACTTTTTAAGATGCTGTCTAGGTTTGTCATTGCTTTTCTCCCAAGAAGCAGGCGTCTTTTTTGAGACTCCTTAGGGTAGTGATAAAGCGGGATATCAAATCCAAACTCCTCCCTCCTTCCCTCTGCATTTGAATTTGCAACGCTGCGCACATTTCCCCCAACACAACAGATATTACCTCTAAGTCAGTGGTTCCCAAACTTCCCCTTCTCCCTACGGACCACTTGGAAATTGCTGAGGGCCTCTTGTAGGAATCACAATGCACTGTTCTGGATGGTGTACGGTTTTTAATTGTATTTTTATTGCTTTGTTTATGTCTTACACTGTTACACTGTGCTTTGCGGCGCTGCAATTTAAGTTCCACAGCGACACAGTCTTTCTCGCTGCTTCCCCTCGCTGTCTTTTGGGCTGATAATTCTCTCCTTACACGTGGTGTCTCCTTCTGAGTAAACCCATGTGGACCACGCTGCTAATGTTCTGCTTTCGCAGGGAGGAGCAGACCCAACAGAGGATCCGTCCTTCCAGTCCAAAATGATAGAGTCCGACAGACAGCAGTTATCAGATTACATATTCCCCTTTCCACACTTTTCCGTCTATCTTGAAGGTGTATAACGTGTGTGTCGCATTTGTAAATATGGTGTAAATGAGTGAATAAATGAGATACTGTGTAAATATTGCCACCCAGGTAGTTCGTGTGTGATGGTGCAACAGGGTTTATTGGGGGGGGGGGCGTTTTGCTGAGGCTGCTTGGGGTGGTGATGTCACCGGGGAAGTCCGTGGTGATGTCATGGTGGTAGCACTTGGAGACGGAGGTTAATTGGGAGACGGGAATGAAGGGGGTCTGAACACCTCAGACAGTTCACGGGTAGGCAACCGGGGGCCGGGTCCGGCCCAATCGCCTTATCAATCCATTCCGTGGACAGTCCAGGAATCAGGGTGTTTTTACATGAGTAGAATGTGTCCTTTTATTTAAAATGCATCTCTGGGTTATTTGTGGGGCATAGGAATTCGTTTATTTCCCTCCCAAAAAATATAGTCCGGCCCCCCACATGGTCTGAGGGATGGTGGACCGGCCCATGGCTGAAAAAGGTTGCTGACCACTGGGCTATTATTTCGCTTTGAACACCTGCGTTTATTTGATGCATGAGAAATCCAACTTGGAAACACTGATGTGGAGTTTTTTTTTTGGAGGGGTGTTTTACAAATGGGGGGGCGGGGCAGCGCCACACATGCATGCACCAAGTCAATGTGGTTTAAAACCAGAGGTCTTAGTAGGCCACAAGCTTGATGCGAGTCCACAGTGTGATGCAGCAGCAGCAAAAAAAACGCTACTGCAATTCTAGACTGCATCAACAGCAGTCTTATGTCCAGACCAAGGGAAGTTATGGTACTGCTCTGTTCTACCTTGGCCAGACCACCCCTGTATACAGTGGCACCTTGGTTCTCAAACTTAATCCGTTCCAGAAGTCCGTTCCAAAACCAAAGCGTTTCAAAACCAAGGCACGCTTTCCCATAGAAAGCAATGCAAAACGAATTCATCCATCCCAGACTTTTAAAAACAACCCCTAAAACAGCAATTTAACATGAAGTTTACTCCCTAACGTGACGGGACGCGGGTGGCGCTGTGGGTTAAACCATCAGAAGGTCGGCGGTTCGAATCCCCGCGACGGGGTGAGCTCCCGTTGCTCGGTCCCTGCTCCTGCCAACCTAGCAGTTCAAAAGCACCTCAACGTGCAAGTAGATAAACGGGTACCGCTCCGGCAGGAAGGGAAACGGCATTTCCGTGCGCTGCTCTGGTTCACCAGAAGAGGCTTAGTCCTGCTGGCCACATGACCCGGAAGCTGTACGCCGGCTCCCTTGGCCAATAAAGTGAGATGAGCGCCGCAACCCCAGAGTCGTCCACGACTGGAGCTAAGGGTAAGGGGTCCCTTTACCTTTACCTTACTCCCTAACAAGACCATTGATCCATCAAATGAAAGCAATACTGTAAACAATGTACTTCAGTCACACAATCAATCAGTAGCTGAACTGGGTTCCACCGTGCCACAAAAACAAAAACACAAAATAAATAGCAAAAATAGGCAGACATCAGTGTAACACTCAAAACGGAAGCGCAGCACTCAATACGGAGAACGTTCAGCTTCTGAAAAAAGTTTGCAAACCGGAACATTTACTTCCGGGTTTGCGGCGTTTGGGTTCCAAGTCGTTTGAGTCCCAAGGCGTTTGAGAACCAAGGGACCACTGTACTGTGTCCAGTTCTGGGTACCAGAGTTTAAGGAGGATGTTCACCAGCTGGAATGTGTGCAGAGGGCGACCAAAGATGATCAAGGGTCTGGGAACCAAGCCTGATGAGGAACGGTCGAAGGAGTTGGGGATGTTTGGAGAAGAGAACGAGAAGAGATATGATAGCCATCTTCAAATATCTGAAGGGCCATCACCTGGAAGGTGGAGACGCTTCTTTTCTCCTGCTCTAGAGTAGGACTTGAACCAATGGATTCCAGTTACGAGAAAGGAGATTGCGACTCTTAAGATTCTATGATGCTATGTTCTTAATAGAATGCAGCACACTTAAATTGATGCATCAATTTTTCCATCAACACTTTTCCATCACAGAAGCTGCAGTTGAGCTTTTGGGAGGTGGTACTCCCAGAAGCGGGGACGCAGGTGGTGCTGTGGGTTAAACCACAGAGCCTAGGACTTGCCGATCAGAAGGTTGGCGGTTCGAATCCCTGCAACGGGGTGAGCTCCCGTTGCTCAGTCCCTGCTCCTGCCAACCTAGCAGTTCGAAAGCACGTCAAGTGCAAGTAGATAAATAGGTACAGCTCTGGCAGGAAGGTAAACAGCGTTTCCGTGTGCTGCTCTGGTTCGCCAGAAGTGGCTTAGTCCTGCTGGCCACATGACCCGGAAGCTGTACGCCGGCTCCCTCGGCCAGTAAAGCGAGATGAGCGCTGCAACCCTGGTCGGTCATGACTGGACCTAATGGTCAGGGGTCCCTTTACCTTTACTCCCAGAAGCACACTGCAATCTCTTTGCGTTTCTTCCCCAACCACCACCACGACGTTCTCCTCCTCATCCACCTGGTCAGTGCTGATTTCCCAAGTCCCAGCCTGATGCTCTAACCACTACACCCCACTGCCTTCCTAGGGTCCTTCTGCTCTGGGGCAGCTCTATAAATTAAGTAGGTAAATTGATACAGGGAAACCAAAATGTCCCTTAGAGAAGGCTCTGAATATTTTCCCCGAAGCTTGAATTTGTTTTATTCTGCACTGTTTCATTCGATGAAAACCGCTTTGATATTCTTTCTTTAAAATATAACGCAGTGTGGAATTGAAATGAACAGTAATGATAACAAATTCCACTGGGGGAGAAAAAAAAGATTTGTAGACCTTCCATTATAGTCACATTTCGAACAGAGCTCTGGGGGAGATGAAATCGCAGGGGGTTGGACTGGATGATAATAAATTAATAATAATAATAATAATAATAATTTATTTATACCTCGCCCATCTGGCTGAGTTTCCCCAGCCACTCTGGGTGGCTCCCAATCGAGTGTTAAAAACAATACAGCACTAAATATTAAAAACTTCTTAAGAGGGCTGCCTTCAGATGTCTTTTAAAGATAAGATAGCTGCTTATTTCCTTCACATCTGAAGGGAGGGCGTTCCACAGGGTGGGCACCACCACCGAGAAGGCCCTCTGCCTGGTTCCATGTGACCTCACTTATCGTAGGGAGGGAACTGCCAGAAGGCCCTCGGAGCTGGACCTCAGTGTCTGGGCTGGACGATGGGGGTGGAGATGCTCCTTCAGGTCTACTGGGCCTTTGATGTCATTTAGGGCTTTCAAGGTCAGCACCAACACTTTGAATTGTGCTCGGAAACGTACTGGGAGCCAGTGTAGGTCTTTCAAGACCAATGTTATATGGTCTCGGTGGCCGCTCCCAGTCCCCAGTCTAGCTGCTGCATTCTGGATTAGTTGCAGTTTCCGGGTGACCTTCAACCCCACATAGAGCGCATGGCAGTAGTCCAAGCGAGAGATAACCAGAGCATGCGCCACTCTGGTGAGACAGTCTGCGGGCAGGTAGGGTCTCATCCTGCGTACCAGATGGAGCTGGTAAACAGCTGCCCTGGACACAGAATTGACCTGCGCCTCCATGGACAGCGGTGAGTCCAGAATGACTCTCAGGCTGCACACCTGGTCCTTCAGGGACACAGTTGCCCCATTCAGGACCAGGGAGTCCTCCACACCTGCCCACCTCCTGTCCCCCCAAAACAGTACTTCTGTCTTGTCAGGATTCAACCTCAATCTGTTAGCCGCCATCCATCCTCCAACTGCCTCCAGACACTCACACAGGACCTTCACTAGTTCTGATTTGAAAGAGAGGTAGAGCTGGGTATCATCTGCATACTGGATTACCCTTGGGATCCCTTTCCAAATCTACAATTCCAAGATTCCATGAACGCTGCTGGACGGGTGTGAAGAGCGGTCGAAGCGACGGGAGAAAAGTTACGAGGCGACGCAACGGACTGCAGAACAACTACATACATTTATTCTTTGGTTTGCTGCGGAGGAACAGAAGGTGTGGTCAAGAAAACAAGGCGCTCGCCTCTCTTGCATCCCCCCTGAAGGAACCGCTCCTTCTACAATCCCGTTCGCCTGTCCAGCTCAACACCAGCTCTGAAGACGCCAGCCATGGCCAGGTCGATGAGACGCGAGCCAAGTTGTCCGGCCGTTTCCTTCGGCCAGCAGCCAATTGTCCTGCCGCTCACCTCGACCTCTCTGAAGTTTTAACAGCTTGACGGTGGCTGGATTTCGTCACGTGCAACCCGCCAACATCGTGCAAATCGCCTCTCGCTCCTTCACAGCCTCGCTCCTTCGTGAGCCGCCGCTGTCAACTCGAGACTCGAAAGGCTTCGACTTTTACCCTCTTTGTTTTCTTTGGGGGCGGTGGAGGGGCGAGGAGGGTCTAAAATACCCCCCCATCCATTTCCTCTCTCTATTCCCCCTCCGGTGACCCAAACCCACCGCAAGACACCAGAGGTGTAAACATTTAAATATATATATATATATATAAAAACACAAAGAACGTTAAGTGATATTATGCAAGCGTTGGGTTTCCTCGGCTTACGGGGAGGTGCTGCTGCAAACCCGACGTTAGAGGGGAACAACAACAAACCCCCCTATCCCTTTTTTATTTTTTTAAAAAAGGGTAGACAGGGGCGTTCCCAAGTTTAGTGGTTAAGGCAATGTGGCGTGGATGACCAGTGTGCAGATCTGTGAAGTGGTTTGATATCTCGGTCGGAGACCGGAGGCTTTGGCAGAAGCCCAGAAGAGATTAAATGGGGTTGAGGGCCTAGTTCTGACAGTGAACCCCCCCCCCCCCACGAGGAAAAAAAATGTACAAGGGAGGTTTGGGAAAGAGCTGAACGATCCAACATCCACACTCTCTTGCGCTTTCTCTCATGGCACAACAACAAAGCCTGTTTCTTAAAATCATTTTTTCCTTCCATCTCTCTATTTCTCTCTCTCTCTCTCTCTCTCACTCACACACACAAAGACACGCACTCAGGCTCTGTCCCACTCACTCAGTCAGAGCACACTGCGCCACCGCGCAATGGGTATTTTGAGGCGCCCACAACAATATTTCAAATTTTCCTAATGGGTCCTCGGGTCTAAAGAACGATGGGGACTCCTGTCCTAAACCAACGAAGGCTAGTTTCAAAACCAAACGCCGAGCGAAAACGACCAGAAATGGAGCAAAACTCGGGACTGCGGCCCTCACTCACCTTGCGCATCATGCGTCTCAGAAATGGGACGCAAAACTCACGCAGCAGCAACTGGGGAACTCCCTCCCACAAAAATACGGCCACCAACCCAGACAACTCTAAAAGAGGATCTGAAACCCTCACGGAGGCTATCTGGTCACAACGGCTATGCCTCCGCAGTCGGAGGCAGCCATGCGCCTGAATACCCGTTGCTGGAATCCACAGGTGGGGAAAGGGCTTGTGTTCGAATCCTGATTGCGGGTTCCCCATAATGGGCATCCGGTTGGCCGCTGTGAGAACGGGGTGCTGAGACAGACGGATCCTGACCCAGCGGACTCTTAACTTTTTATTGAATGTTTACGACCTGGCTACAGCTCATCATTGCGACGCCTGGAATCTCCCAAGCCCAATATCACCTCTTTTTTCACTATTGAAAAAGGCCGGCTAATATTTTTTCGTGCATCCAAGTTGCTGGTTTCTGTGTTTCCAGAAAGGAACAACTCATTTCTCTTGTCCCTGCGCCCTCCCTTCCTATTGTCTCAGCCGGGAGTTTGAAACCTGACCCCACAGCCTCTGTAAGCAACCTTAATTAAATCCAGCTCTCTGCCGTTGCAGAAACGAGACGCCGGCCTGATGGAAGAGACCTGAGAGGCTCCAAGCCTCTCTCCCCACATTTTAAGGCTCGGTGCTCCGAAAATGGCAGAAAAACGTGTGCACAGCAACAGCCGTAGCAATAGCCGCCTCTTTGCATTCAAGGATGGCCTACTCCCTCGGAGGCCCATTCACTTTTGGCACCTCAAAGCGCAGGGATTAAAACCACAGGCTTTGGTCCCAATCCAGACCATGCCAAAGAAAACACCGATTCAGCCCCACACACGGCCTTCGCAAGACACCCAAACCTTTCGCCAGAGATCATAAGCACCTAAAAGCCTCTTGCTGGGTCAGATCTGTCTAGCCAGAATCCTGGTCTCACCACAGCCAACCAGACGCCCACCACGAGAAGTCCCAAAGCAGGATCAGACAGCAAAGGCCGCTCTCCCCTCGTGCGGCTTCAGAAAAAAGGTATGTAGAAGCAATGCTGTGTGAATTTGCCTAATGTTTTTTAAAGCCATCTAGGTTAGCGGCCATCGCCGCTTCCTGTGGCAATGAGTTCCACAGGTTAACGATGTGCCGCGTGAAGGAGGACTTGGGGTTGGGCTGGATGACCCTTGGGTGCCCCTTTAAACCATACAAGTCTGTGATCTCTGTGGGGTTGGGGGCCTTGGGCAGAAAGCAATACCCTGGGCCGCCCAAATCTTCCTCAAGCTGTTACGGAAACAAGTCACTCCAGAGCAGGAACCTAGGACGCTTTAAATTTTTCCCTCGCTTTTCCTTCCATGTGGATTTGAACAGTGTGAGGGGCTACAAGCCTAACTCAGGGACACTATTGTCGCTCTTCCTTTCACAAACACGCAAACACACACACACACAACCCGCTCCCCCGCTGTCATGTCAGAACTGGGAAAAGGGTCCATTGAGAAAAGAGGAAATCCCGGTTTTGAGATGGTTCTAGCTTGTGATCACTGAACTCCTCTGTCCGACTTCCCCCGTCTTCTCAAAAAACATGAAATCCTGCAGAGAGAGGAGAGGGAAAACCGGCGGTCAAGTAACGTAACTTATTTATTCATCTACAAATTCATGTTAATATTTTAATGTTTCAATATTTTAATGTTGTATTTTAATTTTGTTTTTAAGTTGTAATCATTCAACTTGTTTTTATTATTGCTTGTAAGCTGCTCTTAGCCCGGCTTTGGCTGGGGAGGGCAGGGTATAAATAAAATTTATTATTATTATTGCAATGGTGCGATTTATTGTCGGTGGGTTTTATGTTCTGCAGACAGACACACCCCCAACCCAGGTATCCGGATAGATCAGCTCGCCGCCAGATGTTTCAGACCACCGTATTTTTCGCCCCGTAAGACGCACCAGACCATAAGACGCACCTAGTTTTAGAGGGGGAATGGAAGGGAAAAAATATTATTTAAAGGGAGCGCTGAGCAGAGCCTGTATGCATCCCCAAGTGGGGAGAAGGGCAGCCCGTCCTTAAAGGGAGCGCGGCTCTTGGGGGCTTTCGAACTGCTAGGTTGGCAGGAGCAGGGACCGTACAACAGGAGCTCACACGTGCGGGGATTTGAACCGCCGACCTTCTGATCGGCAAGCCCTAGGCTCTGTGGTTTAACCCACAGCGCCACCCACTTCCCTTGCAAATCGCTTTAGATACCTATCAAAAAGGTAAAGGTAAAGGATCCCTGACAGTTAAGTCCAGTCGCAGACGACTCTGGGGTTGCGGTGCTCATCTCGCTTTACTGGCCGAGGTAGCCGGCGTTTGTCCACAGTTTTTCCAGGTCATGTGGCCAGCATGACTAAGCCGCTTCTGGCGAACCAGAGCAGCGCACGGAAACGCCGTTTCCCTTCCCGCTGGAGTGGTACCTATTTATCTACTTGCACTTTGACATGCTTTCGAACTGCTAGGTTGGCAGGAGCTGGGACTGAGCAACGGGAGCTCACTCAGTCACGGGGATTCGAACCGCCGACCTTCTGATCGGCAAGTCCTAGGTTTAACCAACAGCGCCACCCGCGTCCCCTTTTTTTAAAATGTCTACTTTGTTATATTTGTAATTATGTAAGCCACCTTTTCGTGTTTTAAGCCGGCATGAGCATTCTTTTAACTGCAGAAAGGCGGTGTGCAATTAAAACGATGACGATGATGGAACTCACAATGAGGAAACAGGCTCCCAAAAGCACCGCCTTGATCTTGACGTCGAGATCCATGGGAAACTGGATCCCAAAGTTGTCTGTGTCGGTGAAGACCTCCTTGAGGAGTCCGCTCCACTGCTTGCTGATCCGCCCGACACCTCGCGATTCGTCGCGGGTCTTCACCTGCAGGAAGGTACGGAGAGGTGCGGTCAGCAACGCAAGCCGTGACATCAGAGGCTCACCGCCCCAACACAGGAAGTGACCTCATAAGCCACCCCGCCGTCCATTCAAAGGAAGTGACCTCACACACCAGCTTCGGAAGCCACTTCCTGTTCTACCCAGGACAGGAACCGACGACTCCAGCTTTGCTTTGGACCAAGGTGGATAAAAATCAATGATTTTTTAAAAAATAAATTTTGAAAAATTCGATTTTTTAAATTTAAATTGGATTTTTTAAAAAAATTAATTGGATTTTTAAAATAAAATGCTTTTGGAGGAAAAATCTTTTTAAAGATAGTTTTCTGTTTAAGTTACATTGTAGTCCAAAGGCTATTCATCAGGAAATAAAGATTTAAGGTTTTCATGTGTGCTAAAACTCAGTCTACGTGTGTGTGTGTGTGTGTGTGTGTGTTTAACTACATCAGTTAACAAACATGGATACATATGCTATAATGTTATTGCTTTAGTTCAATAAATTGTTTAAATTGTTATCAAGGAATTGATTATTTTTCTCCTTCCAACAAAGTACAGCAGAAAAGTTGTCCAAATATAAAGTTAACTCATTAAACCTCGCAATAATTTCATAATTATCTGTCTATGTACAGTGGTACCTCGGGTTAAGAACTTAATTTGTTCCAGAGGTCTGTTCTTAACCTGAAACAGTTCTTAATCTGAAGCACCACTTTAGCTAATAGGGCCTCCCACCACCGCCGCGCGATTTCTGTTCTCATCCTGAAGCAAAGTTCTTAACCTGAAGCATTATTTCTGGGTTAGCGGAGTCTGTAACCTGAAGCGTATGTAACCCGAGGTACCACTGTAAATCTAAATCAAATAAGTGTTGGAAATGTGAAGAGAAAGACGGTTCCTTTTATCATATGTGGTAAGGTTAAGGCTTACTGGGAAATGATATACAACAAAATGAAAAAGATTTTTCAAAATAACATATGGAAAGAAAACAACCAGCAGCTTTTCTTTTTGGAACTATAGGGACAGAACTACCTACACACACATACACACCCCGAAATTTACATTGTTGGCAAAGGGCACTTTGCACATGCTCAGAAGCTGTGCGTCCTCTGGAGAAGAAAGACGTGGTGGGGCGAGCAAGAAGATTTGGCCTGTACAGTCAAATAGTGCATAGCTGTCAACGTTTCTCTTTTTTTAAGGGAAATTCCCTTATTCCGATTAGGATTCCTCTCAAGAAAAGGGAAAAGTTGACAGCTATGGAATAGTGAGCATCCTTATGAACGATTGCCCAAAATTTAAGTACAGCTCAAAATGCCATTTGCTCTTGAGTAGACCGTGAGGAGTGATGTACAGTGGTACCTCGGGTTACATACGCTTCAGGTTACAGACTCCACTAACCCAGAAATAGTGTTCCAGGTTAAGAACTGCTTCAGGATGAGAACAGAAATCGGGGTCCCGCGGCAGCGGGAGGCCCCATTAGCTAAAGTGGTGCTTCAGGTTAAGAACAGTTTCAGGTTAAGTACGGACCTCCGGAACGAATTAAGTACTTAACCTGAGGTACCACTGTATACATTTTGGCCAGTTTGTGCGAAGCTTCGCCACTTCTTCAGCCTCTGTGGCTAACCGTGGCAACCAATACGGTTGGCAACCAATATGGCGGCCTTGCGGGACGTCACTTGCTGTCATGGCTGCCACCTCACAGCTGATTTATTCATTGGGTACCATATCAAACGGCCCTTCGCCAACAATGTAAATCTCGGGGTGTGTGTTTGTGTGTGTGTGTAGAAATTTCCCAAACTGCCACGCGCTCCCGTGAGCACCTCAAAGTTGACGTCCCCGCCACAGCTGCAGGCGAAGCAAGGCCCCAGAACACGAAGCACCGTCTCCTTCTCGACGTTCTGGATGGAGAACTTGGGGTTGAAAGGGTGCCACGTCTGAACCACGTACCCGATGGTGGTGCCCGGGGGGCACTGAACTTCCAGCTGCGGGGAGAAGAGAACAGTTTTGCATGTTAAATTCCTGTTTTAGGGGTTGTTTACAAAAGTCTGGAACGGATCAATCCGTTTGCATTACAGTCACACCTCGGGTTGAATACGCTTCGAGTTGAGCGTGTTAGAGTTGCACTCCGTGGAGCGCATTACTTCCGGGTTTCACCGTTTGCGCATGTGCAGATGCTCAAAATGACGTCACGCGCATGCGCAGAAGCAGTGAAAAGAGACGCATGAGTGCGCAGACGTGCTGTCACTAGTTACGTTTGCTTCTGGATGTGAACGGGGCTCTGGAACGGATCCCGTTCATATCTAGAGGTACCACTGTACTTTCTACGGGTAATTGAGTGCCTTGGTTTTGGAACGCTTTGGTTTCGGAACAGACTCCTGGGACGGATTGCCGTGTTTTTCGCTCCATAAGAGGCACTTTTTCCCTCCTAAAAAGTAAGGGGAAATGTGTGTGCGTCTTCCGGAGCGAATGCAGGGGGGGAAAGCCCCCAAGAGCCACACACACGCTCCACGCAGCTCTTGCAGGCTTTTCCCCGAGAGAGAAGGGACTGACGAGGCAGGCAGTCCCTCCTCGTAGAGGGAGACCGCACGCTCTTTAAAGGTTGTGCAACTCCTGCGGGCTTTTGCAGTAATTCCCCTGTTAAGTTGTGGGTGAACATATCAGACGACACAGCGATTCTTCAAACAGCTCTTGTTTATTCACAGGCCAGAACAGAACTGAAGTGTTCAGTCAGCCTGCTTATATAGAGCTCCACTACAACGTTACTGTAACAATATTCTAAAACTATCCAATCACTGACGTTACTTTCGATCCCTTATTTGCATAACTATCTACAGTATCCCCCTGCTGGCCCAGGGTGCAGTGTCGTAGCGTGGGTTGTCAGCACCCGGGGTAAGGCAAGTAATTTGCGCCCCCTAACCCGTAGATTTTAGCAGGGGGCAGAGAGCTGCGAGTGCGAGCGCGCGCCCCCCAGATGTTGCGCCCGGTGCGGTCGGCCCCCCCTGCACCCCCCACGCTACGCCACTGCCAGGGTGAGAACTTCAGTACAAAACATCCCCGCCTCCCGCAAAAGCACACAAAAGCCGTGTGCTCTTTAAAGGGTGCACGGCTTCTGCGGGCTTTTCTACAAGGTGGGGGAATTCCCCCACCTCGTAGAAAAGCCTGCAGAAGCCGTGCACCCTTTAAAGAGCACGCGGATCTTGCTGGCTTTTGCAGGAAGCGAGGGAAGGGACAGAGGGCAGCCCCTCAGTCTCTCCCCCCACTTCCCAGAAAAGCCCCCAAGAGCTGCACTCCCATTCACTAGCCGCGTGGAGCATGTGTGCGGCTCTTGGGGGCTTTTCCCTGGGCTGCCCTTCTCCCTCCTCGGGGAAAAGCCCCCAAGAGCCGCACACACGCTCCACGCGGCTTGTGAAAGGGAGCGCTGAGCAGAGCCTGGGATGCATACAGGCTCTGCTCAGCGCTCCCTTTAAAGAATATTTTTTTCCTTGCATTCCCCTTCTAAAAACTAGGTGCGTCTAATGGTCAGGTGCGTCTTACGGGGCAAAAAATATGGTGCGTTTGAGAACCAAGGTGCCACTGTACTCGCCTTTTCCCCAAACCAAAAAGTCCCAAACATTGCAAACTCGTACGCAAGTCCCTCCCTCCTTTTGATCATTTTGGCCTTTTCTGAACCCTTCCCAACTCTTTTAACAACATCCTCTTCATTCTTAATTCTAAATTCTACAGTGGTGCCCCGCAAGACGAACGCCTCGCAAGACGGAAAATCTGCTAGACGAAAGGGTTTTCCATTTTGGAGGCGCTTCGCAAAACGAATTTCCCTATGGGGTTGCTTCGCAAGACGAAAATGTCTTGTGAGTTCCCGCGGGTTTTTTCCGCTTTCCCCCCCTTTTCCTAAGCCGCTAAGCCGCTTAACAGCTGATCGCTAGAAGCTGCTAGACCGCTGTAGCGCTATTCCGCTAAGCTGTCAATGGGCTTGCTTCGCAAGACGAAAAAACCGCTAGATGAAGAGAATCGCGGAACGGATTCTTTTCGTCTTGCGAGGCACCACTGTATTCTGGAAACGTGGAAGATCTCAAGGGGCCAAAAAAAAGGCGGTTGTATCGTGCTATATTAGAAGCAAAAAAAACCTTGCTTTGATGAACTGGAAGAGTCACAAAAAGATTCCACTGTGCATATGGATTGATCACACGGACAGATTAGCTACGTATGTAAGAATTGCTTGTTGACGCAAAATAAGAATGGAGAAATATGAAGAAATTTGGAACGAATATCAAAGTGACAAGGTGGATAACAGTTGGAAATAGAGGAGGGACAGAGTGGTGATATTCAGGCATAGGTATATTAAAGGTAAAGGTAAAGGGACCCCTGACCATTAGGTCCAGTTGTGGCCGACTCTGGGGTTGTGGCGCTCATCTTGCTTTAGTGGCCGAGGGAGCCGGCGTACAGCTTCTGGGTCATGTGGCCAGCAGGACTAAGCCACTTCTGGCGAACCAGAGAAGCGCACAGAAGCGCCATTTACCTTCCCGCCTGAGCGGTACCTACTTATCTACTTGCACTTTGACATGCTTTTGAACTGCTAGGTTGGCAGGAGCAGGGACCAAGCAATGGGAGCTCACCCCATCGCGGGATTCGAACCGCCGACCTTCCGATCGGCAAGTCCTAGGCTCTGTGGTTTAACCCACAGTGCCACCCGCATCCCATAGGGATATTACTGTATTTCTTAAAAAAAATTAAACAAAAAACAATATAGTGGATGCTCGGGTTGCGAATGTGATCCGTGCAGGATGCACATTCGCAACCCGCAGCGGCACGTCTGCGCACACCGGGTTGCGATTCGGCGCTTCTGCGTATGCGCGACTGCCGAAACCCGGAAGTAACCCATTCCGGTACTTCCGGGTTTCGGCAGTCTGCAACCCGAAAAAACGCAACCTGAAGCGGCTGTAACCCGAGGTATGACTGTATCTGGAGGCAAAGCAACCAGAACCGCACATGGCATGGACCAGGAGGCGCACTGCTCACCTCTTGAAGGCAACAAGGGAACCAGCAGCTGACGCATTTCAGGGGGCGCACCATGCGCAGGACCTCCCGTCCCGCCGGGTCGTCCAGCCGCATGGAAAAGCGCCGCAGGGATCCGCAACAGTTCCGCGTGCAGCAGTCGTTCTGCTCCTGGGCGTGGAAGATGTGCTGGCCCAGGCTGTTGCGCACTTCGTACTTGTTGTTGCCTTCAAAGCCTATGAACGCTGGGGAGGGAAAGGGGGGGGAGAAAGGGCGTCACTTACGGTGATGCGACAGGCCGGAGGACTCATGCGCCACCATCGACGGCCTTCCACGGCAACCTCTTCTCTTTTTTATATGCTTTTCAGATCTATACACTTTCACTGATTGTACAATCATTTCGACACTTTCAAACCTGACTTCCTTCCCCCTCTTTCTGCGGTTCCAAAGTCATTTCCAGATAAGAAGATGATCAATAAGGAAAATTAATGGAAATAATTTGAGACTTTTGGAAAGCTGAAACAGCAACAGACTAAGATTAAAATTCACACCAGCATTTCTAAGCAACTGGGTAGGTTTGTTTAACCAAGAACATTTTTAGAAGGTGCCAAAAAGATCACGGCGTAGGTGCCTTTCTGATATCAAGTGGCAGGGAGTTCCAAGGCTCACTAATGAGCTTCGTGGCCAAGTGGGGACATCTGAATTAAAACATCTGTATTAAACCGCCACAGCACCCAAATCTCAAACTAGAGGGCAGGCCCTTTGTGCATAAGCTTCAAAAACAAAAATTTGGTCCAGATGTAGGAAACAGGGCACATTTCCTGGTGGACTCTGAGCACCAACATCTCCGCCATTTGTCTCTCACCTTCCACGAGCTCCACTTTCTGGTGTATCAAAATTTGGTCAACCTGAGGAGACAGAGGCCACAAAAATCAGTAATAATAATAATTGTGTGTCTCTCCCCCACCTCAAAAAAAGGGGGGGGGAAAGAAATAACCCACAACATAGACCTTAGCCACATGCATTTAAAGCACTGTGATGCCAGTTTCAGCCATCATGGCTTCCCCCAAAAGATAGTCTGGGAGTTATAGTTTGTTGAGGCGCCCCCATTCCCCTCAGAGAGCTAGAATTCCCAGAATTCCCTGAGAAGAAAAATGGAAGACGGTATCACTCTGGGACCTGTAGTTGTGCGAAAGGGAACAGGGAGGTCTTCCACCAACACCAACACCCCCAACAAAACTATAGCTCCCAGAAGTTTACGGGGGAAGCCGTGTCTGTTTAAAGAGGTATCCTAGCAATTTAAATATATGGCATTTCCAGGCCTTAAAAGATGAACTCCCTTGTCATTTCTGAACCCGGACACTCCCCGGTTTAGAGACACATTTCAGCTCAGTCCACCTCACCTGGCAGCTTTCAACAGGGACCACACCTGAGCCTCCACCTTCAAGAGCAGGTGTGACCTGTTTGTGTAGTGGTCATGTAAGGTTGCTATGAGGAATTATGAAAAATGAAACAAAAAAATAAAAAATAAAATTCCTTCCAGTAGCACCTTAAAGACCAACTAAGTTAGTTCTTGGTATGAGCTTTCGTGTGCATGCACACTTCTTCAGATACACTGAAACAGAAGTCACCAGACCCGTACCAAAATAAAATAATAATAATAATAATAATAATAATAATAATAATAATAATAATTTTGTCTATGGCAGACCAACACGGCTACCTATCTGTATATGAAAAATTAAGTGAGCCATTGTGTCCGCGGTGAAAGCATCGCTTTGACTGGGTTTGGGTCACGGACATGATTTTTGATCGATGCCACAAGCATCTCTGCCTCATTTTCTCTATGCCTGACAGTCACATGTAATACTACTACTACTACTACTACTACTACTACTACTAATAATAATAATAATAATTTATTATTTCTACCCCGCCCATCTGGGTGGGTTTCCCCAGCAACTCTGGGCGGCTTCCAACAAAGTATTAAAATACTGTACAGTAGTCTGTTAAACATTAAAAGCTTCCCTAAAGAGGGCTGCTCACAGATGTCTTCTAAAAGTCTGGTAGTTGTTTATTTCCTTGACATCTGGTGGGAGGGTGTTCCACAGGGCAGGTGCCACTACCGAGAAGGCCCTCTGCCAGGTTCCCTGTAACTTCACTTCTCACAGGGAGGGAACCGCCAGAAGGCCCTCAGAGCTGGACCTCAGTGTCCAGGCAGAGTGATGAGGGTGGAGATGCTCCTTCAGGTATACAGGACCAAGGCTGTTTAGGGCTTTCAAGGTCAGCACCAACACTTTGAATTATGCTCAGAAACGTACTGGGAGCCAATGCAGATCTCTCAGGACCGGTGTTATGTGGTCCCAGCGGCCACTCCCAGTCACCAGTCTAGCTGCCGCATTCTGGATTAGTTGCAGTTTCCGGGTCACCTTCAAAGGTAGCCCCACTTAGAGCGCATTGCAGTAGTCCAAGCGGGAGATAACCAGAGCATGTACCACTCTGGCGAGACAGTTTGCAGGCAGGGAAGGTCTCATCCTGCGTACCAGATGGAGCAGGCAGACAGCCGCCCTGGAGACAGAATTAACCTGCACCCGTGTAAAGCATTCTAACACAGACTATATGCTGATCTCCGCCAGCAATTTCTAGATCAACTCTGTATCCCCAAATGGAAACCAGAGTCAGAGGTCATACATTTTCTGTTACTGGGGAACGATCAGGAGCTCACTAAGGTAGTGGCTAAATATCTCTATTTGGTTTTTTGTCGTCGAAATACGCCGCAGACGCCTGATCTCCCTGGAGACCAAGAGATGTGGCGATAGACTGCTCTGCCTCCTTTTTTTTTTTGGAGAAGTGGCGAATCTGCATTGATTCGTTTTGGATGTGATGCCAATAAAAGGTTTGAAATCAAAAGTAATCTCTGGGTCGTGGGTTCGAGGAAAAGATTGGGTTGGACGAGATGACCCTTCCATCTCTGCCTGGGACCACCGAGACCTGAGCATAGCCACCGATAGCTCCACCTCCACGAATTTGTCCCATCCTCTTTCAAAGCCGTCCCTGCCTCCTGTGGCGGGGAGTTCCACAGGTTAACGGCGCACAAAGCGGAAGAAGGGCCTGAGCCGTCCCTCTCAAGCTGCTCGAGATCCTTTCGGCCGGAGAAGCAGGAGGATGAACACAGGGAGAAGCACGCGGCCCAACGGCCGGGATACGGACCCTTACCTGCGCCAGGTATTCGAGGCCCAGGGGGATGTTGCTGGCCACGGGCAGGTAGGGGGTGATGCCCGCGTGGGGGTCCGGAGCTTGGTGGTGGTGGGGCGTCGCGGCGTGATCCCGAAAGGCACGAGGAGGCGGCGGGGGGGGAATGATTTGCCCCGCTGGAGGGCTGCCGGCTGGATAGACGTTGAACCCTGGGCTCGGTGCTGTGGGGACAGGGTGAGGTTGGTGTATGGGGTATGGGGGAGAGGCGGTGGGATATCCGGGCTGCGGAACGTGGTACCCTATGGGATGGGAGGGGGAGAGAGAGACAGATTGTTTAAAACTCATCTACACCCGCAAATCCTTTAAAAAAAATAAACATTACTGTGCCTTTAAGAAACAAATGTTACTTTGTTGTTGTTTTATAATTCTTATTAAATTTTCTGTTTTACAAATTAGGGTATTCATTTAAACCAGGCTTCCTCAACCTCAGCACTCCAGATATTTTCGGGACTACAACTCCCATCATCTCTAGCTAGCAGGACCAGTGGTCAGGGACGATGGGAATTGTAGTCTCAAAACATC
The DNA here is from genome assembly GCF_964234715.1 of Podarcis melisellensis. Taxonomy (NCBI): domain Eukaryota; kingdom Metazoa; phylum Chordata; class Lepidosauria; order Squamata; family Lacertidae; genus Podarcis; species Podarcis melisellensis. Next base: position 3,409,083 of record NC_138545.1, on the reverse strand, counting down.
TGGAGGGGTGAGGTTGAGGAAGCCTGGTGTAAATGAATATCCTGATTTGTAAAACAGAAAATTTAATAAGAATTATAAAACAATTGTAGCCTTTCAGCTAGGAATCCCAGAACTGTGGGCCAGGAAGCGATCGCCCATGTCCAACAGGTAGATCGCGATCTACTGGTAGATCACTGGACGTCTGTGGTGGATCACTGGTAGATCACTGGCTCCCCGCAAAGAAGCTCCACAACATTGGCCTCCCTAAAAAAAATCTCAACATTTTTACCCTGCACCCCAAAGAAAAGTGGTAAAAAAAACTCAACAACTTTGACCCGAACCCCTAAAAAACAGGGCTTTCCTTCCTGGACTCCAAAAAGCGGAATAGATCACTGCCAGTTTTTAACTGTGTGAGTAGATCACAGTCTTTTTGGAGTTGGCCAACCCCAAGGGCAACCCACTGCGAGATGGAAATTGCAGCTTAAAGGATCCCCTGCTTTAAAACATCCAAAATCTCTTCTCTTTTTCTCTTTCCATGGTTCATTTTGCAAATCACAAATCCCTGCTTATTTTACAAAAAACTAAACCGTTCCGTCTTCCATTATTACTTCCACCAAAACCTATTTACCCAGCTGGATTTATCTTGACGCTGCCAGGGTTTTCAAACCTACACAATCTCCCCCCCCATATATTCAATAAACATTATTATTAAAGGTTATTTATGTACGCCACTACTGCGGCCCGTGTTTTTGTTAGCCCCAAAATGGAAAACGAGCGAGGTCCCAGCCAAAGTAGAACGGCAACTTAAACTGATGGAATATGCGCATCTTGCGGACCTAACGTATAGAATATAAGAACAAGAAGAACATACATTCAAAGAAGATTTGAAAACGTTTATTGAATCCATGGGAAATATATTAATGCTGGCAGCATTAAGATAAATCTAACAGTGCAAATAAGTTTTGATGGATGCAATAATGAAATACTGAATTGTATACTTTTTGTCTCTCCTTTTTTATTTTTGCTTTCCCCCCCTACTTTTTAAAGCAGAGACATCACCTTGCCAACAAAGGTCCGTAAAACCAGTAAAAGCTCTGGTTTCCCCAGTAGTGATGTATGGAAGTGAGAGCTGGACCATAAAGAAGGCTGATCGCCAAAGAATGGATGCTTTTGAATTCTGGTGCTGGAGGAGACTCTTGAGAGTCCCATGGACTGCAAGAAGATCCAACTGATCCATTCTGAAGGAAATCAGCCCTGAGTGCTCACTGGAAGGACAGATCCTGAAGCTGAGGCTCCAAGACTTTGGCCACCTCAGGAGAAGAGAAGACTCCCTGGAAAAGACCCTGATGCTGGGAAAGATGGAGGGTGCAAGGAGAAGGGGACGACGGAGGACAAGATGGTGGGACAGTGTTCTTGAAGGGACCAGCATGAATTTGACCAAACTGCGGGAGGCAGTGGAAGACAGGAGGGCCTGGCGTGCTCTGGTCCAGGGGGTCACCAAGAGGCGGACACGACTAAACAACAAGAACAATAGTTTTTGTCAAATATGCAGGGATTTGTGATAGGTAAAATGAACCATGGAAAGAGAGGAAGGGAAGTCACTGATATCTTTAAATTGTAAAACAGAAAATTTAATAAAAATTATATAAAAAGAAAGAAATACAGAATGGGAAAAATGGAGAGGTGTAAAAAAAACACAAAACCACAGCACCTCAGTGTCCCCCTTAAACCAACCAAAAATAAATAAATATTCCTGCAGAAAGATGCGTATTATAAAAAGCAAACCATAGCCGTGTCTATAAGAATAATATTCTAAGCTCCACAGTTGGGTGATACCTTTATTAGTCAACCTGAGAAGCCACAAAAAAGGGGGCAAGCTTTAGAATTCCCCAGATAATTTATGGAGAACTTGAAAGCACGCTTCTGTGACTTTTTCATTTTCCCTTATTTTTTTTTAAAAAGGTCTTTAAACGGCTTGCAACTTCCTAGCTGAAACTGCGGGTTCCGGGTCTGCCGGAACTGAGCTGGGGAGGTGGCAAAAGGAAAGGTTTTTCGGGAGCTCCTGAAAGAGCGATTGGAGGAGTTGACGCATGTTAGGAGGAGGAAATACACAGGGAGAAAGAAATGGCAGGGAGGAGAAAGCAGAAAACAAAGAAAAAGGAAATTGCAAATGGATAGCAGGGAGGAGTCGTGGCCAGGGAGGAAGTGAGAGCAAGTCATGAGCTTAAAATATTTTTCTTTAATAAAAAGGAGCGTTCAGGATGCTATTGGTGTTCTTTGGGCAGCTATTTTAGGGTCGAGGGCAAAGTCCTGTGGGGGCACCTGCGTCGTCCCGCCCAGGACCGGATTTAGGTTTGATGAGGCCCTAAGTCAGGGGTCAGCAAACCTTTTTTGCAGGGGGCCGGTCCACTGTCTCTCAAACCTTGTGGGGGGCCGGACTGTATTTTGAGGGAGGGGAGAATGAATTCCTGTGCCCCACAAATAACCCAGAGATGCATTTTAAATAAAAGGGCACATTCTACTCATGTAAAAACACGCTGATTCCCAGACCATCTGCGGGCTGGATTTGGAAGGCGATTGGGCCGGATCCGGCCCCCAGGCCTTAGTTTGCCTACCCATGCCCTAAGCTACTGAAGGTAATGGGGCCTTTTCTATGTCCAGCTGTCCTTTGTCAACAACAAATTGTCCCTGTTTTTTGTGTTGAATATATGCTCTATGGTCATTTATGGACCTCATAGGTATCTCAAGCCATTTGCCCATGTTGACCTGCAACCAGTCCATGCAGAATGTCGGCACCCTATATATAGAAAGGAGAAAACCAGGGATATTTCAGGTAGCAGGCGAGCAGGTGAGGTCCACGACTTACATCCTAGGAGCCTACACAACCCAAAACACTGTTGCTGTAGGTAGGTTTTCTTTTATTTGTTTTTTATATTTTGGGGGGGAAATTCCCTTTAAATTTTTGGGGCCCCCCAATAGAGTCGGGCCCTGAACTATAGCTTGTTTAAAGGTAAAGGGACCCCTGACCATTAGGTCCAGTCATGGTCGACTCTGGGGTTGCGACGCTCATCTCGCTTTATTGGCCGAGGGAGCCGGCGTACAGCTTCCGGGTCATGTGGCCAGCATGACTAAGCCGCTTCTGGCGAACCAGAGCAGCGCACAGAAATGCTGTTTACCTTCCCTCCGGAGCGGTACCTATTTATCTACTTGCACTGGTGTGCTTTCGAACTGCTAGGTGGGCAGGAGCAGGGACCTCGCAATGGGAGCTCACCCCGTTGTGGGGATTCGAACTGCCAACCTTCTGATCGGCAAGTCCTGGGCTCTGTGGTTTAACCCACAGCGCCACCCGCGTCCCTACCCTATATATGGAGCAAACCAGTAATATTTTAGGGAGCAGGCAAGCAGGCGGGGCCCATGACTTACATCTTGGAGCCTACACAACACAAAACACTGTTGCTGTAGGTAGGTGTTCTTTTATTTGTTTTTTATGTTATATTTTGGAAATGTACATCCAGGGTTTTTTCCCTGGGGGGGCCCAAAGAGAGGTGGCCCCTAAACTGTAGCTTGTTTAGCTTATGCCGAAATCCGGCACTGAGAAGGCGACTTGCAGGCGTCTCAGGTAAGTTAAAATAGCCCGGGGGAGCAGACAGTGACGGAGCCCCCCTGCGCCCAAATCCTGCCCAGCCACATTCCAGCTATGCCCGGTCACAATAGGCCTTGCCCTGCCCCAGGGGAAGGGGTGGCAAACATTGCAGCTGACTTGGGTGGGGCTGCTGCGGCTCCTCCTTTCATGCCCCAATGCCCATGTCTGCAGCAAAGACGGGAATCGCAAGTTCCTCCTCTCCGGTTTCTCTTCAAATCCCTCTTTTCTTTTCTCTTCCTCGCCCACTGAACTGGTAAGTGCTTCCTGGATCAGGCCGGACAGCCCAGCATTCAGTTACCCCAGGGAGCTAAGCAGATGCCTCTTCTGGGAAACCCGCAAGCAGGATTCGAACACAAGACCCGCTCTCCCCTCCTGTAACTGGCTTTCGGAAGCATTTACAGCCTCCAACTGCAAAGGCAGAATACAGCCATCCTGGCTAGTAGCCATCGATAGACTTTCCTCCTCCATGAATTGATTTAACTCTCTTTTATAGCCATCCTAGTTAGTGAACATTGCTGTCTCATGTGGCAAGGAGTTCCACAGTTCCCTCTGCATGAACTTCATTTCCTCTGCCCCAAATCTCCCAACATTCAGCGGATTGATTGTGAGACTGCGGAAATGAGACTGCGGAAATGGATAAAAGCCCCTCATCCAAACAATGACTATCATCAGCGCAGGGAAGAATTATTTTTTTAAAAAATGATCATCTACAATACTGTCTTATATATTTTATAGTACAGTACATTGATTAGTAGCGGGACGCGGGTGGCGCTGTGGGTTAAACTACAGAGCCTAGGACTTGCTGACAGAAGGTCGGCGGTTCGAATCCCTGCAATAGGGTGAGCTCCCGGTCGCTTGGTCCCTCTCCTGCGAACCTAGCAGTTCGAAAGTACGTCAAAGTGCAAGTAGATCAATAGGCACTGCTCCCGCGGGAAGGTAAACGGAGTTTCCGTGCGCTGCTCTGGTTCGCCAGAAGTGGCTTAGTCCTGCTGGCCACATGACCCGGAAGCTGTACGCCGGCTCTCTTGGCCAGTAAAGCGAGATGAGTGCCGCAACCCCAGAGTCGGCCACGACTGGACCTAATGGTCAGGGGTCCCTTTACCTTTTTACATTGATTATTGCTTTCATTTTACGGATCAATGGTCTCATTAGAGAGTAAAATTCATGTTAAATTGCTGTTTTAGGGGCTGTTTTTAAAAGCCTGGAGTGGATTAATTTGTTTTGCATGACTTTCTATGGGTAATTGAGTGCCTTAGTTTTGGAACGGACTTCCGGAACGGGTGAAGTTTGAGCACCAAGGTACCACTGTACAAAGACTGTCACAGAATTGGCTTAAAGACCAAAAGGGCAAAGACGATTAAGACGGGCGAGGAGAGATAGAACACGCCATTTGCATATTGTAGGAATCAGCATTTGGCAACCTTGACGCTCCTTGAAGCAGCCAAGACTGCAGACTCAGAGGTGATTTTTGGTTTGAGTTGGACGGGACACCCCAAAGGACATCTATCCCAACCCGCATCTGGTCCCATTTTGGAACGCAAGACGTCGCCACCTTACATATTATTTCAATATTGCATTTATAATCTTGCGGTGGTGGAATGATCCTCATTTAAACCCCACAACAAACCTGCGAGGTGGGCTAGGCAGGGACCGGATCCTGAGGTCAGCTAGAGATCCCCGAGGGAGGATTCGAACCCTGCTCTCCCAGGTCCTGGTTGGACACACTAAACCCCTACACCACCCTGGCTTTCACAGGCTGTAGGAGCGTAAGAAGGGCCTACTGGATGAGGCCAAGGGCCCTTCTAGTCCAGCAACCTGTTCCCACAGTGGCCAACCCTTATAGGAAAACCTCCATCAGGATTCGAACACAAGACCGACACTGTGTTTATCAGCGACTGGCATTCAAAAGCACTGCTGCACTCTGAACCAGACCACGGATCCAGCCCTGGGGCGTGTGGGATCTAGATCTGGCCCAGAGGTGAGCTGAGGTCATGTGACTCATTTGAACCGTCAGCTGATTGTCAGGGTTTGAGCTGTAGCCACATGAGATCCTGGGGCCCAGCTGGCTCCTCCCCCCTTGAGGCCATATGTCAATCAAACTTGATGCCCCCCCCCGAAGTTGTGGGCTTACAGCACTCTGCACCGCCAGGGGAGGGCACCAGGTTGGGGAAGGGTGGTCTCCCCTAGCCGGCAACGGGTGTCTCAAGCATTTTGGACAAAGGGGTCTTTCCCAAACCCTGCCTGGAAAGAAGCAGGTGTTCCGTCACCGAGCTCAGCGAATTAAATATTGCAAAGTTAATTGTCGGAGGGGAAATGTGTGTGTGTCTGTGGAAATAATGGCAGCCCGCCCACCAAACAAACCGTTAAGCCAAAGGATCAGACTGACTCTAAAAAAACACACGTTTTTTTAATCCATTTTTGGAGAAGAAGGGGGGTATGGATGAGGCTGGATCGCTCTGGCAGTTGAGCGTGAGTCTCTTAACCTCAGGGTCGTGGGTTCGAATCCTACACTAGGCAAAAGCTTCCTGGATTGCATGGAATTGGACTAGATAATATATAGAGAGGTAAAGGGACCCCTGACCATTAGGTCCAGTCATGACCGACTCTGGGGTTGTGACGCTCATCTCGCTTTATTGGCCGAGGGAGCCAGCGTACAGCTTCCGGGTCATGTGGCTAGCAGGACTAAGCCGCTTCTGGCGAACCAGACCAGCGCACGGAAACGCCGTTCACCTTCCCGCCGGAGCAGTGCCTATTTATCTACTTGCACTTTGTGGTGCTTTCAAACTGCTAGGTTGACAGGTGCAGGGACCGAGCAACGGGAGCTCACCCCGTTGCGGGGATTCGAACCGCCGACCTTCTGATCGGCAAGCCCTAGGCTCTGTGGTTTAACCCACAGCACCACCCGCGTCCGTACACACACACACACATATATACACAGTGGTACCTTGGAAGTTGAACAGAATCCATTCCGGAAGTCCGTTCAACTTCCAAAATGTTCAGAAACCAAGGCGCGGCTTCTGATTGGCTGCAGGAAGCTCCTGCAGTCAATCGGAAGCCGTGTCGGATGTTCAGGTTCCAAAGAACGTTCGCAAACCAGAACAATCACTTCCGGGTTTGCGGTGTTCAGGAGCCAAAGCGATCAAGTGGCAAGGCGTTCGGCTTCCAAGGCACAACTGTGTGTGTTTAATTTATACCCCACGCTTGTTATCCTTGCTAACTCAACAGGTGAAACTCGGAAAATTAGAATATTGTGGAAAAGTTCATTTATTTCGGTAATCCAACTTAAAAGGTGAAACTAATATATGAGATAGACCCATGACACGCAAAGCGAGATACGTCAAGGCTTTATTTATTATAATTGTGGTGATTATGGCGTACAGCTGATGAAAACCCCAAATTAACAATCTCAGAAAATTAGAATATTGTGAAAAGGTCCAGTAGCTACTAGATACATAACACCTGCAATGGGTTCATCACAATTATAACAAATAAAGGCGTGACATATTTCGCTTTGCATGCCATGAGTCTATCTCATATATCAGTTTCACCTTTTAAGTTGAATTACCGAAATAAATGAATTTTTCCACGATATTCTAATTTTTCTTGCAATATTAAAGATATGTAATCACTTGAAAGAATCAATTAGGCTTAGGACTAAATTGGGATTAAATAAATAAATAGGAAAATGTACGATGAGAAAAGTTAGGAAACATGATTTTGACTGTGATGTGGTTTTATGAAATAATGATATTGGAAACTGCTATATACAATTACTAAGAAATTCAGATGGAAGAGACTTGAGGAAGTCAAGTAATATGTCTATGAAGATGGATTTCAATTCATTAACTAACTTTTAGTTTATGTGGTGATTTGATGTATTTTATTTTATATTCTTTTTTTCCTTTTCGTTTTATTCTTTTTTATTATTGTTAATTCTTTCTTTTGTTATGTCTTTGCATGAAAAATAATAAATATTATTGTGATATTCTAATTTTTCGAGTTTCACCTGCACAATTCTATGAGAAAGAGAGAGAGATCGAAGTAGTATTAAACAGACACACAGTAATCTTCAGCATTGCGTTCCGAATTTTGGGCGTGCAGACGATGTAATCGAGGCAAGATCCCGGAAGCAAGTTATCGACCGCCTAGCTACGAGGCCAGTTTATGCAAAAAAATCAAGACGCATCCAAGCTTTCTGCTGTTTGGCTGTGCAACTGCTTGCATCGTGCAAAATCAACTGCCTTATCGGAGGCCAATATATAGATTTCCCGAGGGCTGAAATCCACTTTGCATCCTCTGAATAGAGCGAGTTTGCAAAACAGCTGGGTTGGATTTAACTTTAAATACACTCCCCTCGCGTAAGGACTCCTCCCCGCCCAAAATATACGTGCCAGTTGCTACTTATGTGGGGAACGGCGCCTTCGTTTGCTCCGTAATTTAGCAACGTAATTAAAAAGCAAGGTAAGGCAGGGATGAGAGGCCAGACCAGACCTGGAGCTGCCATTTTTGTATCCTTCTGGTGAGGGGTGTGGGGTGAACGATGACCCCGCTTCCGGTGCCTTTGTGATCAGCGGCGGCGAATGCCTTCCATTTGGACGTCCCTGCAAGGAAACAGCAAGAGAAAGGGATCATTTCGGGACAGAAGCATATTGGTCGCTAGCACAGCAAACAGATCTGTAAAATATTAGGAGGCCTCGGCTGTTTGGGTGGAGGCAGGGAGACAATGAGAAAAAATGGATGGTTTTTCAAGAGAAGGAGGTGCATATTAGCCCAAAACGTCTCAAATAAGCCTGAACAGAGCACAGGGCGTTTGGATTTTTAAAATCACCTTTTTTTGCAGTACAGTGGTACCTCGGGTTAAGTACTTAATTCATTCCGGAGGTCCGTATTTAACCTGAAACTGTTCTTAACCTGAAGCACCACTTTAGCTAATGGGGCCTCCTGCTGCTGCCAGAGCACAATTTCTGTTCTTATCCTGAAGCAAAGTTCTTAACCTGAAGCACTATTTCTGGGTTAGCGGAGTCTGTAACCTGAAGCGTCTGTAACCTGAAGTGTCTGTAACCCGAGGTACCACTGTACAAGGTTATGGAATACAGTCGTGCCTCAGGTTACATACGCTTCAGGTTAAAGACTCTGCTAATCCAGAAATAGTACCTCAGGTTAAGAACTTTGCTTCAGAATGAGAACAGAAACTGTGCTCTGGCGGCACGGCGGCAGTGGGAGGCCCCATTAGTTACAGTGGCGCTTCAGGTTAAGAACAGTTTCAGGTTAAGACCGGACCTCCGGAACGAATTAAGTACTTAACCGGAGGCACCACTGTATGCAGAAATAGCCAAGCTAACAGCAAAAATTCGACATCAGGGTGGCGAAACATATCAAAAAGAATGGGGAAAATTTATGTTATATCCAGAGAAGACGATGTGAAATAGGGAAACCAGTAGAACTGAAAAAAACAACAGGAAAACACAAGAAATTTATTGGATAATCATAGTAAAATGAATTTAAAATGTACATTAGGACTATTGTTGAACAATATTTGTAAATGAATATAGACAGACAACAAGAATTGTATATATAGAAAGATTTATTTGTTTGCAGACATTTTATGGGGGGAAAATGGAAGAATAACAATTATATATAAAACGGACAAAGACAACGCGAAAAGTTAAAGACGGCATAAAAAAGCCGGAATGAGGAAGAAGGGAAGTCAGCTCAGGAGAGCAAGAACAAATGTGAAATATAATGTATGTGTATGTATAGGTAAAGGTAAAGGGACCCCTGACCATTAGGTCCAGTTGTGGCCAACTCTGGGGTTGCGGCGCTCATCTCGCTTTATAGGCCGAGGAAGCCAGCAAACAGCTTCCAGGTCATGTGGCCAGCAGGACTAAGCCGCTTCTGGCGAACCAGAGCAGCGCACGGAAACGCCGTTTACCTTCCCGCCTGCGTGATACCTATTTATCTACTTGCACTTTGACGTGCTTTCAAACTGCTAGGTGGGTAGGAGCAGGGACCGAACAACGGGAGCTCACCCTGTCACGGGGATTCGAACCGCCGACCTTCAAATTGGCAAGCCCAAGAGGCTCAGTGGTTTAGACCACAGCGCCACCTGCGTCCCCATGCAGAATGTAGGCACCCTATATATAGAAAGGAGCAAACCAGTGATATTTTAGGGAGCAGGCAAGCAGGCAGGGCCCATGACTTACATCCTTGGAGCCTAAACAACACAAAACACTGTTGTACTTGCACCTTGAGGTGCTTTTGAACTGCTAGGTTGGCAGGAGCAGGGACCGAGCAACGGGAACTCACAGCGCCACCCGCGTCCCAACACAGGTCTTAAAAGGGGGTTAAAGGAGAAATAACCGCCCTGTGGTGAGGGATACTGGATTTGTGCCGCCCGCTTTTCAAAATCTGCACCCATACGGACGTCCCGCTTATCCTTGTACACCTGAGCTTTGTCATTTGGAGAGAGGTGACTCTCTGTTGCTGCAGCAAAGCACAGAGGGCTGTTCTCCTAGATTCAAACAAACACACACAGCCTCCTCGCTGACTGGCACAAAAGCGGGTAAACCTAGTTGGCACAGAGGTACCTCCTTTTGGCCGCCCTCTCTTGCCCTTTTGCATTCATTCTTCATCACAATGCAGACCTGGGGCCTGTCTCCAGGAAGCCAAACAAAAGGTATTTGCAAAAAACAACAACAGGAAAACAAAAAGGGAGACACGCGGTTGCCACCTCTCTCGTTGGCAAGGCTCCCAAGCTTTTGAACAGCTAGCAGGCAAGCCGAAATCCAACAGGTGTGCGGAATTCCTGGCTGCGGCAGACGAGAAATGCTTCACCGGTGGAACTGCGCAGTTTTTAAATGCACAAGAAAACACGGAAGCTTTGGGTGGCAATTCGCACATGTACAACCCGTGCCGAAACGTGCAGAGAATCAAATTCACACAATCGCAATGGTGTCAAAAACACCAAAGAAGAATTAAGTGTACAGAGTTCTCACTTCCTCTCTGACCGAGTCAGGGTTTCTTTAGCAGCAATTCCTGCCACTAAATGGGGTTGGGATAGATGTCCTTTGGGGGATCCCTTTCCACTCTGAAATTCTGTGATACACCAGAGTACAGAAACCGGCACACACACACACACCAGTCTCCCAAGCCCACCCAGAATTGAAAACACATGATAGCCATCAACACAGAGACACAAAGTGTCACAGAACGCAAATCGTGTCCCCAGAGGGAATTGGGAAACAAACAGTTTAAAAGTCGCCAGACCCTCCGGCCCAAATGCCAGAGGCCACACACAGATTTGTGCAACCGTGCAAGGCGTTGCGTGCAAAGACACACACAAACACACAAGTCTCAAGGAGAATCAAACTCAGAAGCCTCCAGGCGTTACTCACTTCATGTCCGGCTTTCCAGAAATGGCGCCCACTCCTCTTGCCTAAGCGAGGGACACATGATCTAAGTGAAACTGGATCTCCGCTTTCCCACCCCCCCTCCTCAAGCCCACACAGACTCATCATGGGGAGGGCAGGAGCAGCAGCAGCAGAGGCAATCCCCGACTCCTTGCCAGGCCTCTGAGCCGAACTTTCAGCCTCCAAACCCTCCTGCCCTCTCCAAAGAACCCAGGAGTCCTGACACACACACACACACACACACACACACACACACACACCCTTGGTCCTCCTCACCCAAGACTTCTGCCTCCCCATCGATCTCGCCTTGCGAAAACAAAGTCTGCCTTGATCTTCCTTCTGCACCCAAGCGGCTTGGGGGAGGAAGAAAACAAAGGCGTGCGAAAAACCACATGACAGCAGCTACCCTCTTAAAAATAGAGGGGTTTTTGGCAAGCTCCTCTCACTGGCAAACCAACAGCTCAGAGTCTTCGCCCTGCCCCAAAATTGGGTGGCACCCAGGTTTTTGGGTGTATATATTTTTTTGTTCCAAAACAGGGATTGTTGCTGGAGGGGGTGTGTGTTGGACGATTCGGGCCTCCTGTTTCCAGGCGGCGCTTCCAAGCTCCGCAGACCGCGTGGGATCCAGTCAGCTCTCCCTGAAAATCCCAGTGACCTTTGGGTGTGCCTGGATGTCTGCGCTGGGTTCTGGGTTAAGAAGGGAGAGGCTGGGTTTCCCCGCGGAAAGATGGAGGCGGCTTTCCAGCAAACCCAAGCAGCTGGCAAGAGAGCCTGATTTCCACTCCCTTAAGATAAAAAAAAAACACCCCAAGATTCGCCAAGAGAGTATTTTCTCACCCTTGAGAGAAGCCACAGAATCCCCGGCTTTTCGCCCACTTGCAAAAGCCACCCAGGAATCCTGTATCTTTCAGAGTCCGCAGCTCAGATGCTCTCTAATCAACCCCTTCCTCTCCCTCCTGGCAAAGCTCAAACACACATAAAATCGTGTAGAGTCGGAAGGGACCCAGGGTCATCTAGTCCAACCCCCGGCAATGCAGGAATCTTTTTGCCCCATGTAGGACTCGAACCCAAGACCGGGAGAGTCTCGTGCTCTACATGCCGTATCCCATCCCCTGCTTCATTCCTCCTGGTATATTTGCATCCACTGACAGCACCGAGGCAGCACCACGGGAATTTATTTATTAATTGCATTAATTTGCACCCTCTTCCTCCAAGGAAATGGAGGTGGAGTACGTGGTTCTCCCCCTCTGCCATCCCCACAACAATCCTGCGAGGTAGGGTAGGCAGCAACTGGCCCAAGTTCAGCAAATGAGCTTCAGGGCCGAGACAGGATTCGAACCCGGTTCTCTCTCAGGTCCCAGTCCGACATACGAACCATAATACACTCCCCCTAGCCAGTGTTTACAGCGTTCATATTGCAACTTCCTAGAGAGCAGAGACCTCTCTCTAAATCACTTTCCACACTGCAGCACCCAGATAAAACAAAAGCCCTTCTTCATGCGGCATATAAACTTCGGAACTCCTTGCCACAAGATGGACACCAAATTGAATGGATTTAAAAGAGGATTAGGCAGGCTCATGCAGGAGAAAGCTATTGATGGCTACTAGCCAGGATGGTTGTGTTCTGCCTCCACAGTCAGAGGCAGCGATGTTTCTGAATCCCAGTTGCTGCAAGCCACAGAGAGTGGCTCCTGTGTTCGAATCCTGCTTGCTGCTTTCCCATTGGGGGCATCCGTTTGGCCACCGCAAAGGCATGATGCTGGACTAGGTGGGCCACTGGCCTCATCCAGCAGGCTCTCCTTATAGAATCACAGAATTGTAGCGTCGGAAGGGGCCCCCAAAGGCCATCTAGTCCAGCCCCCTGCAATGCTGGAATCTTTTGCCCAACGCGCGACTCGAACCCACTACCCCAAGATTAGGAGTCACATGTCTCATGCTCTACTGACTGAGCTATCACGATGCTTAAACTCCTTTCCAACTCTACAATTCTATGACTAGAGCAGCGGTTCTCAACCTGTGGGTCCCCAGATGTTGTTGGACTACAACTCCCATCATCCCTGAGCTCTGGCCTTGCTAGCTAGGGCTTATGGGAGTTGTAGTTCAACATCTGGGGACCCACAGGTTGAGAAAGGCTGGACTAGAGCCTAAGGAGAGGCTGTTAGATCAGGCCAAAGCGGCTCATTATATTATTATTATTATTATTATTATTATTATTATTATTATTATTATTATTATTTGTATACCGCCCTATACCTGCAGATCTCAGGTTGGTTCCCAACAAAAGTTACAATCTAGAAGACGCAGAATACACAATAAAAACAAAGACAACCCAATCATGCAGCCAGCCAAGTCCTTGTGCCAAACCAGCAAGCGGAACCCGGGCGCAAGAGCCACTCTCCCTCCCTAGCGCAGGCTTCTGGGTGTCGCAGAACTCGCACTCAAGGCCGGGGAATCGAAAACTGTGCAGGAGGAGCGAGAACAAAGGCGAGGGCTGGACAGGAAACCTGGATGAAGGGAGAATAGGGAGGAGAGGGGAAAGCATTTTGTGGAGCCTTCCGAGAACCTGGGAAACATAATTCTGCAGTGTTTTGCAAAGCAAGCACCACCTGGCTGCAAGGCGTCTCTCAGGCTGGGTGCAGAGAGAGAGAGAGAGAGAGAGAGAGAGAGAGAGAGAGAGAGAGAGAGAGAGAGAGAAGGGAGATTGTTGGGTTAAGGGAAGGGAGGAAAATCAGGAAGGATGTTGGGAGAGGAGGGGAGGCTCCCTCCCTCCGGGGGGGCGAAACAACAACAGCAAAATTAAAACCATCTGGTTTCTCTCCTCCCAGAACTGCCAACCTGGCGCCCCCCAGCTGCTGAGGACGCTGGGGTGGGCGCCGGGTTGGCCAAGGCTGCGCCGAAGAGCCAGCAAAGGAGATGGGGAGGAAGGGCCCGCGCCCCAAACCCAACCAGACCCCCCCCCCCGCCATCCTCTCTCCAAAGAAACTTCTTTGCCTTCTTCCTCCTCCCATCTTTTTTCCCCCGGGCAGGATTGAGGGGGGGTTCCAAACAGGAAGCCCCTCCCTCCCTCCCTCTTTGCAAAACAACTACCCCGCTGTCCACATTCACACGAGAAAGAAAAGACCCCCCCAGACAATTGCAAATCCAGCCTGAACTGAGAGCCCCCCCCCCAAATCTGTCCCCGGGAACAGAAAGAAACCAAGCGCGCAAAGGATGGGGATACCCATATTTTATTTTCCTGGCCATCTCAGCTGGTTTCCCAAACAGCCCCCTGATGGGGGGGGTAGAGGAGGGAGGGGGAGACAAGGCCAAGGACCCCCCCCCACCCCATGGCTTCTCTCCCTCCCCCCCCCGCCCCACATTATTTGGGCCTCCCCTTCACCTCCCCGGCTCCTTCTCCCCACTCCGCGTTACCTTCACGCCCTGGAGCCAGCAAAGAAAGTGGCGGAGGGAGGGAGGTGGAGAGAAAGAGAAGAGAAAGAGAGGAAAAGGATGGACCGAGGGAAGGAGGGAGGGCAGGGCGAGGCAGGAGCCGCCCCCTCGCCCTCCCCTCGCCGGCAGCAGCCCTGGAGCGGCGCCGCGCCCGGAGACAGAAGCGAGAGAGAAAAAGGAGCGGTGCGCGCCGGTCGTGTGAACGCGGCGTGTCCGGGCTTGCTCTTTTGCTTCGAGGGATGGGAGGGGAAGGAAAGGGCTTAGGGGCTCTTAACCCGGGTTAATGGTCTCGGCCAACCCGGCGCCCTCCAGCTGGTGGGTTTTTTTGTGGAGTCCTGGCGGGCGAGAGGGAGAGACACGCGTCTTGCGCGGCTGTTTGTTTGGACGCACCGCCACGTGAGAACGCGGCCACGCTGCAATCTGGCTGGTAGGAAGGAACTTATGTTGGAAGTGTAAGATCAAGGAGGGCGATTTTTATCATATGTGGTGGTTGTGTGAGCCTATCAAAAAATTCTGGGAATCTATTTACAATGAACTAAAAAAAATCTTCAAATATACCTTTATAAAAAACCCGAAGCCTTTTTGCTGGGGATAATTGGAGAAGAAATCAAAAAGGAAGATCAAACACTCTTTCAGTACGCGACAGTGGCTGCCAGAACTCTAATAGCGCAGAATTGGAAGACATCGAAAATCCCAACTATAAACGAGTGGCAATCCAAACTATTTGAGTATTTAGAATTGGCAAAAATGACACAGAAAATAAGAAATCAAAAAGATATAAAGTTTAACAAAGAATGGAACAAATTTATGACATACATGGAAACAGAGGTAAACAAATCTAAAAATCACAGTAGGTGTGACGTAACACTTGTGATGTAAAGAGTTTTTTGAGGAAAAGAAACTGCAGATAAAAAATCATATAATATATTCTGAAACCGAGATGAAGGGAAGTCAATCAGTGTCGTGTGTCATTTAGTAAATGTAAGTTAATGTGTTGGTATCTTATGTTAGGAGATGTTTTTTCTTTTGTTTTCGTTATTATTATTTCTCCTTTTTATGTATTTCTTTTTTGTGTGTATGGGTCATGTATGTTTCTTTTGTTTGTTTTAATGTTTGATGTAGCAAAACGAATTAAAATCAATAAAAAAAATAAAAAAAGAAGGAAGGAACTTGCCTTTTGGACAGGGACTTGAGGCCTGTTTCCACGACGTCTTGGGGAGAGCACTTCTGCGCCACCCGATTGGGAGGGTTCACACGTGACATCTAGCCCACGCGCAAGCATCCCCGCTTTGTGTTTTTGCAAAAACCGGTGCGCAATGATGGCCCTTCCTGGCTGTTACCAGGGTCATGCTCTAGTCCCTGCAGCACCTGACATAGAATCAAATAATTGTAGGGTCAGAAGGGACCCACAATGGTCATCTAGTCCAACCCCCCGAATAGACCCCGCCCCCTTTCCCCTCCACATTTAATCTCAAGACCAGGTAGGGCTCCAAGCCCCACTGATCTCAAGCGCTCAGGCTTCCCCCAGCCTGCCTCAGCTAAAAGAGCCCTCTCCAAGTCTCTTTTTATTATTACATGTTTTTAATAAAATATTTTCTTAAGTAACAATAGAACACACAGAGTCTCGCTTTTCGAGTCAAACAAATCTGTTGCATTCTGAATGAGACATTACAATTACAGGCAATATGGGGTTGTGTGGGAGAAAAGGAGGCAGTAAGATTTCATTCTTCTGTATGGCGTGTCAGCAAAGTCTTTGCATCAGCATCACATAAACCGGTACTTATTTTTGCTGGGATGCAAGAGCCCACAGGTCCCAGGGCGTGGTTGGTTGCTGTGTGTTGTGTTTGTGTGTTTCTCAGACCATGTGCAGAGTGACTTCACCAATAGAGCAACTACAATTGGCTCTTCAAAGATTGTGGGGCAGAGTTCCTGTGTAGGCCCGCCCTCTCCAAAAAAACTTTCCTTTGAGGGTGGAGATCTTCCCGCCCCCAAGTCAACCTAAGGCTTCGCTGTTCTGAGAAAACTTCCCTCTATAACCGTTTTTTACTTTCTTGGGCTCCATGATCACTGCAGATGGTGACAGCGGTCACGAAATTAAAAGACACCTGCTTCTTGGGAGGAAAGCAATGACAAACCTAGACAGCATCTCAAAAAGCAGAGACATCACCTTGCCGACAAAGGTCCGTATAGTCAAAGCTATGGTTTTCCCAGTAGTGATGTATGGAAGTGAGAGCTGGACCACAAAGAAGGCTGATCGCTGAAGAATGGATGCTTTTGATTTCTGGTGCTGGAGGAGACTCTGGAGAGTCCCATGGACTGCAAGAAGATCCAACCTCTCCATTCTGAAGGGAATCAGCCCTGAGTGCTCACTGGAAGGACAGATCCTGAAGCTGAGGCTCCAAGACTTTGGCCACCTCATGAGAAGAGAAGACTCCCTGGAAAAGACCCTGGTGTTGGGAAAGATGGAGGGCACAAGGAGAAGGGGATGACGGAGGACGAGATGGTGGGACAGAGTTCTCCAAGTGACCAGCATGAGTTTGACCAAACTGTGGGAGGCAGTGGAAGACAGGAGGGCCTGGCGTGCTCTGGTCCATGGGGTCACGAAGAAGCGGACAACACTAAACGACTAAACAACAACAACAGCAACATAACCTCCTCCCTACCCCTCCAGAGGAATTTAAAACACCACCGCTTATTTTTAGGCTCTGAGGCAGGAATAACTTTATTCCGCCCTGCTGCAGAAGCCCCTGAAACGAGGAGAAGGGGGTTTATTTGGGAGGAGGGAAAACACGGCCCCCGCCTACAGCCCATAGCAAAAAAAAATGAAACCCCTTAAGTCAAACCCCAATGGTTTTGCAACAAAAACCACCCTGAAACCAGGGTACATAAATAGAAAAACAAAGTCCCACCTCCCCTGGCCTGCCCATTTGAAACCAATTTCAACATTTTCCCTTCCTAGCTGGTTCACCCCACAGAGTGTGGGGCCCACTGTTCTCTCAATGATGTCTCAAGTTCATCACCAGAAGCGTTCCTGAGCATTCCTCGGCCCCTGATGTTGTTTAAAAAGTGGGGATGGGGAAACTTTGGCCGTTCAGATATTGGGACGCAAATTCCCCATGAGCCAGCAGGACCAATGGTTAGGGATGATGGGAGTTGTAGTCTAGGAACTGCATGGCCCTTTCAGTGGTGGCACCAAAGCCATGAAATTACCGTCTTGTCCTGACTCGTAACCACCCCCTCACCTGCCAGTTTTTTAAAAATTATGAACAGGTCAATGATGGATCGGGCCCAAGGTACCATCTTCTAGACTAGCATCTGATCTCACAGTGGCCAACCAGGTGCCCATGATCCGTTCCCACTCCTGTGTCTTCCAGAAACTGGCGTTCAGATGCATTGCTAACTCCCAACTGCAGAGGCAGAGCAGAGACATCCTGGCTAGTGGCCATTGATAGCAGCCTCTCCGTCGTGAATTTGCCCTGTCCCCCTTTTAAAGCCATCCAGGTTCTTGGCCGTCGCTGCCTCCTGTGGCAAACCAGAGCAGCGCACGGAAACGCCGTTTACCTTCCCGCTGGAGCGGTACCTCTTTATCTACTTGCACTTTGACGTGCTTTCGAACTGCTAGGTTGGCAGGAGCAGGGACCGAGCAACGGGAGCTCACCCCGTCGCGGGGATTCAAACCGCCAACCTTCCGATCGGCAAGCCCTAGGCTCAGTGGTTTAACCCACAGCGAAACACGTGTCCCTATGTAACCTGAGGTACCACTATATAAAAGCATATATTTTTTACAATAATAATAATGGTGGTGAAATAAATGCATGGAGAGAGATTTTTTAACGGTGGGTTAGCATCTGTCAAAGAGCATTCACTGGGAATTTCAGGCCAGATCCTTCCAGATGTTCCTAGACTACAACGCCCATCATCCCTAACCATTGGTCCTGCTGGCTCATGGGGAGTTTGCATCCCAATATCTGAACGGCCAAAGTTTCCCCATCCCCACTTTGTAAACAACGAATTTTATGACCCAATTTATTCCTGCATTGCTGGGGGTTGGCAACTGCAATTTTATTCTCTTTTGCCAACCTATAATAATAATAATAATAATAATTTATTATTTATACCCCGCCCATCTGGCTGGGCTTCCCCAGCCACTCTGGGCGGCTTCCAACAAAGTATTAAAATACAGCAGTCTGTTAAACATTAAAAGCTTCCCTAAACAGGGCTGCCTTCAGATGTCTTCTAAAAGTCAGATAGTTGTTTATTTCCTTCACATCTGAAGGGAGGGCATTCCACAGGGCAGGCGCCACCACCAATAAGACCCTCTGCCTGGTTCCCTGCAACCTCACTTCTTGCAGGGAGGGAACTGCCAGAAGGCCCTTGGAGCTGGACCTCGGTGTCCGGGCAGAACGATGGAGGTGGAGACGCTCCTTCAGGTATACTGGGTCTTTGAGGCCGTTTAGGGCTTTCAAGGTCAGCACCAACACTTTGAATTGTGCTCGGAAACGTCCTGGGAGCCAATGGAGGTCTTTCAGGACTGGTGTTATATGGTCTCAGTGACCGCTCCCAGTCACCAGTCTGGCTGCCACATTCTGGATTAGTTATAGTTTCCGAGGCACCTTCAAAGGTAGCCCCACGTAGAGCGCATTGCAGTAGTCCAAGCGGGAGATAACTAGAGCATGCGCCACTCTGGCGAGACAGTCTGCGGGCAGGGAGGGTCTCATCCTGCGTACCAAATGGAGCTGGTAGACAGCTGCCCTGGACACACAACTGACCTGCGCCTCCTTGGACAGGGGTGAGTCCAAAATGACTCCCAGGCTGCGCACCTGGTCCTTCAGGGGCACAGCTGCCCCATTCAGGACCAGGGAGTCCTCCACACCTGCCCACCTCCTGTCTACCAAAAACAGTACTTCTGTCTTGTCAGGATTCAACCTCAATCCATTAGCTGCCATCCATCCTCCAACCGCCTCCAGACACTCACACAGGACCTTCACCACCTTCACTGGTTCTGATTTGAAAGAGAGGTAGAGCTGGGTGTCAACCGCATGCTGGATTACCCTTGGGATCCCTTTCCAAATCTATGATTCCAAGATTCCATGAACTCTGCCGGGTGTCAGCGGTCGAAGCGACGGGAGAAAACCTGCCCGCCTCCTGTACTTCTGTCTCGTCAGGATTCAACCTCAATCTGTTAACCCAGGGCTCCCCAGCTGCTTTGGACTACAACTCTCAACATCCCCGGCCAGCCAGGTTGCCTGAAAAGCCCTTTAGCCCTTCTTTTGCCTCTCAAAACCAGGGAGTTGTAGTCTAGCAACCTCGGGAGGGAGGCAGAGACGCACTGGAACGCTTTGTGCTTCCTGCTCTTAGCTTACGCGTGACATCTAACATATAGCCACGACTTACCACGACATTTATCCAAGGAATAAATTTATTCACAGAAAAAAAGGTGCGTGGGTTTTTTAAAAAAGGTAAATCACTTTCATCATTTATTAAGTTAAAAAACACCAATTGAAAAGCACCGATCGGACATTGCATTTCGTGGCCTCCATCGCAAACTCAAATCTGGTTGCAATTTTTTTGGGGGGGAAAGGATCTTGGCTTTTTAAAAAGGGATTCGGCATTCAGGGAATTCCAAGACGCAGGACAGAGATGCGTTTGGGGTGGGCTAAAGACCTCAAGGGATCCCACTGACATTTGGAAATCTCTCTTCTCCTAGGGCTCCCTTCTGGCTAGCCTAAGGGGTAATGAGGGGCAGGGCTGGTTGCCCTGGCGATGGGAGAGAGGGGCCACATGGGGACAGAACAGGGTGTCAAGGGGCCATGGCGATCCAGCCGAGGATGAGGAGGGAACCACCATACGGGGCCGCCTTGGTCAGGATCGGGTCCCCTGTCACGGCGTGGTAATACAGGGCGCCAGAGAACATCCCCATTCCCAGAGACAAGATGCTGCCGGCCTGGGAGGAACAAAAGGTGCAAGTTAGAATCACTGAATGAATGAATGTTTATTTGTGTCAGCCATTGGCCGCAGCAATAAAACAAGAATACGATATACAAAGAAGAGAAATAAAAAGGTTTTATTTCAGGGGGTCAGACTAGATGAGATTTGGGGTCCCCTCCCAACTCTGAGGTTAGTACCAGTACCTAGAATGTGGCCGGGCTGTGCATGTCCCGCCATCAGGGATGATGGGAAACAGCTTTTTCCAGCATGGCATCCACCAAACATTGGACTACAACTCCCATCATCCACACCCAACAGTTACCCCAACCTCCCCTGCCTTGTGGGACAGCTTTAGAATAGAATAGAATAGAATTTATTATTTATACCCCACCCATCTGGCTGGGTTTCCCCAGCCACTCTGAGTGGTTTCCAACAACATATTAAAAAACAGTGGTCTGTTAAACATTAAAGGCTTCCCTAAACAGGGCTGCCTTCAGATGTCTTCTAAAAGTCTGGTAGTTGTTTATTTCCTTGACATCTGATGGGAGGGCGTTCCACAAGGCGGGTGCCACCACCGAGAAGGCCCTCTGCCTGGTTCCCTGTAACTTGGCTTCTCACAATGAGGGAACCGCCAGAAGGCCCTTGGCGCTGGACCTCAGTGTCCGGGCTGAACGATGGGGGTGGAGATGCTCCTTCAGGTCTACTGGGCTTTCAAGGTCAGCACCAACACTTTGAATTGTGCTCGGAAACGTACTGGGAGCCAGTGTAGGTCTTTCAAGACCGGTGTTATGTGGTCTCGGCGGCCGCTCCCAGTCACCTGTCTGGCTGCCGCATTCTGGATTAGTTGTAGTTTCCGGGTCACCTTCAAAGGTAGCCCCACGTAGAGCGCATGGCAGTAGTCCAAGCGGGAGATAACCAGAGTGTGCCCCACCCTGGCCAGACAGTCTGCGGGCAGGGAGGGTCTCATCCTGTGTACCAGATGGAGCTGGTAGACAGCAGCCCTGGACACAGAGCTGACCTGCGCCTTTAGGAGAAGAAATGGCTCAGGAATAAACCCTACACAAATTTGGAGTGTCTAAGGCGCTTGGTTGTCACCTTGTAACTCCCCCCCAAAAAACCCCAGCCAATTCTAAGTCGTGGATCCTTACCATCATGGGATAGCGGCAGTGGGGCACAGCCAGGAGGGCCAGGCTGTGAAGGAAGTGATATTTGTTGGCCGTCTCGTATAGCTACAAAAGAAGGTCAAGGATCAAGTTGAGGACAGTGATTCAACACACACAGGCCATCCCTGTTGTCGTTGGAGGCTCACAACTCCCAAGGGCCCCTGCAAGTGCGATGGTCGTTGCAGCCCAGCAATTTCTGGAGTCACAGGTTCCCCATCTCTGTACTTCAGCCATTTGCTTCCTCCCCACCAGACGTTGGACTACAACGCCCATCATCCACTGCAAGCTTAGGAAATGGTCGTGGATAATGGGCTTTGTAGTCTTTTCGGTGCCTTCCTTTTTCAACAAGGGGAGATCTGCTTCCCAGGCTGCCTCTGTATTAGATTATTTTTTTTTCAAAAGTCTTTATTGAACATATTCCACAGATTTATACATCAATATACTATATTACAATTTATATCCCATTCCATACTGGAAAAAAATATATGAAAATACAAGAAAATTAAAACAAACAAAAAAAGACCTAGACTTCTGACTGTTCTCAAAAATCCTAAATCACACTTGTTATATTTCACACAGTATTATATTATTTCCTTAAATCTTTTTAATAAAGAAGAAACAAAAAGAAAAAAGGTTAAATAGAAACATTTGTTTTAAATGTAGTATCTATACATTGTATTGTATACATGTTTTAAATACATTATCTATACATCTGTACTGGATCTGAAAGTGTTTCAAATTGTTTCTATGCGTGGAACTGTTTTTAGGAATGTTTTCGTTTTAAATTTTGTCATTGTTGTTTCCTATGTGGAATTAAAGCTGCTGCTTTTATTGCTGGTGTTTTTCTCTGGGAAATACAGTTTTGAGATTATTTCGCGGGAAGAAAACTGCAAATTGAATTGGACAAGCGTGGCTACATCTTGGGACCCAGTGTTCAAGTAAGAGGAGCGTCTTACAAAGGTGAATTCAGGAATCCTGGTTCGTGATCTCACTGAGAACGGGCAGCTCCATACACCTGCGCCATCCCAATCTCCTTTCCGCAAAGAACCCAGGCATCCGGGTTCCCTCCCAGCCCCTTCCCAGGACTGGAGCCCATCTGGAGATGGGTGCCGGGGGGGGGGGGGCGAGTAGCAGCCACAATTCATCTTAAGGACATAAGAGAAATCAGCAGGATCAGGCCAGGAAGGTCCCATCTAGTCCAGCATCTAGTCTCACAGCGGCCGTTATCAGAATCCCACAAGCAGGATTCGAACACAAGATCCCCTCTCTCCCCTCCTGTGGTTTCCAGGAACTGGTATTCAGAAGCATCCCTGCCTCCGACCACGGAGACCCCAGAATAGCCACGAACAGTCCTCTGCTCCTTCATGAATTTGTCCTAACCTCTCTTAAAGTGGGAAGGAGTTCCACAGGTTAATAATAATAATAATAATTTATTTATACCCCGCCCATCTGGCTGGGTTTCCCCAGCCACTCTGGGCGGCTTCCAACAAAGACAAAACATACACTAAGATGTCACACATAAAAACTTCACTGAACAGGGCTGCCTTCAGATGTCTTCAGAATGTCAGGTAGTTGTTGTTCTCTTTGACATGTGGTGGGAGGACGTTCCACAGGGCGGGTGCCACCACCAAGAAGGCCCTCAGCCTGGTTCCCTGTAACTTGGCTTCTCGCAGTGAGGGAACCGCCAGAAGGCCTTCGGGAGAGGGATCCCGGTGTCCGGGGTGGAGACGCTCCTTCAGGTCTACTGGGCCTTTGAGGCCGTTTAGGGCTTTCAAGGTCAACACCAACACTTTGAATTGTGCTCAGAAATGTACTGGGAGCCAATGGAGGTCTTTCAGAACCGGTGTTATATGGTCCCAGCAGCCACTCCCAGTCCCCAGTCTGGCTGCCGCATTCTGGATTAACTGTAGTTTCTGGGTCACCTTCAAAGGTAGCCCCACGTAGAGCGCATGGCAGTAGTCCAAGTGGGAGATAACCAGAGCATGCGCCACTCTGGCCAGACTGTCTGTGGACAGGAAGGGTCTCATCCTGCGTACCAGGTGGAGCTGGCAAACAGCTGCCCTGGACACAGAACTGACCTGCGCCTCCATGGACAGCGGTGAGTCCAAAATGACTCCCAGGCTGTGCCCCTGGTCCTTCAGGGGCACAGTTGCCCCATTCAGGACCAGGGAGTCCTCCACACCTACCCGCCTCCCATACGTCTGTCTTGTCAGGATTCAACCTCAATCTGTTAGCCGCCATCCATCCTCCAACCGCCTCCAGACACTCACACAGGACCTTCACCGCCTCTGATTTGAAAGAGAGGTAGGTATCATGTGCTGGATGAAGGACTTTCTTTTATTGGTACTGAATTCCTGAATTATTATTATTATTATTATTATTATTATTATTATTATTATTATTATTATTATTTTTTCTTAAATCTGCCAGTCGCTTTAAGCCAAAGAACATCTCCCAACATTCAGCTTCACAAGTTCTAGGGTTAGGAGAGGGAGGGAGGGAAAATACCGTATTTTTCACTCTATAACACGCACCCGACCATAATACGCACGTAGTTTTTAGAGGAGGGAAATCCGTAGGCATGCCACCCATAGGCATTTCCTCCATACATTTCCCCTTACTTTCTAGGAGCAAAAAAGTGAGTGTTGTGGTGCAAAAAATACGGCAATTATCTGTCAACTTTCTCCATGCCAGGCATAATTTTATAAACTTCCGTCAATTTTTTCAAACTTCTTCCTTCCATCTAGTTAAGAACGCACAAACTCATTTCCCATCTATCACACCCAATAGTGCCTCTTCTTCCACTAACCTGCCCCACTGCATTCCTCCCCGAGGTGGGGGGGGTGAAAATTTGAACCCCCCCAGGGAAGGGTTTCTCTCTCCACCCACAAACAATGACAACCGGCGGTTCCAGTTTAACTGGCTTAGCCAAAGGGACTGGGAAGGGAAGGGGGAGAACCAGTGTGGTGTAGTGGTTAGAGTACTGGACTCTGAGCTTGGGAGAGACCAGGGTTCGAATCTCCACTCAGCCACAAAGATGTGACCTTGGGGGCTAGCCAATGCTTCTCAGCCTAGCCTACCTCAGAGGGTTGTTCTGGGAATAAGATGGGGCAAGATGCGAACCATGTACACGTCACTGTGGGCTCCTTGGGATGCTGTTAGGGATGCTTTTGAATTCTGGTGCTGGAGGAGACTCTTGAAAGTCCCATGGACTGCAAGAAGATCCAACCTCTCCATTCTGAAGGAAATCAGCCCTGAGTGCTCACTGGAAGGACAGATCCTGAAGCTGAGGCTCCAAGACTTTGGCCACCTCCTGAGAAGAGAAGACTCCCTGGAAAAGACCCTGATGTTGGGGAGAAAAAGACCCTGGAAAAGACCCTGATGTTGGGCACAAGGAGAAGGGGACGACAGAGGATGAGATGGTTGGACAGTGCTCTCGAAGCTACCAGTGGGAGGCAGTGGAAGACAGGAGTGCCTGGCGTGCTCTGGTCCAGGGGGTCACGAAGAGGCGGGCACAACTAAACAACAACAGTTATGGAAATTACCGGGGGGTAGGCACATCTTCAAAGTTGTTAAATGTTACAAATATTATGCATAAATGTATCTTGAAGTTATCTACCTTTAACAATCATATAAAATCAACTCCTTTGCCAGTTTCCTCCATTCCAAAGCTATTTTCCCCTTGAAAAAGGACTCCAGGAACTTCCCAGAGGTGACAATTGCTGAGCTGATTGTTGGCCAAGGGAAGCCTAATCCCATCACCGGACTTGCCAGGGGCCAGACATGCCAAGGAAGTTCTCTTGTGCTTTTGGTGGTGGGACTTCAGAGGTCTTTGCCTCTGCTCATCTTATACCTGGGTCTTGCCCTGACTGTCTGCTTATGCTAATCTTGTACCAAGGACTTGTCTGGATGTGTTTGCCAAGGCTAAACTGGTGTAACCCCTGTCTCCCCCTCCCCTTTGGTGACATGTCAGTGATGTAGCAATGATGCTGTACAAACTGTATTCTGGGATATGGTGGGAAAGTTTTCAAAGTCCTTGTCACCCCATCCCCGGGGTTCAAAATTCCTCTTTGAACCTGTTGCGCGATAAACTTTGGTCTACGGCTATTTGCTCCAGTTGGTGGCTGGACTCCTTCCTTTATTCAGCAGGGACCTGCGTGATCTTCCCAACCAGCTGGGGGACTGAGCAGTCTAGATTCTTCTGTAACAGATAAAGGTAAAGGGACCCCTGACCATTAGGTCCAGTCATGGCTGACTCTGGTGTTGCGGCGCTCATCTCGCTTTACTGGCCGAGGGAACCCGCGTACAGCTTCCGGGTCATGTGGCCAGCATGACTAAGCCGCTTCTGGCGAACCAGAGCAGCGCACGGAAACGCCGTTTACCTTCCCGCCGGAGTGGTACCTATTTATCTACTTGTACTGGTGTGCTTTCGAACTGCTAGGTTGGCAGGAGCAGGGACCGAGCAATGGGAGCTCACCCCGTCGCGGGGATTCGAAGGGCCGACCTTCTGATCGACAAGTCCTAGGCTCTGTGGTTTAACCCACAGCGCCACCCACGTAACAGATACAAATGCAATAAACAGAATCACAGAATCATTTGCCCAACATGGTGTTCGAACTCACAACCCTAAGATTAAGAGTCTCGTGCTCTACTGACTGAGCCAAATAAGACCGTTTACCTCTTTCAAGTAGTCATCTCGGTCGCTGCGACGGAAATCTGGGAGGAGGAGGGCGGGGAAGAGAGAGAGGGGGGGGGGAGTTAGCAGAAACTGCACAGGAGATAAACTGGGGGAAAGGGGTGGGTCATCAACGTCTCCCCAACGGCTGCAAAATTCGATAAGGTGGAGGAAAAGTCTCCAGGCTCTGAGCTTGGAACACAAACAGGGGAGGCGAACCAGAGGGACCCAATGCACCCGGGGAAATTCTCAGCCGAAACAAGCCAAAACCCTGACTTGATATTTAAGTGGACTTTGGAACTTCCTGCCTTCACTATACAGTGGTACCTCAGGTTAAGTACTTAATTCGTTTCGGAGATCCGTTCTTAACCTGAAACTGTTCTTAACCTGAAGCACCACTTTAACTAATGGGGCCTCCTGCTGCTGCCGCGCTGCCAGAGCACAATTTTTGTTCTCATCCTGAAGCAAAGTTCTTAACCTGAAGCACTACTGCTGGGTTAGCGGTGTCTGTAACCTGAAGCGTATGTAACCTGAAGCGTATGTAACCCGAGGTACCACTGTAATATTTTCAGTGCCTGTCTGAAAACATTATTCCTTAGACAAGCTCATGCAGATATTTAGAAAGCTGATGTGCAAGTTTTTGGCCTGTTGTAACTTAACGTTTCAAAAGCCTTCAGTTACTGCTCATTTTTCTTGCTGGTCATTTTATTGTGTTACTATTAGTAGCAGCTTTGAGTGGTTTGGTCGGTTGATTTCATTTTGCAACCAAAGGGCACATAAATGTTATGAAATAAAACAAATCCAACCGTGGCTTCCGCTGCAGAACTTCCTGGTGGTTTAATAGCAATTTTCTGGTTTAATAAGGGGGCTGGGTGGGTGGGTGGGGCAGCTGGCAAACCCCAGGGGGGGGCGTCTTGCAATAACCAGCCCCCCGAGGTAATAAAGAGACCGCAAACCTCATCTGCAAAAACAGACCACACCTCGCTTAACTTTGCACTGACAGCCCCATTTCAAGGCTCGCCCCCCCGCACCTCAGTTGCAACCTCCTTTTTTTACGATACAATAATCTTTATTGTTATTGTCCCATACAGAACAACGAAATTGAAAAATCTACATCAGATATTCAAAAACCAACAAGCCTGCTATCCCTGCCTGGTTAGCCCCTAAAAATTCTGATACCCCATAAGTGAATACAATATACTCCCATGGAGATTACCTTAAGGTAAAGGGACCCCTGACCATTAGGTCCAGTCGTGGCCGACTCTGGGGTTGCGGCGCTCATCTCGCTTTATTGGCCGAGGGAGCCGGTGTCCAGCTTCCGGGTCATGTGGCCAGCAGGACTGAGCCGCTTCTGGCGAACCAGAGCAGCGCACGGAAACGCCGTTTACCTTCCCGCCAGAGCGGTACCTATTTATCTACTTGCACTTTGACGTGCTTTCGAACTGCTAGGTTGGCAGGAGCTGGGACTGAGCAACAGGAGCTCAGCCCGTCAAGGGGATTTGAACCACCGACCTTCTGATCGGCAAGTCCTAGGCTCTGTGGTTTAACCCACAGCACCACTACCTTACGCTGCGTTTAAAACCAAAATCGCATTTGGATAGAAAGTGTTTCTCAGGCGGCTAGTCCTAGTCTTTATAACCCTGGACCTTCTTTCCAGAAGGCAGAAGCTGAAAGAGATCATTTCCGGGGTGCACACTATCCAGCGCTTATCTCTGCAGCTTTCTTACGGCATAGAACTGATCCAAGGTAGGAACAGTGCACCCAGTGGCGTAGCGTGGGGGGTGCAGGGGGGGCCGGCCGCACTGGGTGCAACATCTGGGGTTAGGGTTAGGGGGTGCGAATCCACGGGTTAGGGGGCGCGAATCCACGAGTTAGGGGACACGAATCCACGGGTTAGGGGCGCAAATCCACGAGTTAGGGGGCGCAAATCCACGGGTTAGGGGGCGCAAATCCACGGGTTAGGGGGCGCAAATCCACGGGTTAGGGGGCGCAAATTACTTGCCTTGCCCCGGGTGCTGACAACCCACCCTACGCCACTGAGTGCACCCAATTACAGTGGTACCTCGGGTTACATACGCTTCAGGTTACATACGCTTCAGGTTACAGACTCCGCTAACCCAGAAATATTACCTCGGGTAAAGAACTTTGCTTCCGGACAGAACAGAAATCGGGCTCCGGCGGCGCGGTGGCAGCGGGAGGCCTCATTAACTAAAGTGGTGCTTCAGGTTAAGAACAGTTTCACGTTAAGAACAGACCTCCAGAACGAATTAAGTACTTAACCCGAGGTACCACTGTATTCTCTCCGCAGGATTTGGGAGCTGCCCACAAATATCGTCGGGGGATCAAGGCCAGGATTGCACCCCCTGTTCTCCAGCCCCGGCACCCGCCTGCCCTCACCGTGAGCCCCGTAGGCGGCCGCCCCGACGGCCGCAGCCCCGCTCAGCGCTCCGAGCCGTCGGAAAAACACCGCAGCGCCCGCGACCATCCCGATCCCCGACGTGAAAATGTATCAACCTCGTTTCCGACTCCCTGCGCGTTTTATCCAATCAGCGCCCTGGGCGGCTCGTTAGTATGCAGCCCCCGCCCCCGCAGAACGCCGCGCCTCAGCCAATCGGCGTTTCCCATCCCTTCCTTCCGCATAAGCCAAAATTCGGAAAGGATTGGCCAATGGCGTGCGGCGTCCCGGATTAGAACGCGGGTGAGTCCAATGAGAAGCGCGGTTCCTCCTTCTCCCCGCCTCTCTTCTCCAGTTCCATTCTCCTGATAGGTTGCTTCCGGGAAGTCCATCTCAGCACGTCAACCAATCAGGGGGCGCCTGGTAGGAACGCGCTTGCAGCAGCGCACCTTAAAGAGGAAGGAAAATTAAAGTGTGCGCTGCTCTTAGGATGCATACGGTAAGCACGTGACAAATAGGAAAAGTTGGCTGCGCGTTAAAAATCCTACCAACCTTCATCCCATCTTTTTGGAAGGAAGAAATGGTCTGTGCTCCTTGCTTAGAATATTTACGGCACCCCAAGTGTCTCCACAGCGCCGCCTGGTGGAGGAAAAGAGATTCCCATGTGGTTTCTCCTTCAAAGCCATTGCCTCCTTCGTGCTGCCTCTTCCATCATAAAGAGGCAGTGTCTGTTTCAGCGTTCCCCAACCTGGCGCCCTCCAGATGTTGCCGACTGCAGCTCCCACCAGTAGTCCAAAATATCTGGAGGGCGCCAGGTGTTTTTTTTTAATTATTTCAAACAAAAGCAAAAAGCAAAAAATAAAAATTCAAATAATTCTCAAAGCACACGTTGGTCCTTTAATTATTTTTCATCATCAAGACTAGGATTTCTCTCCTCGCTCCCCCAGCCCAATTTTTCATTTTTTTTTGCAAGCGTCGACCAACAGAGGGCGGCAAAGGCGCGATAATTCAGCGCATGGCGACAGCATCGGGTTTTTAATGCTGATTTTTGGGGGTGGATGCTGGTTCTGCCATCCGCATTGCTGGCTTAGCAATGCCACAAATTAAATTTAAAAAATAATAATTGCCCGGTTAATTGCACGAGCGTCGATCGAGGAATCAATCGCTTTACTCGTGCACAAAAAAAAAAATGAACACGAGTGTCACAGGTTTGGGTTTTTTTTAAATTTTGGAAGACGTTTTCCGTGAATGATAGAGGCAGTTTTAGCAAATATTCAGGGTTTAAAAGCGTTTACATCCCCAATTTAGGGAAGTTTTTAATGACTGATGTTTTAATGTGCTTTTAATCTTTTGTTGGAAGCCGCCCAGAGTGGCTGGGGAAACCCAGCTAGATGGGTGGGATATAAATATTATTATTAATAATAATAATAATAATTAAGGATTGGCCAGACCTCACAATAAGACCGCAATCCCATTTCCATATGTGATCAGATCCAGATGTTTGCTTTGAACCAGATCCCACATCTTCTAAAATTCTCTTTTTCTCCCATTGCAGTCTTCCTCCAGATATTTGGACTACAACTCCCATCAGTTCCCATTGCGCTGATGGGAGTTGTACTCCAAAACACCTGGAAGGCACCAGCTTGCCGAAGGCCCCTCTAAGCCGCTTTCCCCGGGTCTCCAGGTGCTGCCGGACTACAACTCCCATCGTCCATGACAATTGACTGAGCTGCCTCAGGATGATGGGAGTTGTAGTCTGAAACATCCGGAGGGCGCCAGGTTCATAACGAAGGCTGTCTTTGCGGGAGGTGTTCTGAAGGCAGATCTTCAAGACACGTGAAATAAAAAAGGGCATCGGAGCATGCGCAGAGTGGGATTTGAGAAGGGGGGGCACCTCTCCTTCCTGCCGCTATCCGATCACGCCACCTTCGGTCCTGTGATATCCCGTGTTGCTCATCGGAGGAAGGTGGCAAGGAAGTGTTCAGTGTAAATTGCATTCACCATCAACACCTCCTCCTCCTCCGCTCTCTCCCCCAAATAGCTCGTTCTGGGGTTCTTGTTTTTTAACATACATATATATATAACATAGGGTTGCGGGTGGTGCTGTGGGTTAAACCAGAGAGCCTAGGACTTGCTGATCAGAAGGTCGGTGGTTCGAATCCCCGCGATGGGGTGAGATCCGGTTGTTCGGTCCCTGCTCCTGCCCACCTAGCAGTTTGAAAGCACGTCAAAGTGCAAGTAGATAAATAGGTACCACTCTGGCGGGAAGGTAAACGGCATTTCCGTGCGCTGCTCTGAAGCGTATGTAACCCGAGGTACCACTGTATATAACACACACACACTTTTGTTCTGTAAGTGGTAGAATCGCAAGACCCAGCCTCCCTCCTGCCTCTCCAAAGAAACCTAGCAAAAGGGACAGCAAGAGATCTTCCTTCGGCCATTGCCACTGCTGCTGGAGTACAGGGTCAGGTTTTAAGGTTAGACCGTGGGTAGGCAACCTAAGGCCCGGGGGCCGGATCCGGCCCAATCGCCTTCTCAATCTGGCCCACAGACGGTCCGGGAATCAGCGTGTTTTTACATGAGCAGAATGTGTCTTTTTAATTAAAACACATAGAATCCTAGAGTTGGAAGAGTCCACAAGGGCCATTGAGTCCAACCCCCTGCCAAGCAGGAAACCCCATCAGAGCACTCCTGACATATGGTTGTCAAGCCTCTGCTTCAAGACCTCCAAAGAAGGAGACTCCACCACACTCCTTGGCAGCAAATTCCACTGTCAAACAGCTCTTACTGTCAGGAAGTTCTTCCTCATGTTTAGGTGGAATCTTCTTTCTTGTAGTTTGGATCCATTGCTCCGGGTCCGCTTCTCTGGAGCAGCAGAAAACAACCTTTCTCCCTCCCTCCTCTATGTGACATCCTTTTATATATTTGAACATGGCTATCATATCACCCCTTCACCTCCTCTTCTCCAGGCTAAACATGCCCAGCTCCCTTAGCCGTTCCTCATAAGGCATCGTTTCCAGGCCTTTGACCATTTGGGTTGCCCTCCTCTGGACACGTTCCAGTTTGTCAGTGTCCTTCTTGAACTGTGGTGCCCAGAACTGGACACAGGACTCCAGGTGAGGTCTGACCAGAGCAGAATACAGTGGCACATCTCTGGGTTATTTGTGCAGCATAGGAATTCGTTCATATTTCCCCCAAAAAATATAATCTGGCCCCCCACAAGGTCTGAGGGATAGCGGACTGGCCCCCGGCTGAAGAGATGGGTTAGACTGAGAGATGCTCTACCCCTGAGTTATGGCCTTTTCTCCCCGATGATTTGGGGTGGTGGTCTCTGGGCAGAGAAGGCAGTTCCCTGGGTGAGCCTCAGCCCGGACGCCTGGGTCCTTTCCCCAGCCGAGAGGCAGGAGTCGGGCTCGGAGCGACCGCCCTGTGCTGAGAGGAAGCGAAGCAGCTTTTAATCTGCCACTGCCAGCGTATAAATTATCCATGCCTGTCACCGGAGAATATAAATGAACAGGGAAGGAGGCGCCTCAGAAACCCCACAAGGCACCTCCGGCTGCCGCAGGTTACGGAGCAGGAATGTTAAACGCCTGGCTGGAGCCGCAGTTCGCCCGGGCTCAGCCCCAAAACCTATTTTTAGCCCAAATCGTCCCATAATGCCCCCCTCCCCACTCGTAGCACATGGTTGCTGACATTTCTTTTTTGCCAGTGGGCTGCGTGGCGAGGGCCTCTGAGCATGCAAAGAGTGGCTCTTGCTCAGCACTCACCTGGCCTCATACACACACACACACACACACTCACACACTCACAGTGGTACCTCGGTTTAAGTATTTAATTCGTTCCGGAGGTCCGTTCTTAACCTGAAACTGTTCTTAACCTGAAGCACCACTTTAGCTAATGGGGCCTCCCGCTGCCGTCACACGATTTCTGTACTCATCCTGAAGCAAAGTTCTTAACCTGAAGCACTATTTCTGGGTTGGCGGAGTCTGTAACCTGAAGCGTATGTAACCCGAGGTACCACTGTATATATATATGTGCACATATATATCTGCAGTTATATATATATATATATGCATACATATATATATCTGCATATATATATGTATATATATATATATATATATATATACACACACACACACACACACACACACACACACACACACACATATATGCCTTGGTGAATATTTGACATTTTCATCCCCCAAAAAGTTTTTGATTTGAGTTTCAACTGAAATGAGGCTGCATTTTCATGTTGCATTTTAATCTTGTTTATAAGTTGTATTTTAATCAATTGTTTTTATAGCTGGTGTTAGCCGCCCTGAGCCCAGTCTTGGCAGGGGAGGGTGGGGTATAAATAAAATTTATTATTATTATTATTATTATTATTATTATTATTAAGAGGGGGAAAGATCTCTGCGATGGGGAGCCTCAACTTCCTTCCTCCAGGCCAACATATCACAATTTAGGAAAGTAGAGAGGAAAAACCGTTTGTTTGTTTGTTGTGTCTATATCTCATTTTTTCCCTCCCAGGAGCTCAAAGTGGAGTGTACATGGTTCTTCCCTTCTTCCAATAATCCCCACAAAATCCCTGTGGGGCAGGTGAGGCCTAGAAAGGGGATTTGAACTCAGAGCCGAGTCCGGCGCTCTAACCACTGCACCTCACCACCGGCTCCCACACTGCACTCCGAACCTGGCTTGAGGCCCCTCCAGAACTAGCAGAGAGTTCAATTGGTAGGCTCTTCTCATCTCAGGGTCTCGGGTTTGAAACCCGCATTGGGCGTAAAACTGGGGGGTTGGGCTAGACTATGGGTAGGCAAACTGAGGCCCGGGGGCCAGATCCGGCCCAATCTGGCCCGCGGACCGTCTGGGAATCAGCGTGTTTTTACATGAGTAGAATGTGCCCTTTTATTTAAAATGCATCTCTGGGTTATTTGTGGGGCACAGGAATTCGTTCGTTTTTTATGTTATTTTTCAAAATGTAGTCCGGCCCCCACCCCACAAGGTCTGAGGGATGGCCGACCGGCCCCCTGCTGAAAAAGTTTGCTGACCCCCGGGCTAGACGGCCCTTCTGGCTCCTTAGCGGTGCTAAGGGGAGGAGGCAGGACTCCTGAGCATGTACAGAGTGCCTTTGAGCAAGGAAGCCTGGCTGAAGGTGGTCCCCTCTCACACTGCTTGCTGGATTTCTGGACTCTTGCGGGGGGGGAAATATTCTTTGTCGGGCTCTGGAGTCTGAATATTGGGTTCTGAACCCCAATATAATAATAATAATAATAATAATAATAATAATAATAATAATAATAATAATAATAATTTATTTATACCCCGCCCATCTGGCTGGGTTTCCCCAGCCGCTCTGGGCGGCTTCCAACAAAACACTAAAATACAATAACACCCCCCCAAAACAAACACTCCCCCCCCATCCCAGGTCCAGGAACCCTAGCTGTCAACGTTTCCCTATTTTTTAAGGGAAAGTCCTTTATTCCGAATAGGATTCCTCGCAAGGAAGGGGGAAAGTTGACAGCTAGAGACGCCCCCCCCCCAGTTTTCTCCGTCCATCAGCCTCTCATCTGTCTCCCCCCCAAAAAAATCCCCTTCCTCCCCTTTGCATCCTTTTGAAAGAGGGGGGGCAACCAGTCAGGCGTTGCCATGACATCCCTGCGCCATCACAGCCGCCCCCCCCATCCATCCCTCCCTCTCTCTCTGCGACATAGTTGGGGGGGGGGGTTAGAGAGAGAGAGAGAGGGAGAGGAGGTCTATTTTTAGCAGCCCTGAGCGCAGAGCCAGAATGCAAAAGAGGCAGAGGGGGAGCGCCCCCCCTTTCCCACGTGACGCTGACACGCGTCGCCTCCTCGTCTCCTCCACGCGCGCATCCCCTCCTTTCCCAACCTCGACTGGTCCATGCGTGACTTGGGAAAAGGATCCCCCCTCCCGGCAAAAAAAAAAATGACGGGGGGGGGCTTTTCTGAACTGAACCACCCCTCCTTTCCAGAAGTGCCGACCTCTCCGTTTAAGCCCCTTAAATAACAGAATTGGGAGGGGGGCACAGAACCCCGCTTTGCATGCACGTCTTGCTCATCGATTTTTTTTGGGGGGGTGGCAGGCCCCGTGGGCAGAGGCAGGGGGGTGCAGGAGGGACAAATGCCCCCCCAAACTAAGTAAATAAATAGAAATAGTTAACTAACTAATTGCATCACAGATATCTCGGTTGTGCCCCCCCCCACAATAGATCCTGGCTAAGCCCGTGCCAGGCCCCCTTAAAATAATATTTTATTTGGGGGGTCGAAGGGATCTCGGGACCCTAGGCATTGGCTCCCTTGGTGCTGCTTAATAATAATAATATTTTTTATTTATACCCCGCCCTCCCCTGCCAAGGCCAGGCTCAGGGTGGCTTAAGGGTTGACGGGTTTTTTTTCGGGGGGGGGGGAGAGAGAAAGATTTATGGGCGCATGCTTGGAGCAAGGGAGGAGCAGAGAGTATATATGTTTTTGAGTTTTTTTGGGGGGGTGAAATTAATAGGCAAAAGACCAGGAGGGTTCTATTTTTCGGTGGCAGAACACCTGCTTGGCATGTAGAAGGACCCAAGTTCAGCTCCCCGCCTCCCCCCCCCCACGGCATCTCCAGTTGGGCTGGGAGAGATTTCCTTGCCCAAAATTCTTCAGTGCTGCTGCCAGTCCGTGTGGACAATATTGGCTACGTGAACTCAGGAGAAGGCTCCTGTTTATCGGGAGTCATGAGAACTAGAACAGCTCAGCGGCAGAGCAGCTGCTCAGCTTGCAGAAGGAAGCCAGTTTCGGTCCCCAACGTCATGCGCAGGTGGCGCTGGGAAGAGACCCTGAGTCTAAAGCCTTGGAGAGTCGCTGCTGCCGGCCGGTGTAGGCAACGCTGCGCTAGGTGGGGGCCGAATGGTCTGTCTCACTGCCTATGTTCCCTTACCTTTCCCGTCCTGACCTGGCCACTGTGATCCACACAACGGTCACCTCCAGACTGGATTATTGTAACTCGCTCTACGTGGGGCTGCCCTTGAGACTGACCCAGAAACTCCAGCGGGTGCAGAATGCCGCGGCGAGATTCCTTATGGGGTCTTCGCTGCGAGATCATATTCATCCAGTACTATACAAGCTGCACTGGCTCCCGGTGGAGTACAGGCAGTGGCGTAGCGTGGGTTGTCCGCACCCGGGGCAAGGCAAGTAATTTGTGCCCCCTAACCCGTGGATTGCGCCCCCTACCCGTGGATTTGCGCCCCCTAACTCTAACCCCCAGATGTTGCGCCCGGTGCGGCCGCCCCCCCGGCACCCCCCATGCTATGCCACTGAGTACAGGATCAGGTTCAAGGTGCTGGTTTTGACCTTTAAAGCCCTATACGGCCAGGACCCTCGTACCTACGGGACCGCCTCTCCTGGTATGTCCCACAGAGGTCCTTAAGGTCCACAAATGACAACATTTT
Organism: Podarcis melisellensis; assembly: GCF_964234715.1. Classification (NCBI taxonomy): domain Eukaryota; kingdom Metazoa; phylum Chordata; class Lepidosauria; order Squamata; family Lacertidae; genus Podarcis; species Podarcis melisellensis. The sequence goes on along the minus strand of NC_138545.1, from coordinate 3,373,015 downwards.
GGAGGTCCCAAGTTGCAAGGAGGTTAGATTGGTCTCAACTAGGTCCAGGGCCTTTTCAGTACTGGCCCCGACATGGTGGAACGCTCTGTCCCAAGAGACCAGGGCCTTGTGGGACTTGACAGAGCTGTTCAGCCTGGCCTTTGGTTTGGACTCAGTCTGACCCTTATGTTTCCCTCCCCTTATGGTTTTGATGAGGTTGCATTTTACCAGCTGCACTGGGTCCCGGTGGAGTACAGGGTCAGGTTCAAGGTGCTGGTTTTGACATTTAAAGCCCTATACGGACTAGGACCCTCGTACCTATGGGACCGCCTCTCCTGGTATGTCCCACGGAGGACCTTACGGTCTTCAAACAAAAACATCTTGGAGGTCCCAGGCCACAGGGAGGTTAGGCTGGCCTCGACCAGAGACAGGGCCTTTTCGGCTGTGGCCCCGATCTGGTGGAACGCTCTGTCCCAAGAGACTAGGGCCCTGCGGGATTTGACATCTTTCCGCAGGGCCTGCAAGACAGAGCTGTTCCACCAGGCCTTTGGCCAGGGCACAGCCTGACTCCCTCCCTCGGCAATCTTCGCGGAGCTCTGGCCCAATGGTTGCCATCAACGTGATTTGAATTACTTTTATAATGAAATGATTTTAGAATGTTGTACTATTGTATTGTTGTTAGACACCCTGAGGCTGGCTTTGGCTGGGGAGGGCGGGATATAAATAAAATTTATTATTATTATTATTATTATTATTATTATTATTATTATTATTATTATTAATATTATTATTGTCATGAGGAGCACAACTCAGCGGCAGAGCAGCTGCTCAGCTTGCAGAAGGAAGCCAGTTTTGGTCCCCAACGTCATGCGCAGGTGGCGCTGGGAAGAGACCCCGAGTCTAAAGCCTTGGAGAGTCGCTGCTGCCGGCCTGTGTAGGCAACGCTGCGCTAGGTGGGGCTCACTGCCTATGTTTACAGGGAGAAGGGGCATAGGTCAGGGGTGGGGTGCTTGCTTGGCTTGCAGAAGCCTCAATCCCGGGCAACAGCTGGGAAAGACCAGCAGATGTTGGGTTGCCATTCTCTAGGCATGATCCCTGCGTTTCTGGGGTTGGGCTAGATGACCGCTGGGGGTCCCTTTCCGTACAATCCTCTGACCCTGTGACCTTGCGAGGTGTGGTGTGAACTCTCCTTCCAGGGAGGTTTTTAGACAAGCCGTCTGCTGGGGGAATTTCCTTTTTTGGTGATTTCCCTGCACTGCAAAGGGGTCAGGCTGGATGACCTTTGGGGAGCCCGGGACTCGCAAGGGAGAAAGGGAGGGAGGCGAAGAAGAAGACAGGAGAGAAAGCGGAGGATGGATGAGGAGGAGAGGCAATTAAGGCGAGGTGGATGTAGAGCTTAGAGAGGGGAAATGGCTTGGGATGGAGAGGGAGGAAGGGGGCTGCCCCATAGCGCTGCCAAGCACGCCCCCCTCCCCGCCTCCCGGCCTCTTCCAGGCCCTTCTCCTCGCCTGCTCCCTCCAAAATCCTCCGCAGTGTCCCCCTCTGGGTTCCCCTGCGACGAAGCCACTGTTCTGCACCGCTTGCAAAAAATATATAGGTCACGTCGCTTTTGTGCCGCTGCAATAGGGGGCGGGGGGGGGCGAGGCTGCAGGACCCACTGGCTTGGCCTGCACAATCCCACTCCCTGCCCCCCAAAATCTCCCTAGAGATATCTTCTTCTTCTCACCCTCCTTCTGCCTCGGCCCAGATGCCCTGCAGAGGTTTTGGGGTCACAGCTCTCAAAGCAGCGGATCCTTTTAAACTGCAGTTTCCGTGCTGCGCTAGTGGATCCCTGGGGGATCCCTTCCTAGGCCACGGTCCTGGGATTCCGAACTGAAAGGCCTAACTGGAGAGGAGAGGGGCCTGCGGGTGCCCGGGAGCTGTAGCCCCACACATGCGGAGGGCACCGGGTTGGGGAAGGTCGCAAGCCCCATGGCGCCCCCCCTGTTGGAGAGACCAGGCTTGCTCCCTGCCCACCATTTTCCCCCTGCGTTTCCGGAGGGCAGTCCTGGTATGCTTGCCCCATAATACCCTACCCTTTGGAACTCCCTGCCACTTGATGTACATTTTCGGAAGGATTTTTGCTCAGGCGAGATGTGCAGAACGTCGGCATGTACATTTCAACCTGCTTTCCATTTCTTGCTGATTTTAGCCTTTTTCGAGCGTTCCAAAGAGTTGGCTTTCACCTGCTTTGCAAACCGCTTTGGGGTTGTTCTTCCTTTTATATAAGGAAAGTAAAAATTGGCCGGTGTGAAAATTTTATGAAATGCACTGAATTAAATAATGCCAGGGATTCTCAGCACTTTGGAAATTTGAACAGGAGGAGAGCTGCAGCAATGGCTCTGCAGGGAATCTGTGGGGCAGAAAATGTGGGGCAGAAAGAAGGGTTCGTGATCCAGATTCAGGGAGGCATGCCCAGGCCCTTAGTAAGCAGTTTCGGCGTCAAGGGAGCGCTGCGCATTTGGGGTGGGGTTGAGGAGCGAGGAAATAGGGGCCTGGGAAGGAGCCCTGACCCGTCACGTTCCTGCATTTCTGGGGGTCAGACTAGATGGCCTTTGGGGGGTCCCTTCTGACCGCGATTCTGTGTGCTGCCTCCAAAGTTTGCTCTCAAAGCCGGTTTGGGCAAAGGAAGTTCTATTACTCTCCGTGCCGGGAAGAATCCAATTAAAATGAGCCACGGGGCGTCTTTGAACAGCGGGCTCGGCTGACGGTGTCCAGATTTCTCCCCCTGCCTCTGGTCCCTGTGGAGATGGCTAGCTGATGCCCAGGGAGTGAGGAGGAGGACCTGCAGGCCACGTCGCATAAGGGAGGATTTGAACCCGGCACCTTATGAGGAAGGGCCGTCGTCGCTCAGTGCTGGGACATCGGCTTGGAGTGCAGAAGGTCCAATCTCTAGGTAGGGCCTGAAATCCTGGAGGGCCGCTGCTGCCAGTCAGTGTGTGCCTTCCTGGTGGACCCCAGTGGTCTAACTCGCTTCCTAACTGGGGATTGAACATTCTGCATTCATAGCATGTGTCCTCGTCCCCTGCTTTGGGGCAAGAGCTCCTCCAGACGAGGGGCAACCCCACCCACCCAGAAGGCACCGGGGTGGATGAGGTGCGGGGCACATCCAGGCCATAGCTGTCAATTTACAGATTTGAAAATAAGGGACCAGCAGCCTCGAAAATAAGGGATCAGCAGCCAAAATAAGGGATTTTCCGGGCACAGGTATGTTCAGCTTCCGAGCCAAAGGCAGAAAGCCCAGCCAGCAGCCCAATGAAGCCTCAAGCGGTGGTTCCCACAGCGCAGCAACCCGGCAAAGGGGATGCAGCAAGGAAAACCACTGTCCCCTCTCCGCTGGGAAGCGCTGAGCAAAGGCGAGTCCCCAGGCAAGGCGGCCGATTTGATTGGCACAAGGCATGCAAGCTCCACCCCCCAGTCGTTCTCAGACTCCTTATTGGGTGAGCAACGCAGCCAAGCAACACAGCTGGAGCCTCCCTCCTCCCTGGCCGGCAGGGAGGGAGGGAGAGGAGCTGCTTCCTTTGAAACCCGGGAAATTTAAGGGACATCATCCATAAGGGACAGCAGCGGGACACGGCGCTGGGATAAGGGACTGTCCCGCCAAATAAGGGACGGTTGACAGCTATGATCCAGGCAGCAAGCCAATAGGATGCATCCTGGCTGTGGCTCTTGTATTGCAGGGGGTCCTTAGAATGCGACGGTTCTGTGATAGGCCAGGTTAGTCTGCCTAGCCCAGCAGCACCTCGACTTGGGCCGATGATGGTGCTCCAGGGCTTCCTGCGGAAAGGGGGGCGGTTCTCTTCTATGATGTGCTTCCAGATCCTTTTAACTGAAGCTAACCAGGATGAGATCTGGGATCCAGACGGATACAAGGGAGGCGACAGCATCTGCTACCTTTGGCCGCTGCCACACAAGGCCTATTGGTAGAGCACATGGTGCAAGGCAAAGCATCCTGGGAAGGGGTAGCCATTTTCAAACCGGCCTTATGCCATTTGGAGCCCTCCAGTTGTTTAGGACTACAGTTCCCATCAGCCCCTGCAAATTCCATCTGTTTTGGACTCCAACTCCCATCAGCCCCTGCCAATTCCATCTGACTTGGACTCCAGCTCCCATCAGCCCCTGCCAATTCCATCTGTCTTGGACTCCAGCTCCCATCAGCCCCTGCCAGCTCCGGCTCTTTGGGACTCCAACTCCCATCAGCCCCTGCAAATTCCATCTGTTTTGGACTCCAACTCCCATCAGCCCCTGCCAATTCCATCTGTTTTCGACTCCAACTCCCATCAGCCCCTGCCAGCTCCGGCTCTTTGGGACTACAACTCCCAGCACGATGGGATATGTAGTCCAAGGCAGTCTGCCAGCCCCAGGTTACAGAAGGCTCTTTCCAAGGGTGAAGCCCCGGGGTCTTGCCCCCCCCGGCAACCCGCCGCAGCCCCTCAAGAGCTCAAGAAGCACACCCAGCAGCTAAATCATTTTTTTTATATATTTACAATATCATTTTCCATTTCTTGCAAGGTTTAAAAATGTGTACAGCATCTCAGCTCGGACCCCCGCCTCCCCCCAAATTGCACCCCAAGTCCCTCTTCTCTCGGAGGCTGGAAGGGGGGGGGGCGTGCAACCCACCCCAGAGGCGTTTCGACCCACCAGCTGTGTCTCGATCGTAACAAACCGACGAAATTAAAAAAATAAAGAAAAGAGGAAGAGGAAGAAGAAGAGCACCACCTTGGGATTTGTGTTTTTGATTTCAATCGCACCCTCTTCCACGAGAAATGGTCCTTTTCTGGGGTGGGCGACGAGAGTCCGCAAGTTCGGGGAGGGGGCCCAGATTTCAGCCGTGGGTGTGTGTGGCCCCCGAGTGCAGGAAAGAATTCGCTTTTTTTCTGCTAAACCCCCAAATCAACCCTTTCCTGGCCCAAAACCTAAAGTCTCATAAAAATAGATTTCTCTCCAGTTCGCAAGTGGGGGAACAATGGCGGCGGAAGGGGAGGCCGACCCTCCTTCTTGTGCCGCCTGAGGCGAGGTTCCTGGCAGCCATTTTGGGTCGCGGCACATGGCGGTGGGAAGGCGGCCATCTTGAACGGGCCACAAGGACGGGGCAGCGGCCATCTTGAAATGTCGGAAGGGGGTGGAAAGAACGGCGGCCGTTGTCGTCATAGCAGGAATAAATCCTCTGAGTCGGGTTTGCACCGGCCTGTGAAGCCGACGGACGGAGGCTGCGCTTGACTTTTTTAGAAAACGAGGTTACCCGGGCGGCCATCTTGAACGGCAGGACAGAGCCGCCCCCGAGGAGGCCACGTCGGTTGGCTTTCGGAAAGCAAAGAGGGCCGCCTTGGATTTGGCAAACGGGAAGGAGGACGGCGTCGGAAATAAACGGAGGGGAGGCCTTGCGCGGCAACCTTTTGGTTTCGGAGCTGCCGCCGTAGTTGTCGTCCCTCAGGCGGCCATGTTGGGTCGGCGGAGAACGTCTGGGCTGCCATCTTGGACCTCCAAACAAAATGGCCTGTGCTTTTCTCCACCGGCGGACGGATCCGGGATATTGCAATTGGCGCTTTTGGGGTGCGCAGGGGTGGAAAGGACAAAGGGGCGAGGGGTTTTTTGGGGGGGTCGGCATTTGGCAACAGTGTAAGGCGCTGACATCTCTCTTTCCAGAGGTGCGTTCGCACCCCACGTTGGAACTTCATTCCGTTCCTTGGCACAGACTTTATTTTTTTTGTTCACAGGAGTCCCAGGAAATTTGCAAAAAAACAAGAGAGCAGCCCCCCCAAACAAACAAACAAACCACCCCGAAAAAAATATGCTCCCCACCCCCATCCAAGTTTGCTGAGTTTGGCACAGATTTCGCTTTTATTTCCTGCCACCCTCCCGCCCCCGTCTATTTAATCATTTTAAATTTTTGTTTTTGTTCATATTTTTTTTTTTACAAAATAATTGTTTTCCTTTTTTAAAAAAATGGAGATATCTATATATATATTTATTTATATTTATAATAAACTTCTTATATTCTTTTCTTTTTTTTAAAAAAAGGAAACCAACTCGGAACATCGCCAAGTTAAGATGGAGTCTTCAGAATGGCTTAAGGACCAAAACTGCCCCCCCTCCCCGCGACCGGCCTTCATCCGCTCCCCTTCGTCTTTCCTCTTTCGTTGTCGTCGGAATATTCCGGAAACAATAATGGTCTCCCCACACGCCCCCCCAAACCATGAGAATGAACGGCAGAGGCACGAGAACCGAGGAAGGCAGCAGTGGGGAAGGGAGAGAGAAAAGGGGTGGTGGGGTGGGAAAAAACGAAAGCCAAACACCCACCCAAGAACGATGTGCTTCTGAAAGCAAAAATATCACATTTCCCTTTCATGCATTGCAGGGGGTTAGACTGGATGACCTTTGGGGGTCCCAAGTCTACAATCCTATTCTTCTACGATCCCCCATCTTACTGGAGCCACCAAGAACAAGGTCGCTCTAGAAGGAGCGTACTACGGCCGAGCAGAGGGCGAGGAATCTCCCTGGGGATCCCAGGAGATCACTGGAAGTGCGTGTGGGTGCATAGATGGGTCCATATTGCACGGCGGGGATGGGAGACGGAAGTCGGGAACGAAGGATCGCCGGGTCAGGGGATGGCGGTGGCACGCCCCTTAGACTTCGCCCCTGCCCGCCCCCATCTGAGAAAGAGACCCCGGCCCTCCCTTCCCCTTCAACCTACACGACCCGGCCCCCAAGCAAAGAGAAAAAGGCACACACAGCAAAGGAGCGCCTTCGGAGGAAACAATAGCTGGCTCATGCAAGCTAGCCAAGCTGCGTATTACGGGGAGAGAGGCACACGGGGAAGAAGGCTCAGTTCTGCGGAGGTGGGCATTGATCAGGGGCAGGGTTCGATGGACAGGCGGAGCTTATGCAGGGCAAAGGGGGTGGATTTGGCCCACCGGATGAGGCCAACGGCCCATCCTCGCAGTGGCCAACCGGATGCGAGCAGAAAGCGTTCTCCTGGTTTCCGGAAGCATCTCTGCCTCCGGTGGCAGGGAGTTCCATAGTCTAACTCGGCACAAAGAAGGACATTCGACTTGGTTTCCTGTGCTGGAGCTTCTCTCTTGAAGGGTGCTGTTTCCTGGCCTCACCCTGCTATCCCACCTGCCCCTTGGGTCGGTTGCCAACCCAGACGTAACTAGAGAGATGAAATCCAAAACTTCATTTCGCCCCAAGAGGAGATATGTCGGATCCCGCCCGCGTCATGCATAGAAAACCTAGCGCAAAGAGGAAAGGAATGGTTGGTCTTCCTGGAAGGAACGAGGCGGAAACAGGTTTGCAAAGGAGGAGGTGCGCGTTTAAACCCATCGCAACTGCCTTCTCTCTCGAATGAGGAGCCTGTGTCGCAAGGGGTTGGGCTAGATGACGTTGGGGTTCCCTTCCAGCCGTCCAATTCTACGAACTGGCAGCGGCGTAGCGTGGGTTGTCAGCACCCAGGGCAAGGCAAGTAATTTGCGCCCCCTAACCCGTGGATTGCGCCCCCTAACCGCACGCCTGGCACACACACCCCTCCACAGTGGGCGGCAACCCGGCGGCTCGGATCAGATTCGCACAGCCAGCATTGCAGTGAGAGAGAGTGAGTGAGCCAGGGAGGGGCAGAGAGCTGCGAGTGCGAGCGCGCCCCCCCCAGATGTTGCGCCTGGTGCGGCCGGGCCCCCCCTGCACCCCCACGCTACGCCACTGCGAACTGGAGTAGCCGCTATCCAGTAGGAAAAGGCTGCAAGTCGCTAACAAAAGCACACTCGGCACTTTTTGCCAAACGACGTTCTTTGGAGGGGGAGAAGCGTAACTTTTAAACCTGTTTCACACCAATTTAAATCTGCAGCTCTCGATGGACCAAGCTGGGGCTTAGCAACGTTCATTCCTTCACTGGCAACCGCGGCTGTTTTTTTTAACTTGCTGGATGTTTCACAGAAAAAGGAAATGGGGAGGGCGAACGGGCTGGCGTTCCCCGACGCCAAAAACGTCCTGCGGCTTGTGCGAAACAAAACAAAATTGCACTTGCAAAACAGCAACCCACAGATCCTGGAATAAAGACCCACCTGGAAGCACTCACTTTGCAGAAATTTTATGCAGAGAAACAGGGTGATTCTGGGTGACCTGTTTCTTGCGCCTTGGTGCCAATTTATTTACGGAGGAACTGTTTGCAAGGAAATTGGATGGCACTGCGTCAAAGCAAGGACCCATCCTTTAATTTCTCATCGTCCACAAATTGTTCACTGGAAACAATTGCTGTCCCAAACTCCCCACCCCGGCTAAAACCAGAGTTTCCCTGTCCTTCCAAAATCCAGAAAGGACACCTCTTTAAAAGCGCTCTTTCTGCGATTTACCGTATTTTTCGCTCTATAAGATGCACCAGACCACAAGACGCACCTAGTTTTTGGTGGAGGAAAACAAGAAAAAAAATATTCTGAATCTCAGAAGCCAGAACAGCAAGAGGGATCGCTGCGCAGTGAAAGCAGCAATCCCTCTTGCTGTTCTGGCTTCTGGGATAGCTGCGCAGCCTGCATTCGCTCCATAAGACGCACACACATTTCCCCTTACTTTTTAGGAGGGAAAAAGTGAGTCTTATAGAGCAAAAAATACGGTATTTATTTTTTTAAAACGGGCATTTTTGATGCTGAACAGCTACAGGGGTGAGGTTGCTTAAAACAGCAAATTGTGTGAAACAGAAAGAATAGACAGGTTAAAAAATCACACCTGAATGTAGGCTGCTCGGGTACGCACCTCCAGGGACAAATCAATAGCATAAAATGTGGATTTTGTGGGCTTCACCCACACTTTCGTTTGACCCATATTTTGATCGCACTGTATCCCGACCGATCAGGTTCGAGGGCTTTCCCGCTGTTCCACGGCTGTGCTTTGCGGACATCTGATCTTGCCCTCTGAACCGGATCTTATCAGATGTGCGGAAAATCCAAGAGTGGTTTTGCTTAACCGAGTGTCAGTTCCTCTGTGGGTGCGATCGGATCTTCGCAAGGCGCGGCTGCAGAATGGCGAGAGAGCCTCTCGGGACCCGGGAGAATTAACCGGTCGACGATACAATCAAAGCATGGGTCAAGAAAAAGGGTGGGTGGCCTCCCTCACTTTCGGGCGCATTTTGCGCACGAGCGAGACTTCTCCCCTCCTGTGGTTTCCAGCAAGTAAAATCCAGAAATATCACAGTCTCCGTGAAGGCAGAGCACACAAATTTGCCTCATTCTCTTTTAAAGCCCTGAGGAATGGCTGCTGTGGCAGGCAGTTCCAGAGTTTAACTCTGTGCCGCACGACGACGGGCTTTCGCCTACCCTGAATCCTACGACACCCAGTTTCAGCGGATGCCCGTTTGTTTTTATGACATTCGTGGGGGGCAGAAATGGGTATGTTGGCACAAGACCTCCCGGCCAATGAGATCTGCACAAAGTGAATTTTGCGCCCATGCGTGGCTGAATCCCACCCGAAAAACGGCAAAAGTTCAGAAGTTCGCAAGGAAGGTGTTCAGGAGCCTCCCCCCACCGCCATAGAAGAGGGGTTGTGGGGGGAGAAATGATCTGGGGGGAGGTCTGGGTTCTCCCTGTCCCAAACAGACTGAAACTCTGATGCCCCAAGTCCCGCGATTGCCCCTCCTTCGTTTCCTTGCTCAGATAAAAAATAAAATAAAATAAAGCCTGGAACATGCAGTGTACCTTTGCAAGTTTTCTTAGCAGCTTCCCCCTCCTCCCCAAATCTTGTAGTCACACCCTTCAGGGGGGAGAGCGGATTTCCAGTTGTTGCATTCAAAAATTTCGCCTTGGGAACAAGCTAGTTGGCGCATGCTGCCTGCCCACCCACCCCCGCTTTGAACCCCCTCTCTCTGGGTTCCCTTCTAGATGCTCCACATCCCCACACTGTTAAGTTCCCCCCCACCACCCAAAAAAACAACAACACCTAGTGATTCTGGGCAAAGCTTTAGCTCTTGCACCAAATTGGAGGGAGGTGGGGGCAGCAAATTGGCCCCCGGCGGACGAGAAAGGGTCAACTAACCCTCGACAAATTGTGCAAGGAAGGCACTGGGATTTTGAGAAGTATCCCCCCCCCCCCCAACAGCGAAAAGAGGCAGGGCTCGTTCCTCGTTCCAGCAGGGAGACCCTTTTTCGGCAGCTGCGAACCAGCCATCGCTGGTGGGACGATTGCCTTGGGGAGGAACGTGCCCCTGCTTCTGCACTATGGACACACACAACTCCAGGTCTCCTTCACTTCTCTCTCCCCACCCCTGCCAAACAGATTCGAGAAAGGAAACATAAGGAGTGGTGGTGAAAGAAAGGGGGCAGGATCTCTCTGGGCTGACTGGCTGCTCCCTCCTCAGCAATCCAGCACTGGGAATTTGACGCTGAGCGGACCACAGGGCACCTTCACCACCCAGAGAGATGTTTCGCCAAGGCGAACTGGCTCCCGTCTCTCTTTCTCCCCTCTCTCTGACCTTTGACCCTCCCGCCCCTCCTCTCCACCATCTCTCCACTGTCCGTCCGTCCATCCCAGCCGAGCCGACAGCTTTAGAGTGGCGTCGCCGACCCCCCTGGGGGCAGAGGGTCTGCCTTCTTTTGTCAATCACAGCCACGGCGGGGACTCTCTTTCCCTGCGAGTCAGGCTTCCCTTATCTCCGCCAGGAAGGACAAAGGATGCCTTTGCCGTCCGGACCCAGATGGACAAGGAACGGCAGGCCAATCTTCCTCCTGGGAGCGCCGGTGAAAACCACGGCCGCTGTTCCGCCGCCCGTCCGGAAAACGAGGGTGGGAAGGCGACCCGCATCTTTGCCCCGTGCCGGAAAGAACCCCCAGCACCCCAAAAGGAAGCGAGATCGCCGGTGCCGCCCGCCTCTGCTGCCATGCCATGCCACGGGTGTCGGGACCCAAGCAGGGTGGAGAACCGTTGCCAGCCCGTCCGTGCCGTGTGCCGTGGGGACAGACGGGCGGACCTCTGAATCGCCCGACCACTCCGTCAGCTAGACCCCCCCTCCCCCCGCAACGTTGTACAAAAGACCCGTCCACGTGGCAGGAAAGGTGGCCCGCTCTTTGCCCGAGCGGGGCGGGCCGGGGCGGCCAAGGGGCACGGAGGGGAGGGCAACTATACACGGGTGGTAGAGTGAGGGTGGGGCAAGGTGTTGTTGTGTCCGGTGGGGAAGGTGTTGAAGGGGTGAAGGGCCTGCATGCCCGTGATAGTGCTGGGGATCATGGTGATGGTGTTGGGGGTCATCAGGGGCACGTCGTCGGGGGCGCGCCGCAGCGCCAGGGTGTAGTCGGGGGGGCAGGCGGGGCGCAGGATCTCGTGGGGCCGCAGCGGCTCCAAGTCGTGGGCGTCGTGCTCCGAGTGCTTGATCTGCAGCGACATAATCTCCTCCTCCTGGCCGCCGTGCACCAGGTCGTTGGCCGCGTTGCGCTGGGGGCTGAGCCGGCGCCCGCTGCGCAGTTCGTGGCGCTTGTCTCGCTTGTAGTACAGGGCAGCGAAGGCCAGGATGTTGAGGAAGAGGAGCGAGGCCCCCACGGCCACCGTGACACTCAGCTCGGTGGAGTAGTCCCGCGAGTCGCCCGGGAAGGGGACGTAGCGCTGGGGGCGGACCACGTCGTCCTCGTCCGGCGGCAGAGTGGGGATGGGCCGGCGGGTGGTGCTGGGCCCCACGCGGGTGGTGGGCCAGCGGGTGACGTAAGGCGGGATCCGGGTGGTGGTGGAGGTGTAGGGCGGCTCGTGGAGGTTGTGAAGGTGCGGGACCAGCTCCAGCCAGAAGGCCACCTTGTTGGCGCGGTAGTTGTCTCGCACCCGGGGCTTCAGGCCGATGTGGAGGTACTGCTTGTCCTTCGTGTTGAACTTGGTCCACACCACCTCCTCAAAGCGGTTGGGCTTCGTGTGGATGAACTTGGTGTCCTGCGGCACCGGCTGGTTGGGGTCCCTGCGGAAAGGGGGAGAGGAGATGGAGATCATCACCACCGTCATCATTTGCGTTTTGGACTCCAGCTTTTCGAAATTATTTCATTTATAAATTTTAACAAACAAGCAAGGCAACAACATTTCAACTTTAGCAATTGATCATTCCACCTACAACTTTCACTCCCTCCTTGGTTCCCTCAAAATTTCAATTTATGTTGTTTATCATCATGACTCTATACTGTGGGTAGGCAAAGTAAGACCCGGGGCCTGGATCTGGCCCAATCGCCTTCTAAATCCAGCCCATGGACAGTCCAGAAATCAGCATGTTTTTACATGAGTGGAATGTGTCTTCTTATTTTAAATGCGTCTCTGGGTTATTTGTGGAGCCTGCCTGGTGTTTTTACATGAGTAGAATGTGTCCTTTTATTTAAAATGCATCTCTGGGTTATTTGTGGGGCACAGGAATTCATTCATTTCCCCCCCCCCCAATATAGTGCGGCCCCCCACAAGGTCTGAGGGACAGTGGACCAGCCCCTTGCTGGAAACGTTTGCTGACCCCCTGCTCTATGCCTTTACTTTATCTCACGATAAAAACAAAAAGTTCACTGTGATTTTTGCTGGCGCCTGCTCTTGTGATTCGCTGCCCCCTGAAGGAGTCAGGGGACAGCTAAGCTGCCAGAGTCAAGAGGGGCTGCAGGAATTGAGAGAAGCATTGGGTTAGGGTTTGCGGTTTCCCCCACATTGTGATTTTTGCATAACACACATGTCCTGATTTGCAATATATTGCCGGGTTAAAAATTATGAAACCGATGTCACAATATGCACTTCAGACAACATTTTGCCTAGCCGCTCAGAGATCTGGATTATGTAAGTAAATGCTACTTTTACATCTTCACAAAATGATGGGTGTGAGAGATGGTTATTTTTAAGTGGGAGAAAAGGAATAATACTGGGGGGGGGGGTGTTGAATCCAGTCTGCCTTAAAGCATCCTGGATTCTTGTTTCTTGGAGGTTAAATCAGCTTCCAAGTTTTAAAGCTGCAAAGGGCGGTACTCTGCTGATCTCACCAAGGAACTAAAATAGCCAAGCAACGTATCTTCTCCTTACCTTTCCCGCCCCGACCTGGCCACAGTGATCCATGCGACGGTCACCTCCAAGCTTGACTACTGTAATTCGCTCTACGCGGGGCTGCCCTTAAATCTGACCCAGAAACTCCAGCGGGTGCAGAATGCTGCAGCGAGGCTCCTCACAGGGTCTCTGCCATGGGACCATATTCACCCAGTGCTTTTCTAGCTGCACTGGCTCCCGGTGGAGTACAGGGTCAGATTTAAGGTGCTGCTTTTGACCTTTAAAGCCCTTCACGGCCTAGGACCCTCGTACCTATGGGACCGCCTCTCCCGGTATGTCCCACGGAGAGCCTCAAGGTCCATAAATAGCAACACGCAAGTGGTCCCGGGCCCTAAGGAAGTTAGATTAGCTTCAACCAGGGCCAGGGCCTTTTCAACACTGGCCCCAGCCTGGTGGAACGCTCTGTCTCATGAGACCAGCGCCTTGCAGCATCTGATTTCATTCCGCAGGGCCTGTAAGACAGAGTTGTTCCGCCTGGCCTTTGGCTTGCAGCCAATTTGATTCCCTCTCCCTCTTTCTTTTTTCTTTTCCTTTCTCCTCCTGCAATGACGCTACATTTTAATATTTTAATGCTCCAATATTTTAATGTATTTTAATGTTGTTTTTAAGTTGTATTCATTCAACTTGTTTTTATTATTGCTTGTTAGCCCTGAGCCCGGCCTTGGCTGGGGAGGGCGGGGTATAAATAAAAGTTATTATTATTATTATTATTATTATTATTAGTGCATAAAACCATTCGCACAATTGTCTCACCCCGTCTTGGCGAAGTTGGTCCAGTAGGTCATGACGACGGCGCTGAGCATGACGTCGTTCTTGGAGAAGTTGCAGGGGAAGAGGTCGGTGGCGCCGATCATGGGCACCCCGAAGACGTAGGGGATCTCGTCCCCGTGGGCCGCGTCCGCCCACTCGGGGCGCGTGTCCGTCTGGCAGTGGTGGTAGAAGGTGTAGAAGTAGACGGGCGACTGGTATTCGGCGTGAAGCTTGGCGGTGGCCACAGCCGGCGCCACCCACTGGTGGTCAGTGAAGAGGGCCAGGAGGGTCTTGCGGCGCATCTCGCCGTTGTCCCGGTCCGCCCAGTCCGTGTACATGAACTTGATGGTTTCGCGAAGGATATCCTTGCCCTCCGGGTAGCCGTAGAGGTTGTCCACGAAGTTGGAGATGGTGAAGTCGAAGTAGCTGGCCGAGATGCCGTCCTCGCTCTCCATGGAGTCCTCCACGAATTTGAGGCCCTCGCCCTGGTTGACCCCGATGAGGATGTCGTAGTTGAGGAACTCGCCCTGCTGCATCAGGATCTCCGGGTCGTCCGGGACCACGTCCCCATCCACCACGGGGCCAAAAGCGATGTGGTAGCGGGCTGGCTGGATGTCCTGGTCTACCAGCTCCCGGTAGGCCTTGCGCCTCAGGCACTCCACCGTGTCGCTCGTGTCCATGTGGTCGCAGCCCACTTTGGAGGCCAGCATGCGGGTGTACTTGAGGGGCTGGTAGTTGACCGACCAGCTGGAGATGGCTGTGCCGCTCTGCGCGATGGCTTTCTGGAATAGACCTGGAAGGAAAAGGACAGTCAGCGGTCAAGAGGAGAAGGGAATGGCTGGAGAAGCCATTGGGATGTATTATTATTATTATTATTATTATTACAGTGGAACCTCGGTTGTTGAATGTAATCTGTTCCGGAAGACTGTTCGAGTTCTGAGACGTTTGACAACCGAGGCGCAAAGTGGACGCTGCAAAGTCAGTGGAGAAATGGACAAATGTGCCCCTTTCTCTTTTTTGAAAAGCATTTTGTTGAATTAGGAAGCCTCTCATCACTGCCTTACTGGCATCCCACACTACTCTTAAATCAGTTTATTGATTGATTGATTGATTGATTGATTGATTTTCTTCCCCCTTGGCATGTTTTATGCAAGGATTTATCAGCGATTCCTGAAGACTTTTGTGCTTTTCTCTCTTGGCTTCTGAGATTGTTTTCTTTTATGGAGTGGAGGGCACACTCAAATATATAAATATAATTTTCTGCTTCGATTTTGGCTGACTGAGTGGGATACGCTTTATGGATTGTGAATTTCTATATATTTTTTAAAAACTGGTGGATTTCTGCATAATCTAATTGGGAATATTTTGCTTTCTCCTTCCTTCCTGCTGACTGAAGAGGAAGAGGACAAAAAGTAAAGAGAGAAGGGAGTAGAAGGAAAACTGGAATTGTGAGATATACACACACACAGTGGTACCTTGAAAGTCAAATGTAATCCGTTCCAGAAGGACGTTTGACTTCCAAAACATTTGATTTCTGAGGCACGGCTTCTGATTGGCTCTTGGAATCGGAAGAGCCAATCGGAAGCCGCTTGTCTGCTGCGTTGGATGTTTGGCTTCTGAAAAACATTAGAAAACCGGAACACTTACTTCCGGGCTTTCGACGTTCAGGAGCCGAAATGTTCCGCATCAGAGACAACAAAAAACCAAGGTTTGGCTGTGTGTGTGTGTGTGTCTGTCTGTCTGTATATATCTTGCACACATACACACACACACACACACACAAACAAACACACGATATAATTTAAGATCAGGTATGTCCAAAGTTCGTTTCGGGGGCCGAATCCAGTCCACCGGTTGGTTTTATCCGGCCCCTGTTTACCTCCCGGGGTAAAATCCTAAAAAAAGCTCAGCAACTATGGTTGGCCCTCTGGTCGGCCCTCACGCATGTTCATTTCATCAAATCTGGCCATCTGACAAAAGTTTGGACACTCCTGATTTAAGATGGATCTTGGAATCTATTCATGGAATGGAAATGGACTAAATAACAAAACAAAAAGGAATATAATAGCGCATATCTTGACAAAGCAGAAATTAGACATTCGCTTACAGGAGACACATAGAAAAAGACAACATAGAAAATTACTAATAAATAAAGGTCTGGGACAAGAGTTTATCTATTCTGATAAAACTAAAAAGAGAGGAGTGATGATGTACTGTATGTTAACCCCAAACGAGATCCTAAATTCACCTTTAAAGATGAAGAAGGCAGAACGATGGCTATTGAAGTGAGACTAGGTGGAGGACCAATTACTGTAGTGGGAATATATGCACCCAATGAACGGAAAACTGATTTTTAAAAATCTGAAAGAAAAATTGTTTGATCTGTGCGATACTAAAATGATGATGATAGGTGCTTTTAACGCTGTTGTTTCCCTTGACTTAGACAGAACTGTACTGAAAATAAATTCAAAAGAAGGGAATCTACAAAATGTCTTTTTTTCAACATGGTATCCAATTTTGACTTACCGTATTTTTCTGTGTATAACACAAGGGTTTTTTTATTTTAAAACTATGCTTAAAATTTGGGCTTGTGTTATACATGGGTAGTGCTGAGGGGTGACGGGCGATTGGTTGCAGCCGCGAGCACGAGATTCTCAGCGGCGATAGGGCGGGTGATTGGTGGCTGTGTGAAGAGCTGTTGGCGATTGGCTGCCGTTGCGTCAACTGGGTGGTTGATTGGCAGCTGCCGGCGGTGATTGTGCAGTTGATTGTTGTCTTCTGTGACGTGTGCAATTGTCAGCATCGGGTGAGCAATCCCCCCCAAAAGCTCAACAACTCTTGACAATATCCCCCCATTTTCTTAATTTTGAGTCCCCCCAAGTAGGGGGTGTTTTATACATGGGGGCGTCTTATACATGGAAAAATACGGTAATTGACCTATGGCGACTTAAGCATCCATTAGAATGTCAATCTGCTTTTTTCTCAAACACAAACAATTCTTCAAGCGGAATAGTCTATTTATGGGCTTCGAAAGAATTAACAACCAGGGTAAAAAAAGGTAGAAATTCAACCTAAGACACTATCTGATCACAATGCCATCTTGATGACAATAACAGGTGAGAAATGATCTTCGTTTAGGTGGAGGTTAAACGATGTGGTGGTGGAAAATGAACAAACTGTGAGTAAGGGGCAACTCTACAATAATCTTTTGACCTGATTTGACCTGATTTAAGTGTAGTGTGAGATGCCAGTAAGGCAGTGATGAGAGGCTTCCTAATTCAACAAAATGCTTTTCAAAAAAGAGAAAGGAGGGGAAAAGAAACAAGAGATATTAGATGCTCGACTGAATGAGGAGAAGGAGTTAATCGCAAAACCAAAAGAGAAAGATGCATGTCAAGCAATTAAACTCCTACAAGCACAATTTTCGGCGTTAGTTAATCAAGAGATTGAGATGAAAATTAAATGAATGAAACAGAAAAGTTTTGAATTTGCTAATAAACCTGGTAAGTTTTTAGCATGGCAACTCAAAAAAGAAAGACAATCAATTGTTGATGAGGATAAGCATTTGACTAGCCCAATAGAGTTAAGGAAAGCATTTGGGAAAAAAAATTTATTTATTATACCATTGTGAGAAGGAGAACTTTAAGAAAATGGATTCTTATTTAAGTGACTGTTGCATACCCCGGAGTATCTAAATAAAGCCGCCAAATTCTGAATGCACCCATATCTTTATCGGAACTGCAAATGGCAATAAATCGAATGAAGATGGGAAAAGCACCAGGGCCAGGTGGACTTATTGCAATTTATTATAAAAAGTTTCAGGATCCACTTATAAAACCACTTAAGGACAGCATGAGCAGAAATTTGGTGATGGGAGTAGCCCCAGCCTCATGGAAAGATGCATTCATTACTTTGATCCTCAAATAAGACAGCGACTTAACAAAGACCAAAAATAACAGACCAATTTCATGATTGACTGCAAACTATTTGCTACAATCTTGGCTAATAGATTGAAAAGGACATTAACTGAGGCAATCCATAGAGAACAGGCCGGGTTTTTACCAGGCCGACAAAAGAAAGACAATATAAGAAATGTAATTAATTTAATAGAGTATCTGGAAGTAATAAATGAAAAAATAGGCCACACTAATCTTTCTAGATGCAGAGAAAGCTTTTGATAATATTTCATGGTCACTTATGATCAAGGTTTTAGAGAAATAGGTAATTCTTTCGTAGCGGGAATTAAAGCAATCGATATGCAAATATATTAATAAATAATATTCTTTCAGATAAGTGTCAGATGTGCAATTGTATTATGAGGCAGCTTGTTTGTGTTGGTTAAAAGAATTGATTGCATTGGATAATGCAGGTATTTTAGATTTAGAAGGTCACGATTTAAAATTCAGCTGTCATGCATGCCTTTGGTATGGGAAGGCTAAAATCTATGAGAGTTTTTTGAACCACAATCTTAGGAAGTATATATAGAGAGAGTCTGGGAGAAATATAAAAAACTGCTGGAAAGAAAAACACATTTACGGTTATGTCCCACTGAAGCAATTACAATTAAGAGAGTTAATATCACCAGATATATGACATGTTTAAATTAGATAGAAAGAATGGATTTCTGGATCAAAGCTCACAATTTGAAAAAGAATTCTTACAAAACAAGGATAAACTTCTGCCTAAAATGTAATATTTTTTATTAGAATGAGAAACAAAAGACGAGCTAGTTAAAGTTTCAATAGATATAGGACACTTGGCAATAGATATAGGACACAATGTAGATCTTAACCTCTGGGAGAAACTTTGGAAAAGAGACCTGAAATTTACTGCATGTTATTTATTGAAAGAGAATTATTTGAAAATGATTCATGGATGGTATCTAACTCCGAGTAGGTTGGCTAAGATTTATAAAACAAAATCAGATAAATGCTGGAGATGCAGAGATGCATATGGAACATTCTTTCATATATGGTGGAATTGTAGAAGGGTAAAAGTATATTGGGAAATAATTTATAATGAATTGAAAAAAATGTTTAAAACTACTCCCCCCCCCAAAAAAAAACCCAGAGTCCTTTTTGTTGGGAATAAAAAGGTAAAGGGAGCCCTGAGCATTAAGTCCAGTTGTGGCCGATTCTGGGGTTGCGGCGCTCATCTTGCTTTATTGGCCGAGGGAGTCGGCATACAGCTTCCGGTCATGTGGCCAGCATGACGAAGCCGCTTCTGGCGAACCAGAGCAGCGCACGGAAACGCCGTTGACCTTCCCGCCGGAGTGGTACCTAATGATCTACTTGCACTTTGACGTGCTTTCGAACTGCTAGGTGGGCAGGAGCAGGGACCGAGCAACGGGAGCTCACCCCGTCGCAGGGATTCGAACCGCCGACCTTCTGATCGGCAAGTCCTAGGCTCTGTGGTTTAACCCTCAGCGCCACCTGTGTCCCAGGTGTTGGGAATAACCCAGACAGAAATTCCTAGGTGTCAGAAAAGGTTATTTATGTATGCAACAACTGCGGCCTGTGTTTTGTTAGCCCCAAAATGGAAAGTGAGCGAGGTCCCAACTAAAGAAAATTGGCAACATAGAATAAGAGAGCAAGAAGAACATATATTTAAAGAGGGGTGGAAAACATTTATTTAATATATGGAAAATAACTATACAGCTGAAAAGGCTGGCAGCACTATGATAAATTCAACAAATACTGTATTTTCTCATGTATAAGACTAGGGTTTCCCCCCAAAAAAAAATTAGGGTTAAAATTGGGGCCTGTCTTATACACGGATAGTGTTGAGGGGTGTTTTCTTACTTTGGAGTCTCCCAAAATAGGGGGCGCCTTATACACGGAAAAATACGGTAATTTTTGACGGCTGTGAAAGTGGGAAACTGATTTGAATGGTTATAGTGAAATATGCAGGAATGTATGATATGTAAAATGAGCCATGGAAGGAGAAGAAGGGAAGTCATTTGATAATTTAATGTTAGTAAAATGTTTATTTTGAAATGTAAAATAATAATAATTATAATAGTCAGTCCCCAAAGGCCCGTGGGAATGAAACAGTCTTTGCCTGCTGGCAGAAGGCCAACCAGGAGGGAGTATGTCTGGCTTCTCGAGAGAGGGAGCCCCAAAGTTTGGGAGGAGCCACGACCGATAAGGCCCTGCCTCATGCCCAGCTCAGCTGAACGGAGACTGGGGCCTAAGTCGCCTCCAAAGGGGATGTTCTGTGGGGCACGACCAGATCAGGGTACTTAGGTTGGAGCCTAGGCCTGTTCAGTTTGGCCACACGGGTAAATAACTACAGTGGTGCCTCGCTAGACGAAAAGAATCCGTTCCGCGATTCTCTTCATCTAGCGGTTTTTTCGTCTTGCGAAGCAAGCCCATTGACAGCTTAGCGGATTAGCGCTACAGCTGTCTAGCGGCTTCTAGCGATCAGCTGTTAAGCGGCTTATCAGCGGAACAGCTGATAAGCGGTTTAGCGGCTTAGGAAAAGGGGGGGAAAGCGGAAAAAAACGCGGGGACTCGCAAGATTTTATCGTCTTGCGGAGCAACCCCATAGGGAAATTCGTTTTGCGAAGCGCCTCCAAAACGGAAAACCCTTTCGTCTAGCAGGTTTTCCGTCTTGCGAGGCGTTCGTCTTGCGGGGCACCACTGTATTTCAAAGGTTTATTTGAAAGCAGCCCTGTATAGGGAAGCTTTTAATGTTTGATGCATTACTGCATTTTAATATTGTGTTGGAAGCCGCCCAGAGTGGCTGGGGAAACCCAGCCAGATGGGCAGGGTATAAATAAATTATTATTATTATTATTATTATTATTATCATTATTATTATTATTATTATTATTATATTATATTATTATTATTATTATTATTTCCCCTCTGCCGGGTTTAGGCAAAATGGCGGCCCATGTTGCCGAATGCGGTTTGGATCGGGTGCAAAACTGTGCTGCCTTAACTCACTTTGCTTCGCTTAATCCCCCACCACCCAAAAAACCCTGCGAACCCGCTGCCATAACGCCGAACGAGCGCTACCTTCTGAGTGGTGGGATAAGATGAGGAGATTGACGCACGAAGCCCCGGCTCCTGAACCGAAGATGGTGATCCGCTCTGGGTCGCCCCCAAAATGCCCGATGTTCTCGTTCAGCCACCGCAGGGCCTGGATCTGGTCGAGGATCCCGTAGTTTCCCTTGGCGGACTGGTCGCCGGTGCTCATGAATCCTGCCAAGGGGAAGGGGAGGAAAGAAAGGAAAAAAGCCGTGTCAGGAGGAGGAAGAGGAGTACGAGCGTCCAGGGGGAAAGGCGCGATTTAGTGCAGGCCCGCAGCCAACGTACTGTATTTTTCGCTCTATAGGACGCACTTTCCCCCCTCCAAAAGTTAAGGGGGAAATGTGTGTGCGTCTTATGGAGCGAATGCAGGCTCCTTGGCTTCGGCGATAGCAACGCGAAGCCTCCAAAGCGCAGAGGGAGCGCTCCCTCCGCGCTCCGGAGGCTTCGCATTGCTTTCGCTGAAGCCTGGAGAGCGAGAGGGGTCGGTGCACACTGACCCCTCTTGCTCTCCAGGCTTCAGGGATAGCCGCCTGAAGCCTTCGGAGCACAGTGCAAGTTCCCGCTGTGCTCCGGAGGCTTCGGTTTCCTTTCACTGAAGCCTGGAGAGCAAGACTCTCCCGGCTTCAGCAGAGAGGGAGAGCTGGGCAGCGCCCATTCAGCCAAGCGGGAGGAGAAATGGAAGGGGCTCCGTTTCTCCTGCCGCTTCGCTGAAGGGGCGCTGAGCAGAGAGGGGGAGAATTTTTTTTTCTTGTTCTCCCCCTCTAAAACAAGGTGCGTCCTATGGTCGGGTGCGTCCTATAGAGCGAAAAATACGGTAAATTTAGGCTGCATACATCTTAAAACACAGCCGGGGCGTTGCTTTTTCTCAATCCGGATCAAGGCTGGTTTGGGAGAAACGAGGTGCGCAATCACACACAAATTCCTTTTGATAATCATCATCATCATCTTATAATATTTGTATTATTTATATCCCGCCCATCCAGGTGGGTTGCCCCGGCCACTCTGATAACTCTGATTTCCGGGGGAAACCACACACACACACACACACACACACACACACACACACACACACCTTTTGATACCTCAGATCATAGAATCATAGAGTTGGAAGAGACCACAAGGGCCATCGAGTCCAACCCCCTGCCAAGCAGGAAACCCCATCAGAGCACTCCTGACATATTGTTGTCAAGCCTCTGCTTAAAGACCTCCAAAGAAGGAGACTCCACCACACTCCTTGGCAGCAAATTCCACTGTCAAACAGCTCTTACTGTCAGGAAGTTCTTCCTCATGTTTAGGTGGAATCTTCTTTCTTGTAGTCTGGATCCATTGCTCAGTGTCCGCTTCTCTGGAGCAGCAGAAAACAACCTTTCTCCCTCCTCTATGTGACATCCTTTGATATATTTGAACATGGCTATCATATCACCCCTTAACCTCCTCTTCTCCAGGCTAAACATGCCCAGCTCCCTTAGCCGTTCCTCATAAGGCATCGTTTCCAGGCCTTTGACCATTTTGGTTGCCCTCCTCTGGACACGTTCCAGTTTGTCAGTGTCCTTCTTTTTAAGTAGCTCCCTACTTAAAAAAACAAAAAAATGGATTCAAATTGCCTCAGCTTTCTAAGCATCTGGGTAGGCTTGTCAATAATAATAATAATAATAATAATAATAATAATAATAATAATTGTTAAGTTGTGGGTGAACATATCAGACGACACAGCGATTCTTCACACTGCTCTTGTTTATTCACAGGCCAGAACAGAACTGAACTGGAGGCTTCAGCCAGCCTGCTTATATAGAGCTCCACTACAACGCAACAGTAACAACTTTCTGAAACTATCTAATCACTGAATGTCACTTTCAATTCCTCATTTGCATATGTGGACCTGAGTGAAAACTATCTACAGTATCCCCCTGCTGGCCCAGGGTGAGAATTGCAGTACATAACACTAATAATAATAATAATAATAATAATAATTTATTACTTTTACCTCACCCATCTGGCTGCATTGCCCATCCACTCTGGGCAACTTCCAACAGAATATAACATGTTTTTATTGTATTTTTTTTTAAAAAAAAAATTAATGGTTTTCACAAAATTATAAACAGACAAACAAACAAACAAACAAACATCAATCATAACCTTATTAAAATTACACTTATTAACATTGTTAAGTGACTTCCTCGCTTCCCCTTGGTTGAATTTCATTGCACATCCTTTTAATGGTTTTCCTAATCAAAGTCCTTATAAACTTAACTTAATCACTTATCATCGTTCTAACTTTTCAATTCAGGATTAAACATATTAATTCAACACTTAACTTATATGAAATCCTAAGCCGATCTAGTACTTGCAAGCTATTTCCAGTTAGTTTAACTTAACGTATTTAACTAAATAGTCATTAAATTTCGTCCATTCTTCCTGATACTCCTCCTCCTTCTGGTGGCAGACTCTTCCGGTCAGGTCAGCTAGCTCCGAAAAATCCATCATCTTCATCTGCCATTCTTCTACAATTGGTAGTTCTTGCGTTTTCCACTTCTTAGCTAGTAAAATTTGAGCAGCAGTTGTGGCATACAAAAATAATTTAACATCTTTCTTGGGCAATTCCAGAAGAAAGGCCTATGGTTTCTTTATAAATGTATATTTCAAACATTTTTTTCAATTCATTCTAAATCTTTTCCCAGAAGTCTTTCACCTTGGGGCAGGTCCACCACATGTGGTGAAAAGTTCCTTCA
Organism: Podarcis melisellensis; assembly: GCF_964234715.1. NCBI lineage: Eukaryota > Metazoa > Chordata > Lepidosauria > Squamata > Lacertidae > Podarcis > Podarcis melisellensis. Next base: position 3,349,458 of record NC_138545.1, on the reverse strand, counting down.
TGTTTTGAGCATGTTTTTAGTGGGCTTAAAAGCTATGGTTTTCCCAGTAGTGATGTATGGATGTAAGAGCTGGACCATAAAGAAGGCTGATCGCCAGAGAATTGATGCTTTTGAATTCTGGTGCTGGAGGAGACTCTTGAGAGTCCCATGGACTGCAAGAAGATCAAAGCTCTCCATTCTGAAGGAAATCAGCCCTGAGTGCTCACTGGAAGGACAGATCCTGAAGCTGAGGCTCCAAGACTTTGGCCACCTCATGCGAAGAGAAGACTCCCTGGAAAAGACCCTGATGTGGGGAAAGATGGAGGGCACAAGGAGAAGGGGACGACGGAGGACGAGATGGTGGGACAGTGTTCTCGAAGCAACCAGCATGAGTTTGACCAAACTGCGGGAGGCAGTGGAAGACAGGAGGGCCTGGTGTGCTCTGGTCCAGGGGGTCACAAAGAGGCGGACACGACTAAACGACTAAACAACAACAAGCGGGCTTGATCTCTTGCTCGCTGCCACACTAAGCGATCGGGTTCTTAAAAATGCAGAAAACAGGAATCACAAGGTCCCATAGCAGCGCCAATTCTGCCAATCGAAGCAGCTGCGTTTGGCAAGGCGACTTTGCAGGTAAACTGGTCCCAAGTTGTTAAGCATCTTCCGACCCATCCTGGTTCCCCTTCTGGCTGTGGAATGGATTTCCTCAGGACGTAATGGACTCCCTTTCCATGGACGTTTTAAAGCAGAGTTGGGTGGCCATCTGTCATGGATGCTTTAGCTGAGATTCCTGCACTGCATCGGGGTTGGACTAGATGACCCCTGGGTCCCTTTCAATTCTATGATTTTATGATTCCATGCTTCAAGTCCAACTGGATTCCCTCCCCGCCAAAAAAACACACCCAACATCTGGCAGGCACCAGGTTGCAACAGAGGCTGCTCCTGACCCTAATAATAATAATAATAATAATAATAATAATAATAATAATAATAATTTATACCCCGCCCTCCCCGGCCAGAGCCAGGCTCAGGGCGGCTAACACCAATAAAATCACAGTAAAAACATAATGGGGGGAACCAATTTAAAATACAGGTTAAAATGCAATTTAAAATGCAGCCTCATTTTAAAATAGCTGATAAATCAAAACCGTAAGGGGAGGGAAACATAAGGGTCAGCCCGAGTCCAAACCAAAGGCCAGGCGGAACAGCTCTGTCTTGCAGGCCCTGTGGAAAGATGTCAAGTTCCGCAGGGCCCTGGTCTCTTGGGACAGAGCGTTCCACCAAGTCGGGGCCAGTACTGAAAAGGCCCTGGACCTAGTTGAGACCAATCTAACCTCCTTGAGGCTCGGGACCTCCAAGGTGTTGTCATGTGTGGACCTCTCCGCGGGGCATACCAGGAGAGGCGGTCCCATAGGTACAAGGGTCCTAGGTCTTAATTTCCTCCCGTTCCCGATTCAACACACAACACAAAGGGAAGCTCAGCCAAGCGATCGATCAGAAAAGGCCTTTCTTTCTTTCTTTCTTTCTTTCTGCCTCTGCTCAACGCTCCCGTCCGCACAGCCACGTCTCCTTTAAAATTAATCATTGCTCCATCCCGGGGGCGCCCGCTTTTTCCCCTTTTCTTGCTGGAGATAACGAGGCCTCGCCGTTAATTATTAAAAGCTTTTTAATGAAATATTAATTTCGACTGCGCCTGGGTAAATTTCACACCCGCAGGGGGAGCGGAGGCGAGAGGAAGGGGCCGAGACGGGGCTTGAACCGGCAGCCCGACGCAGATTGGGCAAGCGAGGCCGAGCCTCAGAAGAGGGGTCCACGCTCCAGGTCAGAATCTCACCCCCAACCCAGAGGCCGGCGGGAGGCCCCCTTCCCACATTACACAATGCCTGCGTGCATCTTCCCCTTTGCAGAAGCTGAGTGGATAGGGCAGCTGGTCCTGGGTTCAAATCCCTCGTGGCTTCTCCAGGCAGGTCTGAGCTAGATGGAGCCAGAATCTGTATCTGCTTCCTATCGGCAACCGTCTGTCTCTAGAGACAATGGAGTGCGCTTCCAGGGTGAAGCCAAACCACTGCGTCATCAGCCCCAAAGTGACCTCCTTGGGGTGCAAGACTAGGCAGTGCGTGTGGAGGTCCTGGGCTGCCCAGACGACAAAACCCCCCTCTCGGCCTCGCAGGTGTGGCCCAAAGGAAACCAGAGTAGGGTGCTTGGCACCAGTTTGGCTGCAGGAGTTGCTGGAAGGAGGCAAGCAAGGCCTCATCCAACCGCCTTAGGGACTCCATTCCAGATTTGTAGGTCCGTATAGTAAAAGCCCGGGACGCGGGTGGCGCTGTGGGTTAAAGCCTCAGCGCCTAGGGCTTGCCGATCGAAAGGTCGGCAGTTCGAATCCCCGCGGCGGGGTGCGCTCCCGCTGCTCGGTCCCAGCGCCTGCCAACCTAGCAGTTTGAAAGCACCTCCGGGTGCAAGTAGATAAATAGGGACCGCTTACTTGCGGGAAGGTAAACGGCGTTTCCGTGTGCGGCTCTGGCTCGCCAGAGCAGCGATGTCACGCTGGCCACGTGACCCGGAAGTGTCTTCGGACAGCGCTGGCCCCTGGCCTCTTGAGTGAGATGGGCGCACAACCCCAGAGTCTGGCAAGACTGGCCCGTACGGGCAGGGGTACCTTTACCTTTACCTATAGTAAAAGCCATGGTTTTCCCAGTAGTGATGTATGGAAGTGAGAGCTGGACCATAAAGAAGGCTGATCGCCGAAGAAAGGATGCTTTTAACTCATGGTGGGGGCGAAGGATCCATAGACTGATGTCACATGTCAAGAAGGAGTTATTTGTCGTTGTTTTGTTGTTGTTTAGTCATTTAGTCATGTCTGACTCTTCATGACCCGCTGGACCAGAGGACGCCAGGCCCTCCTGTCTTCCACTGCCTCCCGCAGTTTGGTCAAACTCATGCTTTTGAATTCTGGTGCTGGAGGAGACTCTTGAGAGTCCCATGGACTGCAAGAAGATCAAACCTCTCCATTCTTCGGGAAATCAGCCCTGAGTGCTCACTGGAAGGACAGATCCTGAAGCTGAGGCTCCAAGACTTTGGCCACCTCATGAGAAGAGAAGACTCCCTGGAAAAGACCCTGATGTTGGGAAAGATGGAGGGCACAAGGAGAAGGGGACGATGGAGGACGAGATGGTGGGACAGTGTTCTTGAAGCTACAAACATGAGTTTGACCCAACTGCGGGAGGCAGTGGAAGACAGGAGGGCCTGGCGTGCTCTGGTCCAGGGGGTCACGAAGAGTCGGACACGACTAAATATCTAAATAACAACAAATAACGTTTCCTCCTTAACTATTTCTTCTCCCGAAGATGTCCCGCAAGGCAGCCGAGTTTGAGGATGAGAGCTTTCCTTCTCCTAGATGGACGAGGCCTGTCTGCCCCTCACTTCCCTCTATAGCAGCGTTTCTCAACCCGTGGGTCCCCAGATGTTGTTGGACTACAACTCCCATCACCCCTGAGCTCTGGCCTTGCTAGCTAGGGTGATGGGAGTTGTAGTTCAACAACATCTGGGGACCCACGGGTTGAGAATGGCTGCTCTACAGCCATTCTTCGTTCCGGAGGTCTGTTCTTAACCTGAAACTGTTCTTAACCTGAAGCACCACTTTAATTGTTCTCATCCTGAAGCAAAGTTCTTAACCTCAAGCACTATTTCTGGGTTAGCGGAGTCTGTAACCTGAAGCATATGTAACCTGAAGTGTCTGTAACCTGAGGTACCACTGTATACCCCGCCCATCTGGCTGGGTTTTCCCCAGCCACTCTGGGCAGCTTCCAACAAAATATTAAAAACACAATGAAAGATCAAACATTAAAACCATCCCTAAACAGGGCTGCCTTCAGATGTCTTCTAAAAGTCAGAAAGTTGCTTATTTCCTGGACATCTGGTGGGAGGGCGTTCCACAGGACGGGCGCCACCACCAAGAAGGCCCTCTGCCTGGTTCCCTGCAACCTCACTTCTCGCAGGGAGGGAACCGCCAGAAGGCCCTTGGAGCTGGACCTCAGTGTCCGGGCAGAACGATGGGGGTGGAGACGCTCCTTCAGGTCTGCTGGGCCTTTGAGTCCGTTTAGGGCTTTCAAGGTGAGCACCAACACTTTGAATTGTGCTCGGAAACGTACTGGGAGCCAATGTGGCTCTTTCAGGACCATTGGAGCCACTCCTGGTCTTGTCTGCTACATCTGCCAGAGTCTGTCTTCGCATGCAGAGAGAGTCCCTAACTCACGGAGTTACCGTATTTTTCGCTCTATTGGACGCACCTAGTTTTTAGAGGGGGAAATCAAGGAAAAAAATATTATCCCCCCCCCCAGCCCCAAAGAGCAACGGACAGGCTGCGCACTTCCTCTTTAGCCTTGAGCAGCATCTTTAGCCTTGCACAACGGGATGGATCGTGCCCACTGTCCACCGGGGCTGGACTAGATGACTCCTGGGGTTCCCTTCCAACCCTGCAATTCTGTGACCTCGGAAGTTGTCGGGGGTTTCCACCACTGGAGGCTTTTAAGCAGCGGTTGGGGGACCATCTGCCTGGCGTTCTTTAGCTGTGATTCCTACATTGTGAGGGGGCTGGGCTAGATGACCCTCGGGTGGCCCTCCCAACTCTATACAGTCCTACACTTTTGCGGCAGGAGATCCACAGCCACTTCACACAATGCCCACTCCCAATTTTCATTGGAGAGACATGTGGCTTCACTGTCTAGGTAGGTACCCCCTACCTGCCACTCTTCCCCCACCCCACTTAAGCCGAGGGAATTCCTGCCCAGAGAAGCTCCCAGGTGAGGCAAGGGTTAAGATCTACCTCTGGTAAATGGCTTTGTATCCTCCATCTTTCCCTTTTCTCTTCTTCTTCTATGCTAGTTCCTTCTCTTGTGTTTTGTTTAATCTGTTTTTATTGTATACTAAAATAAAAGCTGCAAAGTTTGCTTTTTTATAATATTCCCCCCCCCCCTCCAAACTAAAACGTTAATCTAGATAAAAACACTGATCCAGAGGGGGTGGAGAAAGGACGAAAAAAGAAAAAGAGGTAGAGATAGAGAGATTTTTAAAAAGTTGGCTTCTTTAGCCTTGTGCAGCCTCCCGCGGCTGGAGAGATTGCGCAAGGCTTTTCTAGAGGAGGGAGCAGGGACTGACTGGCCGCGTCAGTCCCTTCTCCCTCCTGGGGAAAAGCCCGCAAGAGCCGCGCGGAGCTTGTGGGCGTCTCTTGGGGGCTTTTCCTGCCTGCCTCCCCCCTGCATTCGCTCCATAGGACACACAGACTTTCCCCCTTAGTTTTTAAGACGGAAAAACTGCGTCCTATGGTGCGAAAAATACGGTAGTTTGAGACCCCTTGGCTGCCCTCGCCTGGTTAAGCCGGCCAGTCGAAGCTGTTCCCAGGGTGCGGCCCCTGTCTCACGCTGACAGCTTCTAGGAGAGCTGAGTGCCGGCGTGGGGCCAAATGTGGACAAACTACCCCAGAAGGAGCACAATATGTTCCCCCGTCCAGTAACACTCCAGCTTGCTACGTTCCTATTTATTGTAGCCACTCCTTCAGAGCAAAGAGGACTAGAATCTTGCGTTATTTTAAGGGCATTTGGGCATAGCTCAGGGAGTAGCGCTGGCTTGCCTGCAGAAGGTTCGAGGTCCAGTCCCTCAGAATATCACCTGCCTGAAACTCTGGAGGGTCGCTGCTGCCAGCCAGTGTGGACAATATTGGCGGACCCCAAAGGTCTGATTCGGCAGCTTCCTATGTCCCTAACGGCTCTCCTGTGCACATAACGCTCATCCGAACGTACAAGTAGAATCGCGGAATTGCCAAGTCAGAAGGGACCCCGAAGGTCATCCATTCCAACCGCCTGCCATGCTGGAATCTTTAGCCCAACATGGGATTCGAACCCACAACCCTGGGATCAAGATTCTACCAGCTGAGCTGTCACAGCTATTTTAAGTCTAGGGCAAAGGTGCATCACGGCTTGGATATCCACGAGGGTCAATTCGGAGCAGAAAGAAATATGTTTTAACAAAACACCTTGCTTTACTTTTTGGCATATGGGCAGGGAACAGATTGGCAGCACACGGAACCGTGTACAGAACTGTTCCGAGATCAGAACAGGAGGCCAGATTTTTCTCTTGCTGCGCACGACTTCCAGAATGCAACACCGATTTTCACTTCTCCGATTGTTCAAAATAGGTCCGTTGCAGGAGAGGCAGAAACCAAGACGCCCAAAGGCTTTCCCACACATCTTCCCACCGCCTCAGCGCCCGGCCTGCTGTGCCTGGTGTATTTATTTCATTTGATTTCAGTTAAAGATTATACACTGCTTGCTTGTTAAAAGCAACAAGCTCAAACCAGTTTACAAAAAAAGAAGAAGAGAGAAGACGACAAAATTACCAGCACGGAAATTGCCCACAACAACAACACTTTAAAACTTTAGAAAAGTTATAACATGACGATAGACTGAAATCTGCATCGCACTGTACACGAGTTGTCGGCCGCAATTTGTTTTTAACTATCCGGCCGTTTCTTAGAAAGCGCTGCAGTTTTAGGCCTCTGTTCCAGCCCTCCCTGCCAAACCAGTCTCGATCCGAATTGAGGCAAAACGAACGCTTCGAGCCGGTGGCACGCACGCAACGCGAGAACGGCAAAGGGAAACGAAACCTGCGATTGTGGAGAGCAACTATGTTAGGGGAAATGAGAGAGGAAGAGAGAGAGAGAGAGAGAGAGAGAGAGAGAGAGAGAGAGAGAGAGAGAGAGAGAGGTGTCAAGATTTTGGGCTCCGTTCCTCCAGCCCACCCCAGCGAAGCCCCCCTACCCAGCACGCCGAGCCGGTAATTCATGGTGACGACTATGACGTTCCCGTAAGCGGCCAGGACGCTGCCGTCGAACATGTTCCCGGTCCCCTCCATATAGGATCCTCCGTGGATAAACAGCATCACCGGTTTCTTGCCGCTGTCCCGGATATCTGCGGGGCGAGAAGGGAGAGATGGGTGTCGTGAGGCTGGGACCGTTCCCTCTGCGACGGCCTCTCGCCGTTCCTCTTTTGGGAGGAAGGCCGGAGAGGTTCTCCCCTAGACATGCCAGCTCCTCTCTGCACGCTGCTGTTCCACAAATGGCACGGGGTTGGGATGGAGGACCTTTGGGGTACCCACTTCCGACTCTGCGGTTCTGAGAGTCCATGAATACGGAGCAGGAATCGGTAGCTGAGGAGGGCTGGGAGGTGAGTCGGATGGGAACAGGGGGAACGGGCAGCGTGAGTTATCGAAACCAGGCGCTCACGGGGTCCCTGGAATTTGGGAGTCAAGTTGCGCGACGGGTTAAGGGTGCTGAGCTGAGACCCCTGTTCCCCTCACACAGCTACAGTCCTCCATCCCTTGAAAATAGGACTGGATTTGTTAAGGAACTCTGGGAACTGTAGCTTAGAGGGCGGGGTCTCCTCACGATGCCCAGCGCCCTTAACCGAACCGCAACTCCCAGGATTCCTTGGGGGAAGCCAATTTTGACACTCCATGTCTCTTCCCAGGGAACTCTGGGAACTGCAAGGGGAAGAACAGAGGGGTTTTCCTCTCGACTCTTGGCAAACTACAACTCCCAGAATTCTCTGGGAAGCCGTGGCGCTTTAAAGACAGGGTGCGAATGCGGGAACCCCAGCGGATCAGTAGGGTTAGGAGGCCCTATTGCAATGAGAGCCAGAATCCCGGCGGGACCCCAGGCCCAAATCCCACCATCCGATGACCAGGGAACTGGTGGGGCAGGTGTGTTTGGGGTCCGCAGGTGAGCTGGGTCCCAGGCCAGAGACGAATGAAAGGACGAGGGTTGAAGCTTAGCCAATGGAGGGGTGCTCATTTTTGGATTTTTGTGGTGTTTTATGTCCCCGTTTCCATCCCCCGCAACACCTCTTTGGCCCCTGGGATAAGGTGAAAGGGCTTTGGGGGCTGTGACCCGCTGTGCCCCCGAACCATGCCTCCCTGTGGGGCGGGGGGACGCGGAAAAAGGGCAGCCCCTCTCCTCAAGCCCCGACGTGCGTTTCTAGGTCACATCCCATTTCCATGGCAACCTGGAGCCTAATTAATTCGCTGCAAGGGGAGAGCGTTAATTAGACGCACCAAGGTCTTAATTAGCGGTTTCCACTCGGCCCCTCCCCCCACCGCCCGCCTTTCCTGAGGGGAACAGATGGGGAAGAGGGTGGGGCCAAAGGAAAGGGGGTCGTGACTCATAGCTCATCCCCCCCCCCCCAAAAAAACCCCAACAACCACCCCACACACTTGGGCAACCTGGTCCCCCTCGCATTGGGCTAGGTGTCCATCAATATGCAGATGATACCCAGCTCTACCTCTCTTTCAAATCAGAACCAGTGAAGGCGGTGAAGGTCCTGTGTGAGTGTCTGGAGGCGGTTGGAGGATGGATGGCGGCTAACAGATTGAGGTGGAATCCTGACAAGACAGAAGTACTGTTTTGGGGGGACAGGAGGCAGGCAGGTGTGAAGGATTCCCTGGTCCTGAATGGGGCAACTGTGCTCCTGAAGGACCGGGTGCGCAGCCTGGGAGTCATTCTGGACTCACCGCTGTCCATGCAGGCACTGGTCAGTTCTGTGTCTAGGGCAGCTGTCTGACAGCTCCATCTGGTGCGCAGGATGAGACCCTATCTGCCCGTGGACTGTCTTGCCAGAGTGGCGCATGCTCTGGTTATCTCCCGCTTGGACTACTGCAATGCGCTCTACGTGGGGCTACCTTTGAAAGTGACCTGGAAACTACAACTAATCCAGAACGTGGCAGCCAGACTGGTGACTGGGAGCGGCTGCCGAGACCACATAACACTGGTCCTGAAAGACCTACACTGGCTTCCAGTATGTTTCCAAGCACAATTCAAAGTGTTGGTGCTGACCTTGAAAGCCCTAAACGGCCTCAAAGGCCCAGTAGACCTGAAGGAGCGTCTCCACCCCCATCGTTCTGCCCGGACACTGAGGTCCAGCTCCGAGGGCCTTCTGGCGGTTCCCTCATTGCGAGAAGCCAAGTTACAGGAACCAGGCAGAGGGCCTTCTCGGTGGTGGTGCCCTCCCTGTGGAACTCCCTCCCACCAGATGTCAAAGAGAACAACTACCAGACTTTTAGAAGACACCTGAAGGCAGCCCTGTTTAGGGAAGCTTTTAATGTTTGATGTATTACAATATTTTTTTGGAAGCCGCCCAGAGTGGCTGGGGAAGCCCAGCCAGATGGGCGGGGTATAAATAATAAATTATTATTATTATTATTATTATTATTATTAGACACACCTCCTATTTCCTCCAAACCCCTCTTTCTCTTACACATATATATCTCAAGACGTCGTAACTTGTGGACTTCCAACGAAACCGAATGTTGGAAGATTCAGGACCATTTTCGGAGTCTATCTAAACAGATCGTGTATTAATTCCACTGGTTTGGGTTCCAGTGTTGTTGCTTTTTGCATGAGGTTCACAGGATATGGTCTTTGCTGGGCCCAGAAACAGGTTACTTTGGAAGCCTCTAAGTTAAACCAGGGACTGATGCAAAACCTCTTGATTAAAGGTAGCCAAATCTTGTGCCATTGCCATAAAACTTCGGGAACAAGCTGATTAAGGTTAAATAAGTTGGAGTTCTTGTTATTAAAAAGCACACCAAGAACTCAGGCCAATGTAAGTTTCAATAGTGGGAGTGGTCCCAATTCACAAATCAATAGTCAATTGTAACAAAAACTAATCCATTCAAAAGTATGGATTACATACTCAAATAGAGAATTTAAATGTATTTTCATGTAATATTTGTTACTTCCAGCTGATGAAGGTGAATACATCGAAACAGGGCCCTGTCCTGGTTTCTGGTCCATAATTGACGGTGGACTAACACGAACCTACTGGTTTCTTATCATAATGATTAAGGCCTTAAACGATCATTTTAGGTGATATGTTAGTGACTTAAGTTTTAATTTATATATATCTTTAACTGTTGCTATATCTGTATTGTCCCTGTTTATACCCAATTGCAAATTCAAAGGTATCCCTATCGTGTTTTATAACTTCCTCGATATTGTATGTGGGCTGGAACTGGTCTGTGGCAGAAATAATAAAATTGGTTCATTCGGGACAGGCAGCAGAAAGGTCCTGCGGAACTCCCTGCCACAGGGGGGCGGCGGCGGCCATCTTGGGTGGGCAAAGACGCAGAGAAGGAGAGGACTGTCGGCGGCGACTAGGGCAAGATGGCTCTGCTGCCATAGTTGAGAGCAGTGAAGGTCCTGTGTGTCTGGAGGCAGTTGGAGGATGGATGGTGGCTAACAGATTGAGGTTGAATCCTGACAAGACAGAAGTACAGGAGGCGGGCAGGTGTGGAGGACTCCCTGGTCCTGAATGGGGCAATTGTGCCCCTGAAGGACCAGGTGTGCAGCCTGGGAGTCATTCTGGACTCACCACTGTCCATGGAGGCGCAGTTCTGTGTCCAGGGTAGCTGTCTGCCAGCTCCATCTGGTGCGCAGGATGAGACCCTCCCAGCCTGCTGTCTGTATGGCCAGAGTGGTGCATGCTCTGGTTATCTCCCGCTTGGACTACTGCAATGCGCTCTACATGGGGCTACCTTTGAAGGTGACCTGGAAACTGCAATTAATCCAGAATGCGGCAGCCAGACTGGGGACTGGGAGTGGCTGCTGGGACCACATAACACCGGTCTTGAAAGACCTCCATTGGCTCCCAGTATGTTTCCGAGCACAATTCAAAGTGCTGGTGCTGACCTTGAAAGCCCTAAACGGCCTTAAAGGCCCAGTAGACCTGAAGGAGCGTCTCCACCCCCATCATTCAGCCCGGACACTGAGGTCCAGCTCCGAGGGCCTTCTGGCGGTTCCCTCCCTGCGAGAAGCAAAGTTACAGGGAACCAGGCAGAGGGCCTTCTCGGTGGTGGCACCCGCCCTGTGGAATGCCCTCCCACCAGATGTCAAAGAGAACAGCAACTACCAGACTTTTAGAAGACATCTGACGGCAGCCCCGTTTAGGGAAGCTTTTAATGTTTGATGCATTATGGTATTTTAATATTTTGTTGGAAGCCACCCAGGGTGTCTGGGGAAACCCAGCCAGATGGGCGGGGTATATATAATAAATTATTATTATAAAATTATTATTAATCCAGCACTCTAACACTACACCACACTACTGTTGGGACTCCAGCTCCCAAACACTCCAGTCAACTTTTAGAAATGCCAGGATCAGGCCGACGGCCTATACTTTTCTCACAGCCGCCAACCTGTGGGAAAGCCAGCAATCAGGATTCGAACGCAAGACCCGCAATTGCCTCCTGCGGTTTCCGGCAGCTGGAATCCAGGAGCGTCGCTGCTGCTGACCGTGAAGGTCAACGCACGGCCATCCTGGCTTGGAGCCACAGATATTCCTCTCTTACTCCTCCACGAATTTGTTCGATCCTTATTTGAAGGTGTGTTCCATTTGTGGGACAATTCATCTGGTGGCAGGGAGTTCCGTTGGTTAATTACAGCACGGGACGCTTAATCTGAAGGTCATCGGTTCAAGCCCAACGTTGGGCCAAAGATCCCTGCATTGCCCATGCAACTCGATGGTTATTTCTTGTGTGAAGTTTAGCAGGTCCGTGAAAACCACTGGGTGGCCCTTGAGTCGTTTCAATACTATAAACCAGACCCTTCCAGATATTTTGGTTGAAGGATCTGGAGGGCACCTGGTTGAGGATTGCTGCGGTGAGCCCTCGCCCTGCTGTGGGTGTTTCGGGGAGAAATTCTGGGTGATCCAGCTGTTTTCCAGATGTTTCGCAGGAGGGGAGGGGGCTCCAAAGCGTGGAGATGAATATGTTGCTGACCTTCTTTTTGCTCGGTGTACGGATTGCCGGTGGCAACCCACAAACCAGAGCTGCAAAAGGGTCCAGAAATTATCGAGGGGGTGGGGAGCGGTTGCGGCGTTTGGGAATTTCTGGTTTCAGAGAAAAGGCCAAAATCTGTGAAATTAGGCCTCGCACAGAGACCGAGAAAGGGTTTCCCTCCCTCTCTCCCAACACTGGAACTCGTGAACGTTGGAAGATAAAAAAAGACCTTTTTCATGCTTCGTTTAACGTCGTTCAACTATGGAACTCCCTGCCACAGGAAGCCAACCGAGACGGCTTTAAAAGAGGACTGGACCAATTCACGGAAGAGGAGACGGCTTTGGACAGCTGGGCACCTTCATTCGATATCTTTAGGGGGCAGGCAAAAATGTTCCTCTCCAAGCCAGCTTGTGTCTTTTTAATATTCCACGGACTTTTAAATGTGGGAGAGGGGGGCTACTGTTTTAACTATTTATCTGTGCTTTTATGCTGTGTTTTAAACTTTTGAACCGCCCTGACATCTTTGGATGAAGGGCAGTATATAATAATAATAATAATAATAATAATAATAATAATAATAATATAGCAATAGGAATAGCTATATTCTACCACCAGTAGGAAACAGCAGGGGGAACGAGGCTCAGATCCTGTGTTCAAATCCTGCTTTTAGGCTTCCCCTTGGGCTATCTGGCTGGCTGCTGTGAGATGTCTTCCCCAACAGATATGCTGTTTTATATATATATATATATATATCGGGATGCAAATTTAATAACTTTGGAACTCCCTGCAACTTGATGTCAGGCCCCACACTTTTTGCGGTGCCTGCTTTAAACATTTTAGTTTAGGCAAGCCTGTTTAAGACACGCAGGCCGTTGACACGTGTTTTAATCTGTGTTTTTTTAGCTTATTGTTGATGCTGAATTAGCTTCCGTCCATTATGCCTAAACCTTTTTTTTAAAAGCTGCTTTCACCCATCCTCTTATCGCTTCATCCTTTCCGTAAACCGCTCTGAGACCTTTTCCTTCTCCTCACCATCGAGCGGCCGGTGCATTTCGCCAGACAAAACGAACAAGAGGTAAATAAGCCGGGGGGGTCAGGCTGGATGACCCCGGCGCCCCCTTCCAACTCTACAATTCTATCATCTCCCTTCAAGGCATTTAAACAGCCCTCTGCTCTGAATTTGGACCCGTTTCATGCTGAATCCTCTGCTTTATCCTCTTGCACTTTGTGGCGTTGTTTTAAATGAATGTCAGCTGCCCTAAAAGGAAAAAAAATAAATAGCCCAGGGATTTTTAATTTCGAAGACCTTTTTCCTCAGGTGGGATATGGCCCCAGATCTCTGGGCCGTCCTTCCCTCTGTCCCAAAGTGAAGCATTAAACGCCATTCACTTCAGACATGTAAAGGTAAAGGGACCCCTGACCATTAGGTCCAGTCGTGGCCGACTCTGGGATTGCGGTGCTCATCTCGCTTTATTGGCCGAGGGAGCCAGCGTACAGCTTCCGGGTCGTGTGGCCAGCAGGAATAAGCCACTTCTGGCGAACCAGAGCAGCGCACGGAAACGCCGTTTACCTTCCCGCCGGACTGGTACCTATTTATCTACTTGCACTTTGAGGTGCTTTCGAACTGCTAGGTTGGCAGGAGCAACGGGAGCTCACCCCATCGCGGGGATTCGAACTGCCAACCTTCTGATCAGTAAGTCCTAGGCTCTGTGGTTTAACCCACAGCACCACCCGCGTCCCATACATGTCCCAAACCCGTGTTCAGACATGCGCTGGTTGCCAAATATGGTCCCAGGCGCCCCCAAAATCTTTGGACAAGAAGCGTTCTTTTTAGTTGGAATTGCCTTGGGGGCAGATTCTAGCTTGTAATTGCTTTTAGATGCAATTGTTTTTAGAAGGTTTCCACCTCTTTTACAAGGCTTTTGCATTTTGCTTTTCAATTGCATCTCCGTTTGTAGCCCCGGGACCCTCAGGGTTGAACGGCCGGCTATAAATTCAAGAAATAAAAAGGATAAAGAGAGAAAGATGTATTATTATTTTTATTATTATGTGCCCAGGTTTTGCTCGACCCACGAGACCATGCCCCAGCTTTCATTTTTTTCTGATTTCCTAATTTCATTTGCTTTTACGCCGCTGTTTTACTGGTTTTAAGTTGCATTTTTCGTTTCAGTTATTGGTTTTAACCTCTGAAACGTTGTTGCTGTTTTTGTTTTAAAGAATAAGCAATTTGGAGCCGTTTCCTTTTAATGGAAACGTATGCAGAAATGGGTACTTGAAATAAACACCTGTCCTGTACTGCCAGAATATGGGCGCATTGGTACGGGAGAAAGGAAGAAAAACTCTGCACGTGCTCAGGAACACACACAAGAAGTGTTCAGAAGGGTGCGCCTTGTCTTCAGAACATGATTTTCTAAGTTCGTACTCCGGCTGAACAATGCAGCTCACAAACTTAGCTCGCTAACTGGACTAGCTCACAAAACAGCTGGACTGGATGACCCCTGGTGTCCCCACTCTTTAATTCGATGACTAATTAAATAATAATAATAATAATAATAATAATAATAATAATAATAATAATAATTTATATCCTGCCCTCCCCAGCTGAAGCCGGGCTCAGGGCGGCTAGCAACAATAAAATAATACAACATTCTAAAATCATTTCATTATAAAATTAATTCAAATCAAATTGATGGCAACCATTGGGCTAGAGTTATGTGGAGATTGCCAAAGGAGGGAGTCAGGCTGTGCCCTGGCCAAAGGCCTGGTGGAACAGCTCTGTCTTGCAGGCCCTGCGGAAAGATGTCAAGTCCCGCAGGGCCCTAGTCTCTTGGGACAGAGCGTTCCACCAGATCGGGGCCACAACCGAAAAAGCCCTGCTCTAGCTGAGGCCAGCCTAACCTGCCTGTGGCCTGGGACCTCTGAGATGTTTTTGTTTGAAGATTGTAAGTTTCTCTGTGGGGCGTACCAGGAGAGGCGGTCCCGTAGGTACGAGGGTCCTAGGCCGTATAGGGCTTTAAAGGTTAAAACCAGCACCTCGAACCTGACCCTGTACCCCACCGGGAGCCAGTGCAGCTGGTAAAATGCAACCTCATCAAAACCACAAGGGGAGGGAAACATAAGGGTCAGACTGAGTCCAAACCAAAGGCCAGGCTGAACAGCTCTGTCAAGTCCCACAAGGCCCTGGTCTCTTGGGACAGAGCGTTCCACCAAGTCGGGGCCAGTACTGAAAAGGCCCTGGCCCTAGTTGAGACCAATCTAACCTCCTTGCAACTTGGGACCTCCAAAATGTTGTCATTTGTGGACCTTAAGCTCCTCTGTGGGGCATACCAGGAGAGGTGGTCCCGTAGGTACGAGTGTCCTAGGCCGTATAGGGCTTTAAAGGTCAAAACCAGCACCTTAAACCTGATCCTGTACTCCACCGGGAGCCAGTGCAACTGGTATAGCACTGGATGAATGTGATCCCATGGTGAGGACCCCGTAAGGAGTCTCACTGCAGCATTCTGCACCCGCTGGAGTTTCTGGGTCAGTCTCAAGGGCAGCCCCACGTAGAGCGAGTTACAAGAATCCAGTCTGGAGGTGACCGTCGTGTGGATCACAGTGGCCAGGTCAGGGCGAGAGAGGTAAGGAGCCAACTGCTTAGCTTGGCGGAGATGGAAAAATGCCGCCTTTGTTATAGCTCCAATCTGCGCCTCCATGGAAAGGGAGGTATCAAAGATTACACCCAAACTCTTAACGGACGGTGCTGGCACTAATTGCGCCCCCGCAAGAGATGGAATTCTCTCCTCCTCTGCTTTCCAGAGAAGGAAATTCTCCTTTTCTCTGTGTTGGAGCGGGGGCCACAGGATGGGACAAGAAAGGAGTTCTTAAGGGTATGGTGAACCCCAAATTCTTTCCCTGCCTTAACTCCACCAAACTCTACCTATATAGTAGAATGGAATCGGTAAAATCCTGAGCAGGCACTGTTTCATGGTTTCCCAATGCAAGGTGTCTTTTTAGATAACCAGTGTCTTCCCTGCTCTGCTAGATTTCTACGTGCAGGGAGTCTTTTTTTAAGATAACCTGTGTCTTCCTTGCTCTGCTAGATTTCCACTTGCAGGGAGTCGTTTTAGGTAACCAGCGTCTGCCTTGCTCTGCTAGATTTCTACTTGCAGGGAGTTATTTTTTTTAGATACGCCTCTCCCCCACATCTAGTAAAGGTAAAGGTAAAGGGACCCCTGACCATTAGGTCCAGTCGTGGCCGACTCTGGGGTTGAGGCGCTCATCTCGCTTTATTGGCCGAGGGAGCCGGCGTACAGCTTCCGAGTCATGTGGCCAGCATAAGCCACTTCTGGCGAACCAGAGCAGCGCACGGAAACGCCGTTTACCTTCCCGCCAGAGCTGTACCTATTTATCTACTTGCACATTGACGTGCTTTCGGTCTGCTAGGTTGGCAGGAGCAGGGACCGAGCAAAGGGAGCTCACCCCGTCGTGGGGATTCGAACCGCCAACCTTCTGATCGGCAAGTCCTAGGCTCTGTGGTTTAACCCACAGTGCCACTCACGTCCCCTTCACCCACCTTTGGGTTGGCCCAAACACCAGGAGCCTCCTCTTTCCTTTTCCGTTATTGTTTTCTGCACGAATGGCCGTTAACCTCCGGAACTGCCTGCCACAGGAATTCCCGAGAAAGTCAAGAGAGAAGGCCGCGCTTTGAATTGCGGGCAGGCAGAAGAAGAGGGACAACGTCAGGGCAGAGAGGCAGGATCCATGGGCTTGTCCCGAGAGAGTAGCGCCACCCACAGCGCCACCCGCGTCCCTCCCCCATCTAGTAGAAAATTGTAAAAATGCGATCCTTCTCTTTCAGCCTAAAGCAGTGCTGCCCATTCTACACCCCGGATAAACCCTCATTGATCTATTCGTGTGGCAGCACCTTGCCTCTGGAACTCCCTGCTAATTGACACCAGGCCGGCACCATCACTGGGCTCTTTTCGAGGCCAGGTAACAAAAAATATTTTTGTTCAGGCAAGCCTGCGCAGGCGTGTAGAACATGGATGTACATTTTACTCTGTTTTTACTTTATTGCTGATTTTTGTTTGTTTTAAAGAGTCTTTTTTTTTACTGTTCTTCCTGGCAAATTTATTGTTTTCTTCTCCTTGTAAACTTGTTTTTTTTAGGATTTATTTATTTTTTACAATCGAGCAGTGTATAAATTTTAAATAAGTAAAATGAAACTGTTCCACCGCCTCATTCTGCCACCATCAGTGAATGTGGCACTGGGTGCGAAACAAGGCGTTTCTCTTTGTGCTTTGTCTTCTTTCCTCTTCTTCCATTTGTATAGTTTTTATGACAATAAAAACCACAAATGGTTCTGCATTCACGAGCCTCAGGTTCTGGGAGATCGGAAGTGTCAATTTCCGCTTTTAAACTAGCCACAGTCCCCCAACCCCATTACATCCAAACTGCGGTTTCCTGGAAACACCGTGGTTTGTTAAAACGAACCACAATCAAATTGTGGGTTTGACATACTGGCTTGTTCTGAAACCACAGTTTAGAGAAACCACAGTTCCAGAGATCTGGACGAAATGGGAAACTGTGGTCAGTTTAAAAGTTGCAGAAAGGTTTGGGATGTTTTTTCATGGAGAGGAAAGACGATTAAGAGGCGATATGATAGAAGTCAAGTATGCATGGCCCAAGGAAAATTATTTCCTCTCTCGTGGCAGTAGGGCATATAATAATAATAATAATAATAATAATAATAATAATAATAATTTATTACTCTGGGACGGCTTCCAACAAGAGATTAAAAATACATAAATGAAGTTGAACATTGGAAGTTTCAGGACAGTTAAAAGGTAGCCTTTCTTCCTGCAGCGCTGTTAACCTGTGGAACTCCCTACCACAAGGTGGCCACCATCTTAGATGGCTTTAAAAGAGGACTGGGCAAATTATTGGAGGACTAAGGGTACCCAGTAGCGCATTTACGGGCAAAAATGGTCTGCACTGCCTTGAAAAGAAGCTGGAACCACAACCGGTGTGCAAATTTTGCTAACAGCTGAGGATTTCCCACCGTTTCGGCTCGTTTTTCTTTTCCTACACAGGATTAAAATACCCAGGGGAGAGTTGCAGTTTGGACTCTCGTTGGTACGAAATAAACCTCTGCGTACACCAGGGCCCACGAGTCCAATTTCTCCGCTCCATCTAATAAACCCAAAATATTCCGGTCCACCAAGTTCCTGCTCCATCTGCGCAATAATTGGCTGCAGGACCCTTTAAAAAACAGCGCAAAACCCCAAACCCATTCCTGCGTTTTCTTTCCTCAAATTAGAACTCTCAGCAGCAGCGTTCCAGTCCTGGCGAAATAAAGGGTTGTGGTTGCAAAAAAAGGAAAGGGGGAGAGAGGGACGATATACGGAGCCTGCTTTTCAGCGAGACGTCCCCCTTTCTCCTCCGGAAATTTCACGAAAATTCCCTGCTTGGCCAGAGCGGTGAGAGATATAATTTCACAGGGTCACCCGAAACACAACCGTCTGATAGTTTTGGGACAAAAGGTGATGGAAAACAGTAAGGCCACTGCTGAGCGGGGCAAAAAAGAAAAATACCGTATTTTTTCCTCTATAAGACTCACTTTTCCCCTCCTAAAAAGTAAGGGGAAATGTGTGTGCGTCTTATGGAGCGAATGCAGGCTGCGCAGCTATCCCAGAAGCCAGAACAGCAAGAGGGATCGCTGCTTTCACTGTGCAGCGATCCCTCTTGCTGTTCCGGCTTCTGAGATTCAGAATATTTTTTTTCTTGTTTTCCTCCTCCAAAAACTAGGTGCGTCTTGTGGTCTGGTGCGTCTTATAGAGCGAAAAATACGGGTAATTCTTAACTTGTTTGGTCTTTAAATGGGCGCATCGTTGCACTCTAAATTGGTGAAATTATCGCATAAAAGTATTTATCGGTTAGCTTTGGGGGTCGGACCCCTTTGCTCAAGGGGGCCAGAGCACTTTGCATGCAGACGGTTGTGGGTTCAAACCCCGACAGAGTCTCCGTTTTAAAAGGAAACAGCCAGGGACCCAGAGAGATGCTGCCAGCCAGAACGGGTAACACTGGCTTAGATGGGGAAAATGGCACAAGGCATGGTTTTTTTTCTGCGTTTCTCCCAAATACGCAACATTTCTTACGAGAAGCTGCGGCCGTATCCTGTTAACCAAACAGTCAAAGCACCTACAATTCTTTCACTTTCTAGTTCCTTTCTTGCCATCCCTAAACTACAATTCCCAAGTCGCCCTGGTGCAAAGCGGCGGAAGGGGAGCCAGGTCTCGTTGGACTCCAACTCCCATCATCCCCCTGGCCATTGGGCAATGCTGGCTGAGGCTGATGGGAGTTGTAGTACGTCGACTTCTGGTTGAGGAAAGCCGTTCTCGGCTGCTGATCAAGAAAACAAGGGAGCGAAGCAACTTTTCTGTAAAATGGGCACAAAGGAAATTGGGTCACCATCGGCTTTAATTCCGTCAGTTTGGGAGGGACAAGAAATGTTCCCCCTTTCACAACTGGGGACTTTAAAGGGGTGTTGATGGCTTGTTTAAGGGACACCCTGGTTGAGGAAAAAATAACCCAAATATATATTTTTAAGTTTGAAAAGGCAGGAAAACAATGGGAAGTTCAGAAACTTGGGAAATAACCCCACCGTGGGCTTTTCTTCACCAAAAATCAAGCCACTTTATTGTGGAATTTGTGAGCGAGGAGGATTATGGGAAACAGGCCAAAGCTTGGTTTGGTGGTGTAATAATAAAATTTCAGGTCTTAATATATAATAAATGTTCATAAAAGTACCAACCAAGCACGTACATAGATCAGCACAGGAAGACCGACCTGAAACCATTTTGACTCCCAAACTGACCAAATGTTTCTCTGCAAGGAGGGAGGAGGTGAAAAAAACCCTTCCTTGTTACAGGGATTTAGTAATCACCATCTCAAAGGAATGGGCAGACTACCAGGACAGGCATTATCAGATAACCTGGCAGACAGGGTAAAAACAACGCACTCAGATTTCTGTTGTAGACCTCCTTTTCTGTGATGTAGGTATGATGTTTGTGGGGGGTGGTCTTGGACTCCAGGGTGGGCAATTTAAAATGTCTATATAAGGGCGGGCACACCTTTGTTCGGGGTCCTCCTCCTTTCCTGCGTGTAAGGGGAGCACCCTGTTGCAACAGCTTTAATAAAGATCAGGCTGACTAGCCACTTTGCTTCTCAATATTCTCTGGTTGGCCTCTGTTATCTTCTCCAATAGGGAACCTACGTAAGGACTCTATACGGGCTCTTGGAGACCCCATAAGGGAAGGAGGGCACATTTTGTTTACAACAGAGGGGCTACGACCCAACTCCCCACACCCACCCACAAATACAAGCACACACCCAAACCCCAAATGAAATTCTTCCCTTTGCAATAAAAATTCTTCTAAATCTCAGTTCATCATCTGGCCCTAGCTGGATTGTTTAGCGGGGGGTGGTATTGTTATTGTTTGTTTCCCTTCCAAAAAAAAAAGGAGGAGAAAAAAAAGAGAGAGGAAAAGGTAAAGAAAGAAGGAAGCGAAAATTGTGATGATTTTGGAAAACAAGAAAAGGGGGGGGGTGCGCTTTCCCAAAAAAAGGAAAAAAGAGGGGAGGGGGAGGGTTGCTTTTTTCCCCAAAAGTTTATATATTATTTGTTCTGCTTTCTTTTCTTTTCTTTAAATCAATATATATATATATATTTAAAAAGAAGAAGAAGTAAAAAACCAAAAAACCAAAACCAAAAATAAAAAAAGGAAAATATTTTGTTTCTGTTTTTTGTTTAAAAAAAGCAAGATTTGTGAAACATGCAGGAAAAATACCTTCGTCTGGAGAGGGATTGTTAGTTGACACCTCCTCACGCTTTTTCGTGAGCGGACCTAAGAGCAAGAAAAAAGAAGAAAAAAGAAAAATGGGACAAGGGGGTAAAAAGAGAGAGAAAGATCAAGAAAAAAAAGAGATCGGTTTTTGCGTTTCGTTTTTCGCCTGCTTCAGCAAAAAGGGGAAAAAGCAATATTTCTTTTTCTTTCTTTTAGCAAAATACAAACAATTTCCGTTTTTTAAAGGTTTTGTTTTTTTCCTGGGTTTGTGTGTGTGTGTTGCTGATGTTGCTGGGATATTCTTATTTTTCCATTCCCCTCCCCACCGAAAAAAGCATATATATATATAATAGATTTATATATATGACACAGAATTATAGAGAAACCGGATGCTGTGAAATTAAAGGTTGGTTAGAGACGAACCAGGTTGGGAGGGCTGGGTGCGTGGGTGGTGGGTTAGATCCTGAAATGGATAACAGAACCATATGGACTACCTGGGAGGGAGGGATTCTTTGCTTGCGGTTTCCGCATCAGAGCGCTTGGACTAGATGACCCCTCCTGGTCCCTTCTAAGTCTACAACCATCTGCGAGGGACCCTGCAAGATGCGATTTTCCTGCATCGGTGGAGGGTTGGACTAGATTACATTTGGGGCTCCCTTTCCAAATTTCATTACCATTCAACCCCCCTGGGACAGTGGCCGGGGAGAGGGCAGACAAGCTCACTTAAGGGCCACACCAAATTCCTCTATTCGCAACTCGCCAGATCTTTAAATCAGAAACGAGCCTCTTAAGAAATCTGTGTGCCTGCAAAAACTGTCCTGTTTTGCTATCGCCGGTGCTTTTTTCCTAAAGAAAATGTTTGGGGGGTACTGTCATTTTGACTTGAGAAAAATCACCGTTTTGTAGTTCAAATCGAGGGAAAGAAATACAGCAAATGGAGAAAAGTACAGGGGATGCTTGGGTTGCGAACGTGATTCGTGCAGGTTGCGATTCGGTGCTTCCGCGCATGTTCAAAGCGCTATTTAGTGCTTCTGCGCATGCTTGACTGCCAAAACCCGGAAGTAACCCATTCCGGTACTTCCAGGTTTCAGCGGTCTGTAACCCAAAAAAACACAACCTGTAACCCGAAGTATGACTGTAGAAAGATTCACAAAATGTGGACTTTGCGTACCTCCAGAAAAAAGCACTGTTTATTATATTTTTATACTGCAACCCGCCTTTGTGATGCTCAGATGCTGTCGTACTTTGGATCTCAGACGCCTTGGCTCCCAAATAAATCGGCTCCCAAACAATCGAAACCCGGAGGTGAGCGTCCTGGTTTCTGAACGTCCTTCAGAAGCCGAATGTCTGATGGGGCTTCCCATTGGCTGCAGGAGCTGCTTGCTGCAGCTAATAGGAAGCCACGCTTTGGTTCCCAGACGTTTCGGAACCCGAACGGACTCCCGGAACAGATTCCGTTCGGCTTCCGAGGTATGACTGTGTAGAAATTTAATAAACGAATACATCTCCTCGTGTAACCGCTTAGAAATGCTAAAAAATGCTAAGGGCTTTTAAATAAAATGAAATAAATATGCTTTTAGGAGGCTTTTTCTCCCAAGGGTGCTGATTCCAAAGTCAGGATCGAGTCACTAACCCGCTTCCTGGGTCCTTGTTGTTGTTTTTGGTTCTTACGGCCTTTAACCAGTGTGTGACCTCATTTCCCAGTGACGCAGAGGGTCAGTTTGCCTGGCTGCTAACCGGAAGGTTGGCGGTTTGAGTCCAGCCACGGGTGGCTTTGGCCGGAATCCTGCATTTCAGGGGGCTGGTCTAGATGGCACCTCGGGGTCCCCTTTCCATCTGGACAATTCTACGAGAAAGCAGGCGTTCTACAGGTGCAGTCACCTCCCCAGGCAGAACTGTGCGTGGAAGCTGCACCCGTTGGACTCCTGCCTGCGTCCCAAGCATCCTTCCGGAAGACGTGGGAGGAAGGAACCGGGAGGCAAAGAGGACGAGGATGATGACTGGAGAGAAGGAAGCGACAGAAAGCAGAGCGAACCGGGAGCTCTTTTTAATTTGGTGTCCTAGAGAAAAGGTTTGTCTCTCCGAGGCGAAGCCAAGAGCCCAGCGGGACGCTGGAAGGAGGTGTCGAGACGGTATCCACAGCTTCTGGCAGGCAGATGGGAGAGGGGGCGTGTGTGGCTGCCGCAAAGCCGCAGGACGCTGGAAGGGACCCGTACGGTCATCCATCTCAACCCCCTGCGGCTGGAGGAGGAGGTGTCGACAGACAGGCAGACGCCGCCGCCTGAAGAGCGCTGAGCTGGAGGAGGAAGGGGGCAAAGGACATGTCGATGCCCCACAGGGCCCCACAGATCCTGTCCCTTCCGGGAGAAGGGGGTCGGACTCCCGCGGAAGGGAGGGGAGAGGCGTTTGCCTGCATCCCCAAGGAATAGACGCAGAAGGCCAGGGTTTTCCAGCTCCTGAGCAAAGCAAACAGGCCCCTACCTCTCTTTCAACTCAGAACCAGTGAAGGTCCTGTGTGAGTGTCTGGAGGCGGTTGGAGGATGGATGGCGGCTAACCGATTGAGGTGGAATCCTGACAAGACAGAAGTACTGTTTTTGGGGGACAGGGGGCAGGCGGGTGTGGAGGACTCCCTGGTCCTGAATGGGGCAACTGTGCCCCTGAAGGACCAGGTGCGCAGCCTGGGAGTCATTTTGGACTCACCGCTGTCCATGGAGGCGCAGGTCAGTTCTGTGTCCAGGGCAGCTGTCTGCCAGCTCCATCTGGTACGCAGGATGAGACCCTATCTCCCCGCTGCCTGTCTGGCCAGAGTGGTGCATGCTCTGGTTATCTCCCGCTTGGACTACTGCAATGCGCTCTACGTGGGGCTATCTTTGAAAGTGACCTGGAAACTACAACTAATCCAGAACGTGACAGCCAGACTGGTGACATATACAAGACATAACACCGGTCTTGAAAGACCTCCATTGGCTCCCAGGATGTTTCCGAGCACAATTCAAAGTGTTGGTGCTGACCTTGAAAGCCCTAAATGGCCTCAAAGGCCCAGTAGACCTGAAGGAGCGTCTCCACCCCCATCGTTCTGCCCGGACACTGAGGTCCAGCTCCGAGGGCCTTCTGGCGGTTCCCTCATTGCGAGAAGCAAAGCTACAAGGAATCAGGCAGAGGGCCTTCTCGGTGGTGGCACCCGCCCTGTGGAACACCCTCCCACCAGATGTCAAAGCGATAAACAACTACAGTGGTGCCCCGCAAGACGAAATTAATTCGTTCCGCAATTTTTGTCGTCTAGCGAATTTTTCGTCTTGCGAAACACGAAATCCCATAGGAATGCATTGAAAATCAATTAATGCGTTCCTATGGTCAAAAAAGGTCTAAACAAAGCCAAATTTGGTACAACAACAGTTTATTAACTGCTCTTTAAAGTCACACATACTGTAAAGAGCAGTTCAAAAACTGAAGGGAAAATAAATTAACTTTATAAACAAAACATGTCTTTGTTTTTAGACGTCGCGAGACGTTTTCGTCTTGCGAAGCAAGCCCATAGGGGAAATTCGTCTTGCGAGGCAAATCGAAAACGGAAAAACCTTTCGTCTAGCGAGTTTTTTGTCTTGCGAGGCATTCGTCTTGCGAGGTACCACTGTACCTGACATTCAGAAGACATCTTAAGGCAGCCCTGTTCAGGGAAGTTTTTAATGTGTGACATCTTAGTGTATTTTTGGTCTCTGTGGAGGCCACCCAGAGTGGGCCAGATGGGTGAGGTACAAATAATAAATTATTATTATTATTATTATTATCTCTGGAACTCCCCGCTACAGGAATTCCCGAGATGAGTTTGCCGGGAAGGCGGCTGAGTTTCTGAGGAGGGGGACTTGCAAACGAAGGTAGATCCTATGCCGAGAGAAAAGAGGGGAAGTTTTGGGGGAAAGGCGAAAGGCTTGGCACCGTGCCCGGCTCAGCTGGGCCGGCCGGAATCTGGGGCAGCGCGACGGCTGGGGCAACTTCCGAGCATCTCCCTTTCCTGCCTGCTCCCTGGCATGATGGCAGAACTGGGCATTTGCAGATTAAGACAGAAGGATTTTTCACGGGCTGGCGACTCGCCCCGGGGCGGCAACGTCCGCCGCTATATAAAGAGAGCAGCGAGAGGGAGGGCAAAGCGGGAGAGCGAAAAAGAGGGAGAGAAGGAGGGAGGGAGGGGGCTAACCACAACTGCCCCTTCACCCTCCCAACCTGTGCTACTCTCTCGGGACAAGCCCACGGATCCTGCCTCTCTGCCCTGATGTCGCCCCTCTCTTCTTCCGCCCGCCCACAATTCAAAGCATGGCCTTCTCTCTTGACTGTCTTGGGAATTCCTGTGGCAGGCAGTTCCGGAGATTAACGGCCATTCATGCAGAGAACACAACGGAAAGGGAAAGAGGAGGGTTAAACCACAGAGCCCAGGGCTTGCCGATCGGAAGGTCGCGGTTCGAATCCCCGCGACGGGGTGAGCTCCCGTTGCTCGGTCCCTGCTCCTGCCCACCTAGCAGTTCGAAAGCACGTCAAAGTGCAAGTAGATAAAATAGGTACCACTCCGGCGGGAAGGTAAACGGCGTTTCCGTGCTCTGCTCTGGTTTGCCAGAAGTGGCTTAGTCCTGCTGGCCACATGACCCGGAAGCTGTATGCCGGCTCCCTCGGCCAATAAAGTGAGATGAGCACCGCAACCCCAGAGTCGGCCATGACTGGACCTAATGGTCAGGGGTCCCTTTACCTTTACCTAAAGGTGGGTGAACCCAGCTGCCCTGCGCTACTTATTAAAGGACCTGATCCAATGGAGTTTAGCTGTGGTTGCAAGGGGTTGGACTAGATGACCCCTGGGGCCCATTCCAGCTTCTGTGATTTTATATGAATGCATGCGGCTTCAGACCCAAGGTGGGCTGCCTCTGCCACGCTCCCGTTGCTTTTAACTATCGTGTTCCCTGGGAGTTATAGTTTGGGCTGAGCGCCGGACATGGCCTATTATGTTGTTCCCGTGGGCCAACAATTCCCAGGGTGCACTGGGACAGACAGAGATATTAAATTGCCCTAGGCCTATAGCAGCCTTTGCCATCGTGGTGCCCTCCAGATGCTGGGGGAAATTTTATCTGCCATCGGGTCCACCCAACATGCCAGCGGTCAGGGATAATGGGAGTTGTAGTCTGATGCCTGGAGGGAACGAAAGGTTGGGGGAGACTGCCATGGACGTGTCCCTGAGGTTAAATTCTGCCATAAACGTCTGGTGCGTGGGTGAAGATTATTTTCCATTATTGGGGAGGGGCGGAATTGACCCTCAAAACTGATTTTAAACAAGAGTCGGTGGAAGAAGATTGGAAAAAAATTTAAAGATTATTTGCAGAAATACTGTAAAATTAATGAATGTTAGAAAAATGTTGGAATGAAGTTATATGGCTTTAGCAGAAATGTTATAAGGAATTAAGTACAAATAGATTTTTAATGTATTAAAGGGAAAAAATAAGGTGAGAATAAGTTAAGATAAATTACAGGACAGAAAACAGAGGAAGATGGAAAGGAATTGCTGAAACAGTTAATTGAAGTGGAATACAAAAAGGGAGGTGTGAGGAGGTCGTGGAAACAAGTGAATGAAAGATAAGATATTGAAATTATTGGATGTGTTCTAAATTGTGTTTGCTTTGTTCTGTTAATTCAATGTTTTGTGTTAGTGTTACGTAGTGTTTTTGTTTTTGTATTGTGTTGTATTGTTTTGTTGAATTTTTTTCCCTTTATAGTCTTTAAACTGTTAATAAATATTATTATTTTTTAAAAAACACAAAATTGAATTTAAACATCCATACAGACAAACTTTATCTGCATTCCTGTATTTTTATCTGCCTTGAGCCCCGTCCTGGGGAAAAGGTGGGATATAAATTTTAAAATATATAGTTTAAAGAAAATTTGTCCAGAGGGGTTACTCTGAGGAGATCCAGGCTTCCATACTCATTTCCTACAGCTGCCTGCTATAATAATAATAATAATAATAATAATAATAATAATAATAATAATAATAATTTATACCCCACCCATCTGGCTGGTTTCCCCAGACACTCTGGGCAGCTTCCAACAAAATATTAAAAATACAATAAAACATCAGGCATTAAAAACTTCCCTAAACCTTAAACAGTCATGGCTTCCCCCAAAGGATTCTGGGAGCTGTAGTTTGCTAAGGCTGTGGAGAGTTGTGAGGAGACCCCCTGCTATTCCCTTCAAAGAACTGCAATTCCCAGAATTCCCTGGGAAGAAGAATTGGCTGTTAACCCACTGTGGGAATGAGCGGGGAATGGCAGGGTCTCCTCACCAAGCTCAGCAAACTACATCTCCCAGAATCCCTTGGGAGAAGAAATGCCAGTTTGACGCTGCTTCCCAGGGAACTCTGGGGGTTTTTGCTCTGTGAGGGGGAAGAGAGAGGTGTCTCCTCACAATTCCCAGCACCCTTAACACAACTACAGTTCCCAGGATTCCTTGGGGGGGGTGTCGCCATGACTTTAAAGCGCTCCGCGAACGACATGAACGTGGCCCTTCTAGGCCAGTGTTTCCCAAACTTAGCTCTCCAGCTGTCTTTGGACTACAACTCCCATCACCCACAGCTAGCAAGACCAGGGGTTGTGGATGATGGGAATTGTAGTCCCAGAGACCCACGTTCAGGGAAACGGCACACTGGGGCAGATTCAGTCCAGGGGCTTCCAGTTGCTGACTCCTCTTTAAATGAAGATTATCCCAGATCGGGCCTGACATTAAATCCAATTATAACCTGCTCAGATTGGCCAGAAAGAAAACACCAAAAACCCAAACCAACCAACCCTCAGCTGGGACCCCTTTCTCCTCCTGTGGGTCTCTCTTACCCCCACTCCAGACCTCCAAGAGTCCCTATTTTCCAGGGTTATCCCAGCTGTGAAACCTTTTGGATGTGCCCAAAGGTAAAGGCTTTCTGGGAAATGATCTATAATGAACTGAAAAAGGTATTTAAGTATACCTTCCTTAAGAAACCAGAGGCCTTTCTCTTGGGCATTGTTGACCAGAAGGTGTCAAAGAAGGATAGAACCTTTTTTTTGTATGCAACAACAGCAGCAAGAATACTTATCGCAAAGTATTGGAAGACACAAGATTTGCCCACCTTGGAAGAATGGCAGATGAAGGTGATAGACTACATGGAATTGGCAAAAATGACTGGCAGAATCCGAGACATGGGAGAAGAACAAACAGAAGAAGAATGGAAGAAATTTAAAGATTATCTGCAAAAACATTGTAAATTATTTGAATGTTAAAGTGATGCAGGATAGTGAGATAATGTGGCATTAGTGACAAAGCTGAAAGGAATGTGCAAAGATGTTTTATGAGTAACAAGTAAAGAAACACAGTTAAATTAATCAAATGATGGGGGATTAGAAGATAAGCGGACAGCAGTGGGAATGGTTAATTTAAAAGAAATTAAGAAATATTAAAATTAGCCAAAATAGATGAAGAATTCGCTGAAACTAAATTGGAAACTTGAATACAGAAAAGGGAGATGTGAGGAAGTCAGGAAAGAAAGTTATATGAAATCAAGAGTTGAACTTATATATTTTTGTTTGGTTTTTGTGTTTTTTATCATTTATTGTTTGTTGTTGTGTTGTTTTGTCTTGTTTGTTATTATAAAATCTGTTGAAACCTTAATGAAAATCTTTAAAAAAGAAAGAAAGAAAAGAAACCTTTTGGACCAAGATGGTTGTGTTTTCTATTCCGGACCCTCCAAGGTTTTCTATTTTTCAGGACGCCCCTGATTTACAGAAGCCGTCCCGGTTTTTTGATTTGATCACAGAATCTCCCGCTTTTCCTTAGGACGTCCCTATTTCTATTAGAGAAATGTTGGAGGGTGTGGAGTTGTCCAAAATCCGAGCCGTCAAAAAGCAATCCTGTACAGTGGTACCTCGGGTTACGTACTTAATTCGTTCCGCAGGTCCGTTCTTAAGCTGAAACTGTTCTTACCCTGAAGCACCACTTTAGCTAATGGGGCTTCCCGCTGCTGCCACTGCGCCGCCGGAGCACGATTTCTGTTCTCATCCTGAAGCAAAGTTCTTAACCCGAGGTACTATTTCTGGGTTAGTGGAGTCTGTAACCTGAAGCCTACGTATCCTGAAGCCTATGTAACCCGAGGTACCACTGTACAGTGGTACCTCTGGATGAGAACGGGATCCGTTCCAGAGCCCCGTTCATATCCAGAAGCGAACGCAACCCGCGTCCGAGCGTCACAATTCGCCACTTTCGCGCAAGCGCGCAACGTCATTTTGACCATCTGCAACCCCAAAATACTTATCTGGAAGCTACTTCAACCAAGGTATGACTGTACAGTGGTACCTTGGGTTACAGACGCTTCAAGTTACAGACTCCGCTAACCCAGAAATAGTACCTCGGGTTAAGAACTTTGCTTCAGGATGAGAACAGAAATTGTGCGGTGGCAGCGGGAGGCCCCGTTAGCGAAAGTGGTGCTTCAGGTTAAGAACAGTTTCAGCTTAAGAACGGACCTCTGGAACGAATTAAGTACTTAACCCGAGGTACCACTATTTTGTCATTACTGTTGTTGTTGTTATTGGTTTGTTTGTTGCTCGTAGAGGATATTTTGTTTTTTACTGTTTGATGCTTTGATGTGTTTTTATATACAGTGGTACCTCGGGTTACATACGCTTCAGGTTACATACGCTTCAGGTTACAGACTCCGCTAACCCAGAAATAGTGCTTCAGATTAAGAACTTTGCTTCAGGATGAGAACAGAAATCGCATGGCGGCAGCTGGAGGCCCCATTAGCTAAAGTGGTGCTTCAGGTTAAGAACAGTTTCAGGTTAAGAACGGACCTCTGGAATGAATTAAGTACTTAACCCGAGGTACCACAGTATAGGGAAGGGTTTTTTTAAAAATGCTTTATGATGTTTTTATATCTGTTGGAAGCTGCCACCCGGGAAGACGAGTGGGGCATAAACAGAGAAATTATCGCGACCGAACGGGACGTCCCTATTTCCACCGGAGAACTATTGCATCCCTGCTGTCTCGGCCTCTATCCAGGTGAGGACAGGTGAGAGCATCCTTGTGGAGGCTGGACCAGGGAGACGGGAGAGCCTCCGCCGCTCAGGTGAGGGAGATTTTTTGGGGGGGGCGCAAGGAGCAGAAGGCAGGGTTCCCAAATGGGACCTGACATTTCTCTACGACGCCCCAGGCAGCAGCTGGGGAAAAGCGTGTCACACGGAGGGGAGAAAGAGAGGGAGGGAGAGAGAGAGAGAGAGAGAGAAGATGTGGGGCACAAGGGGGGGGTCGAGGGGCAGAGTTTGGGGTTGGGGGGTTAGGAACAGCAGCTGCCTCTGCCAGGAGCAGGTGGCCCACACAGGGGGGGGGGCGCGGAAAGACGTTCCGATGCCTTGTGTGTGTGTTTTTTCCGCCTAGTGCTTTGGGATTTGCTCCCCCCCTTCTTTAAATGCAACCCCCCCTTTTCCTGGCCGTTGCCAAGGAAACTGGCTTAGCGATGCTGCAAAAAGAGAGAGGGACGGCTTGGTGGGAGATGGAAGGGGTGGCGTTTTAGTGGGGAGGGGAGAGAAGAAGCAGCCGGTTTCTCCTCTTCCTCCTCCTTCTCGCCATCCCCTGCTTTTTGAGGAAAGTTCTTCCTCCCTTAATAATAATAATAATAAGAAAAAAAATTATTTATATCCCGCCCTCCCCAGCCAGAGCCAGGCTCAGGGCGGCTAACAACAATAAAATAATACAACTTTCTAAAATCGTTTCATTAAAATTAATTCAACTCAAATTGTGTCCAGAAACAAATGTTTAACAGGCTAATAATAATAATAATAATAATAATAATAATAATAATAATAATGAGAAAAGGCATCCTTTTCTCAAAGTGGCAAGATCAATGCCCCCCATAGGAAGCCCACAAGCAGAATGTAAGAATCCTAGAATGGAAGCGTTGGAAGGGACCCCAAGGGTCATCTAGCTCAACCCCCTGCCAAGCAGGGTGTTTTTGCCCAACGCAGGACTCGAACCCACAACTATGCGATCAAGAACCTCGTGCTCTATCAGTAGCCCTAAGGCCAGGCCATTCTTTGCCATTGTCCGCCCCGATCGGCTAAGCCCCCCCTGACCCTGATGTTAGTGGGTTGGTTGTAGGGCGAGCGTCGCTCGGACAGGACCTGGCGGTGAAAAAAACATGGCCTTGGGGACTCCCCAAAGGATTCTGGGAGCCAGAACACGCTGGGTTTTTGGGGAGAGGAGCCCTTGTTCCTGGAGAGATGAAGCTCATCGCTAGACTTAATGGCGGGACACCTGTTTGGCATGCAGAAGGCTCCACTCTGGGGGAGCGTCTTCAGGTAGGCCTGGGATTCCCCCCCCTTCCAGTGCCTGAAAGCAGGGCTGCTGCCAGCCTGTGTAGACTGCACTGAGCTAGGTAGACTGCAGAGGTCTGGCGTTAGGTATAATGTGTTTGCCTGTCTTCGTACATTTTGAGCTGCTCAGGGGGAGAGCTGCTTGGAGTGAAGAAGGCTCCGGGTACGATCTCTGGATAGGTAAAGGGCCCTGCCAGGAGCCCTGGCAAGACGCTGCTGCCAGTCAGTGCTGGCAACGCTCTGCTAGATAGGCCACTTTGGTCTGAGACTGGGATAGCTCCGTTGCTATAATAATAATAATAATAATAATAATAATAATAATAATAATAATAATAATAGATTTATTATTTGCACCATCTGGCAGGATTCTGTGATGCATTGGAGGTTCTTAAATAGGGGCTGGATAGGAACCTGCCAGGCATTCTTTAGGTAAAGGTAAAGGTAAACCATTAGGTCCAGTTGTGGCCGACTCTGGGGTTGTGGCGCTCATCTCGCTTTACTGGCCGAGGGAACCGGCGCACAGCTTCCGGGTCATGTGGCCAGCAGGACTAAGCTGCTTCTAGCGAACCAGAGCAGCGCACGGAAACGCCGTTTCCCTTCCCGCCGGAGTGGTACCTATTTATCTACTTGCACTTTGATGTGCTTTTGAACTGCTAGGTTGGCAGGAGCAGGGACCGAGCAACGGGAGCTCACCCCGTTGGGGGATTCGAACCGCCGACCTTCTGATCGGCAAGTTCTTTTTTTATATATAAATTATTTTTATTCAATTTTTCCAATACAAAATTTATACAAATCATACATCTTTTTTATCTCCATTCTTCCCTCAGCTTGCCTGATACTCCTTCCCTTCTTAATTTCTTACACATTTCTAAAGCGCTTTCTTCAATTGTTTTTATAAAGTATTTCTTAGTTTTACTCATATTCTAACATTTCTTCTGACAGAGCTTCGTTAAAACTTACAAACGTTATTTGATTATCACTTAATTTATGCATATATACTGTAAACTTTCCCCAATCTTCTATAAATCTCTGATCTCGTCGATTTCGGGTCCTTCCAGTCAGTCTATCGAGTTCTGCATAGTCCGTCATCTTCATTCTCCAATCGGCAAGTTCTAGGCTCTGTGGTTTAACCCACAGCGCCACCCGCATCCCTGCTATGATCTGGAGCAGAAAAACTCAGGTTCACAAGATCCAGTCCAGCTTTTCCCAACCTGACACAGCCTCCCTGATAACTTTAAGACTATAGCTCCCATCAGCCTCTCTGGCTGCAGCCCATAAGATCTGGAAGGCGTCAATTTTGGGGAGAGCAAATCCTGCGCTTATTCGACCCTAGCTTGAAAAAAACAAAATTCAGGCATGGATTTTCATTGCTCCCCAAAGGAGAGCAGCTGCGCGTTCAGGGTGAGCCTGAGGGTGCGAGATGCATCAGGCAGAAAAGGCTCTCTGCTTCTGAAACCACAGGAGAGGAGGGTTGCTCTCGAACTCGGGACCCGCTTGCAAGTTTCCTGCGAGACACGTCTGTTTGGCCACTGCGAGAAGACGATGCTGGCCTGGGCGAGCCCTTGGCCTGGCCCTAGGGCTACCGGCACAACTCGGTCGGTAGAGCACGAGGCTCTTGATCGCAGGGCTGTGGGTTTGAGTCCTGAGTTGGGCAAAAAAATCCTGCTTTGCAGGGGGTTGAGCTAGATGACCCTTGGGGTCCCTTCCAACGCTTCCATTCTAGGATTCTTACATTCTGCTTGTGGGCTTCCTATGGGGGGCATCGACCTGGCCTGCATTTTGAAATAATAATAATAATAATAATAATAATAATAATCATAATAATAATTACATTTGTTTCTGGACATTTGGCTCACTGGCATCCTTTTTGGGCTCTGGTAAGGGTCTCCTCACGAGCCACGAGGATTTCCCCGCTCTCTCCCGCCACTTCTGGGCTGGAATTGAATCATTTATTTATTTTGCCTGCGTGCACAGATGGGGAGTTGCCCGTAATTGTCACTGTTAACTTTTATAATAACAGCACAGTATACCTTTTCCATTTCCCCCTGCTTTTCGTTTTCCCTTCCACATTAGAATCAGTCAATCAATTCCCACCAGACTCACAGAACCAGAGAGTCGGAAGGGGCCCTGACGGTCATCTAGTCCAACCCGCTGCAATGCAGGGATGTGCCGCCGACCCTGAAGGGGTTACGAACCCGTAACCTTGGTGTCACCAGCACTACGAGCTGGTTCAACTATACCAAGGCATAGGCAAACTCGGCCCACCAGATGTTTTGGGACTACAACTGCCATGATCCCTAGCTAACAGGACCAGTGGTCAGGGATGATGGGAATTGTAGTCCCAAAACATCTGGAGGGCCGAGTTTGCCTATGCCTGAACTAAAAAGGTAAAGGGACCCCTGACAGTTAAGTCCAGTCGTGAACGACTCTGGGGTTGCGGCGCTCATCTCGTTTTATTGGCCGAGGGAGCCGGCGTACAGCTTCCGGGTCATGTGGCCAGCAGGACTAAGCCGCTTCTGGCGAACCAGAGCAGAGCACGGAAACGCCGTTTACCTTCCCGCCAGAGCAGCACCTATTGATCTACTTGCACTTGGACGTGCTTTTGAACTGCTAGGTGGGCAGGAGCAGGGACCGAGCAACGGGAGCTCATCCCGTCATGGGGATTCGAACCTCCGACCTTCTGATCGGCAAGCCCTGGGCTCTGTGGTTTAGACCATCCCATACGCCTGAACTAAACTGTTCTTTAAAAAAATATGACACTAAAGGACGCTGGTCTTGCTGCTCCGATCCTGCGGAGCTCTTCCGGTCGCAAAAAGCACTCTGCACATGCCCAGAGGTGCTGCTCAAACTATTTCTCCGGCAGCCAGGAAGCTAGCGATTGGAGGGGTTTCCGGTTAGCAGCGCAGGGGAGGCGGACACAGCTAGAGGATTGGATTCTGATGGCGATTCTTATTATTTCAAAAAAGGGATTGCGGTGTTAAGTGGGGAGTGAGGTTCCCTGACCTACGGCGCTGGAGAGGGGAGTGGTGAGAGATGTGAGACAGCTGGGGGAAGGGTTTGGGGGGGCTCGCCCGTGTCCGCTCACCCGCCCGCCCCCTTTTGCACCCTTACCGTCCTCCATGGGGACGTAGATGTTGAGGTACAGGCAGTCTTCGCTCTGGTTCTGCACGTAACCCGCCACAATCTCCAGATTTTCGGTGAACCACACCGGGAGCATAATTCCCGGGAGCATGCCGTGGATGTTCTGAGGACAGACAGGAGCGAAGGCGGTGGCGTTCCGCACCTCGGACCAGGACGCGGGTGCCTCGGGGGGCTGGAAGCGTCTCTCGCCCACGGGCGGCGTGGCGTAGGGGATGCCCAGGTACTGCACCACGGGGCCGAGGATTTCGTTGTTGAGGTCCTTCTTGATCCCCCGGAGCTTTCCGTAGTTGGTGGCCACCACCGGGTACTTGTCCTCCGGCTTCTGCCCTGACAGGGGCAAGGAGCGCAGCGCCAGGCCCAGGAGCCAGAAGAGGACGGCTGAGCCTGTGCGGAGATTCAGCACCCGCAGGATGAGCCTCGAGGGCGGGAGGAACATGGCGGACGCGGCGGTGGGGTGGCGGGCAACGGATTCTGGGAGGTCGGGCCGGGGGAAGGGAGAGAAAGGAGCGTCCTCGCGTGAGGAGCAGGTGAAGAGGAGGGAAGAGGAAAGAGGCGCGGGAGGCGAGCCGGGCGTCCGCCGGAGGAGCAGCAGAAGAGGACGAGATAACCACCAGGAGAGCGGTCCAAGAGGAGAGGATTAGCGGGAATCGCAGGAGGGTTTTCCGGCAGAGGAAAGGCGTCTGTTGCGTTCCATCGTGGCCCGGGAGAGCGGGAAGCGTCCAGCCAGACTTGAGAAACGCACCTAGAGGTCAAGAGATGGGAGGGAGGGAGGGGGGAGAATTGAAGGAAGGGGTGAATCAGAGCCAAAAGGGGAGAAAAGGAAAGGAAACAGGCAGGATGGGTGGAGAGAGAGAGAGAGAGAGAGAGAAAGAAAGGGGTTTTAAGAAAGAAGCCATTCTCCATTCATTCACCCCTCAATTAGTTTTCTTCGCCTAAAATTGACACGCCATAGATTTAAAGCATAGTTTCACCCCTTTTAAAAAAAGGATTCTGGGAACTGTAGTTTTTTTGCAGGTGCTGGGAATTATAGTTCCGGAAGGGCGGGTACATTCTTTCACCTTTGGTGGACGTGCCCAAAGATTAAGGCTTTCTGGGAGATGATCTATAATGAAATGAAAAAGGTATTTAAATATACCTTTCTGAAGAAACCAGAGGCCTTTCTCCTGGGCATGGTCGGCCAATTGGTGCCAAAGAAGGATAGAACTTTCTTTATGCATGCAACAACAGCAGCAAGAATACTTATTGCAAAGTATTGGAAGACACAAGATCTACCCACCCTGGAAGAGTGGCAGATGAATTTGATGGACTATATGGAATTGGCGGGAATGACTGGCAGAATCCGAGACCTGGGAGAAGAGTTGGTGGAAGAAGATTGGAAGAAATTTAAAGACTATCTGCAGAAACACTGTAAAATTAATGAATGTTAAAATGATGTTGGATTGAAAACAAGTGGCATTAGCAACAAAGTTAATAAGAGTAAGCAAACATGAATTGATAATGGATGAAAATATAGAGTTATAAAATGTGATGATATAGAGTTAAGATAAATGAAAGAGGGTAAGGATTTGCTGATTTGATTATGTAAATGGGAATACAAGAAGGGGAGGTGTGAGGAGGTCAAGGAAACAAGCTAATGAGTTTAAAGTTATGAAAAAACGGATTTTTTTTCTTACTTTCTTTTTGTCCCTTGTATGTTGTATTTTTAATTTTCTTTTTTTTCCATGTATTTTTGTATTCATATTTTTGTAAAACTTTAATAAATATTTCTTATAGTTCCGGAAGGGCGAACTACAGTTCCCAGGATTCTTGGAGGGGGCAAATAGGCTTTAAATGTACAGGACACAAAACTCCCATCCCCAAAACACCTTTACCTTCCCCAAAGTGCCACTCACCTCCAAAATCTTTTTTTTTTTTTTGGCTTGGGAACTGATCTGCATATTGACATTATGTAGATTATGTGTGATTACAAAGCAATGAATTATGCGCTTCACACTTCCTGCGAAGAGGAGTTGAGGACAGAAAGGGAGATTGGGGATTTGTGGGGTGGGGTGGGGTGGGGAGAAGAGGCACACCCTGGCTCACCCCCGGCACCTCCGTTCCCTTAAGGGAAAACAGGTCCGTTTCGACCAAATATCTCCTCTATCTCTCTCCTTCCACAACTATTCTACTAACCACACTTCCGTTTTCTGCCTTCCGTTGGGAGTGATGGGCCACGAAACCAAATGCAACATGAGAACATAAGGATGAGGCCAGCATCCTATTCTCACAGGGGCCAACCAAATGCCCATTCTGGGAAACCCATGAGCAGGATTCGAACACAAGACCCGCTCTTGAGGTTCACTGAAACTGGGATTCAGAACTATTTACTGCCTCCAACCATGGAGGCAGAACACAGCAGGCAACACCAGCCCTCTCCTCCTCCACAAACAGGTCCAATCTAATAATAATAATAATAATAATAATAATAATAATAATTTATTTATACCCCACTGATCTGGCTGGGCTTCCCCAGCCACTCTGGGGGGCTTCCAACAAAATATTAAAATACTGTAATACAGTACATCAAACATTAAAAGCTTCCCTAAACAAGGCTGCCTTCAGATATCTTCTAAAAGTCTAGTAGTTGTTTATTTCCTTGACATCTGGTGGGAGGGCGTTCCACAGGGCGGGCGCCACCACCGAAAAGGCCCTCTGCCTGGTTCCCTGTAACTTGGCTTCTCGCAGTGAGGGAACTGCCAGAAGGCCCTTGGTGCTGGACCTGAGTGTCCGGGTAGAATGATGGGGGTGGAGATGCTCCTTCAAAGCCATCCCAGTTGATGCGCTCCTGTGGCAGGGAGTTCCACCGTCTAACTACATGCTGAAGGACTTCCTATTATTTCTGATCGACAGTGGAACAGACTCCCACAAGAGGTGATGGGCTCTCTCCTTCGTTGGAGGTTTTTAAGCAGAGGTCATCTGTCAGGGATGCTGAGATTCCTGCACAAGGAATTCTTTCTGATTCAAAGAATCGTAGAATCGTAGGGACCCCACGAGTCATCTAGTCCAGCCCCTTGCAAGGAAGGAATCTCAGCTAAAATATCCAGAACACAGGGCCACCCAACCTCTGTTTAAAAACCTCCAAGGAAGGACAGACCACTTTGGCCACAGAGCCTGGGACTTGCCGATCAGAAGGTCGGCGGTTCGAATCCCTGTGACGGGGTGAGCTCCCGTTGCTCGGTCCCTGCTCCTGCCCAGCTAACAGTTCGAAAGCACGTCAAAGTGCAATTAGATCAATAGGTACCGCTCCAGCGGGAAGGTAAACGGCGTTTCCGTGCGCTGCTCTGGTTTGTCAGAAGCGGCTTAGTCCTGCTGGCCACATGAACCGGAAGCTGGACGCCGGCTCCCTCGGCCAGTAAAGCGAGATGAGCCCTGCAACCCCAGAATCGGCCACGACTGGATGTAATGGTCAGGGGTCTCTTTACCTTTTTATTCCCAACAAAAAGGACTCTAGTTTTTTTTGGGGGGGGGAGTAGTTTTAAACATTTTTTTCAATTCATTATAAATTATTTCCCAATATACTTTTACCCTTTTACAATTCCACCATATATGAAAGAATGTTCCATATGCATCTTTGCATCTCCAGCATTTATCTGATTTTGTTTTATAAATCTTAGCCAACCTACTTGGAGTTAGATACCATCCATGAATCATTTTCAAATAATTCTCTTTCAATAAATAACATGCAGTAAATTTCCAGTTAATCCTCATGGACTTTCCTGGACATGCCCTCTTTTAATTCTGATTTCTTCCCAAACCAGGTGTGCATTTGCACGATCACACGCAGGTAAGCAGCCATTTTGCATTGGGGCCACAAACACACCGTCCCTTGAACCTCTACCCCAGGCAGACCTGAGTGTGGATCATTTCCCACGGCGAACCCAATCCCCGCGGGATTCTGCGCTGTGCTGGGAGAAGCGTCCTCCTCTCTCCCGCCTCCCTGTTCCCAACCGTACCAATTCTCCCCGGTGGATTCTACCAGGTCTTTAATTAAATAAAACTGGAGTTTTTTGTTTATCATTCACAATGTGGCAATTAGAGGCAGGAACGTGTAATTAGTACCAAATTGCGTCTGGGAGAATCCAAAAGGCCCAGAGAGAAGGGGGAGGGGCGGTGCTGGGAGCGCATGCCAGAACCCGACGCCATCAGAACAGCCAAAAGACGGACAGACACTTCGACGCAGGGGAAGTCGAGGCAGCTGCTGTGGCGCAGAAGCTTGACACCGGCCTTCTCCACACTTGGTGCTGTTGCAGGAATTTATGTATAGGTTGGGGGGGGGGTGTTTGTCCCTCCAGCAGATATCACACACATGCAGCCCACTACCAAAACCAGCTGATACGGAGGGGGGGGGGGGCGTCTTCTTCACCTTCTTCTTTGCTACAATATATCAAATTATTTCCAATTGTCAATGTCAAAAGGGACTAAAATCTATAAAATTCATAGAAAATCAACGTGCCAATTTGCTCAATTTCTCTAGGACTCCATCACACCTCCCCTGTCCTCCATAATCCCTCAAGCAAGGTGTCAAGACCCTAATCCTGTCAAATCACTCTGCCAAGCCTTTCCTCTAGGAAATGCCAGTACATGGACCATTGTCTTCTCATCAGGATGTGCTTATCTGCTCATATCTCCAGCTCTGCATATTCCCCCCTCCCTCCTCCATATGTTAATCCTGTGTAACCCAACCTCTTCTTAATGTATTCATGATGTAACCGTGATGTATTCTGCACTGTATTCTGGGACATGGAGGGAAGTTTCAAAAGTTCACGTCACCCCTTCCTCGCTGTTCAATCTCGCCTTGAACCTGTTGCGCAATAAACTTGGATCTTCTGCAGCTTGCTCCTGTCTCCGGCTGAGCTCATTTTCCTCCGCAGGGACCCGCGGACTTAGTCTGACTAGCTGGGTGGCAGAGCAGCCTCGCACCCAGATTTTACCGTCACACCAGCACAATCGCTTTTGTGCCTTTTGTGATTTGTCCTCACAAAGCACTTCATCACAGTTTCTTCCTATCTATTCAAAGGGCCTCTGCTGCACGATACCAAATGTAAGAATTCACTGATCAATGTATCTATGTACTGGCTCACTGGGAAAACTTCAGAAATTCATCTAGACAGGTGAGCTCAGCTACTCAGCAGCCCCTCTGCCTGAGTGATAATCCCTGGCATCCTGATACCTGAGTGCCAGACAGGTAGCCATTCCAGAAATAACAAGCCCAGATGAAGACAAAAGGGTGGGGTGAACTTGGCTGGGAAACAGGGAAATATAAAGATCTCTTTTATTCCACTCCATGGGTGTTTGGTGGAGGGCAAGGGGAACCATGGGGCAGGGTCCAGGATGCTCAGATTATGGCCACCAGACCTCCCCTTTCATGATGTAGGAGTGATGTAGTTTGGGGCGGTGTAACATGGGGATGAGCAGCTAATAAAAGTTTGGGTTCTCTTCTGTTTGGGGCTTCCATCTTGTTCCACCTGGTGGCAGGTGGGAGTCCTGTCGCGACAGTCTTCAGTAAAGACCAAGCCTACTGGCTGCTGTTTGGCTCTGGTATTCCTGGCTGGGGTCCTTGTTTTTTGTCCAAGGGAGCCCTCAGATTTCTCCGTTAACAGTTCCCTGCCGGTGGCCTAGACTACAACCCCCATGAGCCCCTGGGAGGGTGATGGGAGCACAGCGGATGTGCGGCACAAGGGGATATTGAGAATTGCATTCCCTGCGTATCTGGAGAATGCAGCCTTGCAGTGCTTTGATAGAGGGGTCAGGGTGGCCAGAGGGAGAAATGGGTGGGCTCCCGGCGGAGATTTGTTGTGGGTGGGACCAGGGCAGAGGGCTAAAGCCGAATTTATGTATAAACTAAACAAGCTATAGCTTAGGGCCCCACTCTCTTGGGGGCCCCCCAAAAATGTTAAGGGGAAAAAAACCTGGATGTACATTTCCAAAATATAAGATAAAAAACAAATAACATAACACCTACCTACAGCAACAGTGTTTTGTGTTGTGTAGGCTCCTAGGATGTAAGTCGTGGATCCCGCCTACTAGCCTGCTCCTTAAAATATCACTGGTTTGCTCCTTTCTATATATAAGGTGCCGACATTCTGCATGGACTGGTTGCAGGGCAACATGGGCAAATGGCATTAGATACCTATTAGGTCCATAGATTTTTGAATTCTGGTGCTGGAGGAGACTCTTGAGAGTCCCATGGACTGCAAGAAGATCAAACCTCTCCATTCTGAAGGAAATCAGCCCTGAGTGCTCCCTGGAAGGACAGATCCTGAAGCTGAGACTCCAATACTTTGGCCACCTCAGGAGAAGAGAAGACTCCCTGGAAAAGACCCTGATGTTGGGAAAGATGGAGGGCAGAAGGAGAAGGGGACGACAGAGGACGAGATGGTGGGACAGTGTTCTCAAAGCTACAAACATGAGTTTGACCAAACTGCAGGAGGCAGTGGAAGACAGGAGGGCCTGGTGTGATCTGGTCCAGGGGGTCACAAAGAGGCGGACACGACTAAACAACTCAACAATAACAAGGTCCATAAATTACCATACAGTGGTCGCTCGTTTAAGGCTTGGAAAACTAATTGGTAGCCAGTGCAATTGGACCAGGATGCGTGAAATATGCTCAAACCGTCTTTTTCCAGTGAGCAACCTGGCTGCTAAGTTCTGCACTAACTGAAGTTTCCAAAGGCAGCCCTATGTAGAACGCATTGCAGTCAAATAACTTTGAGGTTACCAAACATAGACAACAGTAGTTAGGCGATCCTCCACTGGGGCCAGGGCCTTCTCAGTGATGGCTCCGACCTGGTGGAATGCTCTGTCCCATGAGACCAGGGCCCTGCAGGATTACAGAGCTATTCCACCTGGCTTTTAATTTTAATTCAGCCTGATCTTTTATTTTCCCTTCTCTTCCCTCCCCTTCCCCTTTTTTGAAGATCAGCCGCTCTGAGACCCCACAGCTAATTCTCCCCTGGCATTTTCACTGGCCAAGTAGGACTAATTCGGCCAGCTAGCCCTGGAGATTATCTAACATTTATTAGATGGATTTTCCCTAAATTGATTTCTGAACTTTGAAATTTTATTGTTATTCATGTTTTTATACTGTATTTTATGCTGCTTTTACAATTCAGTGTTTTAAATTTGTTGCTAGCTGCCCTGAGCCCAGTTTTTGAACCAGGAAGGGTGGGGTATAAATAAATTTATTATTATTATTATTATTATTATTATTATTATTATTATTATTATTATCCCTGTCCAGATAGGGGTGTAGCTGGGCCACCGGCCGAAGCTGATGGGAGTCACTGGGTCTGGAAACTGAGCCTGATGAGGAACAGTTGAAGTAACTGGGTATGTTTAGCCTGTGAAAGAGGAGACTGAGAGGAGATAGGTAAAAGTAAAGGTAAAGGTAAAGGGGCCCCTGGCCATTAGGTCCAGTTGTGGCCGACTCTGGGGTTCACCCCGTCGCAGGGATTCGAACCACCAACCTTCTGATCGGCAAGTCCTAGGCTCTGTGGTTTAACCCACAGCGCCACCTGTGTCCACTGCCCCTCAAAATAGGGGGTGTCTTAAAGGCGGAAAAATATGCTATGTGGGCTGTACCTGGATCAAGAGACTTCAAGTTCTCAAAGCTCCTAACCTAGCTCAACGTTGTCATCTGAGATAGCCATAATAATAATAATAATAATAATAATAATAATAATAATAATAATAATTTATTTGTACCCCCCATCTGGCTGGGTTTCACAGCCACCCCAGAAGCGAGAATCAATCACAGCCAGTCCATTGTTTGAAAAAATAAGACTTTACAGACACCTGGTCCCAAAAAATGGCGACTGTAACCTTGGTTTTAGGAGCCATTTGGCGCCTAGATTGTACACCTAAGTTTCTAACACTGGTTTTGAGGTTCCTGTGGGCCTCTGTGAGGTGGGTGCTGGTGGCCCAGTCCTTCAGTGGCTCCCCTCCTGCTCTGGTACTGCTCTGGCGGGAAGGTAAACGGCGTTTCCATGCGCTGCTCTAGTTTGTGTTCGAATCCTGCTTGTGGGTTCCCTCCCCAGGCCGCTGGACTAGAAGGCATCCCTTTCTGGCCTGATTCTGCTGCAGCGCCCTGGTTAGATGCTCCAAACCAAACCCATTTGGAAGCCAGGAGGGCTTCTGTAATTCCAGAATGTCCTGCTTCAAGCAGGACAATTGAGCAGAATGGCGTTGTGTGTGGTGCCAACCGGGCAGGATTCGAACACAAGACCGCTCTGCGGTTTCGAGCAACTGGCATTCAGAAGCATCTCTGCTTCTGGCGGTGGAGGCAAAGCACAGCAATGCTGGCTATTAGCCATCGGTAGCCCTCCATGAATTTGTCCTGCCCTCTTTTAAAGCCACCCAGCTTGGTGGCCGCCATCACTCCCTCCTGTGGCAGGGAGTTCCACAGTCCGCATGAAAAAGGGCTTCCTTTGGCCTACCTTGAATCTTCCAAGGTAGGGTGGCTGCAAGACCTGGTCTTCTGGTCCCTGGCTTTCACTTGCCCGACCCACTAAGTAGCTCAGCTGAGATCTTCTGCGGACAGAAGGACTTAAAGGTAAAGGGACCCCTGACCATTAGGTCCAGTCGTGGATGACTCTGAGGTTGCGGCGCTCATCTTGCTTTACTGGCCGCGGGAGCCGGCATTTGTCCGCAGACAGCTTCTGGGTCATGTGGCCAGCAGGACTAAGCTGCTTCTGGCGAACCAGAGCAGCGCACGGAAACGCCGTTTACCTTCCCGCCAGAGTGGTACCTCTTTATCTACTTGCACTTTGACGTGCTTTCGAACTGCTAGGTTGGCAGGAGCAGGGACTGAACAATGGGAGCTCACCCCATCACAGGGATTCGAACCGCCGACCTTCTGATTGGCAAGCCCTAGGCTCTGTGGTTTAACCCACAGCGCCAAAATATCTCACTAAATATCTCATGGCTGTCACATGGAAGATGGAGAAAGCTTGTTTTCTCCTTCTCTGTAGTCAATTCGAATGACAAGCAAGGAGATCCCGACAGAACAGGAGGAAGGACTTTCCAACCGTAATGGCGCGGTCTCCCTCGGGTTCTCCTTAACTAGAGGCTGTTAAACAGAGGTCGGGTGGCCATCCGTCAAGGATACTTTTGCTGGCATTTCCTACATTGCAGCGGGTTGGACTAGATAACCCCTGGGAAACCTCCCCATTCTAGAATTCTACGATTCACGTATTGGTTTTTGCCTCGTGAGCAGCATGGAAACAAAGGCATCATCGGTGGATTCAAACGTTTCCCCCTCCCCACGAAAAAACACATCAAGGCACTTCATCCCCACCGCATATCCAACATGATTATGATGAATAATCGGCCAAATACTAACCTTTCTGTGCTTCAAAAGCACTATATAAATGCTAATTATTACTGCTAATTATTATTATTCCCCTTTTAGAGCCGCCGACTACCTGACCACCTCGCCTTTGCCAGAGGCACCTTGGTCCAACCAGCTCCCTTCCCACAAGAAAGCCTCCAGTGTTTTAGGAGAGGCAGTGTGGTGTAGTGGTTAGAGCGCTGGACTGGGGCATGGGGCAGACCAGGGTTGAAGTCCCCCTACTTCGACGTGGCCTAGGACCCTTGTACCTACGGGACCGCCTCTCCTGGTACGCCCCGCAGAGAGGTCCACAAATGACAACACTTTGGAGGTCCCAAGCCGCAAGGAGCTTAGATTGGTCTCAACTAGGGACAGGGCCTTTTCAGTACTGGCCCTGACTTGGTGGAACGCTCTGTCCCAAGAGACCAGGGCCCTGCGG
Organism: Podarcis melisellensis; assembly: GCF_964234715.1. Taxonomy (NCBI): domain Eukaryota; kingdom Metazoa; phylum Chordata; class Lepidosauria; order Squamata; family Lacertidae; genus Podarcis; species Podarcis melisellensis. The sequence continues at coordinate 3,305,513 of NC_138545.1, read as the reverse complement.
GACTTGACATCTTTCTGCAGGGCCTGCAAGATGGAGCTGTTCCATCTGGCCTTTGGTTTGGACTCAGTCTGACCCTTACGTTTCCCTCCCCTTACAGTTTTGATCTATGGGCTACTTTTAAAATGAGGCTGCATTTTAAATTATATTTTAACCTGTATTTTAAATTTTATTTATTATTTATTTATTTATTTATTGTAATTTTACTGGTGTTAGCCGCCCTCAGCCTGGCTCTGGCTGGGGAGGGCAGGGTATAAATATATTATTATTATTATTATTATTATTATTATTATTATTATTATTACTTGGCTATGAAGCTGTGCCTGACACTTCCTCTCTCTTAGCCTAGTCTACCTCACAGGGTAGCAGAGACATCACCTTGCCGACGAAGGTCCATATAGTAAAAGCTCTGATTTTCCCAGTAGTGATGTATGGAAGTGAGAGCTGGACCATCAAGAAGGCTGATCGCCGAAGAATGGATGCTTTTGAATTCTGGTGCTGGAGGAGACTCTTGAGAGTCCCATGGACTGCAAGAAGATCAAACGTATCCATTCTGGAGGAAACTAGCCCTGAGGGCTCCCTGGAAGGACAGATCCTGAAGCTGAGGCTCCAAGACTTTGGCCACCTCATGAGAAGAGAAGACTCCCTGGAAAAGACCCTGATGCTGGGAAAGATGGAGGGCACAAGGAGAAGGGGACGACGGAGGATGAGATGGTGGGACAGTGTTCTCGAAGCTACCAGCATGAGTTTGACCAAACTGTGGGAGGCAGTGGAAGACAGGAGGGCCTGGCGTGCTCTGGTCCAGGGGGTCAGGAAGAGGCGGACACGACTAAACGACTAAACAACAACAACAACCTCACAGGGCCGTTGTAATGAGGGAGGGAAGAATCCTGTCTACACCGCCTTGAGAACCGTGGAGGGAAAAGGTGGGATATAAATGCAACACATACATAATTGTAATAATATTATTTCTTACATGCGTTAGCCAAATCCCAGCCTGATGCCTACCAGCTGGTTTGGACTACAGCACCCAGCCAGTATAACTGCCGGGCTGATGGGAGATTGGCTGTGTTGACGAGGTTGAGGTAGAGGCTCGTTTTATTTTATTTCTTTATTAAATTTCTCTTCTCACCCTCCCTCCCTCCCAAAGGAGCCCAGGGCAATGCTGTACCTATTTATCTATTTAGGCAAATTCGCATCCCGCTTAAATGTAGCCGTCTCTGGAAAAAAACCCCGGCAATAAAAATAAAAACGAGCTGAAACAGTAAAATCAGAATTCAACTAAAAAGCTTGCTGGATTTTTTTAAATATTTTTTTTAAAGAATTCACTAAGCGCCGGAGGTTCAGCTGTCTGAACGCTCTCTGCCTCTGTGGATTGAGGCAGAAATGTTCCCAAATCCCACTTGCCAGAAACTACAAGAGGGGAGAGCGGGTCTTGTGTTCGAATCCTGGTGGCGGGTTTCCTACGGTGGGCACCCGGTTGGCCACTGGGAGAACAGAATGCTGGACTAAGAAGGGCCTGATCCATTAGGCTCTGCTTACGATCTTAATTTCTAGAGAAGCGTGCCGGTAACAGCCTTTAACCCCAAATGACCGCGAGATATTAAGCCATGGGTTTTCGGAGAATGGACCCTGCGGGACACCGTAGCACGTGAAGTCAAAACGCAGCTTCCCAATTCTGATCTCCGGACATGGATCTCCGGGAACCGCTGAAGGACAGGGCCACCTACACCCACCCCACAATTCACAGGAACCTCAAAACCAGTGTTAGAAACTTAGATGTACAATCTAGGCGCCAAATGGCTCCTAAAACCAAGGTTACAGTCGCCATTTTGGGGGCCAGGCGGCTGTAAAGTCTTATTTTTTCAAACGATGGACTGGTTGTGATTGATTCTGGCTTCTGGGGTGGCTGGGAAACCCAGCCAGATAGGGGGGTACAAATTATTATTATTATTATTATTATTATTATTATTATTATTATGGCTACCTCAGACGACAACGTTGAGCTAGGTTAGGAGCTTTGAGAACGTGAAGAAAGGTCTCTTGATCCAGGTACAGCCCACATACCGTATTTTTCCGCCTTTAAGACGGGGGACATAGGTGGCGCTGTGGGTTAAACCACAGAGCCCAGGACTTGCCTATCAGAAGGTCAGCGGTTCGAATCCCCGCGACAGGCTGAGCTCCCGTTGCTCGGTCCCTGCTCCTGCCAACCTAGCAGTTTGAAAGCACGTCAAAGTGCAAGTAGATAAATAGGTACCGCTCTGGCGGGAAGGTAAATGGCGTTTCCGTGCGCTGCTCTGGTTCGCCAGAAGCGGCTTAGTCATGCTGTCCACCCTCGACACTATCTGTGTATATCTATCCGGCCTCTAATTTTTGACATTCATTTTTAGAGGGGGAAAAACATCATCTTATACACAGAAAAATACGGTATATATCGGCCCGTCCCTGCCTCTTTTTCTTAAGGGTGAGGGCGCCTTCTCAGGCGGCACAGCAAAAGCATTTTGGGTCCGGAAATTTGTTCCAATTTTGCAGATAAAATATAGCTGATGGAATTCTGAAGGATGGGGGTACGAGTGAGCGGAAACGGTCCAGATCCAAGGATCCGCAAGATGGTGGAGATGTCAGGATGGGTGCCCGGGCGTCTTCACCTGGTCGCAGGTGGCCGATAGGTAAAGGTAAAGGTTAAAGGGACCCCTGACCATTAGGTCCAGTCGTGGCCGACTCTGGGGTTGCGGCCTCATCTCGCTTTACTGGCCGAGGGAGCCGGCGTACAGCTTCCGGGTCATGTGGCCAGCAAGACTGAGCCGCTTCTGGCGAACCAGAGCAGCGCATGGAAACGTCGTTTACCTTCCCGCCGGAGTGGTACCTATTGATCTACTTGCACTTGACGTGCTTTCGAACTGCTAGGTTGGCAGGAGCAGGGACCGAGCAACGGGAGCTCACCCCGTCACGGGGATTTGAACCACCGACCTTCTGATCGGCAAGTCCTAGGCTCCGTGGTTTAACCCACAGCGCCACCCGCGTCCCTAGGTGGCTGATAGCGAGGTTGCTCAGAAGAGCCCTGACAGATCAGGCCAATGACCCACCGAGGCCAGCATTCTGTTCTCGACCAGATGCCCGTGGTGGGAAACTCACAAGCAGGATTCGAACACAAGAGCCGCTCTGGAAACCGCAGGAGGGAATTCAGAAGCATGGCTGCCTCCAACCATGGAGGCAGGGCAGAGTAATAATAATAATAATAATAATAATAATAATAATAATTTATTATTTCTATCCCACCCACCTGGCTGGGTTTCCCCAGCCCCTCTGGGCAGCTTCCAACAGAACACTAAAATACAATAACCTATTAAACATTAAAAGCTTCCCTAAACAGGGCTGCCTTCAGATGTCTTCTAAAAGTCAGGTAGTTGTTTATTTCCTTGGCATCTGAAGGGAAGGCGTTCCACAGGGTGGGCGCCACCACCGAAAAGGCCCTCTACCTCGTTTCCTGTAACTTGGCTTCTCACAGGGAGGGAACCACCAGAAGGCCCTCAGAGCTGGACCTCAGTGTCCGGGCTGGACGATGGGAGAGGAGCCATCGATAGCCCTCTCAACCTCCATGAATTTGTCCTGCCCTCTTTTAAAGCCATCCAGGTACGTGGCCATCACTGCCTCCTGTGGCAGGGAGTTCCGCAGTTTGAAGTCTTGCCATGGACTGCCTGGATGCCGTTGAATGGTACGAGGCACCAGTCAGGGAACCCCCAAGGGAAGAAGACTCGGAGCCCGGCAGGTGGCATACCCTCCAAGTATCCCAATTTTCCAGGGACAGTCCCAGTTTCTGAGCTGATCCCAAAACCTCCCACTTTTCCTTGTTGTTGTTTAGTCGCCAGGCCCTCCTGTCTTCCACTGCCTCCCGCAGTTTGGTCAAACTCATGCTGGGAGCTTCAAGAACACTGTCCCACCATCTCCTCCTCCGTCGTCCCCTTCTCCTTGTGCCCTCCATCTTTCCCAACATCGGGGTCTTTTCCAGGGAGTCTTCTCTTCTCATGAGGTGGCCAAAGTCTTGGAGCCTCAGCTTCAGGATCTGTCCTTCCAGTGAGCACTCAGGGCTGATTTCCTTCAAAATGGAGAGGTCTGATCTTCTTGCAGTCCATGGGACTCTCAAGAGTCTCCTCCAGCACCAGAATTCAAAAGCATCCATTCTTCGGTGATCAGGACATTCCTATTCTCAGCGGAGAGGGTATGGGGTTATGGGACCCCTGAGCCAAGGAGATACAGTGAGGGGGATACCAGGTAGCCTGACATCTGGCTGGTTGACAGGGGATCAAATACTTATTTCACTCATTATATAATGCACACCAATTTCTGACTTTTGTCTTCTGGGGTTTCTGGGAGTTTTTCCTGTTGTTATTCTGTCTCTCACATCTACGATAAACCTACCATTAAAATTATGGACTGGTCATTTCTTCGTCAAGAGGGCGAACGGGCAAATTTAGCAGGGGATCAAATACTTCCCCCCCCCCTCAATGTAACTACACAACCTTTAGAAGACGTCTGAAGACAGCCTTGTATGGGGAAGATTTTTAACGTTTAACGTTTTGTTATGTTTTAATGTATGTTAGAAGCTGCGCATTATTAAATAGGAGATCCCTATTTTCTTCTTCTTTTTTTGGAAATTGTTTTTATTTGACTTTTCATATATATATATATATATATATATATATATATATATATATATATATGCAGGTTTTGGTGTCCTCGGGTGTCTTCCCGTGTAAAAGTTGGGGTGTCTAGGCGACGTTTCGACGAGGTCTCACTCGTCATCTTCAGGCTGGTGCTTTCGGCTTCTTGTTACTGGAACAGAGCAGGATCTCAGTGTTTGAGTTCCTATAAATACTGTTGAGGGGGTGTGGTGTATAGCCTCCAATGTTCTGGGCAGAGAGGAAGTTCCCAGGCTAGTGTGCCTTTTCTTCTTTTGTTCCTTAATTACTTGAGGGATATCTTGAGTGATTTCTTGAGTGATATCCTGAGTACCACTTAGGTGGGTCATTAGGGGTGGATTAGTTGCTAAAGTCTTTGTGTCTTGACCTCTTGAACTTTGTGAAGAGTTTTTCTGAGAAGATGGCTGTACTGCACTTAGTTGTGCTCTGGCTTGGCTTCGTGTATAGGGGCGAGCTGTGGTTTTGTGGCCTGTGTCAGCCAGATCTGTGTAGGGATTGCAGGGGGGTGCAGCATCCGGAGGTGCCACCATGGTTTGGCTACTGGATGGTGTCTGTAATTTATCTGTGGAGAGGGTCTGGGTTTGGGTCTGGTGTGGTTGATTGGTGATGGCGTTCTGTGTGCCTCTGGATCTGGTGTCAGTTTTTGTGGGGAGGGCTAATTTCCAGATGTCTGGCAAGCGGGATGTGTCGTCACGCTTGTTCATGTTGTGAGGGTGTTTCTCTATCTCGATGGCTTCCATGATTATTCATGGAATAATCTGGAAATTGCCAGACATCTGGAAATTAGCCCTCCCCACAAAAACTGACACCAGATCCAGAGGCACACAGAACGCCATCACCAATCAACCACACCAGACCCAAACCCAGACCCTCTCCACAGATAAATTACAGACACCATCCAGTAGCCAAACCATGGTGGCACCTCCGGATGCTGCACCCCCCTGCAATCCCTACACAGATCTGGCTGACACAGGCCACAAAACCACAGCTCGCCCCTATACACGAAGCCAAGCCAGAGCACAACTAAGTGCAGTACAGCCATCTTCTCAGAAAAACTCTTCACAAAGTTCAAGAGGTCAAGACACAAAGACTTTAGCAACTAATCCACACCTAATGACCCACCTAAGTGGTACTCAGGATATCACTCAAGAAATCACTCAAGATATCCCTCAAGTAATTAAGGAACAAAAGAAGAAAAGGCACACTAGCCTGGGAACTTCCTCTCTGCCCAGAACATTGGAGGCTATACACCACACCCCCTCAACAGTATTTATAGGAACTCAAACACTGAGATCCTGCTCTGTTCCAGTAACAAGAAGCCGAAAGCACCAGCCTGAAGATGACGAGTGAGACCTCGTCGAAACGTCGCCTAGACACCCCAACTTTTACACGGGAAGACACCCGAGGACACCAAAACCTGCATTCCTGTACCCGTGAAAATCTACGAAAGCATATATATATATATATATATATATATATATATATATATATATATATATTACATATACATAAAGAGAGATTTTTCTGAATCTCAAGACTTCATCCCCTCCATGGGTCCTATTGACAACGTTTTCAACCGCATATTATTTCATAATCTATATTTTGAATCTATCCATATTCTCCATAGTACTTGTTATATTATTATATTAAAATCCTGCTAATCTTTTCATCTGCTCATAGTGGTCTCCTAAATAAATTAAGAATTTCCCCCATTCTTTTTGTTACGGAAATGACAAGGGGGAAAACACATATTTATAGTTGTTACATGTTGCAAATATTATGCCTGAACGTATCCTTTCGACTTGCCAGCGAAGGGAAGAAATCTAGCTTTATAAATTTGTAGAAAATCCATACTTTAACCGACTCTCCTCATTCTGAGACCATTTTAACCCTGAAAGAAAGGTGAATTTGGGCTCCACCTCCCTCCATGAACCAAGAAGCAGGAACAGGGCATTCCGCCATAATTCCCCAAGCGTGAGAGGGCATTCACGGCCCCCCACCCAGGGAATGACCAGGGGGGCAACATTAGACATCCCCAGAGGCAGTTGAGCAAGTCAGGTGCTCTGAAATCCCATCTCCAGACAAGTCCTGAGGGCAAGGAGATGTCAAGAGTTTGATTGTTCTTTTGGGTGATGGGGACTTAAGAGGTGTTGGGACAGGTGTCTGATAAAGTGACCTAATGTTGACCTTGCGTAACCCTTGTGTAAAGGGACCCCTGACCGTTAAGTCCAGTTGCAGATGACTCTGGGGTTGCGGCGCTCATCTTGCTTTACAGGCCAAGGGAGCCGGCGTTTATCCGCAGACAGTTTTTCCGGGTCATGTGGCCAGCATGACTAAGCCACTTCTGGCGAACCACAGCAGCGCATGGAAACACCATTTACCTTCCCACCGGAGCAGTACCTATTTATCTACTTGCACTTTGAGGTGTTTTCGAAGTGCTAGGTGGGCAGGAGCAGGGACTGAGCAACGGGGGGTCGCGGGGATTTGAACCGCCGACCCTCCGATCTGCAAGCCCTTGGCTCTGTGGTTTAGACCGTGGGTACTTCCGGGTTTTGGCAGGTCCGTAACCCAAAAAAACGCAACCTGAAGCGGCTGTAACCCGAGGTATGACTAATTTGGAGCAAAAGAGCGGTCAGTAGATCACAATCTTTATTGTTGCACAACAAGTCCCCACAGGAGTAAGAACCCCGAGCAGGGGGTGATCTCCTCTTTTAAAACTTCCCTCTTTCCCCCAGAATACACTTCTAGAGGCATCACTGATACATCATCATTACATCACTAACATGTCACAAATGGGGAGGGGTTTACAAGGGTCTAGGGATGCAGGTGGCGCTGTGGGTTAAACCACAGAGCCCAGGACTTGCCGATCAGAAGGTCGGCAGTTCGAATCCCTGCAACGGGGTGAGCTCCTGTTGCTCGGTCCCTGCTCCTGCCAACCTAGCAGTTCGAAAGGACGTCAAAGTGCAAGTAGATAAATAGGTACCACTCCGGCGGGAAGGTAAACGGCATTTCCGTGCGCTGCTCTGGTTCGCCAGAAGCAGCTTAGTCATGCTGGCCACATGACCCGGAAGCTGTACGCCGGCTCCCTCAGCCAGTAAAGCGAGATGAGCGCTGCAACCCCAGAGTCGGCCACAACTGGACCTAATGGTCAGGGGTCCCTTTACCTTTACTTTCAAAGCCACCTAGGTCAGTGGGCAGGGAGTTCCACAGTTTAACTCTCCGCTGCCGGAAGAAGGACTTCCTTTTCTCTCTCCCCAACTCTCTCCCCACCTGAGATCCGTCCTGAATCAAGGTCCAGGCGAGAGACTGGACTTCCCATCACCGCCGATGTCCTGTGCCACTTTTGGGCCACAACTCCCATCAGCATCACTCCCTCCTTTGCCCAAACAGATGTGCTGGCTGGGGGATGGAGTTGTTGATGGGAGTTGTAGCGCAGAAGATCCAAAGGGCGCCTGGTCGGCCGAGGCTGCTTGGACGGAGCGTCCACTGTTTTACTGGAAAACAGGTGGGTGTGTAATCTGGAGCCAATGTTATTCTAGATCTGTTCTGGCAAGCGGGGAGGAAGAGAAAGAAAGCTGTTCCTGTATATGGGAGAACCCGGGTCCTCTAGGATGGGTCGATTACCTGGCCTCTGCTCGGACATGCCTTCCGCCCAAAAATATGTATCTCCCCAGCTCTCGGGCTAGATGGGGAGGGGGATTCACTGTGGCGCCTGGCTGTGTCTCGGTGCAGCTGGCAAGGGTGAAGGGAGGAGGGGGCACAGGGCCGGAAACGAGATCCTCAATAGAAAAGGCTGCGCTGGACGGCGGCCAAGACAAGAAAGCCACCATCTCCCGGCTGGGCAGAGGGCCAGAGGCAAGCGGGTGGGGTAGACACTTGTCTCCCAGGCCCCAAACCAGGCTCGGCCTTGTCCCCTCGACTCGGGGGGCCAACTGGCAGGGAGGAGGGCTGATAGGGGCAACTGCCTCCAATACCCCGACACCCCAATTTTGCCAGCCGACTTTTGGAAAGAGGGAGATCTGACATCCAGGAACCGATTCAGGCCCGGACAACTCGGAGAGCTCTTCATCTCCGGGTTGTGGGTTCGAGACCTGCGCAGGGGAAAAGATTCCTGGCGGGGTTAGAAACTTAGATATATCTAAGCTAATCACCTTAAAACCTAGGCTGCGGTCACCCCAACAGAATGTCTAGGCACCGTTTGTTTTGCAACGGAATCTATTGTTATTCCTTTTTTTTGCTGCTTTGTATTTGATAGAAACAGCCTCAAAGTGGTTTACAACACACGTCAAATAAAACCATCTGGAATAAAAGTCAAGATTGAAGGGAAATGTTTCTCTAAGTGACATTTTCCTTTCCTCGTGTTTATTACCTGCTTAATTTACAGAGCTGCCCCGCCAGTGCGATGTAGTCGTTAGTGTTGGCCGAGGACTCTTACAGCTTCTTGGCCTACTTCTCAGGGTCGTTGTGGGAATTAACTGAGGAGGGTGGGTAAGCTCTAACCGCCCCCAAACGAGGAAGAGACGTATTCCCGGCAAAGCCCAGCAAATCTGGACCTAAACTCGCCAGCCCGACAACGCTGATATCCTTTACATTTTAACCGCTGCGCACCTGCACTCGTTCTGCGTACCCATTTTACAGTTCTGATCCTCACCTTTCCGCCCGTTGTTAACAGCTGCCCTCTCTGTTTTAGACGTGTGAAAACGAAGCTTGGCCGAGGCAGAGAGAAGGTGGCCGGGGCACCCAGGCCGGGTGCTGTGAGGGTGCCAAGAAGACAAGCCATCTGCTGGGCATCCCACCTGGAGCCTGGCGCTTGCCGACAAAGGAAGGGGGAAAAGAGATGCATGGAATTGTCCCGGGAGGGGGGCAGATTCGCAGTTTAAAAGGGGCAGGAGGGTATTCCACTCTGGAAAGTGTGGAAGCGCCAGCAGCTCAGCTAATGGCGAACAGGGAAAGCGGGCGAGGAGATAAATACGGAGAGAGCGAGTGTGTCAAATATTCTGCCGAAATCCTGCAGCAGGAGAGGGGAGAAGCGAGCGCCGGCCTCCTCCTTTCCCTCCTCCTCTCCTCTCCTCCTCCTCTCTGCCTTCCCCATTCCCTCCTTCCTGCGGTCACGGAGAGGAACAATCTTTTTTATTAATAATGGATGTCCCTTTAGGGCAGTTTTGCTGGATCTTTTATTTCCTCTTTTTTCCCCTCCTCCTTTCGGGGATCGGCCGGCCGTAAATCCACGGAAGAAGCCGCTTGCTGCCTGCCAGCCCCTCCCCCCAAGACCCCCCCCCCATGCTGCAAAGCACACTGCGGGGGAGGGGGGAGAGGGAGGGACACGCGCGCAAGAGGAGGAAAGGGTTATTATTACGCGTAGGGGAGAGGAACGCGCGCGCGGAGCGTTTTGCACGAAGGAGGCGCACAGCCAGCCGCCCTGCGTTGCTGGAAACCCAGGCCTGGATCGAGCCCACGTCTCCATCTGGCACCGGGGCACCCCTCTCGCCCCCCCCCCACTGCCCACCTACGGGTCTCTCCCATCGCTGGTCCCCCAGGTGTTGCCAAGGCAGCGATGCTGTAGCCCCGTGGCGGCCGCGCAAGGAGAGGGATGGCGACGCAGAGGAGCGCAAGATGGGGGGCAGCTCAGGGGAGATCCCTTCCTTCCTTCCCTGCACCAACACCACCCTCCTTTTTTTCTCTCCCCCCCCCCAACTCCACAACCCCACAATCTCCCGGCGTAAAGGCATGGGCCCGTTGCCGTGGCGGCAGTCACCACGGGTATCCGTGGCAACCGGGTTTCCAGAGCCGCCGCCGTTCTCCCCCGCTTACTCATCCCTGCCTGAAATCCCTCCGGTATTCTGGGTGGGACCCCCACCACCACGCGGGGGGGGGCCTGGATTTGGAGCCGGGGGGAGGCTTCTTCTGCGCCCCGAAACCCCCGCACATATCCATCTACCTGTCATGAGATTACAGCTCTCTATGCCTGCCAGGAAAACCAGATTATCTAAAGGAAAGAAGGCATCAGCGAAAATGGGCAAGAGGGCCTCTGAGGATGTGCAGAGGGCCTTCCTCTCTCGGCAGAGGCTGCTCTGCCAGAGGGGCTCGCACCCCCAGACCTATTAGGCGTTAATAAAGGAGATTGCGACTGACCCTTACGAAGAACTTTCCATTTGGGGATGGGCTCCCTCAAAATAATAATAATAATAATAATAATAATAATAATAATAATAATAATAATAATTTATTTATATCCCGCCCTCCCCAGCCGAAGCCTGGCATCGTGGGTACCTCAGCCTACCCAGAGCCTTCCTTGGCATCTTCTGTCCAACTCCATGAGCATTTCGGCTAGGTGGGGTCCTGTCTCTCGGACCCAACATGCTCTGCGCTGACCCGCCAGAACCCAGGAGTCCGGGCTCCCAATTCCCCCTGCTCGGCCAGGACAGCCCTGCCCAACCTGGTGCCCTCGAGGTGCCCAGCTGCTGTCCCAAACAGTAGCATCATTTGCAATAGTACTATTACACATAGTAATATTGTCCTGAAGGATGGCTCTGTTGGGAGAGCATGGCACTCCTAATCTCAGGGTTGTGGGTTCGAATCCCACGTTGGGCCAAAGACTTCTGCATTGCCGCGGGTTGGACTAGATGATCTGTGGGATCCCTTACAATTCTATGATTCTATGTACATGTGATAGAATATCCGTAAGTATATTCACAAATTCTTCATACTAACATCAGGAGAGGTCCAATTTGGGGAAGGCTGGGTTAGACCATGAGCTCCTCAAAAAACCCCAAATATCTCTCTTGGTACAGGCAAATACACACAAACACCCCTTACCCGTAATCTCTAGTCTATCCAGCAGAAAGAATGTAGCTTAGATCTAGAGCACTTGCTTGGCATGTAGAAGGTTTAATCCCCCAGCGGCATCTCTAGGCAAGACTGGGTGAGGCCTGCTGCCTCAAACCTGCAAACCAGGCCTTGACTCGAATCTTAGCGGAAAGGCCACAACTCCATGGCAGAACACCTGTTTGGCTTGCAGAAGGTTCGATGCCCAGTGACATCTCCAGGCAGGGCTGGGAGACAAATGTGCCAGAATCCCAGAGAGTTGCTGCTGCTGCCAGCCCGTGCAAGCATTATCAAACTAGACAGCCTGACTCCCCTGCTCAGACCTTCAGCCCAAACATGTATTTAGGGCAACACTTCTCAATTCACAGATTTGTCAGGCCGCAGTCCAGTTGCGCCCCCAAATCCACCGACCGAAGAACATCAAAACAGCCTTGGTGGATCAGGCCAGGATCCCATCCAATCCAGCGCCCCGTCCTCACAGTGGCCAGCCAGGCACCCATCATAGGAAAGCCGCAAGCAGGACTCGAACCCAAGATCCTCGCCCATCCTGCAGTTTCCTGCAACTGGCATTCAGAATCATAATCGCTGCCTCCAACTGAGGAAGGAGAGCCCAGCCATGGGGGCGCAAATGAGGTTTCTCCTCCTGACATCCTTAGTCAAATGCATCACTTCTGCCCCACACGGCCCCACAAGTGAAGGAGTGCAGGGGAACAGAAGTGGAAGCAGGGAGAGAGGGAGGGAGGAAAAGAAGGGAAGGAATATGAAATAAGAGGGAGGGAAGGAAGGAAGGAAGGAAGGAAGGAAGGAAGGAAGGAAGGAAGGAAGGAAGGAAAAGAAGGGAAGGAATATGAAATAGGAGGGAAGGAAGGAAGGAAGGAATATGAAATAAGAGGGAGGAAGGGAAGGAAGGAAGGAAGGAAGGAAGGAAGGAAGGAAGGAAGGAAGGAAGGAAGGAAGGAAGGAAGGAAAAGAAGGGAAGGAATATGAAATAAGAGGGAAGGAAGGAAGGAAGGAAGGAAGGAAGGAAGGAAGGAAGGAAGGAAGGAAGGAAGGAAGGGAAGGGAAGGAATATGAAATAAGAGGGAAGGAAGGAAGGAAGGAAGGAAGGAAGGAAGGAAGGAAGGAAGGAAGGAAGGAAGGAAGGAAGGAAAAGAAGGGAAGGAATATGAAATAAGAGGGAAGGAAGGAAGGAAGGAAGGAAGGAAGGAAGGAAGGAAGGAAGGAAGGGAAGGGAAGGGAAGGAATATGAAATAAGAGGGAAGGAAGGAAGGAAGGAAGGAAGGAAGGAAGGAAGGAAGGAAGGAAGGAAGGAGGGAAAAGAAGGGAAGGAATATGAAATAAGAAGAAAGGAAGGAAGGAAGGAAGGAAAAGGGGAGGAATATGAAATAAGAGGGCGGGAGGGAAAGAGGGAAGGAATGAAGGAAGGGAGGGAGGGAATATGAAATAAGAGGGGAGGAAGGAAGGAAGGTAGGAAGGAAGGAATATGAAATAAGAGGGAGGGAGGGAAAGAGGGAAGGAAGGAAGGAAAAGAAGGGAAGGAAAAGAAGGGAAGGAGTATGAAATGGGAAGGAGGGAAGGCAGGCCTGCCCCTCCCTCCTGGCATTAGGACTCCTCCTCCCAGCCCATCATCTCCGGTGAGGTGTTTTGACTGATGGACACCTTTCCCCCTATCCTGCTATTGCCTTTTTCTCCAAGGAGCTCAAGGCGCCACCATGGTTCTCCCCGCCCCTCATTTAAACCCCACAACAACCCCGTGAGGCAGGACGGGTCGAGAGGTCAACATAGCAGAGTGGGGGATTTGAACCCTGATCCCTCCCAGATCCTAGGCCTGCACCTCTAACCATAGACCACACACCTGCCTGCCCCCCCCCCCACACTTAAGGGAAACTCTGTTGGGTCAGATTGGACTCCTCTGGAAGCAGTTTGGGCAAATTCAGCTGTCGAAGGCCATGATGGTACGGCTCTGCCAGGTAGGAAGACTTGCTGTACAATCATAGAGTCGGAAGGGACCCCGAGGGTCATCTAGCCCAACCCGCTGCAATGCAGGAATATTTTTGTCCAACGCGGGTCTCGAACCCACAACCCGGAGGTCAAGAGTCTCACACTCTATTGCCTGAGCTATCCTGTGTCCTGCTTTCGAGGTTTCCCACTGGGGCCTATGGTTGGCCCCTGGGAGAACAGGATGCTGGCCTGGCCGGGCCACAAGCCTCTCCTGAAGTTTTCGCAGTTAGCCAGCGGAACTCGCTGCCACAAGGAAGGTGATTCCGACTCAACATCAGGAAGGACTTCCTGGCGGTGACAGCGCAACGGAAGGCGGTGGTCTCTCCTTCCCTGAAGTTTTTTTAAGCCTCCTGCCAGGGATCCTTCGGCTGCAATTCCTGCATTGCTCGGGGTTGGGCTGGATGAGCCCTGGGTGCCCCTCCCAAGTGTACAATTCTATGGTTCCAAGGGGTACTGATGGCTGCCAACTTGGAGGGCTTCGAAAGAGGACTGGACAAAGTCGGGGAGGAGGGCGGGGTTATAGACGGAGGGTTAGACTGCCCTTGAACTTGGAGGCTCAAAAGCCCTTGACAAACCCTCAAGTCATCCAAACCCTCAAGCTCCTCCAGCTACAACTCCCATCAGCCTTAGTCAGCATGGCTGTACGGCACCAGAACCAATGGGAGTTGTAGTTCTCAGCAGGTGCACGGGGGCGCCAGGTTGGAGAACGACTGGTCCAAGGCGACGGCCATTGGGACAACTTGCTGCAGTCAGTTCCACCAACAGATTGTGTGTCTTCCACAGACGGTCCTGGCTTGGCTCTATCCTGAGCTGACCGCGGCCCCGTTTTGCAGAGTCGTCCCATCCGTCTCTAGACTGAAGGTCTCACATATAGCTGGGAGGGACCCCAGCGGTCATCTAGCCCAACCCGCCACAAGGACCTTGGCTCAGGCTCGTTGTTAATGAAAGGAGGCGCGATGGGAAATGGCGGGTCAGGGTGCTCGGAAACAGTGCGGCCTAGTGGTTAGAGTGCCGGGGCTGGGAGAGACCCGGGTTCAAAGCTCAGCCACAAAGCGAGCCGCTGTCTCTCAACCCAACCTACCTGGCGATTAAATGAGTGTGAGAACCACGCATTGAGCTCCTCAGAGGGAAAAAGGCATGATGTAAATGCAACAAATAAGTCAGAGCGTTGGTCATGCCCTGCAGGATCAGGCCCGCCTGGTCCACTTGTGTCAACAGCTCCAACTGCCCTGCTATTTATCCCCACCGACCCGATATTCTAAGGTAGACTGCCCCTGCGGAAGGAGGTTCTCTTTAGCGGTCACGAATCGAACTGATACGTTTGTCCTCCACAAATTTACCAAATCCCTGTTATTTCCCCTGTTCCAAAGCACCCACACTGTTGTACTGCTTCTTTCCACCCCCAGATTTGGGGGCTTGGGGGCTGGGTTAGCACACGAATGACGCCCCCAATTGGCAAACCAACTCCCCGTTCAGTTTTCGTTGCAACGTTGCGAGTGAAACTTCCTCTTGTCCCACTTGGGGAATCTGAAGCCACGCCAGCTTAGGCATCAAAATAATAACAAACTTAAGAACGGCGGAGCTGGAATGGGTCCGAGGGGTCATCTAGCCTGACCCCACGCACTGAACTTTAATGTCACCAAACCACGTGTAAATTCTACACAACCACACACACACACACCAGCCCCAAAGGAGAAACTAGGACGGGAACATAGCGCCTGTGTGGCCACTCTCTGGATGTGTTGGACTCCAACTCCCATGATCCACAGAAAGTGTGGCCAAGGGTCGTGGACGATGGGAATTGTAGCCCCCCAAATCCATTGCTATCCCAGGACCGCACCTGGGAGAGAAATATCCGGAGGCGTCCTACAAACATTATCTAATCCAGGCATCCTTAAACTCGGCCCCTCCCTCCAGCTGTTTTGGGACTACAATTCCCATCATCCCTGACCACTGGTCCTGTTAGCTGGACCAGTGGGAGTTGTAGTCCCAAAACAGCTGGAGGTGATTGGCTAATCAGAAGACTCAGAAATGTTTCGCCATGTGCCTAATGAGGACTAGAAGACTGGGGAAATAAAAACATTGGGATCTGAGGAACTCCCCAAACCAGCAGCAAAGAGGAATCCCTTTTGATATATGGCTGTTATCCCTGTTCCCTGAACCCTTGATAGCGAAAGGGGGGGAAGGGGGGAGTCCAGCTTTGTCCGGAGGGATCACCAAATTTAGGAAGGCTTCACTGAGGCATAGGCCTTGCTGGGGGGGGGGAGCGAGTAGATGGAGTGGAGGTGAGTTCGAGAGAAATTGGGCCAGAATCCTGTCTCTGACACAAACCCATTTTCCCCTTCCTCTTTACTTTTTGCAAAGAGTTTTCCCAAGGGGACTCCTTGCCCCGCCCCCCAGGCCAAACACTGGCCTCCTCGTTTTTTAGGAGTCGGTGGTCCACCTGCTTCAGTGTTTCCTACTCGGGCAGGCAGCAGCGACGTCGACCCCGCACCCTCGCCCTCAGGGATGGAGACAAGGAGCGCTGGCTTTGAAAAGCGGGCGCCTTAGCGCTACCGGAATCCCCCAGCTGTGTTGCACCCCCAGATCCACACACAATACACACACACACCACAACACAACACTTTTGCTCTGGTGGAAAGAAACAGATCTACAGCAGCAATAGCTGACAATGGACAAAGATGCTACAAACCTACAAGTCTTCCCTCTAGCTAGTCCCAGGAGAGGGAGGCTTCGCTGAGGCTCAGCGGCCTCCGAAACCACCCCTCTCTCCCCTCCATCCTGTGCCCCAAATCCCAGGCCTGCCCCCCAAATTCTGTGCCTTCCGAAAGCCCTCTTTCCCCCGCTCTGATGGATGGCCCTTAATCATTCCCCAAAGGGCAGATGGCTTCTTCTTCTCCTCAACCTGAGCTTCCATACATTCCAGGCCCAGGGATTATTCCTCCACACAACCCTTTTTCTCGCTCCCTCTCTCTCCCCCACTGCCTGCCTTTTCTCCACATCCTCCTGGCTCTCACAGCAACCACCCCACCATACCTCTGGGGAGATCTTCTCCAAAGGCTCCCCTCTTCCCTCCCCCCCCCCACAAAGGAAAAACACCTCTGACCCACACTGGCAGGGGGTCTCGGCCCCCCGCAAGGACCGCTTGGGGGGTCGGTCCAGGGGTCTGCCAGGATCTTCTTGGGTTGCCGCATCCAGCCCTGAAAGGTCTCTCTCCCCCCCACCCGTGTTGGGCCTTGATTGTGCTGCAGGCAGGTGGGTGGGAAAGACCCCCCCCCCTGCCAAACCCTGGTCCAAAATACTCCCCTGTTGCAGAGCAGGGCTAGATGGAGGGATGGAGCAATGAAGGAGAGAGAGAGAGAGGAAAGGGGTGAATGTGAGAGAGAAAGAGAGCAGGGAATGGGGAAAATGTTGGGGGGGGGACACGCAGAGAGAGAAATGACAGACCAGGTGTCAGGTGGAACAAGATGGATGGATAAGTAAGCAAAGGAAGACGGGAGCAGCAGCCGGGGCGACAGGCAGAGCAGGAGGAAGGAAGGAAGGAAGGAAGGAATAAAGGAATAAACGCTTTACCGGCCCGGCTCCTCCTTTGCAGAAGGGATGAGAGTCAGCGCTAACACGAAGGATGCAGGAGAATCGCATCTATTTGTTTTCTAAGCCGGCTGCGCTGGGGGGCGACGAGAGCATTTTGCTCTAATTCCTCTGGAAAACGGGGGGTGGGTGAGGAATGAGAGAGGGGGGCATTTTCCGTGTGGGGGGGGCCCCGCTCTGGGGTGGCAAGGAGGTTGGAGGGGGGAGAGGAGAGGCAGGGGGGAGCGCGCGTGTGCCGGGGCCTACGTCCCTGAGTGCGTCCATTCAAATTGGGTTGCTGTTGTGGGGGGGGGGGAGAGAGTGGGGGGGGGGAGAAGCAGGTGCCAGTGAGGAAGAAGGGATTATAGAAGTGGAGGGGTGAGGAATGGAGTCTTGTTCTTTTGGTGGGGGGAGTGATGGAGAGATGGAGCGGGCGAACGGAGGGATGGAGGCGCGCGCAAGGAAGATGGAGATGCGGGATGAAGATGGAGGGGCTGGCGGGGCCCGCGTGGCTCTGCGCCCCCCAACCCCAGCCCGTCGTGGGTGGTCTGTCTCTACCCCACCCCACCCCCCAAAAAAACCCCAGCGGGGTCGCGGCTCCTTACCGGCCTCAGCAGCAGGAGGAGCAGGGTTGGGGCCGCCGGCGCCGCCGCCTGCGCGCTTCTCGGGGTGCCGGGGCCGCCGTCGGGGGGTCTCGTCCGTTGCCCAGCGCTGCCCGCATCCTGGGAGGGGGGTTGGGGGGGAGAAGGGAGGGAGGGGGAGAGCGGCAGCCTCTCAGCCGAAGGCCATGGGGGGGGGGGAGAAGCGCGGGTGGTGGGGTGGAAGTGGGGTGCCGCCGGGGCGCACGGGTGGAAGGGTGGGTTGGGTAGGCGGGTCGTCCGCTGCTGCTGTCGCCTCCGCGGATGGAGAGGCCGGAGCCGGGCGGGATGGGTGGCCGGTGGGAGGTTCCAGAGGGCGCCCCCCCGACGCCGCTGTGCCCGGCGGCGCCCCGGCTTAGGAGGGGAGGTGGCCGGTGCTCGCCCGCCGCCGCCGCCGCTTGGCCGCTCTCGGCGCCCGCCCGCCCGCCGGCCCCGCTGCCTGGCCCGCTCGCCTCGCCCACCGAGCCCGCATCAGCGGCCGCGTCAGGGAGGCGGGAGCCGAGAGAGAGGGAGAGAGGGAGGGAGGGAAGGAGAGATGGAGAGATGGAGCCCCTCCCTCCCAACTGATGCAGGCGGACCCCGGCCCGGAGGGGGGGTGAGGGAGGAGCGCGAGGGGGGAGGGGGTGGCGAGGAGGAGGAGATGGGGGGAGGGGAGATGGGGGGAGAGGGGAGAAGCCGAGGAAGAAGGAGCAACTGGGGAAGAAGAGAAGGAAGGGAAGAAAGACGGGAGGAGAGGAGAGGAGGGGCTGCAGGACAGGGAATGGAGAGGGGCAAGGAAGAGAAGAGAGGGAAAGGGGTGCAAAGGAGGAGGAAGAAGGGAAGGGAAGAACGGGTTGAGGAAGAAGAAAGCGAGAAGAGAGAGAGAGAATGAAAGAAGGCCAGGGAGATGGAAAGGCCCCGTTGAAAGGGTGAGAGGGAGAGAACTAGGAGGAAGGAAGGAAGGAAGGAAGGAGCTGGTTTAAAGGCAGGGGAAAGGGGCAGAGAGTAAAGAGAAGGAGCTCTTGAGAAACGGAAGACTGGAAAAGGAGAAGGAGCCCAGCTGGGAATGGAAGACAGAAAGGGGGAGATGCACGGAAGAAGCAGGGAATGAGACAGAGAAGGAAGACAAAACAGCAGAGAGAAATCAAAGCTAAGGTCTCTGTTCAGCCTTGAGAATGCAACCCAAATAAGCAGTGCTTGGGCTCTGGCAAATCCCCAGTGGCATGGAGTTCCACAGGCCTCTCAAGGCAGTGGCATGGAGTTCCAAGGGCCTCTCAAGGCAGGAAAATGGAAGAGAAATGAACTCCCAGGTGGGTGGATGGATCGGATTATGGAAGAAGAGGAAGAGTTGCAGAATGGAAGGAACAGCCAGGGAAAAGAGGCTCTATCAGACCCCCAAGGTGGTGCCCTCCAAGTCTGAATCGGTCTGAACCCGGATTACGGAATAAATGACAGCGGGAAGATGGAGAAGGACCTGTGTCCAACTGCCTGGCAGGCGACCAAAAGAGGGAGATAAATAGATGGATATCGGATGGATGAAGTTAAAGCAGAAAACGCCAGCAGACAGCAATATGAAACGAAAGAACGAGGGCGATAGCCAAAAGGAGAGGAGATAATGGAGAGGTGTCGATGTCACAACAAAAGGGAGAGTCTGCTCCCAGGGGGGCGGGCAGGTGGGAGAGTGGGGAGCCAGGACTCCTGGGTTCTATCCTGCCCCAAACTTCGCCCCCCACCAGTCCACGAAGAAAGAAAAAAATGTGATTTGAAGCATGCTGATGGATTGGCTAAGAGCAATCTCTGGGCCCGTGAGAATTGTTATCGACAGGATTCAATTGACCAAAAACCCGGCACGAGATGAGCAGAAAGGCAGCGTCATCCTGACCCTGGCAGATTTGGTTCAAGTTTGCAGCACGGGACGCCACTAGGCTGGACTGGGTGGACTTTGCGGCCCACCACCCGGTGAAGCAGAGGAGTCAATTGCCAAGGGGAACGCATTGCTGGCAAATGTGCCTGCTTAGCCTTGGGTGCTCAGGGCCGACCTGAATAAGCAATCCTTGCGCTCGGGGGATTTCCCAGTGGCAGGGAGTTCCACAGCCCCGATGCCCTGCAAAGGTCTTGTCTGGGCTTGGAGGAGGTCTCCGAGACTTCAGATCCTATTATTATTATTATTATTATTATTATTATTATTATTATTATTATTATTTGTACCCCGCCCATCTGGCTGGGTCTCCCCAGCTACTCTGGGCGGCTTCCACAAGGACCAAAAATACACTAAGATGTCACACATTAAAAACTTCCCTGAACAGGGCTGCCTTAAGATGTCTTCTGAATGTCAGGTAGTTGTTGTTCTCTTTGACATCTGATGGGAGGGCGTTCCAGAGGGCGGGCGCCACCACCAAGAAGGCCCTCTGCCTGGTTCCCTGTAGCTTTGCTTCTCGCAATGAGGGAACCGCCAGAAGGCCCTCAGAGCTGGACCTCAGCGTCTGGACATAACAATAGGGGTGGAGATGCTCCTTCAGGTCTATTGGGCCTTTGAGGCTGTTTAGGGCTTTAAAGGTCAACACCAACACTTTGAATTGTGCTCGGAAACGTCCTGGGAGCCAATGGAGGTCTTTCAAGACCCGTGTTATGTGGTCCTGGCAGCCACTCCCAGTCACCAGTCTAGCTGCCGCATTCTGGATTAGTTGTAGTTTCTGGGTCACCTTCAAAGGTAGCCCCACATAGAGTGCATGGCAGTAGTCCAAGCGGGAGATAACCAGAGCATGCACCACTCTGGCCAGACAGACAGAGGGCAGGGAGGGTCTCATCCTGCGCACCAGATGGAGCTGGCAGACAGCTGCCCTAGATACTGAACCAACCTGAGTCTCTATGGACAGCGGTGAGTCCAAAATGACTCCCAGGCTGCGCACCTGGTCCTTCAGGGGCACAGTTACCCCATTCAGGACCATAAGCTGGGCAGGTGCTAAACTGTGGAACTCCCTCCCACAGGAAATCACCAACTTGGATGTCTGGAAAAAGGAGTCGGGCGTATGCTGCTATGGCTGCCCGAATGATTTGTGCTCAAAGATGGAAAGAAGAAACTGTTCCGACAAAGGGGGACCAGCAATTAAAATTGACGGAGTACGCAGAAACGGCGAGACTTACCGGAAGAATAAGAAACCACGAAGAGAGACTCTTTTAAAATGGGGAAAATGTATCGATTATCTGAATATGTATCGTAAATAATCTGAAACACCAGCAGGATTGATATGAACACGTGCAGTAGGAAATAATTAAATGGGAAGATAAGGGGAAAATAGTAAATAGTTTTGAATCGGAGATGCAGTAATAAGAAGATATAAATTAAGTAACCACGGAAGGGAAGGAAGCTGAGCGAAATGTAAATTTAATTTTCTAAAGGCTTTGTTTTCCTCCTTTGCAATATTTGCAAATAAAATTTGCTTGTGAAAAAGGAGTCTGACAAATTCGTGGAGGAGAGGGCTATTGGTGTTGGCCACAACAGCTGGAAACCGCAGGAGGGGAGAGCTGGCTCTTGTGTTCGAATCCTGTCCACTGGTTCTCCATAATGGGCACCTGCTGGGCTGCTGTGAGAACAGGATGTTGGGCAAGATGGGCCGTTGGCCTCTTCCAGCAGGGCTCTTCTGAGCTGCTCAGTGTCCAACACAGTGTCTTGCCTGGGGGGCATCAGACCCACATGTGGGACCCCCTCCCTGTTAAAGCAGCTGCACAGCTGCTGCTCAGCTGCTCCTGAACCAGGTTTGAACTCCTGGAACCGCCTGAACCAGGGCCAGATTTAGGTTGGATAAGACCCTGAGCTGCTGAAGGGAATGGGGCCCTTTATATATCCAGCTGTCCTTTGTCAACAAATGGACGCTGTTTTGTGATGAATATACCGTATGTTTTGCTCTATAAGACTCACTTTTCCCCTCCTAAAAAGTAAGGGGAAATGTGTGTGCGTCTTATGGAGCGAATGCAGGCTGCGCAGCTATCCCAGAAGCCAGAACAGCAAGAAGGATTGCTGCTTTCACTGCGCAGCGATCCCTCTTGCTGTTCTGGCTTCTGGTATTCAAAATATTTTTTTTCTTATTTTCCTCCTGCAAAAACTAGGTGCATCTTGTGGTCTGGTGCGTCTTATAGAGTGAAAAATACGGTATGCTATATGGTCATTTATGGACCTCATAGGTATCTCAAGCCATTTGCCCATCTTGCTATGCAACCAGTCCATGCAGAATGTAATGTAAAGGGACCCCTGACCATTAGGTCCAGTTGTGGCCGACTCTGGGGTTGCAGCACTCATCTCGCTTTAATGGCCGAGGGAGCCGGCATACAGCTTCTGGGTCATGTGGCCAGCAGGACTAAGCCGCCTCTGGCGAACCAGAGCAGCGCACGGAAACGCCGTATACCTTCCCGCCAGAGTGGTACCTATTTATCTACTTGCACTTTGTCGTGCTTTCAAACTGCTAGGTGGGCAGGAGCAGGGACTGAGCAACGGGAGCTCACCCCGTCATTGCGGGGATTCGAACCACCGACCTTCTGATCGGCAAGTCCTGGGCTCTGTGGTTTAACCCACAGCGCCACCTGCATCCCATGCAGAATGTAGGCACCCTATATATAGAAAGGAGCGAACCCGTGATATTTTAGGGAGCAGGCGGGCAGGCAGGGCCCATGACTTACATCACAGGAGCCCACACAACACAAAACTCTGCTGCTGTCTGTAGATTTATATTTCATTTGTTTTCTATCTTAAATTTTGGAAATGTACATCCAGGTTTTTTTCCCCTTTAAATTTTTTGAGGGCCCCCAAGAGAGTGGGGCCCTGAGCTATAGCTTGTTTAGCTTAGACGTAAATCCGGCCCTGGTCTGAACCCTCCTACCCCAACTCGATCACAGAGATCAGGTTGATCCTTATTATTATTATTATTATTATTATTAACCTATAGGCTTTTCAGCCTTGCCCTGGTAGGGCTGATAGGAGTTTGAGATCCAAAAGATTTGGAGTCCACCAGCTCAGGGATGCCTGGCTGAGATTCTCTGCCTTGCCCACGGCCGAAAGAACTCACAAATCCCCCAGAGGTTTTCACGCAGTGTGGAGGGTGGGAAAAGCTGTCATCAGAAGTGCCGTCAATACGCGAGTGACACCCGGCTCTATCTGTCTGCTCCATCTGAGATCAGGAGTGGCGTTTGAAGTGCTAGATCACTCCTCGGAGGCAGTGACAGGCTGGATGCCGGCCAGGAAACGCGAACCAAATCCTGGGGAAAACCAGAGGCGCCGTGCGTCCCGAGTCCTTGAATCCGTGAGGTGGGGAGACGGCCAGTTTCGGACACTGTTGCAGACCCTGGGAGGATGGGGCTCATCCAGTATGTGAGATATGTATATAAATTTTAAAATATAGTTAAAGCTCTGGTTTTCCCAGTAGTGATGTATGGAAGTGAGAGCTGGACCACAAAGAAGGCTGATCGCCCAAGAATGGATGCTCTTGAATTCTGGTGCTGGAGGAGACTCTGGAGAGTCCCATGGACTGCAAGAAGATCAGACCTCTCCATTCTGAAGGAAATCAGCCCTGAGCGCTCACTGGAAGGACAGATCCTGAAGCTGAGGCTCCAAGACTTTGGCCACCTCATGAGAAGAGAAGACTCCCTGGAAAAGACCCTGATGTTGGGAAAGATGGAGGGTGCAAGGAGAAGGGGATGAGAGAGGAAGAGATGGTGGGACAGTGTTCTCAAAGCTACCAGCATGAGTTTGACCAAACTGCGGGAGGCAGTGGAAGACAGGAGGGCCTGGCGTGCTCTGGTCCAGGGGGTCACGAAGAGGCGGACATGACTAAACAACTAAACAACAACAACAACCTCACAGGGCCGTTGTAATGAGGGAGAGAATAACC
Source organism: Podarcis melisellensis (assembly GCF_964234715.1). Classification (NCBI taxonomy): domain Eukaryota; kingdom Metazoa; phylum Chordata; class Lepidosauria; order Squamata; family Lacertidae; genus Podarcis; species Podarcis melisellensis. The sequence goes on along the minus strand of NC_138545.1, from coordinate 3,281,921 downwards.
CTGTCTACACCGCCTTGAGATCCATGGAGGGAAAAGGTGGGATATAAATGCAACACATACATGGTGGGACAGTGTTCTCGAAGAGACCAGCATGAGTTTGACCAAACTGCGGGAGGCAGTGGAAGACAGGAGGGCCTGGCGTGCTCTGGTCCAGGGACATGAGTAAACGACTAAACAACAACAAAATATAAATTTTCTCTCTGCTCTTTTTGCTGGCCCATGTAGGAAAGCATGGATAGTTGCCCCCGGTGAATATTTGACATTTTCTCCCCTTATGGCTTTGGTTTATAGGCTGCCACTAAAACAAGGCTGCATTTAAAACTATTTTTACATATATAAAATTTTTTATCAGTTTTTTAACATATCATTTTCAACAGTAATTAAACAATACTTTTACATCTTCTTCGATTTTTTTTGACTTCCATCAATCCTTTCTGAAAATTTTCCAATCTAGTCTCTTAGAATGCATTTCTTATTTTCCCTATTACATTTCAAACTCAGAACCAATATCTCTATCTTTTCCTACTGTGTATCATTTTCCTTACAAAACTTCTTGTAGTCCTACTAGCATAATTTGTTGATTGCAGTTGCAGTTCAACTGTATTCTAACTTATATTTTAATCAACTGTTTGTTTGTTTGTTGTTTATTGTTTTTTTAAAAATATTTTTACTGTATTTATATTCAGTGTTAGCCGCCCTGAGCCTGGACTTGGCCAGGGAGTGCGGGGTATAAATAATTATTATTATTATTATTATTATTATTATTATTATTATTATTATTATTATTATTATTATAGCTTGGGGGTCCTCCTGGATTAGGTGGCCTCAATGGCTAACAAGGTCTATCCCCACTTTTCGGGCCTCTGTGTTGTCTATTCGAAAACCTCCAAGTGTCCCAACATTCCTGTTTTAGAGAAGCTGCCCCAGTTTCTTATTTGATCCCAGAATGCCCCGCTTTTCCTTAGGACGTCCCTATTTTCATTGGAGAAATGTTGGAGGGTATGGAGTTATTTGACCTCCTGAGCTGTCTGAAGGCAACCCTGTACAGCGGTCCCTTGGTTCTCAAACTTAATCCGTTCCGGAAGTCCGTTCCAAAACCAAAGCGTTCCAAAACCAAGGCGCACTTTCCCTTAGAATGTAACGCAAAACGGATCAATCCATTCCAGACTTTTAAAAACAACCCCTAAAACAGCCATTTAACATGAAGTTTACTACCTAACGAGACCATGGATCCAAAAAATGAAAGTAATAAACCATGTACCACAGTCACACAATCAATCAGTCGGTAGCTGAATTGGGTTCCACACAGTCACAAAAACAAAACACAAGAAAAGATCCACGAAAACAAAAAATAAATAGCAAAACCAGGCAGACCTCAGCATAACACTCAAAACGGAGCATGTTCGGCTTCCAAAAAAAGTTCGCAAACCGGAACACTTACTTCCAGGTTTGCAGTGTTTGGATTCCAGGTTGTTCGAGTACCAAGGTGCTTGAGAACCAAGGGACCACTGTATTTTGGTTAAAAAATTAAATATAGGTGAAATAATGAAAGGAACATTCCCTGGATGGCTCGGTCCAGGTTTGGGACAAGTACTCATTGGCAAGAGAAGCAATTTAAAATCACAAAATAGACGTGGAAATGCAGGCTGTTAGACCTTTAAAATATCCCTTTCTAAGTTGCTCCCAAAGTTCCCCACAGAAAGAGACTGCACATTTGGTAAGTTTAAAATGGTTTACTGGACTTACAAATTCTCCAAAGGTCAGATTCATGTGCTTTTGCATACAGCAGCAAGAAAGGACAGGCACCTTAGACCTCCTCAAAACGGAAACGCGTTCAGCTTCCGAAAAAAGTTTGCAAACCGGAACACTTACTTCTGGGGTTGCAGTGTTTGGGTTCCAAGTTGTTTGAGTCCCAAGGCACTTGAGAACCAAGGGACCACTGTAAACACCTGTAAGAACTTTCTGACGGCAAGAGCTGTTCAACCACGGAACGGACTCCCTCGGAAAGTGGTGAGCTCTCACCATCTGTCAGGGATGCCTTAGCTGTGATTCCTGTATTGCCAGGGGGTTAGACTGAATGACCTTTGGGGGACCCCATCCAACTCTACAATAATATGATTCTCCGAACCCATCCCAGAACTGTCTATTGAAGGGCGAGTAAGGAATCTTATAAGTACGTCAGGCCTAGGGAACCTTTGTCCCTCCGGGCATTTCTGAACTATAACTCCCATCAGCCTCTGGCCAGGCTGCCTGGGGATAATAATGATAATAATAATAATAATAATAATAATAATAATAATAATAATAATAATTTATTATTTATACCCCGCCCATCTGGCTGAGTTTCCCCAGCCACTCTGGGCAGCTTCCAACAGAACACTAAAATACAATAACCTATTAAACATTAAAAGCTTCCCTAAACAGGGCTGCCTTAAGATGTCTTCTAAAAGTCAGATAGTTGTTTATTTCCTTGACGTCTGAAGGGAGGGCGTTCCACAGGGCGGGTGCCACCACCGAGAAGGCCCTGTGCCTGGTTCCCTGTAACTTGGCTTCTCGCAGGGAGGGAACCGCCAAAAGGCCCTCGGAGCTGGACCTCAGTGTCTGGGCAGAACGATGGGGGTGGAGACGCTCCTTCAGGTCTACTGGGCCTTTGAGGCCGTTTAGGATGATGGGAGTTGTAGTTCAACAATGTCCAGAGGACCAAAGCTTCCCCACCATGTGAAATATATCGTCCTACAATGGGTCCTGAAGGGGGATGATGAGCGAGAGAGAGAGAGAGAGAGAGAGAGAGAGAAAGAAAGAAAGAAAGGAAGGAAGGAAGGAAGGAAGGAAGGAAGGAAGGAAGGAAGGAAGGAAGGAAGGTTCTGCAGAAGAAGGGAAAGGATAAGTGTCAAAAGAGAGGGGAGGGTGTTTGAAAGTCGGATCTTTATCTTATCGAAAGTCGGATCTTTATCTTATCTGGTGTTCATGTGCAATACGCAAGGCTAGATAACAGTCATTGCGATGGGTAAGGCCATTTTTATCACCGTATTTTTCGCTCCATAAGACGCAACTGGCCATAAGATGCACCTAATTTTTGGAGGAGGAAAACAAGAAAAAAATATATGAAACCTGCATGCAGGATTGGAACACAGGAACAACACTCCCCGCTCCAGCGCTGTCCGGCAACTGGGATTCAGAAGCCTTTGCAGCCACAACCCTGGAGTCAGAGGAGCAAAGCCATTGTGTCTAGAAGCCATCGATAGCCCTCTCCCAACTGGGAACTGAGAGAAGGCCTGACTCTGTCTCCTGTTAACTGAGAAATCCGAGGGCTCCCTTGGACAATTGGAGCAAAACAGCAGCCAGTAGGCTTGGTCTTTATTGAAGACTGTCACGACTGGACTCCCACCTGCCACCAGGTGGAACAAGATGGAAGCCCCAAACAGAAGAGAACCCAAACTTTTATTAGCTGCTCATCCCCATGTTACACCCCCCCCCCAACTACATCACGGTTACATCATGAAAAGGGAGGTCTGCTGGCAGTAATCTGAGCACCCTGGACCCTGCCCCATGGTTCCCCTTGCCCTCCACCAAACACCCATCAAGTGGAACAAAAGAGATATTCACATTTCCCTGTTTCCCAGCCAAGTTAATCCCACCCTTTTGTCTTCATCTGGGTTTGTTCTTTCTGGAATGGCTACCTGTCTGGCACTCAGGTATCAGGATGCCAGGGATTATCACTCAGGCAGTGGGGCTGCTGAGGAGCTGAGCTCACATGTCTATATGAAAACAAAACAAAAAAATCCTTCCAGTAGCACCTTAAAGACCAACTAAGTTAGTTCTTGGTATGAGCTTTCGTGTGCATGCACACTTCTTCAGATACACTGAAACAGAAGTTTCCAGACCCTTCTATATAGTGAGAAGGTGGGGAGGGGTATTACTCAGAAGGGTGGTGGGAATGGGTGATTGGCAGATAGCTGTGATGAGCCTGTTGACGACTCTTAACGACTGCAATAGGTCTTACAGGAAAAAGCAAGGGGTGAGAAGGTGAAAAGTGGCTTTGTCATGTATAATGAGATAAGAATCCAATGTCTTTGTTCAGACCAGGTCTCTCCATGGTTTTAAGTTTGGTAATAAGTTGCAATTCAGCAGCTTCTCTTTCCAGTCTATTTCTGAAATTCCTTTGTAGTAAAGCAGCTACTTTGAGATCTTGTATAGAATGTCCTGGGAGATTGAAGTGTTCTCCTACTGGTTTCTCTGTCTTGTGATTCCTGATGTCAGATTTATGTCCGTTTATTCTTTGGCGTAAGGTCTGGCCTGTTTGTCCAATATAGAGAGCTGAAGGACACTGTTGGCATTTGATGGCATACACAATGTTAGACGATGAGCAATTAAATAGTCCCGAGATGGTATGTGTGATGTTGTTGGGGCTGGTAATGGTGTTGTCCGGGTGTATGTGGCAGCAAAGTTGGCATCTGGGTTTATTGCAGGCTCTGGTGCCTGGGTTTGTTCTTTCTGGAATGGCTACCTGTCTGACACTCAGGTATCAGGAGGCCAGGGATTATCACTCAGGCAGATGGGCTGCTGAGTAGCTGAGCTCACATGTCTATAGGAATTTCTGAAGTTTTCCCAGGGAGCCAGTACAGAGATCCATTGATCAGTGAATTCTTACATTTGGTGTTGTGCAGCAAAGGCCCTTTGAACAGACAGGAAGAAACTGTGACCAAGTGTTTTGTGGGGACAAATCACAAAAGTCCCAAAAGCGATTGTGCTGGTTTTGGTAGTGGGCTGCATGTGCATGATATCTGCTGGAGGGGCAAACACCCTCCCAACCTGTACATAAATTCCTGCAACACTCCCATCTGATGCCCCTGCGGCAGAGGGGGGGGAGCGACAAGGGACCCCCCCATCTCTCTCCCCCCCGTCTTGCGCCAACGAGACAGGAGGCGTGCAAAGGGTCAGCATCGATTTGGCCCCTGCGTTGCATATTCATGCCTCCTTGCGGGTGCCCGAAAGCTGACTGCGTCGAAAAGAGAGGAGGTGTTGATCTCCACGTTGAAATCGATGCGGGAGAAAAATAGATGATGAACCAGACCCGTCTTCCGTCAATAGAGCCCGTGGCCCCTGGGGTGGAGTGGGGAACTTATCGGCTGGAAAGAGCAAATGGGAGGTGGCGAAGGACGGTTGGGCACATGGAGGAGGGCTGGGCCGTGGGATTGTAGAAGTGCCGAGTTCAAAGGGAACCCCAAAGGTCATCTAGCCCAACCCGCTGCAAAGAAGGAATCACATCCAAGACAGATGGCCGTCCGACCTCTGCTTAGAAACCTCCCCTGAAATAGAGCCCACTGCCTTCCAGGGAGTCCATTCTGCTACTTACGTTCTCTTTTTATCATGCATACTACGGAAAAATCTAGGTGCGAGGCTGCTCAGTCACCCAGCTCGTCGGGGGTCCCTGCGGAATAAAGGAAGGAGTCCGGCCACCAACCAGAGCAAAAAGCCGTGTTGTTGTTGTTGTTTAGTCATTTAGTCGTGACCCCTGGACCAGAGCACGCCAGGCCTTCCTGTCTTCCACTGCCTCCCGCACTTTGGTCAAACTTGAGAACACTGTCCCACCATCTTGTCCTCCGTCGTCCCCTTCTCCTTGTGCCCTCCATCTTTCCCAACATCAGGGTCTTTTCCAGGGAGTCTTCTCTTCTCAGGAGGTGGCCAAAGTCTTGGAGCCTCAGCTTCAGGATCTGTCCTTCCAGTGAGCACTCAGGGCTGATTTCCTTCCGAATGGAGAGGTTTGATCTTCTTGCAGTCCATGGGACTCTCCAGAGTCTCCTCCAGCACCAGAATTCAAAAGCATCCATTCTTCGGCCATCAGCCTTCTTGATGGTCCAGCTCTCACTTCCATACATCACTACTGGGAAAACCAGAGCTTTCACTATATGGACCTTTGTTGGCAAGGTGATTGAACATGTTGCACAATAAACTTTGGTCTAAGAGGATTTTTTAACCCCGAGGATGGGGTGACAAGGACTTTTAAATCTTTCCCACCGTATCCCAGAATACAGCTCATACAGCATCATTGCTACATCACTGACATGTCACCAAAATGGAGGGGTAGACAGGGGTTGGAACACAGGTGGCGCTGTGGGTTAAACCACAGAGCATAGGACTTGCCGATCAGGAGGTCGGCGGTTCAAATCCCCGCGACGGGGTGAGCTCCCGTTGCTCGGTCCCTGCTCCTGCCAACCTAGCAGTTCAAAAGCACATCGAAGTGCAAGCAGATAAATAGGTACCACTCCGGCAGGAAGGTAAACAGCGTTTCCGTGCGCTGCTCTGGTTTGCCAGAAGCAGCTTAGTCCTGCTGGCCACATGACCCGGAAGCTGTACGCCGGCTCCCTCGGCCAGTAAAGCGAGATGAGCGCCACAACCCAAGAGCCAGCAGGACTAAGCCGCTTCTGGAGAACCAGAAAAGCGCACGGAAATGCTGTTTACCTTCCCACCGGAGCGGTACCTATTTATCTACTTGCACTGGTGTGCTTTTGAACTGCTAGGTTGGCAGGAGCAGGGACCGAGCAACGGGAGCTCACCCCGTCGCGGGGATTCGAACTGCCGACCTTCTGATCGGCAAGCCCTAGGCTCTGTGGTTTAACCCACAGCGCCACCCATGTCCCATGCTCAAGCCGATGAAACACTGTAGTTAAATAACCACAAGCAGCAACCACTTTTCAGCCAAAACAAAGTCCAAGCTACGAAGATGCTACCCCAGGCAGAGACGCTCAGTTCGGTGGCCACAAGGAGGATGGCAGCGGAAGAGCCCGAGGCTCCCACCAGTCCCGGCAGGGAGGAGCTCCTGGGGGCTGAGGCTGGTGAGAGGAGGCCAGAGGGGGGCGGGCCAGGCAACCAAGCAACACAGTTAGAGCCTCCCTCCTCCCTGGCCGGCAGGGAGGGAGAGGAGCTGCTTCCTTTGAAACCCGGGAAATTTAAGGGACATCATCAATAAGGGACAGCAGCGGGACACGGCGCTGGGATAAGGGAGTTTCCCGCCAAATAAGGGACAGTTGACAGCTATGGCCCCACCCCGTAATTTTCGTAACAATGCATCTCGTGTCCTGCGGTTTTATGCCGTGAACTGCCCTGAGACCTGTGGGTTTAGGGCCTTGTACAATTTTTAATCAACCCCATCAACATCGGTGCTATTTTTGCAGAAAAAGAGGTGCCAGAACTCACCACAAATGAATTCACCTTGTTCTTTCATAATGGCAATGGCAGCCACCTCAAAATATTAATAATATTAATAATAGACCACCAGAAAGTTCTTTCTGATGTTCAGTTGGAATCTTGCGACTGGAGGCCATGGGTTCAAGTCCTCCCTTCAAGCAGAAAACAAGCTTGCTTCATCCTTCATGTGACAATTCTTGAGATTGTGCTGAGCCTGGGGGTAACCCGAGTAGCGTGGTCTAGGTCCAGTCCCAAATCCAGGGGTTCCGTTGGGAGTCAGTTCGACAGGGCCAAGGCAGGACACGAGGCAGGACACAAGGCAAGGTCAGACACAGGGTCACAGGCAGGTTCTGGCAAACAGCAACATTGCTCCCGCAACCTGGGGCAGGGTCCGACAGCCTGTTATCTCTGTCGGGGTAACGGCCGGTCCTTATCCCCCGGCGACTCACCTCCCTGTTTTGCCCGAAGGCGAGCACTCCTCCTGCAAGTACTCAGGTCTCTCCTTCTCTCAGACCTTAGTCTCTGCAGCTTGGGGGATGTCGGTGGGTTCCTAGACCCAGAGGCCGCCTCAGCCTCCCCTGACCCAACCGGTAGTGGAGCAGCTGTAAGTGATGGCCCAGCTGGAGGCAACGAGGTCATCCCTGCATCTGGAGCCAGGGCAGGATCAGGCCCCTGACTCGGCCCAGCTGGTGCTTGTTGCAGGGGAACCTGGGCAGACTGGGGCTCTTCAGCATCAGGCCCCAGACTAGGGGCAAAGGATCCGGTGCGGACTGAGTCTCCTCTGGCTCCAAGTCCGAGCCCAAGTCCCAGTCCATCACAGAGATATTTGAAGATGGTTCTCAGCCTCCTCTTTTCCAGGTTAAACAAACCCAGATCCCTCGACCGATCTTCATAAGGCTTGGTTTCCAGACCCTTGATTTTGATCCCCCTCCTCTGCACATGTTCCAGCTTGTCGATACCCTTCTTAAACTGAGGCGCCCAGAACCGGGCCCAAAAATCCAGGTGGGATTTCTGACTCCATCGCATTTCCATCCAGATCACCTATCAGCTATTTATCAAACACTCCTTCTGATTGTTTGCAGCAAGGTTGGATGACATTGTGTCGAAGCAATGCCGCCTGTATCTATCACTTTTTCCTTATCGCAAAAAGAATAATTAAAAAATCTTGGAGAGATGTCCAGGGCATGAGCACAGCCTACCCCTCCTTGCTGCTTCGTCCGGTAGACTGCCTCTGATCCTGGAAGCTTTGCATATTCACCGCAAGCGGCAGCTGCAAATTGGCGACTGGGAATTATTCAGAGGAAATAAACGGAACCGGAATTTTATTGCACTTCGGAGAATTGAGCAGAGTGCACAGAGGTCTACCAAATACACACACACACCAGTCGACAAGGAAAGGCTTGCTTATGGGGTATACCCTTATGGGGTATCCAAGAGCCCATAGAGTCCTTACGTAGGTTCCCTATTGGTCGGAGAAAATTAACAGAGGCCAACCAGAGAACATTGAGAAGCAAAGCAGCTAGTAAGCTTGATCTTTATTGATCTGTTGCAACAGGGTCCTCACTCACCCGCAGGAGAGAGGAGGGACCCCGAAAAATTGCACGCAAGGCCTTATAAAGACTTTTGAAACTGCCACCTTGTAGATCAAGACCACCCCCAGAAACATCATACATACATCACAGAAGGGGTGTAACCTAAGACCACCCCTCAGATACATCACACCTACATCACAAAAAGGCGGTCTAAAACAGAACATTTGAATGTTGTTTTTCTCCTATCCTTGTTTATTTCCTGTCTGGCAGGTTACTTGATTGGATTTCCTGGGTAGCCTGGCTAGTCTTTTGTAGTGATAAATACTTAGTTCCTGGGCCAGGTCACAGGCTCACACCCTATTCAAACTCAGACATACCCTTAAGACAGGATTTGTGAAGGAAAAGGCAATGGGGAGGCTTTTCCAGTTTGACCTTGCAGAGAAAACATTTGCTCAGTTTAGGAATCAAAATGGTTCCAGGTTGGCCTTCCTGTGCTGATCTACGTATGTGCTTGGTTGGTACACTTATGAACATTACCATATATCTAAGACCATAAAATTCCTATTACACAGTCGCTTCTTCCACTTGTCCCTTTGCAATATTTCCCTCCTTCTTCCCCTCTTCGCAGCTCAGGCCTCCGTCTCTGGGATGTTTGCAAGCGGAAGTTTACGTAAGGATAACAGAATATCCCCTGACACTCGCCCGGCCATCTGGCTTCCGCGGAGCCTGGTTTCGCTGCCTCAAAAACCCTTCTTTGCATCTCTCGCGCCTTTACGCTCCCGTCTTTGAAATGGGCGCGTCGAAAGCCTCGTCTTCAGGGGCTGGGGAGTGGCTGGGGCTTGGGGGCCCAACGCAGACCTTCGAGAGCTCTCCAAATAGAGGTCCTCTTCCAGCAGAGCTGCTGTGGGCAACCTCAGGGCCAGAATGTGGCCCTCCAGAGCTGCGTGCCTGGCCCTCAGAATGCTCCCTAGGCCCCGCCCAGTCCCCAGGCCACGCCCAGTCTCTCCAGGCCCCGCCCCTCACAGGCCTCATTTCCCTCCCGGCTTGAATGTTTCTTTTTTTTTAAATTTAATATAATTTTGTATTAGTTTTTTTAAACATACCATTTTCAACAGTAATTAAACATACTTTTACATCTTATTCACATTTTTGACTTCCATCAATCCTGTCTGAAAATTTTCCAATCTAATCTCTCAGTATGCATTTCTTATCTTCCCTATTACATTTCAAACTCATAACCAACATCTCTATCTTTTTCTAGTTTGTAACACTTCGTATATTTCTCCTTACACAACTTCTTGTAGTCCTATTAGCGTAATTTGTCGATTACAGTTGCTCTTCAAATAATTCAAATACTTCTTCCAATCTTCTGTAAATCTCTGGTCCCACAGGTTTCAAATCCTTCCTCTCATTTTGTCCAATTCTGCATAGTCCATTAATTTCGTCTGCCATTCTTCTTTCGTCGGAATTTCTTCTTGTTTCCATTTCTGGGCTAACAATACTCTTGTTATTGCGTATAAAAACAATTTAACATCTTGACTATTAATGTCCTGACCTAGAATACCAAGTAAAAATGCTTCTGGTTTTTTAAAGAATTTATATTTCAACATCTTTTTCATCTCATTATATATCATTTCCCAGAAGTTCTTTACTTTTTTAACACTCCCACCACATATGATAAAATGTTCCTTCTCCGGCTTGAATGTTTCTGCTCGCCTGGAAAGTGCTCTTGAACCCGGACCACGCGTCTTGCTTGGCTGCGTGAAGGACAGAGGGGTGAACCCCAGGGTGTGTGTGTGTGTGTGTGTGTGTGTAGAAACCACCTCATTGAGCAAACGTCCACCTTAGTCGCCCCACCTACTTTTTCCTCTGGCCCCGCCCCAAGGCTACGCAGAAGCGGATGCGAATCTCAGGCTGAGAACCTGCATTGCAGGGGTTGGACGAGATGACCCCTGGGTTCCCTTCTGACTGCACGATTCCTTTACTAGCTCATCCTGCCCTCTGACATCCCACTGATCAAAATCAGGACGCTCGGGTTTTTTGGTCCAAAGCTTTGCAGGAGTGGAGAGGGCTCTTGTGTTCGAATCCTGCATGCGGGTTCCCTCCCCAGGCCGCTGGACTAGAAGGTAACCCTAATGGCCTAATCCTGCTGCAGCACCCTGGTTAGATGCTCCAAACCAAACCCATTCGGAAGCTAGGAGGTCCATTAGGTCCAGTCGTGGCCGACTCTGGGGTTGCGGCGCTCATCTCGCTTTATTGGCTGAGGGAGCTGGCGTACAGCTTCCGGGTCATGTGGCCAGCAGGACTAAGCCGCTTCTGGCAAACCAGAACAGCGCACAGAAATGCTGTTTACTTTCCCGCCGGAGCGGTACCTCTTTATCTACTTGCACTTTGACGTGCTTTCGAACTGCTAGGTGGGCAGGAGCAGGGACTGAGCAACGGGAGCTCACCCCATCACGGGGATATCGAACCACCTTCTGATTGGCAAGTCCCAGGCTCTGCGGTTTAACCCACAGCGCCACCCGCGTCCCGGTGCGTATACTTACGTAAAGGTAAAGGACCCCTCTCCAGGTGTTACAGGTGTACGAGAAGAGGGGGTACCTGATGAGGGTGTGGACTGCGCGTGAAGCAAAACAAACACATTACGCAGGAGTTCAGCCTTGCTGGCATTTCCAGACCACCCACTTGCGCCTCATTTGCATCATCAGCAGCTTCTCCCTGCAGGCTGGATCATGTCCCTCAGAAGATGGGAGCCTCTTCTCCTCATTACCTTCCTTGCTTTTCGCTTCAGCAGGGACTTCAGCCGCAAGGCGCCCGTACCGGGTCTGCGCCCCAAAACCGGCTTTCTTCAGCTCTGGGGAGGAAGTGGGAAATGGAGGGGCAGTAAAGCCTTTCAACAATAAAACTGCCTCTTAGCGCCCCCTGTAGGTAATCCCACGACCACCTCTGGGGCCACAACCACCCCTGTAAAAGCGAAAAGGTAACTATGGGGTTGCAACGCTCATCTCGCTTTCAGGCCGAGGGAGCCGGCGTTTGTCCACAGGCAGCTTTCCGGGTCATGTGGCCGGCAGGACTAAACCGATTCTGGCGCAATGGAACACCGTGATGGAAACCAGAGCGCACGGAAACACCGTTTAGCTTCCCGCTGGAGTGGTACCTATTTATCTACTTGCACTTTGACGTGCTTTCGAACTGCTAGGTGGGCAGGAGTAGGGACGGAGCAACGGGAGCTCACACCGTCACGGGGATTCGAACCGCCGACCAGTCTGATTGGTCCTAGAACAATAGGATCCAGAATGCAGCAACCCAATCCAGCTCCAGGTGGAAGTGAATCCACAACCTGATTGGCCTGCAGGTGAATCCCAGAATTAGCCAATCACATGGGGCCCATTGTGTAAATATGGTACATAAAACAGACATTCTGAAGGAACTTCCATTCCTCCTCACCACTATGAGCTGAATAGGTAAAGGGTCCCCTGACCATTAGGTCCAGTCGTGGCCGACTCTGGGGTTGCGGCGCTCATCTCGCTTTACTGGCCGAGGGAGCCGGCGTCCAGCTTCCAGGTCATGTGGCCAGCAGGACTAAGCTGCTTCTGGCGAACCAGAGCAGCGCACGGAAACGCCGTTTACCTTCCCGCCGGAGTGGTACCTATTTATCTACTTGCACTTTGACGTGCTCTTGAACTGCTAGGTTGGGAGGAGCAGGGACCGAGCAATGGGAGCTCACCCCGTCCGGGGATTCGAACCTCTGACCTTCTGATCGGCAAGCCCTAGGCTCTGTGGTTTGACCACAGCGCCACCCGCATGAAATCCACTCTCGACTCTGAGTATATTTCAGATTAAGTTGGCCAGACTCTCGCTTCTGCTCGCCCTAGGTGACCCCCGTTTGGCTCCAAAACTCCTTTTTTTGAAGCCCAGGCTGTCTGCTTGCCCCCGAACCGCTCTCTCCCATGTCAAACCACCCACAGGACTGCAAAACAGCCCCCACATTCCTCCTCCTTCTCCTCCTCCTTATCTCCGCGTTGGAGAAGCAAATTCTCCTTGGCTCGCCCCAGTTCTCCTGGCCTGCAGGCTACAGCGTGATGCACAGTGCGATGGGTGTGCCTGTGCGTTTGTGTAGATATAATTAGCATCTGCTTTTCACATCTCGGATGCTGCTGAACACCCAGCTGCGCAGATGTTACCGTCACCACCACCCCGGCCCAAATCCGACCCCCACCCTGTGCGGCGCTGCTTCCCCAAACCCCCATCACACCCTGTCACCTATTTTGACTCACTCTCCGGACAAAGCGAAGGGAAAGGAAATAGAAAGCCACCCGCCAGCTCACGAGTGGGAAAGTGGAGTTCGTCTCATCCTTCAATGAGACACCGTGAGGCCTTATAGACCAACCCGAGAGGGCCATGAAGCCTATTAAGTTGCAATGCAAAGCCCAGCAAATTATCAAGTGCCCAAGAAGGCAGCGGCGTAGGGCGTGGGGACAACTTTGGCTCTGTTTGACAGTGGGAATAATAATAATAATAATAATAATAATAATAAATAAATAATATAATAATCATAATTATATTTTAATAATAATAATAATAATAATAATAATAATAATTTATACCCCGCCCATCTGGATAAGTTTCCCCAGCCACTCTGGGCGGCTTCCAACAAAACACCAAAATACAATAACCTATTAAACATTAAAAGCTTCCCTAAACAGGGCTGCCTTCAGATGTCTTCTAAAAGTTTGGTAGTTATTTTTCTCTTTGACGTCTGAAGGGAGGGCGTTCCACAGGGCGAGCGCCACCACCAAGAAGGCCCTCTGCCTGGTTCCCTGTAACTTGGCTTCTCGCAGGGAGGGAACCGTCAGAAGACCCTCGGAGCTGGACCTCAGTGTTCGGACCGGACGATGGGGGTGGAGACGCTCCTTCAGGTCTACTGGGCCTTTGAGGCCGTTTAGGGCTTTCAAGGTCAGCACCAACACTTTGAATTGTGCTCAGAAACATCCTGGGAGCCAATGTAGGTCTTTCAGGACCGGTGTTATGTGGTCTCCCAGTCACCAGTCTAGCTGCCACATTCTGGATTAGTTGTAGTGTCTGGGTCACCTTCAAAGGTAGCCCCATGTAGAGCGCATGGCAGTAGTCCAAGCGGGAGATAACCAGAGCATGCACAACTCTGGCCAGACAGTCTGCGGGCAGGAAGGGTCTCATCCTGCGTAGCTGATGGAGCTGGTAGACGGCTGTCCTGGACACAGAACTGACCTGCGCCTCCATGGACAGCGGTGAGTCCAAAATGTCTCCCAGGCTGCGCACCTGGTCCTTCAGGGGCACAGTTGCCCCATTCAGGACCAGGGAGTCCCCCACACCTGCCCGCCTCCTGTCTCCCCAAAACAGTACTTCTGTCTTGTCAGGATTCAACCTCAAAGGACTCCCTCACAGGGTTGTTGTGGTGGCGGGGTTGAATGGAGAGGTGGGAGGAGTTTGTAAGTGGCACCTTGAGCTCCTCAGAGAAAGAATAGAATAGAATAGAATAGAATAGAATAGAATAGAATAGAATAGAATAGAATAGAATAGAATAGAATAGAATAGAAGAATAGAATAGAATAGAATAGAATAGAATAGAATAGAATAGAATAGAATAGAATAGAATAGAATTTAAAAAATAAAAATATTTTGCCTAGTCCAGGCCTCAGTGGATGGAGAAAAACATTGCCCCCCCCCCTTTGCTCTCTGGCATGAGATTTGAGCGCTGCCTGACTATATATCCCCACCTCAGCAACATACAGATCTGGCGGCTTCCAGGACACTCCGTCTCGCAAGTGCTGAGGTATTGCTTTTCTCCTGCAGCTTTCGGTGAAGCAGAGTTAAAATCCCTCCCGCCGGCCAGGATCCTCGTCTAATCTTTGCACACACAGAGTAAGCCCCTTTTCGTTCAGCAAGGCTTCCCCGCAGCAACGTTAATTAAAAGCTTCTTTCTCCTGGGCTCAGCCTCTTTAACGCCTTCCTGATCCGGGAGCTGGGGAAAGCGACGGCGACGGGTGGCCTATAAATTGCCCTTTGAATAGCTCCTCTGAATTGCCCCAAAGTCAGGTTCTGTTCCTACCGGGGCTGGGGGATAGACGAGGATTATCCACGATGCAATTTTGCAGCAATTGCACCAGGGCCCATTCCTGCAAGGGGCGCTAAAATCTGCTCTTTCTTTTCCTTCCTTCCTTCCTTCCTTCCTTCCTTCCTTCCTTCCTTCCTTCCTTCCTTCCTTCCTTCCTTCTTTCCTTCCTTCCTTCCTTCTTCCTTCCTTCCTTCCTTCCTTCCTTCCTTCCTTCCTTCCTTCCTTCCTTCCTTCCTTCCTTCCTTCCTTCCTTATCTCCAGGCTTTCTGAAAGTGATAGAGTGCTTAAATAAGCCTTTCTCCCCCTCTCCCAACGGGATTCATCCAGCCTCCTGTCCTGATAGAGGCCAACCGGGCAGGATTCAAACACAAGACCGCTCTGCGGTTTCAAGCAACTGGCATTCAGAAGCATCTCTGCTTCTGGCGGTGGAGGCAAAGCACAGCAATGCTGGCTAGTAGCCATCGGTAGCCCTCCATGAATTTGTCCTGCCCTCTTTTAAAGCGACCCAGCTCGGTGGCCGCCATCACTCCCTCCTGTGGCAGGGAGTTCCACAGTCCGCAATGCATGAAAAAGGGCTTCTTTTGGCCTGCCCTGAATCTTCCAAGGTAGGGTGGCTGCAAGACCTGGTCTTCTGGTCCCTGGCTTTCATTTGCCCAGCCCACTGAGCGGCTCTGCTGAGATCTTCTGCGGACAGAAGGACTTTCAAAGGTGGGGAGAGAAAAACAGGCACGTGGCGGATCCCTTCCCATTTCACCTCCTCGTTCCTGTCTGCCTATGTGTGGGTGCTGTTGAGGAACAGATCTCCTGCTTCGACCAGAAAGGATGGGGAGAATTATTGCGGTTAAACACACACACACTGCCGCCCCAATTTCCTCGCCAGCCCTTGCCCACTTTCACAGTGCAAGCGTAACACAGCTACTCAGAAGCAAGTCCCGTTGACTTTGCTGGGGTTTCGTCCCAGAGTCCCTGGTATCCAGGGTTAAGGGTTGGAGCCTAAATCTTTGAGGATAGAACTGAACCCAAAACTTACCTAGTTCAACAAAGCAGCTAAAGAAATGTTATAAGAAAAACTGCTCCCCTTCCTTTATGGGGTATTCCAGAGCCCGTATAGAGTCCTTAAGTGGGTTCCCTATCGGTAGTAGAAAATAACAGAGGCCAACCAGAGAATATTGAGAAGCAAAGCAGCTATTAAGCCTGGTCTTTACTAACTGACCAGGGCAAGATATAGCAGGACTATGACTTCCCTTGATCAAATACAAGATTTCTGCTGATGCAGCCCAGAATCACTTTAGATTACACTCTGCAAATTCCCCCCACTCCAACACTGTTTTCCGTTCTCAGGCTTGCTCTACTGAGGATATTTCTTGTTTATTTCTTCTTCTGGGTCTGGTGCAAATTTTGGGTTCTTGAAGGTGTGGCGGCTGATCCCGGCATGTGCTCACTTGTCCGCCTGCCCGTTCACGCGAATTCTCTCCCGCTGTCATGTGGGTCATGAGACACATTTTATTGTTTGCTGTGGGGGAAAGCGCGGGGGGGGGGGAATCTGCTATATTTGTCAGTTTTGTGTGTGTGTGTGTGTGAAAGAGAGATTTTCACATAATCACAGAATTGTAGAATTGGGTCCTTTTTTCCCAGGCGCCGCTGACACTGCCATGGGACCAGAAGGTTCGACGCAAAGAGCCTAAGAGTCAGGATATTTTTTATAAATATATATTTTTATTAGTTTTTTAACATAACATTTTCAACAATTATTAAACATACTTTTATATCTTATACACTTTTTTTTTTACTTCCATCAATCACATCTGAAAATTTTCCAATTTTCTCACTTAATTTACATTTCTTACTTTCACTATTACATTTAAATGTTATAACTAATGTCTCCTTTGCAATATTTCATATATTTATCCTTGCAAAACTTCTTGTAGTCCTGCTAGTGTAATTTGTTGATTACAGTTGCTCTTCAAACAGTTTGTATATTTCTTCCAATCTTCTGTGAATCTCTGGTGCCACAGGTTTCGAATCCTTCCTGTCATTTGGTCCAATTCTGCGTAGTCCATTATTTTTGTCGGCAATTCTTCTTTTGTCTTCTTGCTTCCATTTCTGGGCCAACAATACTCTTGCCACTGTTGTTGCGTATAAAAACAATTTAACATCCTGTCTATTAATATCCTCACTTATAATACCAAGTAAAAATGCTTCTGGTTGCTTTTTTAAATGTATATTTCAACATCTTTTTCATCTCATTATATATCATCTCCCAGAAGTTTTGTTTTTTTTTATAAATTTTTAT
Organism: Podarcis melisellensis; assembly: GCF_964234715.1. Lineage (NCBI taxonomy): Eukaryota > Metazoa > Chordata > Lepidosauria > Squamata > Lacertidae > Podarcis > Podarcis melisellensis. Next base: position 3,264,814 of record NC_138545.1, on the reverse strand, counting down.
TGGGTTTTCACATTTTATAAAGACAAACAACACATATGACTTCCCCCCACCCCCCCACATACATCCCACTTCCCCTGTTTAAATCAGCAAGTTCTTATTTCCCTCTTTAAACTTATTCTCCTTATTCTCCAATTTAATTCTCCCTATTAGGCCCAATATTATTATCCTATTCTCTTATATGAAATAAATCCTTTTTCTAAGATCAATCGACCATAAATTCCCCTTTTTTATATTAAAATATGAGTCAAATTTACAATAACCAAAAGTTCTAAAATTTTTAAAAATCTGTTTTCCCCTCCCTCCCTGCCCGGGTATCTGTCCCTTCCCAAATAACTCTCCTCTCATTAAACTCCTAGCCAGGATTCCTTACATCCACCGCTCTCAAATCCTTTTCAGTCTCTCTCAGGCTTTTCTGCCAATAGTCCTCTTTGCTGGTCTTCAGGTCTCGAAGGGTGTCTGTCACGATTGCTTCGTCTTCTCCCAATTCAAACCTCATTAAGGAAACTTGTTGCCAGGACTCTACCAAAAATCCCCCAAGCTCCAAATAATCAAGGCCAGAAAAGAGGAGGAAGTCCCAGTTATGTTTCTTTATTCCTTTAAATTTCAAAATTCCATGGTTTCCGGGGACTTCTTCCTTAACTTTTCTCCTCAGTTTCGTCTGTTCAAGTTTTGTAATCCAAAGGGTTTCTTTGTTTCCTGGCAGCATAGATTTCTGTTCAAGATTTTTTGTCCACACTTTCCCTCCTCCGACTTCCTTTTCCACCAACTCCAAGGATATCCTTTCTGGTTCGACTGCGGGGACTTTCAAAAACAAGTCTTTAGTTCCTTCAACAGGATTGCTTATTTTAGAACTCAAGGACGTAAGTTGTTTATCCATTTCCATGGTCTGCTCTTGCAAGATTCCCACGAGAAAGAAAGCTCTCTCTATTTCTGCTAATAATTTTCCTTCTGCAGCCATTGTAATGTCACTAGTTTCCCCTAGGGGGGTTGCCATTGTTCAAAGATCTACGCCAACAATCCTTTTACCTGTTGTTTATTTACTTTGTTTCAAGTCACATCTACTTATATGTAACACCTTTAAACCAAAGAGATACAATTTTATCCTTTATTCAGCTGTCTGACAGCTCAGTTGACAGCTGTCAAACTCCAATTCCTTCAGGCTAGGTTGATGCAGGACGCTCCCAGGTCCAGGGGGGGGGGTCACAAAAGTTTCCAAAATTCGCCTTTTCCCTCCAGCACAACTTAAAAAAATAAAAGCTTATTCTCAAAAATTAATGGAATCTCTTCTCAGTCTCAATAGACACAAGATCTTTTTTCCGATCTTAGGTTTTTGCTCCTTGCTTCCAATTGCCTGTATGAAGGGGGGGTGCGGACTTCCCTTTAGCACATCCCCCCCGATCGCCCAATTAAAAAAAAAAATTTTAAAGTCCAAATTTCCTTCTACTCACGGGGGTGTTTGTTTCCAGTCCAAATTTCAGGTAGAAAGTTGACGTTCTCCGGTGAATGGCTTGCGGCTTCACTCCACTGAGATAGCGGTTTACTCTCAGCACCACGCCACCCCCCGTACCTTCTCCGCAGCCTTTAAAAAGGCTCTTCGACTGTCGGGGGGGCGCTTAAGGTGCCCGCTGAGTCACCAAGTCCGCAGGTATCAGCACCTGCGGTTTCTGAGGGTCCCCGCGTCGCCGGCGCGGCAAGACCCGTCCTCAGTGGAGCCGATTCCCTCCGGAGCTCGGAGGGAATCCGCCATTACACCGATCACGTCAACCCGGAAGTCTCTCCATCTCCCAGAAGTTTTTTTACTTTCCTACATTCGCAAAGAGTCAGGATATCTACCTTCGCCTCCTGGTCAAGCTCTACAGATTTCTTGCTCGACGGACCAATGCAAAATTCAACAAGGTGATCCTCAAACGGCTCTTTATGAGCCGCGCCAACAGGTCTCCGCTGTCCGTTTCCCTCGTGGTCCGTAAGATGAAGCTCCCACGCCAGAAGCATAGCTGTCAACCGTCCCTTTTTTGGCGGGACAGTCCCTTATCCCAGCGCCGTGTCCCGCTGCTGCCCCTTATTGATGATGTCCCTTAAATTTCCCGGGTTTCAAAGGAAGCAGCTCCTCTCCCTCCCTCCCTGCCGCCCGGGGAGGAGGGAGGCTCCAACTGTGTTGCTTGGCTGCGTTGCTCACCCAATAAGGAGTCTGAGAATGACTGGGGGGTGGAGCTTGCATGCCTTGTGCCGATCAAATCGGCCGCGTTGCCTGGGGACTCGCCTTTGCTCAGCGCTTCCCAGCGGAGAGGGGACGGTGGTTTTACTTGCTGCGTCCCCTTTGCCGGGTTGCTGCGCTGTGGAAACCACCACTTGAGGCTTCGTTTGGCTGCTGGTTGACTAAAAGCCCTTATTTTGGCTGATGATCCCTTATTTTTGAGGCTGCTGGTCCCTTATTTTCAAATCTGTAAATTGACAGCTATGGCCAGGAGAACAAAACTGCTGTCATGGTGGGTACAGTGACTGATGACATTTGCATCCAGGAAATCCCCAAACTGAAGATCTGTGTCCTGAGAGTGACCCCAGGAGCCCGTACCTGAAATCTGGTGGCCAGATTATGACTTCTGACCAGTTGGCCATGGTGTAATAAACGGAAATCTGCCCTTCTTCCCTTATGGGGGACACAAGAGCCCTTCTAGAGTCCTTTGCAGGTTCTCCATCTGTTGGAGAAAAATAGCAGAGGCCAACCAGAGAATATTGAGAAGCAAACCAGCTTGTAAGCCTGATCTTTATTGAACTTTTGCAATGGGGTCCTCACTCACCAAATGCAGGAGGGAGGAGGAACCCAGAAGAAAGGTGTGCAAGCTCTTATACAGTGGTACCTCAGGTTACATACGCTTCAGGTTACATACGTTTCAGGTTACAGACTCCGCTAACCCAGAAATAGTGCTTCAGGTTAAGAACTTTGCTTCAGGATGAGAACAGAAATTGTGCTTCGGTGGCGCGGCAGTAGCAGGAGGCCCCTTTAGCTAAAGTGGTGCTTCAGGGTAAGAACAGTTTCAGGTTGAGAATGGATGCAGCAAGGAAAACCACCGTCCCCTCTCTGCTGGGAAGCGCTGAGCAAAGGCGAGTCCTCAGGCAACGTGGCCGATTTTATTCGGCACAAGGCATGCAAGCTCCACCCCCCAGTCGTTCCCAGACTTCTTATTGGGTGAGCAAAAAAGCAGCCAAGCAACACAGTTGGAGCCTCCCTCCTCCCTGGCCGGCAGGGAGGGAGGGATAGGAGCTGCTTCCTTTGAAACCCGGGAAATTTAAGGGACATCATCAAGAAGGGACAGCAGCGGGACATAGCGCTGGGATAAGGGACCTTCCCGCCAAATAAGGGACGGTTGACAGCTATGGTCATGTGGCCAGCATGACTAAGCTGCTTCTGGTGAACCAGAGCAGCGCATGGAAATGCCGTTTGCCTTCCCGCTGGAGTGGTACCTATTTATCTACTTGCACTTTGACGTGCTTTTGAACTGCTAGGTTGGCAGGAGCAGGGACCAAGCAACGGGAGCTCACCCCATTGCGGGGATTTGAACCGCCAACCTTCTGATCGGCAAGCCCTAGGCTCTGTGGTTTAACGCACAGCGCCACCCGCGTCCCTACAGTACAAATTATTGTTGCTAATATTATTCAGGAATCAACAGAAGCTGCCAAGAGACCAAGACTCAGAGCGGCACTCCCACTGTCCAGTTCTTGAAAGAAGTCATTATCCATCAAGGTTCATTCAGTCCCCAAACTTTGCCTGAGCCCAGATTCAACCCACATTCGAACCCAGGTCCTCATGGGAGGGAGCAGAGCCAGAGGGAGGGAAAGGAGGAAGTGGCGCCTAGTGGGTAGAGCAGGATGGGCTGGAGGCATCCGATCGGGTGGCCAGTTTGTGTTCTGTGAAACAGGCAAAAATCTCATGGGTTAAAAAGCAGGAAGGAGCCCAGACACAGAGAAGGGTTATTCCATAGCTTGCTGGTGCCATCTGGTGGCAAAGGTGGTGTATTTCAGGCCAGTACGAGAATTCCCACCATCTGAGTCTGAAAACCGCAATAGCCACTTAGCCTAGGGTTTGCCAATCAGAAGGTCAGCGGTTCGAATCTCCATGACGGGGTGAGCTCCCGTTGCTCGGTCCCTGCTCCTGCCAACCTAGCAGTTCGAAAGCACGTCAAAGTGCAAGCAGATAAATAGGTACGGAAGGTAAACAGTGTTTCTGTGCGCTGCTCTGGTTCACCAGAAGCGGCTTAGTCATGGCCTAAGGGAGCCGTCACAGCTTCCGGGTCACGTGGCATATGGGCGTATCAGCGCTAGTTTTCTTGGTGTTAGGTACCACCTGTGGGTGAGTTTTAGAGTGAGTTCTTTTCTTACTTATGAACATCTAACATATAACTAAGACCTCAAAGGAGACTCTGGAGAGTCCCATGGACTGCAAGAAGATCCAACCTCTCAATTCTGATGGAAACCAGCCCTGAGTGCTCACTGGAAGGACAGATCCTGAAGCTGAGGCTCCAGTACTTTGGCCACCTCAGGAGAAGAGAAGACTCCCTGGAAAAGACCCTGATGTTGGGAAAGATGGAGGGCGCAAGGAGAAGGGGACGGCAGAGGACGAGATGCTGGGACAGTGTTCTCGAAGGGACCAGCATGAGTTTGACCAAACAGCGGGAGGCAGCGGAAGACAGGAGGGCCTGGCGTGCTCTGGTCCAGGGGGGTCATGAAGAGGCGGACACGACTAAACAACTAAACAACAAGAACAAAGACCTCAGAATTCCTATCACACTTGCATCCCTCCTCCAGGGCCACCCTCCATATCCCCTATAATAATAATAATAATTTATTATTTTTACCCCGCCCATCTGGCTGGGTTTCCCCAGCCACACTGGGCGGCTTCCATAGAAACCAAAAATACACTAAAATATCACAGATTAAAAACTTCCCTGAACAGGGCTGCCTTAAGATGTCTTCTGAATGTCAGGTAGTTATTTATCGCTTTGACATCTACTGGGAGGGCGTTCCACAGGGCGGGTGCCACCACCGAGAAGGCCCTCTGCCTTGTACTCTGTAGCTTTGCTTCTCGCAATGAGGGAACCGCCAGAAGGCCCTCGGCGCTGGACCTCAGCGTCCGGGCAGAACGATGGGGGTGGAGACTATAGAGAGACCACCTCCCCACAGAGGCCTATTTGCCTCTTGCCCCCCCTCCCGCCGCGTCACAATCCCCCTCCCGGCTGCCGGGGCAACTGCATCACAAACCCCCTTTCCCCTCAGCCTCCCTGGCCGGCCATTAGCTCCTGCCGGCTGCACAGCTGCCCTCCCTGTGCCCCTGGGCGTGGAGGCCGGTGGGGATGTGGGGCTCAGCCAGCCAGCTGCTGGCCCAGTCGCCTCTCCCATGGGGGAGTCCAGCTTCCACTGCCACCCGTCCCCCGAGGGATGCTGTCTGGAGCTCCACGAAACCATCGCCATCTTGGTCGCTTTGATCATCCTGGTCCATCTGGCGCTGAAGCTGGCCGCAGCGGTGAGGGGGCCGTTGGCATGCATTTGTGGGGAGGGAGGGCCTGGATCAGGCCCCTGAAGCGCTGGCAGGCAAGGGGACTGGAGGTCTTTGTGGAGCCACAATTCCAGTGGCGCTGGGATGCTCTGCCCCTGAGAGTCAGCACTCCTCCCTACAAATCGGAAGAACCTGCAGGATGAGGCCCGTCGAGGCCAGCATCCTGTTCCATACCCTCCCGCATTTATCTGATGAAAATAGGGACGCCCTATTCCATTACTGAAAGGGACACGGGTGGCGCTGTGGGTTAAAGCACAGAGCCTGGGACTTGCCGATCAGAAGGTCAGCGGTTCGAATCCCCGTGATGGAGTGAGCTCCCGTTGCTCGGTCCCTGCTCCTGCCAACCTAGCAGTTCAAAAGCACAAAGTGCAAGTAGATAAATAGGTACCGCTCCGGCAGGAAGGTAAACGGCGTTTCCGTGCACTGCTCTGGTTTGCCAGAAGTGGCTTAGTCATGCTGGCCACATGACCCGGAAGCTGTACACCGGCTCCGTCGGCCAATAAAGCGAGATGAGCGCCGCAACCCCAGAGTCAGCCATGACTGGACCTAATGGCCAGGGGACCCTTGACCTTTTATTCCATTATTATTATTATTATTATTATTATTATTATTATTATTATTACTACAGTCAAACCTCATGTTACGTTTACTTCAGGTTGAGTGTGTTTTCAGAAAGGGTTACTTCCAGGTTTTGCCGCTTGCGCATGCACAGACGCTCAAAATGACGTCATGCGCATGCGCAGAAGTGGTGAATCGCAACCTGCGCATGCACAGATGTGGGTTGCGTTCTGCTCATGTTGTGAACGGGCCTCCGGAACGGATCCCGTTCACAACCAGAGGTACCACTGTATTATTATTATTATCCCAGCCATCTGGGCGGCTTCCTACATATATAAAAGCATAATAAAACATTTAAAAACTTACAGGGCTGCCTTCATACGTCTTCTAAAAGGTTGTACAGTCGTACCTCGGAAGCCGAGCAGAATCCGCTCCGGAAGTCCGTTCGGCTTCCGAAACGTTCGGAAACCAAATCGCATCTTTCGATTGGCTGCAGGAAGCAGCTCCTGCAGCCAATCAGAAGCCCCATCGGACATTCGGCTTGCAAAAGAACGTTCACATTTCTTACTTCCCCTATTACATTTAAAACTCATAAGCAATATCTCTATTCTTTATCGAGTTTGTCACGTTTCGTATATTTCTCCTTACAAAACGTCTCGTCGTCCTACTAGTGTAACTTGTTGGTTACAATTGCTTCTCAAATAGTTCGTATACTTCTGCCAATCTTCTGTAAATCTCTGTTCCCGCAGGTTTCGAATCCGTTTTTGTCCAATTCTGCATAGTCTGTTAATTCCGTTTTTGTTTCACGACAAGTGATTTCTTATGAATTTCTAAAGTTTTCCCATTGAGCCAGTACATAGATGCATTGATCAGTAAATTGCTCCATTTGGAGTCTTCTGGTTTTTGCCTCGTAATGTTGTCTTTGCCTCCAGTGATGGAGCTAACTAGCATTGGGGCAGTGCGATCCGCCCATAGCTGTCAACCGTCCCTTATTTGGCGGGAAAGTCCCTTATCCCAGTGCTGTGTCCCGCTGCTGTCCCTTATTGATGATGTCCTTTAAATTTCCCGGGTTTCAAAGGAAGCAGCTCCTCTCCCTCCCTCCCTGCCGGCCAGGGAGGAGGGAGGCTCCAACTGTGTTGCTTGGCTGCCCGGTCCGCCCCCCTCCGGCCTCCTCTCACCAGCCTCGGCCCCCGGGAACCCCTTCCCACTGGGACTGGCGGGAGCCTCAGGCCCTTCCGCCGCCACCCTCCTCGCGGCCGCCAAACTGAGCGTCTCTGCCTGGGGCCTCCCCTCTGCCCGTCACCGCCGCTCCCGCTAGGCCGTACTGCGGCTGTGCCGCCAAAGGACCCAAATGAGATGGGCAGCCTGGCATGGTCTATGAATTGCTGAGGAGCCTTGAGAGGAGAGCGAGGGCAACCATAGAGAAAGCAGTTCAGAGAGAGAAGGAAGAGGAGGAGGCAGAGGCGTGGGCAGGTGTTCCAAGGGCTACAAGCGAAGGACCGCAAACGCTTCTCCCATAGATTTGTAGTGGTAGACTGGCATAGATGGTCTGATCTGTGGGTTTACTTTGGGCGCTATTCCCCCCCTTTCTCCCGCCCCACCTGGTGGAATTGAGAGCTGCAGATGGAGTAGGAGAGAAAAGAGACAGAACTGCACCAGCATCTTCGTAGCTTGGACTTAGTTTTGGGCAAAAAGTGGTTAATGCTTGTAGTTATTTAATTGCAGTGTTTCATCGGCTGGTGTCTTGAGCAGCCACCTCTGGAAACGAAGGGCTAAAAACCGGCGCTGCTCTCCAAAATTATCTGGTCCCTTTTAACTGGTTGACTAAAATCCCTTCTTTTGGCTGCTGGTCCCTTATTTTCAAGGCCGCTGGTCCCTTATTTTCAAATCTGTAAGTTGACAGCTATGGATCCGCCCAGGGGGGGTTTTGTCACCCCACTCTGGGATGGCACCTGGGTCAGACCGCCCCAACCACACACCCCTTCGTACGCCCCTGCTCTCACCCCCTTCCAATTCCCCCGTAACATAACAAAACATTCATAAAATAATATTGGCTGTGGCCCCCACAGTTGGAGGCGCAATGCTTCTGAACACTGGAGGAGGGAGAGTTGTGTTCGAATCCTGCTTTCGGGTTTCCTCCCCAGGCCACTTTGAGACCAGGACGCTGGACTAGAAGGCATCCCTTTTGGCCTGATCCTGCCCTGCTTAGATGCTCCAAACCCGGGCAGTGTTTGAAAAGAACAGGCAGCTGCTGCTGGAAAACAGCCTTGAAGAGCCTCTGCCAGTCAGAACTGGCAGTATGGGGCTACATAGACCCGGCGGCTGGATTCAGGAGATGGCAGCTGCCAGGCCAGGCCACAGCTGAGTCCCAGGGGCCACCAGCCATCTGACGTGGCCCCCTATAATCCTCCACCTTCCTCTTCTCCCTCCAGGCCTGCTATTATTTCTGCTGCCTGCTTGGGACATTGATTGGAACGATCTGCGCAAAGGGTGAGTTTATGCCTTTATGGGGACATTTTATTCTCATTTATGAATATTATAAGAAAAAAAATCTGCTCAGAGATGCATTTTAAATTAAAGGACACATTCTACTCATGTAAAAACACACTGATTCCCAGACTGTCCGTGGGCCAGATTTAGAAGGTGATTGGGCCGGATCCGGCCCCTGGGCCTTAGTTTGCCTACCCATGGGATAGAGTCACCAGCAAATTCAAATTATAATTTACCGTGTTTTGATGTGTATAAGACGCCCCCCATATATGCGACACACACTATTTTGGGGGACTCCAAATTAAGAAAACACCCCCTCAGCACTACCCATGTATAAGACGAGCCCCAATTTTAAACCTAATTTTTGGTTTAAAAAAAACAACCTAGTCTTATTAAGAAAAAATATAGTCTTTGGTAAAAAAAACAAAAACTTAATTTTGTTATAAGAGAAAAAAAACCCTGCTCCTTTTCCCTTATGGGGTCTCCAAGAGCCCGTATAGAGTCCTTAAGTAGGTTCCCTATCGGTAGGAGAAAATAACAGAGGCTAACCAGAGAATATTGAGAAACAAAGCAGCTAGTAAGTCTGATCTTTATTAAACTGTTGCAACAGGGTCCCCACTCTCCCCACGCAGGAGGCAGGAGGGACCCAGAATGATGGTGCGCAGGCCCTTATAGAGACTCTTGAAATTGCCCACCCTGTAGCCCAAAACATCATGCACACATCACAGAAGCAGGCGGTCTACAGCAGAAATCCTGTCTGCCAGGGTACCTGATAATGGTCCCTGATTCCTTTACCTGGGCAGCCTGGTCATTCTTTTGTGACAGTTAATACTTTAGTTCCTGAGTCCAGGTCAAAGGCTCACCCTATTCCTACACATCACATCCCTAAGACAGGATTTGCAAGCAAAAAGACAATGGGATGTTTTCCTCCATTTTCCTCCCTTACTGCAGAGGAATATTTGAGTTCATGGAGAGAGTCAAAATGGCTTCAGGATTGCTCTCCAGGTGGCACTGTGGTATAAACCACAGAGCCTAGGACTTGCCAGTCAGAAGGTCGGCGGTTCGAATCCCCATGACGGGGTGAGCTCCCGCTGCTCAGTCCCTGCTCCTGCCAACCTAGCAGTTTGAAAGCAAAGTGCAAGTAGATAAATAGGTACCGCTCTGGCGGGAAGGTAAACAGTGTTTCCGTGCGCTGCTCTGGTTTGCCAGAAGCGGCTCAGTCATGCTGGCCACATGACCCGGAAGCTGTACGCCAGCTCCCTCAGCCAGGAAAGCGAGATGAGCGCCGCAACCCCAGAGTCGGCCACGACTGGACCTAACGGTCAGGGCTCCCTTTACCTTTACTGTCTCAGACACGTGGTTTATATACCTATGTATGTGTTTGTCTTGTACATTTGTGAACATTCAATTTATATTTGAGACCTTAGAATTCTTACAACGTTAAATTTGTACACCAAACTTAGATTCATAGAATCCTAGAGTTGGAAGAGACCCCAAGGGCCATGGAGTCCAACCCCCTGCCAAGCAGGAAACCCCATCAGAGCACTCCTGACATATGGTTGTCAAGCCTCTGCTTAAAGACCTCCCAAGAAGGAGACTCCACCACACTCCTAGGCAGCAAATTCCACTGTCAAACAGCTCTTACTGTCAGGAAGTTCTTCCTAATGTTGAGGTGGAATCTTCTTTCTTGTAGTTTGGATCCATTGCTCCGTGTCCGCTTCTCTGGAGCAGCAGAAAACAACCTTTCTCCCTCCTCTATGTGACATCTTTTGATATATTTGAACATGGCTATCATATCACCCCTTCACCTCCTCTTCTCCAGGCTAAACATGCCCAGCTCCCTTAGCCGTTCCTCATAAGGCATCGTTTCCAGGCCTTTGACCATTTTGGTTGCCCTCCTCTGGACACGTTCCAGTTTGTCAGTGTCCTTCTTGAACTGTGGTGCCCAGAACTGGACACAGGACTCCAGGTGAGGTCTGACCAGAGCAGAATACAGTGGCACTAAACTTCATCCGTCAGGGCGGTTCACAACACAAAACTGCGATATCAAAACCACGAAATAATAAAAATACGAACAGAAACAAACCAATAATCCCCCCCAAAAAAAAAACATTTAAAAGGGCATGGAATGTCAGCTGGTCTGAGAGGAAAGTTTTTGCCTGGTGCCTAAAAATGTATAATGAAGGCATCAGGTGAGTCTCCCCAGTGAGAGCATCCCACATGTCCTGTGTGGGACTCAAACCCACAACCCTGAATTTTAGAGTCTCTTGTTCTACCGACAGCCTTATCCCAGGCATGTAGATGTTGAATAGCAATGGGGATAAGATTAAACCCTGAGGGACCGCATACTTTCTTTCTGCAAACCTTTTGCTTGCTGCATTGGAACCCAATGGTCCTTTGGTTGCCGTTTTGAAAGATTATATTCGCAAGCCGTAATATTACTGAAAAGTTTCCGCACTTGTCAGAAATTGATCTTTAAGTACACTTTGGAACTCCCCGCCACTTGAGCTTAGTCAGGAACCATCACTGTACTCCTTTTAGCTGAAAAACATTTTTGATCAGACCGGTCTACGTAGACATCGAGAGGCTAAAAATCCCCGATTTATTTATTTTAGCTACCGTTGATTCTGGGATGCGGGTGGCGCTGTGGGTTAAACCACTGAGCCTAGGACTTGCTGATCAGAAGGTCGGCGGTTCGAATCCCCACGGTGGGGTGAGCTTCTGTTGCTCGGTCCCTGCTCCTGCCAACCTAGCAGTTCAAAAGCACCTCAAAGTTCAAGTAGATAAATAGGTACTGCTCCGGCGGGAAGGTAAACGGCGTTTCCGTGCGCTGCTCTGGTTCACCAGAAGCGGCTTAGTCATGCTGGCCTCATGACCCGGAAGCTGTACGCCGGCTCCCTCGGCCAGTAAAGCGAGATGAGCGCCACAACCCCAGAGTCGGCCACGACTGGACCTAATGGTTACCTTGACTTTACCATTGATTCTAACCGTCTTTCGGATATCAGTTTTCTAACCGGTAATGTTAACGGTTTGCTCTGAGTTTTCGTAAAACGCTTCGAGGTTTGTCCGTTCTTCACAACAAAACGGTACATTAATTTGACTGAAGTAAAGTACAGTTTGAAGAAGGGAGGCCAAGGCCGGTTCAGATAAAAAACAGCGAAACATCAGGAATGAAACTGATCATAAAGTACAGCTACTCGCAATGGGAATACATTGCTACATTCATAGAATCTTAAGAGTCAGAATGGGTTCCCAAGCGGTCATCTAGTCCAACCCCCTGAAGTGCAGGAATAACAGGTGAAGAATCGCTAGGAAGATAGCCAGAGGCGGTTTAACAGCAACAAATTTTGGCTGTACTGGGCACCCGCCTGCAGGGGGTGCCACAACCGTGATGTAGATCGGAGATTCGAGGGGCGGGCGGTGCAAAATTTTAGTGTTGCACGGTTGCTGCTGAAATTTGAGAGCCCATGAGATGGGCACCCCACCTCTGTTTAAAAACCTGCAATGAGGGACAGTCCAGCTTGTGAGGTCATAGACCCAAAGGTTTGCAGAATTGGAAGGGACCCACGGGGTCATCCAGACCAACCCGCTTTAATCCAGTCCAGCCCCCTTTAGCACACGAATCACAGCTACAGAATCCCTGGCAGGCAATTGGCTACCCTCTGCTCAAAAAGCTCCAGTGAAGGAGAGTCAAAACACCCCTGATTTAAATACAGTGGAACCTTGGTTCTCGAACTTAAGTCCGTTTGACTTCCGAAATGTTCGAAAACCAAGGTGCGGAATTTGATTGACGCAGGCGCCCCGGAAACAATAGCCGACAGCCGCATCGGACGTTCGGCTTCTGAAAGACGTTCGGAAACCAAAGCATTCACTTCTGGATTTTCGCTGTTCGGGAGCCGATTTGTTTCATCAACTAAGCTGTTTGAGAAGCAAGGATCCACTGTATAGGACAGGGGTCAGCAAACTTTTTCATCCGCGGGCCGGTCCACTGTCCCTCAGACCTTCTGGGGGGCCGGACTATATTTTGGGGGGAAAATATGAACGAATTCCTATGCCCCACAAATAACCCAGAGATGCATTTTAGATAAAAAGCACACATTCCACTCATGTAAAAACACGCTGGTTCCCGGACCGTCCGCAGGCCGGATTTAGAAGGCGATTGGCCCGGATCCGGCCCCCGGGCCTTAGTTTGCCTACCCATAGTATATGATAAACAAGCCCATTGACACAGCAGGACAGTTGTTCGCCATTATTCGAATGCAACATTTTAAGAGAGTTCAATCTTTGCCACTACGGCCCCTTTGCTTTCTCTTCCCAGAACCCGAGACGTCAAAGATGTGCGCCACCCCCAAGACGAGGAAAACCCAATCCCGGCGGCTGGCGGCGCAGTGGTCCGACCAGACCCTCCCTCGCCGACGCCGGCGAGAAAGCTCTTCGCCGCACCGCCGCTGCCTCCACTGCACCCTGGAGCCGCTTAAGGTCACCATGAACTTGCAGAACGAACCTTTTCCCTGCAGAGACCACCAGCGTCTTGGCCGGCGCCCCTGCCCTGATTACCTGCCGTGCCACGCCCTGCGGTGCTGCACCTGCGACTGCGACCCCCGGCAGCGCCCACGCACGTCCTCAGCGCCCTCCCCGGTCACCCGGTGCCGGGACGTTGCCTGCGGCTCCTCCGACCCCATGCTGGCCTCGGGCAGCAGCAACGATCACCGGAACAGCATGGCGGTAAACCCCGATTACTTCTCAAGGTTGCCGGCGAACGATAACCAGTACCGCTCCGCGCCGGAGGCCGAATACCCCGGGACGACGGGGCGCAGGCCTACCAAAGTCTACATCTACCCGGTGCACCCCCAAACGCCGCCGGCGAGCCGGTCAGGCAGCCCGGAGAGAAGCTACCGGCGGCGAGGGACCATTGTGACCACGCCGGAAGAGCAGCCGGTCGAGTACGAGCCTCGGGAATCCTCCCGGCGGAAATCGCGCGCCGAACCGGAGCAGCTGCTCAACAGCCCGCTGTCGCCACCGGCAGCGCCCCGGTTCCACAGCATCGGCGGCGGTCCTTTGCCAGGGACGGCACCGCCGGAGACCCCCAGCGCCAAACCGCGGTATTCCTGGCCTGAGCCTGCTGCTGTCTCAGACTGGGTGTATCGCCCGGTGAAACAGTAGCAGGGGCCCCATCCGAAATGGGAACCCGCAAAAGAGGAGGACGAGGACCTGGCCGCCCCGGCCTGAGTCACCTTTGGGTTGGGAAAGGAAATAAAAGGCAAAACCATTGACCGCACGTCTGTTCTGCAAAAGCGTGTGTTGCGCAGCAATTCTGGCTTGCATTTAGGCTTGGTTTGAGTTTAGGTTTGGTGCCTCAACAGGAGCAAGCCAGCAATGAATCACATGAAATTAGCTCTTAATTTTAAGAAACAGGATCTGGCTAGGGGTGCCAGGCCTAATGAGTACAGTGGTACCTCGGGTTATATACACTTCAGGTTACATACTCTGCTAACCCAGAAATAGTACCTCAGGTTAAGCACTTTGCTTCAGGATGAGAACAGAAATTGTGCTCCAGCGGCGCGGTGGCAGCGGGAGGCCCCATTAGCTAAAGTGGTGCTTCAGGTTAAGAACAGTTTCAGGTTAAGAACAGACCTCTGGAATGAATTAAGTACTTAACCTGAGGTACCACTGTACAGTGGTATCCCTTATGGGGTATTCCAGAGCCCATATAGAGTCCTTAGGTAGGTTCTCCATCGGTAGGAGAAAATAACAGAGGCCAACCAGAGAATATTGAGAAGCACAGCGGCTAGTAAGCCTGATCTTTATTAAAGCTGTTGCAACAGGGTGCTCCCCTCACACGCAGGAAAGGAGGAGGACCCCAAACCCAGGTGTGCCCGCCCTTATATAGACATTTTAAATTGCCCGCCCTGGAGCTCAAGACCACCCCTCCATACATCACAGAAGGGGTGTAACCCAAGACCAGCCCCACAAACACCATACCTACATCACAGAAAAGGCGGTCTACAACAGAAATCTGAGTGCCTTGTTTATCTCCTGTCTGCCAGGTTATCTGATAATGCCTTATCTGATTGCCTTTCCTGGTAGTCTGGCCATTCCTTTGAGATGGTGATTTCCCAATTCCTGACACAATGGGAAAGTTCCCTGACCCCCTCCCTCCTTGCAGAGTAAACATTTGGTCAGTTTGGGAGTCAAAATGGTTTCAGGGCGGTCTTCCTGTGCTGCTCCATACATGTGGTCCACATATATATATATAAGACCTTAAATTTTTTATTACAATATATTTATGTATGTGTGTTTTCCTTGTGCAATGATCGACATTTGTTCGATTTTTGAGACCTTAAAATTCCTATAACACGGGAGAGGGTATATATCTCAGTACAGTGGTACCTCGAGTTACATACGCTTCAGGTTACAGACTCCGCTAACCCAGAAGTAGTACCTCGGGTTAAGAACTTTGCTTCAGGATGGGAACAGAAATCGCGTGGCGGTGGCAGCAGGAGGCCCCATTAGCTAAAGTGGTGCTTCAGGTTAAGAACAGTTTCAGGTTAAGAACGGACCTCCGGAATGGATAAGGACTTAACCCAAGGTACCACTGTATGTGGGTTTTGAGTGGGGAAAGGTTTAAAGTACAGTGATACCGTATTTTTCGCTCTATAACACGCACCCGACCATAACACGCACATAGTTTTTAGAGGAGGAAAACAAGAAAAAAATATTCTAAACAAAATAGTGGATGTATGATTTTTGTGGTTCATGCTGCGGCCACAGACATGTGATCTGACAGTGAGTTTGGAGTAGCCCAATGCAAAAATCCTGAGGATCCATGTGGATCCATGCTTTGTAACCACGTTTTTGCACCCAGGCAACAGTGGGTGCGTGATGTTTTTGGTGCAAGATGTAGCCATGGACATGCTATGTGATCTGACGGTGAATTTGGGGTGACCCAGTGCAAAAACCCTGAGGATCCATGTGGATCCGTGCTTTGTAACCACGTTTTAAGTGGGGAGTGAAGGAAAAGCACTCAAGGGACAAGGAGCACGCGTGGGGTGTGTGGAGAAGGATGCTGCTAATAATGCAGAAGAGGGGTATAAGGGGAGAAGGCTCCTCTCCTCTCCCGCTTTGCTCCTTTAATGAAGCAGGCTCTCTGTCCCTCTCTCCTCCCCACTCAGCGGCTCTTCTCCCACTTTCCTGTTTCAAAGCGAGCCACGGAGGAGGGAAGGAAGGGGAACCATGGATCCTCTGCTCACAACAGCAGCAGATCCCCCCGCCATCCGTAGGCATTCGCTCCATAACACGCACAGACATTTCCCCTTACTTTCTAGGAGGAAAAGTGAGCGTTATGGTGCAAAAAATACGGTACATTGGTTTTTGAAAGTCTTCGTTGACAAACGTTTCAGTTTTCAAACGCCGTATACCTGGAAGTAAATATTTCCAGGTTTGAACGTGCCTCGGAAATCGAACGGTTTCCGCTGAGCGTATATGTTATTTTTCTCAATTTTCTCCATTAAATATGCAGACGGCTGTTTACGCCTTGGTTTCTGAACGTTTCGGAACTCAAACGGTCTTCTGGAACGGATTATGTTTGAAAACCAAGGTACTACTGTAGTACTGCTGTAGTTACAAGGCAGTTTTCAGGCTTCAGGCAGCCAAGTAACCTCACCTGGGAATGCAGGTATTTGCATCTATGTTGTTGTTTAGTCATTTAGTCGTGTCCACCTCTTCGTGACCCCCTGGACCAGAGCACGCCAGGCCCTCCTGTCTTCCACTGCCTCCCGCAGTTTGGTCAAACTCATGCTGGTCCCTTCGAGAACACTGTCCCACCATCTCGTCCTCTGTCGTCCCCTTCTCCTTGTGCCCTCCATCTTTCCCAACATCAGGGTCTTTTCCAGGGAGTCTTCTCTTCTCATGAGGTGGCCAAAGTATTGGAGCCTCAGCTTCAGGATCTGTCCTTCCAGTGAGCACTCAGGGCTGATTTCCTTCAGAATGGAGAGGTTGGATCTTCTTGCAGTCCATGGGACTCTCAAGAGTCTCCTCCAGCACCAGAATTCAAAAGCATCCATTCTTCGGCCATCAGCCTTCTTGATGGTCCAGCTCTCACTTCCATACATCACTACTGGGAAAACCTCACCTGGGAAAGCAGGTATTTGCATCCATAGAATCACAGAATTGCAGTGTTGGAAAGGACCCAAGGGCCAGGCAGGCATTTTGGAAACCCACATTAAAAGCTACAACTGCAGCTGGATGGGACCAAGAGAAAAATATAGACGTCTCAGGGCTGTTAGGACTGCACTGAATTAGCCCTAGATGTAGAAAATAGAGCCAAGACTTCGCTCCTCCCCCAGGAAAAGGTCTCGTTTTAGACGAACCTACCCAAGGTGCCTTGGAGGACCTTTTGAGAGCTCTTTAAAAAGAAAAAAGGTGGGGGGAAAAGACTACGTTTCCCAGCATGCTTTGGGACACGCCTGGAAGCGGGAGCGAGTGGGGAGAAACTACATTTCCCAGGGTGCTTAGGAGCTGAGCTTCCCTGGCTGTGGGCGCGCCCTCCGCTTGGGCAGGTAAGTTGCAGGTGAGCTCAATGGGGCTTCCTGGATTTCCTCGGCGGAGCAGGTAGCAGCCGGAGGGGGAGAGGGAGGGAAGGGGAGGAGAGGAAAAGAAAAGGAGGAAGAGGGAGAGAGGAAGGAGGGAGGGAGGGACAGGGGTCGTTGCACCTGGCTTTTACCTGTGCGATGGTCTCCATCGCGCGCCCAGGTGCGCCGGCAGAGCCATTCCCCGCCCTTGCGCATCCAGATCCGAGATATTTACAGCGGAGTCTGGCCCCCGAGGGCGAGCAAACCCACCTGAGCCGGCCCTCGGCTAGCTGCCACCCACCCACCTACCTACCCACCTACCTACCTGCCTTTTTTTCTGGCAAGGAGCCCAGGGGTGGCCCCGCCCGCCAGCACTCTCCTCCTCTTCCACCTGCGTCTCACCAGACGCGGAAAAGCAAATTTCCCCTCTCTCTCCTCCATCTAAAACGATCCGTGGGAATTGTAGCTTAACCAGGTGCTGCGAACTGTAGTTTTACCCCGGCCACAGTTCCGAGCAGCCTGGATAAAGCGCAGCTCCCGGGGTTCTTTTTCTTGACGAAGGAACCGAAACGTTTTGCGCGATGTGGGAACAGGAGGAAGAGGTTCAGTTCGAAGCCGGGCCAGAAAATAACAAAGAGGTCTACTAGTCGGTACACATCAGGTATAGAAAAATCGGGAATTGTGGGTAGGAATATCTAAATTAATGGTTCTTCTTAGTCTGGGTTAAAAACAAAAGAGGAATGTCAATGGGTAAAATTGATGGGAACTGCAGCCAGGCAGGTTATAGCGAGTAATTGGAAAAAATGCAGAGGAGCTAGGGGTGAACCAACGGAGGAAAAAATTGAATAATATTGTAATTTTAGAATATCTAACTGTGAAGATACACTGAATGAAAGGGTTTAAGGTCAGCGAGAAAGAGGAGGATCAATTTTGGAATTATTTGGGTAGGTTTGAACAATTTGGGGCAATCAAAATGTTAGAAGTTAAATAAACCTTGTGGAGGGAGGAGTGTTAATGTATATAAAATTGTACATATGGTTGATTTGAATATGTTATTTTTGATTATGTATACCCAATGTATCGACGCGGGTGGCACTGTGGGTTAAACCACAGAGCCTAGAACTTGCCAATCAGAAGGTCGGCGGTTCGAATCCCTGCAATGGGGTGAGCTCCCGTTGTTCGGTCCCAGCTTCTGCCATCCTAGCAGTTTGAAAGCACAAAGTACAAGTAGATAAATAGGTACCGCTCTGGCGGGAAGGTAAACGGCATTTCCGTGCACTGCTCTGGTTCGCCAGAAGCCGCTTAGTCCTGCTGGCCACATGACCCAGAAGCTGTATGCCGGCTCCCTCGGCCAATAAAGCAAGATGAGTGCCGCAACCCCAGAGTCGGTCCTGACTGGACCTAATGGTCAGGGGTCCCTTTACCTTTACCCAATGTATCAGCCGCCTGGGAGAGGTTTCAATGTTTGTGTTTGGTTGTTGGTTTAAAAATAAAAATTGTAAACATTAAAAAAAAACTAGTCGGTGCCAAATGTTGGTGGGATTTTGCCAGCCGTGAATTTATTTCTTAATATTCGTCAGAAACAGCCACCACAGTGAGTCTCCCAGCTGAGTAGGGGTCAGAACCCGGGTCTCTCTCCCAGGTCCTAGTCCAACACTCTAACCACTACACAGCACTGCCCACTTTTTGCAGCATTCGCATGCTTTAAATAAACCTAGAATGAACTGGGGGTCTTTCCGCCTCCCCCCCCCCCCGGCCAGTCTCAATGGGAGCACTGGCTGCAAAAGCCGGATCCTACCTCCTTATCAAGTCGTTTTTCTCTTCCAATGAAGGTCGTGAGAAGATCATCCCTCTTTCTCTCTCTCTCTCTCCCTCTCTCTGTTCTTCCTGCTGGAAAGTTGGGGGATGGCGTCCCTTTTTGGGGACCCCCCCAACCCCAAGCCGGCCCCTGCCAAGCCTCTCACAGACCTGGATTTCCGTTCCGGGGCACGCATCGAAGAGATCAACCAGCTCATCCAAGAATACGAGGCCAGGGACCCAGGCGTCCGGGACGCCCCAGAACTGCACCGTGCAAAGGATAGGGTTTTCTCTCTGCTGGGTGAGTGGACTCTGGAAAGGGGGGAAGGTGTTTGGGAAAGGGGGACAGAGGGAGATGGTCAACCTGGGAAGGGAGCCCATGTAGGAAAACTCTGATCCTAAACTTCCGCTGCCTTGTGGGATATTTTCGTGAGAAGAAAGGACTCAGGGGTAAACCCTATACAAATGATGATGATGATGATGATGATGATGATGATGATAATTAATAATAATATATTTATACTCCACCCGTCTGGCTGGGTTTCTCCACCCACTCTGAGCAGCTCCCAACAGAACATTAATACAGTGGTACCTCGGGTTAAGAACTTAATTCTTTCTGGAGGTCCGTTCTTAACCTGAAACTGTTCTTAACCTGAAGCACCACTTTAGCTAATGGGGCCTCCCGCTGCTCATCCTGAAGCAAAGTTCTTAACCTGAGGTACTATTTCTGGGTTAGCGGAGTCTGTAACCTGAAGCGTATGTAACCTGAAGCGTCTGTAACCCGGGGTACCACTGTAATAGTAATAAAAAAGGGATAAAACATAAAACATTAAAAATGTTCTTGATCCAGACTGCCTTCAGATGTCTTCTAAAAGTCAGGTAGTTGTTTATTTCCTTGACATCTGGTGGGAGGGTGTTCCACAGGGCGGGCGCCACCACCGAGAAGGCCCTCTGCCTGCTTCCCTGTAACTTGGCTTCTCACAGTGGGGGAACCGCCAGAAGGCCCTCGGAGCTGGACCTCAGTGTCCGGGCTGGACGATGGGGGTGGAGACGCTCCTTCAGGTCTACTGGGCCTTTGAGGCCGTTTAGGGCTTTCAAGGTCAGCACCAGCACTTTGAATTGTGCTCGGAAACATACTGGGAGCCAATGGAGGTCTTTCAGGACTGGTGTTATGTGGTCTCCCGGTCCCCAGTCTAGCTGCCGCATTCTGGATTAGTTGCAGTTTCTGGGTCACCTTCAAAGGGAGCCCCACGTAGAGCGCATTGCAGTAGTTCAAGCAGGAGATGACCAGAGCATGCGCCACTCTGGCCAGACAGTCTGTGGACAGGGAGGGTCTCATTCTGCGCACCAGATGGAGCTGATAGTGGAGCGGAGTCCCTGGGATGGTTGGATGAGGCCTTGTATGTCTCCTTCCGGCAACTCCTGCAGCCAGGCTGGTGTCAAACATCTTGCTCTGCTTTCCTTTGGACCACATCAGCGAGACCGAGAGGGGGTTCTTGTCGTTTGGGCACCCCTGGACCCCCCCCCCCTGTCTAGACTTGTGCCCTAGGGAAGTCACTTCGGAGCTGCTAACAAAGCAGTTTGACTTCACCCCCAGAGATGCACCCCATTGTCAGTTTGACATCACCCCAAAAGGCACACTCCATTGTCAGTTTGACTTCACTCCCAGAAATGCACTCCATTGTCAGTTTGACTTCATCCCCAGAAGCGCACTCCATTGTCAGTTTGACTCCCCCCGAGAGGTGCACTCCATTGTTGGTTTGACTCCCCCCCCAGAGGTGCACTCCATTGTTGGTTTGACTCCCCCCCAGAGGTGCACTCCATTGTTGGTTTGACTCCCCCCCAGAGGTGCACTTCATTGTCGGTTTGACTTCACCCCCAGAGGCACACTCCATTGTCAGTTGGACTTCACCCCCAGAGGTGCACTCCATTGTTTGTTTGATTCCCCCCCCGGAGGTGCACTTCATTGTCAGTTTTACTTCACCCCCAGAGGTGCACTCCATTAGCTTCACCCCCAGAGGCGCATTCCATTGTCCGTTTGACTTCACCCCCGGACGCACACTCCATTGTCAGTTTGACTCCCCCCCAGAGGCGCACTCCATTGCTAGTTTGACTTCACCCCTGGGGGCACACTCCATTGTCTCTCAAGACAGACGAATGCCAAGAGCAACAGCTGACCAGAATTTCCTTGGACACTATCCGTGGGGGTCTTTCCAGGCAGAGGGAGAACCATTTGCTAAGGGAGGGCTGGGTGAACCAGGCCCCCCAAAATGAAGGGGTGAAACTGGGGTCTCAAGTCTCCTATTTCTTTTTTCCTCCCGCCAGGTCAGGTCCAGAAATCCGAAGGGAAACTTCCTCCCATCAACCGCTACTTGATCCTGTCCGGCGGAGCCCAGCGGGGCACTGTCCACACCGATCCTGGCACCCTCCACCCTCTTTCTGCCGGGGGCGACTATGACGCCGATTTCACCCTCCTGGTGCCCGTTCTGAGCGCCGCCGGGATCCCTGTCACCTTGGACATGAAGCAGAGCCCCCCAGGCCATGCGCAGATCAGCCTCCAGCCCTTCGGCCCCGAGACGCTGACCCGCTGGTCGGACTGCTGCTCGGGCGACGAGGCCCACCTGTCGGCTGAGCTGGTTTGCGAGTGGCTCTCACGCTCCTTCCCCACCGACGAGGACATACGGGTCGAGCGGCGCGGCTCCGTCACCTCCCTAATCGTCCGCGTCGGGCTTCGCCGCGTCCTCTACGACGTCCTCCCGGTTGTGGCCTTCAAGGGCTGGCCGGAAGTTGCCCAATCGTGGCTGGCACAAGCCCATTTCTGGGACGGCAAAATGACGGACGAAGAAGCGGCCGGCAGCTTTTACCTCATACCGTCCGCGTCCTTCGGTGCCTGGCGCCTGGCCTTTTCGGCCAGCGAGCTGCACCTCCGCCGGATCCTGCCCCCGCCCCTTCTCCGCGCCCTCCGGGCCGCCATGGCCATGCTGGGCTGCGACCTACGCGGAGGCCTAGGGCCGTACCACCTCTTCACCTTGGCGCTGTGGTCGTGCGAGCGGTTGCCGTCCAGCTACCTCGGCCGGGACGAGAACGCGGCGCACGCCTTGCTGGGTCTCTTGGACGACCTCTCCGCCGGCTTGGCGCACCGGCGCCTCCCCAGCTACTTCCTGCCACAGTGGAACCTTCTGGAAGGGCTCGCTCGGCCGGCCCTTGAGGGCCTGGCCCGGGAGGTCGCCTGGGTGAGGGCCGACCCATGTCGGTTCCTCCGGCGAGCTGTGGAGGGCGCCAAAGAAGCCAAACGGTTGGCCAAGGCCTTCAGGGAGCAGGTTGCGTCCCCCGCGGCGCCGTGACCCCTTCCACGGAACGGGCGCTTTGGCTTCAGGTAGAAAAATGGTGCCAACGATGGCCGCCTTCGCCCATTGGTGAAGCAATCATGGCTTCCCCCCAAAGCAGCCTTTCTCAACCTGTGGGTTGTTGGACTACGACTCCCATCATCCCTAGCTAGCAAGGCCAGAGCTGAGGGATGATGGGAGTTGTAGTCCACAGGGGACCCACAGGCTGTGAACCGCTGCCCCAAAGGATTCTGGGAGCTGTCCGCTATTAACGGTGTTGAGGGTTAGAGCTACAAATGCCAGAGGGGTTCAACAAACTGTCTCCCTTCTTTGGGAATCGTAGCTCCGGGGTGGGAATACAGGGGTCTCTAAGTAACTCTTGAATACCCATAACCAGTGCTTTTTTCTTTAAAAAAAATGTTTAGGGGTCCCCTCCTTTTGACCCCAGAAAACCATCATTTTATCGTTCAAATTGGGGGAAATAAATACAGTAAATGGACAAAAGGCTGCCATCAGGGGACAGCAACTATTTAAAAAAAATAGTTTCTTCTCCCATTAGATTCACAAAATGTTTAGGGGGTATGCGTACCCCCAGAAAAAAAGCACTGTCCGTAACAAACTTCAGCTCCCAGAATTCCCCAAACCACGGCAGTTTCAATGTGGCCAAGGAGAGGTTCCTGAATTCCCTTTCCACGGCCTCATTGCACCATACCTTTAATACAGGATCATACCTCTTTAAACAGCCATGGCTTTCCCGCCGAAGAATCCCGGAAACTATAGTTTGCTAAATTTGCTGTGTTGTCTGAAGATTCCTCCCTAATTACTCTCGGATGTTTAACAATCAAAACCTCTTCCAGGGAACTCCGGGACTTATAGCTCTGTGACGGGGATACAGGGGTCTCTTACAACTCTTGTCCCCCTTAACAAACTACAACTCCCAGGATTCTTGTCGGAGGTGGGCGGAGCCAGGACGGTTAAGGCGGTATAAGAGAGCTTGGAAGACAACGGCACAGACAGGGCCCTGAACGAAACTGGGCGGCTGAATTATTGCAACCTCTCGTGCCCACCCTTTCCCCACATCTGTGGGGTCCTGAACTACAACTCCCACACTCTCCCAGCCCTGGCAAGTGCGCCCAGCGGTCGGGGATGACGGGAGCCGTATGCCTGGTGTGCTAAAGGTCCCACGGATTAAGAGGAAGGGTGCAAACCATTGCAATGGGGGGCAGGAAAGAGGGCCGCAAATCTAATGGGGCAGAGCCGTAGGATCGGGGAGACGGGACTTTGCACCCCACAACCTTCAATTGTGCCTTAAACCGATGTCAAAAAGTGATGCAATGCGCCTGGGGCGCTCCTCTTGCTTTTGGGTATGCAACTTCAAGCTGTTGTTCTACCGGTGTAGCGTCTTGCCAAAGAGAAAGGTCACACAGTGACTCAGTGGGACTGTCTAAAAAAATTTTAGACAGATTTTTAGACGGATTTCTTATATGGGATGGGAGGGAATGTTGCCATTGGACTGTTAATGCCCCCCCCAACCGCTACCTAAGCATTTAAAAATTTAACAAATCAACTCCTGTTTCTTTGGGGCTGGGTAAAACCTTGGGTTGGAGACCCTAACCATTGATGATTTCCATCAAACAGCCTCCCTGCTCCACAACCTGGCAGGTGACCTCTGGGTGTGCTTTGGACTACAATTCCCATCAGCCTCCGCTGGCGCAAGAGGCTGGGGCTGGTGGCTTATGGGAACCGTAGTCCAAAACAGATCGATTTCCACCCTGCTGGCCAAGGCTGCCCTATAACTCTCATAATCGCTGACCGTTAGGCATGCTGGTCAAGCCGGGTGCGAGTTAGGAGCTCAGGAATCACGTCGCTATCCCTGCGGCAATCGCATTTTTGGAGAAAGGTCGTTTGCAGGTGGTCAATTTATTACGTTTACTAACTCCAGAGAATCTACTCTTGAGTAAAACAACTGAACAACCCTGTTTAACGGATATGCCAAACACGGGTATTTGTAGGCCAAACCTTTCAGTCAGATTTGGTGCCGACATCTTGAAATCGTAGACCTAAAATCGATATCGAAGGAGGATAATGAGATTTTTCGTAAAAAGTTGAATCCGCTTCGTAGGCCTTGGGAGAAATTGTGTCTTATATTCAGCGGCGATCTTTGTACACAAGGTGAATAATATGCAATAAAGGACGACAAACTTTGCCATTTGAGCAGGGCAGAAGAGGCTGGTCTGTGTCGGGTAGAAATGGCTATATCATCTTCCGCCAGTGGCGTAGTGTGGGTTGTCAGCACCCGGGGCAAGGCAAGTAATTTGTGCCCCCTAACCCGTGGATTTGCGCCCCCTAACCCTAACCCCCAGATGTTGCGCCCGGTGCGGCCGGGCCCCCCTGCACCCCCCACGCTACGCCACTGGCTTCTACCAATTCACCCAGCCAGATGGGAGTTGTAGACCTGTAGCCTTATTAGACTTTA
The DNA here is from genome assembly GCF_964234715.1 of Podarcis melisellensis. NCBI lineage: Eukaryota > Metazoa > Chordata > Lepidosauria > Squamata > Lacertidae > Podarcis > Podarcis melisellensis. The sequence continues at coordinate 3,240,046 of NC_138545.1, read as the reverse complement.
CCGATTGGTTGGGTGAGCGTTGCTCCCGGATGGGAGGAAAGAAGTCAAATGACACCAAGGTTTGGCTCAGAGAAAGAGTTTATTCTGCTCTCCGGATAGCAGAAGGCACTTGCGTGGTCAGTTCACAGCAAGAGCACTTAAAGAGCGGTTACACACAGATTATATACCCTTTCTGGTCCCCTTGCCCCCTCCCCAGGAATCCAGCCACGTCAGCTTATACACGTAAGTTGACATCCATGACCATAAACAGATGTTCCTGTTCCGGTACTCTTGACCATAAAAGGGTGTTCCTGTATAGTGGTGCCTCGCAAGACAAAAAGAATCCGTTCCGCGAGTCTCTTCGGCTTGCGGTTTTTTCGTCTTGCAAAGCAAGCCCATTAGCGGATTAGCGCTATTAGCGGCTTAGCACATCAGCTGATAAGCGGCTTAGCGGATCAGCTGTTAAGCGGCTTAGCAGATCAGCTGATAAACGGCTTAGCAGATCAGCTGATAAGCGGCTTAGCGGATCAGCTGATAAGCGGCTTAGCGGATCAGCTGATAAGCGGCTTAGCGGATCAGCTGATAAGCGGCTTAGCGGATCAGCTGTTTAGCGGCTTAGCGGATCAGCTGTTTAGCGGCTTAGCGGATCAGCTGTTTAGCGGCTTAGCGGATCAGCTGTTTAGCGGCTTAGCGGATCAGCTGTTAAGCAGCTTAGCGGCTTGGGAAAAAGGGGGGGAGGAAAAAAACCCCACAGGAACTCACAAGACATTTTCGTCTTGCGAAGCAAGCCCATAGGAAATTCGTTTTGCGAAGCACCTCCAAAACGGAAAACCCTTTCGTCTAGCGGGTTTTCCGTCTTGCGAGGCGTTCGTCTTGCGGGGCACCACTGTATTCCTTATCTTGGGTGTTAGGGAAAAAAATCTAGGTGCGAGGCTGCTCAGTCCCCCATCTGGTCAGGCAGAGCCCGTGGGTCCCTGCGGAATAAAGGAAGGAGTCCAGCCAACCGGAGCAAATAGCTGTAGACCAAAGTTTATTGCGCAATACAGTAGGTTCAAAGAGCAAATTTTGAACCCCGAGGACGGGGTGACAAAGACTTTTAAAACTTTCCCACCACATCCCAGAATACAGTTCGAAGGGGAGGGGTTAACCTTGGCAAACATGTCCAGACAAGTCCTTGGTACAAGATTAGCCTAAGCAGACATGGCGGGGCAAGACTCAGGTATAAGATCAGCATAAACAAATATGTCTTAAGTACCCACCACCCAAAAGTACAATAGAAGTTCCTTTGCATGTCTGGAGCCTGAGGCGAGTCAGGGGATGAGATTTGGCTTCCTTTGGCTAACAATGAGCCCAGCAATTTTCTCCTCTGAGAACTTGCTGGAGTCCTTTTGCAAGGGGAAAATAGCTTTGGAATGGGGGGAACTGGGAAAGGAGATGATTTTATATCATTTTTAAAGTTAGGTGACTTCCCTGAGCTGTCAAGTTTGAAGGATATATTCAGGCATGATATTTGTAATATTTAACTTTAAAGATGTCACGGACTGATGAAGGAGAGAGCTTTGTTTATACAGCTGGGTTCCTGTTATACATTTGCTCAAGAGCTCAAGTTAATGGTTTTTATCTAATGCACCCTTGGAGAAGGAAAAATGGGATTTGGGGGCCCGTTTCAGACTGACTGCACAGTCAGATTTTGGGGTTTGGGAAACCCATTCCTTCAGACCCAAACAGCAGGAGGACTCCAGGTTTACTTCCTTTTTTATTTTTATTTTGGGACAACCAAGTCTTCAATATACACAGAGGCATTTGAACTTTCTGCTCTTCACCCTACCGAATCCTTGATTTAAAAAAAGAGGGGTTGCCAACTGACCGTGGCTGTGACTGCTCCTGTGCTTTCGGCAGCAGTCCAATGGGGAGATATGAGCAGCTAATGTTTTCTCTGGATGAGAAAAAGGGTGTGATTGCTGGGTTAACCCGTGCGGATCCCACTGCACAGTAACAGTTGCTAGCTGGAAAGTTGGCCGCCTTGAGCCAAAAAAACCCTGCTCCTCTCTCTCCGCCAGATCATTCCACACCAAATCACCTGTTGCTGTGTGCTTTTTTAAAATTAAATAATAATTAAACTTAATTTTTAAAATATATCAAATGACATTGTAACACAAGGGGGTACAATTTTAACTATTCTCACGAATGTGTGAGTTAGTTCAGGCTCAGTGAGACCTTAAACCTGTACAAAAAATAATAATAAATTGTAAAAAAAATTACTTCAAAATCAATTTATTTTATAACCACAAAAAACACCCTGCTTATTTTTAAAACATAACAAGTACATGGTTAGCCCATTCTACAAAAAAAACACCCCTATAATACATGTGATAGTTGTGGTTTGTGTGCTATGGCTTATCCGAACCTACCAGAAATAAAATGACAAAAATTCGCTTTGAATGGTCAGTGACCCTTTTCTGCGGCACTTAATACTATTTGTATACCGTATTTTGAAAAAGACCACAATTAGCTTTATTTTGATACCCAAATAAGCCCAAATGGTTGAAAAACAAGCGAAACAGGTCCCCCCCCCAAAAAACTGATGCAGAAATTGGAGTTAGCCTAAATTGCCCAAAAATCAGAATTTTAAAAAAATTCTCTTGCACCCGATTTTGCACCAAAAAATCTAAAAAAAATTAATTTGAGGTTATCTCATAGGTATCTGCACATAATATATATATTTTTAAAGAAAATCTGAATTGTGAGAGCATTGTTGTTGTTGTTGAGTTGTTTAGTCGTGTCCGCCTCTTCGTGACCCCTGGACCAGAGCATGCCAGGCCGTCCTGTCTTCCACTGCCTCCCGCAGTTTGGTCAAACTCATGCTGGTAGCTTCGAGAAGACTGTCCCACCATCTCGTCCTCCGCCGTCCCCTTCTCCTTGTGCCCTCCATCTTTCCCAACATCAGGGTCTTCTCCAGGGAGTCTTCTATTCTCAAAGTCTTGGAGCCTCAGCTTCAGGATCTGTCCTTCCAGTGAGCACTCAGGGCTGATTTCCTTCAGAATGGAGAGGTTTGATCTTCTTGCAGTCCATGGGACTCTCCAGAGTCTCCTCCAGCACCAGAATTCAAAAGCATCCATTCTTCGGCGATCAGCCTTCTTTATGGTCCAGCTCTCACTTCCATACATCACTAATGGGAAAACCGTAGCTTGAACTAGACGGACTTTTGTTAGCAAGGTGATGTCTCTGCGTTTTAAGATGCTGTCTAGGTTTGTGAGAGCACGGTCGAGTATTAAAATCAGCTGATTTGGTGTGGAATGACCCCCCTCCACATTTTCATCTCCAGGTAACTGAAAGCGGCTGCATGCGCACACTGCAACCCCCTAGGGCAGATTTTATCCAACCTGCCCCCCTCCAAGTGTCCTGGCATGCTGGCAGGCGCTCATGGGAGTTGTAGTCCAGTGCCCAGGTCCTTGTTGCAGAAGGCAGCCCTTTAGCATCCAATGAGGGTTAACTGGTTTGCTGGTGTGTTTTCTAGGCTAGCCTGCAGAGGGCGCCAGATGATTGCTTTTATAAACCTATTTTTTTCCAGCCAGCCTCGTGAAAAATCAAATTATTCTTGCAAGGAGGGCAGTGGTGGAGAGGAAACAAGAGCTGCCTAATAATAATAATAATAATAATAATAATAATATATTTTTTTATTTATACCCTGGCCAGAGCCGGGCTCAGGGAAGCTAACACCAGTAAAATTACAGTAAAAACATGTTGTTGTTGTTGTTTAGTCGTTTAGTCGTGTCCGCCTCTTCGTAGCCCCCTGGACCAGAGCACGCCAGGCCCTCCTGTCTTCCACTGCCTCCCGCAGTTGGGTCAAACTCATGCTGGCACCTTCGAGAACACTGTCCCACCATCTCGTCCTCTGTCGCCCCCTTCTCCTTGCGCCCTCCATCTTTCCCAGCATCAGGGTCTTTTCCAGGGAGTCTTCTCTTCTCATGAGGTGGCCAAAGTCTTGGAGCCTCAGCTTTAGGATCTGTCCTTCCAGTGAGCACTCAGGGCTGGTTTCCTTCAGAATGGAGAGGTTTGATCTTCTTGCAGTCCATGAGACTCTCAAAAGTCTCCTCCAGCACCAGAATTCAAAAGCATCCATTCTTCGGCAATCAGCCTTCTTTATGGTCCAGCTCTCACTTCCATACATCACTACTGGGGAAACCAGAGCTTTAAACACTGACAACTGGGGAACACTGGCTTGCGAGCGCTCCAATTGGAGAACAGCCTTTACCAAAGGTCTCCTGGGCTTTGAAGACATTCGAACTCAGGACACAAGGGTGAAATGCGCTAAGAGGAAGGCACGCTTGGCAAATCCACACCATGGTGGACTCCCACCTGGAAACCAATGTCCCCACTGTGGGAGGATGTGTGGGTCCAGAATTGGCCTCCACAATCACTTATGGACTTGCTTTTAAAACCGTGTTTATGGAAGACAATCTTACTCGGCTACGAGGGATCGCCAAAGAAGAAGATGGTTTGGTTCTTCAGCTGTTCGTTTCAAATCTAGCCCGCCTGGCAGAGCCAGAATGATACTTTCTAAGCCTTCAGAGGTTTACGATGAGGCAGGTGCAGAGCTGGGAGTTTTGGAAGCAGCCGGGAGCCTGCCTGGATTATGAAAATGCAATCCTCTGTCAGAAAGTCCTTCCTTTCCAAAATGGGGAGGGGGTGGGCAGGAAAGAGCAACGCCCTATTTGCATATGCAAATGGGGAAATCAGGCATCTCTATCAAAAAAGCAGGTTGGAGCAAAGATCTCAGGGCCTTAATCTCATCCCTGCCCACCCAACTCGAAAAATGATTGCTTGCGAGGCACCGAGAGTTCAAGCAATAATCTGTTTGCAGGCTGTTGTAAACAAAAATCTGCCCTTATTCCCTTATGGGGAACACAAGAGCCCTTATAGAGTCCTTTGCAGGTTCTCCATCGGTCGGAGAAAATAACAGAGGCCAAGCAGAGAATATTGAGAAGCAAAGCAGCTAGCAAGCCTGATCTTTATTGATCTGTTGCAACAGGGTGCTCCCCTCACACGCAGGAAAGGAGAAGGAACCCAGAACAATGGCGCACAAGGCCTTATAAAGACTTTTGAAATTGCCACCCTGTAGATCAAGACCACCCCCAGAAACATCATGCATACATCACAGAAGAGGCGGTCTACAGCAGAAATCTGAGTGCCTTGTTTACTTCCTGTCTGGCAGGTTACCTGTTAATGGTCACTTGATTGGATTGCCTGGGGAGCCTGGCCAGTCTTTTGCAATGACAAATACTTAGTTCCTGGGCCATGTCACAGGCTCACACCCTATTCAAAGACAGACATACCCTTAAGGCAGGATTTGTGAAGGAAAAGACAATGGGGGGGGGGGCTTTTCCATTTGACCTTGCAGAGGAAACACCTGGTCAGTCTGGGAGTCTAAATGTCTCCATGGCTGTTCTCCTGTGCAGCTTCAGACATGTGGCCTATATATCTATGTACGTGTTTTTGCCTGGTACATTTATGAATCTTTATTATACACATAATGGGATGTGGGTGGTGCTGTGGGTTAAACCACAGAGCCTAGGACGATCGGAAGGTTGGTGGTTTGAATCCCCGCAATGACGGGGTTAGCTCTCGTTGCTTGGTCCCTGCTCCTGCCAACCTAGCAGTTCGGAAGCACCTCAAAGTGCAAGTAGATAAAGAGGTACCACTCCAGCGGGAAGGTAAACGGCATTTCTGTGCGCTGCTCTGGTTCGCCAGAAGCGGCTTAGTCCTGCTGGCCACATGACCCGGAAGCTGTGTGCCGGCTCCCTCGGCCAGTAAAGCGAGATGAGCGCCGCAACCCCAGAGTCGGCCACGACTGGACCTAATGGTCAGGGGGTCCCTTTACCTTTTTATTATATACATAAGACCTTAATTTATTTATTTCAGGGCGCAGTTTGTCCCTCCCTAGGGGAAAATCTGCTGCAGGTGAAAATTCCCCCTCCTGCAAAGTCTTCCCTCTCCTCGCCCTCCCCGGCTGCAAAACGTGGGTGAGAGCGAGGGGGAGTTGTAGGCCCTGCTTCGCTCGCCCTTCTGGCCTTGCCTCCGTCTTCCGGGCGGCTCTCAAATCCCTCATGTCAGCGCTAATCTTTAAAGCCCCCTTTCTGGCACTCTTCCCGAAAAGAAGAGAGAGTTTTGACCCTGGGAGGCCGATGGAAATCCGGGCGAGCCGAGATGTCCTGGCTTTCGGAAGAGGGAAAAGTGGGAAATTAAAACACAACAACCAATTGCGGCTTAACGGGGCTGGTTATGAAATTGACTGGGGCCAGACAGATGGTGGGGGAGGCAAACGGATTCCTTATTAAGCATCACCAGGAAAAAGAGGACACAAGATTTGCATGTGCCGATGGCTTTGGCTGTTTGTTCTGTTTGTTTCTCGCTAGGATTTAAGAACAGAGGCGGCCGGATCAGGCCAAAGGAGACCCATTGAGTCCTGCATTCTGTTTTCACGGGGATCAACCGGATTTAACCACCCCTCATGGAAACCTGCAAGCCCAGGAGACCTCTCACCTCCTGTGGCTTCGGGCGACTGGTATCCAGTGTTGCTTTTGTATTTGAGGTGGAATCCTGACAAGACAGAAGGACTGTTTTGGGGGGACAGGGGGCGGGCAGGTGTGGGGGACTCCCTGGTCCTGAATGGGGCAACTGTGCCCCTGAAGGACCAGGTGTGCAGCCTGGGAGTCATTCTGGACTCACCGCTGTCCATGGAGGCGCAGGTCAGTTCTGTGTCCAGGGCAGCTGTTTATCAGCTCCATCTGGTGCGCAGGATGAGACCCTCCCTGCCCGCAGACTGTCTCACCAGAGTGGCGCATGCTCTGGTTATCTCCCGCTCCCTCGGGACTACTGCCATGCGCTCTCCGTGGGGCTACCTTTGAAGGTGACCCGGAAACTACAACTAATCCAGAATGCGACAGGCAGACTGGTGACTGGGAGCAGGAGCTGAGACCACATAACACTGGTCCTGAAAGACCTACATTGGCTCCCAGTACGTTTCCAAGCGCAATTCAAAGTGTTGGTGCTGAGCTTGAAAGCCCTAATCGGCCTCAAAGGCCCAGTAGACCTGAAGGAGCGTCTCCACCCCCATCGTTCTGCCCGGACACTGAGGTCCAGCGCCGAGGGCCTTCTGGCGGTTCCCTCCCTGCGAGAAGCAAAGCTACAGGGAACAACAGCAACAACTTATTATTTATACCCTGCCCATCTGGCTGGGTTTTACGGATCAATGCCCTCGTTCGATAGTAAAATTCATGTTAAATTGCTGTTTTAAGGGTTGTTTTTAAAAGTCTGGAGCGGATTAATCCATTTTGCATTACTTTCTATGGAAAAGCGTGCCTTGGTTTTGGAACGCGTTGGTTTTGGAACGGATTAAGTTTGAGAACCAAGGTGCCACTGTATATTATATCACTATATATGCACTCTACAATTCCACACACGCTTGTCTAGTATCTAGGTATACAACTGTTATTATCTAAATACCTTCATGGTTTATTTATAAACTCCTATGCTTTTTATAAATATGTTCCAAATATCGTTCTCCTTGTCCATACAGAGTCTATGTCTGTAAGCAATCCGTTCACAAATCACAAGTTTTGTCATGTATTCAGTCCATTGACTAACAGGTGTATCTTTCCAGTGCATCAATATCAGTCTTTTGGCATGAAAAATCCATTTACAGTGTCCAATTGTCAAGGCACGTAATTCAAAAGAATATTTTCCTTTGAAACATTTAACTTTTTTCTGCACAGTCATGTTTATGCAATTCATGTTAAATTGCTGTTTTAAGGGTTGTTTTTAAAAGTCTGGAGTGGGTTAATCCATTTTGCATTACTTTCTATGGAAAAGTGTGCCTTCGTTTTGGAACGCTTTGGTTTTGGAACGGACTAAGTTTGAGAACCAAGGTGCCACTGTATATTATATCACTATATATGCACTCTACAATTCCACACACGCTTGTCTAGTATCTAGGTACACAATTGTTATTATCTAAATACCTTCATGGTTTATTTATAAACTCCTATGCTTTTTATAAATATGTTCCAAATATCGTTCTATTTGTCCATACAAAGTCTATGTCTGTAAGCAATCCGTTCACAAATCGCAAGTTTTGTCATGTATTCAGTCCATTGACTAACAGGTGTATCTTTCCAGTGCATCAATATCAGTCTTTGGGCATGAAAAATCCATTTACAGTGTCCAATTGTCAAGGCAGTAATTCAAAAGAATATTTTCCTTTGAAACATTTAACTTTTTTTCTGCACAGTCATGTTTATGCAATTCATGTTAAATTGCTGTTTTAAGGGTTGTTTTTAAAAGTCTGGAGTGGGTTAATCCATTTTGCATTACTTTCTATGGAAAAGTGTGCCTTGGTTTTGGAACGCTTTGGTTTTGGAACGGACTAAGTTTGAGAACCAAGGTGCCACTGTATATTATATCACTATATATGCACTCTACAATTCCACACACGCTTGTCTAGTATCTAGGTACACAATTGTTATTATCTAAATACCTTCATGGTTTATTTATAAACTCCTATGCTTTTTATAAATATGTTCCAAATATCGTTCTATTTGTCCATGCAAAGTCTATGTCTGTAAGCAATCCGTTCACAAATCACAAGTTTTGTCATGTATTCAGTCCATTGACTAACAGGTGTATCTTTCCAGTGCATCAATATCAGTCTTTTGGCATGAAAAATCCATTTACGGTGTCCAATTGTCAAGGCACATAATTCAAAAGAATATTTTCCTTTGAAACATTTAACTTTTTTTCTGCACAGTCATGTTTATGCAATCCAATACTTTCCCCCAAAACTTAGGAAGCCTAGGACACTGTAAAAAACACGTGTTTCAAATAAACATTATCCTTATTCCTGTCTCCACCCCCCCTGCAATGCAGCGCTGTCCTTTCCTACATAAACGTAAGAGTCCAATAATTCCAAATAGCATTTTCTGTTGTATATCCTAGTTTAAGATCCATAGGCACCTTTGCTTCAGAAGCTAAAACGCCAAACAATTCAAAGGCACACGGCTCGCCGCAAAGCACCCTGGGACTTGTAGTTTTGTTAAGGGCGCCGGGAATTCTAGTTCGGTGCGGGGAACTATAATTCCCAGGATTCTCGGGAGCAAGTTGCTCGCTTTTAAACTGCACGATGGCACGATTGGCGCTTGCAGAGAATTTCCCCTTCCAAGAATTCGCCTAATCTCATTTGCCAACGCTACTTAAGCCGGTGACCGGCCACGCAGCTCTCTAATTAATTAATAAGCCAATTAGCGGCGTGATTAAGAGCTTCCTTTTGACCACCCTGTCCGTCAAGTGATGCCTGAGTTTTAGCGTGACGGAAGAGGAAAGAGTCTTTCTCCCCACCCCAACCCCCCAAATCAATCGAGGCGGCAGAAGGATGATCAGAGAGGCTTAAATTCTGAGCAAATTCGGACGTGGTCTAGAATAACAAGGGATTTATTCGGGGCCTGCCCTGGAATAATGAATATTAGGCCTCGCTTTGACATCATCGCCAGCAGGGGGAAGCAGCTTAACAGAGAAACGTGGAGAGGTTAACCTCCACCTGCCCTCCCCCCCCCAAAAAAATTAGCTGCATCATAAGGAGGGGGGGACAGAGAGGGAAGCCACAAGATCAAAGACACCGGCCGCTTGAAATTTATTGCATCTCTTTCCCGCGTTTCGCAAGTCCCTGATTCAGCAACTGCTGCAGAAAATAAATATTAAACCTGGGAATCGGAATTAATGAAGGGCAGGCTGGGAAAAGCGATTCCCAAACCTGGCCTCCTGCTAACACGAACACCTAGGGATGTGCAAATCTGATTTTCCCTTTTCCCAGTCTCCTCCAAGTTCAGGAAACAGCCACCCAGACGATCCAAAGGGAGGGACTTTTTTTAATTTGGAGGAAAGGGGAGGAAGAAGAGGCGACGCGATTGGGGTGATGAAATTACGCCTGGCATTGAAGAAGCGTTCCTCCTTCTCCTGTAGAAACAGAACGTGGGGATACGCAAAGGAACCGGACGCCGGAAGGTTTGGAAGCCAGAAAAGGAATTTCTCTGCTATGCGGCACAGGGTTCAACGGCGGAACTCCCTGCCACAGGAGGCAGCGATGGCCGCTCACCTGGATGGCTTTGAAAAATGGTCAAAGGCCTGGAAACGATGCCTTATGAGGAACGGCTAAGGGAGCTGGGCATGTTTAGCCTGGAGAAGAGGAGGTTAAGGGGTGATATTGTGGCATCTGAATATAGACTGCATTTTTAATCAAGACTTATATTGGCTTATATCTTGATCAGGTTCCTAAATTAAATGGGCTTAGATTTTCAAAGGTTTCATGCCAGGCAGAAAAAAACCTTGGCAAGAGGTTTTCTCCTAAGACAAGAGGGCCCCATTGATGGGAAATTACATATGCTGCCCCAAGGCTGAAAAAACACTATTAAGAATGGGTAAATAGTAAAATAATACCAATGTGCCTCCCAGTAAAATGAGCCATATCTTCTTCCTAAGGTTGAAAGGCCAAGAGCAAATGGTTTTGAAAAACAACTGGCTGGAGAAGGGGGGGAGTGTAAACAGGGGAAGAGACTTTTTCTTCACTTTTTATTTTGAGGCTGTAAACTGTTCCTTCCTTTTACTTTGAGGAGATTTATCCTTCTAAAAAGCTATATATGATAATGTATGAAATATATTAGCTTAAATATATTGGCTTAAATGTAATTATGCAAAGGATTTAAGAAATGCTAGATTCATAGAGTCATATTGCAATAGGAGACCAGAGGGGCAAATGAGCCTAGCCCCCCCTTGCCAGACAGGAGACGCCATCGAACACTTCTGATATATAGTTGTCAGGCATTTGTTTAAAAGACCCTCAAATGAAGGAGATCTTTCAATGTTGATGTGAACTCAAGATCCTTGACATCTGTTGAACATAAAAATGTAAGATTAAACATTTGTTTTAGAAGGCAATAGGGCAAGAGGTGAGCTGGTAATTAAGATTCCATGTAAGATATATTATTACTTATATGTCATATATATAGCTCTTTGTCTCCCTTATAAGGATAGAAGGAAATGGGTGTATCTTTTTGTGATTAGTTATAGCAATCAGCCAATAGGAAATCCAACCAGGCTGATTGAACAGAGGCAGCCCAGGAGGAGCAAAGGGGGCTGGATTAAGGGAATATAAGTGCTGGCCATAATGGCAGGAGGCAGGCCAGAGCTTGGTAACCATATACCACTGAGCCTCTCATTTATTTGTCTGACAAATAAATTATTATTTTAATTTCTCTGTTGCTGCGTTGAATATTTCATTCCAGCTAAGCGTTAACCACAAGCAGGGTGCTACATTTTATGGTGCCGTGACTCGGATAAGTGGTCTGCTGGAACGCAGCCCCTTCGCCCTATTGGACAGGGTACAAGAGAGAGGATCTCTAAACTGCTTCCCAGCGCGCACTGGTAAATTTTTCCAGGGGGAACGCAGAAGTCTCGTCTGTCTGATACCCTGCCCACTGACGGCGATGGACCGGGGGGGACCAGAGAAATAAACAGGCAACCAGCTAAGGGTAAGTGCACTAAGGGGTTTTGGCCCTCCAATTAATTGGGAGGAAGAGAAGTCCTGATCAAACTTCTGCGTCTCAGTAAAGGGGAACTGAGTACGCTAGGTGGCTGGGTACATCAGATGGTGATCTGGTGTAGGGCAAAGGGAAGATTGGGAGGTAGAGTGTGGTTGAAGTATCTAGTGCATTGCATGTGTGAGAAAGTACAATGTGTAGCTGACCTAAGTGTGGAGTGAGTACTACTTCGTTTCCCAGTAAGGCGTGTGTGTGAGTGACTGAGTGGATACTTCACAGGGCCATACAATGGGAGTTGGGGGTTCAAAGGGGGAAATACACCTCTTGAATGTATGTTAAATAATTTTAAGAAAGCCTTCTCAGGGGCATATGGAGTCAAAATGACGCCAGAGCGCTTGAGAACGTTATGTGAATTAGGGTAGCCAAAACAAAGTACTGGATGGCCATCCCAGGGAACCTTTGATATAAATTTAGTAAGCAAACTTTGGTCTAACATCACCAAAGAAACTGGAGGGTGCCCAGAACAATTTTCATATATAGATTCCTGGCTGAGCACATTAAAAAAAAAAAAAAAAAAAATCCTCCATGGATAAGGGAATGCAAAGTCCAACGATGCAAATTATTGGCTGTAAAAGCCGAAGCTAGGAAAGGAATCTTGCCAAATAAACTTAAACCCATTTTTGAGGGACCAGAGGAAGAGGTGCTTCCACCTCCACCCTATGCTCCACAACGAAGGGAGTCTAATCCAAACACTCCACCAGTTGTAACCCCAAGGCAAGAAACTGGAATGAATAATGGGAGTGGAGTCACAGAGCTTGATTCCTTGATAGATTATGATAAATATCTTCAGGAGGCATTGGAGTCCTATAATGAAGCCCAAGCAGAAGTGGTTATTCCACCTGTGAGTCCCAGTAGAACTCCATCTACAGTCTCTTTTAGTGGAACAACTGATTGCCTACCCCAAACCCCTGTACATCCAAGTCCTAGAGAATTATTACAGAAGTTACAGGGAGACCTTAATCGGTCAGCAAGCAATACAGCCAGGCGTATAAAGCTGCTAAAAGAACGCCTTGGGACAAATACCATCCCCTATGATTTGAGGCCCCTAGAGCAAAGTGAAGAAAAAGGTCACGTAGTAGCCCCTCTTAGAAGAGTATTTGATGCACTTGAGGAGCCTGTGCTGGTTAATGGGCAACCTGGACCACGGCCACCTCGAACTTCGACCCTGCAATGTATTCCATTCACAACTACAGATCTGATGAATTGGAAAACACCCCATCTTTCGCAGAAAAACCTCAGGCTATGATGGACTTGGTGACCTCAATAGTAATAGTCCTATTTGGACAGATTGTCGCCAGCTCCTGAATACTCTTTTCACCACTGAGGAAAGGAGAGACATAATTGAAAAGGCACAGATATATTTGCGTGAGCAGGCCAGAGTGGGAAATATTTATAATATTGACCATCATCTCCAGGACAACTTTCCCTTGGAAGATCCTAATTGGGATCCAAACAATGCAATTCACCTGGCCAGGCTTACTACCTACCGCCAGACACTTGTGCAAGGCATCTGCAGGGCATGCCAGAAGCCCACTAATATGTCTAAAGCAGGGGTGTCAAACTCAAATTCATCGGGGGGCCGCATCAACAGTTTGGTCACCCTCAAAGGGTCGGTTGTATCTGTAGGACTATGTGTCCACTCTTTATTTGTATGGTGCATGTATGGGGACATATTTATACTACTGCTGGCATTATATCACTCCGTTTCTCCTCTCTTCTACAATGGGAATAACCATGGCCTACCTCCTAGGATTGTTGTGAGATCACATTAAGTGTGTGCAGTCGGGTACTGCTGCTGCAAGGCTGAAAACAAGAAACCAGCTCCCTAAAATACAAGCTGGCAATAGCCCATTATGTGGGTCAGAGGCGGCTCTGGTGCAAGTTCAGCTTTTCTGCGGAGCTCAGAGAGGCATTTGCCACCCTAACCCACCACGCTCCGTTGGCCCCAGTGTCTGTTGCGTGTGCCCCCGGGGGGGGGATGATTGCCACGAGGCTTCCGGCAGGTGCTTCACCCAGGAGGGAGAGGGCCCAGCCTGCCTCCATCTCTTACGGCCCTGCACCCCAGGGACCAGGCCGGGCTGTGCCAAGCCTGCAAAGGAAAAGCACAGGCTGCTTTAATATCCCCATGTGCTTGCTGACCCATAACACTGTTTCGTGTTCGGTGCGCACCCACAAAAAGACTTAAGTTGTCACCTTTTGAGCTCCTGTATGGGAGGCCGCCCTCCTTTGTTCAGGATATTCCAACTGACCTCAAACAAATAGGAGACCATGTGACACAGGGACAAGTGCAATCTCTCCCGTGTTTTTGTCTCTCTCCCGTGTTTGTTTGTTTTTTTATCTTAACAGGTGGGCCCTCAAGCACACGCCGTGCAGCATTGCCAAGCCGATTCATCAGCTCCAGACTGGCATAGCATATGGGTGAAAGAGTGGAAACGTGATCCACTTGCACCTAAGTGGCGTGGACCTTACACCGTCCTGCTCTCTATTCTAACAGCGGTGAAGGTAGCTGAGGTGACCCCCTGGATTCATCACTCTCGTTTAAAGAAGTCTGAAGGCAGTTGGACATGCAAAGGTGACCCCTCTAATCCTTTAAAACTGACTCTCTCCAAAAACCCCTGTATCTAGCCCTACCGGGAGCGGGTTAGGTCACGGGCAACATTTGACGACCGGCCTGCTGCAGCCACAACCTGGAAGCTGGCTGACCTGCGCACGCCTGAAGCTTGAGGAGCGTCTAAACCAGCAATTGTGAACGGGAAGATTCTCTTATACAATTGATTGACTGCCCCCTTGTGGAACAATTATAAGTGATATTACACATTGGGGATCCTTGGGATATATGTTTTGGTCTTGGTGGTTCCCCATTTCTGTCACTGGGGGAATTATATTGGGACTAATAATTATTTGCTATCACAATAAGGTAATCTTTTGTGGAAGGAATGCATATGCTAGACATCAACATGATTTTATTATTAATCCTGATCCCTTGGGAAGGGGAAGGGTCCATGAATCTGACCAAATTTGCTAAATATGGATTCCGCCATGACCACAATATGTGGGTAGGCTTAGCTGAGATGATAGCCAATGTTGCAAATAGGACTAATTGCCTTGTTTGCTCTCTTGGGCCAGATGATTCAGAGGGAGGTATGCCCTTATTACCAATACCATTAAGTGCCATTGGTATGGTAAGCGGAATGCCACACCAAACAGAAGTACAGAATTTCCCCGGTTGGAACTCAACTAAACCAATACGAGTTATACCTGTGCAAGGGGAAATCTGTGTGCATAAATCATCAGATGCAGCTGACCCTACCATGATAGGCTCTTCTCATTGCCACTATACTTGGGATTATATTAAGAATAGTCAAACCTGGGCAAACGGTACTACGTATCGAACTCGGAATACCTTGCCCTGTGCACCTCCTTTTATTTATGCATGGAAAGTGGTGTGGAACATAACTGTGACAGAAAAAGGCAATCTAACATACTGCACTGTGAACTCTCTACCTCTTTTGATATTTTCGCCTTCTGTACTCCAAGTACCAAAAACCTCAGACCCGATGGTTGTGGTGGATATGTGGAGAATGGGCATACAAGAAACTCCCTTCCAAATGGAGTGGGACTTGTTTCCTGGGATGGGTATTACCACCAATGTGGATTATGCCCACTAGTTCAGCTAAGCGAACACGAAGGAATGCTGATATTTCTCGTATAGCAGGAGGAAGTACCCAAAGTTGGAGCGGTACTGATGATTGGCCGCCAGAGCGCATTATAGCCTATTATGATCCTGCCTCCTGGAATCCTGGTGAGCTCATACAAGGGGCACGGGATCCTATTTATAAACTAAACAGAATAATTCGATTGCAAGCAGTAGTGGAACTTGTAACCAATGCAACGGCCCAGAGTTTGAGACTTATTGCACAACAGTTGGATGAAAGTAGAGCCGCCATTATGCAGCTGAAAATGGGAATGGATTATGTACTTGCCAGGCAGGGAGGCCTATGTGGAGTCTTGAACTTGACAGGGAATGCCTGTTGCTTTAACATTTCTGATAATGGTGAGGCAATCCGTGTGTTGGCTACAAAGATGGAGAATATAGCACATGTCCAAGTATAAACATGGGAAGGATGGGATATGGGATGGCTCACCAATTGGTTACCTAATGTTGCGGGACTCAAAGGGATATTATTGTCTTGCTTGTTTTTCTTGACGGTAGTAATAATGGTTTTATGTATGGTGCCATGTATCATCTCATGTTTTAGAAGTACAATTAGCAAGATGATTTCGAATGAAACTCTACCTCATATCATGGCCCTATACAGAGCTTTACCTCAGGAATATGATGATCAAGCTATCAAGGACGCTTGGTAAGCAAGGTCCTTGAGCTTGAAAGGGGGGAATGTGGCATCTGAATATAGACTGCATTTTTAATCAAGACTTATATTGGCTTATATCTTGATCAGGTTCCTAAATTAAATGGGCTTAGATTTTCAAAGGTTTCATGCCAGGCAGAAAAAAACCTTGGCAAGAGGTTTTCTCCTAAGACAAGAGGGCCCCATTGATGGGAAATTACATATGCTGCCCCAAGGCTGAAAAAACACTATTAAGAATGGGTAAATAGTAAAATAATACCAATGTGCCTCCCAGTAAAATGAGCCATATCTTCTTCCTAAGGTTGAAAGGCCAAGAGCAAATGGTTTTGAAAAACAACTGGCTGGAGAAGGGGGGGAGTGTAAACAGGGGAAGAGACTTTTTCTTCACTTTTTATTTTGAGGCTGTAAACTGTTCCTTCCTTTTACTTTGAGGAGATTTATCCTTCTAAAAAGCTATATATGATAATGTATGAAATATATTAGCTTAAATATATTGGCTTAAATGTAATTATGCAAAGGATTTAAGAAATGCTAGATTCATAGAGTCATATTGCAATAGGAGACCAGAGGGGCAAATGAGCCTAGCCCCCCCTTGCCAGACAGGAGACGCCATCGAACACTTCTGATATATAGTTGTCAGGCATTTGTTTAAAAGACCCTCAAATGAAGGAGATCTTTCAATGTTGATGTGAACTCAAGATCCTTGACATCTGTTGAACATAAAAATGTAAGATTAAACATTTGTTTTAGAAGGCAATAGGGCAAGAGGTGAGCTGGTAATTAAGATTCCATGTAAGATATATTATTACTTATATGTCATATATATAGCTCTTTGTCTCCCTTATAAGGATAGAAGGAAATGGGTGTATCTTTTTGTGATTAGTTATAGCAATCAGCCAATAGGAAATCCAACCAGGCTGATTGAACAGAGGCAGCCCAGGAGGAGCAAAGGGGGCTGGATTAAGGGAATATAAGTGCTGGCCATAATGGCAGGAGGCAGGCCAGAGCTTGGTAACCATATACCACTGAGCCTCTCATTTATTTGTCTGACAAATAAATTATTATTTTAATTTCTCTGTTGCTGCGTTGAATATTTCATTCCAGCTAAGCGTTAACCACAAGCAGGGTGCTACAATATGATAGCCATGTTCAAATATATAAAAGGATATCACATAGAGGAGGGAGAAAGGTTGTTTTCTGCTGCTCCAGAGAAGCGGACACGGAGCAATGGATCCAAACTACAAGAAAGAAGATTCCACCTAAACATTAGGAAGAACTTCCTGACAGTAAGAGCTGTTTGAGAGTGGAATTTGCTGCCAAGGAGTGTGGTGGAGTCTCCTTCTTTGGAGGTCTTGAAGCAGAGGCTTGACAACCATATGTCAGGAGTGCTCTGCTGGGGTTTCCTGCTTGGCAGGGGGTTCGACTCCATGGCCCTTGGGGTCTCTTCCAACTCTATCATTCTATGATTCTATGAAAGAGGGTTGGGCAAATTCATGGAGGAGGAGGAGCTGACCCAGAAACTCCAGCGGGTGCAGAATGCCGCGGCGAGGCTCCTTACGGGGTCCTTGCCGCGAGATCACATTCACCCGGTGCTTTTCCAGCTGTACTGGCTCACGGTGGAGTACAGGGTCAGGTTGAAGGTGCTGGTTTTGACCTTTAAAGCCCTATGTGGCCTAGGACCCACGTACCTACGGGACCACCTCTCCTGGTATGCCCCGCGGAGAGGTCCACAAATAACAACATTTTGGAGGTCCCGAACCTCAAGGTGGTTAGATTGGTCTCAACTAGGGCCAGGGCCTTTTCAGTACTGGCCCCGACTTGGTGGAACGCTCTGTCCCAAGAGACCAGGGTCCTGCGGGACTTGACATCTTTCTGCAGGGCCTGCAAGATGGAGCTGTTCCGCCTGCCCTTAGGTTTGGACTCAGTCTGACCCTTATGTTTCCCTCCCCTTATGGTCTTGATCTATGGGCTACTTTAAAATGAGGCTGCATTTTAAATTGCATTTTAACCTGTATTTTAAATTGTGTCCCCCCTTCCTCTTTTCCCCCTATTATGTTTTTACTGTGATTTTATTGGTGTTAGCTGCCCTGAGCCCAGCTCTGGCCGGGGAGGGCGGGGTATAAATAAAATTTATTATTATCATTATTATTATCATTATTATTATTATTATCGATGGCAACTAGCCAGGACAGCTATGCTCCGCCACCACAGCCAGTTGCTGGAAGCTGAAGGAGAGGAGAGGGCGAATCCTGTGTTCGAATCCTGTTCGCTGGTTTTCCCATAATGGACATCTCGTTGGCCACTGTGAGAACTAGAAGCTCTGATCCAGCAGGTCCTTCTTGTGTTCTTACACAGAATGTGTTTTTGAAGAGTCACTGTGAAAATTCATTAGAATTTAAGCGTGGGTTTCTCTGGAATATGGGACGCAGGCGGCGCTGTGGGTTAAAGCCTCAGCGCCTAGGACTTGCCGATCGAAAGGTCGGCGGTTCGAATCCCTGCGGCGGGGTGCGCTCCCGCTGCTCGGTCCCAGCGCCTGCCAACCTAGCAGTTCGAAAGCACCTCCGGGTGCAAGTAGATAAATAGGGACCGCTTACCAGCGGGAAGGTAAACGGCGTTTCCGTGTGCGGCTCTGGCTCACCAGAGCAGCGATGTCACGCTGGCCACGTGACCCGGAAGTGTCTCCGGACAGTGCTGGCCCCTGGCCTCTTAAGTGAGATGGGCGCACAACCCCAGAGTCTGTCAAGACTGGCCCGTACGGGCAGGGGTACCTTTACCTTTACCTTTTCTCTGGAATATACAGTTTTCCTGCGCGCAGTTTTGCTGAAAATACACAGTTTTGCCAATGCCAAGCTTTGCCCACCCCGCACATATAATGGATTTTGCACGCTATTTTCACGTATTGGGCTGGGCTGTCACCAATATGCTGATGAGCTCTACCTGCTGAGGGATGGCCACACCGACTCGGCCCTGGACACACTGACCAGATGTTTGGAAGCTGTGACTGGATGGTTTCGTGGGAGCCGATTGAAACTAAATCCAGAGGTCCTCTGGCTGGGTCGGGATGGCATGACGATGAGGGACCAACTCCCTTCTCTTGCGGGGGCCGAATTAGTGCCATTGCCTCCTGTTAAGAGTTTGGGTGTAATCCTTGACGCCTCCCTTTCCATGGAGGCGCAAGTTACAGCAACAGCCAAGGCGACATTTTTCCACCTTCGCCGCATCAAGCAGTTGGTCCCTTACCTTTCCCGCCCCGACCTGGCCACAGTGATCCACGCGACGGTCACCTCCAGGTTTGACTACTGTAATTCGCTCTATGTGGGGCTGCCCTTGAAGCTGACCCAGAAACTCCAGCGGGTGCAGAATGCTGCAGCAAGGCTCTTTACGGGGTCTCTGCCATGGGAGCATATTCACCCAGTGCTTTTCCAGCTACACTGGCTCCCGGTGGAGTACAGGGTCAGATTTAAGGTGCTGGTCTTGACCTTTAAAGCCCTTCACGGCCTAGGACCCTCGTACCTACGGGACCGCCTCTCCCGGTCTGCCCCACAGAGAGCCTCAAGGTCCATAAATAGCAACACCCTAGTGGTCCCAGGCCCTAAGGAAGTTAGATTAGCTTCAACCAGAGCCAGGGCCTTTTCAACTCTGGCTCCGGTCTGGTGGAACGCTCTGTCTCATGAGACCAAGGCCCTGCAGAGATGCAAGTTGCTTGCAAAAGGACCCCTGAACCCACCACATTTGGGGATTCCTTGCCAGGTAGGTGGGTTCCCCCCCCCTAAATTATAGCTCTCCCCAAAGGCCCTGACCCCCCTGGCAGGCTGAGATATTGCCGAGCCAAGCCAGGGAGTTCTGTCTAGGCAATTAGCAAATTGCCTTGGAAGAGGCCAGAGCTGCGAAAAGCTTTTTTTTTTTTTAAGAAAGAAATCTTTATTATTTATTATCGGAGAGCGGGAGAGGGAGAGAGAAAATGAGGGTTTTATAGCAGGAACGTAAACGCTGAATGTGGTCCATTATTCCGCTAATGGATTTCATTGCCTCGCACGGAGCTCTTTGCATAACAGGTCCAGGGAACCTCTGGAAAGCCTTTTGGGGAGGAAGGGGGTGTTTCGGGATAAGTGCGGGGGGGGGAAGACCCCACTCCCCAGTTATTGATCATGAAATTGGCTCTGGCTAGGTGGAGGGTGGAATGGGACGCGGGTGGCGCTGTGGGTAAAAGCCTCAGCGCCTAGGGATTGCCAATCGAAAGGTCGGCGGTTCGAATCCCCGCGGCGGGGTGCGCTCCCGCTGCTCGGTCCCAGCGCCTGCCAACCTAGCAGTTCGAAAGCACCCTCGGGTGCAAGTAGATAAATAGGGACCGCTTTCTAGCGGGAAGGTAAACGGCGTTTCCGTGTGCGGCTCTGGCTCGCCAGAGCAGCGATGTCACGCTGGCCACGTGACCCGGAAGTGTCTTCGGACAGCGCTGGCCCCTGGCCTCTTAAGTGAGATGGGCGCACAACCTCAGAGTCTGGCAAGACTGGCCCGTACGGGCAGGGGTACCTTTACCTTTACCTTTAGGTGGAGGGTGGAGAGGAGATGGTGTGAGGGTTTTTTTCTTGCAGGGGATGTTTACAGCCGCTGGGTCTACAACACAGACCCGATGGATCACAGTAAAGGACGCTGAAACCCAGTATACTGTTTCCAACGGTGGACAGCTCAGGAAGGCCACAAGTGGGGCTCTCCACTGGCTCCCCCAGCATCTGAGACTCGGAGGTAGACTGACTCTGCAAATGGAGGATTTCAGGCCAAGGAGGGGGGGAAGAGAGGCTGGTACGCAGGATGAGACCCTCCCTGCCCGTGGACTGTCTGGCCAGAGTGATGCATGCTCTGGTTATCTCCCGCTTGGACTACTGCAATGCGCTCTACATGGGGCTACATTTGAAGGTGACCTGGAAACTGCAATAAATCCAGAATGCGGCAGCCGGACTGGGGACTGAGAGCGGCCGCCGGGACCACATAACACCGGTCTGGAAAGACCTTCATTGGCTCCCAGGACGTTTCTGAGCACCGTGCCACCACCGAGAAGGCCCTCTGCCTGCTTCCCTGTAACTTCACTTCTCGCAGGGAGGGAACCGCCAGAAGGCCCTTGGAGCTGGTCCTCAGTGTCCGGGCAGAACGATGGGGGTGGAGACGCTCCTTCAGGTCTACTGGGCCTTTGAGGCCATTTAGGGCTTTCAAGGTCAGCACCAACACTTTGAATTGTGCTCGGAAACGTACTGGGAGCCAATGTAGGTCTTTCAAGACCGGTGTTATGTGGTCTCGGTGGCCACTCCCAGTCACCTGTCTGGCTGCCGCATTCTGAATTAGTTGTAGTTTCTGGGTCACCTTCAAAGATAGCCCCACGTAGAGCACATTGCAGTAGTCTAAGCGGGAGATAACCAGAGCATGCACCACTCTGGCAAGACAGTCCGCGGGCAGGTAGGGTCTCATCCTGCGTACCAGATGGAGCTGATAAACAGCTGCTCTGGACATAGAACTGACCTGCACCTCCATGGACAGCGGTGAGTCCAAAATGACTCCCAGGCTGTGCACCTGGTCCTTCAGGGGCACAGTTGCCCCATTCAGGACCCGGGAATCCTCCACACCTGCCCGCCTCCTGTCCCCCCAAAACAGTCCTTCTGTCTTGTCAGGATTCCACCTCAATCTGTTAGCCGCCATCCATCCTCCAACCGCCTCCAGACAGTGATGCTTCTGAATCCCAGTTGCTTGAAACAACAGGAAGGGAGAGGGATCTTGAGTTCGAATCCTGCTTGCTGGTTTCTTTTGGGGCAGCTGCCTGGTCGCAAAGGCTGCATTCGTCAGCTTGCTTCAAACCTATGGAAACTGCTCCATTTAGCAGGGTTCAGTCTATGACCTGCTCTGCACATCAGGGTTCGGGGTTCAGGTGTCCGCCAGAGCCAGAAGTCCTGCCCCACCCAATACACGCAGTTCCCACTTTGGCCATCAGGGGGCAGTAGCCGCCTTCAAGTCTTGCCTGGGGCTGAGCCAATAGCCCTTGGCCACCGGACAGGGAGCTGTCAGCGAACAGAAACACTTATGAAAATTTGATAGGCGCACCCATTAATTACAGCTCTCCGGAGAGCCGTCTTCTCCCGCTTTAAGTGCCTCTTCAATCGCTTCCGCTTCTGGAAAGGACTCGGACTCCTGGGTTCTCTGCTCGGCTTTGGGCCTTCTCGGTGGCTTCTAGCCTTGTCAGATCTGAAGTCTCCAGGTTGGCCAGCCAAACCTCCAGGAGGCTTAAATCTTCAGGTCAGGAGATTAAAGGATTAGGGTGAAGGTCTGAAAAAGTCACGGCACAAAAGGAAAAGGAAAAGGAACGAGGAGGGGAGAGGAAAGAGACGAAGAGCAAGAGGCCAAATTCTTGACATTGGAAGGTTTTTCCGATGACCAGGCGGAATCAGAGGAGGACATAGGCATTTCAAATTTCAGTGGCGCCTTGATAACCAGATAATAATATTTAATATTTTAATGTTTCAATATTTTAATGTTGTATTTTAATCTTGTTTTTAAGTTGTAATCATTCAACTTGTTTTTATTATTGCTTGTTAGCCGCCCTGAGCCCGGCCTTGGCTGGGGAGGGTGGGGTATAAATTATTATTATTATTATTATTATTATTATTATTATTATTATTATTATTATTATTTTATTATAACACAGGTATTCTTTTGCTTCTTGACCCACGTGCAACTGTACGCATTCTGCATTCCTACCCTACGGTTTCGCTTCTTGCCTTTAAACTTTCCTCCGTCGCTGTAACACCCCTCTTGTTTGGTGCACGTTAGAAAACGGCATCGACCAAAAAAACCCTTCGCACACACACACACCCAGAGAAAAAACACTCTGCGCATGCTCAGAGGCGCTGGTGCTCAAACCCAGCATCCCTTCTCCGGGAGCTGGGAACGTGGCAGTCTGGACTAAGAAGAGTTTATCAGGAATAATAGCAGAGAGACAGGAATTAAAGAACCTTTTAATGAGGGTGAAAGAGGAGAGCGCAAAATATTGTCTGAAGCTCAACATCAAAAAAACGAAGATCGTGGCCACTGGTCCCATTACCTCCTGGCAAATGGAAGGGGAAGAAATGGAGGCAGTGAGAGATTTTACCTTCTTGGGCTCCATGATCACTTCAGATGGTGACAGCAGTCACGAAATTAAAAGACGCCTGCTTCTTGGGAGAAAAGCAATGACAAACCTAGACAGCATCTTAAAAAGCAGAGACATCACCTTGCCAACAAAGGTCCCTATAGTTAAAGCTCTGGTTTTCCCAGTAGTGATGTATGGAAGTGAGAGCTGGACCGTAAAGAAGACTGATCGCCGGAGAATGGATGCTTTTGAATTCTGGTGCTGGAGGAGACTCTGGAGAGTCCCATGGACTGCAAGAAGATCCAACCTCTCCATTCTGAAGGAAATCAGCCCTGAGTGCTCACTGGAAGGACAGATCCTGAATCCGAGGCTCCAAGACTTTGGCCTCCTCATGAGAAGAGAAGACTCCCTGGAAAAGACCCTGATGTTGGGAAAGATGGAGGGCGCAAGGAGAAGGGGACGACAGAGGACGAGATGGTGGGACAGTGTTCTCGAAGCTACCAGCATGAGTTTGACCAAATGCGGGAGGCAGTGGAAGATAGGAGGGCCTGGCCTGCTCTGGTCCAGGGGGTCACGAAGAGTCAGACACGACTAAACGACTCAACAACAACAAGAAGAAAACGGCCTCGGCCAAAAAAAACCCTTCGCACACCTACCCAGAGAAAAAAGCACTCTGTGCATGCTCAGAGGCGCTGGTGCTCAAACCCAGTATCCTTTCTCCAGGAGCTGGGAACGTGGCACTAAGAACGTGAACTGGGAACGTGAACTAAGAAGAGTTCGTCATGAATAATAGCAGAGAGACAGGATCCGAAAGAGATTTTCTGCGGCGTCTCCCGGGATGTGGGGCGGCCATGTGCTTTTCTGCCATCCACCAAATGTCACCACAGGCCCTGGGCAAAGCGGTTTGGGGGTGAACCAGCTGCCTGCACCAGCCCTGTCCCCTCCCCGTGCGAGAGGCGCATCGGTGTGTGAGAATTTAATGAGCCTCCGCTGTGGGGCTGAGGCCTTAGAGAGAGAGAGAGGCAGAAAGATGGAGAGGGCATTTTGGAGTGGAGAAGACCTGGTTTGTCACCCAAGCGGGCGGGCAGAGAGGGAGAGCTTTTCCCAGCACCCTTTGCATAATTCACCGCCACGCTTGCCAGCCTGCCTGCCGTCACATGGACTAAGGTTTCTTGAGAAACCAGGCGCCCCAAAATACAGACGTTGAACGGATTTGCATGGGAATTCAACCCAGGGGAAGCGAGGAAGTCACTTAACAATGTTAATAATTTTTAATAAGATTGTGATTTGTGTCTGTCTTGTTTGTTTATGATTTTGTGAAAATTAATTAAAAAATTGAAAAAACAAAAAAACAGGTGTGCAAAGGCGCTGTTTCTGACCTGCGGTATTTATAAAGGCTCAAACCCAGTGCTTTTTTCCCTGGGGGACGCGTAACCCTGAACATTTTGTGACTCTGTTCGGCCTCATGGAGGGGCAGTATTTCAATATGAGTAGGGAAATGGATGCGCTGGAGCCCAAACTGATGAAAAAGGAAGAGAATGATAATAGTTCAAATTGAAGTTCAGAGAGAGAATATACATATTGGGTAGGAATCTATGGCCCAAACAATAATAAAGCAGAAATTAGAAAATGAGAGTACCCCTAAACATTTTTTAAAGGAAAAAAGCACTGCTCCTGCCTGTTTTAATCCCTTTAATTGTGGAACTGTAGACGTTTTTCGGTTGATATTTTATCGAGTTTCACTTGCAAGAGGGGAGGGGAAAGGGCATGAGAAAGAAAAATACAAAAAATCGAGTATATACAATAAGTGCAATCAATTACACGTCCACAGATTACCGTAAAGAAATAAATGTCGTCCCAGTAGGGTTATTAATGGCCTATGACGTAGCGTGGAAACTGGTTCCAAATGTCTATGCGTTTGTCCAGAGAAAGTCTACGTCAAGCCGCTCCTAAGCTGTGAGTGTTGTCGTATTGTTAATCCGTTGCATGGGACTCCGTGGGGTCATCTAGTCCAACCCCCTCACTATGAAAAAAATAATAATAGAGTTAGGGTCATCTTGTCCAACCCTCTAAAATGCAAGAATCTTGTCTGTGACAGGCAGTTGAGGTGTGGAGCAAGCGGACAGCAGAAAAAAAGAATTTCCCCTTCTCTCGTAACACCATTGAAGCTGAATGTTGGGAGACAGAGGACAGGGAAAATAAAGTCCTTCCTCACAGAGGAACTGCGCAGAGTTGAACTGCGGAACTCCCTGCCACAAGGCAGCGATGGCTGCCAGCTTGGATGGTTTTGAAAGGGGATTAGTGTCTTGGTGGACCACTTTGTAAGGCTATCGATGGTTGCGAGAAAGGATTTAAGTTTGTTGAGGTCCTGAGAAGGTAATGGGGCCCTTTCTGTGTCCAGCTGTCCTTCGTCAACAACAAATTGTCGGTTTGTTCGTGTCAAATATATGCTATATGGTCATTTATGGACCTCATAGGTATCTCAAGCCATTTGCACATGTTGCCCTGCAACCAGTCCATGCAGAATGGCGGCACCCTATATATAGAAAGGAGCAAACCCGTGATATTTTAGGGAGCAGGCTAGCAGGCGGGGCCATGACTTACACATCCTAGGAGCCTACACAACACAAAACACTGCTGATATAGGTAGGTTTATATTTTATTTGTTTTTTATCTCGTATTTTGGAAATGTACAGCCAGGTTTTTTTCCTTTACATTTTTTGGGGGCCCCCAAGAGAGTGAGGGACGCGGTGGCGCTGTGGGTTTAACCACAGAGCCTAGGACTTGCCGATCAGAAGGTCAGCGGTTCGAATCCCCGCGACGGGGTGAGCTCCCGTTGCTCGGTCCCTGGTCCTGCCAACCTAGCAGTTTGAAAGCACATCAAAGTGCAAGTAGATCAATAGGGACCACTCCGGTGGGAAGGTAAACGGCATTTCCGTGCGCTGCTCTGGTTCGCCAGAAGCGGCTTAGTCATGCTGGCCACATGACCCAGAAGCTGTACGCCGGCTCCCTCGGCCAATAAAGCGAGATGAGTGCCGCAACCCCAGAGTCGGCCACGACTGGACCTAATGGTCAGGGGTCCCTTTACCAAGAGAGTGGGGCCGTAGGCTATAGCTTGTTTAGCTTATATGTGAATCCAGTACTGGCCATGATCCAGGATGGCTGTGTTCTCCCACCAGCAGGAAAAAGCAGGACGGGAGGGAGTGGCTCTTGTGTTCGAATCCTGTTTGTGGGTTTTCCCTTGGGGGAACGTTTGGCCACTGGGGGAACAGGAGGCGGCAGTCGGCCCAGCTGTAGGGCTCTATGGGTGCTCTGTTGCGTTGGGGCTTCAAACCTGTTAAGGAGAAATCTGAGGTCTCCCTTGGACAAGAAACAAGGACCCCAGCCAGGAATACCAGAGCAAAACAGCAGCCAGTCGGCTTGGTCTTGATTGAAGACTGTCACGCCAGGACTTCCACCTGCCACCAGGTGGAACAAGATGGAAGCCTCGAACAAGAGAGAACCCAAACTTTTATTAGCTGCTAATCCCCATGTTAAAGGTAAAGGTAAAGGTACCCCTGCCCGTACGGGCCAGTCTTGACAGACTCTGGGGTTGTGCGCCCATCTCACTTAAGAGGCCAGGGGCCAGCGCTGTCCGAAGACACTTCCGGGTCACATGGCCAGCGTGACATCGCTGCTCTGGCGAGCCAGAGCTGCACACGGAAACGCCGTTTACCTTCCCGCTGGTAAGCGGTCCCTATTTATCTACTTGCACCCGGAGGTACTTTCGAACTGCTAGGTTGGCAGGCGCTGGGACCGAGCAGCGGGAGCGCACCCCGCAGCAGGGATTCGAACTGCCGACCTTTCGATCGGCAAGTCCTAGGCGCTGAGGCTTTAACCCACAGCGCCACCTGTGTCCCACAGAATCCCCATGTTACACCCCCCCAAAAAACTACATCACGGTTACATCATGAAAGGGGAGGTCTGGTGGCCGTAATCTGAGCATCCTGGACCCTGCCCCATGGTTCCCCTTGCCCTCCACCAAACACCCATCAAGTGGGACAAAAGAGATATTTTCATTTCCCTGTTTCCCAGCCAAGTTAATCACACCCTTTTGTCTTCATCTGGGTTTGTTATTTCTGGCATGGCTACCTGTCTGGCACTCAGGTATCAGGATGCCAGGGATTATCACTCGGGCAGAGGGGCTGCTGAGGAGCTGAGCTCACCTGTCTATATGAATTTCTGAAGTTTTCCCAGTGAGCCAGTCCAGAGATACATTGATGAGTGAATTCTTACATTTGGTATCGTGCAGCAGAGGCCCTTTGAACAGATAGGAAGAAACTGCGACAAAGTGTTTTGCGGGGACAAATCACCAAAGTCACAAAAGCGATTGTGCTGGTTTTGGTAGTGGGCTGCATGTGCGTGATATCTGCTGGAGGGGAAACCCCCCCCCATCTGATACATAAATCCCTGCAACAAATCTCAGGTTAGTTCCGAGTGTCTCTCTGACCCCGGTGAACATGGTTAACCCCAGATGCACCCAAATTGTGCGAGAGATGGAGAGGTCAGGAATCCTTGTGTTGACAGATGAAGAGGCCTCTGTGCTCGCCTCCGGTTCAGGGCTGTTTCGTAATGCGCTTCCATGCTGCGCACACACACACCCCCCCCACGCGATTCTCCTCTCTCTGGAGGCGATGGGTGCCCCCACTCACACATATACGGTTCACCCCACGGAGAACACATCAAACAGGCACACACAAGCACGGATGCAGGCGTACACAGGGACCCATCCGGCTTTATTTGAGCAGCATTACATAATAACCCCGTTGCTCTGCTCCTCCTGTTTGTTTTTTCGAAACCTGTATGAAATTTTAATGCCGTGTGTGGAAGGGAGGCCAGAAAAACCACGAGGCACAGTGCGCACACCAGAGAGGCCCCACGGCGCACGGCACACCCACCGCTTTCCGAGAGAGGGAGGAACCCCTCAGGGTGTTTTTTTCTTCTCCTCGTATTCAGGGTGAACCTCGTACAGTTTCAGAGCTGGGCTCTCCAAAGGTCATCTAGTCCAACCCACCCCCTGCAATGCAGGGATCGCAGCTTAAAGGAGCCCCGGGACAGGTTAACCTCTGCTTGGAAACCTCCGAGGGAGGAGAGTCCATCGAGGGAGTTTCTTACGATGTCTAACAGCTCTTAATGTCAGAAAGTTCTTCCTGATGTTTCGTCCGAATCTCCTTCCTTGTCATTTGAATCCATCAGTTCGGATAATAATAATAATATTTTATTTATACCCTGCCCTTCCCGGTTCAAAAACCGGGCTCAGGGCATCTAACAACAAATGTAAAACACTTAATTATAAAAGCAGCATAAAATACAGTATAAAAACATGAATGACAATAAAATTCAAAATTCAAAAATCAGTTTAGGGGAAATAAGCATTAGATAATTCCCAGAGCTAGCTGGCTGAATTGGTCCTACTTGGGCCAGCGAGGAGACCAGGGGAGAATTAGCTGTGGGGTCTCAGAGCGGGTGATCTTCATAAAAAGGGGAGGGGGAGGGAAGGAAGGGGAATAAAAGATCAGGCTGAATTCAAATTAAAGGCCAGGTGGAATAGCTCTGTCTTACAGGCCCTGCGGAAGGAAGTTAAATCCTGCAGGGCCCTGGTCTCCTGGGACAGAGCATTCCACCAGGTCGGAGCCACCACTGAGAAGGTCCTGGTCCTGGTGGAGGATAGCCTGACTTCCTTAGGGCCTGGGACCTCTATACTATTATCATTCATGGACCTTAAGGTCCTCTGCGGGGCAGACCAGGAGAGGAGGTCCCGGTTACCCTCCAGAGCAGCAGAAAACCAGCTTGCTCGATTTCCCAAGTGGCAGCAGCTCTTCAGATATTTGAAGATTGCTATCACATCTTCTCCATGCTAAACATGCCTCCTCCTTCGACTGTTCCTCATCAGGCATGGTTTCCAGGCCCTTGGTTATCCTGGTCGCCCTCTCTGCCCACCTTCCAGTTTGTCCATCTCCTTCTGAAACTGAGGTGCCCAGAACTTTGGGAAACTTTATATTTGCAGCGGATGAAAGGAAATCTCTTGTTTATGATAGGCAGGAAACCCTCACTGCAAACTGTAACAACAACAACAACAACAACAATAATGATGATGATGATGATGATAATAATAATAATAATAATAATAATAATAATAATAATAATAATAAATTTATTTATACCCCGCCCTCCCCAGCCAACTGATTGAAATACAACTTAAAAACAAGATTAAAATACAACATTAAACATTAAAATACAGCCTAATATGATGTCTGGCAATCGCCCTTCAGTGATTCGCGGAGCTCCTCTGATGTCACGGAATGTTCGCAGGCGGTTCTAGTGCCGTCGACGGAATGCTCAAAAGCAGCTTTCTGTGAGGGAAGGGGAAAGGTCAGTTTGGCTGGGAGGAAACTCTGAACCAGCCCCGCGGAGAAGAGAAGCAACTGAGGGTTGGCATGAAGGCTGAGAAGGCAACAGAGTTTGGGAGGCTCAGAGGCCAACAAAGCAGTTTGGTGCGTCCGCGTTTCAGGTATTGATTTGAAGCAACCAGCCAAGTCACTGGCGGCCAGCGTCTAGCAGAAGAAGGTTTGCAAAAGGGCATTGTCAATCTAAGTCGCTCGCGGTGTCCTGTCCAGCACCTAGCACACCAGTGGTAAACAAGTCATGATCTGGAAAACAGCAACACCTCTTTCTTGGTGGGTTTGGGGCAGGTCTAATGTTGGCATAACTCAAGAGCTCAGGGTGTATTCTTCCAGCAAAAGGACAGTGTTTTGTGTTGTGTGGGCTCCTGTGATGTACGTCATGGGCCCCGCCTGCTCCCTAAAATATCACGGATTTGCTCCTTTCTATATATAGGGTATCTACATTCTGCATGGGACGCAGGTGGCGCTGTGGGTTAAACCACAGAGCCTAGGACTTGCCGATCAGAAGGTCGGTGGTTCGAATCCCCGCAATGACGGGTGAGCTCCCGCTGCTCGGTCCCTGCTCCTGCCAACCTAGCAGTTCAAAAGCACGTCAAAGTGCAAGTAGATAAATAGGTACCACTCCGGCGGGAAGGTAAACGGTGTTTCTGTGCGCTGCTCTGGTTTGCCAGAAGCGGCTCAGTCATGCTGGCCACATGACCCGGAAACTGTACGCCGGCTCCCTTGGCCAGTAAAGCGAGATGAGCGCTGCAACCCCAGAGTCGGCCACAATTAGACCTAATGGTCAGGGGTCCCTTTACCTTTAAATATAGGGTGCCTACATTCTGCATGGACTTGCATGGGCTTGAGATACCTATGAGGTCCATAAATGACCATAGAGCATATATTCAACACAAAAAACAGGGACAATTTGTTGTTGACAAAGGACAGCTGGACGTATAAAGGGCCCCATTACCTTCAGTGGCTTAGAGCCTCATCAAACCTAAATCCGGCCCTGGACTAGATCACCCTGTGGGTGGGGTGGGGTGCAACTCTAGAATTCCACCATTTTATCCAGGGCAGGGGGCAGGGGGGCGGCCAGGTGAAAGGGGGGCAACAGAGACAGGGGTGCCCCCTATCCAGTTTTTCTCACCTCTTGCTGCCCCAGAGTTTTGTTCCTTCCCTCCCCTATTCCAAACGTGGTGGTGAGTGGGCAGTGTCATAGCGTGGGGGGTGCAGGGGGGGCCGGCCGCACCGGGCGCAACATCTGGGGGTTAGGGTTAGGGGGCGCAAATCCACGGGTTAGGGGGCACAAATTACTTGCCTTGCCCCGGGTGCTGACAACCCACGCTACGCCACTGTGGATGGGAGATAGATTCAGAAACAGAGGGGGGCTTTTTTTGGCTCTGCAGGGGAACAGGAGACCCCCCCTCGCCCCTCCCTCTCCCCCCTTTTGAAGACCTATGGCTCCCCGATGAGAGATTCCCTAATTTCCATGTCTATTGACTGCTCCCCGGGTGGGAATATGCAGCCATTAGTCCTTGTCCGAGTTCCATCGATCTGTAAAGGCTCTTTCTCTCCTCGCCTCTAACAAACGCAGCCAGGAGGCCTGTGATTTAAGGGGCGTGCGGTGCGGTTAATTTGTACACACACAAATCCTAAAGTGTTGCTTGAGATCAAATCCGTTCCAGAAACGACACCTTTCTGCTCCCTCTCTTCTCTGGAAGAGAGAAATATGGGGAACAGGCTCGGTGGTGATGGGAATTGAACTCTGCACATGGTCAGGGGCTCCTTGTTTAGACCTTCATTAAAAAAAATATACTGTGGGAAATATTGTAAAATTAATGACTGTTAAAAATGATGTTGGATTGAAATGAAATGGCTTTAGCAACAAGGTTAAAAAGAGTATGAAAAATGGATTGATAACCAGATGAAAATACTAACCTATAATATGTTAAGATATAGAATTAAGTTAAATACAAAGAGGGAAAGGATTTGCTCAATCAACCCTGTGAACTGGAATACAAAAAAGAGAGGTGTGAGGAGGTCAGGAAACAAGTAAACAAAATATAAGACATGAAAAGTTTGATTTGTTTTTAATTGTTTTTATTTTTTATGTATTTTGTATTTTTTCCTTTGTATTTTTTGTACCTTTTTTATTCTGTCTCATTCTGTAATTCTTTCTTGTCTGTAAACTTTAATAAAAATCATTTAATATATATATATATACTGTGGGAATGTTGTTTTTGTTCGTTACCGTGGTTATAGGTAGCAATTGTGGTATCCTTGTGATAGGTATCCTTGTGATGCGTAGCAATTGTTCCCATTTAGCAGAAGGCAAACTGAGGCCGAGAAAGGAGAGGTTCAAGGGAAGTCCTGTTCTCTGTGGCCAGCTGAGACAAAGCCACTCTGTACATGCTCAGATTCCCCTTTGTTGTTTGAGATGGTTTACCTGTCTGAAAGGTGTACTGACCCCACCTGTCTCGCACGAGGCATTAATTCATCCCCCCAAACAACCCTAAGGTCACCCCAGGAGTCAGGATTTGAACCCAGGTTTCTCCCTGGTTCTAGTACCCCGACACTCTAAGCACCAACCCCCGTTGCCCGCATCTAACACGCATTTAAAGCTTACCTTGTGGAACCCTGGGAATTATAGTTTCCAAAGGGGGTGCTGGGAATTGTAGCTCCCTGAAAGGTAAACTACAGCTTCCAGGATTCTGGGGAGGAGAGAAGCCAAGCGCGCTCTACACGTGTTCCAAACGCGCTTTCGATGCGCGGTGCGGATGCGACCCTCCGCTAGGGGGGCGCCCGCTCCTTTCCTATAGGGGAACGGGAGACGCGTCGCGTGGCCTGCAGGGGGCGCTGCTGGCAATCGCGCGCTGACCCACACGGGATGCGCCGCCAGTGGGGGTTTGGGGGGGTGCGGGAGGGGGGCGCGCACGTGTCGCTTGTGCTGAGTCCTTGCACGACCCCCTCCCACCCCAAGACCCCTTACTGAGCCAGGGAAACCCCCCCAAAGTCAGCGCGACCCTTGCGGAGATTTTCCTCCCATGACTCATTACATTCCCATCCGGAGCTTCACCCCACGGCGGGGGGGGGGCGAGGGAAACCCTTTTGGGGTGTCCCCCGTGTCTCCCCCACCCTTTAAACCCCCCCCACACACACCCATAACGATGCGCGTCCAAACCCCAGACCCTCCATCCCCCCTGTCTCCAATCGCTACGGATTAATTTCAATTAATTCTTCTTGGGGGGGGGGGACTCTCCCGGCTTCCTTCCGCAGACAGAAAGGGGCGTCTTCCCCCCCCCCATCAATGCCCCAGGAGACCCCCCAAAATATATCAAAAGACACCTTTATATGCGGAGGGGCTGCCTGCCCCTCCTCCCTGGACGATAAAGACTTTCCACGCCCCCCCGGACGCCCAAGGGTGCCTAACAGACTGGGGCACTATCTCGCCCCCCCCCCGAGCTTTGTCACGGGTGTGTGACAGAATCCCTCCCTCTCTCCCCCCACCCCTCCCTGTTCTGCTCTCTTCTCCTCCGTCTATCCCTTAACACACCCAGATCAACTCCCCACCCCCCCCACCTCGATCCAGGAGATCTCTCGCTTGCTTTCTCTCTCTGCCCACCCCCTGGGCTTCTCCCTCCCTCCCTCTCTCCCTCCCTCCCTCTCCACACATAATTAACCTCTGAAGCTCTGAAGGACACCGGGGTCTCCTCCCCGCCCCCCCTCCCTCCCTCCCTCCCTCCAAGCGCAGCGGAAGCCGGGATGGAGACGGCACTCCGGCGAAGGCGGCGAGGGATCCGTCATGGGATCCACTCCTAGCACGAGAGGGAGAGCCAGCCGTCGGCAGAGACCCCCCTCTCTTTCGGAGGGGGGCGCCCTTTTCCCGGGGCTGCCCCGGAGGAGGGAAGCGATCTCCACCTTGGAGTCACCCTAAGCAGAAGAGGAGGAGATACTCAGTTTTTTTTTATTTTCCCTTTTTTTGGAACCGCTGGTGGGGCTCGAACCCGCCGCCGCCGCCCCGTCGGGTTGACAGCCGCGCCGTCCGGCCGGAGAGCGGCGGGATCCGCAGCGCATCTTCGCCGGGACGCCTTGACCTGGGAGGGCGTGGAAGGAGAGGAGGGGGAGAGAGAGAGGAGGGGCGCCCCCCTCGCCCCCCCAAAACCCCTCGCCCCCTTAGTCCTGCTCGCCTCCGGATGGGGCAGGCATGGCCGCCTTAGCCAGCTCCTTGATCCGGCAGAAACGGGAGATCCGCGACCCGGTGGCCAGCCGGCCCGTCTCCACGCAGAGGAAGGTCTGCCCTCGAGGGACCAAATCTTTATGCCAGAAGCAACTGCTCATTTTAATCTCCAAAGTCAGACTGTGCGGGGGGAGAAAGGGGCGGCTGGAGAAAACGCCCGGTAAGTCGCCCCCACCCCACTTTACACGACCCCCCCTCCATCCCCTTGCGGAGAGGGGGTCCCGGATCCTGGATCTCTCCGGAGGAGGGGTGGGGATGCACGAGGTGGGTCCTGGGTTGTGGCTCAGCCAGGGAGCGACTGCTCCGAGTGAAGAATGTTGCTGCCTGCCCGGGTCTGGAAATCCTGGAGAGCTTCTGCCAGCCAGTCCTGAGCTTGTCTTGCCTGGGTCTTAAGGGGGAGCCATGAGGTCTAGACTCTTGGATTGTAAATGAATGGTGCTGGGCGGCGGAGCAGCTGCTTGGAGTGTAGAAGGTGGCAGGGTTCAGTCAGATCCTGGCTTCAAATCCTGGAGAGACGCTGCCGGCCAGTGATGGCAATGTTGAACTGGCTGGGCCAAGGTTCTGGATAGGTGTGTGATGCAAATGCCTTCGAAACACGCCAATCACGGCCTGCTGTGTTGGGAGTGTGTTCTTCTGCACCAAAGCCCTGCAGTGACAGGACCCTCGCTCCCCAAAATTTGTTGGGGTGTGAGTTATCTGCACACTGCAGTGCCTGGAGGTCAACAGCAGGGGGCGCCGTCCCATTGCGGTTAATGCAGACCGCTTGTGGCGAGGGGAGGGATTCCGTTTCCAGGGAGTCCACAGGACTGGGCAGTACCCCAAATATATATATATATTCCGGGGTCAACGGCTTCGCACGTTTGTTGTAAATATGGATAGTCCTTTGTGAGTTGCAGGGCCCTGGGTTCAACAGCAGGAGGCGCTGTTTTCAACCTTGTGCTTCCATGGGTCTCCTGCAGGGGGCGTTGGTTATGCGGCTTGACGGAAGCGTTGTCTCCTCTGGGTCAGCAGTAGGGGGCGCCGTTCTGCAATGGGGTGATCGTCTGTTTCTGCGATCTCTTGGACAGCTGTGGGACTCATTGCTGCAGGAAAAAGCCTGTTCGGTCTCTTGAGGACTAGAAACTTAGGTTAAAAAGGGACATATTGAATGTATAAACCCGTAAATTTCAGGCGCACCCTGGAGGGGCTTCTATGGAGTGGGGTGCCCGGTGCCCCCTGTTGGCTGAAAATGTTATTAAAGTACAAATTTATTTTACTTTTAAATGGTCCTGGAAATAAATAGCGGGCAAGTTTATACCGTACAGACGTCCGGGACAGTAGAATGTGTGAAGGAGTCCCTGCAAAGTTGGGCGGGTAATTTTGAAGAAATAAATAATTTCGGCGCTGCTTTTTGCAGCTTAAACTTCGTCAAACTATTTCCTACTGGGAAATGTTTCGGCTTCTGTTGTCGAGTCGTCGGAAGGATCGATCTTTTAGTTCGCCTTGCCTGCCTGAGGAAAGTTAGCAGGCTTTTGAATCCGTAGTAACAATTATTTGCAGCTGTTTCTGAGGCTGTGGGGAAGCCTGTCACCAGGTCCGGGCCTTTAAACCTCAGCGGTGGGGGGGAATCGCCGTATTCCAGTCCCCACCCACTCTAACCAGCATGACCAATGGTCAGGGCTGTGGTCCAAAAATCTCTCCCTGAAACCATCTGTCTGAAATAAGATGGGCCAAAGTCCAGACTTAGAGCTGAGAATTCCTGGGTTTGCAGCACTCCACGCATGGTCAGAGGCCCTGTCCGGCGTTTTGATCAAGGCGCCTGGTTTTCAGGGCTGAACAGCAGGACCCGGTGTGTGGAAATCCGAAGAAATGAGCCGCGATGCTCTGTAGAATACGGAACGACGCCCTGTTTGGGTTTTTACAGCTTTTGGAAAAAGATAGCCCATTAATTTTAAAGGTCTCTAAATGAAACCGCAGCTGGCAAGTCCTGGAATCCGAGGGTTTATCACGCCCAAATGTGAAATCCTATATTTGCTTATTCTCAAAACGCTACCTAATTGTGCCGGGATGGGGAATTATAACGAAAGCTTATTATTAGCCGAAGTGGTCGTGTCTGTATAAACCTCTTGCTCCTGGCCTGTTCAGGAAAGGATGCTGACCCCCAGGCAGGGGGCAAGGGGAGGCAGGCTGTCTTCCCTAGTGGCTACAGCGGGCGGCCGCAGTCCTTAATTTCTATTTCAAAAGCTCAAGAAGAGGAATGAAGCCACCGGGCTGGATGTGGAAAGGGTCTGCAAGGGGCTCCGTGCCAGAGCCCGAATTCCACACTCGGAAGGTGCTGGGTTCAAATCCTGACAGCAGCTCCAGGTTGGGCTGCCTATAGAGGAACCCTCCCCAGTGGTCTTAATTTAGGAACAGGTCTCTTCCTAGGCCAGCCAGTGGCAAAGCAAAAGATTTGGGTGGCAAGCTCTGCATTGCAGAGGGCCAGACTGAATGATCTCAGGGGCCAGGGGCCTGATCCGTCTCCTTGCCTCGCCCCCTATTTCCAGGTTGTACTAAACGTTATTGATCCGGGTTCCTGGCCCTGATGGGAAGGGTGGCCCCTCACTCGACAGGCAAAAGTTCTGCATGGATTCTGCTTTTTCCGCTAAAGCGAATTATTCTGCGTTTTAGACGTTGTGGGGAGGAAGGAGGAAAACGCCCAAAAGTTTGAGAATCACAAAACGGCCTCGGAAGTAATTTGAATGGGACTTCCTTTTGGGCAAATAGTTGAGCAGGAATTTGACGCTTGAGATGGTTTAAGGCTGTGTTGTTTAGCAGTCCCCCCAAAACCTCGAGGGAGTTTGTCAGCCATGGTGGCCTCTGAAGAAAAGCCTCGAGGATCCTTGTCCACATTAATGGACGCGCCACTGAGAGTGCTCCATCCTTCAAAATCTGCGTGCCCTGGTGACCCCTAGTGTTTCCTGGGCGCCTTAGGGGCAGCTGAGTGGGGGGCTGGTGGGGCGTCTGCACCCCTTCTCCCCGGCCCAGGGTGCAAAAATCTCCCCTGGAAAAGGATATTAGAAATTGCAAAACGGAACCACAGAGCTAAGCGAAGAGATCTGACCCCGCAGAGGACTCTCTCTTCCGCTCTGTTTTGCAGGACCGTGCCCCCGTTTTGATGCCCGCGGGGCTGTGCCAATGGCGAGGGTCCGCCTGGCTGGGGCACCCCACGGATACCTTGGGCCGCAACCTGCCGTTTCCCCCAAAGAATATAGACTCTTCTCTACGGAAAGGGCCGGGTTCCTGTGGCCGTTTTCCACACACGCCCCACCCAGCCGTACACATTTGACAAGTCACTGCGTTCCTCTTTGGAAACGGGTGGATTTCAAAAGACAAGACAGAGATAGAAAGAGAGACAGAAAGAGAAAGAGAGAAAGAAAGAGAGAGGGGTATTTTATGGGGAATTGCAACAGCCAAATAGGAAAGAGAATCGCTGTCTCCCCTCCGCCACCCCGAAGCCCCCTCCCCTCTCTCCAATTTTGTCCTTCAAATGTCTTGGCGAATGACAGAGTGACAGGCGATGCAGGCCTCCACATCCAGGAACCGCGGATCTCTCCGTGGAACTTTGTGGGAGACGAGCGTCTTGTTTTTCTCATTATCTTCCTTCTTCCTTTAAAAGGTGTTTCCTCCTCCGTTCTTCGTTTAATCGCACGCCTTGTACCTTAAAACCGTTGCACCCGTCTTCGAGACCCGTAAGGAGCCTTCGCGTAACTCGTAATTAAAACAAGAGTTAAAACCACAAAGAGGGATTAATTTTTCAAAAGGACAGCCAGCCGCGCAGCAGACATTTTGCAAAAAAAGGGGAAGCGGTTATTATTACTAATTGCTTGCCCTTGACCCCCAAGGTCCCAGGGTATTAACGCTCAATATGAGACACCGTTTAATATTGGGTCTTAAAAACGTGCACCTCGGGTGTCAAAAGCCGGCGTATCCTAGCAGGAATCAGAGAATTGTGGGATTGTAGGACTGGAAGGGAAACCAGGGGTTGTCTATTCTAACCCTCTGCATTGCAGAAATCAAAGCTAGATCATACATGACAGGCGGGCCATCTAATCTCTGCTTAAAAACCTCCGACGAAGGAGAGACCATCATCTCCCGAGGGAGACCGTTCCACTACTGAGCAGCTCTTCCCATCAGAGAGTTATTCCTGATATTTAGCTGGAATCTCCTTCTTGTGGCTTGAATCCACTGGTTCGGGTCCAAGCCTCCATGTGACAGCCCAGGAGATATTTGAAGATGCTAACCAGTCTCCACTTTAGCAGGCTAAAGGTAAAGGGACCTCTGACCATTAGGTCCAGTCGTGGCCGACTCTGGGGTTGCGGCGCTCATCTCACTTTACTGGCTAAGGGAGCCGGCGTACAGCTTCCGGGTCATGTGGCCAGCAGGCCTAAGCCGCTTCTGGCGAACCAGAGCAGCGCACGGAAACGCCGTTTACCTTCCTGACGGAGTGGTACCTATTTATCTACTTGCACTTTGACGTGCTTTTGAACTGCTAGGTTGGCAGGAGCAGGGACCGAGCAACAGGAGCTCACCCCGTCATTGTGGGGATTTGAACCTCCGACCTTCTGATCGGCAAGTCCTAGGCTCTGTGGTTTAACCCACAGCGCCATCTAATTCCTTCAACCGTTCTTCATATGGCTTGGTTTCCAGACCTTTCATCATCTTGGTTGCCCTCCTCTCTGTGTTCCATCTTGTTGACACCCTTCTTAAATTGGGGTGCCCAGAACTGGACACTGTATTCCAAGTGTGATCTGACCAAGGCAGAAGAAGGGGGACATTTCCGAGCACAATTGGTGTTGTGTTGGTGCTGACCTTGAAAGCCCTAAACGGCCTCAAAGGCCCAGTAGACCTGAAGGAGCGTCTCCACCCCCATCGTTCTGCCCGGACACTTAGGTCCAGCACCGAGGGCCTTCTGGTGGTTCCCTCCCTGCGAGAAGCCAAGTTACAGGGAACCGGGCAGAGGGCCTTCTTGGTGGTGGCGCCTGCCCTGTGGAACTCCCTCCCACCAGATGTCAAAGAGAACAACAACTACCAGCCTTTTAGAAGACGTCTGAAGGCAGCCCTGTTTAGGGAAGTTTTTAATGTTTGATGCATTATGGTATTTTAATATTTTGTTGAAAGCTGCCCAGAGTGGCTGGGGAAACCCAGCCAGATGGGCGGGGTATAAATAATAAATTATTATTATTATTATTATTATTATTATTATTTCTCTTGATCTAGACACCAGACATCTCATCATGCTGCCTAGAATAGCCTTTTTTGCTGCTGCATCACACTGTTGCCTCATGTTCAGCTTGTGGTCAACCAAGACCCCTAGATCCTTTTCACATATACTGCTAGTAAGCCAGGTGACGCGGCAGCTAAAAAAGCCAATGCAATTCTGGGCTGCATCAATAGGAGTATAGCATCTAGATCAAGGGAAGTAATAGTCCCACTGTATTCTGCTCTGGTCAGACCTCACCTGGAGTACTGTGTCCAGTTCTGGGCACCACAGTTCAAGAAGGACACTGACCAACTGGAACGTGTCCAGAGGAGGGCAACCCAAATGGTCAAAGGCCTGGAAACGATGCCTTGTGAGGAACAGCTAAGGGAGCTGGGCATGTTTAGCCTGGAGAAGAGGAGGTGAAGGGGTGATATGATAGCCATGTTCAAATATATAAAAGGATGTCACATAGAGGAGGGAGAAAGGTTGTTTTCTGCTGCTCCAGAGAAGCGGACACGGAGCAATGGATCCAAACTACAAGAAAGAAGATTCCACCTAAACATTAGGAGGAACTTCATGAGAGTAAGAGCTGTTGGACAGTGGAATTTGCTGCCAAGGCGTGTGGTGGAGTCTCCTTCTTTGGAGGTCTTTAAGCAGAGGCTTGACAACCAGATGTCAGGAGTGCTCTGATGGTGTTTCCTGCTTGGCAGGGGGTTAGACTCGATGGCCCTTGGGGTCTCTTCCAACTCTATGATTCTATGATTCAGGTGTCCCCAATCCTATATTTGTGCATATTTGTTATCAGTGTAAACAGGACTCTGTTTTTGCACAGCCGCACACCACTTTTAGTTGTTCTCTGAGAGGTGGAGGAGGCGAGGACATTTTGGGATCAAGTCCGAAACCAGGATGGCTCCTGTAATTCCGGAACTGTCCCAGGAAAATCGGGACACTTGGAGCATGGGTAGGCAAACTAAGGCCCGGGGGCCGGATCTGGCCCAATCGCCTTCTAAATCCGGCCTGCGGACGGTCTGGGAATCAGTGTGTTTTTACATGAGTAGAATGTGCCCTTTTATTTAAAATGCATCTCTGGGTTATTTGTGGGGCATAGGAATTCGTTCATCCCCCCCAAAAAAATATAGTCTGGCCCTCCACAAGGTCTGAGGGACGGTGGACCGGCCCCCTGCTGGTCCTCATTGGC
Source organism: Podarcis melisellensis (assembly GCF_964234715.1). NCBI lineage: Eukaryota > Metazoa > Chordata > Lepidosauria > Squamata > Lacertidae > Podarcis > Podarcis melisellensis. The sequence goes on along the minus strand of NC_138545.1, from coordinate 3,199,854 downwards.
TGCAAAGATGCGCTTGATATGGCGTAGGCAATAGCCTGCTAAAACCCAACCACAGGTTGCTGGAATCAGATTCCCAGTGGGAAGGGACAGTTCCTGGCCTTTATACCCATCTAAGAACATGAAAAGCGCCTGCCTATTATTTTTTTATCTCATATTTTTGTGTGGTGAACCGGCCTGAGATCTGCGGGCAAAGGGCGGTGTAAGAATTTAATAAATGAGCAAAATTCATACTGCGGACCTGAGCTCAGGAGCGTGTGGGGTTTTGCAGAAACGAAAAATTAAAACAATGGGCGGTCTCTGCCCCAAGAGGCTTACAGTCTGAAAAGCAGCACAAGGGAGACCTTAGAGGCAAAGGGAGGTGGAGGTCAGTGATGGAGCCGAGAGCGGAAAAGTGGTTATTTCAACTACCAAGATGACCAAGGGCCTGGAAACTAAGCCTGATGAGGAACAGTTGAAGGCGCTGGGGACGTTTAGCCAGCAAAAGAGGAGACCGAGAGGAGATCTGAGAGCCATCTTCAAAGATCTCCAGGGCTTTCACACTGAAGAGGCAGCGAGTTTGTTTTCTCCTGCTCGGGAGGGTAGGACTCGAACCCGTGTCTTCAAGTTACAAGGAAGGAGATTGCGACTCAACGTCAGGAAGAACTTTCTGACAGTAAGAGCTCTTCGGCCGTGGAACGAGATTATGGTCCCCCCTGAAGGTTTTTTAAGCCGCCTGTCATGGATGCTTCGGCTGAGATTCCTGCATTGATTTGGGTTAGACTGGATGACCCTCGGGGTCCCTTTCGACTCTTAAGATTCTATGATACATGTGTATTTTTGGGTGGGTGTGTATCTATGATTCTGCCTCTGCCGGTTGTGGGGAGAGCTCAGAGGCCGTACAGGGACCCACATCCAGCCTTGGGACTTGTCTGCCCCTTCCTGAACCTGCGGAAGAGGCTGGGCTTCAGAATTCGCACTCAGCACCAGATTCAGAGTGGTTTGGGCGAACCGAGGTGGCGCAGAATTGAGACAGTCCAGTCTTGGCCTCGGACAGGGTGCAATACAGTGGTACCTCGGGTAAAGAACTTAATTCGTTCCGGAGGTCTGTTCTTAACCTGAGGCATCACTTTAGCTAATGGGGCCTCCCGCTGCTGCCGCCACACAATTTCTGTTCTCATCCTGAAGCAACCCAGTCATACCTCGGGTTACAGACGCTTCGAGTTACGCGATTTCGGGTTGCGCACCGTGCCGAACCCGTAAGTACCGGAACTGGTTACTTCCGGGTTTCGGCGCATGCGCAGAAGCGCAAAATTGCACTTTGTGCATGTGTAGAAGCGCCAAATTGTGACCTGCGCATGCGCAGGTGTGGCGCTGTGGGTTGCGAACGTACTTCCCGCACAGATCACATCCGCAACCCGAGCGTCCACTGTGCTATTTCTGGGTTAGCGGCATCTGTAACCTGAAGCGTCTGTAACCTGAAGCGTCTGTAACCCGAGGTACCACTGTCTTACGAAAAGTCCCATCGCCTCCCCACATTTCAGCATTTCTCCACTGAGAATGGGGATGTCTCATCCACCATCACAAAGCTTCTCCCACATCAAATACACATTAACATCCGTCACCTTGAGCCAACGAAGATTTCTCGGGCTCACCTGCCTCGCAGGATTGTTGTATTATTTTTTCCCTTCAAAAATTTTATTGATTTTTACCATATTAACGACAAACAAAAACACAAAACAACAAACATAACAAACATAAATCGTAACCTTATCGAAAAGAACAGTTATTAACTTTGTAAAGCGACTTCCTTGTTTCCCCTTAGTTGAATTTCATTGCAAATCCTTATAACGGTTTTCCAAAACCCAGTTTTTATACACTTTAAATTGAACATTAACATCTTTAAATCTTCTCCTGATAGTATTAAACACATTATCTTATCAGTTAACATAAATACAATCCTAAGCCCATTAAATATCTGGAAGCTATTTCCGATTAGTTTAGTTTAACATATTTAACTAAATAATCATTAAATTTCTTCCATTCTTCATGGTATTCCTCCTCCTTCTGGTCGCGGACTCTTCCGGTCAGGTCGGCTAGTTCCAAAAAGTCCATCATCTTCACCTGCCATTCTTCTATTGTTGGTATTTCTTGGGTTTTCCACTTTTTAGCTAACAAAATACGAGCCACAGTTGTGGCATACAAAAATAGTTTAACATCTTTCCTGGCCATTTCCAAACCTGTTATTCCAAGAAGAAAGGCCTCTGGTTTCTTTATAAATGTGTTTTTCAACATTTTTTTCAATTCATTATAAATCTTTTCCCAGAAGTCTTCTCGCAGGATTGTTGTAAGGGGGAAAATGTGCGAGGGAAGGAATTGTGTCCAACGCCTTCTGCAGATAAATGGAAAGAAGTCAAAGTTTGGCTGGAAGCTGCTTTGAGTCCCTTTCAGGGAGAAGTCAAGGGAATAATAATAATAATAATAATAATAATAATAATAATAATAATAATAATAGAAACTGTGAGAGTGATCAGGGACATACCGGAGAGTAAATCCTATTAAACTCAGTGGGACTTAAATGCCTAGGATTGCAGTGCAAAGCTGCTCAGTCTTTACCCAGTTGTTGTTTAGTTGTTTAGTGGTGTCCGCCTCTTTGTGACCCCCTGGACCAGAGCACGCCAGGCCCTCCTGTCTTCCACTGCCTCCCGCAGTTTGGTCAAACTCATGCTGGTCTCTTCAAGAACACTGTCCCACCATCTCGTCCTCTGTCGTCCCCTTCTCCTTGTGCCCTCCATCTTTCCCAACATCAGGGTCTTTTCCAGGGAGTCTTCTCTTCTCCTGAGGTGGCCAAAGTCTTGGAGCCTCAGCTTCAGGATCTGTCCTTCCAGTGAGCACTCAGGGCTGCTTTCCTTCGGAATGGATCGGTTGGATCTTATTGCAGTCCATGGGCCTCTCAAGAGTCTCCTCCCGCACCAGAATTCAAAAGCATCAATTGATCAGAGACATACATCAGAGAGTGAATCCTATTGAACTCAGTGGGACTTAAACGCTTAGTATTGCAGTGCAAGGTTGCTCAGTCTTTACCCAGTTACCTGGGAGTAAACGCCATTGCATACAGTGGTGCTTACTTCTGAGTAGACAGCGTGAGGCTCCATTTACAAGAAAGCAATACTAAAGGTTCCACGGTGTTTCCTATTAAAAAAGGCTGGCTGCGGAAGCATTGCAATTAAAGAATTTGAAGCAGATTGCTGGCCTTTTCCTTCAAAAGGGCTTCATATGTCAACTTCGTTTGGTGCAGGGATTTTATTTTCGGAATAAACAGGAGTCTGCTTTTGCATCTACAGAGAGAGAGAGAGCGCAAAGGCTTCTATTTCCATAAAGGACAGGAGAATTTGTGTGTCTCCATCACTTTTAATCGAGAGTGGAAGGGAGGGAGCAGGAAATTGTGGGCTCAGATCGGAAAACGGAAACGGCTTCTGCAATTCCAGGACCGTCCCTGGAAAATCGGGACATTTGGACTGCAATCAGTTCGCCCCTGTCGCTGCAAACACCCAAGTCTGTGTCGTGCTACAGGGGAAAGATGCTTTTTTTCCTGCCCTATGACAGAAAGAGAAACACAACAAAACTGCCTCTATTTGTTGTTGTTGTTGTTGTTGTTGTTGTTGAGTCGTTTAGTTGTGTCCAGCTCTTTGTGACCCCATGGACCAGAGCACGCCAGGCCCTCCTGTCTTCCACTGCCTCCCACAGTTTGGTCAAACTCATGCTGGTCCCTTCGAGAACACTGTCCCCCCATCTCGTCCTCCGTCGTCCCCTTCTCCTTGCGCCCTCCATCTTTCCCAACATCAGGGTCTTTTCCAGGGAGTCTTCTCTGCTCATGAGGTGGCCAAAGTATTGAAGCCTCAGCTTCAGGATCCGTCCTTCCAGTGAGCACGCAGGGCGGATTTCCTTCAGAATGGAGAGGTTGGATCTTCTTGCAGTCCATGAGACTCTCCAGAGTCTCCTCCAGCACCAGAATTCAAAAGCATCCATTTTTCGGCGATCAGCCTTCTTGATGGTCCAGCTCTCACTTCCATACATCACTACTGGGAAAACCAGAGCTTTAACTATACGGACCTTTGTTGGCAAGGTGATGTCTCTGCTTTTTAAGATGCTGTCTAGGTTTGTCATCGCCTTTCTCCTAAGGAGCAGGCGTCTTTTAATTTCATGGCTGCTGTCACCATCTGCAGTGATCATGGAGCCCAAGAAAGTAAAATCTCTTAGCTGGCTGCTAACCTGTGTCCCTGTTTTGACCTCAATCTTTTTGCCTTGGGGGTGTTGCGTTGAACTTCCCCAGGAATGCCCAGAGGTGCGTCAAGGCAGGCATCTTCTCTGCAGGGGAAGGGCTGAAGCTCGAAGCCTCTGCTTTGCGTGCACAGATGGTCCCGGGTTCAAATCCCACCGCTCAAATTCCAGGCAAGGCTGGAGAGACCTAAAATCCTGCAGTGCTGACTTAGCAGAGGGCCAATGGCCTGGTTCTCGACATGAGGCCCTTTTGAAAGCAGCTGTTGATAAAAAAACCATGAGATCTAGTATGTTGGGCTGTCGCTCATCTGCTCAGCATGCAGAAAGCCCTCGGGATGAAGCAGCGTAGTTTGCTCTGTAGCGCATGTGGGTGCCGGATTCGAATTGCGGGAAAAGAGATTGCGGCTAAACTTTAGAAGTAATAATAATAATAATAATAATAATAATAATAATAATAATAATAATTTATTATTTATACCCCGCCCATCTGGCTGGGTTTCCCCAGCCACTCTGGGCGGCTTCCAACAGAACGCTAAAATACAATAACCTATTAAACAGGGCTGCCTTCAGATGTCTTCTAAAAGTTTGGTAGTTCTTTTTCTCTCTGACATCTGGTGGGAGGGCATTCCACAGGGCGGGCGCCACGACCGAGAAGGCCCTCTGTCTGGTTCCCTGTAACTTGGCTTCTTGCAGGGAGGGAACCGCCAGAAGGCCCTCGGCACTGGACCTCAGTGTCCGGGCAGAACGATGGAGGTGGAGACGCTCCTTCAGAAATACTGGGCCTTTGAGGCCGTTTAGGGCTTTCAATGTCAGCACCAACATTTTGAATTTTGCTCGGAAACATCCTAGGAGCCAATGCAGGTCTTTCAGGACTGGTGTTATGTGGTGTCGGCGGCCGCTCCCAGTCACCAGTCTGGCTGCCGCGTTCTGGATTAGTTGTAGTTTCCGGGTCACCTTCAAAGGTAGCCCCACATAGAGCGCATTGCAGTAGTCCAAGCGGGAGATAACCAGAGCATGAACCACTCTGGCAAGACAGTCTGTGGACAGGAAGGGACTCATCCTGCGTACCAGATGGAGCTGGCAGACAGCTGCCCTGGACACAGATTTGACCTGTGCCTCCATGGAGATCTGTGAGTCCAAAATGACTCCCAGGCTGCACACCTGGTCCTTCAGGGGCACAGTTGCCCCATTCAGGACCAGGGAGTCCTCCACACCTGCCCGCCTCCTGTCCCCCAGAAACAGTACTTCTGTCTTGTCAGGATTCAACCTCAATCTTTTAGCTGCCATCCATCCTCCAACCGCCTCCAGACACCCACACAGGACCTTCACCGCCTTCACTGGTTCTGATTTGAAAGAGAGGTAGAGCTGGGTAGATTTCAGAGCATCAGAGCTGTGGAACAGACTCCTCAGAAGCTGGTGGTCTTTGGGTGGCCACCTGTCAGCGATAACTGCATTGCTGGGGGCGGGTCAGACTAGATGACCCTCGGGTCCCCTTCCGACCCGTAGGGTTCTGTGATTGTGTGAAAGCAAAGGTACTTTGCAGTGCACTGCCTCCTGCAATTCCCCGCTTTACGGGAATCTAAAATATTCTGCCGGACCCTTCTGTGTTTTCCGGTGCGCCTTTAAGCAGCCAACACGGGCATGTTCGGCACATGAAACCGCTCAGGGACAGGCTGCCGGCGTGTAAATGGGAACGGATGTGGAGTAAGACCCTCCGCCGATGAGTAATATGTCTCGGAGTGGGAGGAGATCAGGCGGCGTTTCTGGAGTGTGATAATCAGGGTGTTACAAGCCTTTCCTTCTTTTAATTTGCTAAATCTTGCAAGTGTCTGGGGACGAAGAAGGCTGCAGAGAGAGAGAGAGAGAAGAGAGTCTGTTCTGCAGCAGCGCCAACCAGGAAAGAGGGTTCTGGGTTCGAATCACTTTCAATCAAGGCTGTGTGTTTATTTTATTTTTTTAATGTTTATGAGGTGGTTTATTTATTTTTTCCAAAAATTTTATTAGTTTTCACAATATTATAAACAAACAAACACAAATCATAGTCTCATTGAAAATTACAGTTATTAACTTTCTTAAGTGAGTTCTTCGCTCCCCCTTGGTTGAATTTCATTGCATGTCTTTTTAACGGTTTTCCAAATCCCAATTTTTATAAAATTTAACTGAAGCATTAACATCCTGAGACCGTCACCTTATGGAAATAAACATATTAACTCATCACTTAACATAAATAAAATCCTTAGCCCATTAAGTATCTGCAAGCTGTTTTCAGTTAGTTTAACTTAGCAAATTTAACGAAATAATCATTAAATTTATTCCATTCTTCCTGATACTCCTCCTCCTTCTGGTCGTGGACTCTTCTGGTCCGTTTAGTTGGGAGGTAGAGAACCTGCGATGCTCTTGTTTTGCATTTATATCCCAACTTTTTCTCATCCGAGGAGCTCAAGGTAGAGCAACGGGCTGTTCCCTTCTTCCCTTCATCCCAGCCACAACCTTGTGAGGTAGGATAGGCTGAGAGAACGCCGTGGCTGCCCCCAAGCTTCGTGGCTGAGTGTGGATTAGAACCCTGGTCTCTCTCCCAGGTCTTAGGCCAACGCTCTAACCACTACACCACCGCTGCCTCTCATACTAGGAACCTTTTATTCCTTCAGTTCATCTTAGGGTACGGGCCAAGGCGAACCCACAGCACCCAATGCAGATTTAAAGCACATGAGCTATCCTAGTTCCCCCCCTTCCCCATTTGACCCTCACAACGACCCTGTGAGGTCGGTTCGGCTGAGAGACTGTGATCTTCATGGCTGAGGATTCGAACCCTGGTCTCTCCCAGGGTTCCTGGCTACCCAACTCAGGCTCTCTGTGTGGACCTGCCTCCCATTGGGCACTGAATGAAGCTCGCGATCTTTCTCCGAGCAGGATTCGAATTCGGGACCCGGCCACTGTTCGGGGCGCAGAACCTCCTCCTGAACCCAAACTTCCCTCTTGAGTTGCTTCTCGCCCACTCAAAGGGAAAACGGGGCATCAGAAGATCGGAAGATCCTTTCGCTAGATCAGGCCGGCAGCCCATCTGGCCCTCATCCTGTTATCACAGCGGCCGACCAGCTGTCTCAGTAGGAAGCCAGAGAGCAGGACACGGATGCAACAGAGTGCTCTGCCCACCTGTGATGTTCAGCAACCGGTATATAGAGGCACAATCTAAAGGAGCACAGGATCCGGACTCCAGGACACCTGGGTCCCCTTCTTCACTCAGCCTGGGCCGAATTTGCAATGTTATCTGATCTGGCGGCGGCGGGAACAGAGGGGGCTGTTTGGGCCTCTCTCATTAAAGAACTTAGAAGCCCAACTTTACTGGGCTGCTTTTGAAACTGGGGGGAGCATAGTTGAGCCGAGGAACTCCCCGACTCATGAAGCGGTTGGGGCTGCCAACTTGGACGGCTTTAAAAGAGGGTCAGACAAACTCTCAGAGGGGGAGAGGGCTATGGTTGGATGGCTACGCTCTGCCTCCGCAGTGGGAGGCAGCGATGCTGGAAACCGCAGGAAGGGAGAGCGTTGGTTGCGGGTTTGAATCCCGGCTGCGGGTTTTCCACTGGGTTGGGCGCTGTGAGAACAGGATGCTGGGCTAGATGGGCCGTTGGCCTGATGCAGCAGGGCTCTTCTTTGTTTGGATGAACAGACAGCCCGCCCTTCCTTCCCTCCCTCCTTCCTTCCTTCCTTCCTTCCTTCCTTCCTTCCTTCCTTCCTTCCTTCCTTCCCTCCCTCCCTCCCTCCCTCCTTCCTTAATTCCTTCCTTCCTTCCCTCCCTCCCTCCCTCCCTCCTTCCTTCCTTCCTTCCTTCCTTCCTTCCTTCCTTCCTTCCTTCCTTCCTTCCCTCCCTCCCTCCTTCCTTAATTCCTTCCTTCCTTCCCTCCCTCCCTCCCTCCCTCCTTCCTTAATTCCTTCCTTCCTTCCCTCCCTCCCTCCCTCCCTCCTTCCTTCCTTCCTTCCCTCCCTCCCTCCTTCCTTCCTTCCTTCCTTCCTTCCTTCCTTCCTTCCTTCCTTCCCTCCCTCCCTCCCTCCCTCCTTCCTTCCTTCCTTCCTTCCTTCCTTCCTTCCTTCCTTCCTTCCCTCCCTCCCTCCTTCCTTAATTCCTTCCTTCCTTCCCTCCCTCCCTCCCTCCCTCCTTCCTTAATTCCTTCCTTCCTTCCCTCCCTCCCTCCCTCCCTCCTTCCTTCCTTCCTTCCCTCCCTCCCTCCCTCCTTCCTTCCTTCCTTCCTTCCTTCCTTCCTTCCTTCCTTCCTTCCCTCCCTCCCTCCCTCCCTCCCTCCTTCCTTAATTCCTTCCTTCCTTCCCTCCCTCCCTCCCTCCCTCCTTCCTTCCTTCCTTCCTTCCTTCCTTCCTTCCTTCCTTCCTTCCCTCCCTCCCTCCTTCCTTAATTCCTTCCTTCCTTCCCTCCCTCCCTCCCTCCCTCC